>NC_136063.1:1401362099-1402562099 GCF_964261635.1 Lissotriton helveticus | reverse complement strand
CCATTCTAAGTGATTCCAAAGGGAAGCTATTTGAAACTAATTACTCGTGTGCAGGTCTTTCCGACAATTGCTTTGATTAACTGCCAGGGTTCAGATGGTGTCAGTCTTGTAGGTAGCCCTGAAGTGATAGATGGCCTTGAAACAAGGCAAAAAAGTGAAATGCTAGAGTTCTGCTTTCAGGCCTGGCAGCGGATCAAACTACACATATTACTGAAAAGTGCATTGATGTTTTTATTGACATATAGAAGGCAATGCAAGATGATTACTAGTGCCCTCTCAAGAAGGATACCAATTACTAAGGGAACCACTTTCTCCACACCTAGATTCCAAAGCATATTCAATGGGGGACCACCAGCCTGAGAGTAGGCTTGATGTCTTGAGGCAGCTTCTGATCCTTCATTCGAACCTCATCAGAGGAACCTTTCTCCTTTTGGCCCGTGGCGGCCAGCAGAGTGCTGGGATTGTAGATAGCTCTGGCCACAGTATAAACTGTTATGTCTATCAGGTGGAAAGCAACTGTGTGCAGGGATCCAGGTAAGCGCACAGAGGTTCACGTCCTCGGTCTGTATTACGTTAAGTGCCCTAGTGGTGCAACAGGTGTGTGCCTGCTTTGTATGTCCCAAGGGCACCTTGGTATTACAGGAGGGGCCACAGATGCTTTTGTGGCCCCTTTTGTGATACTGATAATGCTGGCGCAAATATGCACCAGCGCTATCTTGAGAGAGTGTTCCCTCATTTGCATTGAGACGTGGCACACAGTCAGCCCTCAGGAGGGGTAAGGGGCTCCCATGGACACCACCGCTACAGGCGGGTGCAGTCACTCACTCACTGCAATGAGACCCCTCTACCCTCTTGAAAGTACAGTTGGATTGCCGCCTGCACCGAGAAGCACAGAGCGACTTGTAAAGAGCTGCTTCGTATTTCACTTGAATGCGCTGCACTGAGGACAGCTCCAGTTTGCGGCTACTCTGAGGGCAGCACATTCACCATAACAAGGTGCACTTTGTCTGTTTGTGCCCAACGCATCTTTTGAAAGGTGTGCCATGGTGCAAACAGGTAAAGTGCGTCCTGTGAGTAATACGGCCTCAGGTAGCTCTTTTTGTAAACAAGGCAAACTTCACCAAGTTTGAGCGTAGACTTGTACCACTGCTATTGCTACTAGCTAAACAAAGTGTTGTCATGGCAAGGATGAAGGGCTCACCCCCCCCTGTCAAGCATTGGTTGTGAGATGCAGCCCTTTGTAACGACTCAGCTGATTGTTATGCAGCTACGATCTGACCGCAACCGGCCCAAAGACGTGGGGGCATCTGAATGATATTGGACATTGGGAGTCTAGTTTTGTATTGTATACCCTATTGATTAGACTGTACTCACCTAAACGTGATAACTGAGAGAAGGAGTCATTGCATTAGAGATGAAAGAAACATGGAGATTTATCTGATTGCTGTTGTTAGTTGTAGGATTCATTTTAACATAATAAATAAAGTTACAAAAAACATAATTCCTGAAGCATGGCAGGAGCCGACTTTGGCAGCAATCGGGTATGATCTGAAAAAACAGTGGCAGACTAGAGAACGACAAGCGAGTAATAGCATCACATCCCTTATAGATGTAGTAAGGAAGGCCCACTTAACAGAGCCATCGGAAATTCAGTGTGCTTTCCTTAAACACTATGAAATAATATAACACACTCAGCAACAGGTGGATATCACACGACTTAAGCACTTTTTAGGTAAGCTTTCTATTCCACAGCTACAAAATGATCAAGCACAAACTTGAGTAGCTAAGTTTTCTTTAGAAAAGGTAGAGAAGGCTGCGCACTTCAATGGTTTAATGATCATTTGCTATGCATCTAGATAGAAACTTGTGTTATTGCTTTGATTTATTATGTATATTCCAACACCAGGATAAATTTTATGTTACAGCCTTGACAAAGTCTAAGGGAAGACGAAACACGTGTTGGCTGTTTGTTGCTTTGGGAGATATCATCAAATAAGAAAAATAAAGAAATTTACATATTTGAAGAAACCAATTGATGTGGACTCTGTCTTCGGAAAAAGAATATGGGAATTGGGACAGTCTGTTCTCATGCTGCATAAATTGAGGAATGTTCTTATTTTGGACTACAACCTTGACAACAATTTAGTCTTCAATTGTCTTGATAGACTATAGGGTGTGCTGAATATTTTCTTCATTGTCTTGTAACTTTACAAAATAAAGTGCCTGTGCAGGTCATGTTTGAAGATGCTGAAAAGGCTTTTGATTTAGTGTGTTGAGTAAGCTTTTTCACGATTCTTAAGGAGTTTGGGTTTCCCCAAACACTTTATTCATATAACTCGGCTATATAAAGAGGCCACTGAACAAATAATCATTAAATCCAGCAATACCAGCACTTGAAAAGTAAACACGAGTGCGCAACAGGGTTGCCCCCTGACGCCAATACTCTTTGCCCTGTTTATAGAACCTTTGGCAATAGCCATCGGAATCAATAAAAAATTCCCTGGCACCAATTAGGGGGTTGTATAATATTAAATCATATGCCATTGATATTGCCCTATTTCTCAAACCTGAGATAGACATCCAGGAGAAAGTTTTTGAGATTTTTCAAGAATAAGGAGGTTATAAGATAAATAAGTTAAAAACAGAGATTTTACTATTTAATTGTGCACCAGACACCTTAGTTTTTTAATTTCATCCATTAATCGATACAAGGCATAAACAGTATTTAGGGATATATGTTTCCGAGAATGTTAATGATCTGTATACATTGAACTATGTCCCCTTCATTAACAAGATGACGTAATTGTTTGCAAAATGATCACACTTACCAATTTCGATAATGGGACGTGCTTCCTTAATTCGTATGTCTTTTTTGCCTTTATGTAATTGTTTGTTTTCTGCTATCCCGTGGGCTTTACAGATGACATTTTTGAAAGAGTTAGAGGGTCTGTTTGGGTCAATTGGGAACTTGGACGGCACAGAACTGTTTAAAGCTAAATTCCAACAACATTTTCAGCAACAATCCTATTTTCTGGACCCCAGCCTGTTGGCCAAACTCCTTAGGACCACTGCCCTCCCCGACTAGAAAGGTGAAGAACCTGGTAGTATGGACTGATGATACACTTAGTTTCAAGGACCAGGTGAACACCATGGCATCTACTACTTCATACATTCTCAGATCGTGTAAAAAAATAATGCCTCTACTACCTAAAGACGCACAACAAATGGTGGTAACTTCATTAGTAATGTCCAGATTAGACTATTGTAATAGTCTTTACCTCAAGCTACAAGAAGGATCAATGAATAAACTACACATTCTGATGAACGCAGCAGCCAGACTCCTTACAGGCACTCCTAAGTATGTATCGGTCACAGCGGATATCAAAAAACTTCACTGGCTACCAGTTAGGAAGCGCACCCAGTCCAAGGCTCTATGTCTGTTTTTCAAAGCTCTTCAGGGAACGGGGCCAGACTTTTTAAAACAACACTTCCGCTGGTACTCACTAGAAAAAGCACTCCGGTCATCTGATGCTAAATTGGTGAGGATACCCCTGATGAAATAAGCTAACTGGGGTGGTAGAAGTTTCATCGCCAATGCAGCCAAGGCTTTAAATACCCTCCCAATACATG
This sequence comes from Lissotriton helveticus, assembly GCF_964261635.1. Lineage (NCBI taxonomy): Eukaryota > Metazoa > Chordata > Amphibia > Caudata > Salamandridae > Lissotriton > Lissotriton helveticus. Next base: position 1,402,558,469 of record NC_136063.1, on the reverse strand, counting down.
TAAGATGCATGACCAACATGATGGCCTTCAGGAAGGCTTTAAAAACGAGGCTTTTCACAAATTAGGTCGCGCAATACACCAATCGCTTCACTCCCTGGGTGGTCTTCACAATAGTGCCAGGACACCTACAGGTAACAGTTGCACTTGACAAATGCAATTAACATCTTATCATTGGTGTCACCTACAAAACCACCCTCTGCAGAACTACACAAACCACCTGTAAAAACTGCCCCTAGGACATTCTCTTATGGATGGATGCCAGTTTTGTGAGGCTATGATGAAAAACGTATTTAGCTGGACCAAGACTCCTGCTTGCTTTGCTCATTATTGCAGCACCGCGCCTTCAACAGGAAGAAGCTGGGGAGAGGAATGCCGCATTCCTGGGAGTGTGCAGAAATGAATGTAAAATCTGTGGTTTCTGGCACAAAACATCCCTCTCCCCAGCATCACTGACCAAACGCGGCAATATACAGCTAAAAAACGAGTGTTTACTGTACCCCCCTTAAAGATCTAAGAGTCTGGTGCATCGAGGGTGAGGCACAAACACTAGAAACAGGAAGAGGAGCCGGCACAGCAAACTGGAAGCTGGGGTGCTGCCAGGCTAGCAACACGTGAAATGGCTGTGTGTGCGATCGCTCCGCAGCTGCCTTTTACACATGATGCTCTTCTCCACATACTGTTGGTACTAGACCATTACTTCTAGTGTGCTACACTCTACTGTGGTCATGAGTTGCGTCCATTTGGAAGCCTCATTAAAATTGGCATAGTTCACAGTAGATGTGATTGAAAATCGAAGTGGAAGCCACGGGACACCCCTCGTGTCGGTGGATGACCCATAATTCATCGTTCCCCTGGTGTTTGAATAACCTTTTACTCCAGCTTGAAGTAACTGTTGGCCAGCTTTCATAACACCTGAAATATTAAAGTAATAAAAGTGGCCACTACCAATAACTGTTCTCGTACTTTGGAATTCACTCTTAATAAGTCTCCACAAAACTCTCAACAAGAGCAACCAATGCGAATGAAATTGCTAAAATTATTTTAATGGTTTTACCAATCTCGGTCAATATTTCAGGATTTACTCTGCTCTACTTGCCCATTTAGACTATCTGTCAATTTACACTGTACGCCATTCTCTTTATAATACAAATTGCCAACCTGAATGCATCTCAGAACTAGATTTATTACATGCAACCCCGGAATTCATATTTGTTTCACGGACAAGTGAGACCACAGCAGTTTCCTTCAAATAACGTACTTTTATTTCCAATTTTCAAATTTATTAATAGTATGATAAGGTGCAATTGCAAATTTATAAAAACATTCTTCACACAATTACAGTCAACGGTAACAGTTAGAGAATAAAACAAGTCAACGGATTCATAACAAATGCACTTTAGAGGAGATTTCTTAATGCCATAAGAAGAATTATTGAAACAGTACAACGCAAAGGGCTTTGTGACGTGTTCACTGTTACGAAAATGAATAAACTCTATTTTGCCCCATTTTGGCGCTAGAGTTCTTACAAGTGGGTCTTGAGGTTTTGCACCAGGCAAAAATGGAGCAAACCTGTTTTGTGCTACGTCTGCTTTTGTGCACGGAAAAAATGTTGCATATTTACTTTGCCTTAAGCAAATTACAAGCAGTCTGTATCAATTCTTGTTATGCGAGTATCCTTGCAGGCCCAAAAGTGGTCCGTGCTTTTTTGCCCTCATGCAAAACTTCCTTATAAAAGCCGGACTATGATTTGTAGGTTTTTAACGACAACAACACATTGGTCTACTCCATCTTTTTATTCCATGGGGCAAAATTTCATACGATGTTGCCCAAAGTATAAAAAGTATCAAAATCAGTAGTTCCACACATGTCAAAAATCGGAATTTGAGCTCTGGTTAGGTGCAAACAAGTTACAGTATTTAAGTGGGGGTAAACCATATCTGTTCTTTTGCCACTAAAATGCGTTTTACCCTCCTCCGTGTTTATGAACATGGAGCCTAACAGTCAAGTAAAAGCCCTACAGTGGCCATGTAATCATTACCTTCAAGTCGCCCGCAAACACTTAGAGACAAATTGACAAAACGTTTTGCGCACAAACAAAATAAGCGCCAAATTGAAGCATGAATGGCAGATCATAATTCACAGAATTCGGACCGTCAAACATTTACATCGCTAGAAATAATGAGCCATTGTGGAAATCTCCATGTAATATGTTTTTTTCCACGCACTTAGTTACTTAACCGCATGCGTGCGGCATGATTCCCCCCCGTACGCTGGATTTTGCGAAAGCGCACTTTGCATGACGAGCTGGGCTCGTCATGAGCGTGCCAGGAGGCTACCTCATGACGAGCCCAGCTCGTCATGAGCGTCGAAGGGGTTAAGAGATACTTGGGCTCAAAACATTTAACAGATTCTAATGCTATCGGCTGTGCTTTGGCTAAGTCATCTGCTCCTAAATGTCTGCGTACTAGATCTTACAAGCAGAAATGAAATTATTTGTATCTTTATTTTCTGTTTCTTATTATTCTTTTTATTATTTTCATTTAATCTTTTGCAAAGGTTTTAATTAACTGAAACAAATAAACACTTCATACCATGCAATGTTCATGTTGTCCATCCAGTCTTAAGTATTTGGTTAAAGGAGGGACTGTGTTTTTTTCCAACACAATAACAGAGGGATGAACATAGGGAAGGAGTTAACACCCACATAGTTGAAATTAGCTTCAAAACATTTCTGATGTACTCTCACTGTGGGTGAAAAATTTAACATTTTTAATAATAGAAGCATCTCACACAGAAAAAACATAAAAATGCGAAAAAAGATCTAAACCAATCAGAGATAATAGGAGGAAAAACAATAAATGACACGCGTGGATCTGTCAAGGTTCATCTGAAATGCCAAGCAAGTTTTCTTCAAACTGAAATTAGAAATGTGCTTGCCATTACTTCCCAATGTGCTTTGTGTGTCTACCCTGTGCTATCAATTTCCCTGTAGCTTTGTCTGTGACATCTACTGTGGCAAAGGCGATGCTTCTTCCTTGCTTCAAAATCTGAGCAGTGATTAGCACCGAGTCTCCAATTTTAGCTGCATTCATGTACCTGAAAGAAGCAGGAGAAAAGAAAGAAACATATATGAATTTTCAGGTGTGATGTCACAAACGTAGACAATTTATAAACAATGTACTTTTATAACCTATTATCTATACAATTTATTTATTTAGTGTTTTCTATAGCGCGAACATGACCCAGCGAGGGGTATCAGAGTGCTTTACAGAAGTATTTCAACATTAGAACCATTTAGAACCATAAATTGCAAATTACAAACACTTTACAACAGTACACTTCAGGGAGGCGTATTACTATATCGTACAAGTAAATAGTGTACGATATTGCTATGACATCAGTTCTCTCTAGTAAGTGCATTAGTACAATTAAAAAGACAAATAACAAATTGATTTTATAACAAAGTACATAGTTACAGGGTATACTGAATCATCCCAGGAATAATTTGTAGTGTTCAAGGGCATACATGGTCATAGTTTTATCAATAGATCACGGGGAGCCATGTTTATCCTTGGTCCCGTAATGCATAACAAAATGTCATCATCTTACAATTCAGCTGGGGGTCTACTGGATCAAAACCTTTAAGTGCAGCTGATCTGCAGGACCGAATGCCCCGGTTGTTAAAAACTGTTTAGAGTGAGTATAGCCTAGCATTAGGGCTGGACTGTACCTTCCAAGGCAGGTCTAAGACTCATTTCCATGTTTTGGTTACCGCTTAGAGAGGCAAAGTAAGCAAAATAACGACAGACTGGAATGTGACTTGGTTTAATTACCAGCGCAGGTATATGGATTTTTTGAAAAATAAACACTTGTCCAAGAGACAAAATATTACAGAGATCTACTTGTCCAAAATTAAAATCCAGTTGTCCCAACTACTGTGTAAACCCTTTAAAAGGGTTAGCACTCATGCATTTGTAGTCAAATGCGAGTTCACATGTATGCTAGCACTCATCAGCTTGTTCACCCCCAACTCTTCAATAGTGAGCAGCCGTGCAAATTCTTTGCCAGCAGCTGATTGCCTTCTAGTGTCTTCTCGCCACTGGTGCTAAACGTGGTTCCATTCTTTTCATTTCAAGTGACTCCATAGCTTTCCACTTACTTATAGGGTCTATCTCCCTTCATTCATTCTCTTATCCCAGTTAAGGTGTCATCCCTACTCATCTTACCACAGGTTCCATATTCTCTTCTCATTCACTCTCACTCAACAGGCTTCATGTACCTTCGACTAATCTCCCACTATATGTACCTTTGTTGTCCCAGTCTCCTCTCCTCACCTCTGGTTTCATAGTCCTTTTCCACTGTCACCACCGGGTCCCTTCCTGCTTCCTCTCCAATATCTCACCTTAGACTCCAAAACCCCTTTTTCCGCTCTTGTCGACTCCCTTGCCCTCCAATGTTTCACAACAGGCAACCTATAGTTGATCTGTAGGTGGCTAGCAGAAAGGCTGTCAGCAGTCACCACTTCCTATCCTCAGTCCCCTTGCTTTCTACCCTCCAAAAGATCTGCAAAGTGCCCCACGTAATCACAGTCCTAGAAACATCCTACAAAGAGACCCACTGGTCAAGGTTGGAACATGCAAAGCCTCATTTATGCCACTGATGCAGTGATGGTAAGATGATAAAATGTAAATCAGGCCAAAATTTTTGTTTCAATAAAGTATAAACACATACAAGTAGGAGTTTAGTGTTACAACAATTTTAAGGATACCCAAAGCATAAACTAAAATGCAAACAGAATTAACACAGAGGAGGGTAGTGATCAAGAGGAACGGGTGTAGCATCATAGCTGGAGAACACATTAGTGGTGGAAAAAAGCATGCGGAAGGAAGGTACTAATAGTGCAGTGAGTGCAAGGCTTACAATGTGGAAAGGTGTGCCAGGCGGAGTAAGGCAGCAGAGGTGACCAGTCAGTTGTACGATTGAGCTGAGGGGCTGGTCATGGAAAACAGATAACACTGTCAGGGCATGACAGAGATGAATGGGCATTTCAGCAGTGTAGTGGCAGCATCAGTGGGTGGAATGCCAAGGACACGTAGCTGGCACTGAGAAAGAGACTGGAATGTCAGCAAGCTGGAGAAATAGAGAAGAGATTCTCCTGCATCAACTGGTGAAATGGAGCCCCATCAGGCAGGAAGTAGGGTTGACAGGACAACCGAGACCCAAAGGGCGATCACATGACTATACTGAGGGAGCAAGGGAGACAGATGGGAGATTGCAACTGATTGGACCCATGTGTGACCTGACTAGAACAGCAGCGACAGAGTGAGGAAACAAAAAGGTGATTGGTGGAATGCTTGAAATAATCTCAGTGACTGGTCCGGGTTCATGGTCTTTTTTTACGCAATATGCCACTCTAGACAGAGGAGTAACACTGAAGAAGACAAGGAGGGTGTACAAGAATGGTTCACAGGTGCACAGCAGAAAAGGGAAGAGGGAAAACTGACAACATAGCTCAGTGGTAAGACACACCGCTGACATCTGGTGGGATATGCAGGTCCATCATTAAAATCCCAAGCAAGGGAAACTCCATGTACCCTCCGTTCCAGATCAGCAAATAGAGCACAATCAAGCTGACCAACAGCTGTATTGGGTATATATAGTGCATTGAAACATCAGATATGTGTTAGAAAGCGCTAAAAACAAGTTGTTAACAAGTGTGATAGATAGAAAGGACAGGGCTCGGCCTATGCCAGGATAATATGGGAAACCTCCAGCAGAAGGGTAAGTGCAAGGGGTGGGGCAGAGTTCATGAAGAAAACTAAACCAGTAAGACAAAAAAACACGCAGATTATGAACAGCAAGGAACAGGACAAGTATAGGAGGAACGAAGATCTGAGAACAGAACGAGAGCAGGTGGCTGGAGCACCGCACAAAGGAAGAGTCCAGTATCACTGCTTGTGGTCGATGGATGCACAGTAGAAGAGCCAGACATGGCCTCCTGGCCAGATAGCTCCCAAGTGCAAGGCTTGCTGCTAACATGCGACGTGATCCAATGGTCTTGATGAAATACCAGCACGCAGACTCACAGTCCAACCTTCTGAGGGTCAGTAAATGGAGAACCATTTTACTGAGAGGCAGTAGAAAATTACATATAGTGTTTAGAAACGGCAAAAGTGCTATATGAAGCACTCATTTTGTGTATTAAAGAGGCAGGGATCAGGCAGATGGCAAGGGCACAGCGATATGAATGAGGTGATAGATCTTTGAGACAGTTAAGTTTAGTGTTCAAGGCGTCAGTAGAAATACTACAATAGGTAGAGGAAACAAAGCTGATTAGATAAACAAGCATTGGCATCGCCAATAGGTTTTACCATTGTTTTTTAGCCCCCTTGCACAGCATCTGGGATGCTGCGTAGCGTGGCTAGAGTAAAATAAAAAAGAAAAAACAATTGATGCAGCCGCCCACATCATTTTGTAGAGTGTAAAAGCAAACACAGGGGAAGATGGGGGTCCGGCCAGCACTCAAAAGCTATATGTAGAGAGCGTAAGGACGGGGACCCAACATCGGGGGCTGGTGAGTGGAAGAAATGAGGAGAAGCACGTAGGTGAGTGCAATGGAGTGGGGGCTGTGACAGAGAACAATGCAGGGAAGAGAAGTATGAGATAGACAGCTCCAAAACACATACACTCTCATGAAGTGCTCAACACAAAAGAAAAAAGTAATGCTTGAAAAGCAAACAGTGGAAGCAGAAATAACAGCCAATCAAAGTGATGGTAACAAGGCAATGCTCCACAAGACAAGCTGGGGCACAACCAACAAGCACATGCAGAAGAGTGCCAAGGAAAGCCAACTAATGATAGGCATTGGACGGGCTCCAAGCCCCTCTGTTCTTGGTATATGCCTCGCAATAGACAGTGCATGCGCTGTCTAATAGGCTCGACCTAAACAATTCAGATCTTGGAGTGCAGAGGAGAAGGGAAGTGCAGGAGCTAAGAAAATTCCAGCATAGAGTGAGAGCAGGTGACTGAGCATTTCACAAAAGGTAAGACCACAGCTGTTCCTTATGGCCCACGCATGCAGAGTAGAAGTGCTGAATCAGCAAAATGTCTCAATGGGTGAAGGCTCAACAGTGATGTGGCGTGATCTTCTGGTCAGGAGTTGAAATCCCCGCAAGGAAGACACAAACTTTCATCCATGAAAGATTGATAAATGGAACTTCACTGAACAGCAACAAAATCTGTGATTTATTGAATTCAGAAGCAAAAGAAGTGGGGTAAAAGGAGCCAAGTTAAAAACAAATTACTAGTATTATCTACAAGGAAACATGAGGAATTTAAGGGTGTAGTGTATGGGCAGAATGGTGAAACAGCCCAAGCTCGATGAACAAGAGCAGAAAAGATCGAAAAAGAAAGCTAAGGCTGCATAAACAGGGGGTATAGATGAGACAGAGAAGGATAGTGCTGTAAAAACAGCAAGAGGGAAAATGCTGATGCACGGAGGACAGGTGGGCAGGGGTCACAGCAGCTGGAAGTCAGGGTGCAAAAAAAAAATGTGTGGAGGGTTGGATTGAGAGCGGTTGAGGCACTATGTAGGAAGTGAACTATGGGGGGGGGGGGTGAGGGGGGGGAGTGGAAATGCAATGGTTTAGATACCTTGGCCTCAACATAACTCCTACGCTTTCCTCCTGGTCCCAGGCTAATTCGCCTCATCTCTGCCACTCCATCTTAGCCGACTTCCAGAGGTGGAAATCCCTTCACATCTCCTGGCTGGGGGATGTAAAATTAATAAAGAAGAACATGCTCCCGCGGATCCTTTATCTCTTCAAGACCTTGCCCACGTTGATTCCGCAAGATGATATTCTGCGTTTAAAATGCAACATCCAAACCTTCATTTGGAATGGAAAACGGCCCCAGATAGCAAACACCCTGTTGATGCTCCAGCGGGAAAGGGTAGGCCTGGCATGCCACAATCTTCTTGAGTATTACTGGGCATCCCATCTGTGTTATGTTTCCGAGTGGGTGGTTCGAGAAATTGAGAAGCACTGGTTCCACGTGGACCGAGCAGTGACGTGCTGGCCCTTGTAGGACATGGCATAATGCTTACATCGCCACCCCCACTAGGACAGTACTTGACATTTGGCACAAGGTGGCCCTCAAGACAGGCCCGACTACCTTCCCTCCTCCGTACACTGCCATTGTACGAAACACCGACTTTCCCTCAGCACTTTCACCCCTCTCTTTGTGCTTATGGTGCGACTGGGAATGTTGGACGGTCCACAACCTCTTCACAAAAGAATTCATAAAGACTTTTGACCAATGTAACATTAAAAATATATTAAGTTTGATGGTACCTAATATTTGTTCAAGTGGCCTTTCATCTCCTCCCCCAGGCCATCAGGGCCGAGTAGAACGGATCATTTGGGACCGATGATGAACAATTATTGATTTTTTACAGACTGCACACTGGTGGTGCAGGAGCAACAACCGTTCTCCACAGATTGAAATGGAAGCTAAGGCACCTGCAACCTAAATATTTGACACTTCCCCACAAAACTGAAACTAGGGTCATAGGGAGGTCAACTGTTTTTGATCATGCAGAAGAACGGGCGGCACAGAAAGGAGTGCAGGCTGGCACTCCATCTCACGGGAACAGCAAACACCCTGGCATCAGGAAATGGACTTGAGGCCCATGGAAGATTACTAAACAGCAGACAAAGATAGAACAGCTAGAGATGATGGACTTGGCAGAGGTGATGCGAAAAAACAAGGCTCCTAGAATTGCAAGTGATACAGACACTCAATGATTAACAATGATGCTGATTTACAAGAAATGAAGCCACAAGTTCACGAGGACTTTTTGGTAACCCTCTTGACGGACGACATAATAAAACCTGGATTCAACTGAAATCCTTTATTTAAGTTGCACTCGAGGATTCTTTTTAAAACACGGAGCATGTAAGGCTTGAAGACCCAGCAACTAGCTCCCTTTCTAGCACCAGGCATGATGGTGGTGTCCCAAGTGTGGGAAAACAAGACTCACCCCTAAAGATTTTTTCTCAGGTCTATTTAAATCCTGACCTCGATTTACTGTTTTTTGTTGGAGTTTTGTGTAGCATCCCTCATTGTGAATTATTTTTTATCATGATATAATTATTACTGGTGTGTGCATAGTATTATAGTTGAATAGTTGGGCCAAAAGATCTCATACATTTGTGGCATGGAGTTTGGAACCCTCCATGCAATAGTGTGGGGAGAAAAGATTTTGAGGGGAGATCTAAATTTCGAATGTATGATTGCAGATACACATTGTGAGTGAAAGAACGGTCTCAATTTCCATGCCTGATGGGACTGGCTGTTATGCTAAAGCTCATTACTGAAATGTACCGGGATCATGGGGCTGAAAGTAAATGAGATACTGCATTGTCAACACTGTGTTATTATGGAACTTTAATATCCATATAGATAAAATCAAGCAAGTTTTGCTCACCCAGTTTCTCCTCAGGCATTAACCAAAGCCTTTCTGCTTCAGGAGAATCATTTATTGGGGAATGAATACCAATGTATTGACAGGACAAAATACATATTGATGGTGTATGCAGGGGTTACAAGAGGACCAAAAGGTCTTCTAATATATTCACATAAATGGGTTCTCTTTCAGGTGACAAAGAAATAGTCAGATCCCGAGGAATAGGTTATGTTAGATCAAGGGTCAAACGGGACCGAGACATTATGACTGTATTATATGTGTATGCTCCGCCCAAATTTCAGGCTGTGTCTTGGCAAGATATTGGGCATCTCCTAACTAAGGCAACATCATTATGATTATTGGTGGTGAGGGGGTCAAGGGTGGATACACATTCTGTGGAGTGGAACAGGCACAAGCAATGAAGCCATATTCCAGATCAACGGGTCTGGACAAATTGAGCACAGTGATTGATTCGAGGGACATGAGGAAATAAACGCATGCACAAGACAAACATTACTCTTTTTACTTAGGTGACTCACACCAAACACATCTGTATACATTGATTATTTACATCGCTAATGACACTCTTACAATAGAAACGCAGACTTTTTGCTTAGGGGATTTCTGACCACTGATGTTTCATTATGGCATTTCGGGGCTGTTGGTGAAACATAGTGGGCCCATGGCACTTATAATCATGGAAACCAGAAGACGGGGATGTGATTGAGCACATTTGCGAAATGACATTCATTATTTTAAACAAAACAGAGGCTCAGTAGGCTTTAGGTCGTCATCGGGGAGGCATATAAACGATACTCTGGGGCATGGGGATGTCCCAGATTTTATCCAAGTAAAAACTGAGAACTAAGTAAACCAAGGGCTTAGAGGAAGCTATTGGCAGGGCTGTCTCCCATATGTCACCATTCCCTAAAAAGTTTGAGAAACAAATACACTGATGTAGTATGAATACTACCAGACAACACCATCTCAGCACACAGAAGAGATTTTCAGAGCAGGGCAACAAAGCTGGCGTAACACTATCATGGTTGAGCAAGTTTGAAGAAGCTAGTAGATGAATAAGCCAAATTAAAGAATCGGAGTAGATTTTTGTAATGGACGATCAATTATAGGGAGTAGTGTTTTGAGAATACCATTCTGGATTCAACACCACCACTACCATTAGGAGTCCATGTCCAGCGAGATGGATCTCGGAGTGTGATTTCTGAAGGCTAGAAGAGAGTATACACACAATTTGCTCAGTTGCAGGCAGGTAATATCCCGACTGGATAGAGTGCAAGTGGATTTTTAAAAGAAATTATTGAGAGTCAGATATTACTGGTGCCTCATGATGGTGTGAAGTCTCATGAGGTCTTGTTGAGAGATATGAACCAAGCTATTAACACACCGATATGTAATTTAGACCAGCCGGTGACTGCGTTCCAGATTTACAGGTCTATTTTGTGGCTTAAAGTGGAGACAGGGATTTTGGCAAGACTACCTTCAAATCTCCTGCTGTCCATTTCAGCAAGGGTGATACACTCACAGCAATTGGGTTCTATGAAATACAGGTTACTGACTGAAATTACACTGTTTGGATAGTGGTCTTCATGAATCCACTAACATGAAGGGCCCTCTCGCGATATGGGCCTTGGAACCTGAGAAAGCCTTTGATTCAATACATGGGCACTTGTTTTTTTTAAGAACCGCTTGCGCTTGGTACCTGCCAGATATTCTTGCCAAGGATAGCATTGGTGTATGCAAAGGTAACAACAAGAGTTAAAGTTAATGGGAAAGTGTACAGCATATGTGAATTGCAGGGCGGCATGTGGCATTGCTGCCCCCCTCTCCCAAATTCTTGTTGCCCTGGCCCAGATTGCTGGACGAGACATGACTCAACATTTAATTGGTTTATGTGGGCGGGTGTACTGGGGGACAGATTACAGAAAGGAATAGGTGTGTACTCTCGGGTAAAATCAAAAGCAATATTTGTCACTGGTGTGCACTCCCTTTGTTTATCCTCTACAAAGTGATTTCTCTAATGAGATTTCTTTCCACCTTACAAAATATACCAGATTGGGTACTTGACACATATTTTAAGAAAGTGGATGCTACATTTGTACCCTAGTATGGATTTCATAGGCCTTTCAAATATCCTTGCTGAAGTTATTTCAACTGCCGATGCAGATACATATCTTCTTGCCTTAAAAGGGTACTAATGGGCAGCCAGGTGGTACAGGGAAATGAACTGGCATATTTTTTCCATTAGAGGAACCCACGATTTGATTGGATCAAATCGCTATGGGATGCTTAACTTACCAGCTCAATGTTGATGGAGAGGGGGAACCAACAGCTATGGTGATTGAAATTTGGAAGAAGGCAACAATGTTGATGGGATGGGCATGCAAAAGAAGTAGGAAGACTGCACTCAGCTATGCCAACCTCAACAATGTATAACACAGTTTTTAAAATACAAAGGGTCAAATAGCTGCCCTAAAACAGAAATGGATGAAATTGGGTGCACTGAAAGATACAGATCATAAAGATGCATTAGCTCACCACAGCAAAAGTCGCTGTACAATCAAACTTGACAATAATTTAATTCAAGAAGGTACACAAAGTATATTACCACATGGCTAAATTGTTTCGGATGGACCCGGTTGAGGGTGTGTGAACAGGAGGAGTGTTCCTTTTTTTCATACTATATGGGGATGTATAGCTATTCAAGCACTCTGGATAGAAGGGCATGCAGAATTACTGTACATTTTTGGCCGACAGTTAAGCCTCAGTCCACAGCTTGACAACCTTGGGGAGTGAGATAGGACGACCTGGCCAGATATAAGATGTTTTGTGCCCGTGGCTTATTGCTACCTAGGAGGCTCCATATATTGATTGCTAGCAGGGAAACGACTTGCTCATGGGAATAGAGAAAAACATCTGTGAAGGTAGGGGTTGTCTGTAAAGTGGAAAACGGCGTAGGAGCCAATGAGAAATGCTTTGGAATATGTATGTGAAAAACGGATGCACGGGTGGCACATAGCGAATGTCAGATCATACAAGTTGCTTGATGGAGCGGATGATTTTCTGATGATGATATGTTTTTTTGCGGAGTACTAAGATGCAAGTCTCCGGACTGGGATAATATGCCTAAAAAGGCTACATGTAGTATGAAAAGGGTGGACGAAACAATACATTTCTGTCAATGTATTGCAATTACTTTATTTACGTGTTATATTATAATCTGGGAGTTTTAAACTAGAATGAACAGTAAAAAATAAAAATTAAACAAGCATGGTTGGAACCCCCTTGTAATGTTTCCTTGAGTCTCTACCTTGTCAGTACATTGTAAGCTACCCTACAAGCAATTCTCAACACCTCACGAAAAAAACAAGCATTTACAATGCAACGGTTTCGCCTTTGGAAAAGTTAGAGCTATTGGCATTGTAAATGACAAAATTTGTATTTATGTGTTGGTTTTGAAAACAGGTAAATAAATGGCATTGTCATTTACATTGCCAATAGCTTAATGTCTAGCAAACGTGAGACCTATTGTACCCTACGGACGAGCTCAGCAGACAGCAATTACTACCACACACACACCCAGAGCCACACACACAGACACACCCAGAGCCACACACACACCCCAGAGCCACACACACCCCCACACACACACACACACACACAGCTTAATTTTTTGCGACACGGTGGGATTATGAACACTAAAGTTGTATTTCAGAAATTAGCACAGATGTCTTCTGCTTATGTCAATACACAGAATTTTGAAGAAAGGCCTCTAAGTTTACACAAGCCCGCGGGCTGCTGGTGTAATAAGCTGTCTCGGTCCACCTAATAATGACTTCATGTAAGCAATGAGCCCAAGTGGGTTGTTGGTTCCTGACCTCTTGCCTTCATCTCCTATTTTTTTAAAGTAAAAGTGGCAATGAACTTTCTGACGCGGGTCAGCGGAAAAATGACAGCAGGCTTTCAAACGAGGAGCTTTATTTGAACTCCCTGACAGTGACAGATGACTGCAATAATCAGATTTCACCATATGCCATAACAAGGTGTATAGTTAACTCACCACTTAACACCTGAAAATTGATACTTCTGAAAAAGAATAAAGTGCGGCTCTGTTAAGTTCCTTCCCATGGCTATCTGTCGTCTCCCACCGTTCCCCCATCCCCTCCGCAATTTCCTCTTCGTCTTCACAAACAGATCAGCCGATTGAGATAGACTTTGCGACTTTACTCTGTGGACACGAACGGATCCCCTCCTTGATGAACTGGAACCTGCACCCCCACCCCCAGCGCCTTGAGACCCTTACAGGTGAGTAGTCGCGCTCAACAAACGCTTGATTGATTGATTGATATACATCCGGTATCGCATACTGTAGAAATGATGTCAAATAAAGTGCCTTACTTTTTGCTCACCAAGAGGAGTCATTGTTTTCACTTCTAATACGGTTAGTCCTAAACTGTACAACGAATAGAATCACATAAAATAACCGCCCAGGGTTTGCATGCTGCCTGTTATGTTATGCACCTATTATCTGTCTTCACTGTCATAGAAGTGGAGCTGGCCCAGATCGTGAGCTAGTCCTAAATGTCCGCTATTCCTATAATTGTATTTGTGGTGTCCACTTTGAGGAAAAATGATGCAGGTTTTGTAGAATATTAGATTAAAACCTTTGCAAACTTGATAATACCGGTTTTTAGACAGCACTCTCTGACGTGGCTTTTGCAGTTTGTATTTGCTGCAGACACCAACATGGGCGATCTATTATCTAACTTAGAGGTTCTAAGTTCCCAGCGTCGGAATGATAGAAAGCTGAGCAGCTTGCTGCGATTTTTTACTTGTGACAGTAGATGTCAGCAGGGAGCTATGATCTGTGCATTAACCATTCAACCATGAGCGTGTTAATTTAAAAATTTTTTTGTTGTTGTTGCGATATTAACACGAACATTAATCCAAGCGACTCCTCAAAACAAGACACGACGAAGGGTCTTACTGTTAATGCTGGCTTAGAGTGGGAACCGTCAGAACCCGGGTTCCATTAGCTTTTCTTATGCGGGAGCTGGGTTCTGGGCTGGGCCTGTTGAAGCATCACGTCTATGGTACCTGCACCAATGTGATCAACTGTTAAATAACGACTCGTTAAAAACATTCTGTGACTGAAAGGTAGGGCTATTTGCAGGCCCCGCTTAAATCCATGAATTATTTTACCAACCGGAAACTTGTGATCTGCGCTTAACGCAAGGGTCTCTGCAAGTATCGCACAAACCCACTGATCGGTCTTGCATGGACTACTGCAGTTTACATGCAGTGTCCTGGTGCATTGCCACTTTAAGTTATTTTATTATGATTCAGACCTGCGACCACGCACAGATCTCTGTAGCAAGTGCATTTCCCAGCTGAACTACCCCACTCGTAGTAAACTATGAGACGAGCTGTATACACGTAGACTATGTGACGTAGATGTTTACAGCAGGTACCTCAACCCCTAAGCTACCTTAAAATGCCATTTGTTATATGTAAACCGGAATCGCATTACTTTTCGAGTTTTCGTTGGCGCCAATTTCCTGAGGGAGGGGTACAATAATGCCATTGTACTGATATACCATAGACTGGCTGTTATTAACCCGCCTCGTGACCCTGGCCCATGGTAGCTGCCACTAGTGCAACAGCGAGGTCTTGTTAAGCCACGTTGAAGGCAGTGCTTAATTTGTAAAATTTGAAGTGCAGGTGCTCAAATGTTTGTCAGAGGCCACTCCCACTTCCTCCATTGGCTCCACCCACTTACTCTATCCGCTCCACCCACATCCTCAATTGGCACTGCTAAAAGTCAGATGTAATACCCGATCTGAATTTCAGGATAGGAGGTTCCCCTGCCTTGTGAAAAAGATTAAATCAAAAAGGGCATTTTAAGCACAATTTTGGAATAAATTTACTAAAATCACTAATCATTTGAAAAGGAACAAATCCAGTGCTCTATGTGCCGATTTGGGGAAATTACAATATTGGGGTATCATAAGGAGGACAGGTACCTCTCCAGGCAGGTGCAGTAATAACAGGCCATGTTGCCAATACATTGTGAAAAGTAGAAGAGCTACTTTAGTCAGCTGGTCCATGTTTTCACTAATGTGCTGCCTCCATAGCAGGTGTGAAGTCACGGCTGCCCGGAGAGAGGGGCAGTGCTTTATATATGCACTGACCAAGTCTGCATCTGGTGCACCCACTTAAAGAGGCCAGGCTTGTTCACTGGAATATGGGCTGCAGTTTAAGTCCCATGTGTTTCTAAGTTCATCAGATGCTGATGCTCTTATATCACTCCTTTCTGGTCTGATGCTCTTGCCAAGTAGAAAACCTGCTCTCAGCCTCACTGGCTATGCTGCAGCCCCACATTACCTCTTTGAGCCACAATTGTGCATTTTCAGGTTCAACAGATGCTAAATGACTGTCAGTGCAAGTGCTCTTACCCTTTAGTCCAACTGTAGTTTGTGTTTGGCTACTGTTTACTCACACAGATGATGGGAATGTCACGATGCAATCTACATGGAGCTTTCTCTTTGCCTGAATGTTAGCACACCTCCCGTTTTTACCAGCTCAAAACAAGCTCCCAACAACTGAGCAACCGTGTAATGAGCAGCATGTGTTGTTTGAATTATAAAAAGTGCAAGCAGAGGTCATGAACTTGGAATTAAATAGGTGATCAGCAATATAAACACACAGTGTGTGAAACGGTCATGTATACATGTGTGCTTTTTCAAAACGGAATTCTGTTCCTATTCAATTTATGAATTTAAAGGGCAGACTTACTTTCCTGTCCTGTCCACAATCCTCTGTCAAACTCCAGGGTGCTCACACTATCCGCCCTTCCTGCTGAACAGCGGGACTCACACTGTCCTACCAGGCAGAGAGATGAGCTGAACTACCCCACTGCCCTCCATTCATACAGTACAGTTCTGTCTCTTAAAATGGCAATGTCTCACGTCATTTCTCTCAAGCACCAGGGCTGCCTTAGTGTGTTTTCTGTGACAGAGTTGAGTTATCTCGGAGTTTTCTCTCTCTTGCAAAAAGTATAAGTGTGCTTAATTCGCAACAGGGGTTTCTAATTTGACGTAGGTGATACCATAGGGAGTCGGGACGTCTCATTGTCATCTCTTTCAGTCTCAAATCTCCGGGACAGCCGTGGTAGCACCGAGGCCCCCACTCTCTCTTGACAGGAGTTGTCTGCTGAGGCGTGTGTTTGATGAGGAGGAATGGAGGGCGGAGGTGGGTCACGGGGCGAGGCCAGCCGATACAGGATACATCCCCACAAGAAGGCAGACTAGATGCCGAGGGGGCTTGACAAGCGAAGTGATGCAGGAGTCCCGGCACTACCTCTGCTCTCTATCGCCACGACATTTGTGTGGAGATGGAGGGTCACGAGTGGGGGGGCTATAAATATTACGATTTAAAACCATTTGCGGACCGAGAAATTCACTACATCTGAATGCAGACACAGGATAGAGAGGCACAGGGAACTCACATCAAAACATAAGGACCGGGGGGCGTGGCTTGAGCGCCGCACAAGATGGCGGCTTAACTTCGGAGCTCCGCTGTCCGAGCGCCGACACCAGCGATTTCCGCTCCATTTCCGGGAGTTACACGGACACGCATAACTTTTACAGGCATCGGAGCATGAGGTGAGCAGAATGCTGCTAGTTGCGTCCCTCAACTCCATTCAGAAGCGCACTTTTTGTGAGTGACGCGGCTCGCTCTTTCGGCGGCCGCCATTTTCTCCGCTTTCACCGCGTTTTTTCCTCAGCCGGAGAATGTTTTGTTTTACGCGCCATTGCGCTTCCTCAGCACAACGCGGATTATGACACTCACTGATTGTGCATTTGCCCCATAGCTCTCCAGCGACAACCTGTCCACCTCCAGTGCCTGTTACCTAACGTTTCCATGTTGTCTTACCTCACAAGAGCAGCGCTTTCTTACAGCAATATTTTTCTCAAGCTACTGCCATGCCTACAAAAAGCGCTTGTTTTTGAATGAATTGGAAACAACTATTTTCCTC
This sequence comes from Lissotriton helveticus, assembly GCF_964261635.1. Lineage (NCBI taxonomy): Eukaryota > Metazoa > Chordata > Amphibia > Caudata > Salamandridae > Lissotriton > Lissotriton helveticus. The sequence continues at coordinate 1,402,540,947 of NC_136063.1, read as the reverse complement.
CTGGCCAGTGACTGTTGAGCTAAAATGGTCATTGAGCTTGGACTTTATAGTTTTATGAGGTGACTTGTTGTGGCACAGTTCTATAATCCTGTGGAAGAGCTCCTGCTGGGAAGCTGTGTGGAATATCGATAACTTTTGCTATATTTTTTCACACGCTTTATACTTTTCTTTGTATCTTCGCACCAAATAGTGCCTGCTTCACGGACCATTTTTTCTTCGAACCTGGAGTAACATAGCTGTTTGTCTATCTTGCATTCTATGGGGAAACTGCGCAATCTTAAGCTTACTGCTCCTAAGACCATACCGCGTCATTCTTCAGACTCTGACTCTATGTCACAAACCATGGATGACCCCGTTTCCACTAAATTGGATGTTAGTCATGGGGCTATTCCTAAATCTGCTACCCCCAGTAAGCTTTTACAACCTGGATCTACGAAACGTCTGAAAATAGGTCCTCCATCTCCAGACAACACGTCGCATTCGGCATCTATGGATCTGATCCTTGCAGAACTTCGGGCACTCAAACCCTTCATGGCTGAGACCACCAAAACACTGCAATTTCTCCATGATAAATGGTCTACTCTTGAATCGCGGGTTCTTTTGGTGGAGCAATCCACGGAGGCTCTTCATACTTCAAGTTCAAAGATTTCAGTGTTGGAGAAGGATGTCTCTCTCTTAAGAAGGCAAACCGAGGAGTTGGAAAATAGAAATCGAAGAAATAACTTACGCCTTTATAATCTTCCGGAACTTACAGAAGGGTCCAATCCAACTGCCTTCTTCCAAACCTTCTTACCAAAAATTTTAGATCTTCCTCCTTCTTCTTCTTCACTCAATATTCAACGTGCACATAGACTTGGTCCAAAAGTCTCCACCAAACCCCGCGGAGTCATCATGCTGTTTTTACAGTACACTGACCTCCTTCAAGTTCTTTCAGCAGCAAAAGCTAAGAAACAAGTTATGTGGGAAGGTCATCGCTTATATCTTTCTCAGGATGTAGCTAAAGTAACAGCTGACCGCCGGAAACAGTTCCTTGACTTGCGACCACGACTTCGAGATCTTGGGGCCAGATTTGGTCTCCTCCATCCCTGCCTCTTCAAAGTCACGTACAAGGAAAAGACAACAACTTTCGAAGATCCTCAAGTCCTTGAAGAATTTCTCCGTCACCATGAAAACATCAACATGGACACTGCAAGACCTGTTTAATTGTTCATATTTTATTCTGTTTGTTTAAAATGTTTACCTTTTTGTTACCCTAGTATACCTACTCTTTGTTTCCTCCACCCTATTGTATACCCCTACTCCTGGTTCATTATGTCTTGATATTGCGCTGTTTCTATATTTGGTCCTCTATTGTTTTCTCTAACATCCTCTTTTTTATTTGTCTTATTACAGATCCTCTCCTCATGTTATCCAACCCGATGTATTTTTACTCCCTTCAACTGACCCTAAGCTGGTTACTCAGGTGTTCGATGGCGTGAGTTTTTGTTGTCGATGTCGTCCTCTTCTGGCGTCGTCACCCCTCACTTTTCTTCTGTGTTTGTTAGTATGTCTCTACTTTTTTCTAACTTTCTTCTATTTTTCCTACTGTTCTTTATCTCTATTTTCTTTCCTTTCTCTTTTTTCTTCCTTTCTCTTGTCTTATTCTCGATCTTTTCTCTTGATCTATTTCTCTCACAAACTCTTTTTCGCATTCTTACTATTCCTCTCCTCTTATCTCAACTTATTTCTCTCATAAATTCGTTTTTGCATTCTCACCATTTTTCTCGGCCTTCCTCAACTTCTTTTCTACTACATCCTCTCTTTTATATCACTCTCCTAATAATTTGCATTCCGAGTAGTCACCTGGAATGTTAAGGGGTTAAATAACCCCATTAAACGTCAAAGAGTTTTAACACATTTAACCAGACTTAAAGCAGATGTAGCCCTCCTTCAAGAATCCCACCTTACAGAATTGGAGGCTACCAAACTTAAGCGTTGTTGGGTAGGTCATGTTTTTTATTCTCCTGCTGTAGGTAAGAAAAATGGTACAGTTATACTTTGTCATAAAAAGTTAAATGTTTCAATTGTATCTCATGAATGCGACACTAATGGCCGTTGGGTTATTGTTCTTCATCTTATAGACAAAATTCCACTAGTTGTTTTCAATATTTATGCTCCCACAGGTGTTGATAAATTGTTCTGGCCTGCTGTTTCTGCTAAACTTGTTACCCTCAATGACCAATATGTCATCCTTGGCGGTGACTGCAACCAAGTTCTTGACCCCTTTATAGATAGGAATTCAACAGTTAAATTTGTCCCTTCCAAAATGCATTCCCAGTTCGTCTCCTCTATACAGAATAATGCTTTAGTTGACATTTGGAGGCTTTGTAACCCAGATCTCAGAGAATACACTTTCTATTCCCCCACTCACCACTCCCAATCACGTATTGATTATCTCTTCCTCAGCAAACCATTAGCACAACTCGCCATTCATTCAGACATAGGTTCCATTCTAATTTCAGACCACGCTCCCGTCTTTGTGGACATTGATCTTATCCCCTACTCCCCTCATTCAGGCCGCTGGAGATTTAATAACACTCTACTCCTTGATTCTAATTTTTGCACTCAATTTACAAATTTTTCTACTGAATTTTTTACACTTAACCATCTTCCAGAATCTTCCTTTGTCATGATATGGGACTCCTTTAAAGCAGCTGCACGAGGATTTATCATTAATTTCGTTTCACAAAAGAAAAAACAATCTATCTCTAGGTCAACTCAACTCTTAGATAAAATTAAGAAATTGGAATATGCTTACTATAATTCAAAATCTGAATCTTCTCTTCGTGAACTAATTTCTGCCAAATTTGATTTTAATAAATATACCACCAACGCCGCTTCAAACTCTCTTCTAAAATGTAATTCCCGCTATTACGGTGGACAGAACAAAATGGGCAAACTTCTGGCCAATTATCTCAAAATACGAAAAGAAAGAACAAAAATTGAATCCCTACAAGGCCCAGCTGGTGTTTCTTTCTTTAAAGACAAAGACATATTGGCTCAATTCGTTTCCTTCTACCAAAGTCTCTACACTCCCGAATCTCTTCCCGACCCTAATGATCTTCTTACATATTTTCAAGACATCCCCCCTCCAGAATCCTCTCACCTTGACTTCCATTCCTTAGATTTGGACATTACCCCTTCGGAAATCTCTCATGCAATCTCTATTCTTCGTCGAGGTAAAGCACCAGGGCCCGATGGTTTTACCATTGAGTTCTACAATCACTTTTCCTCCCTTCTTCTCCCAAAATTGCATTTGTTATTCCAATCCTTTGCGGCTTCCGGCTCCTCTCAAGGAACTTTCCAAGAAGCATTAATTTGTTTAATACCTAAACCAGATAAAGATCATACTCTATGTAAAAATTATCGCCCTATATCACTAGTAAACACTGATTATAAAATCTTCGCCAAAATTATAGCTCTCCGATTAGATCCCTTATTGCCAGAACTTATAGGCCCTGAACAGTCTGGATTTGTTAAAGGTCGCCTATCATCAGACAACTCTCGAGTCTTCTTTAATATTTTAAGCAAAGCTCCCTCCCTCTCTATCCCCCTCGCTGCTATTTCCCTAGATGCTGAAAAAGCATTCGATAGAATAGGGTGGGATTTTATGTTTCAAGCTCTTCGATGGTTTGGTTTTCCCCCTAAATTTATATCTCTAATATCCTTACTATATTCTAGTCCTCACGCTTCAATCTTTGCAAATGGTATGATTTCCGACTACTTTCCTCTTCAAAGAGGGGTACGTCAAGGATGCCCCCTATCCCCTCTTCTGTTTATTATAGCCTTAGAACCCTTTTTAACTAAAGTCAGACTCGATGATACAATTACTGGTTTTCAATATGGTCCTCAAAAGCAAGCTAAATTATCGGTATACGCTGATGATATTTTATTTTATTGTTCAAATCCTCAAACAACTCTCCCTTCCTTTCTCCATCAAGTTTCTTCTTTTTCCACTGTTTCAGGTTATCCCCTCAACACCGACAAATGCGAAATTCTACCCCTAAACCCCTTATGTCAAAAACATCTCTTTGATTCCTCTGGCTTTTCCTGGCAACCCACGAAGATTAAGTATCTAGGTATATGGTTTGCTCCCCGTATTCCGGACACTCTTAAATTTAATTTTGAATCTCTCTCTAATAAAATCACTGCATCGATAAATCGTTGGAACCCTCTCTTCCTTTCTTGGTGGGGTCGTTTGGACTCCATCAAAATGATGCTAGCGCCCTTAGTTCTCTATTCTGTTTCCATGATTCCCATTCGTATACCAGATCATTATTTCAAGTCTATAGACTCCCTTCTTATAAAATTTTTGTGGAAAGGCAAAAAATCTCGGATAGCTCTTTCTTCCTTGAAAAAAGATAAATCCCTTGGTGGCGTCAAATTCCCTCACTTTAAATCATATCACAGCGCATTTTCTTTAAAACAAGCCATGAGGTGGATCTCTTCTGATCTTCCTCACATTCCCCCCCTATGGCTCTCATTAGAATCTTCTCTACTTCATCCTTATGAATTCGAAGAAGTTCTTTCCTTTTCCTCTAAGGTATCATCCATATGCTCTCCTATCATCTCTCACTCTTGCTCTCTTCTTCGTCCATATTTATTATCCTCTTACCCATCTGCCTCCTCCACCAACACCCAACCTATCTGGCATAATAAACTTCTCAAAATCCGTAACCGATCCTTATATTGGAAAACCTGGCATTCCCAGGGTCTAAAATGGATCTCACAACTTCTCTCAGACAATCAACCTCTTCCTTTTCAGGATCTCCAAACACAATTCTCGCTACCTTCCTCATCCCGTAAACAGTATTTATCACTACTTCCATCCCTTACTCAATATCTTTCATCGCTCCCGACCTCCAACTCTATCCCTATCACAAATCTTTCGATTTCTAATGCTATCGACCAATCTCTTTCTGCTTCATTTATTTATAAATCCCTACAGTCCTCTACTGACCGTACAAAATCTAAAGTTGAGTTGGCTTGGGAAAAAGATTTATCTCACACATGGTCCCTCATTTTATGGGAAAAAATTTGGTCTAAGATTCACAATACATCCAGGGCTGCAAATACTACACAAACCTTATTCTTTATTTATAATCGTACACTATTCACTCCATTAACTCTGTCATCCTTCTCCCCAGACACTCCATCTACTTGTTGGACTTGCCACTCCCCCCTGGCCGATCTGAAACACATGTTATTCGAATGTCCTCATATTTTACGGTTCTGGCACTTAGTTTGGTCTCAATTGCAAAAGATTTTCAACTTTACAGTTTCTTTTTCCATTACACATGTTTTCTTAGGTTCCCTCTCTCCTGTTTTTGCTGAATCCCATCACAAACAAAAATTACTTGATCTCTTTATAGCTATTGCTTTTCACCATATTACATCACACTGGAAACAAGCTAATGATGTCTCTTTTAATGCATGGTGGAACGCAGTTTGCTTTAATCACAGACTTGACACTAATTTTGTTTCTCCCATTTCCTTAGCAATCAAACGTGATCTTTTATGGCTTCCCCTCACTGAATATTTATCCACAGTTGCTAGGCCTCCTCCCTCATCTCCGATACGTATTGTTGAAGTTTGTAAACCACCATGAATGCATTTTTCTAGTTGATATTATGTTCCCCAATACATCTATTGTTTTAGCATATTATTTATATACTTTTATAATTTAAAATGTTTCCTCATCTCCCTATATTCCTTACATTCATTGCTTATTTTATTTGTTTATGCATAAGTTTACCTTCACTATTTTACGCCAAGATGTAAGAATGATTTATGTTTCTTATAACTCTTGATTGTTTCTTCATTTTCTGTCTTTGCTTCTTTCTATTTCAATAAACTTCAAACTTAAAAAAAAAAAAAAACATAAGGACCCATACATGGGGCAGAAAGGTATATGTAGGTGAATTGGCACTGCCCTTTATAAAAGTGGGGCAGAAAGACGGAAACTGAAACTTGGAGAGCTCGAAAATGAGGTTAATAGGTTAAAAATGAATGTATTGTGAGCGTGTGTAAAGTAACTTGTGCTCAGTGACACTTACCCCATCAATGCATTGGTAATGTCACTGCCCTCCTAATCGCACCGCTGCATCATGGTGGCAGCTGAGCTCTCCGCAAACGCCAGAACCGGTACTTGCCGGGGCTGGGCCAGTCACTCCTCGCTGATTGTCAGCGAGTACTGATTGATGGTCATGGAGGCATGAAGAACGGGCCCAGCCGTGAAGTGCAGCGGTAGCGCGGCCCGTCTGAGAAGAGAGGACTCGAGTGCCTGGCACAGATCAGGCTGCATTCAGATTTTCACTTGGCTGCAGGCCGCTGCACTCTGTAATGGCAGAGCGGCCAGGCTGCTGAGGTACCTGGCACCACCCTGTAGCGGCCGCGGGCCCCATTGACTTCAGATAGGGGTGCGGCAGATCGCAGTAGAGAAGGAGCCTCCTGGTGCGCGGGGGCGCCATGTTCTACCGCCGCACTTGGAATAAGAGATATGCCTCGGTAAAGTGTCATCCCCACTAAGTTGGTAGGGTCAGCGGAGCTTGCCTAGTCACTCGGCACAACGCACTGCAAATTACAGCGGCAGACTACTCCCGCCTCTGACAGCTTGCGCAGGCTCATTCATACTTTAAATGTATCGCGCGCGCCCAATATGTCACACTATCGGCTGTTGCGATTGGATGCCACGTTAATACCGCGCATCATCATTGGGCAACCATCATCACGTTGACAGACTCTCGTGAGCAACAGGTGTTAGTGGAACACTGTAACCAGGCGAGCCCAGAGCGAGGGCACCGGCACAAATTAAGCACTGGTTGAAGGGCATGTGTTATTCCGCATTGCAAAGAATGAACCCGGGTGCAACGTTCTGATTGGGTGGAGATATCTGTGAAAAAATTCAGAGGTTGGCAAATAAATCCATTTCTGATCCGAGCGTTTGCTATATAGTCTGTCTGGAGATTTAATGTAACATACTCTCCTTGGAAATATAAAGTAGAATGGCAAAGAATGCACATTGTTTCAGTTTACGTTTTATGTGAAGAGCAACCGATATTCTAAATCCAGCTCGTTGCCTAACTCAGACGATTTGCCACACTTCCGCGGTGTGAAGACAAGTACCTATTTAACTCAATCCGTCGTCTGCCTGCTGTTCACACCTTGGCAGACATGCAGGCTCATTCGTAAGGTTAGAAACCTTGCACATTCCCCAAAGTGCCCCCTCCCCAAGAAAGAAACCCCTTCTAAACAGCGTCCGAAAAGGAGCTCGCTGCGTTGGACGTCAGGCGGAGGTTCCGCTTGAGGGAGAATGAGTCACGTGCCTGCACAATGATTAGTGTTTGACGAGATCCAGGCCTGATTCTCTAGTTTACCACAGACATTTTTAAAGTGCCTGATGTAATGGGGCTGAATCAGCAAACTGCTCCCTGCTGAACCATTACTGGCCACGCAAACCATTAACCCTTGCCGAAGATGTGCTTCTAGTTAACATCAGTTAATTCAATTCCTTTCTTTGGAGGTCGCTAGACCGGTCTGCCGTCCCGATTAGCACTTAACAAGAGTTGTTCCCTTCTGACAAACATGCTCGGTAATTATAAAGCTCAAAGTACATTAGCGGGGAATGACGTGGGTGTCCCGGGCCGGCAGATTCGGGGCGTGTTTTTCGTGCTCTCCCCTTCCCATTGGCTGGAAGGTAAAATTCCAGCCAATGGGAAGAGGAGAGGGCGGGACTTAAAAAAAGACACGGAAACGCCCCCGAATCGCGTTCCGACGGGGAAATAGTGACTGACAGCCAATCTCTTCCAATGGCTAGCAGTGCTACGTCCAGGCCGAAACCTAAAAAACAAGCAAAATCTTCAAATTAATCAGATTGCTACTACTAGGACAGTCAAGTTATATGCAGTGTTTGTCCATTAAACAGCATATTCATTTTAAATGAAGACAATTCCATCACACACAACTATCTTCGGAGGTTGTGAGCCACCAGACACACCTTTTCCTAAAAGGGTAAAAGTAGGGAGAGTTACAAGCAAGTCCTGATGGCTTAAACACTCCTCTAAGTGGTGATGTAAGGGACTGCCCAGGAGGTGGAGATGACCCGCAGGTGAATGGGTTATTGGGGAATCCATAAGACCTGACATAAAATATATTTGTGCCAAGATCTAAATTGAGGATTAAATGCCAGGGCTTAAGGCAAACGATTTAAAGCACAGAGGCAATAAAGGTGAGGATGAAAATAATGTACATATCTGCAGAAAACATAGTTTTACATTTACAAGACGTGATGATATTTTAAAATATTGTTAAGTTATTTTATCAAATATTATCTCTTGGTATTGTAATTCATTTTGTATTTTTCATGTTTTTCAAAAATATTAAGAAAATATTTTAAATAAAAATGAGGGTACAGCAGTGGTCCATTTTAGAACATGGCAAACACAAAGAGATAGATGATGGACGGAGCACTGGAACTTTTCAGACACTTACCCCCAGTCCCAGATCTGGGTTGAATCCATCATCGTGCTTCATCTCACTTTGCCATCTCAGTTCGGACCCAGCTATATGCAAATCAGTCTTGACACTGTGCCTCATGGGAACAGTCCAGCCCGAACTGTGCTGAATGGGGTTGTCAAGCAGTGATCAGCGTTAGAATCCAGTAATCTAATACAGCCATTTATCAAAAGAGATCAGTGAAGGTGAACAGTGTCCTCTGCTAGCAGGGTTTTTCTAGCAGTAGGGGAAACTGCTTGGCTCTGACGTACCGAGTAAATTGACAACTGTTTTATTTATTGAATTTTACAGTAGGCAGTTACAGTATAACTACAGGGTAGTATGCATTCCGGTCTCAAATCTATACTACTAATATAAAGAGAGAACTTTGAACCTTTGAGGCGGGTAAACTCGGGAACCACAGCGCCAATCCAAACACCCGATACATCGTTGTAATTGTCAGGGTCTGCAGATGGACATAGGCTATATAAAAACATAAAATATACGTTCTTTAAAATATTTACGATTAAAAAAAAAAGTAGTCCCTTGGAAGTAGCGCCGGCCGCGACGTGCGTGCTGACATCAGGAGTGCGGGGAGGAGCGGCGTACAGGAGCGCGAGGAGAAGCGGCGGACATGAGCACGGGGAGGAGCGGCGGACAGGCGGGGAGGAGCGGTGAGGAGCGGCGGACAGGCGGTGAGGAGCGGCGGACAGGCGGGGAGGCGCGGCGGACAGGCGAGGAGGAGCGGCGGCTGAGGTAGGTGAAGCGGATCATTGGGGGCCCTGAAAGTGGAGGGTACGCTCCGGGGACCCACGGACAACATCGGGGCGGGCGGGGGCCCTGAAGCCTGAGACAACGTCGGGGCGGGTGGGGGCCCAGAAGCCCGATTGCTCCCGGACAACGTCGGGACGGGCTGCTAGTATATTGTAAAATTCATAGACAGATAAACCTCAAAGCACTAGAATCCATCGGGTAAGTATGTGAAATGGGGGCAAGTGGGGGGGGATAGAGAAAGGTGAGGGATTAGAAGGAACAGGGGAAGAAAAAACGAATATGCTGCTCAGTGGGCATGTTAGTGCGCTTAACTAGACAAGAGGCTAGGGCCTCAACCCACATTGGCAGAGCAGTTTGGCAGGGTGCCATATTAGGAGGAACTGAGCTATCGACCTGCACGGCACAAAGCTCAACTGGTCTGGTCCGACCAAGAGCGACAAGAGGGGGAGGAGCCACGAGGCAATCAGATTTGTGAGGATTTTGTTAGCAATATTTATCATGGCGAGCAGCCTATAAGTATCAGAGCACAGAGGGTCCTTATCAGGTTTAAGGAAAGTTACTATGAAGGCCTCGCACAGAGAAGAAGGGAGTGCACCATTATGGACAGACTCCTCATAAATATCAAAAGGTGTGGAGCAAGCAGGGATGCAAATTCCTTATAAAAAGAAGCAGTGAGGCAATCGAGGCCAGGAGCTTTATCTGCAGGCAAACCCCAAATAACATGAACAATTTCTTCTAACGTGAATGGTTCATTGAGGAAGAGGTGATGTCCCTCTTCCAGCCAGAGCAGTTGTACCGAGTCCATAGGGTGTCAAGTCAATGGGAATGAATGATGGGAGAAGTAGTACAGATCCGTGTAAAAGCTCACCATGGTACACTGTATGGCAACACTGCCTACCTGTATATTGTGGTGAACATCCAGCAGTAAGACCACGTAGCCGCTTGCCCAGGGTTTGCGCAATGGCCCAGCCAAGGTTTTGCCCACCCTGTCCCCTTCCCTGTGCCACAAAGCACGGGCCTCCTTGCCAAGATGGTGCGTCTTCCGAAGTGCTGCTTGCAAGATTCAAAATAATGGAGTTCTAAAGCGCGAATCTCAGCCTCCAGTCTGGACAGGTCCACCCCTAGTGTCTTAAGCATCCCAGCCTGTTTGGCAATGCAAACCCAACAAATGACCACCTTAAAGGCCTCCCACAGGGTGGATGGGGAGTCAGCCAACTGCGAGTTATGTTCACAATATTCTATGATGGCCTCCCAAACTTCACTTCAGAATACTTGGTCCTGCAATGCACCGGGGGCAGTCCCCAAGAAAACGCACTCTGTGCTGTGCCAGGTGGGTGGAGCTCTAAAAGAACTGGGGCATGGTTAGACAACATTTGCAGAAGATGCTGGACATCAGTGGTCCAGGAGACGTCTCTCATGGCCAACCAGAAGTTGAATCTGAGCCAAGTATTGTGTATGGATGTTATGGATGTTCCCTCAAAGCTGTGAATGTGGCGAGGGCACCAGATAGCTGTAAAGCTATTGCCAGTAATAATGCTACGCAGTAGTGCAGTAGCTTCTGTGTGCAGGCTGCGTGTCTCACTAGATCTATCTGCACTTGTGTCAAGTACCACGTTAAAGGCCCCCCTCCCCCCCCACCAACAGCACAGCCCCAGGCCCATCGTCCCCAGTAGGTGCCAAACCTCTGCAAAAAAGAGGGGAATCATCCGTATTGGGGCCATACACTGACACTAGTCTCAATGGGTGTCCCAGTAAAATCACTGCCAAAATGACATAGCGCCCCTGTGTATTGCCAAGTGCGCAACGCGTACACTAGTGCAGCTACCTGAGCATAATTCAAGTAGCAGACTACATGCTTCTCAACAATCCATTTTGCCCTTAATCACGTCTATGTCGAGTCTGTCAAAATTAACTCCTGCAGCAAGCCGATATCGATTTTATTTAATTGTAAATATGAAAAGACTTGTGTGCCTTCCGTCTGTCATTCATGCCCCTGATGTTTCAAGTTAAGCATTTTACTGATGCCATTGAGAGACATGGGGAACAAACGCAGGGGGAGTCCACAGCCTGTCAGCTGTGTGCAGTATAAAGGGGAAGGACCATGGAGCAGAGTGGATAAACAGGAAAGAAAACAAACAAGCATTGGCATAGCCAATAGGTCTCGCCTTTGGGACCTTATAAGTGTTTGGTTATCCAGCACAATATCCTTGGTGCAACAACATCAACTGTTGCATGGCTAAACAGTTATAAGGTCCCAAAGGCAAGCCCTTTTGGCTATGCCAATGCTTGTTTAGGACTTGTGCCCTGAGTAAAACATGTGACTTTCAAAGTCACAAAAGCACCAGAAATGTAAATGGCACAATAAGGGTATGTGACAAGGTCACGGATAAAGTGAAGGTGCAGCGATTACCCCACCACCAGCTCACGTGACAAAAACACTGGACCCGGAGGCCGATTTGTAACCCTTATCGCCTGCGTGGTATTATCTTTCTTTCGCTTGGCTGGAGGCCTGTGCTTCAGGAAATATGTTGCAAACTAGTTCTGCATTTGTCTCTCGGTTTGTCATTGAGGCGGATTTAGAATTTCCCGAGCTGGGCGGTGTCTCAACCGCACACGTACTGACACACGCTACTCGCCTCTTCTGCAGCAGCGCCCCTTGCTGCACCCCCACTCTCTGCCTTAGCAAGACTGAAACCAGGAGACAGCCGAGGGGCCGGAAGCATCCCGAGAAACGACGACCAGAAGAGGAAGTCCGCCTGGACGGAGACATTCTTTAAACAAGGTAGATGTGAGCTCCAAGCGCGCGCAGTGGTTTATATTTTAATTATCAGTATTATAGCTAAGAGGAGGAACATGTGTCTCTTTTAAGGAATGCCTTAAAAAACTTTTGATGCAGAAGATAAGGTAGAGTTCCGCTTCTTTGAGTTTTTGGGTGATAAGTGGACAAGTGTGAACACTGACTTGTTGTTGTGCCGGATCTGTGTTTAATTCTAGGAATTAATGATGACTCAAGCATTAGCAGGGTGACAGATCTGTGGACTATACATGGGTGAATTCTACAGGATACTGTTACGCATGCGTTTCTTGACATAACGCTTTACTAGGGGAAATTACCAGCTGAAATAAAAAACAAGACAAGCCTGGATTTGAAAGTGGTGTGGGTGCGCCCTCCGTGGCAAAAGTGAAAGCACATATGTTGACAATTAAGGCGAGACGCGGCAGGGGAGGGGCAGAGGAGCGTTCAGAAAGCGCGCGAGCTTGAGGCTAGCAAAAGCCTCTGGGAGCGATTTCTGAAGCCCTTTACTAAAAGTCGAGCAAGCAGCGCATGCGCTTGCTCTAGGCTCGACCTAAAAAAGGCATTCAACAAAAACAGTGCCTCAACCCATAACCCACTTCGGCTCCCCAAATAGGCCAAAGATAGATGATTTATACAACCAGTTGACTTATCATTTTCCTGTTTACACGATAAAATAAAAAACTAGCTTAATCAGTCTGTTCAGTTCAGTAGCTGGACATACGATAACATGCATTTAGGACTATCCAACAGTAATGTCAGTACTAATAAAAAGCAAACTGTTGGTGGGCAGTTCGCATGTACTTATCCAATATTAATGTTGCAAAAAAAACTTACGTAATGTTCATATCCACACTGACCCCTGGAATTCCTCTTTCTGTGAACGCAAGCGCTGCTGTTGAAACCACATCTATTAGAGTGGCTGTCATACCACCATGCAGTGTGCCTAATTTGTTTGTATGTTCCTCTTCAACTCTCATTTCACAAACAACCTTTCCAGGACTTGCAGAAACAAGGTCTACCTAATTGGGAGACAATTAATACATTTATGCATCGGCTGCTCAAGAAACAACGGTGAACACATTACAAAATATTTCAATCAGCTCAATTAGATTAATCGAATGTGGAAGTTATTCCACCACTTCACCTCCATTAAGAAAATCAGCAAATGGTTCATTCCCAATGAATCAACTAAGACTTTATAGTTAAGGGGCACTTTGTCTTACTGGATATTTTGTCAGATACATATTATTGCTTAAGCACAAAACTATTGAAAGCAGAAAGTACATTTAAATTATTGCAAATTATACCTTTTGCTATGTTTGTACTAATCCTTCATTTAAGATTTTTTTGCAAAGACACATATGCAAAAGAAAGTGTATATTTTCAATTTGGCCTTACTCATATCACTGTCTACGGTGAATGGCGCCGTTCATTATCAAATGCCCCAAATGCAATCAGAATAAGGCTAATCTAACTCACATGCTGGTCTTATACTACTTTTTGCAATTATTGGCGCCAGAAATAACCCCCATTTGGAAGACCAAATTACCTCTGTCACCAGATCTCCTTATCTTTGGATGTTTTGTGAGAAATAGTGTGTAATACGAGAAAAATGGCAGCATGGTAACTATGCTATGCACCACCTAGTTGTAATACTAACAACCTGTAATCTGAAAGGCACAATGACAGTATGCGAAGGGTTATAATAGACCTCTTCAAATTTATCCGAGGACTTAAATTTAAAAAAACATTGCGGTCTTGCACGCAGACAGCTCTCATAAAAGCCATCAGATCAATACCATTCCATACGGGGAGTATGTACGTGCAAGAAGGAACTGCAGTGAAAACGTGGAATTTGATCTCTGCATCCAAGACATGACTGAACGTTTTTCCAGGAGGGGATACAAACCACAGGTACTACAAAAAGCGAAAAACAGAATCAAACGAATAAACAGAGGAGCCACACTGGCGAACCAACAAACCAAAACAGAAGCCCATCAACCGGTGAGGCTCATCATGGATTACAATGAAATAAGCTCCGTAGTGAAAAGGAGCATTAGCAAGCATTGGGGAATCCTACTGGCGGATAGATCTCTAAAACATGCCATCACTACCAGGCCACAGATCACATATCGACGTGGAAGAAACCTCAGAAACAGACTATGTCCTACTGTTCCACATGGTACAAGGAACACAGCGTGGCTAACTGAAAAATCAAAGGGTTTCTACAGATGTGGCGACTGTGGAATGTGCCGATGGGCCAAACATGGCATCAAGTCCTTCAAAGGTTTTCACAAACAACAATACACCATTAACACTAACATCAACTGCAACAATAGATATGTGGTGTATATCATCGAATGCACATGCCATAGCATATATGTCGGCAGCTCCATCAGGCCCTTGAGAGAACGAATCAGGGAACATGCATGGGCTATTCTCCAACAGGATGCACGCTATCCAATGGCAACCCACATGGCCACCTGCCCCTCACAAGGAACCACAAAGAAGCTCTACTTCTTTGGAATAGACATAACAGAGGCGATAGGGTGAGGGGTGGCAATAGGGAACAAAGACTAAGACGCCAGGGAGCTACCTGGATTATGCGTTTGCATGCAATAAAATACGGCCAAAACACGGATGATGAGCTTCATTACTTTCTAGGACCTTGAATAACATTATCACTGGCCGTGTGATCAACAACATGACTATATGATCTCTATACGACATACCTTTGTCATTGACTAAATGACTCGCCTAGTCCCGCTTTCATCCTGGACTAATGAAATGTCATTTGATTGAAATGCTCGCCTATTGTAAATGCTTTATATTTTGGCACCATGATTCCATGTTTTTTTCTCCAATTCACCAGATAGACAGGTTTCTACCGCTTCACTAATTACTGTTGTAGTAATATTACTGTCATGATATTTCCGCCTACAGTTTCAAACACTAATCTCACCACCTACTCTCTCTTGCACATCCTTGACTCTGTCTTGCGTCTCTTGCACTACTATTTCCTTTCCGCTACCCCCATTTTTTTTTTTCCATTTTTTTTTAAACCTTTATTGAGACAAAAAATAGGAGATACATGCGCAAGCCCACAACCATCACGGCCGGCCGCAAAGATAGGCGAGAAAAAACAGGAGAAAAGTATGTCAATATACAATCAGGATATTGCGAAGTACGTCAGAAGTGACTACGGGGTGCGCAACACAGGAGAGGAGGTTTTCGTTTTAAGTTAGATGAAGCGAGGGGGCTGCAACAGGAAGGACTACACACCTTACATAAAGGGACACAAAAGAAACGCAGCAAGAGGGGCGTACCCCATTCACAATCGAAATTAGGCTATAAGTACAGCAACTATATAGGCTAAGCAACCGCAACAATGAGACCGGATAATAAGCAGCATTACAAGAAAACAACAGTTCCACGCGTAATCCCAGAAAGCCCACCCCCAAGAACAGGAAACAAAGATTTATTGAAACACAGGAAGAGAAAAGGCGCAAGACCCAGAAACAGCCAACCCTACGAAGAGGAAAGAACCCTCCCAAAGCCGGAAAAGAGCGATAGGGACCATAGAACAAAACAAACTAAAATAACAAACCCCCCCCACCACCCCGCACTCCTGTAATGGCTACGGCCAAACCCACTAACAGCGTGCCTGTCGCCCCGGAACTGCCCCATAGTAGGGAAAATATAAAGATATAAAGAGTGGAGGAGGAGAGAAACAGACCCGCACCCGGCACGTAATATTCGGGCCACCCATCCCTAGACCCCGTCACCGATACAAAATAAACGTACAGTATCCCCGGCTCACCATCAGCATCCCAGCATTACGAGCAACAACAATCCTGACGTGAGAGGAGACACCCTCAACCCCCCCCCCCCGCGGCCCGGCATAGCGACAAAGTCCAACTTCATAGTAGCGTCCACCCCCTGCAGCCCCGACAGTATACGCTACCACAGTCATTGATAGGGGGAGCTCAGCCCTGGCCCCTGCGATCGGGAATATCGACGTGGTCCAGCTGCACAGTAGCCATCTCGAATGGGACAAACAAGCAAAGTGACCCCAGCAGAGCACAGCACCGTTCAACAAAGACTGTCCATTCCAATGTCATGCGAGCGACAGCGACATAAAGGTGGACATCGCACTGTAACAGTCCACCCGGCCAGGGCAGTAGCAGCAGCTGCAGAACAACGTAGGAAGCGTCTCCGATAATCCACAAAGGAGTATCCAAACATGGCGTCCGAGGACGAGACCCCATATAATGAACAAGCACGCAGACATCAGACCGCTGCATCTCCATCGCAGACAGCATCTCGGGATCATCGGGAGCACATACCTCCAGCACCTCCGGGCACCCCTGGGCAGGCAGTCCACAGAAGTCGGACACAAGATGTGGCTCAGCGTCCCGCAGTCGTGAATGTGCTCGGTCAAGCAAGGGCACAGCAGCGAGAACAGCATCCAGACGGTGCCCCAGATCACAGGCGTCGCCACAGAAAGCAAATCGAAAAAGATCCAGGGCTCTCAGAATGTCCGCAATCCGCACCGGTGCCTTAGGAGGGGAGGATGTAGCAGATCCCTGCACACTGGGCTCGGAAATTCGTTGCAGCCCACAAGACTGGTCATCCACGTCGCCATCACAAAGCTGAGCACCACGCCGGTGAACTGTAGAGCACCACCTGGCCGGGGGCACAAAGGGAACACAGACCATGCTGCACCATGCAGGTGTAAACGTAGCGACCGCAGTGGCCATGTCACTAGTTGCAGCCCGGGATCGTGAAAAACAAGGTCCAGTTGCTCGGCCTTTAAAATGGTGCCCACCTCATCACGGAGCGAGACAAGAAGCAAACAAAGGCATACACAAGCCTCGGCGGTGACACATTGTTGCACTCTCAGCCGATATGCCTTCCGCGTAGAGATGAGTAGAGCGGACAGAATGTAAACACCCAATTCAGCCGCTGCGAGCCGTCGGCCGGCTCGACTCCGTCCACTGCGGCCGCTGTTATTGTGGGCGAAGGCAGCCAAAGTCGAAGAACAAAGACCCGTCAGCGCCGGGCAGCGTCCGGGAGAAGGCGAGAACGTCCCACCGCTTCCACCGCAGGGAGCGCTTAAGAAAACACACCATTGGAGTCGGGGTCACCTCCCGAACCCGAAAATATAACTCAGGAGCAGGATTAATGCCAGGATTGGTCCCGGGACGGGAG
The DNA here is from genome assembly GCF_964261635.1 of Lissotriton helveticus. Lineage (NCBI taxonomy): Eukaryota > Metazoa > Chordata > Amphibia > Caudata > Salamandridae > Lissotriton > Lissotriton helveticus. Next base: position 1,402,523,633 of record NC_136063.1, on the reverse strand, counting down.
GAAAGCGAAAGGGTCAGCGGAGCCGAAGGATTAGGCGGCCATCATGGTTGCAGGCTAGGCTCCTCCCCGCTACCCCCATTTTTATACAGCAACTACATGGAAGGATTTGGCACTCCTACCGACACTGATTAGAGTCCATTCCCAATCCTGCACTAGTCCCTTTTCACGGTCTTCTCGCAATCCCAAGAGTCCCTCACGCGACCGTTCTGTACGGTCTAGTTGTTCTCACGCTCTGCACGCCGCCTTACAAATAGGGCTTCCACTGAGAGCGACAGTGTTTTCCCGCATCCGGAGAAACCGCTACCTCTGCACTTCAGATCCTCGGCAATCAGGTAAGAGTTGGTTGCCACAGACCCCCCGAGCGACACAGAGCTCACTTTCATGCTCACGTGGCCTTTACTAATCGTCCCCTTTTTCCACTTCTCGCCCACAGCCAATTGCTGCTATATACGGCATTACCCGCCGATATAACTACTTTCTGTCTATACAATGGACTATCCAACACACCGCACCAGTGGGTACTGACTATTGTGTCTCAAACCCGACCAGGACCGGGTTGGAATTATCACCGGTCCCCCGGTGAGTGACACCACTTTTTATTTCCTGGACTCATTCTCCTAGTCCGAGACTTGATACGGTCTCCTACTTACTCTCCCCTCGCTTTATTGTTCCCTCTCTCCATACAGATATTACAGTTTACGACTCGTTTTCAGGTACTCTTTAAATTACCACTTCTTGGTATATTGGCCACGACAGGAACCTCTCACTCTAGCCTCTCTACCTTTCCCTCTCTTCGTCTTTTTTACTGCCGTTTGTTCTTTCACTACTTCCTTCCAGCACACCGCAGGCACTCAATACACTCGTATGTTTGTTATTCAGGATACAGGGCAATTGTGAATTATTGCAACAGTTTCATAATATCATTAGCCAGATATCAGTACTCTGTGAGCACAAATCTGTTTCCTTTTTCTCACTGTTTGTTCTTTCACTACTTGCTTCCAGCATACCGCAGGCCCTCAATACACTTGTGTACTTTGTTATTTAGGTCACAGGTCAATTGCGAATTACTGCCACTGTTTCATCATGTCATCAGCTAGATACCAGCATTATGTGAGCACAAATTTATTTTCCATTAATGAAGGCTACTTACCGAACTACGATCCAGAGCCATGTGACCGAACTCACGGTCTTCTCCCTATATATGTGTTGTTTTTTTCCTTCCCATGGTCAATTTTCTCTCCCAAAGTACCATTGGTCTTCTGATTCAGAAAATGTTCTTCAGCATTGTATATATATATATATATATATATATTTTTTTAAAATCATGCTTATAGTACTGTGTTTTCCACAGAGACTCACATCACTTCACTCACTGCTTTTACTTCGCATACTGTCATTGTGTCTTTCCGATTACAGGTTGTTAGTATTACAACTAGGTGGTGCATAGCATAGTTACCATGCTGCCGTTTCTCTTTCCCTTTCCTTTCATGTTTTTGCTTACTTCTCGCCTGTGACAGACCGAGTACTCCAGTTCAATTGTGTATTCAAATACTTTAGCGTGCATAATTATTCACTTTACACTCACTTGGGTTATGCATTCCCCTCTTCATGCCCACATTGAAGTCACTCATATTTACCCTCTTCACCCCACCCTTTGGTTTCCACTCCACTGTTTCCTTCAACCACCGGTCTTGCACCTCTTCCCTATGGTATATTCTAGATAAGTGTTCTTTCGCTTTACGTTGTACCATCCCCTCTGTTTTTTTGTCACCACCAGCCCTGAAGAGTCACAGGTTAACACCCGATTTGACGAAAAGGATTCGTAATACTTGCTTTTTACTGCAAGCAGGCAGCTGTAAAGCAGGCAGAAAAAGTCAGGCAACGCCATTAACTACATTTTTCCAAAATGGTTATCAAGGACGAGCTTCTAAAACAGCAAAGGCAATGTACTGTAAAGACAAAAGAGACTGGTCCTTTGTAAGCAATGGTTTGAGGGCAGTTTTAACTGAACACTAACTCTAAATATAAGACTAGGGTAACATGTGCAGAACATGCTGCCAATTTCTACGGAGTAGTCCTGTTGGTCTCGCTATAAGATAGGCCTTAACTACTAAGTATGTAATGCTAGAAAGGGACAAAATAAGGCTAGCCATCCTAACTTTGGCTGTGCCAATCCACTAGACAGCTGACACAAATTCATAACAGACTGCGCTAGACTAGCATTAGTATGGGACACAAATATGCATTCCTGCTCTACTTGAAGGTTGGCATACCCTGATCTAGCATGAATTGGATAACCCTGCCACCCCCACCGCTTGCTGCTCCCACACAGTGGTGCTTACACATGTTTACATCTAAACTGTGTGGGTCTCATGCTTCATTTATTGATAATATTGTGCATGTGACTCAGTTCTGCACAGAAATACATTTTACATAGAATTTCTCCCTCATAACTGCTTCCTGGATAGCAACAAGCATTGGCAAAGCCAATTGGTTTTGCCTATGCGAGATGTATTGACTTTGTCAATGTTTTTTTCATGTTGGCTGTTTCTTCCTAGGTTCCTTACTGATTTTACCAATCCTTTGACTTTACTGTCATGTGATGTAATTTCCGTTCCTATATAAAGGCTTCAGCTTGGTTGGAGTGCATCGCAGCAAAGCTGTGTTCCTTTACCCTTATTTCCTCGCTCCCTCCACTTGCTGATCCTTACTGTTCGCTCCAGAAGAATTTCATTTCTGGATCCAGGATTTTTTCCAGCAGGTCCTGTTAATGACTACACGGGTCCTTCAAACTGGGGTTCTGGGAATATGTCACCACACTACAGTGGTAGGTCACTGCTGAGTTACATCAACCTTACAGCTAGTTCTACTTTCCTTCTGGTGGACTACTGTTTGCAGGAATGTAGAGCTTTATGTTACATCATGTCCAGTATATGCACAATCCAAGGCATTCCACAATAAGCCTTTTGGCTTATTCCAGCCTTTGTCAGTCCCTACTCATTCATGGCACACGCCTTCCGCCAGTTTTATTGTGGAATTACCTCCTTCTGCAGGAAACTGAGGAATCATGGTCACAGTAAATCTTTTTTGGGAAAATGGTAAATTTTTTGGTCTGGCATAAGCCAAGACCTTTTGATTTTACTAAAATACTATGCACAATATACTTACTTAAAGGGGCTTTCTGCAAGCTCTTTTCAGCCACTGGTCTGTTGTATCATTCACATTTTACTTTCTCGTACTACAGCATGAAGAATGGAGCAATAGGCAATCCTACTTCAGCCACGGGCTAACTTAACTTTGACTGACTGCATTTTGCTCTTTCACAAGGGGCACATCCACACACAAGGTAGTTCCCGTCATTGCTAGTGTTACTGTGTTTACTTTATTATTAGTTTTTGTGTTTCTGTTGTGATATCAGGAAGGTGTCTAGCAGCTCCTTGTGTTTGCAAAGAACATATTCCTGTATTATCAGTTCTTGGCTCTTGCTAATGCTGTTGTAAATTATTTTTGGATTGACCTTAGTTGTTCTGTAAGTTACAGCATGCTGCCCTTCCATAAGCAGTACACCCACACACAAATTAGTTCAGTTCGGTGCCAGGACTGCCATGGCAATGTGGGCTTTTTTCAACTGATGAAGGCCCAACAAAAACCATGACTGAACAAACCAAGAATTGAAAAAGCCAAAAGGCTGGCGGCCAGTGCCAGACCTATTGACCTTGCCAATGCTTATCCCATGTTCCATTTGCCAGCATGATGGCAAGGAAATTTCTGGCTGAATATTCTGCCTTCATGGGGTGCCTGACACCATAATCTCAGACAGAGGCTCTCGGTACATTTCTATGTTCTGTCGCACAATTTGCTGTACCCTCTTAATTCATCAAGCTTTGTCATCTGGTTACAATCCTCTATCCAATGGACAACGAGCAGGTCAACCAGTCTTCAACAGTATCTGAAGTATTTCTGTAATGCTACTTAAAACAAGTGGGCACAATACTCACCCTTAGCAGAGTTCTTGTAGAACAACTCTGTTCACTTCCGTTCTATTGCTTCCAGGGTTTCCTTTCTCATTCCTTTCCATCTTCTTCATTGTCCACTCTTTTGTGCCTGCTGCAGCTCATTTCCAAAAAGATTCCAAAACTCCTATAAATGCTAAACTAAAAAACGATAAATTAAGAAGACCTGTCCCAAACTTTAAGGTGAGGGAAAAGGTTTGGCTGTCTTCAGGTCTTGCACACTTAAAAGTTGCCTGCCGAGTTTCATCCTCGATTATTTAGTTACATTGTAATAACCAAATTACCCTGTTGCTTTTATTCTCCTTCTTCCGAACTCTTGAAAGAATCACCCTACAGTTCATGTATCCCAGTTGAAGCCATTTTTAATCGGATGTAGTTCTCCTCCTCCTCCTCCTGTTATGGCAGATGGGGTACCAGAATGTGAATTAAGTGAGATCTGCGATTCCTGAATTTTCTGGGGTTGCAGTTTTTTGTTCACTCGAAAAGCTACCCTGCTAGTGAGCATTTATGAGTTTCTGCCTCTTCAGTCTATGCCCCCAGATTGGTGTGTCAGTTTTTTCTGGTCTTTCTTGAAATGCCAGGTGCCTCAGAAGGGGGGGGGGTACTGTTGCAGTCACATCACCTCCACCGCTTGCACACCAGAGAACTGCTCTACCTTGGTTGGGTCCATTGCTCAGAAGATGCAACTTGAAGTGTGCAGCTGCAGGCTGAGTTTCACTAACCTGGAGCTGCCTTTCCTCATGCTTCTGGACTCCTAGCTACTGTTCACTACTCCTCGAGTTCCAAAATGACAATGATCAAACAAAGGGTTTGTAGCTGCATTGTAAAATTACTCCGCAGCAAGCCTACTTCAGGTTTTCATTCGGTTTTCTTTCCTTTTATACAATGGGTGTTTCTTGCTTGGTTCCGTCCTGATTTTCCCAACCCTTTGTGTTTCCTGTCATGTGATGTTTTGATGCGATTTCCTTTGTTATAAAAAAGGATTCAGTCTAGTTGGAGGGTGCTATGCAACAGCTGTGTTCCTCCGCTTGTTTTCTCGCTCCCTCCACTTGCTGATCTTGACTCTTCGCTCCTGAAGATTTCCACTAATTGATTCCAGATTCTTGGTTTTCTTTAATCCTTTAAAGACTTCATCCAGCAAGAAAGTTTTTTGACCTTCAGGTTTTTCCTCCTGAAAAGACGGTAGCTTCTCAATGGCACTGGACCACCACATATTCCAGTGTGGTGTCATTGTGGCTTCAAGAGTTAGTCATTCATACATCGTAGAGCAGAAATCCTGGACACGGATTACAGGTAAGCGTCCATAACTGAACACAGTGTGCATGAGTCCTCTAGGTTTGTGTGGTGTTATGGCTCATGAGGCTACCAAGCTTTTTACAGCAGAACATAGTTTTATTTAGCACCCTTTGGCAGGCATGCCAGGACGTGTCAAAGAGCTAATTGTCCAAAAGAAGAAAAAACAAGGAAAAGTGAGTGAACAGAAAGTACAGGGAAAAGAGGCATTCGGCGTCAGGATTGGGAGAGGTACAGATGATGGGGATGCTGCCCCCAGCAGTAAGCCATGTGTTTATTTATTCATTATATTTATTGAAGTGTAAGAAATATCAAGCTATCTTGCCAATCGTGAGACATTTGCACAGGGGACTAACACTATAGTAGCCTCCTATAAATATATAGGCAAGACAGTTATTCTTCATGTCGCGGATTGAAATTACTCAAAAGTTCTGTGTATGAAGTATTCCTTCATTTGGTACTTGAATTGAATTTGGAATTTATAATGAGCTACTGTCACTCCCAAGAGACAATCCTGGTGCTAAGCAGTCTAAAACGTCAGAGGAAGTACTTGTGGGTAAAACCGAGTCTAAGACTCTGGGTCAGTGAAGTGGCCCTTCAGGGTACTTGAGATGAGACGGTGACAGATAAGAGTTTCCCTCTTCAACAGATTGTGTGATCCTAGCCTCTGCAGTCACCAGCTAAGCACACTACAATCATAAAATTATAGGGACTTGAAGAGCTGTGTGATGCTACCAGCATGTTGAAAACCATTAACTGAATGTCTGCCTCTCATACCTGGTCATCCACTATACTGCTCCGTCCCATAACACAGTAAAGGCACCTTGGTGGTCATCACATATGACACGGAAAGGCTGCCACACAGGATCACGAGACAATGACAACACCATACCAACCACACACCCTACATGGCATAGCTTGCTGGCCAAGTATGCAAGTACCTCTGTGCCCCACAAAGGGGTAATAAGCTCTAAATATAAATGCTGCGATACAACTATTTTATTACATCGTGCCTTCTTTTTCTTGATTATCACACATAACTTTAACTTGAAATGCTTGAGGTCAGGGTGTGCACTGTGCAAAAATCTGACCCAAGAGGATATTAAGCTATTACACATGACTTGCATCTTAGTACATTAATATAGCATTGTCATAACACAAGGGACGGTGGCAGTCCATGACTGTTTCATGTTTAAAAACTCTTTGAAATGCTTCTCCATGTTGGAGAAATAAAAGAACGTCATTTTTTAATGGATACCATTTTTGTATGACTTTTGTGTCCTCATTTGCAATATTTTAAAACCTGTGCTAGAGCAAGGAAGGGGTCATACACCTAAGCTTGATTCATGTTTCAGCTTTCCATGTTCATTGGACTCAGAAAAATATACCCACTGCAGAGGTTAGGTACTTTTTTCGAACTTGATACATTTAAAAAAAGTGAGGTGTTGAGCCTAATGCTCCTTGTGCATTAAAATTAAAACTTGATTTTAAATTTCTCCCATTATTTCATTAAATTAAAGCAGTGTTTTTCAGGGATTTTTTTTTAAATAATGTATCTCTTGTAAGTTGTCCCTAGGCACAAACCGACGCCAGGAAGTTATTATACCTTTCTCTCATCATTTCATTACATTTTAATGAAAAGAAATGTAAAATGATGTTCCTGGGACCGGTTTGTGGCCAGAAACAACTTCACAGCTGTCGAGTTTTCAGGTTGCCTATGTATGACATTTAAGCATAATATCCATGGAAACAAATATCACAAATTGCCCACTTCTGAAACATGAAAAGTTCTGAAACAGATATAAACCTTCTCAAATGGAAGGTCACAATCCACAGTGTCTGACCTTAAAACAGAGCAGGCCTCGAAAAATTAGTTCAAATAACTTCACTTATATGCTCACCCTTCAAAGAAGAAACCATATTTTTTATTTAGTGTCAAAATAAAGCAGTTTGGTCATAGACTTAAAAACTAACCGCACAAAATGCATGGTCTTGTGAACATTAGTAGAAGGCGTCACTGTCTATTTTTTTTTTTAACTATAGGATATATTAAGGGTGCGATGCATACTTTACTCTCTCGTTGTTTAATGTATACAGATAGACGCCTTTCTATGCAATACTACACAGCGCCCTCAGGCCAAGCATAAATCAACAAGCATTTACAATGCAACAGTTTCGCCTTTGGAAAAGTTAGAGCTATTGGCAATGTAAAGGACAATGCCATTTATTTATCTGTTTTCAAAACCAACACATAAATACAAATTTTTTCATTTACAATGCCAATAGCTCAAACATTTCCAAAGGCGAAACCGTTGCATTGTAAATGCTTGTTTGTTCTTGTAGTTACATCTTAGTACTATTACACAAAGTATATTTCCTGAACGGCTAACATCCTATAATGGAATTTGGTCAAGCACATTAAATGGGCAGGTGTACGGGAGGAGGGGGCATCTTCGCGGTCTTGTGCTCGGTTTGGAGTTCAGGGATCTCTGTCTTCCAAGAAGGGGGGGGGAAAGGGGGGGCAGATCAATTAACAACTCAAAAGTGAAAGTGAAAGGCGGCAGAAATCTCCAGCTGGAAAGCACTTATCTGAGAGACATTGGGACTCAGGGGAAAAGAGACACTCGGAGACAGGACGGAAAGAGAAGCCCAGGAAGGGGCGGGGCCACGGGGTGGAAGAGACCCCTGTTGTTGTACGAGACAGAGAAACAGACACCCGCCTTAAAGGAAATGCAGTTCAAGTGGGCATAAGACCTGAGAAACAGGAAGAGACAGCCATGCTGGGGATGAGTCGGCCACCAAGGGACTGAGAGATTCATTTTTATGTAGAGACACCGGGGTAGGCAAACAGACACCCCATGAGGCAAGGAGACATGCAGCCAGGGTACAGACAGCAAAGCGGCTTTGAAAACGACCATTAGGGAGAGATACTCACACCCAGAAATTAAGTCCCCCCCAGTGCAGAGACTCACCCGCAGCAGCACTCAGCAGCAGAGACAGTTTGTAGATCGTGGACAGCTGCGCCATCTCGAGAATGCTGAAGAAAGGACGCAGGAGACGTGTGATCCTCTGCTTCCAAGTCAAGCTGCCTCCGACGCTTGGCGTGTCAACACTGGCGATGCGTCCTGCGCTGGTGTCTGTCTTCCGTGTGCCCCGACTGTACTGTTGTCGCTGCTGCAGTGCCCGCCCACTCAGGTACGCAAGCACTGCCACGAGGCGTATCTTGTTGCTGTGCAAGTAATGCCGGAGAACTCAAGGCAGCGCATGGTGTGCTGCAGGCTCAGAAACTGCATCATCTAATCTCGATGGCTGATGTGCCTCGAAAGTCGGAAGGAGGCGTGGAAATACCTTGACAGCAACAATTTACTGTGTTTGTATTGAAGAGGGTGTGACACTGACTGCAGCCCTCATTTACTGAAGTTAGTCTTCTGGCCAGCGCCATCTGAGAGGACACGGACGGCGAGAGGGGGCGGGAGAGGACACGGACGGCGGGAGGGTGCGGGAGGGGGCGGGAGAGGACACGGACGGCGGGAGGGGGCGGGAGAGGACACGGACTGCGGGAGGGGGCGGGAGAGGACACGGACGGCGGGAAACGTGCACAGGACAGCGAGGGGGGGGCGGAAAGGCACACGGAGGGGGCGGGGATGGACAGACTTTCAGTGAAAGGGGAGGGAACGGGAAAAAACGTAACTCCGCCCTGGGAAAAAATCTCGGGAACGCCCCCGAATCTGGTCCGGCCTTGACAGACAGATCTCTGTTCCAATGGCTAGCCTCCATTTATGGAGCTAGCCAATGGGACAGGGGGGCGTATTCCAGAGTCCTTACTGAAATCAAGAGATTTCTCTGGAAGCGGAGCTAAGAGCTCCGCCCTCCAGCGAAACCTAAAAACGATTACACATGTAGGCTGCACCAAGGTATTTTAAACTACCATATGACTTACTTATTTGGCGCTCCACAAAGTACACCCAGATGATTATTTAATGTAGAGTAGACTTACCATAACTTGGTCTTACTGCTGGTGGTTGCAGTGCTAATCTGCTGGCATCGCACGTACAACAGGGGCAGAGGCGCTCTCTCTGAAGGGGGCATGCTCCTGCAGGTGGAGTGGCATCATGTCAAGGAAACTGCTGGCTGCAGGCATCACTCGTCGCTTTGTGGCCTCAGTCAATGCTGGTGCTCTGCTAGTGGCGTCATGCTAGGCAAAAATGCAGACTTCTCTCTTGACTGGGCCTGGGGCTCAGCAGAGTGCGCGGACTGCATGCTGCCTGCAATGCTGGTCTACAGTGGCTGCAGAGGAGTCTTTTAAACGGCAGCAGCAGTCTTTTTAAAGACAGCACAGCGCTGCTGGGAACAGCATGATTAGACAACAGGTGTGTGCCCCAGTCTCTCCAACATGCAGGCCTTTCAGGAGAGGGCCCTTTCTATACAATCTGGGGCGACAGTGTGCCCTATGCACCCTCTAACCCCCGCAGGAAGTCTCAGGTCAGTGCTCCTCCTGTTTTCACTGGGCAGCAATCATTGTCTGCTAGTGCTTGGGGTAGCCCCAGAAATAAAACGCACATTTTCTGTTGCCTAGTACATCCGGCACCAAAGAGCACGACCTCCTCTGCCTACATGGTTAAAAGGTGCTAATTAAGCCTAGCAGCGGCTGGCACCAGGAATGGCAAATTTAAGCTATTATCGACAATTGTCCAGACACCATGCGTGGTCATGGGGTTTGGGCAGGCGCGCCTCGCCAGAAATAAAAGGCAAAGCTCCGCCCCTCAGATTCATGAGGGCACTGCTCGGTGATGCTCATTCTGTGACATGATACGTGGTATTAAGGAGGCCGCAACAGGGCTGAGTGAGTCTCCATTTGATTTGTGGAATCATGCAGCCAGCCCCAAGGCCACAGCGATGTACAAATTGTGCATTGTAGGTCCCCGTAGAGCTGCAAACTAACCCTGCTTCTGCCAGTTCGACATCATCCACGTCTCCCCGCCACTGCTAACTTAATAGCAGCAGTGTAATACCGGAAGAAACACCGACAAGAACAGACAAGAGGCCAAAAAGGCCTAAAAAAGACATAATGACAGTGATAGGTTACTAAAGTGGTCTTCGGACCGCGAGCTACTGGTAGGCTGATGGCGAGCTACCGGTAGCTCGCGATCGACCGGTTGGAGACCCCTGCTATAGGTACTTAAAGTGCTTGTGTGCAGGTCCAAAGCGGGAATATACACAATACTGACTGGGCAAAAGTATGCATCAGTAAAGTGCCATGTGCCCAAAAAATGCCAAGTTAAACAAGTATGTCTCAGCTCCATAGGGAGCTGGTTCCAGGCTTTGGTCCCTACAAACATAAAAGATCTACCTCCTTTAGTATTAAGCCTGAAATGAGGAGATTTGAGGAGATTCTCAGCTGAATATCTCAGAGGCTGAGAGGACATGTAATGGGTAAATCGGGCCGTAAGATACATAGGACCCTAGAATCTGGATGTAATCAATGAGACTGCCACTGTTTTTCTAGCAGAAAGAGGAAGGTAGTTAAAAAGTTTTGGATGATTTAATTACATGAAAGCACAGTTCTGCAACTGCCATCACTTGACAGTGGTAAGATAATGAAGAGTCAAATTTCAAGCCCACATTTTTCACTATCGCTACAGTGTTGGGCGGGGCGACCATGATGTAGATCAAATGTGTTATGTCTGCCTAAAAGCATGATCTCCGTTTTGTCGGTGTTGCACTTCAGGTGGTTAGTTTGCAACCACCGATAAACCTGTTAAGACATCTTTTGAATTCATTTCAGAGCCAATAGACCTTTTATCCAGGGAAAGGATAAGCTGTGTGTCGTTGGCATATAATGTAGTTTCAATGCCAAAAGAGGATTTCAATGAGATAAGGGTGGTCATATATCTGTCGAACTAAGCAACGAGCCCCGGGGACCTCCTGAAGTAATTTTTTTTCCAGGAGAAAGATACGGCCCTAATACTACTCTCAGTAAGAAAAGATTCCAGCCATACTTGGGCCAAATGAGACATGCCACATTTTTTACCCACTGTGGTAGTATCTCGTGAAGATGGTATTAAATGCGGCCAACAGGTCTAGAAGAATAAGCACAGCATTCTTCCCAGCATCCAGCGCTAACTTTAGTGTGTCCGCACCTTCAAGCAGGGCTGACTGTGGAGTATTTGGGACGGAACTGAACTGCAGCTGATGCAGGATATTGGATTCCTCCGGGAATGTCACTAACTAGACATTTGGCAATGTTTCCAATACTTTACTCACGGCAGGAAGAAGTGAGATGGGTTGGAGGTTGGAGAGATTTGATGGAACTGCTAGCTGTTTTTTCTGAAGAGCTTTCATAATAGCAAGTTTCCTAGTCTGTAGGGACTTTTACAGCGGACAATAGGGTGTTTAAGATCTCATTAATCACTGGATTTACAATACCTATCATAGAATGAAGAATGTGAGGTGGGCAGGGATCAAAAGGAGATCCTGATTTACAAGATAAGATAGCTTTTGGGGGCTCTGCTAGGCTAAAAACGTCTTAAATGGTTGAAGAGAGGCTCCTGTTGGGTAAGGTTGTTCTTCTAGATTGGCTTTAGCCAGGGAGGAAGAACTAAATTCACAATGTATCTTGAGATTTTTTTCTTCCAGATATGTGGAAACTAGATTACAAAGGGTCTGTGAGGGTGAAATGTCTTTAACCATGGCTTTTGGTTGTAGGGATGATTTAGCAATAGCGAAACTAGCTTTTTGATCATGATGGGTTCTATTTAACTGCTGTAAAAAGTATCCTTTGTTGCTAACTTAATTCGGCCATGATGACTTAATTCAATACATAAAAAGCTCAAAAAAGTTATCAGCCTTGTATGCTCTCCTCTAATTACCCCCCAATTGTTTGCAGTAAAGATGATAGTCACCAGGGGCCTGGGTATACCAGTGGGCTGAGGGCTAGGTGTTCCTTTTCCTATTTCATTCTACATTCATTGCAAGTCAAGATATCTTATTGTCAAATTCAGTTTTTTTATTTCAAGAGAATTCCATGGATTCTCATAACAACGTGGGGCAAACATGCAATTTGAAAGCTTTACGTTATTTTTCTAAAGTGATATATATATATATATGTAAACTCTGGAATTTTTAAACTTGTCAGTAGTTTTTTTAGCCTGATAAATTTTCCTAGCTCACTCCATGCAGTTGAATGGTATTCGAGAATCGTCTATGGAAAGGTAAGTAACCCGCACCCGATCAAAGTTTAAGCAATAACTTTGGGAAGGAGCCAATTACTATTTTTGGTTTGCTCACAAAGAATGACATAGCTGTACACTTATTTGCAACAATGTTTTTTTTTTAATTTAACTATCAATTCCGCTGGTTTTGCTTCTAGTGGACGTAAATTACAGGTGTTACTATAATCCAGTTAAAAGTCACCAAGTTTGTCGACCTCAGAATGGTTAAAATATGAACTGACCATGAAATCTTACCAGTGCCCAAATTAATCACACATTTATTGACACTGTATTGATAAACGCTAAATTGACCACAAACCAGCAATCAAACTCACCAATGTCAGAAGTGAGCACTAACCTCGTCTAAAGTGACTTGCCAGAATAACATTCTGAATCATTTTGTCCACCCTAAGCGTGGAAGGGTATACTCAGATGTGAGTCCCTTGCTCATTGCACCATCAGGATTCAAGCAAGCCGGGCCGACGACGCCTGAAATGGCAGAAACCGGTCCCCGGAAGCTTGTTTCCTTCCGAGTATAAGAATTGGCTTGGTAGTTTGGTTTGCCCTGTTCCCATCATGCACTGGGACAGGAACAGACTAATTTACATATAGCCAAGTTCTGAGCTGGGATGGTGCAGTGAGCTAAAAAACGGTGATGGATCAAGCCCTGATCTTTGGACTGGGTAAGAGTGGTCTGCTTAATTCAGGCACTCTGTTCATCACCACCCCCTTTTCTGAATCATTTTGCCAGAATAACAGCACTACCAAGCGCCATTCATCAGGGTTAAACTAATACTTTTTCAGTTACGCCTCACATAACCACGCGGTCAATATTTTGCCATGCTTATCAGCTTATTTGTCTTGCTGCTGCAGATTAGACTTTGTCTCGCCCCTACCGGTTAATAACAAATCTAGCTGACATGTTATCAGACATCACAGTACAATTTCACATGATAGTTGTGAAACTGTGTCCGAGACTCCGAACAGAGGACGCTCCTCATACATGTGTAGGTATATCAGTGGCAGAGGGCGCACCCTCTCTTGCAGCTTAAAAGGGGGGCTGCCACCAACCGAATGGATGGAGAATGTATTTCCACTTAACCGCTAATTAGTTGTTTATGAGCCTCTTCTGTCTGTAGTTATGCAGACAAAATGATCATAAATAACGCTGTTAGGGAAAACCATGCATGATGGGTGCAGACTTTGGGCTAACATGCACAGTGACAGAAACAGAGAAATAGAAAGTACAGTAATAATGGTAAAACACAGGGATAGAAACAAAAAGAAAAACGTTGATGAGAGAGAGAAGAAGAAAGAAAAAGTAAGGAGAAATAAAAATGGGTAGACAGAAAGGAGAAAAATAGAAAGGTATGAGGGTGGTATAGTGACAGGAAGGAAATGTGAAAAGAAAGAAGGAAAAATGTTGAAAGGTACAGTACAGATTGAAAGAATGAGTGGATGAAGAGTGCACGGATCAATAGATTATAGTGTAAAAAGTTGTAGGAAACAGTGAAAAGATGAGCAAGTAAAAGAGGGGAGAGGAGAGTGAGCAGATGGAGAAAATTAATGGGTGGACGATTAGATGGATAAATAAATATATTGATGGGTAAATGAATGAAAGAATTTATGTACACATGAATTGATGAGCGGATGGATGGAAAAAAGTGTTGTTGGATGGGACGGGTGGGTGGATGGAAAGGTGAAGGAATAGAAAGATGATTTATTACATGGAAGGGTGAATGGATGGATAGATGGCCTGGAACGAGGATGAAATGATAGAAGGAATTCCGCTATGAGGTGTTTGGTTAGCTCACCAAAGTGAGCTAACCAAAGAACGATCACCAGCCCTTTGGCCAGGGGGTTTGGCATGGTTCGCTTGATTGGCCCATGTGGGGGGGGGGGGTCAACAGGAGGGCGGAGGAGTGGGACAGCACAGACAGCGGGAGAGCACGGTGGCAGGACAGTGGGGTAAGGGGAATGGGAAAGCATGGACAGCGGGTGGATGGGGGAAAGGACGACAGCAGGAGGGCGGGGTAGGAAAACAAGAGCGGCGGGAACGAGGAGGTGGGAAAGCACAGAAGGTGGGGCGGGTGGGAAAGCACAGAGGGTGGGGTGGGTGGGAAAGCACGGGCAGTGAGAGGATGGGGGTGAAAAATCACAGACAGCAGGAGGGCAGTGGAATGGGAAAGCACAGACTGCAGGAGGGTGGGGAGATGGGAAAGCACAGGCAGCAGGGGGAGGGTGGGGAGATGGGAAAGCACAGGCATCAGGAGGAAGGCAGGGAGATGGGAAAGCACAGTTGGCAGGAGGTGAGTGGGTGCGGGAAAGCAAGGTCAGCAGGAGAAGGGCGGGTGCGGGAAAGCAAGGTCAGGAGGAGAAGGGCAGGTGTGGGAAAGCACAGTCAGCAGGAGGAGGGTGGGGGTGTGAAAGCACAGTCAGCAGGAGGAGGGTGGGGTGTGAAAGCACAGTCAGCAGGAGGAGGGCAGGTGGTGAGAAAGCAGGGTCAGCAGGGAGGGGATGGGAAAGCATGGTCAGCGGGGGTGGGGTGAGAGGTCATGGTGAGCAGGGCGGGGGTGGAAAAGCACGGTCAGCAGGAGCAGGGAGGGGTGGGGAAGCATGGTCAGCAGGAGGCCGCCCAAACAGACAGTATTAACTACAGTGGGAAAGCCACTCCCCCAAGCCACTCCCCCCTGCCCTCGCGTAACACCACACACTCATACTTCCTGTTCTCTCTGTATGCTGCTGCTGCAGCATACAGAGAAAATGACGTAGCCTGGGGCAGCCGGCCGGACCAATGAAAAACGCGGCGGTGGAGGGGAGGGAGGGAGGCTGCCTGCCGCCTTCCTGTGATGACGTGCTGCAGGACTTCAAAACGAGGAAGGCGGGAGTCGGGACGTAGTCTCCGGATGGTGAGTTTATTTTTTTTTATTTGATATATATTTTTGTGGCCTGTTTCTATGTATGTCCTTCTTTAAAACTCTTTGTGTTGAACGTGCATGCGGCGCAGCTGAGAAGGTATGCGTCCAGTAATGTTGCCACTTTTGCTTTAAACAATATGCTGAGAATTCTCACACTCGTTAAAATAATGCGCACATGTTCAGGTCGGACTGAGTAGAGCCGTGGACCTCTGGAAAACGTTGTCGCTTTAAAAAATGGGACGAATATCAGTGGTAAGGATGGTCTTCCTGCCTTAGCTGCGAAATTCTTTGTACCCTAGCCCTAAAGCCACATTCTTTCGATTGAAATGTGCGTGCTGCTTTGTGCGTGGCTGTGAAGCCTGGTCAAATGGGATACACTAAAACTTTAGTGGCCTGGGTCAATGCTTTAACTAGGTATGTACTGTCCGGTACAGAGTGCCTTCAATTGAATTTGAAAGGGAAAGTACCTGCACTTCGCAGCACTGTTGCTGTCTTTCTCCTCTAGCATGAATGCAGCTGGTATAGAGAAAAGTGCAGAGTGCGTTTAAAAAAGTATGCAATCAATACTAGTCTACTTATAATAAATAAGCTGCTCTGGCTTACATTTAAATATTTGAATAGCGAAAGTGCGAGGATCCTTAAGAGCCAGGACGGTTGATTCCAATAGTTTAATAAATGCTGAAACAACTGAGGTGTAAATAGTCCATGATGCAATGCTTTCCGTGAAGAGTCACCTTGCTATATTTTCACTTTTTGGTTTAATGCAATGTTTCATCCTTGCGGCATCCAGTTGTGTTACCACTGTGCTCTGTGTTTACTCTAAGCATGCAGCAAACAGATCATTCATAGTAATAGGTCAGCCGCATGACTAATAAAGCAAAAACTGCCGGAATAAGCTTCCATTGAAAGCATATTCTCTAGTAGTTACGCTTGGCACTTACTCCTGGTCAGTTATAGGGCAGTCAGCTTTGTGCAGTGGTTGTTTATCATTTCAAAGATGTTTTTTCCAGCTACGAGATTAGTTATCCAATAGTTATAGAATATTAAATACCTAAATACATTAACTGCAAAATGGCGTGGGAATCAAAGTTCGGTGTGTCCCTTTTGCCCCGACTAAAGGGAAAACATAGGGCATGTATTGTTTGCCTGTCCTGAATACAATGTACCAAGAAAGTCGTGGCTCAAACCAATTTGTGTTCAGTTAGGCTTCAAAACTGCTAGTGAGGCAATTAGGATCTTAAGAACTGACACATCCCAGCTAGTAGTTATAGCCATGTCGAAATTTTTACACTGGATGTGGATAATTCGTGCCCGTAAAATGAGTTCCGTATAACCCCAAGGCCTGCTGTCATATGCTGCTATTTGATTAAGTAAAGTGTATAGAAAATTTGATTTTCCTAGCAATTAATGTTTTATTTTTTTAATACTGTTTCTTTTTAATGTTTTTTAAATGTGATATTTAGCTATTTAAAAATTGTTTTTGTAACAATGTATGAGCTAGTAAGCTCTTTTTAGGAATAGTGGTAATGTCTGACTAAATGTGGATCTTATTATCTATGGGTTGGGGGTGAATTTGTATTGTAAAATGTCTTTCATGATTGAAAAATATCGAATAAAGACTACTTTGATAAAAAAAAAGAATATTTTGTTTTGATTTTTAGCCACACCTTTTGAAAAACTGATATTCTGAACTCACATATTTAAAAGTGCTTTTATACATGATAAGGAAGAAAATTGAGTTTTGGTGAAATAAAATATTTGCCTAAGTGTGGTAGCCATGATTTATACATATTTTCTGGTTTCCCTTTGTACAAATTAGCCACTAAATTGGTATCTATTTGTCTTTCACTATGTTAAGGCTTTGTTTTTAACCTCTTTGTTCAGTTTTTGTACAGTGCAAACTTGACCTAAAGTAATTTAGTGCTTTCATGGGTACTAATTACATTACAAAAGGTCACATTAATTTTTTTATAGGCACATGTGAGATTAAGTGATTTCCCCAGAAACACAGGATAGTCATCCTGAGTATTAAACCTAGTTCCCCAGTTCCTAAGATGGCAACTCTGACCATAACACTACATCCTGGGTAGAGGAAGGATGACAGGCTGAATCTAGTATAATAGCTCTATTTTTTTCTGTCCATTTATGACAGTAATATTGCTGAAACTAGCACCAAAATACACCTATTTTCAAGATTTTTCTCAGGGAGAGCCCCCGAACCCTACCCTCATAAACATTGGCCTCACTCGCACAATAAATAATTCACTGGTTTTACGCCCCTCCACTTTCAAATTCCACCAGCCGCCACTGGGATAGGGACTACAGAGACATGCACTCTATATGAGTTGGAAGAGCACTGGCCAAAGACAAGAAACTGTACTTGGTACAGGCTGCACTGCAGGGTCACACAGGGAAGCCCATACGAAGAAGAGGGCAATTAATGAACATCTCGCATACCTTGGAAACACAGCCCAGCCAAATTTCTGAGCGTATCTAGGTGCACCAGTACATTTTAAACAAATCTGGACTTGCAAGTCTGCACAGTGAGGTTGTTAGTCTTTCATTCCACAACACAGTCTTGTTTATTGCATTATAAAAACAGGACTACAAGTTCCAGAATTCAAAGAAAAAACACCTGGACCACAATAGTTTGAACTTTAGAAACCTAGCAGCTATGAAAACACTTCCCGCATAGCATCAAAAATCACTGTATGGATGTTGAAATAAAATATAACAACCTAACCAGTTAGGGACTTTACATTACCACACACATGGGTAAGAAGTGTGGGCGAACTTAAGTGTCTCTGTACCTTGCTCATCACCCGGTCGAAGCCGGGCGGTCGCCACATAGCATTGATTGCCTGTCGCAGGGCAATGGCGCACAATGTGCCGCTCATGGTCTCCAGCTGATCCTCACTGCCACTTGCTGAAAGGCCTCCTTCAACATGTGCAAGGACAAGACGGTAGTAAGTAGTCTAAGAGAAGGTCAGGTTACAAAACAACAACATGAGCCCCGGAAAATCATAGTCCGAACGCAAACGGAGCAGCCATCTTAGAGTGTTGCTACTTTTCATTTATTACGACAGAGATCGCTGTAGTCAATGAAATTTGTAGAGAAAAAAAATCAGCATTCAAAAGTGCACAATTTTAGAAAGAGCTCTAAAACAATAACGGTAATTTGAATTTTGAAAAGACTACACAGTATAGTGAAAATACCTGAATAGATCAGTTTCCGGTGAGCTATTCCTAAAAGCATAGTGGTTTGCTTGCCGTGACTGCAGTCACGCATCGATGCACTTAGAAAATGTCTCACACATTCTCGTGACACCAGAGTTTTTGTGGTCACAGGTAAAAAACGTGTCTTTGCTGACTACTTTCCTTAATATATAGTACATCGGGGAAGGAACACGCACGGTAATAAGTCAGTGTTGAACGTCGTCAGTAAGATGAGAGCTAGACGTAGACCGCAAAATTATAAAAGAATGATTTGTCAGAGTATCTCAGGGAATATCTATACGAGACTCAAATCTGGCAGGGTTGCATATTAAACATATTAAAAAAGACACAATGAGAACGATACTATCAGCTTGCATTGTAGTTTTCAGCTACATCTCTTTTTCATCAACCAATCGTTCATGTAAGCATTTCATAGCGTAACTATTGTACACTTGTTTCTCTAATACAACTACAGTCGAAGATGGCCTCTAAGAGAGAGAACCTGTCACTGAACTCAGCAAGGCGCCGCGTGTTTGTGTCTGTATTGTTTAGCAGTTCCTATTATGTCTGGACATGACGCCAATGAGGCGGCTGTGAAGCTTCTGACGTTTAGCAATCTTACCTGCGGCGGAGTTGTGTCTCCCTCCTGCACAGCCTGCCTATTATGTAGCTAGCTAGCTAGACAGTACTACAAAGATGAGCTTTATAAAAATGTAGTCTATACGCACGCTAAAGCGCCATCTTGAAATGGTGGCACGTTCCATTAAACAGAAGGTTACCAGGGAAAAGTCTAACATGCTTTTTTATATATTAATAACTTATAGAAACAGGTTTTAAGTTTACGTTTTAATACAATGTTCAGTTACTTGACTGTTTCTTTTTTAATTAGCTGTCGACCATGGAAAGTTTCATTGTGGCTACTGCAAACTCCTTTTGTGGCGCTATGTAGAAGATGGCCACCCCATTTTATGTATTTTTAATGCGAGGTCATCGCGGTTCTACTAATGCTACAGTCTTGCACTGTCTACGTCCACATTTAGCAGTGGTGCACTGTCAGTCACTATACTCAACTGTGACGCACCGTGGGAGTCTTAGTCCTGCGGGAGTTTACAATGTTACCAGCGGCCGGAGGCGGGGCCATGACTGTTTCCTGTAGAGTTTCTCCTGAGCTCGCGTGCAACTTTAGGTGATGTCTGAGACTGAGAGTGAGGTTGTTCAGGATGATGGTGGCGTCCTTGCCCCTGAAGATATGGACGAGGAGACTGCAGAGAGCCGTTTGGCTAGGGACCGAGCACAGCAGTGTGATGAGTTTGCAGCTATCGCAAGCTGTGACCAGGCTGTGGCTCAGTGTTACCTGGCTGAGAACGATTGGCACATGGAAGTACGTGCACCCTTTTTAACAGCCAAATTGTATTATCGAATATGCTCTCAAAATTGTACTCTTTTTTTTTTAATTGAAAAAAAATGTAATATTTGTGAACATTTTGTTATTTTACTGTAAAGCCCCACAACCTATTCCCTCAGCTTCTCTTATTGCTGGCAGTATGTGTTTTCTTTCTTTCATAAACGATGCTTGACCTGACTAGAGAGAGGAACCAAGTAATCCAGGGAGTGAGTTTTCTGCAGTGCTTAATTTGTAAAAATGAATATGCCCATACCTTACTCAGGAGACCACTGCAGCGCAGCCTGCAACACCCACTGCCAGTAACTGTACCGGTACGTGCTATGTAGGTGTGTTACATGCTATGTGATACTTATTGCACACTCTGGGGTGTGTATATATATATATATATATATATATATATATATATATACATACATAGTTAGTTATGTTTTACTGTTTCCTACCTGTTCGTTCATTTGCTTCAAACACTCTTGGTATCTGCACTCTGGTATCCTTCAGCGTGAAGAGTTCTGAAAAATGGCTATCTTTTGGGACTTTCATAATGAAGGGTGCATTCCAGGAGTCCCCTCGTTTCATGAGAATAAACTTAAGTTAAGCCTCTTTCTTGCGCTCCTGACCGTTTATTCTTAACAAATACTAGTACAACTACTGACCATCACACTGCTACAAGTGTAACGATTCAAATTTCTCCAGGCCACCAAAAGCTATAAGAATAGCATGGAATAGTTTGAATTGTCGTTTTTAATGTACATTGAATTATTAAATACAATGTTTGTGCTCATCTTAAAATTAGACAAACAACACCACCATGTGGTTGACTGACATTAGTGCCAGTGCTGATCACTGGAAATCACCAGCTCAAATTAAGCATTGGTTCTGAGAGCAGAACCTGTGTAAATGCCGAAGAAATTGGTGTAGATGTAGGCGAGCGCAGGGGACTGTGAACAGTCATGTCGCCACAAGCCCCTGGACCTCCAGACACAGTCGAGCCGGCACCTGTAAAGATGAAAGAAGCAACCTGAACAGGCATTGGATAAGAGTGATCCTTTCTGGAGGAAGAACGATTATTGCAAGATCTGTTTTGAATATGCCCATATGAACCTAATCTCTCAAATGCATTAACTGACATTTGGGACGATTTAGGGGAAGGCCCAATCGATCCAACACCCCCTTCGTGTGATCTAGAATATTAAAGGTCTCTTGCACGGACGGAATATGAAGAAGTCAGTCTTCAAGATAAGGGTAAGCTGGAATACCCTGTAAGTGAACAGGGAACCAGAGCCATCATCTTGGTGAAAACCGTGGGGGATGATTTTGTGCCTAAGGGAATGACCATAAACTGCCCCCTACATCGGATCTGAGGAACATCCAGTCTTGCTGAGCAACAGGTATATGCAGGTGAGCATCCTTTAGATCCTGGGTAATCATGAAACATATGGATTTAATGGAGCAATTCTCTAAAGGGTTTCCATCTTGAATTAGACATCCGGGATGAATAGATTCTGAGCATTTAGGTCTATCACTAGATGATATCCCATATACAACTTCCTAACCAGGAAGACAATGGACTGGGACCCCTGGCTTCTTTTCCACCAAGGCAAAGGGCAAATTGCTCTCTTCTTGAGGAAAGACTCAATTTCCTCAATCAGGGCACGTTTTTTTGTGGAATCCTGGGGAACAGGGGTGAGGATTGTTCCTGATGGAATTGGAGGATTCTGGAATTACGTTCAGTAACCCCTCATGACCATGATGAATACCCATCTGTCTGTGGTTCAAGAACTCCGTGTTCAGAAAAATTCCCTTATCACTCCGCCAACCTGCAAGGGTGCCTGCTCCCCAGCATAGTCAGGAATTCTGTGTCTTGGAACCTGCATCCGATATCTGTTTCCTGAAGCATCTCGCTTTCACACATTTTTTTCACAGTGGTATATGGTTTCACATCTGTCTGTTTTAAAGGGACGGGCTTTTTAAGTTGGGCACGAGATTGATATACCCCCTACCCCATAATCATTAAAAGAGGGGAGGTAGTTGTAATTGACTGCAAAGTGTGGATATCATTTCTAAACAGTTTAAGAGAAGAGTGCCTGTGATCTAGGTCATAATTGGTTTTGTGTCCTGAAGCAACAAAACAAAGATGATTTACCCTGGGATATAGAGGGTGGACTGAACATCTGCCTCCTTGATGGTTGCTATAAAGATTTCCAGCATTTCTTTTTTAAAGGACGAGGAGTGTTTCCTTTCCTTGAAGAGGCAATTGAGCTTCTCCTCTAAGCCTGATCCAAACAATTTCTGGCCATCAAAAGGAATTTTAAGGACTGTTGCTTTTTGGGCTGCAACTGTATTCCAGTCCTTTAAATACAGATTTCTCCTGGCCAAAATGGATGCTCCACACACCAGAAGTGAGGATCTCACCACATCGAAGGTTATGTTCGAGAGTACAGAGTCTATCGTTCCAGAGATTCCAGTAGAGGAAGACAATCATTTTCTTCTTGAACTGCCTTAAAGAGCAACTTAAAGTGTGTAATCAAAAACTGAGTGATATAAGCCCCATAAACAATAGCTCTAAGCGCAACATGAGAACCAGAAAAAAATTCTTTAAGGAAGAGTCCACTTTTTCCCAGCAGGTCTTTGAGAATATTCTCCTCTGCCATCGAAGAATGACCCATCAAATCTGCTTGGACAGCATCTGGAAGAACAGCCTCCATGCCAGTGATAAAGCTTTGTCATAAATCTCGGCAAATACATCTTCTCAGGATGCATCCACTCATTCCTGATCACATCAAAACTCAACTGGTGAATAGGAAGACCCACATTAAGAGGTTTAGAAAACTACAGAAGTAAATGATCCTGAGATGAAGAAGGTTGTTTCACTGGAGAAAATCCCATATTTTCCCAATATGAGAAAGAATGTCCTGTAATATTTCCTTGGAGATATACTTCCCTTTAAGGTCAGGATCCAGAAGAAAAGTGTTGTTGTCTGAGGATACATCAGATGCTGAAAGGAGATCTGCAGGCTAGCAGACATTCCCTTACAGAGTCCTTCCTGGAGTCCCCTTTAAAGGTCTTTAAAGTTTCACGGAAAATGCGCTGAATTCTCTCCTCCTCCTCCGCTTCCCCTTGCTGATGCCTTTTAGGAAAGGGGAGGGAGAAGAAGACTCATCTGCTGAAAAGGAGGGGACCAGGAAAAAGAGGTGTGATTCCTTTTTGAAGGATGCTTCCCCATGGCGAATAGCAGCAGCAGCAAATCAAGCACCAACAGCAGCCAAATGGCAGCAACATACTTGCCAACAAATACAAGAAGAAAAACCAGCCAGCTTATCATACCAAATAATGCTTACCTATCCCCAGGCTCGCTATTTATATATGTGGCAGGCGTGTCCTTGAATGCCCCAGCCAGAAGAGAAAGGGCATGCATGCTCAGAGATCCAAATTCTGAGCATGTGCATTCAACGTACTAGTGGTTAATCTCCTCCCAAAACTGAAAGAAGCAGATGGACAAAAAGCAAAAAGGGTACATTGAACACGCCGCCCCCCTCTCCCCCCCACGGTGGAGGCTGCAGTAAGTCCCACTGCCCTTTACAAAAAGTACAGAAAGCAAAGGCATCGGAGAAAGCCTCTGCATACCGAAATTACCCAAAATCACACACATTCCCACTGAGACCACCTCAAGAGCAGAGGGAGACCTGACTCCACCCCTCCGCTTATGTGGACCAATCTCCAGGCTATCCAACATCAAGCCGGATAATGGAGAAAGACCGCTCGCCGTCAAGCTGCAGCATTGCCAGTAACAAGAACGACCATAAGTGACTGGAGGAGATGCCCATGGCAAGACGTGTACCACCACGCTGGGCTGTAGGTCCTGGCAAGATATCTCATGCTGCAGAGGAACGGACACTCCTGATCCCAACGGGAAAGTCTCCCATCCTCCAAACAGCTTGTCCTGAATATCCTGTCCTAGAAGATAGAAAAAATAGCAAGGAGAATTTGGGATAAAACAGTGCCTCATATGGTCCGCTTTGTGACAAATGCACATGCTCTTAAATTCGACTCTCTGCTTCATAGGGAGCCAATGTAATCTATAAAGCAGGGGGGAGGCATGGGTCCGCCTAGGAACTCCGAATATTAGGCGGGCTGCGTCATTCAAGATAACTTGAAGACGATTTATGGAATTTTTTGGGAGACCTAGGTATAACGCGTTTCCGTAGTCGATTCTGGACACTATTGTGGCTGAAACAATAGTTCGGAGCATATTCATTGAGAGTAGGGGGACGAGCTTACGTAGCTGCCTGATCCGGTTGGTACAGGAGCCAACCACAGCGGACACTTGGTTGGTCATCGAGAGTTCCTGATCGATTTTCATACCGAGGCTCTTTACACTAGGGCATGGTTTTGGGGTAGGTCCAAGTTCCTGTGGCCAGAACAGATCGTTCCAGGGGGAAGTAGAGGTTGCGACTACGAGGACTTCCATTTTGTCTGGATTGATTTTTAATAAGTTGGACGACATCCAATTTACTGTGAACCGTAGTATATTTTGGACCATGGACTGAGCCGATGTTGTGTTGTCGATACTCAGCAGCAGCTGAGTATCATCGGCATAGTTAAAAACTTTACAGCCCATGTTTGCCAGGGATTCTATCAAAGGCTGTAAGTACAGATTAAATAAAAGTGGAGAAAGCGCGGACCCTT
This sequence comes from Lissotriton helveticus, assembly GCF_964261635.1. Classification (NCBI taxonomy): domain Eukaryota; kingdom Metazoa; phylum Chordata; class Amphibia; order Caudata; family Salamandridae; genus Lissotriton; species Lissotriton helveticus. The sequence goes on along the minus strand of NC_136063.1, from coordinate 1,402,498,891 downwards.
GCGGGACTCCACAAACTAAGGCGCCCACGTCGGAGACCTGATCTGCTATCTGGATCCTCTGCGTCCTCCCCGATAAGAAGGCCGTTAGCCATTGGAGAGCTAGTTCTCTTATCCCGGACGTGGCTAGTCTGTCCAGAAGCAGTGCATGGCTGACAGTATCAAACGCCGCTGAAAGGTCTAATAATATCAGGGCGCTTGGCTTTTTACTGTCAGCCATGCATCTGAGCTCATCCAGTACTGATAGCATTACTAGTTCCGTGCTATGGTGGGCACGAAAACCAGCTTGCCACTCCTGGAGAAGATGGTGAGATTCCAGAAGGGATGACAATGATTTTAACACATGCTGTTCTAGTACTTTCGATAGAAATGGCAGCTGGGAAATTGGCCTGTAGTTCTTCAGGCTAGTTGGATCTGCCCCAGGTTTTTTTATCAGGGGTCTGACGCGTGCCTCTTTAAAAGTAGTTGGTAGTGATCCAGTAGCTAATGAATTATTTAGGAGGTCTAAGATCTGGTCCTCTAAAATCGGAATTGCTAATCGAAAAATATCGGGAGGGCAGGGATCGGCGGGGGAACCTGATTTGGTAGAAGTTACTAGTTGTCTAAGGGTAGTGGAATCAATTTCGGGAAATCTAGTGATGATAGGGGTTGAGGGGTTTAGAGGGGACAATGGCATGGTGTGTATAGTTGAATTGTCTTTCTTAATATCTGACCGTATGGTCACTACTTTTTCAAGAAAATATCCTTGGAAAGTGTCGCAATCAATCAATGTATCTGCCTTTTCCTTTTTTTTGCTTAGCTCTTTCAGTATTTGGAAGGTTTCTTTCTGGATATTTGTGGCATTATTCATACGTGTTTCATCGTAGTCCTTCTTAGCTGATACGATGAGCTTTTTATACAGTTGAAACGATGATCTGTATAATTCCCTGTCAGTGTCCTTTTTAGATTTCCTCCAGCATCTTTCAAGATAATGGAGCTTTCTTTTTTGATCTCGCAAGCTTTGGGTAAACCAGGGGGCCCCTTTTTCTACACCCTTTATTTTTTGTGTTTTTTCAGGGGCTATCACATCAATTGATTGTCTGAGGGTGGTTGTAATAATGTCATAGTTTAGATCTAGGTCAGTGCCATCTAATGGAATTATGGCTTTCTGCTTGTATTTGGACAAGACTTTAGTCAGGGTTTCAAGGTTGACTTTTTTCCATTGGCGCACTTTTTTGGTTTTTAATGGGAGTTTAGCCTGGGAATTGCTTTGTGGTATATCACACAAGATTAGATGGTGGTCCGACCAGATACAAGGTGTAATATTTGTGACAGCCACCTTTGGTATAGAGGACCAGATGAGGTCGAGAATATGCCCTTTAATGTGGGTTGGGGCCTCCACTACTTGTGCCAGTCCAAGAGCGGTCATGGAAATCTGCAGTTTCTGAGCTAATAGATCTTTATCCCTTTTATCCCAATGGACATTAAAATCACCGGTCACCACGATATTTTTATAACGTGTGCATAGATCCGATATTATAGGGAAAAAGAGATCATTGAACATTGGAGTACTTTGGGGTGGGCAGTAAACTGTTAAGATGATAAGACAGGAATTATTCATGGTGATTTTTATCCCCAATAAATCGACGGCATTTATGGTCTCAGTTAGGATTTTGGTCACCGTAAGCTGTTTTTTAAAGATCGTTGCTACACCGCCGCCTCGGGCCCCATCTGGACGGTTATGCCAGATCATATCATACCCACTAGGGAGGGCGGCTATGATATCCGGGGAGGTGTCACTCAACCAAGTTTCGGTGAGTGTCAAAATGTCGATAGTCTCATCCTGTAAAAGGGTAAAAATTGCCAGATGGTGTTTCTGTAGTGACCTAGTACTGAGGGTAGCTAATTTTAAAGGGAGTAAAAGGCTGCAATTCTTAGGGCTGGGGATACAGAGGATATTATTTTCCTTGAGAGTGGCGCATATGGTGGGAGACAGACTGTGCCTGTCAGAGTTCAGTGCTAGGAGATCATTAGTAGTATAGGTGATGTGTATGCCAGAGTTCCTGAGCCCTGTGCTCGATCGTGCGCGGACGGGCGCAGACGGGCAGGACTCTGGCACGACTCCGGCGCAGGTCCGGCGCGTCCGCTGTTCGCGTCCGCTGCGCGGAGCCATCACTGTCTGTTTTTATAGCGCTGTCAATCGCGTCACCAGCCCAGCCCGACCCAAGATGGCCGCCAAAACCGGCACCCTGCCCTCGGCGTCAACACTCGGCCGAGAGCAGGACCGGAGCTACAGGGAGGGGGTGAGAATGAATCTAAGGCGCTACTAAGCGCAGGGGGTCTCAGCACACCTATTTACTCAGGTGTGAGCAAAGTACAAAACAAGTGCAAGACAAGTAAAATCGGCAATTAAAATACAGGAAAGATAGGAGACCTCCCGGCTTCCGCCTCAGGAGGGGGAAAATGCGTGCAATGTCAGAATTACCTGCACACTAACACAGACGCCTTTTATAGCACTGTCAATCGCGTCACCAGCCCAACCCGACCCAAGATGGCCGCCAAAACCGGCGCCCTGCCCTCGGCGTCAACACTCGGCCGAGAGCAGGACCGGAGCTACAGGGAGGGGGTGAGAATGAATCTAAGGCGCTACTAAGCGCAGGGGGTCTCAGCACACCTATTTACTCAGGTGTGAGCAAAGTACAAAACAAGTGCAAGACAAGTAAAATCGGCAATTAAAATACAGGAAAGATAGGAGACCTCCCGGCTTCCGCCTCAGGAGGGGGAAAATGCGTGCAATGTCATCACTGGGGCGGTTTTAAACCATTTGAACCTCTTTATTTGCCTATAATTAGGGCCTGAATCTGTCTACAACCTATACTGTGTTAGACGACCAAAATGTTACCCCTAACAGGAACTTGTTATAGTGTTGTTCGCATATTGACACCTCCCATAGTGTCCTATGGTTGATAGTCATTTTCGTTGTTTGGATCTCTTCATCAGTATACAGCTGTATTCTACCTTATGTGATCAACAGAAAAAGCGCTTTAGGAAGCACTACTCCTACAAGGGCTAGTCTCCTCCAATATGTTGATTACCTTGAGACCAGCTTTTGTTTGGGTAGAAGTTGTGTGCTTTCAGTGGAAAAGAATGCTTATGTAAGACTTTTTGCTTGAGGGAAATGTTATGCTTAATACCGCACACGTTGCTTATGCAGGGCTCGAAAAATCCCCAAAATGTTACTAGACCTGCAGGTCTAGTGACTTAAATAATCTACTAAACCTAATTTTAATGCTCTTGACCCACATACTAGTTTCAAATTATGTGATCCTGGGCAAGTATTTTAATTTACTGAGACGCCATTTTCTTCTTTAGCACATATGAGAGACCCTTCAATTACGTAAGTTCAGCAGGTCTGCTGTACAGAAAATGCTTTTGTTTGATTTACTAGACTAAACATTAGCTTCATATAGAATGAAAATCTAGCCACATATAAGATAAACATTTGCTAGCAGACTTGCCTCTTCGTTCATTAAATGCATTGTCATCAGGGCTTGGCCAGGAATGTCTCTCACATCATTTTTAAAAACTATCTATCACTTTTAATAAATACATAACTAAAGCATAAAGTAGCAGCCCACTGTTATTTGCAATCAGCAGATTTTACATTAAAATGGCCACAGGAATTGTCACCGACATGTGATTTTAAAACTATATAGTATGGGGTTAAAATCTGGAATGGTGTCCTGTCGTGTAAAGTAGGGGGAGAATGCATGTCGAAATTGAAGATATTTGTAAAATTGGGAGCAGGGCATTTGGAAGTCGGATTATAGTTGTTGTAATGACTTGAGGGTCTGGCCCCGAAGAACATCACCAACCGTTGAGATTCCAATAGCGTCCCAGCCCGCTGATGCAGCGGGCTACCAGCAACAGGTAATCTAACACCACATACTCTCCTGGGCCCATAAATTCACTTAACAATCACGCTGGTGATAACCGCTGGGGTCAGGTTTTGAAATTATTTATTTTAGTTGGCTTTAGTCCCTAACTAGTCTTTCACTGATCAAAAGTTCTTTCCTCTGGTCAATGGACCATTTTATTTAGAACTAGTTGATGGTGAAATGACAGATTTCTAATTACTTACACTTTCGAAATGATCACAGAGTCGGGATGTCTTTTAATTTTTTTATCTCAGATTAAATTCTTGTGAACCACTTACACAGCACAGGAAGGATAATTCAAAATATCAATCAAAAATACATTCATCTATACTCTGCAATGACACTGCTCGGAAAGGAGAGGACAGAGAGAAAAACACAAAGCGCATAAACATACATAGAAATATTTACCAAGTATGGTGTGGAAACCAACTCCCAGGCCTAGGAATTGGGAAGGGTTCCCCAGGAAAGATTTGGCGAACAAAGGCTTCAGGACAGGATTCAGAACAGGACAGACGACCTCTCCATCACCGACTCATGCGTAGCACCCCTCTCTGACACTCTCTTCCTCCTCTAGATTCTTCCGTGATCTTCTAAATTAATTTGCTTAAGATAATTGGTTCAGAAATTCAATTCTTCTTCAGCATCTCAGTCTAGGACATCTCTGTGCTCTCGGACAGCATGCCGGTCTCTTGACTAACTAACCAGCTAATGCTACTTCAAGTATACCTTACTGTATGCTTGGACCACCCATTAATGTTTCAAATGTATGAAACTCCTAACTCTGATTGGGCAGGCAAGGGGAGGTGATCATCACACCATGCTTATTTCATATTATTTTCTTTCAGCTCTTTGTTTAAAATCCCACCCCTTACATTTTATACATCAGTCTTTATTCCCACCCGTATTCACCATGTAATTGTCACAATTTAGAGAAGAAAAACAATAGTTCTCTTGCATATCAGTAGACTGTCGATCCGGTTCCCATGAATGTATCAGCGTTTCATCCTTGACCGACGTCCAAGTTAACATGGCGTCTTCCAGTTAGGTTGCATCATGCGTGCGTAGCAGAACAAGAGGGAATAGACTGTAGTTCACAACTGCAGGCCCATAACAAACACTATTGAAAGAGTCAAAAGACAAATGTTAAAATAAAAAATAAATGGTTTCACTGTATACCACCTATCTCTACTCTAATACCATTTACTTAGTATTAATCTTCCCACATTACCAGTAGTATAATAGCTGGGTTTAGTTTTAAAGCAAGCAGGTGGCAAGCATGTGAATTTCAAGCAGCCATCTTGTTAGCTACTGCGCAAGTGCAGAAAGTTTCCCTCCAAGCATAGGTACGTCATACTACGTAGATGCAGTAGACGCATGCGCACTAAAGAATTTCCGTTAGCGGCCATTTTAGCATCACTGATTCGTAAAACACATATGGAAGCTTCGTTCTAATACATCATGTGTCGTGTGAACGCATATTAATTCCACAAACAAGTTTTAATACGGGATTAGCAGTTACATGAGAAGATTACATCCGAGCAAGTCTTTTTTTCACTAGTCCTTGCTCAGAACCCCCCCTCCCCCGAGGAATTGGCTGAGATCTGAGTTCAATTGCCGAAACTATGTGTGCGGTGTTGGGTAGGGATAGTTTTGCAGTTGATAGAGTAGATATGGTAGCGAGACCATTTTAAAAATGGCCGATCTGCCAAATAGCGTCTGGGGCAGATGCAACCAGGAACTAATTTGTTGTCTAATCTGAGGCAGTAGAGGGGCCAGAGTTTTAGTCCAGGAGTTAGGCTGAGACGACTTTGACAAGAACACTCTAAGATATTTAAAACCATCAGGCATGACCGTCGCATGACCGTCGCTTGTTGCGTCCAGGCCCCAAACTCATCGCTCCCTCACAGAGGCCATAGGTAAGACTTGTGAGCGTTCATATAAAGAGCAGAGTTTTGGCCAAAAATTCCCATTAGTCGAAGCTGGTGGGGGCCAGATTGATTCGGGCGTGTGAAGAAGTATAGCACATCATCAGTGTATAACGCTATACGGTCGGATACCTCGCGCGACCACTCAAACCCATAGACCTAGGTGTCTATTCGCACCCATGCCGCGAGTGGTTCCATGGCGAGTGCAAACAGATAGAGAGATAGAGGGCAATACTGTCTAGCGTCTCTCCCGATATGGGGAGGCTGGGAAGTGGAATCGATGAATCCGCACCGAGGCAGTGATGTCTGTGTATAAGAGGCGAATGTACTTAAGAAGTCTAGGGTCAATGTTTAAGCAGTCTAGTAGTGCAAACAGATGGGTCCAGCTAAGGGAATCTAAGGATTATCCATAATGGCCAGCAGGATTGCGTCTGGCTCATTCAGCTGATCGACGGAGGCAATTGCGTTGTGTGCACGACGAATGTTGCGTCGAGTAGCACGATTGGGCATAAAGCCCGCCTGATCAGGATGGACAAGTGTAGTGATACAGCCGCGGTGCGTCCAGGCTTAGTGGGGCTACACCCCTACGCCCCAATGGACGCACCGTGAGCATATAGCAGCCAGCAGCACTAAAAGTAAAATAAGAAGTAACTGTCACTGACAAATAATAATAAAGCGCCGCAGCGCTTCAATTTTGGGACACACCCGATGGATGCGGAGTGCGCAGGGGGTTGGGCTGGCCTGCTGCAGCTTGAGTGACAGTCTGCAGCAGGCCAGCAGCAGTAGTGTGCGCATGAGGATTTCTGGGCTGTTACTAGCCCGAGCATGCGCTTTACTGTGAGTTCCCCCTTAGAGGGACCAAAGGGGCCGGGGGTGCTGCCTTAGGGTTTGAAAGGCGCCAGGACGAGTAGTCAGTGTGCCCCCCTAGCCAATCCTGGCGCTGCATGCAGCGCCAGGATTGGCTGGCCCACTGCGCAAAATCCATTATTGGATGCCGCGCGTGGGTGGTGGCACACTGCTCAGCACTGCATATAATGGCCAGTCACTGTGTGACTTCTGCATGTGAAGCCATGCAGTGATTGGGCATTCGGGATTTGGAGTCTGGACGCGCCGTGACATTTAGGCAGGCAGGACTCAGGAGGAGGAGCACACAGACGGCCGCACTTCGACACATCACACACGTCACAGTGAACTGATTGAAGTAGGTGTGCTGCTCTTAGTTGAACTTGTGTGTAAAAAAAGTTGTCAATATATGTGCACAGCACAGTGTGCAGTGCAAAATGAATTTTAAAATAGTACGCTTGTGCGCTGGCTGCCACAGTGTGTTGTGTCTGTCCTCACAGACACAGTTGCTTGTGAGTTGTGCCTCCTTCCTGGCGTGGCGACGACTCGAGCCCCCTCCGCCCCACCCCCCACTCCCCCTACACTACTTCACCCAGGACATAGGGCAGACAGTCCACGGCTTCAAAGGACAAGCACTTGCGTGAGGTCAGGCAGGGGATGGACGGGGTCCAGCCATGAGGGAAGCTCTATTGAGCAGCTGCCAGTGGGCACAGGCCTGGTAATCCGAGCCGCATATGTGCGCCCTGCGTGTACAAGTGCATGTGCACAGCAGTCTGTTTATAGCTCTGCAGTGAGTCACAAACCCCAGGCATGTCCCCACTGCTGTCGTCTGCGATACAGGGCCTGCGCATACCTCACATGTCCCAGCGCTCATCCGTAGATTGCTCTCTAGCATGGAGCCTTTTTAAAACAACAGTTTGTGGCCATAAGGACCCAATCACCCCCTTAGCTTACGGTGAGAGGTACGTCCAAAGAGTCTATCTGTCCAGGATAGGCATGCTAACCGATATTGTTGCAGGTAATTCGCCTTGCCCGGTACTGCAGAAGGGACCGTGGTGCATTGGTTTTGTTGGAATCGTTGTCCCAATAGGAGCTATCAGATAGATGGCTCTTAGCTACCTGTAATCTTGTCTTCCTGCTTACAGAAATCACACTTCCAGACTTGAAGGTGCCAAAGCTGTCATCACAATGAGGTACTCGGGAAGCTGTGTGTGCAGTGCTGACTTAGCATTGGATGAACAGCACCTCCCTTGCCCTGCTTGATAACACTGCAGCGCAGCCCAAGAGGGTCGGCTTACATTGCTGACAGTGCGCTTTTCAGCTGGTGCAGTCCTGATGCTGGCATTGCATTGCAGGATCAGACGATTTGCTATTGGAATGCTTGCTTTGGGGACAAATGTTCACAGCTTTTTGCACCAACTATCCATCATGGTGATGTTTTTTCCCATTTTGCTTTGAAAATGGTAACTTGATATGTTCACTGACATGTGATTACAGTACAGCAGTCGCATGAAGAGTGGCTTCAGTGGTCTCTAACTGGTATGAACTGAAGCTTGAGGTTAGAGGTCCACTAAAAGAATTGGAAGACTCCTAGTGACTTCACCTATAGTGTTTACTAGATCGAAAACTGCGATTCTCTCTGTTAGGGTCAAGCTAGTGGATGTGCTTTCGGAATGCTGTTCTGCCTGCAGACAACTGTGAGAGAACCTAATTAATCCACACAAAAGGAGACCTTGAGGAAGCCACTCCGATTGCTCTGCAGCCTCCATCCATTTTCTAAAAGCTGAAGAAGGGCTTACTCAAGACAACAGACAACAGTGTGTGCAGGCGATTTTTTTCTCCGGGAGAAGGCTTGTACCATAAGTGACTTTATAGTAAGCAGAAACTCTCCTCTTTGATATCCACCTGACCTCCTCTAAGTCAGTAAAACCTTGCATGAGCACCTAATCGGGTTTGGGCCTTGGCATTGTAAAAAATGTACCAGGGCCATAATGGGGTTGTACTGTTACACTACCTAGCACTTGAAAGAGGTGCTTTCCCATCTCATAAACTGAGGGGAAACGTCCAATTTCTGACGTTATCTTGTCCGAGTTTGGAGTACCAACTCTTGTTTGACATTTGAACAAGTCTTTACCCATTCTGTAATAAAGAGAAGCTCCCCCAGTGCCACTGGTCCCACAAAACTAATGTGTACAGTACTAGACGTATGTCATCCTTAAGTCTAGCCAGGTCATCTTGTAGCACGAATCGAATTAAAATTTCGAACTCCACTAAAAGTTACTGAGATTTTTACTTTCTGTGTTTTAGGGGTCACCTATCTTTAACAGGAGTCTAGCCTTGTAACTCAGTAGCTCTGGAACTTTTTGAGCAACGCTGGTTGAAGCAGCATGCCAGTAGCCTATAGTGGCGGCTGACCCAACCATGAGTTAACATAGGCCATTATTCTGTAGGAGGCCTAAACTATTTTGAAAGCACACAATTTTACTTTATTAGATTTAGGTTTATTTTTGGAAGAAAAAAACTGCAATCAGTGCAGGTGTTTCGTAACTCTTGGGAGACATTTAGTAGCAAGTAGCTCATGGGTTCCATCAGACATTGCTTCCTTATCTTTGAACTACCATATCTGTTGGGGCACTTCCATTGACCTTAATATTAAGCCATTCAGTACTCTGAAGAGCGTTGGATTTATCCATGGTGCTGAAGCCCTGTAGGATAAAACCAGCCATTTGTTTGTTGGCTTACACAGCATGAACAAGACCCACATGTCAACGCACTTTCCTTTGCAAATGAAAGGAACTCCTTCTTTCTTGTGAGAAGTATTTCATCAAAATAAACTTGAACACAACCTGAATCTGCTTGTGAACTGACAAACTGGGCCCTAATCCTAATACAATTTTTCATGAACTGTTAAGCCTAGAGACGTTAACTCTTTATCTTCATAATTTTTACTGTACCTTAATTCCAAGATCATGTAAAGCGCTTTGATACCTCCTGGGTCTAGCCAGCGCTATATAAAACGTTTAAAATAAAATAAAATAAAAATGTTCGGCAAATGTAATGGACTTATCGATGTCAATGAAAGGTAGGAACGACTGTGAGCACTGCATTTGTAGTATTTGTTTTTACACAAACATAACAGATATTAAAAACAATAATAATAATTATAAAGCAAGTGAGCCTTGCGATTCCGAATTCCCATACCTCCGGATATGCATTCTACAGCCAGTGCCTCATTGAGATGCTTAGCAAATGCAACCAACCGTGATGGACGGCTTAAGAAGATGAGGCGTGAATAATATTGGCTCTATCCCACCTCTCTCCCAATTACAACATTAATGACTTTTTAAACTCAGGCTCCATCTATAACAAAGATCATCAACGCCCTACAAGGACCATGGATGTCCGACTGCTCAAAATGCACCAAACATCATGCGTCTCTTTGAGGAAAGGATAGTCATTTCACCTTCGGAGGTAAAGAGGAAGTTTACTGGTATTAGTCTGCTGGGCTACTGCCAGTACACTGGCACATGACAGACTGGGGAAATGAAGTACCAGTGGCTTTCCCAATACAAACCAGACAAATAACAGAAGCGGGACAAACACCACTCTACGAAGACTCTTGGATCCTATTGAAATAGCTCTCTCTGCTTTACTGATCCAAAATAGTAAGGGGGTGATATCAGAGATGGGCCTTTACACTGGTGCACTCAGAAATTTGCCTGGAGGCGACAAGAACAAAGAACAGACCAAAGGTACTTTTTCAAGGGTGGCAGACGCTAAAAGAAAGTGCACACATGCAAATAAAGGGTGATTAGGATGTCTGGTGGCTGCAGTTAAGAACAATATAATGTTGAAATATATACTCGTATCCCACTCTTAACTGACCATGAACTGCAAACTACTACCTCTTCAAAAGTCACAAACAGTGCATGTTGTATGCTCAGTGTCGGGTAAAGGTGCACAATTTAAATGTGCTTACGGTTATTGTTATTGAAGACTCTTGACGCACCAACACATATGCCATTTGTGGGCAGACGATACATTGCACCTGCCATAGAATACTATCATAGGTGAACCAGAAAAGGTGGAGGGATGTAAGCATTTCCCCAGAATCAGCTGGTTGTGTTCTAGTATTTTGGTTCAGTCCATCAGTGGACCAGTTCATAAAAGACAGAGGGAAGCCCTTGCCTGGGTCTTCTGGTGGCCACTGAAAATCCCTACCCAAAAAGTGTCTTCTGTATTCTGCACAATGTAAGATGCTTGCAGGTTCTACCCATGCCTCATCCCTAGCAGAACATTTCCAAGCAATGGGCAAGAAGACACACTCTATTGTATCACGGCAGCTTGATCTATAAGTGTGTGGCGAAGCGTCGGGGGTGGTTTCGGGTGTTACACCCCCTTAATAAATGTATTATTTAATAAATAGTTGGGTACAAGAGCTTTCAGTCGGGTATGGTTAGATATCTCTCAGATTTCACCTTGGATTTAAAATACTCACTCAAACAAAAACACAGGCCTTCCGCTGCAAAACTGTGTGCTTTATGTCCCAGGGATGTTTGTTTGTGTGCGGATGCGTGCGTGAACGTGTCTGTGTGTGTGGATTGATTTGTGGGTGTGTGTGTGTGAGTGTGTGTGTGTGTGTGGATTTATGTGTGGGTGTGTGTGTGAGTCTGTATGTGTGTGCGTGTCTCTGTGTGTGTGTGGGCGTGTGTTTGTGTAGCTCTGACAAACTTTCTCTATTTCTCTCCCATGGCTGGTCTCTCCTTATTTCCCCTATAGGACAATGACGTTCAACTGATCCTCATGTTTTTCTTATCCCCCTTGGCGAACTGTTTTCTCAGAAACTGCTCTTAGATGAATCACCGGTTTCAGGCGTGCTAGCTAGCTAGAAATGAATTACCTGGAGAACGTGCAATTTTTCATTTATAACAAACACGTAGGTCGCATTCATGCAGCAGAATTTGTGGTACAATTTAATCACAGCTGTTTCTTATAAGGTTGAAAACATTGAAAAAGCAGTTCCTTCAGAGGTTTTGTCATAACTACAAATATGCCACAATTTTTCATACCTTCCTGTTCTGACCTTGCATCAATATTGAGCCGACCAACCGGAAGAAATGTTGTTTTTGCACTGGTGGTCGGTCTGTGGAAATGGTGGTTTTCACGTTGCGGACAATGTTGGGACACATTACCCCGGCATGAATTTTAATCTTTATTAGAAGGTTTATTTAGTCATTAATGGTAATGTAACGAAACTGGTGCTCATGTAAAGCGCTCTGAAACCCGATGTCTCGGGTCTAGTTCGCTTTATAAAACAAAAAGTAGAAAAATCAGTTGTTGCCCTATATATGGAGGTGCGTTGGCAGTCTGGCACAGCTAGCCTATGTTTGTGGTCCCAGTAGTGAACAGCAGGCAGCATCGCAGAAGGTTAATGTTATTGACAAGTTCGCTACACTGAAAGAGAGACGTGCTGATTTACTTTACAAAAAGTGAATGCTGCTACTTGTTTGTTAAATAAAAAACATACTGTGAGTGAGGTACTCAGAAATGCATTGTTATCGCTGTTTTTAAAAGTTTTCTGGTGTTTGTTCTACTTGGGGACTAAACAGATTTTACTGATCAAATGGCATATTATTAAGTACATTCTCTAGCACCTAAACACTATAAACTGTGTGGAAAGACATGCGTGATAAAGTCACATGCGTTGTAATGGAAACGTGGTATAGGTAATGCGTGGTTCCCAATGCTTTGTAAAGGATGTTTCCCAACTGCTGTGCAACTTCTGCTACTCTTAGAGCTGAGATTTTCATGAAAGTCTTATAGTCTGAATTTAACAGCGTAATAGGACGGAATGTATGTAGCTCTGTGGTTATACTGAATAAGCAGCTACCTATGTTATGACATCTATTAATGTAATAACTGCACTTTCACAATTGCTTTATTAACCTTCCTGCTTTCTCAAATTTACTTGACAATGCACCATTTGTCCACGCTTCTTTCAAAATTTTCTCGGGGGAAATCCCCCTGAACCCTCCTTAGGGGGTTCGGGCTCGCTCGCTGCGCTCGCTACGGTGCAGTATGATTATCATTTTATGCCTCACCTCTTTCAAATGTCACCACCCGCCCCTGTAGTGATATGAGGAATAATGCGGTTAGCAATAATTTTAGCGAGGAGTTTGGCCTCCACATTAAGTAGGGAGATCGGTCTATAAGATGCATGCAGCTCAGGGGGTCGGCCCGGCTTTGGAAAAACCACTGTCTCGGCGTGACGCCAGTCGGCCAGGAGGCGGCTACCATCTACTGCAGCCTGAAGAGCCGCCAAATAGTGCGTTGATATTTGAGATGAGTACTTCTTGAAAAACTCACATGGAAATCCTTTTGGCCCCGATGATTTACCTGAGCGCATATCCGGGCACTTTGGACCTCCTCAACGGTGATCGGGGCATCCAATTCGTCCCGGACGGCATCTGGCAGAGACAGCGCGGGGTCTTTTGATCTTTTTTATGCTGAATTTATGTTATTATTAACATTGTATTTTACTTTAGTTTATGTTATTTCTATGATCTTGTTTATTTATTATGTTCCAAACAAGTGTCATGATTTTAATTAATCAAATAATAAATTACCTCAGAATTTATGCTCGAACAATCACACTCCGTTCAGTGGGAGGCAGCGTTTAAAATACATTTATGGAACATAAAACCTTGTAAAATACTGTTTACCTGGGTTTTGGCTACCAAATCGTGACTGTCTTTCGCCTCATAAATTCCGGATTGCCTAAAAGGATTTTACCTCACTTCAGCATTATGCTTTATTTTAGGACATACTACCATCTAGTGGACCTTTGTGGTACATGCACTGACCTTATAATCCCATTCATTGCTACAGCAATCAGCATTCTTGGGTGAAACAAGCTTTAAGAAAACAAAGAAAGCATAAGACAAGTTTGAAATCGACATTAATATCGTTATATATTATATTATTGAGTTATTAATATAAAAATAACTACAACAAATAAAACAATATCAACTTTTACTCAAATTAGATCTGGTGCCCATGCAGAAGTTATTTCTAGTACAATATTTAGAAGAGGTCAAGATGGGAAAATGGCATAGGTGATTTTAGCATTATTTAAAAGCATTTGTAGGAAACGCACAGATGAGCAAGCAAGCCATCTATTAATTAATCTAATTGGAGTTGCTGTAGAAGAATTACTAACAACGTACTTACCTGAAGAAATTGAGATGTATACGAAGTAGTGAAATGCTTAAATGAACGATTTGACCCCCAACTAAATATTGACTTTGAGAGAGATACATTTAATATGACTTGTCAAGAAGCTGCTGAAACCTTGGAGGATTTTGTAACAAGGTTAAGAACATTCGTAAAACATTGAGATTTTCACAAATTCTGTAACGAATAAGCAATATGTTTACGTGTCATTGGAAAATGTCACTCTGTCACATTTAGGAGAAAATTGTTGAAATAATCATTAAATTTAGCAACAATTGTAGAAATGGATCACTCGAAAGTGATCCAGCGCAAACCCAATAAATCGATCAGGTATAATTATGCAATAAATGTACTATGGCCAATACACATTCACCCAAATCCCTGATGCGCTGGGGTCAAGTTTGTCAACTTTGCATCATTTTACTCTTGCAACTCAGTCACTAAAATTAATTATTTTGTTCTTTTGCGTATCTGAACAAATAATAATCGACTTTTCATCTGCTTGGTCGATGGACCAATTAGTTGAAGAGTTGATGGCAATGGTAATTCTAAAGAAAACATTAATCATAAAACTGACTAAAATAACCACAGACTTTTGGTGAGATTTAATAATTTTATCTAGTAATAATAAATGCTCATTGGGGTTACTTTCATAATTTCAAATACTGGAAACCTCATGAGAGAGAATAACAATCTAAGCATTTCAACAATGGCACTATCATTTCAAATATACGTTGCAAAGAGTGGATAGATTAAGAGACATTAGATGCAAGTAAAATATATCAATTATTATACCTACCGTTCGGAAGGATAGATGAAGAGACAGAATGTACAGAGACAAGAACTACGACTGCAAAAATACATTTCTGCAATGCTAAATTAGATCAAATGCAAACCCAAAGGATCTGTAAGAGAAGACCACCACCCAGGCCTAGGTAGTAGTAGGGGACCCCTGGACCGAGAGTCAGGGGTCAAAGATTCGAGAACCAGGACAGGGACAGGAACAGCTAGGCCTCTCTACAACCCGACGATCAGCGGCGCATTCCTCACTCGAACAGCTTCAGCCTAAGCAACCTCAACGATGTCAAAACCACACCCCTAAAGCACCTATTGTTATACTCCGTCCCACTATAGCTGCTAAGTTCACATCTTGTAGGTAAGGGATTGGCTGAATTCTAGGGGTGGGATGTCACCCCACCATGAAATCATTTTTCTCTTGACTTCACTGTTGTTCTAAACAATGTTTACACAGTGTTCGATACCTCTTCTATCCCACAAGTACACATTTAACTATTTATTGTACATTTAATAAATTCAACAACTTTGGGTTTCGTTCTCATGACGACACTAGTTCAGTCATGTGGTCACATAGTTCCTGCACGCTCCCAACTTCACCCGCCCTTTGTGAGGCTAATTTAACAACATGGATGACTTGTCCATTACTAAAAGAATGGAAAACAAATATTTATTAATTATGTGATAATGTATTTTCACTGTTTACCACCTACCTTAATTCTACTTCATATTAATGGTTAACCTAGCAATGCATACGCAGGAAAGTGGCATTATTTATAAGGATAAAGCAATATACGTCATGCTTTTTACTGCATACACATGTAGCCTTGCCATGCAAACCTTCTTAATTCATTCTATACCCAAGATTATTACGTTCCCAGTTATTTAGGCATTCGTTTTAGTTAGTTCATGCATTTTGCAGTGCAAGCTTCCCTACGTGTTATAGGGGTGTTCAATTGAGCAGGTTTATTTTGCGAAATCCTTCTCCATCAGAAGCAAGAGCAGAAGCTTATGCAAATAATATGGAAATTGGACGAACTAAAATAATAGATCAAGTTGGAAATTCAAAAGCTAAAACAGATTTCATGATGAACAAAGATAAAAAATTGTTATAGATGTGAAATTACATTTCCACACTAAGGAACCTGCACAGCAATGGGACAAAAGTGCCACAAATATGACAAAAATAATAATTTTGCAAATGTTTGCAAGGCCAACAACCAACTGTTTAGGCCAGAAATGAACATGAAACCAGAGAGATAAAAAAAAAGCATTATGTGCGGCAAATGGAAAGCAGAGATGAAGAGGATGAAAGTGATACTTCTCCTACTTGGAGGAGAATGACGATTTTCCAATTACCATACAGAGAGTATCAAGATTCTCTCTCTATGTTAATTGGAGAATCATCATTTCAGTACAAGACCGGAGGCTACCATTATGCAAGTTCAAAGCTTTTCAATGCTACATTGCTTATGTGTTCCACAGGTTTAAGGTAAAATTTAACAAGGGTGGAAGCATTTGACCAGTCTGCTGCTTTAAGAATATCAGTAAGGAATCCCCCACCCCAGAACACTTTACTGGCCATTGAGCCACGGGATGAGTGTGCGCCAAACATGGACAAGTCTATCCCTGCTTCAAACATAGCTGTTCTTCCCCATCTCGAAATTGTAGCACAAGAGACAGCCTTATAGGGTTTTACAAAGGATATTAGCAACTGATTTTCGCTATTAGGTCTAACCCCAATCATTTTTTGTTCATAGACTTTCATACAACTCACCACACATAGTTTTGGGTAGTCAGTAAAATAAGGATAACAAATATTTACACACACAGTTTTGGTCCTTTTCCATACCTCTAAAAGTACTCCATCTGGGGAATACACTCTGTTCCAGGTCGCTAACACCGTAACATCTGACACTCTTCTAAAGGATATTAAACAAAGTAATGTTGCTAATTTAATCGATAATTGTTTTTTGGAAAGATAAGAGTTATCAGACCAAGAGGTGAAAAGGTCCAAGATAGGATTAACATTCCGTAGTGAATCATATTTGCCTTTGGAGGACGCCTGAGTCTTATACCCTTCATTACTCTATGTATCAAGGGGTCTGTACCACTAGAATAATCATTTAAAAATGAGTCACCTGCTGAAATTCCTGATCTATACCAGGTAACTGTTCTATAGCATAAACCTGATTTAAATAAGTCTGCTAGGTAATTGGCTATGTCTACTAGAGAGGGGTCCACGGGATCCAGATCCTGTTCCAGGCACCAACTACACCATTTCCTCCATACACTAGTGTATCTTTTTCTTGTTCCAGGTGGCCAAGACTCATCCAGTAGGTTTTTAGCTTCTCTTGAAATGCCAGAGTATCTTCTCAAACCTCTGAAATCTTCCAAGCAAAAAGGTTCACCTATTCTTCTAAAAGAAGAGGGTGCAGCTCTCCTTCTTGTCCCTAGAGAAGAGCTAAACTCCCTGGAATAATGTGTGGGACCCCCATAGCTAATTTCATCACCCCTGGGATCCACATTTGTGTTCCAAAAGGGTGTAATTAGAACAGTGCTGCAACGCTCTGTTCGAACTTTCAGTAGAACCTTCCGAATCAACTCATAGGGAGGGTAGGCGTAGCATCTCCGCTTGTTCCAAGCTTGGACTAGAGCATCCAATGCAGTGGCTTGGGGGGTCTGCCCTCCAACTGTAATACTGATCTATCTGAAATGTTAGTCTGCTGGCAAAAGGTCCACCTAGAAAGGACCCCACAGGTCCTAAACTTTCTTGAACATTATTGGATTCAGCTTCCAATGAGTCTCTTGTGTTTAGATTGCCAGGGATAAACTCTGCTTTTAGAACTATTTTTTGACTTCAACAGAAGTACCAAATTCTCTTTGCGAGATCTGCAAGTATCCTTGACCTTGCCCCTCCTAAGCGATTGATATAGGAGACAGCAGTAAAGTTGTCTAGTTTGATCAAAATTACGCTGTTTTTTAGGACAGACATTTCTAAGTAATTCATGTGGAGTAGGAGTTCCTCTTGGGGACCATTTCCCTCCTGTTTCCATTTCCCCTAATTTTGCACCCCAACCTGATTTGCTTGCATCTTATTCCAGAATGTGATCCGGGCAAAAAATCGCCTTCCCATTCCAGCTGTCTAGCTTGTTCTGCCGCCATAGGAGGTCTTCTCCAGCCTCCAATGACAGGGGAACTCTGTCTGAATACCAAAGGCCCTTCTTCAGCCCTGAAGATTCCAGTCTTTGTAAGGCCCTGTAGTGGTGTGGTCCTGTGGAGATTGCCTGAATGGAAGAGGATAAGAGGCCAACTACTCTCGCTAGTTGCCGTGATCTCACTATACGTTTGAATAGTACATAAGTTACTTTCTTTTTTATTTTAGACAACTTCCTTTGGGGAAGTTGTAAATGGGCTGGAATGGTGTTTACTTGGAAACCTAGGAATTCCAGGTTTTGTGTTGGGGTCATGACAGATTTCTCTATGTTGCTAATAAATCCTAATCCTTCCTTTTGTCCACTGATCATTTCATGTGAGTTAGTAGTAGTTCTTGATTTTCAGACATCAGTAATATGTTGTCTAAATAGATTAATAGTCAAACTCCTCTCTGACTCAGGGAGGCAACCACTGTTCTCACAGAACCTTGCTGAAATGCCAAGAGGCTGAAGGGGAGACAACAAAATTCGTAAGTCACTCCATTCCAGACAAATCTTAGGTATTTTTTGAGACTTTGTCCATAGGGATTGTAATATAAGCGTCTTTGAGGTCCAGCTTCACAAGCCAGTCTTTCTCTTGTAGGATGTCCCTCAGAAGATAGATATGTTCCATCTTGAAGTGTCTATACAGAAGGAAAGTATTTAGTTCGCTCAAATTTATTACGGGGCACCAGCCTTTGTCTTTTTTCTCTACTAGAAAAATTGTGCTCACAAATCTAGACCAGTGTTTGCTACCTTGCATGTAGCCCCTTTTTAAAGCATGTGACTCACTTCTGTGTCTACCATAGTTGAATGTTCCTGGTCTAGGGTAAGTTCTCTGGGTTGGCGGGTATGGTAAGGAGTTGTGATAAAAATCTATTTTGAATCCCTTTATAGTATCTAGTACCCAACAGTTGTTTGTTAATAAGCACCAACAATGGTTGAAGAAGCGTAGCCTTCCCCCTACCTTTGGGTGGAACGAACCAAAGGGGAAAATCCTTACCTTGCTGTCCTTGGCTTCGGAATCTGCATCTACTTCCTCTGCCTCGTGCACAAGTGCTGCAGCCTCTTTGCAGAAAAAAGGAATTGTTTCCGCAGAAGTATCTTCCATAACCGGTTTGATTCTGTTGGTAGAAAGGGGGACCTGTAGTGTCCACGGCTGACAGACAGTCCCATCCTGTCAGTCCTTCCAAAACTTCTACCTCCAAACATGCGTCTCACGTATGACTGGGCCTTACTGAAGGTGGAGAAGGTGGAAACCTATTTCTTCAAGGTTTTAACAAAATGTTCGCAGAAGAGTAAGCCGCGTGGGTCACCCTGGATGTCTTTGTTTACCAGGTCTCCTAATTTGGGGTTCATCCGCATTAGTATAGCTCTTCTCCTTTCCGAAGTAAGCCTGCATTGATATTACCGAGAAGGCATAGGGCACGTTGTCTCCATCCTCGGAGGAGTTCTATATCCAGTGGAGTGCCTTTAATAGAGGCATCCTAAGCTAAGTCTAGGATTCCGCCAATGGTCCTAGAGTGTCCAGTAGTTTATCTTGACACTGCTTGAGGCAATGTTCCATTCCCTTCCAAAGGTCCCTTCCTGTTTTAAACAGGAAGGTCCTTACCTCGGGGTCTAAGTTTAGTGTCATCCTGATTTGTTATCCAAAAAGGGTCTAGGGCATTCTGACCTTATGAGACTCAGTGTGTTTTTCTCAAGTGGTTTCCTTATCCAAAATTTGGTAACTTTTGCTACGTGGTCCGAGGCCACCAGTCAGATCCCCTATGGTGAGTAATGCGAGAGGGATTAAACATCTCCATCCCCGCTGGGTTTTTAATAGAACTGGAGTTATTGGTTTGGTCTAGATCCTCATCAAGAAGGTCATCGTCAAATTTTTCAAAAGGATCAAAAATGTGTTCAACTGCCTCATCATCAATATTAATTGGTAAGTAATTTTCATCATGATCAGTTGGTGAATTGATGTCTTTTGTGCCTTGAAGGTCAGATGGTCTTCTTGTGCCCCGAGGAGCTCCTGCACTTATTGCACCAAAAAGGTAGCTCTTTCTCTTTGTGCTTCTAGGGGCACCCATGTCATCTGTAGATCACAGGCTACCTAGGGATGATACCCGGCCTTTTGTAGCGAGCAGCCTACAATGGGGTTCGAGGTGCTTTGTCTTTTTCAAAGCCTTACCTCCTTTCATAGGTAGATGGTTCTCCTCTTCGGAGATATCAGCTGAGTCATCCTCAGCAATGTGGTCTCTTTTCCTTTTATTAAAGACAGCTTCCATTGCATCCTTCAATGAGGACATAAGTTGTTTCTAAAAACAAAATCATGAATATACCCTGGGTAAGGGGGGTGTCCTCATTAAACTGTGTCTCGTTCTCTGACATCTTAATTGATATAGTTATTTCTAAGAATGTACTTTAAAAAAAAAAATTGGGGGAGTATTTTCAATTAGAAAATGTATTTATAAAAGGTGTAAGGCAGTGCTCAGTCATTGGTCTCCCATTGATATTATTTGAAAGATCTTTCTAATTTAATTTGAGGCAAAATGTTAGGGTATCGTCTTACCTTTGTAATTGGTGAAGATTAACTTTGTCAATGGCTTCGCGTGCCCACTTGAGCGAAAGTGTAAGCCCTGCTCATCATTAGGGCACGGGGCAAGCAGGGAGGAAAGCGAGTAGACCGGCGTCGGCTGTGTCCGGAGAAGCTAGTAGTCAGCCGAGGTCAGAGCGCATTGAGCCTCGAGTCTCTGTGGCGGACAGCTGACTTCGACCTCAGGAGTCCATTGACCCTGTTGCGTAGACAACCAGGAAAATGTGCAGGTTAGAGAGTTTTTAAATGAATAAGAAATATCTTCTTCAAAGCTTCTTGGGGAAAGTAAGACCCGACCATAAATTGGAAGTGTATCAAAACAAAGATGGCTTACTTACCTTCCACACCTTTTTTTGATGTTTTTTTAATGTATATAATCAAAACCATCATGATGGACAGTACATTCAGTAAACAGTAGTAGGATTACAGTACTAAGTACATATGAAAGTGATATCAAATAAACGCCTTATATTAAAGGTAATAGAAAGAGTATAGAGAGAAAATAAACAGGTACTTAACTGTCCAGAAGCAGCGAATCAAAGATGACGATGCCTAGTTACCATGACACTTTCTGTTGTTCTATAGAATGCTTTAGTTTATGATGTAAAATGTTCTTTAAATCATTGCATGTGTGGGCAGCAATACATTTATTGCATATTGGTAGCCTCTGGTCCTGTAATTAAATCTCTACTTAATGGAAGACAGAAGTGATTGTGATGCAAGTGCATTTTTTTAGGTCACAAACAAATAAAAAACACAGCTGCAGTAGAGTTGAAAGTGGTACAATACTCAGCCACATTTTATTTTGTTTTTTTATTTGAGATGTTTTACATATTGCAAACATGGCCCATCAAGGTATCGCAGCACTGTACAAATATAAAAAGTACAAATAGCAGAAAAGGTGTAGATAAAGGTCGAGAAGCAACAAGGAATCAGCAACCAGCTATACAGTTATATTGTAGCAGACGGCTGGCAGATTCAAGATCCTGAGGTGCTCATTGAAAAAAAAGTCATGCTGAGGGACTTCCAGGCTTCTTTTGGAGTAATCTATTAAGCATAAGCCTTTTTACATCTTTTTTGAAGAAGGTAGTCGAGGGGTTTCACCTGATTTCAGGAAGCAGTGCATTCAATATTCTTGGGGCTAGACCGGATCAGTAGGGGTTGTGTGTTTTCTTTTTGTTGACCTTCTGTGGTGTCAACAGTAGAGAGTTGGCGCTTCTCAAGGCACGACTACCACCAGAAAATTCGAGTTTATTGTCCAGGTAGACGGAAATGTTATGGTGAAGGGCCTTGTGTGTCATGCAGGCTATCTTCAGCTGGATCGTGGTTTAAACAGGAGCCATTTTAGATGTATGGTGTTATGTGGTCAACTCTTTTGGATCCAGTGTTGAGCCCAGCAGCTGAGTTCAGTGTGGCCCTTAGCAGCCCCAGACTAACTTTGGCTAGGCATGCAAGAGTTTCACTCGCATAATTTAGACGAAAGATAACTAGGGATTGGACTGCTAATTAAAAGTCCTCCAGGGGCAAAAATGATTTGCGATTCCTTAGAGTGTTTGGTTGGAAATTGGCTTCCCTAGTGCTTGCACTGATATGAGTTTGCATATTCAAGTGTTTGTCCAACGATTTACCTAGTGATCTAATGGAGTCAACGTGGAGGGCACAGTTGAGAGCTGTAAGTTGTTTGAACCATTATTCTATGGGGGCAGACTGAGTGTGAGGGGTGATCATGAGGAATTCCGTTTTGAGTGTGTTGAGCAATAGGTAATTGCAGGCTAACGATTGTTGCGTTTTTAGTAGGGTGCAGTTAAGTGTTTTGATATGTTTGGGTAAGGAAATTTTCAGGTCATCCCTGTGTGTCATCTGTGTACATGTGGTAGTGAAAGTTTGATTGCTTCAGAATTTCAGTAAGGGGTTCCATGAACAAGCTGAAAAACGTGGTTGAGAGCGTGGATCATTGGGGCACTCCAATCGAGACCTGAGTAAAGTCCGAAAGGGCTTGGTTGACTGTTATTCTTTGTGCTTTGTTATGTAGGAATGAGGTGAACCAATTTAAAACTGGACCAGACAGCCACATCCTTGGCTCCAGAAGGTTCATCATGCTGTAATGTTTGACCATGTTGAACGCAGAGGAGATATCAAGAAGTATCAGCAGGCACATATTTTTCTGATCAAGCAGTCTCAGGGTGTCCTCTACAATGTGTGTTAAGGCTGTTTCAGTGCTATGTCCCCATCTGAAGCCAGATTGGCAATAGTCTAGGAGCAGAAACTGCTCAATGTAGTTGCGGATGTACGCATTTCTCAAGTAATTTTGCTAGAGTTGAGATATTGGTAATTGGACGGAAATTATTGAGTTCAAAGAAGTCGGCATTAGATTTTTTTAAGGTTAGGGATGACCTGACCTATCTTTAAGCAGTCAGGAATCCTGCCCTCAGAGAGTGATGCATTTACATTCTTTGTCCAAAGCGGGGGTTTTCAAGATCTAAGTTCTTTGATGATCTTGACAGGCAGAGAATCAATGAAGTGGGTGCAGGGTTTTATTGATAATAGTATTTTGAGTATCTGGTTTTCACCCATAAGTTTGAAGGCATTTTAAGTAGCGTTTTGCTTTATGTAGTATAGCTAGTAAGGGAGGATCTCAACCAGGGGCCGCACTGGGACTCGGCTGGGCTGGACCTAGCTTGGTAGGCACTGTGAGGTGAGTTGCAGTTCTGATTCAATCTTTTTACTCTATTCAATTAAATAAGCAAAGAGTTCAGCTCCGCTGGGCAGTGACTCATTGACTACCGAATGGTGGTTAGATTTGCCAATAGTTTGTTGTTTGACAATTTCATATTCTTTTTTTTGGTTGTTTTTAGAGTTGCTAAGTTGTGCCCTAAAATTATCTGCTTTTGATCTTCAGAGGAGTTTGTTGTAGGAGCTTCTTGTCGACCTCCGGTGTTTGAGATGAGCTGAGGAGGGCGACATTTTACATGCTCTCTCGACAAGCCTGAAGTTGCGCCTTTCCTCGTAAAGATTGAAGTTGAACCAAGGTTTGGAGTGTCCACTGGCTATTTGTTTAGGAGCAATGGTATCAAGAATGTCTGACATGGATCATATGTAATGTTAAGTAAACTCATTCACTTTCATCATGTTAGTGAGAGGAGGTAGGAGGGTTCTTGCTAATGGAAGTTAAATTGGTTAGGTTAATATTTCTGAGGTCTCTGGCCCATTGTCTATGTATAAGAGGTTGGCCCAGTTTAATCAGCACCGTTTCCAAGATAAGGAAGGAGGTTAGGTAGTGATTTGACCAATCACAGGGGGAAATAGATTCCAGTTGTATAGCTTTACCCTTGACAATCATTAAATTGAGGTTAGAACCTCTATTGTGTGTTGGGCCATTACATGACTGGGTATGGGTGAGATCTGAGAAGAAGGCCTTGAAGGTGTTTAATATGGGGTCATTTAGTGTGTTGGTCTGGTAGAAGGAGATGTTCTCAGTTACTTGTTCAAGGAAAGATAAGTTGTTTCCTGGGGATTATGTGTAGTTTGCATACGGACTTGTCATTGTTCCATATTTCAATACCTAGGTGTCCACACAAGGACAATAACAACGTAGCAATTTGTGCAGGTTTCAAGATTAGTGTTGAGCGTTAGATGTATGCTTTGCCGCCACCAACTCTTCCAGATCTATCCAAACTGATGCTGTCATAGTTGGGTGGAGCAAGATTGTCTAAAATGGGTGAGGAGGATTCATTGAGCCACATTTCTGTTAAGACTAGGAGGTCGAGATCATGAGCGAAGATGAGATTGGCGATATCCGCTGCATGTCTTACCGCAGACCTGCAGTTAAGAAGCAAGGGCTTGATATGAGATTTGGTTACTAGTGTCTCTTGGTGTGTTATAGGGACATGGAATAGATTGTGTTTGTTCAATGTTCTGTGGTTGAAGCTAGGTCTTCTGAGCGCATTGGAGGGAATATTTTGGATGGTGAGTGGTGAGGGTGACAAGCCTTTATGTGTAGTGGTATACGATAGCAGAAGGAAATGAATATTCTGTAACCCTCTGGGGTCTGGAGGAGGGATTGGGGTAAAGTCTAGATCTCCAATGCAATGTCAGTGAGTTCTCAATGATCGATGTCCCCTGCCAGGAGTAGTTGGTCCTTCCCCTCGAGGGTGGAATATATTGTTTGGAGTGTGGGGTTCTTTTAATCTCAGCAGTCAGGTTGGGATTGAGAAGCTTCTCTAGCTTCGAAGTGATGTGCAAAAGGTTCAGTGGATCTGCTTTAACTAGCTAGAGGTCTTGAATGAGATCAGCTAGCTTGTCCTCAGTGGGAGGCTGGTCACCTATATGGATGGGAATGTGATGCAGCATAGGGAAGGGAGGCAAGTGTGGTCTCCAGTGAAGATGGAGTGTTTACCATACCAGAAGGGTTGTAACGTGAGGGGTGTAATAGTTGCAGTGGTTGGAGGATGAGAGCTAGTGGAAGTTATACTAGGGGTGATAACTGGAAAAGGGGTGGAAGGAAGTCTTGTAGGTGTGCCAGCGATGGGCCTCATGTATTGACGGGAGTTTGATGTGAGCGGGTTTGGGGTCAAAGTGGTTGACCGGATCGTCATTTGGGTCACAGATGGGTTAGCAGAGAAGAGGCCCTTAATTGACGAAGGGCAATTCATATCCCTGTAAATCCCCAGGTTGGGGCTGGAGATAGTTATCGTATAGTGGGCATTAATTCCCACCCTACTGTGGTCTAAGGGAACGGACAGGTCCGATAAGTGGATTGTGGGGGAAGGACAAGAATCTTCAAAGGGAATAGGTGATCTGGGGCCAACAGCGACTGTTCCAATGTTAGAAGAGCGGGAATGGTCGCGAGGAGGCATATGTGATAGTGTAGGGGCGGGACTGGATGATGCCAGTGTTTCAGTCTTTGAGCAGAAGGAGAAACATTGACTTTTAGAATCAATGGTGGCAGTACTCGATACTGTATTTTTAGGTCTCGCATGTCAATGCGCATGCGCATTGAGCAGAGCGAGACTATAGGGCTTTAAACAAAGTTTACCTAACTGCGGCGATTTGGTGCTGTGCCCGTGGCTTTTAGGTCAATGCGCTTGCGCATTGACCTAAAATGCGCGTGCACATCACCAAATCGCCGTCTGTTCCCTCAGCCGCACTCCTCCCACACCTTTGAAGTGAAGCTTAGCTTCACTTCAAAGGCCCCGGCTGCTTCACACCCTCATGCCGCTCTCCCCGCTCCGCCCCCTCCCCTGCCCGCCGTGTGCATTTCTCCCCCCCCCCTCCCCACAGCAATGCCCTCCGTCTTGTTTCCTTTCTTGTTTTTCTTTCAGGTGAGATATCTTTTCCATCATTTGCGATAATACAGTTCTCATATGCATTTTTTAATTATTAGCAGCATATACACAGGCGCCCCTTCGGCGCTTTTGCTCTCAACCCTACTATCCTGTCAGCCGCATCTCTATAAGTTACTCGAAGCATGGCCTGACATGTGCACAGCTTATTCCGGCACCACCATCCTGCCAGACGCTTCTGCTTTGTTCGCCCACCGCATGGCCCTATTTGTGCACATTTTACTTTCGTGCATACCCTTACCCGCAGCCTCTCCTTCCCCACTTCTGCCTTTTCGGGTCTCGCGCTCACCGCAGACCCCTTCACATGGCTCACACCCACCTTTTTTTCAGGTTACCATGCCATTCCCCACCTATCCCCCAGTCATTTCCGGGTAGGACGCGTGCACCCAGTGGACTCTCGGCCTTGGCCCGCTTATTCTGCCAGCCGCTTCTGCTTTGGTCGCCCACCGCATGGCCCCATTTGTGCACATTCACTTTCGTGCACACCCTTACCCGCAGCCTCTCCTTCCCGACTTCTGCCTTTTCGGGTCTCACACTCACCGCAGACCCCTTCACATGGCTCACACCCACATTTTTTTCAAGTTACCATGCCAGGTTACCTCACTCACCCTCAACCCCTCACCCTCACTCACCCTCAACCCCTCACCCTCACTCACCCTCAACCCCTCACCCTCAACCCCTCATCCTCACTCACCCTCACCCTCACCCTCACTCACCCTCAACCCCTCACCCACCCTCAACCCCTCACCCTCACTCACCCTCACCCCCTCACCCTCACTCACCCTCACCCTCACTCACCCTCACCCTCACTCACCCTCAACCCCTCACCCACCCTCAACCCCTCACCCTCACCCTCACTCACCCTCACCCTCACTCACACTCACCCTCACCCTCACTCACCCTCAACCCCTCACCCACCCTCACCCTCACTCACCCTCACTCACCCTCAACCCCTCACACTCAACCCCTCACCCTCACTCACCCTCACCCAACCCCTCACCCTCACTCACCCTCAACCCCACACCCTCACTCACCCTCACTCACCCTCACCCTCACCCACCCTCACTCACCCTCACCCTCACTCACCCTCACTCACCCTCACCCTCACTCACCCTCACTCACCCTCCCTCACCCTCACCCTCACCCTCACTCACCCTCACCCACCCTCACCCACCCTCACCCACCCTCACCCACCCTCACTCACCCTCACTCACCCTCACTCACCCTCACTCACCCTCACTCACCCTCACTCATCCTCACTCACCCTCACTCACCCTCACCCTCACTCACCCTCACCCTCACTCACCCTCACCCTCACTCACCCTCACCCTCACTCACCCTCAACCCCTCACCCTCACTCACCCTCAACCCCTCACCCTCACTCACCCTCAACCACTAACCCTCAACCCCTCACTCACCCTCACTCTCACTCACCCTCACTCTCAACCCCTCACTCACCCTCACTCTCACTCACCCTCACTCTCAACCCCTCACCCTCGACCCCTCACCCTCACTCACCCTCAACCCCTCACCCACCCTCACCCTCACTCACCCTCAACCCCTCACCCTCACTCACCCTCACCCTCACTCACCCTCAACCCCTCACCCTCACTCACCCTCAACCCCTCACCCTCACTCACCCTCAACCCCTCACCCTCACTCACCCTCACTCACCCTCACTCACCCTCAATCCCTCACCCTCACTCACCCTCAACCCCTCACCCTCACTCACCCTCACCCTCACTCACCCTCAACCCCTCACCCTCACTCACCCTCACCCTCACTCAGCCTCACCCTCATTCACCCTCACTCACCCTCACTCACCCTCACCCTCATTCACCCTCACCCTCATTCACCCTCACCCTCACTCACCCTCAACCCCTCACCCTCACTCACCCTCACCCTCACCCTCACTCACCCTCACCCTCACTCACCCTCACCCTCACTCACCCTCACCCTCACTCACCCTCAACCTCACCCACCCTCAACCCCTCACCCTCACTCACCCTCAACCCCTCACCCTCACTCACCCTCACTCACCCTCACTCACCCTCACTCACCCTCCCTCACCCTCACTCACCCACCCTCACCCTCCCTCACCCTCACTCTCACCCTCACTCACCCTCACCCACCCTCACCCACCCTCACCCACCCTCACCCTCACCCTCACTCACCCTCACCCTCACTCACCCTCAACCCCTCACCCTCACTCACCCTCACCCTCACTCACCCTCAACCCCTCACCCTCACTCACCCTCACCCTCACTCACCCTCACCCTCACTCACCCTCAACCCCTCACCCTCACTCACCCTCACCCTCACTCCCCCTCAACCCCTCACCCTCACTCACCCTCAACCCCTCACCCTCAACCCCTCACCCTCACTCACCCTCAACCCCTCACCCACCCTCACCCTCACTCACCCTCACTCACCCTCAACCCCTCACACTCAACCCCTCACCCTCACTCACCCTCACCCAACCCCTCACCCTCACTCACCCTCAACCCCACACCCTCACTCACCCTCACTCACCCTCACTCACCCTCACCCTCACCCTCACCCTCACCCTCACTCACCCTCACCCTCACTCACCCTCACTCACCCTCACCCTCACTCACCCTCACTCACCCTCACCCTCACTCACCCTCACTCACCCTCCCTCACCCTCACCCTCACCCTCACCCTCACTCACCCTCACCCACCCTCACCCACCCTCACTCACCCTCACTCACCCTCACTCACCCTCACTCACCCTCACTCACCCTCACTCACCCTCACTCACCCTCACTCACCCTCACCCTCACCCTCACTCACCCTCACCCTCACTCACCCTCACCCTCACTCACCCTCACCCTCACTCACCCTCAACCCCTCACCCTCACTCACCCTCAACCCCTCACCCTCACTCACCCTCAACCACTAACCCTCAACCCCTCACTCACCCTCACTCACACTCACCCTCACTCTCAACCCCTCACTCACCCTCACTCTCACTCACCCTCACTCTCAACCCCTCACTCACTCTCACTCACCCTCACTCTCAACCCCTCACTCTCAACCCCTCACTCACCCTCACCCTCACTCACCCTCGACCCCTCACCCTCACTCACCCTCAACCCCTCACCCACCCTCACCCTCACTCACCCTCAACCCCTCACCCTCACTCACCCTCACCCTCACTCACCCTCAACCCCTCACCCTCACTCACCCTCAACCCCTCACCCTCACTCACCCTCAACCCCTCACCCTCACTCACCCTCACTCACCCTCACCCTCACTCACCCTCAATCCCTCACCCTCACTCACCCTCAACCCCTCACCCTCACTCACCCTCACCCTCAACCCCCTCACCCTCACTCACCCTCACCCTCACTCAGCCTCACCCTCATTCACCCTCACTCACCCTCACTCACCCTCACCCTCATTCACCCTCACCCTCACTCACCCTCAACCCCTCACCCTCACTCACCCTCACCCTCCCTCACCCTCACTCACCCTCACCCTCACTCACCCTCACTCACCCTCACCCTCACTCACCCTCACCCTCACTCACCCTCAACCTCACCCACCCTCAACCCCTCACCCTCACTCACCCTCAACCCCTCACCCTCACTCACCCTCACCCACCCTCACCCTCACTCACCCTCACTCACCCTCACTCACCCTCCCTCACCCTCACTCACCCACCCTCACCCTCCCTCACCCTCACTCTCACCCTCACTCACCCTCACCCACCCTCACCCACCCTCACCCTCACCCACCCTCACCCTCACCCTCACCCTCACTCACCCTCACCCTCACTCACCCTCAACCCCTCACCCTCACTCACCCTCACCCTCCCTCAACCCCTCACCCTCACTCACCCTCACCCTCACTCACCCTCACCCTCACTCACCCTCAACCCCTCACCCTCACTCACCCTCACCCTCACTCCCCCTCAACCCCTCACCCTCACTCACCCTCAACCCCTCACCCTCAACCCCTCACCCTCAACCCCTCACCCTCAACCTCACTCACCCTCACCCTCACTCACCCTCAACCCCTCACCCTCACTCACCCTCACCCTCACTCACCCTCAACCCCTCACCCTCACTCACCCTCAACCCCTCACCCTCACTCACCCTCAACCCCTCACTCACACTCACCCTCACTCACCCTCACTCACCCTCACCCTCACTCACCCTCACCCTCACTCACCCTCACCCACCCTCACTCACCCACACCCTCACCACCCTCACTCACCCTCACCCACCCTCACTCACCCTCACTCACCCTCACTCACCCTCACTCACCCTCACTCACCCTCACTCACCCTCACTCACCCTCACTCACCCTCACTCACCCTCACCCTCACCCTCACTCACCCTCACTCACCCTCACCCTCACCCACCCTCACCCTCACTCACCCTCACCCTCAACCCCTCACCCTCAACCCCTCACTCACCCTCACTCACCCTCACCCACCCTCACCCACCCTCACCCTCACTCACCCTCAACCCCTCACCCTCAACCCCTCACCCTCACCCCCCACTCACCCCTCACTCACCCTCACTCACCCTCACTCTCACTCACCCTCAACCCCTCACCCTCACTCACCCTCAACCCCTCACCCTCACTCACCCTCACCCTCACTCACCCTCACTCACCCTCAACCCCTCACCCTCACTCACCCTCACTCACCCTCAACCCCTCACTCACCCTCACTCACCCTCACTCACCCTCACCCACCCTCACCCTCACTCACCCTCACCCTCACTCACCCTCAACCCCTCCCCACCCTCCACACCCCTCACCCTCAACCCCTCACCCTCAACCCCTCACTCACCCTCACTCTCACTCACCCTCACCCCTCACCCTCACTCACCCTCAACCCCTCACCCTCACCCTCACTCACCCTCAACCCTCACCCTCACCCTCACTCCAACCCCTCACCCTCACCCTCACTCACCCTCAACCCCTCACCCTCACCCTCACTCACCCTCACCCTCACTCACCCTCACTCACCCTCACCCTCACTCACCCTCACCCACCCTCACCCTCACTCACCCTCACCCCTCACCCTCACTCACCCCAACCCCTCACCCTCATCCACCCTCAACCCCTCACCCTCACTCACCCTCACCCACCCTCACCCTCACCCTCACCCTACTCACCCTCACCCCTCACCCTCACTCACCCTCACCCACCCTCACTCACCCTCACCCACCCTCACCCTCACTCACCCTCACCCTCACTCACCCTCACCCTCCCTCACCCTCACTCACCCTCACCCTCACTCACCCTCCCTCACTCACCCTCACCACCCTCACCCTCACTCACCCTCACCCACCTTAACCCACCCTCACTCACCCTCACCCTCACTCACCCTCACTCACCCTCACTCACCCTCACTCACCCTCACTCACCCTCACTCACCCTCACTCACCCTCACTCACCCTCACTCACCCTCACTCACCCTCACTCACCCTCACTCACCCTCACTCACCCTCACTCACCCACCCTCACCCACCCTCACCCACCCTCACCCTCCCTCACCCTCACTCACCCTCAACCCCTCACCCTCACTCACCCTCAACCCCTCACCCTCACTCACCCTCAACCACTAACCCTCACTCACCCTCAACCACTAACCCTCAACCCCTCACTCACCCTCACTCTCACTCACCCACCCTCACTCACCCTCACTCACCCTCACCCTCACCCTCCCTCACCCTCACTTCACCCTCACCCTCACTCACCCTCCCTCACTCACCCTCACTCACCCTCACCCTCACTCACCCTCACCCACCCTCACTCACCCTCACCCACCCTCACCCTCACTCACCCTCACTCACCCTCCCTCACTCACCCTCACTCACCCTCACTCACCCTCACTCACCCTCACCCTCACTCACCCTCACTCACCCTCACCCACCTTAACCCACCCTCACTCACCCTCACACTCACTCGCCCTCACCCTCACTCACCCTCACCCTCACTCACCCTCACCCTCACCCTCACTCACCCTCACCCTCACCCTCACTCACCCTCACCCTCACTCACCCTCACCCTCACCCTCACTCACCCTCACCCACCCTCAACCCCTCACCCTCACTCACCCTCACCCTCACTCACCCTCAACCCCTCACCCACCCTCACTCACCCTCAACCCTCACTCACCCTCAACCCCTCACTCACCCTCAACCCCTCACTCACCCTCAACCCCTCACTCACCCTCAACCCCTCTCTCACCCTCACTCTCACTCACCCTCACTCACCCTCAACCCCTCACCCTCACTCACCCTCACCCACCCTCACCCTCACTCACCCTCAACCCCTCACCCTCACTCACCCTCACCCACCCTCAACCCCTCACCCTCACTCACCCTCAACCCCTCACCCTCACTCACCCTCACCCTCACTCACCCTCACTCACCCTCACTCACCCTCACTCACCCTCACCCACCCTCACTCACCCTCACTCACCCTCACCCACCCTCACCCTCACTCACCCTCACTCACCCTCCCTCACTCACCCTCCCTCACTCACCCTCACTCACCCTCACCCTCACTCACCCTCACTCACCCTCACTCACCCTCACCCACCTTAACCCACCCTCACTCACCCTCACTCACCCTCACTCACCCTCACCCTCACTCACCCTCACTCACCCTCACCCTCACTCAACCTCACCCTCACTCAACCTCACCCTCACTCACCCTCACCCTCACTCAACCTCACCCTCACTCACCCTCAACCCCTCACCCTCACTCACCCTCACCCTCACTCACCCTCAACCCCTCACCCACCCTCACTCACCCTCAACCCTCACTCACCCTCAACCCCTCACCCTCACCCTCACTCACCCTCAACCCCTCACCCTCACTCACCCTCACCCACCCTCAACTCCTCACCCTCACTCCCCCTCACCCTCACTCACCCTCACCCTCACTCACCCTCAACCCCTCACCCTCAACCCCTCACTCACCCTCACCCTCACTTACCCTCAACCCCTCACCCTCACTCACCCTCAACCCCTCACCCTCACTCACCCTCACAACACATATTGTGTTACAATAGGTGTCACATTTGCGAAAGATAAAACTATTGGCATTGTAAATAACAAAGCTATTAATTTCGCTATTTTCAAAACAAGCACATAAATAAAAAATGTGTCCTTTACAATACCAATAGCTCAAACTTTCCTAATGCGAGACCTATTGCATTGCTGTGCTTCTCTCCCCTGCTGCACTCTCCTGCTCTCTAGAGATGTGGCCTAACGACCAGAGCTGCCATCTAAGTGACGTAAATACAAAACCTGTTGCATTCCAAATGCTATAGGTGTCACATTCGCGAAAGTTATAACTATTGGCATTGTAAATGACAAAGCCATCAATTTAGCAATTTTAAAAACCAACAAATAAATAAAATATGTCATTTACAAGACCAATAACTACAACTTTTCTAATGCGAGACCTATTGCATTTCCAATGCTTGTTTATCTTTATGAAGATTTTGTCAAACCTCTCTAGATTCCGGTCAGATGATTGTATGGGAACTTTCCCATTGCTGTAAAGGGAAATAGTTGCTTGAGCCTGGAAGGCCGATGAAGGGGTTGTGGACATTCGTACACCATGTGGTGTTTTCTTAGATGTGTTGAGATGCTATAGCTCTCCTCCATTGGGCTCTTCCGCTGGTGAAGATGATTAAATTATTAACCACAACTCCTTCTATTGCACAGAAGTAGGCATCGAATATGAGTGTTTCAGAGTGTGGTTTGAGTAATTTATGTTTGGAGTTCTTCGTGACATTTTTAGATAAATTAGGGGGATACTTGATTTTGAACGCATTGTGGCCCACCTATGACAGCAAACTATTACTAGTATTTAAGTTACAAAGCTCTATGGTGGTTATTGGTATGCCAGACATGGACTCGTCCCTCCTGCCAGATTTCAAGTTGGCCACCTCAGTGAGACCCTCCGTGATACTCTTTCCTCCCCAGGTCTCAAATCATTGGCCTTCCTTCGGCCCTCAACCACCCTCACTCGACCCTACTCCCGCACACCCACCAGGACCTTTACTCTGAGAACTTTCCATTGACAGCTGAGACCTAGCCATTTTGACTGATGCTCAGTGGAGCTACCTCGCGAGCTAAAGGGGAGATGGGTTATGGATTCCCTCCTTGACCATCACCTACCCAGCCGGTCTTTTGGCAAACCCTCCTGCGTCTCTCCTGACTTTATCTCCCTCTTCCCCCTACCCCCTACCCCTCTCCGCTCTACTCTTCTCCACTTTCCAACTACTGACCTTTGCCCACACCTGTCCTGGCCCTTAGTCCCCACCCTGTTTATCTGTGAATTTTCCCTCGTCAATTGAGACCTAGCTATTTTGTCTGATGCCCGATGGAGCTACCTGGTTTAGCTAAATTGGAGACGGGCCGGGGATTCCCTCTTTGGACGTCACCTACCCAGTCGGTCTTTAGACAGACTTCCTTTCATCTCTCCTGTCGTCTCTTCCCTCATCCTCCCTCTATTTAAGTCTCTCCTTCTCTCAATGTATTGCTTATATTTTACATAATGTGTAACTGTTATCATTTTCTGTTACATTGTGGAACCTAATGTAAAGCGCTCTGATACCTTCGGGTTGAGCCAGCACTATATAAAACTCTTTAAATAAATAAATAAAAAGTAAATAAGTATAAAATGACCTAATTGTTAAAAATGCAATACTGTGTGTACATTTGGCTGCAAATACATGACTAAAGCACAGGAAGGGGAGATAAGTGCAAGAGTGTTGTCATAGGGTGTCAGCGAACAACCTCTGCAGATGTCTTTGTTGTTGTTGCTGTCATATTTTTTATTTTATTTTTTTTGTGTTTTATAGAGCGCAAACTTGACCCGTTAGGGTATCAGAGTGCTTTACATAGTCCAAGAGTTGTTCAAAAGGCATGGAATCAAGGGAGTACAAGGGGATGCAAGGAACACAAGGTACAGTTAGCATTACAGTTGCAGAGGACACGGGAGGGAAGGAAGGATACAAGGTATAGTTAACATTATAGTTGCTAAAGATAGGCCCCGGGTTTCTTGGTGGGGCGAAAGGTCGACGGAAGGAGGCAGTAGTCTCCTGTTGGGGTTAAGGGACAGGGTTTATATAAGGAATTTACTCATGAGGAAGGATTTAGCCTCCTTTTTGAAACGTGCAACAGAGGGGATTCTTCTGATGGCGGGTGGGAAGGAGTTCCATATTCTTGGCGCAGCCCCAGCGAACGCCGGAATATACTTTTTTTTTCCGAAAGCGTACGGGCTGGAGTAGGAGGTCTTTGGAGGACCGTGAGTTTCTGATTCCTCCAGATAACACAAGTTTCTGTGTCAGATATGCAGGGCAGTTGGAGTATAAGGCCTTGTGCTTGATGCATGCCAGCTTAAGCTGTATTCTGGCCTCAAGAGGAAGCCAGTTCAGCATTTTCAGGTGTGGAGAAATGTGATCAAATTTCCTTGTGCCGGTGAGTAGTCTGGCATTGAGGCAGGCTTTTAAGGGTGCGAGAGATCTTGGGTAAGCCAGAGAGGGTGGAGCAGCAATATTCCAGTCTAGAAATGACTAGTGCTTGGACTGCCATTTTTAGGTCAGGAGCATCCAGGAAGGGTATCAGTTTCCATAGATAGCTCAGGTGGAATCTGGCAGATTTGGCCATCGAGCTGATGTGGTCTTGCATGTTCAAGTTGCAGTCCAAGGTTATTCCCAGCGATTTGGCCGAGTTCACAATGGTTGGTGGACCGTTTAAGGCTATGATGGCCCTAATCCAAGTCTGAGTTTCGGGGTCGGTTTTAGGAGGGGAAATTAGAAGAAATTCTGTTTTCTTTGCGTTGAGTTTGAGTTGATTGGAGGCAAGCCATTGGACGGTCTGCTTCAGGGCCTCATTCAGGGAAAGAACCTCCTCGAGAGATGAGATTTTGATGTAGATCTGAGTGTCATCAGCGTACATATGGTAGGAAATATTTGCGGTGCGGAGGACTTCGGCAAGTGGTTCTAGATAAAGGTTGAAGAGGGTGGGGGACAGCGTTGAGCCTTGAGGGACTCCAACCGTGACCGAAGAGGGAGCGGACAGGATGCCGTTGATTAGGCATGTCTGAGATCCGTTTTGGAGAAAGGGTCTAAACCATTCAAGGACGGTGCAATCTAGTCCCATCCTCAGTTTTAGAAGTTCGAGAAGTTTCCCATGGTTGACCGTGTCGAAGGCCGAGGATAGATCTAGGAGGATTAGGAGACCGGTTTTGCCTTGGTCAAGGGCATGGAGGGCATCTTCGACGATGTGGAGCATGGTGGTTTCAGTGCTGTGTCCCGGCCTGAATCCAGATTGGAAGTCATCGAGTAGGTGGAAGTTGTTGATGTGACGACTAAGCTGCAGTTGCACACATTTCTCCAGCACTTTAGCTAAGAGAGGGATTTTGGAAATAGGTCTGCAATTGTCAGGTGAGGCGGCTTTTTCAGAATGGGGAGGACTTGGCACACTTTCAGAGAGTCAGGAATTGATCCCTGCCGGAGGGAGGCATTAATTATCGTAGTCCAGCTAAGAATAATGGATTGGGCGACGGTAGCTAGGCATTTAGAGGGGAGTGGGTCGTTGAAGTGGTTGTTCGGCTTTAAGGTAGATAGGATTTTGGAGACTGAGTCTTCGTCGTAGAGTGTGAAGTTCGCCCAGTGTGCTTGCTTCTTGGGTGAAGCCTGTTGGGGCGGCATGAGTGGAGGAGGCAGGTCGGGGGGGGGGGATGAGAGAGAATGGGGCGGAATTAAGTTTGTTACCTAAGGAGAATTCCTCGGATGAAATTAGAGACTTGGGGTTTTCTTTTGATGTTTTGGCCAATTTGTTGGATTGGTGTTTGACCAGTTCGAAGAGTTTGCCGGGTCTGTTCTGAGCGTTCTCCAGTTCTGATCTGAAGAATTCTTTTTTTGAGTTGAGGATGTTCTTGTTGTATGTATTTCTGGCCTGGCGGAGAAGTTTTAAGTGAGTGGCAGAGGGTTGCTGTCTCCAGATTCTTTCGGCTTGTCGGAGGGATCTCCTCTCAATGTTGAGGGATCCAGTGAACCAGGGGTTTCTATCTTTGTTTTGAGTTTTTTTTAGTTTTAGTGGGGCCAGGTCATCCAGAATGTTGGACATAGTAGCAGAATAGTGACCGTTGAGGTCACTGACCGTTGTGATATGCGGGGGGGGGGGGCACCGAGCCTCGAGTTCCTTGTGGTCTAGGTTCTTAGTGTCTCTGAACCATCGTTTAGGAAGCACCGGCTGTGGGGCCCTTGTCTTGAGGGAGCCAGGTAGTAGGAAGGCAATGGCGTTGTGGTCGGACCAGTCACAGGGGTCTATTGAGATAAGCTTGACGGTTGTTTCCTTAGCGATGATCCAGTCAAGAGTGGCTCCTTTCGAGTGGGTTGGGAGTAAACAAGAATGGGTCAGGGCTTGATCGGTCAGGAGGTCTTTAATGGCGTTGACATGAGGATCCTTGAGGTCGGTCCAGTGTAAGTTGAAGTCGCCGAGGAAGATGTCGTTAGCGCTGGAGGAACTCTTTGCTGTGAGGATTTCCATGAGGAGGTCAGTGAAGGAGTCGTTCATGCCTAGGGGGTGGTAAAAGATGTGGAGGTTGCATAGTTGGGTGGAGTTATTGCAAATAGAGAGGGCGAGGTAGTCACTGGAGTCAGTGGTATCCACCAGAATTTCCGTGTCATGTTGGTTAGAGCGATAGATGCAGGCGATGCCCCCTCCTTTCTTGCTATGTTGTTTGTCCAGCCTCGCAATGTTATAGTTGGGAGGGACTAAGAGGTCCTGGCATGGGGATGAGGAATCGTTTAGCCATGATTCAGTTAGGATTGCTAAGTTGAACTTACTGTTCATGATGAGAGCAGCAACATCAGCGGCGTGCTTCACTGCCGAGCGTCAGTTGATTAAGAGATCAGTCAGGGAGCTGTCGGGGGCAGGGGAGGGGTGTTGGGTGTCGGGGCAGACAGGAGTCAGGCGTTAGATTGCTTCTAGTCACACTTCCGTTGCAGAGGGTAGCAGATCTGCAGGGGTTGATAGCGACCGTGCAGATGGGATGTTCTTCATTCACACCTGAAGGACAAGGGGTAACTGGGGCGGTATTGTGGTCCTGTAGAATGGCAAGGATTTCTTTTTCAGTGAGGTCTAGCGGATTTGGTGAGGTGAGGAGAGGGTCACAGGAGTTTTATTGTAGGGGGAAGTAAAATGTAGCTCAAATCCTTAAAAACTCATCTAATATACAAAATCGTTCAAGTGAAATTGAGGCTCAGCCCATTAAAACCCTATAAATAAGGAAGGAATTGAGTGGACGAGAGAAGAAGGCTGGGCTGCTGTTAGAGCTAACACAACCCTTCAATAAGGAATATGGACAGGCTCAATACCATTGCAAGATGGCTGCCTCATTAGAGTTACTTTCCTGCAGGTATGCAATGAAGTCCTTCTTTCCATGACTTGTTAGAACTTAAGTACTATAGTGATTGCTCTAGGGTGGTAGGGCTGCCATTTAGGATGGGGCCTTAGTGTGGCGCAGGGGAGAAAGGGAACACCCAAGACGGAGGAATAGCCCTGTCTAGCATGACCCACACTAAAACATAGAAGGCTCTGAAGCACATTCGATGAGCAGAGAGAGGATGCTCACAGGTCCGATGCCTGTAATTTTATGTTCAAGTCTGGCACGGTTAAAGGAAACACGGGAGAGGGTATCTAAATATGGAATGGAGCAATTTTTTGAGCCCCAAACTTCCCAAAACCTCCTCGACTCAGCTACAGCCCCACAAGGTCGACTTCGGGTGCCAGGCCACAGGAATCTCCAGTGGCGGCTCTGGAGGAGTGCAACGGCCCACGAGAGAGGCACCTCTGGTACAAGCTAGCACCTCACGGCAGGTCGGCTCCAGAGAAAGGCAGAGGTCCTCCATGGGAGAGATGGAGGCATGCCCCTCACCAGGGACAAAGGAGATCATTGCAGACAGCCGGACTCGCCCTCTATGGGGACACCGTCCAGGTCAAGGAAAGAGGGGCGTTACAGCTTTTCCAGCCAAAACAGATCGGGTAACGCCGGGAGGGTCGTCCATTGGGGGGGGTGGGGGGGTTGAGGGGTGGAAGGCAGACAGATGTAGCACTTCGAATGCTCCTAAGGCGGGGCTGCAGGCAGGTAGGCGGGTGGGTCAGCAGCTGATGTGTGATTGGGATGCACACGTCAAGGACGTTGATTCGCAAATCTCCAACAGGACAAGAGTGACCGAGCTTCCGTCTTTGGTGGCGTGAGAGCAGGATTTAATCTGAATGATGAGCAGAAAATCTTCAAGATTATGCACATGAGTAAAAAACATTTTTTTCTAATGCCTCCTAATATATTCTTTGTTGCAGTGATATGTAACAGAGAATTGCATGGCAGGGCTTAATCAGGAAAATTCAAAGATCTGTGATCCAGAGCCAGGAGCTTGCAAATGGAGCTTCATCTCAGTGGCCATGTTGATGGGTAATTTGTACTAGACCGTGGTGCAACATAATGTGCATATCTGAATTTGTAAAAAGAAATGGTAAACAAGCCAAAACTGACACCATCAAATGTAAATGTGTTTCAATGAGGGCAAGAAAAACAGTGAACATTTCAGACACAATTGCATATGAGAATAAAATACATGTGTTAAGAGGAGATATTCCTGCACCATGTTTGTTAAGCAATGTAACAGCACAAATGATGAGACATAGCCATGAAATAAGCTATCGACTGAGCACCCTATATATTGGGAATTTCTAGAGTTATTTGCAGGTCTTGGCACATTACGAAATACACAAATTACTCTACTATAAATGTAGCAATACTCTCAGTTGCTCTGAATGACTTCAGAATACCTATGCATTTGCAAACTCAAGTAGAGGAAGAAATTCAAAGTTTGCTTAAGCAAGACATTATTGAGCCAGTGGGGAGACAAACTTTGTCGGTTTTTAGGTCTCGCGCCTAGCGTTGCACTGCGCAGCAGTGCTTTGCGCAACGCGAGGCATTTAGTAATCGAAAAACGGGGTTTCAGCAGTCACCTAGGAATCGCACACGCTCGTGCATGTGCGTTTCCTTTTCAGCTCCCCCATTGGCCTTTGCGTGCATCATATTGTAAAAGACTGCACGCAATTGGCCCGAAGCATGCGCATAGCTCCTCCCATGGCCTATTGGTGTCTATTACGCGCACCAAGCGCGTAATAGACACCAATAGGCCGTGGGAGGAGCTATGATTGTGCCCACACAGGCGTGACGTGCGCGCCACTTGTTTCTGTTTGCACTCCGGCGTCACCTACGGTTACCTTGTCAAGTTTGATTAATGCGATTTTTCTTCTCTTTTGTTTATAAACAAAGAAAGCATTGGTTAAAAGGCAAAGATTTTGTATAACTGCGCGTTATTTGTCTAAAAGCAACATACAGCTAAAAGCATAACTTTGGTAAAAGCCGAGCCACTTCATGTCCGCTAAAGACCCGATTTAATACACGCGCGTTTTCTAAAATTAAACACGGCTCTGCGAGGCGTCAGGCGCGTGATTTATAGGATATTTAATAAGACTGGGAATGGTGAAAAAAACTATTGTGGATTCTCGATGACGTGACTTCTAACCCGTGCATTTGAAGAGCAGGAAAGACGCTTTCGTGGTGGTCTGTGAGTGCCCTGTGCTCTGGAGGTCTGTGGATGTGTGGTTACTAGTGAGTTGGGTAAAACGACAACCAACGCTCTCTCAAGTGGAACAATTCTCAGAGATGAAAAATTACAAAAGCTTTGACAACACATGATTAATTCTGATTAAATACGTTTATTTAAACCCCTTTAGTGCTGCCGTCGGCCGTTGGACGTTGCGAGCACTACCTCCGTAGTGCTGCGCACGTCCAACGGCCGACGCGGCCCCACCCGTTTCTTAGAACGTTCAGCACTGGCGCTGAACGTTCGATGCAAGAAATGGGTTAAAGCTGAAGTGATATTTACAAATATTTAGGTACATTTCTCAATTTTGTTTCTTTTGGTAAAGCATCTAAAAAGCACCGCAGTGTGCACAATGCACCTCTGAGAACGAAGCTATGTACAATGGAGATGTGCGCGCGGGTTCTGGTCCGTCATCCGAACACTGGACGTTTCCTGTGCTCTTCGGGGGGCACGGCCACCCCCTCAAGACTGGGAAGTTCGTGTGGTCTCTGTTTCTGACCGGACAGTTTGCAAGCTATTGGTAACTGCCCACAAAACGAATATCTAGGTGTGCATTTGCGTGTGGCGTCCGCATCCGGACAGTGTCTGCCCTCTGTGTATAGCATTCGGACTCAGTACTAGGACAGTTTATGTGCCATACACTTGCTTGTGGCCATGGCATGCCAAAACTCGTGTGCATTTCCAGTGTGACCTCTGTACACGGACAGTTTGTGCACACACTGTCCATGTACTGTGTGTGGCTTTCGAACCAGTGACACTGCGTGTCTCCTGCGGGTGATTTCCTACCCTGGACAGTTTGTGTGATCTGCAGGAACGATAGCGGGAACCCTGTGTGTGCGACATCTGAAACAGAGCGGTTTGTGTGTTCTGTGTTTCCCACCCGAACTAGACTCTGTGTGCTGCAGCACAACCAGCGCTGTCTGTGTGTCCTCTGTGTGGGATATTCAAACTCAAAGCAATTCCTGCACTCTCTGTATATGGCATCTGAACTTAGATAATGTGCGTGCCCTCCGTGTGTGGCATCCAAGCTTCAGGAAGTTTGCGTGCGCTGTGTGTGGCCCCTGTATTCTGTGGTGCAGCATCACATTGGTAGATCGCTCCTGGATTATGCACCGACTCCTGTGGATCTGGGGGCAGGTTATATTTTTTCCAGGACTGGCACGGATTTGGGTGGCAATGTGTGGTGCGCACAGAGCAGCCCTCCTTGTATCTTGAGTTTTAGTACAATAATAAAGGTGCCCGTATCCGCCTTTCTCTGCCAGCTGGCATTGTATGTGGGTAGCACATTCCTTATTAATACTTGCACACACATGCACGCCTGTGTTGTGAGTGTCTCCCGGGGTACATGCGCATCTAACACTATAGAATCTCAAGGTGAGAGCGGCATGTCCTGTGCCCTGCCCCAGCACAGTCTGTGTTTGTTTGTATGTGATGTGAGAGTGTGTTCGTATGGGTGTGTGTATGGGTGTGTGAGAGAGCACAAGAGAGTATGTGTCTGTGTGCATAACCAGAGGCGCACACTGCACCAGTGCATGCGCCTCTCCTTTTATTTAAAAGGATTCCCAGCACGAGACGCACAACCACACACACACACAAAACACCACACACACAGCCACACACACAGCCACACACAACACCACACACAACACCACACACACACAGCCACACACACAGCCACACACACAGCCACACACACAGCCACACACAACCACACACACACAACCACACACACACAGCCACACACACACAACCACACACACACAGCCACACACACACAGCCACACACACAGCCACACACACACAGCCACACACACAGCCACACACACACACAGCCACACACACACACAGCCACACACACACACAACCACACACACACAAACACACACACCCACACACACACACAACCACACACACAGCCACACACACACAGCCAACCACCCACACACACAACCACACACACAGCCACACATACACAGCCACACACACAGCCACACACACACACCTACAGCCACACACCTACAGCCACACACACACAACCACACACACAGCCACACACATACAGCCACACACACACAGCCACACACACACAGCCACACACACACACAGCCACACACACACAACCACACACACAACCAC
The DNA here is from genome assembly GCF_964261635.1 of Lissotriton helveticus. NCBI lineage: Eukaryota > Metazoa > Chordata > Amphibia > Caudata > Salamandridae > Lissotriton > Lissotriton helveticus. Next base: position 1,402,456,236 of record NC_136063.1, on the reverse strand, counting down.
ACACAACTACACACAACTACACACAACTACACACAACCACACACAAAACCACACATACAACCACACAGACAACCACACCAGGCACAGATACATCAGTCGTCAGTGCACACTTTTACCGGTCACAAACACCACCAGCCATCAGTGCAAGCTTGTACCAGGCCCAAACACCACCAGCCGTCAGTGCACGCTTCCACCAGGCACACACCACCAGACATCAGTGCATGCTTTCACCAGGCACACACACACCACCAGCTGTCAGTGCCCGCTTTCATCAGACACACACCACCAGCCGTCAGTGCACGCTTTCACCAGGCACACACACCACCAGCCGTCAGTGCACGCTTTCACCAGGCACACACACCACCAGCCGGCAGTGCACGCTTCCACCAGGCACACACACCACCAGCCGGCAGTGCACACTTCCACTAGGTACACACACCACCAGCCATCAGTGCTCAATTTCTACAGGCACACACACCACTAGTTTGTATTTGTTCACCCCCTCTGTGTTTTCCCATTGTTCTCTTGTAATTTAAAAAAAAATTGTAATGTATGTTTCCTTCCCTGTACATGCCAGCCCACCACCCACAGCTCTCTGTCAGGGCATCCCCTAACAGTGACATCCCCTCTTGTGTGCATATCTCTGTCTGCGTGTGTTTTTTGCTGTGTGCGCGTTTCTGTATCTGTGTCTGCATCTCTATGTGCGTGTTTCTGTCTCTCGGTGCACATCTCTGTCTTGGTGTGCATGTCTCTATCAGCGTGTATTTTTCTGTGTGTGCGTCTCTGTGTGTGCATCTCTATATCTGCATTTGTCTCTGTAAGTACGTCTCTTCTCTGTGTGTGCATCTTTGTTTCTATGTGTGTCTCTGTCTGTGTGTGCGTCTCTATACGTATGTCAGTCTCTGTGTGCGTGACTGTCTGTGCGTCTCTGTGTATGTTTCTATGTGCGTGTCTGTCTCTCTGTGCGTTTGTGTGTGTTTGTCTCTATGTGTGTATTGGTGCATGCGGCTCTCTGTATGTTTGTCTCTGTGTATATGTCTACTGTTAGCCTCACTGACAATGTAAACATGGCATGGGAACGCTATAATACACATACTTACTCCACAGATACATACAAACCTGCCATTCCCTAACACACACAGTACACAAACCAGCAAACATATCCAGCTAAATATAAACAATGCCAAATTATCTAACTCTAACTAATGCGAGACCTGTTGCATTGCAAATGCTTGTTCCAATTGTAGTTGTACCCAAGAAAGAAGCAGATACAATTAATATGTGACAATAGAACAAGAAAGACAACCTAGTCCACTTCTAGGAGATATGATTAGCTGTTTAAATGCAGCTACGCTGTTGTTGAAGCTAGGTTTATGCGAAGGATACCACTAGCTTGAATTAAATAAACAATCTTGTTATATATTACTAACTTTTCGACCCATCTTAGGAAGTTTCAGAATAAGCAACTATAGTTTGGCATATCTGCAGCTCCAGAGATTTTTCAAGAAAATGTAAGGCAAATAATTTGTCCAGTGAAAAATAGTTACAGTGACGACAATCTTGTATTTGGAAAAGATAGTAGTGAACATGATCATGCACTCACAGAAGTGTGCAAATGTCCTATTGAAGCAGGTTTAACATTGAATGAAGACAAATATGAATTCGATAAGACAGAACTCAAGTTTTTTGGTCACATTTATCTAGTTCAGGAATGCTTTCTGATTCACAAAAGGATATTCTATATGTTGTACACCAATACCAACTGATGTATCATAAGTAAGATCTTTCTTAGGCATGGCAAGTTACTATTCACTCTATATTCCACAATTTTCAACTATCAGCGCACCATTAAGAAAACTATCAAAGAAAGGCCAAGTTTTTGTTTGGACTAAAACATTTACTGAATCCTTTATTACAAGTAAGGAATAAGGTAAATCAGTAGAAAACATGGCATATTGTGATCCCAGTCTCTGTACCCAATTAACTGTAGATACTAGTCCATGTGGACTAGGTGCTTTTTTAGCACAGCATAAGCCAGGACGAGATTCACCAAGAAAAATAGTGTCATATGCCAGTAAAAGCTTTGTGAAATATAGCAAGCGTGACCTCAAGCTGAAAAATTCTTGTTGCTGTTTGGACTTGTGAATATTATCCTTTGTCCTCTATGGTAAACCATTCACCGTAGATACAGATCATCAAGCTTTTTTGACTGTATGTGAAAATCAGAGTGTAACGACCCCTCCAAGAATAGAGAGGTCGGTTTTTTGTCTCATGGAGCACATTCCAGCTGATTATATTTTTCGGCATTCACTTCCAACAACAAAAGATAACATTACAATGGCTGAAGAATAAATCCACTTTATAATTAATTAAACAATCAACTCCTGAAAGGATATTAGAATCGGATCTTGTGAAAGCAACTTTAGAAGATTAAACACTTCAAGAAATATTCAACAAGGGAGAAAAAATTGAATCATGTGAATACTTGTAGTAAGTTTGTTAATGGAATAGTAACCAAAGACATTTTAGCATTTAAACGAGTTCAGAATGAATTTCAGTATCAGAAAGTGGATTATTGCTGAGAGGTACTAGAATTGGGATTCTACAATCTTTAAGAAAGAAAGTAGTTGAAACACCTCATGGAAGTTGTTGGAAAGGCGACCCCAGGGGAGACAGAAGGTGTCTGACTGTCCGCCCCGAGACCCACCTCTCTGTATGGAATAGGCCGAGCACCGTAGGGAGGCCTCCTTGGCGAGGCTCCTCTCCTACAATCGTAACAGCAGGGTAATCACACTACTTACAGATAGACACTACACCGGAAGGAGGTTCACAAGAATCTTTATATAAGTACTCAAAGCAAGTTCTTGGCAGGATAGCGGCCAGGATCGAGGGATCCGTAATGTCTTGATTTCGGGGGAAAAAGGGGGTAGCGGGACAGTCTTGGCACCCACTGGTGCGTGGATAGTTCAAGGGTTCAGGCCGCGACAGCGTCAGCAGGGCCTCGAAGATAGTTCAGCTTGGTCAGGCCGCGACAGCGTCAGCAGGGCCTCAAAGGTAGTTCAGCTTGGTCAGGCCGCGACAGCGTCAGCAGGGCCTCAAAGGTAGTTCAGCTTGGACAGGCCGCGACAGCGTCAGCAGGGCCTCGAAGGTGGTTCAGCTTGGTCAGGCCGCGACAGCGTCAGCAGGGCCTCAAAGGTAGTTCAGCTTGGACAGGCCGCGACAGCGTCAGCAGGGCCTCAAAGGCAGTTCAGCTTGGACAGGCCGCGACAGCGTCAGCAGGGCCTCAAAGATAGTTCCAGGTGCAGAGTTCGGATCAGGATCAGCCGCGACGAGGTCAGCAGGGCTTCAACTCCAGATACAACTGCCGTCCTGATCCAGGGCTGGCCCAGATATAGGACTGGAGTCCTTTGATGTCCGGACCCTCGCGCCTGGGGGGGTCAGAGGGGCCGGGATGAAGGTGTCCAGACACCCAGCAGGGGGGTGGAGCCAGCGCCCAGGGAGGCTAGATGGTGATCGATACCAGGCATCCGGGGACGGCTGGAGGGCCATCGGAACATCCCGCCCCTTGGATCTGTCAAGTGGCCACTCGACCACCTGGGAGGATCTTGGTGCCCCGATGTCGGGGCTTCGCTGGGGCCGGGGCCAGGGTGGCGGCGGCCACGTGCCCGGGACGTGATGGGCCCAAGATGGAGTCGGGCCAGAGATGGGGCCAGGCATGGTTGCTGGACCGGCGGCGTTGGCGAGCATGGCCCGCCGGGGGCCAGGAAGAGGGAGAGCCGTAGGTTGCCAGGGGGCGGCCCTCCTTGCGGGTTCGGGAATGTTCGTGTCAGGGGGGTCGACAGCAGATCGACGGCGGCCCGATGTCGTCCGGGGCCCGCCATGGGGGAGTGGTAGGCCCACGCCACGAGGCCGTGTCCAACACACGTCCCCTCCAGCTGAAGGCGGGGAGAGTCACCCATCGTCCTGGGGACTCTCTTCGTCGAGGCGGAAGAATCGGGACAGGCCATCAGCGTTGGTGTGGTCGTTGCCAGGGCGATGCTCCACAGTGAAGTCCATCCCTTGGAGGGAGATGGACCATCGCAGCAGCTTCGGGTTGTCGCCCCGCATGTGCATCAGCCACCGTAGGGGCCGGTGGTCTGTCTGCACCCGGAAGTGGGTGCCGAAGAGGTATGGTCTGAGTTTCTTAAGGGCCCACACGACGGCGAAGGCCTCTCTCTCGATGGTGCTCCATCGTTGTTCTCTGGCCAGCAGCCGCCGGCTGATGAAGGCGACTGGATGGTCAATTCCCTCGGGGTCCATCTGAGATAGGACCGCCCCGATGCCGTGTTCCGAGGCGTCGGTCTGGACCACAAACTCTCGGCTGTAGTCGGGGGCCTGGAGCACAGGGGCGGTACACATGGCTGTTTTCAAGGTCTCGAAGGCCACCTGACACGCGGGTGTCCACTGCACTTTCTGTGGCCTGTTCTTCGAGGTCAGTTCCGTGAGGGGCCCCACAATGCTCCCATAGTTCTTGATAAAACGCCGATAGTACCCCGTGAGCCCCAGGAAGGCTCGGACGGCGGTCTGGTTGGCCGGGGGTTCCCAGGCTAGGATGGCGTCGATCTTGGGTTGGAGGGGAGCCACTTGGCCGCTCCCCACTTGGTGTCCCAGATAGGTCACGGACCCTTGGCCTATCTGGCATTTGCTGGCCTTCACAGTTAGCGCGGCCCGGCGGAGGGCGGTCAGGACTTCCCAAAGGTGTTTCAGGTGCTCAGCCCAGTGGAGGCTGTAGACCACAATGTCGTCTAGGTAGGCGGCACTGAACTCCTCTAGCCCCGCCAGTACTTTGTTTACTAGTCTCTGGAAGGTGGCCGGGGCATTTTTCATGCCGAAGGGCATCACCTTGAACTGGAAGTGGCCGTCGGGTGTGGAGAAGGCTGAGCGCTCCTGGGCGCTAGGGGTGAGGCCTATCTGCCAATACCCGGCGGTGAGGTCGAAGGTACTGAGGTACTTGGCGGCCCCCAGGCGGTCGATCAGTTCATCGGCCCGGGGGATGGGGTGTGCATCGGTTCTCATAACAGCATTCAGCCCCCGGTAGTCGACGCAAAACTGGAGTTCTGGCGGGGTGCCAGGGGCGGCGGCCTTGGGGACCAGGACCACTGGGCTGGCCCAGGGGCTGTCGGAGGGTTCGACTACCCCCAGGGCCAGCATCTTGGTGACTTCCTTCTGGATGCAGGCCCGAACTCGGTCGGGGACCCGGTAGGCCCGGTGTCGTACTGGCTGACTGTCCCCGGTGTCGACATAGTGGACACACCATTGGGTAACCCCGGGGGTGAGGGAGAACAGATCTGTGAATTGTCCCAACAGTTCCTGACAGTCTCGACGCTGCGCGGGGGTCAGGTCGGGGGAGAGAGAGATCCCTTCGACGGAGCCGTCCTTCTCCGTGCACTTTAGGAGGTCGGGCAAGGGCTCGGAGTCGTCTTCGGTCCCATCGTCGGTAGCGAGTAGCAGGCTCAGTTCTGTGCGGGCAAAATGAGGTTTGAGCCGGTTGGCGTGCAGAACCCGGAGGGGGTTCCGGGGAGACTCCATATCCACGAGGTAAGTGACGGGGCTCTTGCGCTCGATCACCTTGAAGGGCCCCGACCATTTGTCCTGGAGGGCACAGGGTTCGACCGGGGACATAACCCAGACCCGTTGGCCCGGCTCGAACTCGATGGAGGAGGAGTGCTGGTCGTACCAGCGTTTCATGTCCTCCTGACTGGCCTCCAGGTTGGCCTCCGCAAGGGCCCGGAACTTCCGAGTCTGGTTTCGAAGGGTCAGGAGGTATCGGTAGACATCCGGGGGTGCGCCTTAGATGGTAGTTTCCCAGCCCTCTTTGACCAGGCTGAGCGGACCTCGGACAGGGTGTCCGTACAAGAGTTCAAAGGGGCTGAACCCCAGGGATTTCTGTGGTACCTCCCGATAGGCAAACAGGAGGCAGGGCAGCAGGACGTCCCATCTGCGTCGTAGTGGCTCCTCTAGGCCCTGTATCATCCCCTTGAGTGTCCGGTTGAACCGCTCCACAAGTCCATTCCCTTGGGGATGATACGGGGTGGTGAACTTGTATGTGACCCCGCACTGTTGCCACAGGGACCGCATATATTTAGATATAAAGTTCGTGCCTCGATCGCTCACGACCTCCCAGGGGAATCCTACTCGGGAGAAGATCCCCATCAAGGCTCGCCCCACCACGGGAGCGGTGATGGTTCTGAGGGGGATAGCCTCAGGGTAGCGGGTGGCGTGGTCCACTAGGACAAGGATGAAGCGATGCCCTTGCGAGGTTTGAGGGTCCAGGGGCCCCACAATGTCTATTCCCACTCGCTCGAAGGGGGTGGTCACTACTGGAAAAGGTTGGAGCGGGGCCTTCACCTTCCCCCCGCTCTTTCCGCTGGCTTGGCATGTCGGGCAGGTGCGGCAGTGGTTATGTACATCAGTGCGCATTTTGGGCCAGTAGAAATGGGTCACCAGGCGGCTGTAAGTTTTGTCCTGCCCCAGGTGCCCTGCGAGGGGCACATCGTGCGCCAGGTTCAAAAGGAAGTCTCTGAATCGGAGGGGAACCACTAGTACTCGGCTGGCCCCCAGCTCGGCAATTTTCTGTTCACTATATAGGAGGTCGTGGTCCCAGTAGACCCAGTGGGACACTGAGGTGTCCCCGGTAGCTTGGGCAGCGGCTTGTTGGCGGGTCCCCTCGAGGGAAGGGCAGGTCTTCTGCTCCTGCCGAAACTGTTCTCGGGTGGGACCACCCTCTTGGCGCCATTGGGCGAGTTCGGGGATGTCGCTGAGCTCGTGGTGGTTTTCGGGCTCCGAGGGCCTGGTCTCGGAGTCGCAGTCTTCCTGGATGGCCGAGGGTGGTGGCTCGGGCCACTCCGGCTCTTCAGTCGGGGCGGCCTCGGTCGCTGCCGGGGCTCGGGCCGCCATAGATCGGGTCGTCGCACAGACCCACTCGGGTAGTCCCATCATTCCTAGGTGCTCTCTCCGCTCGACTTGGGCCCAGGGAGAGCTCTCGAGGTCGTTCCCAAGGAGGCAGTCCACGGGGGCGTCGTCCCGGACGGTCACCTTGAGGGTGCCCGACACTCCCCCCCCCATTCGAAGGGAATTCGGGCCATCTGGCATAGAGTTTCGGAGTTGTCGGCGGCCCTCACGGGGCAGCGTACGTTCGGGATGATCTGTTCGGGGGTCACCAAGTGGCAGCGGACGGCGGTCACACTGGCTCCCGTGTCTCGGAGGGCTTCGGTCCGTCGTCCATTGATGTGGACCCACTGACGGTATTTTCGAGTGTTGCTCGGTAGCGGGGCCTGGGGGACCATGTCTCTATTGCCCAGGCAGGCTAGGGCCATGGCGGCCGGTTCATACTCGATTTGTTCTTCTTCGTAGACCTCTACGTCTTCTTCTCCCTCTCCTCCCAGAGCTGCAGCAGCGAACTGGCGGGTCGGAGGCCCAGTGGTGCCGGGACGCTGGTTCATGGGGCAGAGGGGGTCACTGGCATAGTGACCGGTCCGCTGGCATCTGTGGCAAGTAATGTTCGGGTGGGGCCCCGGCCGTGCTGGGGGGTCCCTCCTCAGGGACGGCGAAGTGTTACTCGGGGGGGACCCGGGAGGGGGCCCCCGGCCCGAGGCTGGCGGGAAACTTCGGCTCTGGTTCTGTCCTCCTCCGCCTCCCCGCTGGCGGGGGTGCCCCCGGCCGCCCTGACCGGTTTCTCCTATCGGTGTTCGGGGGACCCGGGTGCTCACCCATCGATCGGCCTCGACGGCGAGTTTCCGGGGCTCGGTTAGCTTGCTGTCGAGTAGATGCTGTCGGAGCTCGACAAAGCAGTTGTTGGAGAGGTGCTCCCAAACGATGAGGTTGAACAGCTGCTCGTAGGTGGACACTTTGCTGCCCTTTATCCATCCTTCCAGGGCCCTGCTATAAAAGTTCACGTACTCGACCCACGTGGTACCGGGGATTTTCTTGCAGTCTCTGAATCTCTGCCGGTACATCTCTGGGGTGAGGCCATATCGGACAAGCAGGGCGTCCTTCATGTGGTCATAGGAGGGCATTACGTCGTCGGCCAGCTCCAGCAGGGTGTCTCTTCCTTCGCTGACGAATCTCCCCCATAAGCCGGCACCCCAGTCTGATCGCGGAATGCGGTGCGCGGTCATGGCAACTTCGTACGCCTTGAACCATTGCTGGATATCGTCATTCTTGTAGTACTCCTTTACGATATCCTTCGGGATGTGGACCTTTGGGTCGGCAGGCGGTGAGGGGTTCCGGGCTACCGTGGCGCCAGGTCCTTCGAGGTTGGCTTTGATTTCGAGTTCTTTGAGGCCACGCTCGTGTTCGTATGCAAGTTTTTTTTCTTCCAATTCTCTTTGCCGCCGCCTCTCTTCCAGATCTCCCTCCAATCGCCGTTGTTCAAGGGCCATTTTTTTTTCTGCTAATTGGAGTTCTCCGTCCAGCCGGAGTCGGGCGAGCTCTAGTTCATGGAGCCGACTCCTCTCTCGCTCCCGGGCATCTTCGTGGGAGAGGCCCGGGTCCTGGTTGGCGGTTCTTTCCTCTATGGGGGCTATGACGGTACTCACGGGTACTTCTCGTACAATGTCATCGTTCGGTTGGGGTGGGGTCTCTCTGGTCTCCACCCAGGTTTGCAGCGCTTCTTTGAAATCGTCCTTTGTACTTAGTCCAGTGGTAGCGATACCCAAGTCTTTGCAAAATTGTTTAAGTTCTTTATGGGTATACTCCTCTAACCGGTCTTTCTGGAATTCTGCGGTCGTTCCGGCTTCCTTAGTAGTCATCGTGGCTGTGGGTCTCTGTCCGTAGTGACTTGTTACTCGCTGTACGATTTGCGTGGGCTCGGGTCCCGTCGCTTGCCACCAATGTTGGAAAGGCGACCCCAGGGGAGACAGAAGGTGTCTGACTGTCCGCCCCGAGACCCACCTCTCTGTATGGAATAGGCCGAGCACCGTAGGGAGGCCTCCTTGGCGAGGCTCCTCTCCTACAATCGTAACAGCAGGGTAATCACACTACTTACAGATAGACACTACACCGGAAGGAGGTTCACAAGAATCTTTATATAAGTACTCAAAGCAAGTTCTTGGCAGGATAGCGGCCAGGATCGAGGGATCCGTAATGTCTTGATTTCGGGGGAAAAAGGGGGTAGCGGGACAGTCTTGGCACCCACTGGTGCGTGGATAGTTCAAGGGTTCAGGCCGCGACAGCGTCAGCAGGGCCTCGAAGATAGTTCAGCTTGGTCAGGCCGCGACAGCGTCAGCAGGGCCTCAAAGGTAGTTCAGCTTGGTCAGGCCGCGACAGCGTCAGCAGGGCCTCAAAGGTAGTTCAGCTTGGACAGGCCGCGACAGCGTCAGCAGGGCCTCGAAGGTGGTTCAGCTTGGTCAGGCCGCGACAGCGTCAGCAGGGCCTCAAAGGTAGTTCAGCTTGGACAGGCCGCGACAGCGTCAGCAGGGCCTCAAAGGCAGTTCAGCTTGGACAGGCCGCGACAGCGTCAGCAGGGCCTCAAAGATAGTTCCAGGTGCAGAGTTCGGATCAGGATCAGCCGCGACGAGGTCAGCAGGGCTTCAACTCCAGATACAACTGCCGTCCTGATCCAGGGCTGGCCCAGATATAGGACTGGAGTCCTTTGATGTCCGGACCCTCGCGCCTGGGGGGGTCAGAGGGGCCGGGATGAAGGTGTCCAGACACCCAGCAGGGGGGTGGAGCCAGCGCCCAGGGAGGCTAGATGGTGATCGATACCAGGCATCCAGGGACGGCTGGAGGGCCATCGGAACATCCCGCCCCTTGGATCTGTCAAGTGGCCACTCGACCACCTGGGAGGATCTTGGTGCCCCGATGTCGGGGCTTCGCTGGGGCCGGGGCCAGGGTGGCGGCGGCCACGTGCCCGGGACGTGATGGGCCCAAGATGGAGTCGGGCCAGAGATGGGGCCAGGCATGGTTACTGGACCGGCGGCGTTGGCGAGCATGGCCCGCCGGGGGCCAGGAAGAGGGAGAGCCGTAGGTTGCCAGGGTGCGGCCCTCCTTGCGGGTTCGGGAATGTTCGTGTCAGGGGGGTCGACAGCAGATCGACGGCGGCCCGATGTCGTCCGGGGCCCGCCATGGGGGAGGGGTAGGCCCACGCCACGAGGCCGTGTCCAACAGAAGTCATAGGGGTATAATAAAAACAAAGGCATTTTTGAGAGACAAAGTTTGGTTTCCTGGATTAGATGCACTTGTTCAGAGAAAATATCTGACCAAGATAATGGAATAAGATCTTCTGAATCATTCACAGAGAATGCTGGAACTCAAAATGAAGAATCCGCATCACAACAGAATGCAAGTGGAACTGAAGACGATGCAGTGATACAAAGTCCATGTAGAGTTGGGCGCCATCCAGCGCATCTAATTGAGAAGATATAAATAGCATCTAATAACTTGATTTGTCTTCGTCTCAGTAAATTCATTTAATTATTTCTTAATTGTTTATTTCTTGTCTCACTCGTGGGTTCAAATCCCATTCAATAATTGATTATTTCTTATCTCTTTTCTCTTATTTCATTGAATGGTGGGAAGATGAAATGTATTGTGAATGCATCATTTAAAGCTGTGGTACTCCTAGCACGACCCGGCAGGCCTTCCTTGGTGTCCCTCATACCTTGCAGGCAATGTGCCTATGTTTTTTTTTTTAAAGCGTGTCAGCAAACACTATCAAGGGCCTCTGGAGCATGCGCGATAGAAGACTTACTACGTATGCTGGAGCGGCCCTCGTTGGTATTTACTGACCGCCTCTGTGACTGGAAGCAAAGGCTCTTTAAAAGTCAGCTTTTGCTCTTTCACAGCTGACTTTTAGAGAGCCTTTTGGGAAGCTTCCTGCTTCCTTTTTTGCCGACGATGCCGGCAACTCTGACACTTGTCTGCTCTCGCCTGCGCCCTTGGACAACTTTAGGACTGCAGCAGGGGGCCTCCCTGGATCGGGACAGCCTGCTTCCCACCTCGCTTCCCGCAGAACCACTTGGTGCCAGGGCCGGACTGAGAACCAAAACCGGCCCTGGCCAAGTGCTCGGCCGGCCCCCTGGGAGTGCGACCGAGCACTTTGCCGGGGCCGGTTTTCGGCCGATTTTGTTACAGGCTCGATTTTGCAGCTATGCTGCAAAAACGGCCCCCACCCTTGCGGCGCACCAGGGGATTGCCCGGTGCCCGCAATGGCCAGTCCAGGCCTGCCTGGTGCTCTTCAGAGGTACCTGCACTCTCCAAAGGCCATTAGGATTGCAGCAGGGGGCACTTTCATTAAGACAAAGGATTAGAGCACTCCCCTTGTACAGCACATCATGAAACTACACAATAAATGTATTAAGGCATAATTACAAAACATTATATTCACAGAAATTGAAAGGGTGAATAATGCAATGGGGATACACATTTTGCTCTTCTCAGGTACTGTGACCCATGAATGTTGTGTATTCATACTCTAGTGAACAGAATAATTCACTGTCTCATGCTTTGAACTAATAAATACTAGACACATGTAGGAAGGCACGGAAGGAGTGATTGCTGCACATTGATGGACACTGAGGCATAGAATCCCAAGTGTTAGGCAAATGAATACTGCACAATCTCAGGTGTTGGGTAAATGAGCACTGCACAAGGTCAGGTTTTAGGCAAATGAATACTGCACAGTCCTTGAATTTCAGGGTAAGGAATTCCTCAAATCCCAGGCAGCTAAAAATGTTTACTATTTTATGCATTGTGCTAATACATTCTGTACAATCCAAGTATTCAAGTCAACAACCATTGAGAAAAATGTATATCTGACCAGTTAATAGGTAACCTTGCAGTTATTATATGGACACACAATGTTAAGGTACTGTAACCTTGTGTGTTCATATAACAACTGGTCAGATATGCATTTTTCTCACCGGTTGTTGACTTAAACTACGGACTTTCTCAGTGATCTGGTTGTGCTCTGAATGTATGCGTAACAGATGTCCTTGCAGGACCTATATATGGACACACAAGGTTATAGTACCACTTTGATTTGTTTTGAAAAGGAGGTGATTTTTTTCTCTCTAGCCCTGCTCTGCACTGACCCCGCACCCCCACAGGCCCCGCCTCCACTGGTGTGGCCCTCGGCCACAAACCACACTGTAAATTTGGCATTCGAGAGAAAGTTTGTGAGTACCCATGATTTAAAGTTCTATTCTAGAATGCCAAGGACTGGCAGAGGCTGCAAGGGAATAATGACATACATGCTGTTGATGCTGACTAGAAGTAATATTTAAGTAATTCATGCCTACTTCTCGATATCTGACCAGGATTGTCGTTGCTGCTGGAGTAGGGTTTCACCCCTCTAAACCAGTAACCAAGTTTCTTACAGCTTCTAATTCGATTGAGTTATTTGGCTACTGAATGCATCCGTTTCTGCGAATGACAGTGCTACAGCTGCAGGTGCAGTTGATCTTACCCGGTCACTGCGCAGGACTTCCTCCTGCAGCTCTCATGTTGCATTTCCTCCTTAATGCTCTCCTCTCTTTAAGGTGCTGCTCAGACCTGTCTCTGTGGCTGTGTGAAGATGCAATAACTTTGTTAAGTATCTTTTGCATTTTAATCGTAAAACTTAATATGGCATTTTGTGAGCATACGGCATACGTGCTATCTTGCTGCTGGTTGGCAAATTAATAATGAGCTCAATGGTTCCCTAATGTTGGTCAGAGATAGAAGGTAGAGTGTTGCTGTCCCGTGCACTATGGCTTACCTTGAGCCCGTTCATCCCCTGAGTGGACTGGCTCGGTTGCTAATCATGCATTTTTTGTTCATCCAACTTCCATGGGTGAAATGATTAGTCCCTGCATGTAACAGCTACTCTCATACCAGGCCGGGGCCAAAGTCCATCTCCACCAGCCAGTAATCTGATCTGACCTCTATATCTGGCCGTCCATACAATCATGTGACTCCTGCTTTATTCAAAAGTCTCATCTTACGTGATAATGTGTGTTGCTGGCATAACAGTGGTCATTGTGTCTTCCTGTAACACTCCTACTATGATGATATCTACTTGCCCCAGTATAGGAACTTTCATAGATTCCCATGCTTTTGTATCATTCCCCGTCGTCGGAATGGGAGTCTCGGTAATAAAAAATACCGTAGTAGTAGGTACAAAAGAGAAAGGAAAGGCCTAGGCCTCATTCCCTTTTGTAACATATCAGCCTCTTTTTGTAAAAGAGACCAAATTCTAGGCGTCAGCCAATCAGAAGAGCCTCACCCCTGGAACCTTCCTGAAGGAACCTCAGAGCCTCAGATTTTCTACCACACGTTGTGCTAGGGAGTCTCCATTGAGCTCTGCTCTATTTCCAACACTTTCAAGTAGATTTCTACAGTTTTTTCTAAAGGATTTCTTCAGTTTTACTTCAGGAATCTCTCCTTTTCTTCAGTATGTCTGAAGTTGAGAAAAAGAAAGCCCTTTTCAAGCCCTGTTCCACCTGTGGAAAGAAAAGGCTGTTTGTGGAGGACAAACACAAGGATTGCGTTTACTGCCTTTATCCGGATCACAAGGCAGAGGACTGCAAAATTTGCCGCACTCTCTCCACCAAGACCTTGAGAGATCGTGCTGGAAGACTGCTTACATGGCTACAGAGGCAGAAGGAGAGGAAACATGGAGTTTCCAGTGATGAGGAGGAATCGTCTTCATTTGCTTCCTCAAAAAGGTCAGTGAAAAGGGGTAGAGGTTCCCCATCTTCCTCTGTTGGGTGCCCCTCAAAGGCTTCTAAAAAGACCCCCAGAGAGTCTGATAGCCGGGGTTCAGGAAGTTCCCCCCACCGCAGTGGGAAGGGTAAGGCAGAACTGGTTTCGCCTCATAAGGGTGAGAAGACAGACCCAGCCTTCAAAAAACCCTCTTCACATTCTTCAGAGAGGAGTTCTAAGTCCTCTACGACGAAGACATCGTCGACGGTGGGTCCGTCGACGAAGAAATTGAAGCCCAAAATCCAATTGGTCCCGTCGACGGGCTCGTCAGCTGGAGAATCGTCGACGAAAGTTTCGTCGTCGAAGAAGGTATCGTCGACGGCAGTGTCGACGGGAGATGTGCCGACGACATCGTCGACGAAGACGTCGTCGACGGCTTCATTAACATCGTCGATGAGGAAGCCATCATCGTCGACGGCAGTGACGACGACGACGGCGTCGACGGTATCGACGACGGTGGTGTCGTTGACGAGTGCATCGACGACGACAACAATATCTACAACGTCGGTGGGCTCGTCGACGGTGGTGTCGACGACGACATCTGTAATTCCAATATCGTCGGCGAGGATATCTCCGGCGTCGACGGAACCATCGACGATTCTGGCTACGGAGAGACGAGTGACGGTTTCTTTAACGAGAATCACTCCTGAGATGACATCCCCGAGAAGGGTGACCCCTTTACCGCCAACTTTGTTGTTGGACCAGGGAGAATCTGAGGAAGACGGACAGGATGCTTATGACTATGCCAATAGCCCGTCTCGGCTACTAATCAAGAGTCAAGAGACAGATTCAGAAGGGGCATATGACCAAGAGGAAGGAGAATATCATCAAATGGCCCACTCTAGGGGCTATGTGCCACAAGACATGACTTCGGTTCCTACAACTTTCCTGCATGACCTCCACAAGATGTTGCAGGACTATAAGTCAAGAGCAGAAAGATCAACACCACATAGGTCTGCTCCTTCGACACCAGTGAGGAACCCCTCATCTGTAGTCACTCCGGTATGTCCGATACAGACGCCACCTCAACCTCAGCGGCCGGTTCCTCAGGCTCCGTCAGAGCCAGATGATGACCTGGATGGGGATGATAATGATGAGGAATCATCCAATGATAACCAAGAGTCAGATCATGATGGGGATGAATATGATGACTACATCATCCCGGACCAAGCTTCGCCACATCAGGACTTGGTAGATTCACCTCCTGTTGACATCGGCAGTTTTCACCAGCTGATGGAACGTGCAGCTGGGAGATTTAAACTGGTAATGCCCGCTCAAACCACAGACTGTTTCTTATATGATTTCAAAGAAACGCTCCGCAAGACAACAAGGTCGATTAGAATTGTGGATCATTTGTGGGAGGAAGGTTTGAAAGCTATGAAAAACCCAGCGACGGTGGTCCCTGTGCTACCGCGTCTGGATAAGAAGTATAAAGCACCAGATGATGGACCTGCAGCGCTAACGGGCCATCCAAAACCTGACTCTGTCATCTCACAGGCAGCACAGAGGAAGTCGCTGAACCCCTCTGCTCCCTTAACGGCCCCTCCTGACAAGGATGGACGACGACTGGATAACACGGGCAAGCGGTTTTCATCGATGGCTAGCCTGCTAATACGTGCCGCCAACGCTTAGGCGATATTAGGACGATATGATCGCCAATTATGGTGTGATGTAGCTCCATATCTGGAACAGCTTCCACCGGAGTCAGTGGCGGAAGCAAAGAAGACTTTACAAGAGGGTGAGGCGGTCTCTATGGAAATTATAGACTGTGCCATGGACATTGCCACGACGTCCTTTCGGGCATTGGCAGGAGCGGCAGTGTTAAGACGCCAAGGGTGGCTGAAGGCGACTTGGTTTAGACCGGAAATTCAGAACAAGGTCCTTGATCTGCCCTTCGATGGCGAGGCCCTATTCGGGAAATTGATAGATGATACTCTTCAAGAGATCAAAAAGGACACTGAAACAGCCAGGTCGCTAGGTACCCTCCAGTATCGCAAATCTCCCTTCAGAGGTTCGAGAGGCAGAGGAGGTGGTTATAGAGGTTCATATTCTTCAAACAGCTCAGGATACCAGCAAAACCGCCAGTCATACCAACAAAGACAGGGCCAATCTTCGGGTTACTCGAGGCCTTACAACAAGGGCAAGCAGGCTGCCCGTGGACGGGACGCGTCCAAGCGCCAATAGCGGCCTCCTGGCTCTGCCTACTGTTCCTTCCTCCAAGAGATCATCAGTTGGAGGCAGGGTGTCAAAATTCCTTCAAAATTGGTCCAAAATAACATCGGACCGTTGGGTGATCAACATCATAAGGCGAGGACATACTTTGGAATTTATGGAAGTCCCTTCACCCAGGCCCCCGGCAGCCATACCATCGAAACATCTGCGTCTCCTAAGGCTCGAAGTACAACACATGCTCCGCAAAGGGGCGATAGAGCCGGTCCCCTCCAAACAACAGGGCCAAGGTTTCTATTCCAGGTTCTTCCTGGTGAGAAAGACGCTGGAAAAATGGCGCCCCATCTTAGACCTCAGGGAGCTAAATACCTATCTCGTCTCCCTATCCTTCCGGATGGTATCTTTACAGGACATATTGAAGATGATCAGCCCGGGGGATTTCATGGCCACGCTCGATCTGGAGGGCTCGTACTTCCATGTCCCGATTCACCCAGCACACAGAAGGTTCCTACGCTTCACAGTAGCCAAGAGCCATTTTCAGTTCAGGGTTCTGCCGTTCGGTTTTTGCTCTGCCCCAAGGATTTTCACGACGGTGCTGGCACCGGTGGCAGCATTTCTGCCAAAGAACCACTTCCAGGTCTTCCCTTATCTGGACGATTGGTTACTGAAGGCCCTGTCCAGAAGGTTAGCGCAGGACGCTGTGCAGGCTTGCACCAATCTGTTCCAGAATCTGGGGCTCACTTTGAACAGAGAAAAATCCACGCTGATGCCCTCAAGAAGAGCACGGTTCCTAAGAGCAGTGTTAGATTCAAGGCTCTCGAGGGCGTTTCCTACGCAAGAGAGGATAGAGAAGCTGCAACGGTTGGCACGAAACCTTCGGGGAAAAAGGTGTCTTTCTGTACGAAGCTACAAGTCGCTGCTAGGGGTGATGTCCTCATGTATTCCCTTAATTCCACACTGCAGACTGCGGATGCGTCCCCTGCAGGAACAACTGGACCTCCAATGGAAACAAGTGCACGGATCGTTCGAGGACAAGGTGGTTGTCACTCGGGAGATGAAAGAGGCAGTGATTTGGTGGTCACATCAAGACAATTTGTGCCAAGGTCTATCCTTCGCAAGCGTACCATCGCCTCAAATACTAACGACGGATGCGTCATTGGAGGGATGGGGAGCAGTGATGCAGGATCTGCAGGTCAGCGGCCATTGGTCTCCTCGCGAGCAAAAACTGCATATCAATCTGTTGGAGCTGAGAGCGATCAGGCTAGCTCTTCAAGCTTTTCTTCCGCGACTCCAGGGTTCACAAGTGCTCATCAGGACGAACAACACCACATCTATGCATTATGTGAACAAAGAAGGAGGGACGAGATCACTCCTCTTGTCGCGAGAAGCTCAGCAGATATGGGAATGGTCAATTCTTCAGAGAATTTCACTAAAGGCGGAGCACTTACCAGGAGTGCTGAACGAAGGCGCCGACAGACTGAGCATGTTATCCTCAGTCAGTCACGAGTGGGAACTAAAACAGCAGGTTCTGGATCTACTATTTCAGACATGGGGCACACCGGAGGTGGACCTATTTGCAACATCAACCAACAAAAAATGCCGGTCATACGCCAGCAGGTTCCACCTTCAAGGCTCATTGGGCAATGCCCTGTCGATAGCCTTGACGGGGAGGTTTCTTTATGCGTTTCCACCAATTCCCCTGATTCCACGCCTCATCATGAAGATGAAGACGGAACCATGCAAAATACTCCTAATAGCCCCAGCATGGCCGAGACAATTTTGGTACACAGAACTACATCTGCTGTCGCTAGCTCCTCCATTCCGGCTGGAGGAGTTTCCGGATCTTCTGTCA
This sequence comes from Lissotriton helveticus, assembly GCF_964261635.1. NCBI lineage: Eukaryota > Metazoa > Chordata > Amphibia > Caudata > Salamandridae > Lissotriton > Lissotriton helveticus. The sequence continues at coordinate 1,402,438,493 of NC_136063.1, read as the reverse complement.
ATGTCCGGAGGACAGGTTTGGCATCCAGACCCAAAATCATTACACCTGACTGCATGGCTCCTGACCAGCGAGAATTCATGAATGTTCCTCTTTCCAAGGAGATAAAGGACATCATTTCCCAGGCAAGAGCACCTTCACCAAACAAGACATACAGATTAAAATGGAAAAGGTTTTGTATTTGGTGTAAGAAGGAAAAGGTTGATCCTTTTACTTCAAAACCTCATCAACTCCTGCCTTATCTACTCTCGCTAGCAAAGTCTAATCTGACCCATTCTACGATCAAGGTCCATTTGGCAGCAATTTCAAGATTCAGGAGATCTGACTCTGGTCCTTCATTATGGTCTTCAAGAATTGTCAAGCAATTCCTCAAAGGCCTGTTCTGGGTCTATCCACCAGTGAGACCTCCTCCTCCAACTTGGCATTTAAACTTGGTCCTGGCCCAACTGATGAAGGAACCATTTGAGCCGATTCACCGCTCAGACATGAAATACTTGTCATGGAAATTGGCTCTACTCTTAGCCCTGACATCGGCTAGGCGAGTGGGGGAGTTGCAGGCCCTTACTATCCAAGAGCCGTTTTTACAGTTCAAAAGGAACAGGGTCATCTTGCGGACGAACCCAAGATTCATTCCTAAAGTTCCTACAGACTTTCACTTAAATGAACCAGTAATTCTAAAGACATTTTTCCCAAACCCAGTCACTCCAGCGGAGAAGGCGTTGCACACTCTGGATTTACAAAGATGTCTAAAATTCTACTTAGACCGTACCAAGGAATTTAGAAAGACTTCGTAATTGTTCATTGCCTTTGGTGGTCCAAGCAAAGGTCTCCCTCTGTCCAAACAGGGGATCTCAAGATGGATTTCGAGTGCTATTCTGCATTGCCACAACATAGCAGGGAAACCTCTGGGGGGCAGGATCCGTGCTCACTCCACGAGATCAGTGGCATCCTCAACAGCCCTCTTTGCGGGGGTACATATAAAGGACATTTGCAGGGCTGCTACCTGGAGCAGTGTGCACACTTTCACTAAACATTACTGCTTAGAGTCATCGCAGCAGGATGATGCGGCGGTGGGCCAGGCTGTCCTGAGGAACCTCTTCAAGTGATTGGTGAGCTTTCCTTTCTATCCCACCTTCCATTGGTAACACATTTTGTGATTTCATTTTTTAATGTTATAAGGTACTTATTTACAAAATGTGTTTATGATGCTTTACTGCTTGCTATTCTGATACAAAAGCATGGGAATCTATGAAAGTTCCAATACTGGGGCAAGAAAACAAGTTACTTACCTGTAACTTTGGTTCCCCAGTATTGGTAACTTTCATAGATTCCCATGCGCCCACCCACCTCCCCGGGGAAAGCTCAGCCTTCAGCAAGTAGGGTGTCTAGCACACAACGGCTACGAAAATCTGAGGCTCTGAGGTTCCTTCAGGAAGGTTCCAGGGGTGAGGCTCTTCTGATTGGCTGACGCCTAGAATTTGGTCGCTTTTACAAAAAGAGGCTGATATGTTACAAAAGGGAATGAGGCCTAGGCCTTTCCTTTCTCTTTTGTACCTACTACTATGGTATTTTTTATTACCGAGACTCCCATTCCGATGACGGGGAATGATACAAAAGCATGGGAATCTATGAAAGTTACCAATCCTGGGGAACCAAAGTTACAGGTAAGTAACTTATTTTCATCTGGCACAATGCTACAGTCCCTGACACTATTGGTATATTTCCATGATATTCCAAGAATTAGAATCGGGATGCTAAGGTCCATAGTGGTACGGGTACCACTACGATACTGAATGGTGATGATTTTCGGTATCTTATTGGCATCCATGGCAATGTGGGCCTCAGTGTTGTGATTGAAATAATTGCCATACCATGGACACTTAAGGCATCCAATTTTGAAATAATGTTGGGCTTGGAATAATGGTATTAGCATATTGTGGGCACCAACAACTTTTTGAGACATGAAGGAGGGAAAATGCTAAATGATTTCACGGCGATACGCATGAATGCAGGTATTGGTAGCTCAATAGTACATGGTTCAAGAATTCTTGTTAAAACATAATCCTGCAGATTAGGGTGTATGCAACATTTTTTGGTGAGCAGAATCATGTATATAGTTTCCATTTTCGCTTTCATGTTCATAAACTCTAATTTCTTTGTATTTATTCCAAAGCTTTTATATAAAATTACTCATTGCGTTCAAAATAGTCATACATTCCGAAACAGCAAATATATATTTTTTGCAAAATCTCATTAACTTTATCAGGTCTTAGTATTATAGTTGTATTGTTAAAGAGTAAGGCATTTGATATCTGGAATTACTTTGCAATTTCATTTCACGTTGTGGTGAATTGTAAACAGTTATGGCCATGATGTGCCTAAAATTACGTAGCAGAGTTCCGCAGAATGGTAACTGCATAAAAAGAGATAAAAGTTACATTGTGTTTAATGTTGGACAACACCATTTTGAGGATTGTGACAATGTAGTTTAGGGCATATCACGGTTCTAATTCTTTTTAAATCACCCACACCAAAAAATGGAATTGTCAAATTGTAGTACATGTCAAATGGCTTACTCACTATTGATAAAAGTATAAACGTACCTCTAAGGGGCCGATTCCGATCCGTTAAAATTCTCGTCCATACGATTCGCATCCGGAGCCGTTTCCGTACGACTCGTACACACACCGTACGACTCGACGAGTACAATCTGGACCGGGGTATCGGGACGCGATTCGTACAGTCCACGTCAGGTAAGGGCGATTCGTACGGAAAAGCGCACATTCACATACACACCGTACGGTGCGTACCCCTCCATGATCGCAGGGGTACGCACCGTAACCCTGCGTTCATGGGGGGTATGCACCGTACACCCAGCGGACATGGGGTATGGTGCGTACACCTCAAGATCGCGGGGTACGGTGCGTACACCCCGTGATCGCAGGGGTACGCGCCGTACCCCTGTGATCATGGGGGTACGCACCATACCCGGGGGGTGGGGGTGTTCCGTACCTGTTTCGGGGCAAACTCTGCTTTTACGGCTGTTTTCAGCTCCCGTAGAAAAAGGGTCGACGGTGCGTACCCAACACGAATCGTACTTGCCGGTTCGGAAAAAGCAGCCGCGAACCGTACAGATGTCACGTACAGCGAGTTCGGAGGGAGATTCGTACAGGGATTTGATTCGTACGGTCCCTGTACGATTCGTACGGAGTCCAGCTCCTGGTACGGATCGTACTTCGTCGTACGTACGGGGGACGTTGCAGGGTACGATTCGTACGGGAAAAACGCTCCGAACGGCAATTCGGAGCGCTTTTTACCGGATCGGAATCGACCCCTTAGTGTCTCTCGTCTGTGTGTTTTGACTTCAAAATATCATGTTGAGGGCGATTTAGCTTCAGTTGGCAACAGTTTTTAAAAGAAATCCACAGTATAATTAGCATCATGTTGAAGTTTCTAGCAGGTCTCAAAAAAATCAATTATGGAGATTTTTGTCTAAAGGCCACCATATTTTGCTAGATTCCAGGAATTCACAAGCATGATGAGCATTGATCATATATGCTTTAGTCGAGAACCGTCAGTTTTGAAACCTTTTTTTTTTTTTTTACATGGACGTTTACGTAGAATATGCAAAAGGTGTAATAGCTCAAACCTGAATGAATTTTTGGCAAGCGCCTAGATTCTTCTGGGACTCAATGCGTGCTTTGCCCAAAGTGAAAATAAGCACATTTTGAAAAACAGCCTAATGAAGTTGTGGATATATCTATAGATCAGGCTCAGAACAACAGTTGTGCTTTGAAACTGTTCCTAAAAGTGTACACATGCACAGTTGGTTCCCTTTGCATTAAATATGTACATGCCACTAAAATTAATAAAAGGATATCTAGCATTTTTTGCGAATACTTTACCCATTCTCACGCATGATATTTATTTAGACCAATGCAAACTAAATTGCTTAGTTAAGCCACTCATTCAGTTCAACAAACGATCCACTCATTCACAAAGAGTAACCCTACCATATCGGAATTCGGGTTAAAGATTGGCACGTTTCCAGAAAAGCGAATTGTTCAACCCATACGCACTGAAAATAATCCAGTGCACAGTAAATCAAAAGCCGGATGTACCTGCCCCATCACAGTTGAGCACACTCTTGAACCTACTGTAGGCCACAAGGACCTCATCACTGACAATACCATCTGTTAGACAGGTGGACATATCTTGCCCAACCTTTGCCAGCAAGTTGTCCTTAAAGTCCTTAGGCACCACCCGGCACCATTTCAAGCGTCGAGCTTGGTTGGTGAGTCTTATGTCAAGGATTCCAGCTATCAAGTTAGTTGTGACTTTTTTCTTTAGGTCATCTGTAACGTCAGCCTTACAGGGTTATGATCGCCATAGGAAGACCAAGAAACGTTATACTGGCTAAACCTGTTTGCCACATTTAGGCTGACAAAGATATAATCAATAGTTGACCCACAGCCTTTTCCTTTAAAGGTTGGAACGTCCCCTGTAAATTGGGTAGGGTAGATCAAATTGTTTCCTGCCACCAAATCTTCTAAGTACGATTCCTGCAGGGAGTGCTCAAAATGAATATTATCTTGGTTAGCTGGACCTAGACTGTCCCAGACAAAACAATTACCATTGCAACAGTGAACATTAAAATCTCCAAGCACTATAACCGAATAACAATCTGTACTGTTGACATTATACATTTCTAAGAAATCATATAGACTGACAAGATGTTCATTAAAAATGGTCTTATCAAAGGAGTTATAAAAGTTAACAATAAGCCAGTTACTAGTGGTTTTAGTTAAAATTTCCACGGCTAGGCAGTATGGTGTACCTGTCTCCACTTTAGTGTAGGTCCCCTCGAGTTTTAATGAGATACGGGTTAGGAGTCCACCCTTCGCCCTCCCCATAGGGGAAGCAACTGCTGATGACCAGAAGGCCGCAAACCCATCCAAGAGAAAGGTGTTTTTTGTGTCCCAAGTTTCTTGGAGCCCAATAATATCACAATCAGTAAGACAATCCCTCCACTTTGCGTCATTTGCTTTACTGTTTAACCCGGCAATGTTCCAGCTAAGGAACCTGGTTCCTAGACGAGGGACCTTAGCTACCACCATACCATCATTGCAGCCACCTTGTCCATCCCCCAAAATGTTCGTGATGTTGAGATTGCCACCCCCACATGTACTCACTGAGTTTCCAGCTATTCCACACTCCTCCCCCACAACCGGTGGATAAGCTTCTACATCCGGTAAAGAGTGGGCCCGGCCAAGTTCAAGTCAATCATTGGAGTCTAGATCACTCAGGGGTTGATAACGATTGAATATGTCAACCCCACGGCCAGTAGACCCATCAGTGCTGTTACCTCTGCCCCTAAATGAATCATTAAGGGGCTGCTGAGTTAAATGTCTGTAAAAATATCCCAGTGGTTGAAGTGTGATATGGGGTAGAGAGGTAGCTCTTAACAATGCAGTATTGGCAAGATGTGGATTTCTAAAATTAATAATGACACAATCGCCACTAATATTATTATGAGATCTTCCTATCCATGTGACTCTTCTGGAGATTAAGATCTGGTGTGATAGTGCCACTGGAAACCCACACTCTCTATTAAGCCGTGACACAGTTTTGTTCTTCAGGGATTCGTGGGATTCTGTTTGGGTGGCCAGTCTCTATTACAGGTGGAACATTAGTCAGGACTGCCACAAGCAGGGCACATTCTGGAGGTAAATCTGGTTGTGAGCTAACCAGACATCTATTCTTTGCTTCTGCTCGCCCTATCTTACTCCCTAGGCATGTTACTGGCGATGGAATTTTACGCACAGTTTCCAGGGCTACAGAGACTGCTGGTTCTACTGTACAAGATCCCCCATTAGGAAGCTTTAAGGTCTCATTATTAACCCTAGGATCCTTTTCAGCAGCTCTATCACTTTCAGTTGTGTCAATGCGGGGTCCCAGAAGGCTGCCTAATCTCACAACTTCCACAGACATCAGGTCAAGTTTGGCCATAAGAGGTTTAACTAGCTTAGCAATTTTTGCATCTATAATGCCAATCAGGAGATCTAATTGCTCTGTGTCTATTTTAACTGTGGCATTATTAACTACTGACTCGGTAGCACTTCAAGCACTAGTGAGTGGCGAGTCTGCTCTTTTGTTGTTTCGGCCCCCCCGTTTGATTTGTGTGTTCTTACGAGATCTCAGTACTCTCTGTGTTCTCGGGGACGGGGAGCGCTGAGCTGGGGAATCATGAGGAATACCCGATTTGTCCTGATTATGCATTGGTTCTATAAAAGGAAGAGCTGGATCTTCCATGTTTACTAAATCGGGTTGATCAGCATCACAACTATCACCCTGTGGGGATTGAAACAATACAATGAGCGATGTAGTTGGTGAGAGAGAGGAGGTCCCCCGGCCTAACTATTTACGTCGTTCGCTGTTGATTTTGTTCACAACTTTCACCAGATAGTTGTCTAGCGTCGCTGATACAGCGGCTGTTTTAACTGCTTTGGCTTTCGACATTATTAGTGCTTACAATTAAATCTACAAAGTTCAATTATGGGAACTAAACCGTCACAAAGATCACAGTACAATAATGAAAGGCTTATTTCAACTCCTTATCCTACAACCCTATGGTTCAAACAATTCAAACAAGCATACGCTAAATAATTAAAAGTCTCACTTTATCTGGGGTGCCGAAGCTCAGCTACAATGTCCAAGAACCAAGGTCCGAGGCCCAGCCCAGCCTCGACCTGCCTCTGACGGCCTGAGACGGCCCGCCCTTTGTCCGGGCTTCGTCCGGCTTGTCCCGCGCGCGTCCCGCGCAACGTGACCAGGGTGTTGTTTTAAAGTACCAGTAGGCGGGTGGGCGTGCCTCCGCACAGGTGTAGTCCTGCATGGACTCCAGGTCACTGGAGTCCCGTGCGGCGTGCCGATTTTGCCCCCAATGCGGTTGGGCGGGTCTCCGCACAGGTGCAGTCACGCACGGACTCCTGGTCACTGGAGTCCCGTGCGGCATGCCGATTTTGCCCCCAATGCGGGTGTTGGTTTCCTGGCCCCTTGATGCGCAGCCCCTCCGGGGGCGAGAGCAGCTCTGGTGCCGGTAAGCTGAACAGAACGATGCAGGACCCGCGCTTGCGGGTACGGCAAGGAGTTTTCAATTGCCGTGGGCGGGTGGGCGTGCCTCCGCACAGGTACAGTCACGAACGGACTCCTGGTCACTGGAGTCCCGTGTGGCGTGCCGATTTTGCCCCCAATGCGGGTGTTGGTTTCCTGGCCCCTTGATGCGCAGCCCCTCCGGGAGCGAGAGCAGCTCTGGTGCCGGTAAGCTGAAAAGAACGATGCGGGACCATTCATCAGCCAGTCTCACTTACTAAAACGTTTAAATGCAATTGATGCAATAGACCAGTTTCATGCTGGTCATTTTAAAGGCCAAAAGTTTTCTAAATGTTATACATTTGAATCTTCATTGTCACTTTTTTCACACACATGGATTTCTCAAGAACTACTGAACAGATTTACACCAACCCATCAAATTAATGCTTTCTGAGTGATGTTCTATTTTCATACCAAGTTATGTGCAAATCCATTTAGTGCTTTAGCTGCAGCGGGAGTAACATTTCCTTTGATATCCTAAAAGGGAAATAGATCATTTTTTATCCCATCCATAACTTCTTTTGCCCTAGACTGTTCAGAAAAAAAGATGACATGCCAAAACGTAGCCAGATACATTAAGATAGTGCCAATTTCCTGTAGATTTGTCAAACAGTGACACAGTTTTAAGCAAACCAAAAATGGTTTTTTGATGGAAAGTGCGTCTGAATCACAGAACTGCTTTTGCCAACTCTGTTATGCACAAACCCTGCCATAATTGCCCCTTGGAGTCTTTCTTGAAGTAGGGGCAACCATTTCCCCTGGACTTTTAAATCTGAAATCATTCAGATTATTCTCTATACGTGAGAAGATAGCATGGCCTACCTTTACCTGCCAGAACACCTCAAAGGCACAGACAAAATATGTGCCATATTGAACTAGGATGTCCTTGGTATTCCAGCGTGTAAGTCTGTGAATTGCATTCCTTTTTAGGGGATTGTGTCTTCATTCTCTGTGCTCCAGCCAGCCTTGTTGCCCCATTTTCACTCCTCTTTTTTACGTGTCCTTCACTGACATTCAGGCTAAGGACAGAATAGCGAAGGGAATCAACCTTTTTTAGTTTTTTTCCCCATGGTCCAGTGCATAACACCTTATACCTAATTAATCACATGTTTTCTCTTACTGCACTGCCATCCCACCTTTCTGCGTTAACCTCACTGAACTAACCTTAGTATTTAATGGACATTAGACAGTCATCCATACCACCTAAACACAAGAAGTTTAATGTTGCCTAACCCAAACTTACACTGTCTGTCCAATTGCATAATAATTATTGCATTTTAGTAGAGTTTACTATTTGTATTGTCTTCAATCCTAATCGTGTTATTGTATTATAGAAATGTCATAGTTCCATACCATAGGCATGAAGTGCTCCCGTTTGTGTCTAGATCCTGTGCACCTTTTTGAAGGGCAGGTTTAAAAAGAGTGTTTGTAAAATGACTTATGTGGTAGGTACAATGTGAGGTGTGTGTGGTTTGATACATGCGGTAAAGATTGTGCGGTAGTGCTGCACATAAGGACACAGTTTTGGGGAATAATGTCAGAATAGGTGGACTTGGTCATGCCCTTTTGATTCATTACAAGAAAAAATGTAGCAGTGTTTAATTTTATATGCATGTTACGCCACTAGCAGACTCTTTTGATTGTATGTGCACATTATGTCACTTGTAGCCTTGTAAAATTGTGTAAGCATATTGTTTCTCTGCTAAACTTATAGACTACAGTGTTAAGCGAATACTGTGTAATGCTGTTCTCTGACCTATTGCTTAACAGTTGTTTCCTTCCTCCCAGCTATGTAATTGTCCTACCACTTTCCACTCATCCAGGTATCCATCATCCCTGCCCCAATGTATCCCACCTCACTGTACCTTTCCAATGCCCACTCCTTCTCAAGCACCTAATATCTGATGACCCATATGTAGCTAACCACTATGCACTAAAAAAAAATCTTCACCTTCATGTGGGCAGTCTTTACAATTAAATTAATATATACAAACCATATAGTTGAGCACCAACAGAATAGAGATAAGAATACAGAGTACCTTCAAAAGCATATTCATCTGGTCTGTGTATAAAATGCTACGAAAATAAGTATAAATCGTATATCTAATGCAGCCAAGCCAGAAACCCTTAGGCCAGAAAAATATTAGTATAGAAACTTGGAGCAGTTATTGTTGAGAGCATATATACAATTATGGACAGTTGCCATCCATAATCTCTTTCAAATTATTATTATTATTTTAATCTTCAAAAACCACAAGTTTCAAATACACAAAGCTCCTTATTTTCATCATGGTCTTCAAAACAGAACTCCCTACTGCTGCACCAGTTTCTCTAGACAACAGTCTGAACCCTCCACCACTCACCCAGCCCTCTGCTTGCCCAACCTCTCCTAACAATTCATATTGCACTGCTAGGTCTTCTCACTAGTTGATTGTACAATTTCCAAAATGTCTACCAAAAAAAAGAGAAAATCGTGGGGAAATTCCTATGAGGTTTACATGAGTGTATGCACTTTACACTAGAACTCTTTATAATACCTTTACTACTACTGTTGAGAGCAATCTCTCATGCTGCTAACTGCTAGAAATATTTGACACATACCCCCTCTCAATTCTATGTCACCAACCAGTATTACATGAGCAGTGACATCGAACCTCTTGAAGCCACTTGAAGCTCAAATGGTACTTATTCATTCCTATTGTTTAATGACACACACATCACAATTATTCCCTGGAACCACTTCCCACAAGCGCATGACCAAAATGCAAATAATTCACTCTCTCGCTCACAAACACCATTGCTACCCACTCAAACTTGCCACACCTAACCAACATGCTAGGAGTACAAATGCAATCACATCTTCATTGTGCAAAATCTTTTACCAAACTCTCCAATTATGTGCCATGTCTACGTGTCATAATTTTACTTCCGTGCATGTTATAAGTTCACTTACTCCAAGCATCACCTTACATGAATTTCATAGATAACTCCCGGGGGTCGATCGCTCACAAGATTGTAAACTTGCTACACAATGGAAAATGAAGCTACTTCGAACCTGCTCTCTACCTTCACTCTTCCAATAAACCACACTGTCCCATTAACAGAAGACTATGTCTACCCCACAGTTCAGTATGTACAACTTACAACGATAGATAATCATTATACCAAAAAAATTGCATGTCTCATCAGTCTCATTCCAATCACTATATAGCACAGAAATAGCCAGGTAACTAAGTGATTACATTTTGGCAATTAATGGCAAATGCTACATCCAACCCAGCTCTGCTAATATCCGAAAATCTGGGTATAATCTTCTGACCAAAACACTCCATTTGTAGTTTTCATACTACCCATGTGCTATGATATTGTCCATTGTGACTAGGAAATCCGTAAAAGCCAGCTTCCATCCCTCTGGTACCTAAAAACCAACAAGTCTCTGTCCTTCTCATTCACCTTAACAATACCCCTAATTCACCACCTCCTTTAAAACAACCTGGCATTTGTTGAGGACTTCACTGGATATAGACAAAACATTCTGACATGAAATGGTTGTATATTCCTAGAAGATTTAAACCTGCACTGGAATGTCAATTTAGAGTAAGATGCTTACTTCGTTCTTCGAAGATAACCATCTTATTATCAGAGACTTACCCACAGCAATGTGGCTATACCTGAACTAATCCACTAGCTCCTTAACATTGATGTGCCTATAGCCGTTGACCAGTGTGACACCTTCCACATTATTTTAGTCATAACTCCAAAACATACCTTCTCATAAAATTAAGAAGCAGCCAAAATCGCACTCAACTAGGTCCAGGGATATCATGCATCCACTCTGCTGGAAAGTAGCCAGAATATTGTGATCACTCCTTATGCCACACTGGCTCAGAATCATAACACCTTGCTACCACAAGGCAAAACTCCACACCACTACACCTTTTGAAACTTCTTGGCAACCTATACTGTACCCATACTTGTTAAATTATGCCTTGAAACACTATGTGACTTCATGAATTCTTTGGGGATAACTTGTCATCAAGTATGTAGATATTGCCCAATGGTTGTATAAAATCCACAGTCAGTGAGTCACACCACACACTGCCAAAAATTCAGGCAGTATTAGGGGACCCATGGAACACTTTAATTAAACAATAGAAAACAGGTATACCGCTGACTTCAGACTTACTCAAGACTATTTCCAGTGCCATTTCGTTAGTCATAGTAGCCTAAACTGAAATGGTGAAAATCAGCCACAACCACCTGAGGTTACTGTTGCCCATTAATCCTAATGCCACAATAGTTGACCTCAAACAGGCTATTAATGCATTTGTCATCCACAACGTACAATATTGAAACCTGGTACTAATTGATCTCTCAACAATTTGGCTACCACCTCTCAAGACAGGATATATGCCCTGGCTCGAAAGCAGGAAATACAAGGACAGTACTGCAATGCTAAACACACGCCAATGGTTACAAATGTATGCTTGATTAACTTACTTTAAAAACAGCCTGCATCACCTATTAAGCAATTATATTTAAGCCCCACGCACTCCACAAAATAACCATCCCTGGAGGCCAGAAACAAACTGTAAATCAATTCTGTGCCCAGAGTTCCCCAAGTATTTCCACGAAAATATCAGTGATTCTCTGGGCATGCACCAATAATTTAGAACATCATCTGAACTAAAGTCAGACTTGTTCAAACTTTCTCTTGCAAAAAAGGTCTTTAGCTACTAATGGAGCACCTGCACACTACCCAAACCTTCATCCACTCGTATTTGTAATCCCAGCCTCAAGTCTACTATAGATAAACAGTGATTCCCTTCAATGATGATAATTTTCCTGTTTGTACTTTAAACCTACCCTAAATCGCTTTCTTTCTCCACTTGACAGCATACCACACCTTCTAGGCATGAAAAGTATGCTTTATTCTTCCTGTCTTGATAGTAGTACCAGCTTCCTCCCTCTTTGCTCGCTATCCTCATCTGATACCCCATCTCTCGCTCCTTGTCTGACTATTTAATTACAGTGTCTGGTATACATCAAATCGTTGATTGGTATGACTGTGAACATGATTCTACCAATTTTAGATGTGTATACGTTATGGCCATGTTGCAGTGTAAACTGCTCCCACTGGAACGAGAAAAACACTAAGATAAAAATATGTGTGTTTGTGTCTGTCGCATGCCCATGGGGTAGTTAAAAAGTGTTAACATGGCCGTTTGTTCTTCCTAGTCTGTGGAATCACAACACAACCGGTTGTTGTTATATTTTACTTCAAATGTTTTAACTTTTCAATATATCGTGTTCAGATAAATGTGTTTGTAGGCCAGGCCTCTATATTACAATTTGCTTTAATAAAGTTAATATTTTTTATTTTATTTAGAGAGCACTGAATTCATTTTTTGAGCCCCTGATGGGACAAGATCTTGACCCTGATCCCGATGCTGATGGGCCCACCCAACAAGAAGTACCCCTGAAACAAGAAATACACACACCTTCTCAATCAGTAGGAGAAACCTGGTACACAACATTGCTATTGTATATATTTGATCCAACAGCTGTCTTTACTTGGACTCGAGGCCCTTTGCATCCACCACAATGCACTCACTAATATACTGGTTTCACTGTGTGTTAAGAACTTCGGAATTGTTAAAATGATAACATGGTTTTAGAGTGTTACCTAAAAATGCATTTTTTGTTCTTAATAGTTTCAGCTTCAGAGGTATTTGATTGACCAACAAAACAATTCTAATACTGCCTGCTTACTAATGAGTGATCTGTGACCCTGAATGTGATTTGGAGATTTAAATCCAAAGGAGTGAGAGTAATGACTACCATTGGTCGAAACTTCTTACATCACCATCCTTGATTGAGATATCGGGGTGATAAAGCTGTAACAGAATTCCCTGTAACGGTTTCCTGATTTTCAGTCAATAAAGTCCTTGGCAATGGCAATAACCAGTACACTAGAAACTAACTGCCCCTTTGCGAGGGTAACTATGTCTGGCAAAGTGTATATTTGTGGTATGAGGGATTGGAAAGATGTGAACATTTCTCCCTATGGCCTAATATTTTGTCATATGGTTCTGTAGATCACTTGGGCTGTTTAACACACTCTGGTGTCTCTAAGGTAAGAATGACTCCTGGATACAGCCTAACAAATGGTGTAAAAGATCCTAGGCCAACCATAACCACTCCAAAAGTCTTCAGCCACACTAAACATGGGCTTTAATGGCCGGGGGTGTGTGGGGTTTAGTGCACTAGCAGCCCTTTATTTATTTAAGGGTTTGTATAGCACCAGAATTGACTCCAGGGAGTATCTCTGTGCTTTTCTGTGGATGCGTATCAGTTGCACATACGGAAACTGTAAATTTTAAAAACAGAACAGAGTGGTTTTAAGTAATTTCCTAAAAACAAGAAGATTCGATCACTCTCTTAGATGAAGGGGGAGTTCATTCCAGTATTGCGGGCCGAGTTATGACAGTGATTTGCCACCTAATCTCGCTCTCCTAATTCTAGGAACCGTCAACAAGTGTTTATGACTGGAACGCAAAGATCTCGAGGGCTGATAGAGATTTAACTTTTCTGATAAATAACTAGGGCCAAGGTTGGACAATGCCTTACGAATAGTACAATAGACCTTAAATTTTATCCGTTGACGTATGGGTAGCCGATGAAGTTTTAAAAGAAGAGGGTGGGAAGCTGATCTAGGGGGCATGTTCAAGACTAGTCGTGCCACTGTGTTCTGTACCACTTGTAGTTTGTTGATTGAAGTTTCATTAGCAGAAAGCAACAGACCATTACACTAATCTAGGCGACTCAATATGAGTGCCTGAGTCAGAGTCTTTTGGACAGAGTCTGGAAGTAAAGGAAAGACTCGTCGGAGTAGGCCCAAATAATGAAAGCATGTACCACCTGTCTGGCCAATGTGCTGCTTGAAGGTGAGGGCATGGCCTAACCGAACTCCCAAGTTCTTGACAGAAGTTTTTGGGATGGGAGGCTTCCCAAGAATGATAGGCCAACAATTAGGGGACCATAATATGGGAGCCTCCCCAAAGAGTAGAAGCTCGGTTTTCCCGACGTTACATTGAAGAAAATTATTCCTCATCCATTGTGAAATGGCATTCATGCCCAAAGAGAAGGTCTCCTGGATGGTAGGAGTGAGTTCATGGAAAGGAAAGAGCAGCTGCGTATCGTCGGCATATGATATTGGAATAAACCCATATTTCCTTAGAACATTAGCTAAGGGAGCCACATGGATATTAAATAGACTGGGGCTCAGACAGGAGCCCTGTGGGACTCCCTTGGAAAGTTCCATGGGTGCTGAACGATACGGGCCTAGATAAACCGTCTGAGTTCGACCAGATAGAAAACTTGACATCCACTGACAGGCGGAGTCTCTTAGTCCCATTTCCTTCATCCTTCTGAGCAATATTTGGTGGGAAACAGTGTTGAAGGCAGCGGATAGGTCCAATAGCACCAGAATCATGGAGTGGCCCTTGTCTAGGGTCACTCTGATGTTATCTGTGACCACTAGCAGGGCTGATGCGGTGGTATATTTGGGCCTAAAGCCTGACTAAGAGGGGTCTAGGCCACCTGAAAGTTCGACATAACTAGAGAGATGTTTGTTAACATGTCTCTCTAGTAATTTACTCAGAGATGGCAAGAGCGAAATGGGATGAAGATTGGTCAGAGGGGCCTTAGTGTTCTTTCGGATTGGCATTATCTATGCAGCTTTCCATTCTGGTGGAACATGACCTTCTTTTAGTGATAGATTCAAAAGATGTCCAATCAATGGGGCAAGTTGAGGAACAAGGGTGCTGGCTATTCTTGCAGGGATCAAATCACGAGGAGAGCCGGACTTAACTTAATGCATTAGAGCATCTACGTCTGTTGTAGTAAGTGGAGGAAAATTCTCAAGCAACGTAGAAGGAATCCGTACTGGTGCATCCATGGTCAAAGGCAATTGATGGGAGTTTCCAGAAGAAATAATATTGTCATAGATTGATTACATTTTTTGTGAGAAGTGTAATGCAATATTATTGCAGAGTGTTTGTGAGGGTGCTTCAACATTCTCACAAGCCTTGGGTTTTATAAATGACCGAAGAATGTTATATAAAACCTTTGGCGCATTACCAGCCAGTGTAAGTTGGATAGAAATGTGATTTTTTTCGTGCAAGCTTAATACAACTATGATAGCTTGACAAAGAGACTAAAAACTGAGCTTTGTCACTTTCCTTGTGAGTGATATGCAATTTCCTCTCATGTTTCCTACATAGTTTTCTTTTAATAAGTAATCAAGGGGAGAACCAGACAGCTTGCTGGCATTTCGGATGAGTAGGGGAGCGTTTCACTGGTGCAAGGTGATCAATGGTCTGGGTTCATGCTAGATTGTAATTAATTAACGCTTCTTCTAAGTTGTCTGAGGATTTGTTTTGTGGTACTTTTAGAGAAGGCGAGACCTTCTGCCATAGCCTGCTGGTCATACCGGTATCTAGATGTTGTGTAGTGTGTTTTATCTAGGTACCTGAATCAATATTCTATTCTTTGCCCTTGTCCGGCTATAAATCAATAATATCCCTGCAACGGCATAGAAACCCTTTTTCTTTTTTTTCTTTTTTCTTTTTTTTTTAAAACCTTTATTTGGACAAAAAGGATATACAAATACAGGCCTACAACCAGTCAGGCCGGCCACTAATACGAACGGCCAAGCAATAAATCCAGGATGACAGTGTACGGAATAAAACGCAATAAATCGCAATCATTACAATCATCAAAAAAGGGGGAGAGGAACACAGACGGCCAACAAAAAGGAACAATGAAGGTTAATTTTATAATTATACAAAAAGGGAATATCGCAGGCTCGACTACAACACAAGACGTTACCGGGTTCCCAGAGCGAGTCATCGACAACAGTAAAGCTGATGGGTGACAATGTGGGAGAATGGTGTAGCAACTCACATCAGTGGAGGAGCAAATAACAGTAAATCAAAGCCATACTTAGTTTCACTCGCCTCAGCCAGACCCACCCCCCACTAGCACATTAGTGATCAAAACCGGAACCGGAATATAGACATCGTAAAGGAAAACTAACCCGCCATATTGACCTCAAGGAAAGGAAGGAAAGAAGAAAAACAGAACTAAAGGGGGAGAACACCGCGTCGGTACCAGCACCCCACAGCAGAAACACCTAAGGATTGGGGACATTGATATTAAGGAGGGTGGAAGAGTCGCGTTCAAAATGCAGTATAGCCCCATAGAAGAAGCGGCGGGTATGCAGACCCCACCCACATAGCCCATGGGAGACAGGGACAGACGCGGCACCCCTATAAAGAGACACAAAAGGGCCATAGAACTAAAAGGAAGACAACGAAAAAGTCCCAACCCACCCATACCACCCAGCACCCCTGCAGAAGGCTACGGCCTACCCCCCCTAGCAGCGTGCCTGTCGCCCTAAACCGAACCCGAAATGTAGTAAAGACAAAGGAAAAAGGAATGAAACAAAAACAAAAAAGAAAACACAAAGACACGAAGGAAATAGGAGGGGGGAGTAAAGGATCAATTAACAATACGTTCGGCCCCAATCCTCCGCCCAACCATATAAACGTAACATTTGAAAACCAGAGCGACACATTCTCGAGAATCGTAAAACAGATTAGGGGGTCACCCACAACGCCATGAGTACGGGCCGGTCCGCCGCTAAGCTGTACCCCGGCGATCCACCGGGACTAAGTTATCTCACCCCAGGCCTTTTTTAGTGACCACCACCATCAACCACATAGCGGCAGGAAATAGGCAACTCAATATGAAGACAGCACTCGAATGAAGGAACATTAGACAAAGGTGTAGATCAGGGAGGTCCAGCAACAGACGAGAGAACAGGAGTCCGGGTATATAATTCAAGTGTCCCAGGAAAAGTAACCCGAGCCACAGAACACAGGAGTTCAGTCTCGCCATCCGAAAAAAACGGAGCTCCCCCGCAGTACAGGACAACGACCCCACCGAAGCAAAGATAGACAACAGTCCACCATGTTCATTGGATGCACGGACAGGAACAGGCCCGAGCCCGGGGTCCAAGTCTCCAAACTCCAAACAGTGAGGCACCAAAGGGTCCAATGCCACCGGAGAGCAGGCCTGTCGATAAGCGGCGACGGTAATCTTCGCCGCGACCAGGGGGGGCGAGGTAGCGGCTCCATCGAAACAAGAGGATACCGTGAACAGCTTTCCATCCAAGATGGCGGCGGACCGCACAAATTCCCCCGGGGCACCGGGAATCAAGGCCGCTTGCAGGGATCGCAGGGCCGTGATAACGTCACCGATGGTGGGCTCATGCTCACACAGTAAGGTCTCCGTGCCATCCAGCCTCTCAGGTCCACCGGTCTGGGGACATCCACAGCCCAGGTCGTCGGCCGCCATTTTATAATTCCAGCCGCGACACCACTCACCACGGCCTCCGAAGCCGGCACTCAGATGCGGATCTCCTCCGGCACACAAAGGGAAAAGATAAAGGAGGGGGACCCCGCTAATGGCAGCCTTGGTGCAGAAAGGAGAGCCGCCAAAGTCGGGGGTCCGCCGCACTAACACCTGCGCGGTCTACGAACAGAGTCCGGGTACATGGCTCCAGGAGGGATGAACGGGACAGTGGCGGGGGGCGTCCCCTCACACGAGCAGTCCCCGGATCGCCGCACCCCGCACCAGCTCCACTGCCGCCGCGGCAGGCCCGGGCCGGATCCACCGGGTCACTAACACAACGGCCTTACGTTGTCAGGCGCCTCCCTCGGCCGGGGACACCATCGACACCGCCACCAGGCTGAGTCCAGTAGGCGAGGCCCCGGTCCCGACCCCACGGAGGCCCCGTTCTCTCCGGGGGCAAAACTTCGGACTCACTGCACGCAGGAGCCTCCAAATCAAACGGTGAGTGCGAGCAATAATTCACTCATCTTAATCCACTCGAGTGTGTCGTCTTAGGGCAGGATATGAAGCAGGATATGTGTTGCAGGCCGGATGGCTGACGGAGCCGAGCTACGAAGCGACCATTACGATCGCGAGCTTGGCTCCTCCCCCTAGAAACCCTTTTTCATAATTCGGTCATAGCACATGCTGTCACATTAAGCAAGCTTATTCCTCCAGCCCCCTAGAAAGCACACCGAGTTCTTAAACAAATCCAAGCCTCCAGCAACCTGGGAAATCCCCGCTGCTATTGTTTTGATTTCGTCCGAGAACTCCTGTAAAGCACTGTAAGAACGACCAGTTCTTAGTGACATCTTTATTGACGTCTTACGTCAACCCCGGCACCTTTCAGGTATAAATATACCGATGCTGCCTTAAGCAAACACACGGTGGTAATCCTGGAGCAGAGCAGCTACTACTTCCGAAGAGCCCAGCTGATGCGAGAGCCCACGGACGCTGTCCCTCCCTTTTGACGCGCTGAGAAAGACGCTGTCTTTTCTCTTGCCAAGAAATCTAGCCTCCGGCGTTTCCAGCTTACCCTTGCGGGTGACTGGGATACCGAGTCCTGAGAGAGAGAGATACCACCCCTCCTGCCTTCTCATACCCAGGTACTGAACTAACTAAACCCTTACAGAGAATTCTTGAGTCAGATTCTTGGCAAAACAAACTTAACTTAAACTGCTACTTACTTACTCCCTCCCACGTATTAGACTTAGGTCTGGTACACCGGGGTAGGCGTAGTTAGAAGCACCAGTTGAGTACGATTAGTCAATGTATATATGTATGTATCTATTTTATCCATTTTAAGTATCATATGTCTAAGAAACCATATCAATGCTTTTACAGTATTATTTCATAATCCTGCTTTTACTGTATGCACTTTACTTAACTATAAGTATTGCAATTGTAGCAATTCATTTCTCTTGTATGAGAAAAGAGACTGCTCAATAAATCACACCTTTTATTGAAAACGCCTGTCTCTCTTTTTCTCTGCAATCTGGTGAAACTAAGTACGCACCTTTGACTGAGTGAAATAGCTGTCTTTTGTTTTCACACGACTCTAGAGACATACTCTTATTCAGGGAGAGCAAAGTTGTCATGTTTTATGGTTGTCAGAAACTAAATCCCTTCTTGTCTATCCAGGGAGGTTAAACTCCTCCTCGCTTATTCAAGAAAGTTTCTAGTGAACTCTGAGCTAGCTGGCAAAAAACTTAAGTCTAATATAGTCAGTAAAGACCTAGATAACCTCAGTCCTACGTCTACACTACTGAATATATTATTCCAATGCGCAGAGCCTATTGGGACTATAGGAACTACACTACATGGCGCCCAACGTTTGGTAAGGCGATAAATCTAACGCAAGACGTTAGAGTAACTCAGTCGTGCTTTTTCACACAGACCCTTCTTCCCGTAAATACTCCAAAGACGTCTGGAGTGGGTCAAAGGTTAAAATCCGCCTGAACTTAGTAGAAAGAGATTTCTATATATATTTTTTGGTTTATTCAACGTTGAAGGATACAGTGTTCCAAAATACCTAATCTTTGTTTCCTTGAAAACCTGATCTGCAACAAAAACCTTCCTGTCAGTAAAATGTCAGACGGTGAAGGAGATGGGGAGACAGCTAGAATAGCAGCTCAACTCCTAGCGGAAGACACAAGTCTCCTACAGCAAGACCCGGATGCAATACTCATCCCGGTCAGCATAAGAAAAACTATAACTATTAAACTAATAGAAAATGGACTGACATCGAGAGGTGGTACAGTCATATTCGTAATAGAGGCACATGAATATCGGCAGACAGAGGTATTCTATTCATGGATAAACTTTCCAGCAGCAAACGCTGTCACACATGAGTTCCACTATTACAAAATAGAGGAACCACCGGAAGAGTACACTCCGTTCGAGGAGGTGGAAATACCATTAAAATACCAAGAGCACTTGCTCTGGTTTAAAGGCACCCTAAAACATAATAATCACATCACCAGGCTCGGTCCACTAGGTAGACCAGGAGCAACGTGGCCGGTTCTAGCCAGCTACACACCACATCCAGACATTGAAAAAATGTCAATACCAGAACTTTTGGTACAGTTAAAACAACTGATTAAAATACATAGACAATTAGTCCAATATGTAATGCGGACTTCAACAGTCCAACCAGCTATTAACATTCCACAGCTGACCCCTCATCAGGGGAATACAAATAAAATAACACCACATAACATACAGTCATGTCTGGGTAAAGTACCCGCAAAACGGGAACAAATTCCATTCTGGTTAGCACAAAAAATCACTCAAATAGAGGCAGTTTTTCCGGACACTACCCCTACTGAGAAACACAGAATTCTGACTATCTGCCTTCCAATGGGGATCGCACCACATGTGGAGGACGGTGACACTTGGGGCACAGTCTTTGCTTCCATTTACACAAAAACACATGGTGTTCCGTCCATGGCGGTAATACCAGATGTGCTAAGACAGATTCAAAATGAATACGGGACAGAACCTGCTTTAACTATGGGTATGAAATTACTGAAAGACTTCAAGCAGGTCTCAGCTTTATTATTATCTAACATAAAAGGAGAAGCAGCATCTGTGGCGATCCGCCAGAAATGGAAAGAAACAGATATAGCAGAACAGCCATTTGAATTTGCCAGAATCATAGAAAAATCCTATGAAGAACTAGGAAGAGATAGTTTGGGTGGGAAACCTGTAAAACCCCAACTAACTGAAAATCCTGAAAAGATATTTATTAAAAATAATCTAAACACTCCAAAGAAGAGCTGGGATGGAAATAAACAATCCACTCCCAAGCCAAAGAAAAAAGATTCCAGTCCAGTGGAAAGTCTCCTCGGCGGAGAGAAAGATCTCCGGACCAAGGACACAGGTCTCCCCAGAGGGAGCCCTCTGAAAAAATATACAACCTTAGAAATAGGGATAATTTAAAGAAACCTGATAGATATCAAGATATTGATACACGTCCCTCTCGATCTTTTCAGACTTCCTCGCAGAAATCGGAAAGAAGAGGACGGTCAGAACACAGGGAAGAGCACGTCAAGTCCAAAGACAAGGAACCTGCTCATCAAAGTAAAAAACTACAATTTCCAAAAAAGAAGGTAGCCAGCATTAAAATAATCAAACATGCCGAGGATCCTGAGGACACAGTTGAAAAACGGAGAGTGGGCTCAGACAATGCTAGACAGCGCAGCAGAAGTGAGCATAGCTCGCAAGATCCTAATGAATCATCTGGAGACAGTGGACACGAATGAATACATTCAGGTGGAAACTGCAGACACCAGAGTTAGCAAACCTCATAAAATATACGAAATAACATTACGTATAGAGGGAGATAAGACTAGGAAAATTAGGGGTCTATTTTGGGATAACCTCTCCAAAGGCTATGACATCCTTTTAGCTGAAAAAGACTGGCCACCGGAGTTTGTCAGGGAGTGCCCTCATGGCGAAGAAATGATTATGCCTGCCTTCTCAAATCACATTCCAATACATAAGAAATAAACACTTGCAAGAAAGTGGGCAGTAGCCCAAGCTCCTGCATTATATAAAAACCATGTTGGATGGGATGAGGACTCTCCTCCTCACAAAATCCAGTTAAAAAATCAACCAACTGCACAAAGGCAGTACCCAATTAAGCAAGAAGCTAAAATACAGGTCAGGGAGATCTTAGATCAACTTGAATACCAGGGGGTGATTGAAACATGCACCTCACAAATGAACAATCCTTTGTTTCCTGTCTCCAAGCCAGACGATTCATATCGTCTAGTTTTGACTACAGACACCTTAACTCATGTTGCAAAACTTTTGCAGTACAAAACTCACATATTGCAGCACTAATGAATAACATCGTGCGCAAAAAATACAAAACAACATTAGACATCTCTAATGGATTCTTTTGTCAAAATATAGCACCTGAAAGCAGGTATTGGACCGCTTTCTCAATAATGGGCTCGTAGAAAAATTCTGTCGACTCCCACAGGGGTTCAAGAACAGCCCAGGATTATTCTCAGCAAGAGTAACAGAGTTACTACAAATGTATGATGATGAGGCATTATCTTATGTCGATAACATCTATCTAACAGATGATGACTTGGATACTCACTTGAAAAGAGTGAACACCATAATACTTGGGTTCGCAGCAGAGGGTTACAAATTCAACTTTAAAAAGTCACGAATTGCCCATCTAACTGTCCTGTTTTTAGGATATGAATTATCAAGTGAAGGGAAAAGCCTGGCAGACAACTTCTTAGAGAAGTGCGCTGTAATCCAAGCACCAAGAACGCTGAAAAACTTACACAATTCTAGGTTTCCTGAATTTCGGAAGAACTTACATTCTAAATTATGCAGAAAGGGTTAAACCTCTCTATGAACTAATAAAACCAGATTTTAAAACAATCAATTGGACTCAAAAACACACAGAAATTTTGAGATCATTGCAAACAGACATGTTAGCTAAAACAAAATTGCAAACACGCGATAACACTCGCAACCTTGTAATCCGAGTCATCCCAGGAAGATGCGGATTCACATACCTAACCTCTAATGAGGGAGAAACAGTACCAATAGCATACAAATCACATTTGTACACAGAAGTTGAAAAAACATTCAGCATTAAGGAAAACATTGTTCATGCGGTTCAAACAGCTGTAGCAAAAGAAAGAGACCAAGCTGACGGCAGACAGATTACTGTTAGAACGGCAGAATCAGCCTTTGAGGCATTAACAAGCCCTTGTAATTTACCTACTGTGGCATTAAATCCAAAATGGATACAATGGGAAAATTCTCTTGCTACAGACAAAGTGAAATACTATTTTGACCCGGAAATGAAAATATTCAAAAATCTAGAATATGAAAGAGAATATCCTCTGCCAATCTACATTCTGCCCATACAACAGTACGCCTGTGTAATATATACAGACGGACATGCACAACCCTCAGTTTGGGGAAAACAAGCCTATAACGCCACATGCGAGATTGTTAAATACGTGTGGCGCGGAGGTAAATTGAGACCTCTGGTAACAAAATCACACTCTGTAGAGAATAATTCAGATAAGCAAACTGAAATAATAGCGTTAAAAATGGCGCTAGATAATGCGGATCGCGAATTCCAGACACTAATAGTGTGCGAATCATATTACTGCGGCAAATCATACAATAACGACTTGCAGAAATGGGTTCAAAACGGTTACAAGGATGACACAGGTGCCACAATAAAGCAAAAATCGCTTTGGGAACAAGTAGTTCTTTTACAGAAAGAACTACCAAAGACTCACGTGATACATTCATTGAGTCATGAACGTGATGGCGTTCACGTTCCAGGGAATTCATTGGCTGGGACAGCCACAGCGGAAGCAACTAAGTCGGCTTCCGTAGCTACAAAAAAGCGTTCAGGAAAATATGTAGACGGGGAAACGATGCTGGCGGTAAAAACGTCATCAAAAGGCGACTGTTCAGCGCTACCTGTCAACAATCCACTCAATTATACATACGTAATCGATGGAAACTCCGTTCCTTTTGCTCAAATCCCTGGAGTGTGGGATAGAGTGATTCCAAACACGAACAGGAGAAACTTATTAGTGGCAGACGCACATATGGGTGAGGGTTTAAGACACCTTAAGATTAAGGAGTCTCTGAAAGAATTACAATCAATATACTGGTGGCCGGGAATGAGCCTGCAAACCTACAAATTTGCATTTTATTGTAAAAACTGCAACAGAGACCGAAGTGGCGAAATGCCCGGAGCACTACCAATGCCATTCTTTTAGAGATCACATAAATTCCCATAAAAAATGCGTTCCATTAATAATATCATTTAAGACTAGCTTCACTTAAAAATGTAGACCCCAGCACTCGGCTGACGTCTGAACTGTTATAAAAAGATTTGCGAGTCTATAGCGGCATGGACGCAATTGGCATGCTACACTCTGACCAGGGTCCTGCTTTTAGCTCTCGAGCTTATGAGGAGGCGTGACCAGCATGGGCATTGCATTGCGGGAATCTTATCATTTCCTTCCTGAGGGAAATGGGATGGTGGAAAGAAAAAACCGAGACATAAAGCAATCTATAACGGCAAAGGTATTAGGTTCGGGTGTTGGGTGGGTCAAACATTTAATAAGTGTCCAACGTAGTCTTAATAATTTGCCAAGAACTTCTCTAAAAGGTTTCAGTCCGTACGAACTATTGTTCGGGACTAGAATGCATATCCAGGACCTCGATAGTCAAACTTCAGTGGTAGAAAGAAAATGCTTTGATATCAAAGATCGTTTGGCTATTTTATAGGACTTAAATGAAACAAGAAAAGACCTGAGCAACATAAAGTTGAAACAACAGCCAACAGCCACTGAAGAGAAACCACCTGTCCCAGCAAGGCCGGTCTGGATTTCAAAGATTGGGGATCTGGTCAGAGAGAAAATTGCGGTGAAGAAGGAATTTGGGCCTTCTTACAGAAAAGCAGTACCTATCTTAGCTGTCAACGGAACAAGATCAGTTGTACTACCGCCCCTTGCTGGTAAAAAGGAGAACCGAGTTGTATCCATCGACCTGGTTAAACCACAATCATGTGGCCAATAATAAGTAGTAGGCCAAGTGGACTCCCAAGAAGTAGCAGAACACCAACGTTTGCTACAAATCAAGAGGTTCAAACTGAGAGACTAATCACATTTGATAAACCTACAGTGAATCATCAAGGACTATGCAACAAAGCCATGGAACTTAAGCCTCTTGAAACCCAAATTACAACAATTCGTCAAGAAACACCTGTTTACAACGATGTAGCGACAGACTATGTTAATAAAACAAGGAAAAATCCAGAAGCAATTCCAATAATTGACAGAACTGCGTCAGGCTACTTCATCAACTTCGATGACTTTTCCGAGGATCCGAGCGAACCTGAGGAACAGCCAACATCAACAACAACTTTTAAAGACAAAACTAAAAAACTCTTTCATCAACTAAAGGAGACCTATCTGATTTCCCCATGGATTGAATTTTGGGTGGTGCTAGGTGTACTTTTCCTCCTGCTTTGGCTCATCATGGTGCTATGCTTGGGACACTTCATTGAGGGAAAATATATTACAATGGACACAGCAAGCCAGAACATTAACCTGGTCCTAAAGCCACACAAGTCTTCACACATCGAGAAAAGAGAACTTTCTTCAGTAAACTTCACAGCCAATCCATTACCCGGTGGGGTAGCATGGGACAAAACAGATTACGATATATATGGCCCGGTCGAACTCTTGAAGTATCCTCATCAATTTAAGGTTTCATTAAGTGACTTTGTAAAACCGAGTACATTCTCTGATGATTGGGACTTTGAAAGTATTAATGATATGATGTCAGACTTAGTTATGTCAGCAAAATTTACAGAACATGATTATTTACAGGGTTCATCAAATTATGATCAGATGTACTGCTACAACCACTATGGTAACCATTATTTGCATAAATCTGCTCAGCCTAGAAATGTTTTAAATTATAATCAATGTGAACATTGTGCAACTCCACCAAAAGTTAGTTCAAAAACATTCTATGAGAAATGTCCATACTTCTCAGGGTTTAACACAAGTGAAGCAGAAACATTTTATTTCAAACTGTTAAATAAGACAGGAATGAAAACTATGCTAACAAATACAAAATGAATCTATTCAGAATCGTTTTATGAAAAAATGAATACATTTGGTTTTGATTTCTGGAATAATAACTTTGAAACAAAAACAATCTGGGGTACTAAAGACTGGCAAGTCCGAGGTATAGAATCATTATTCAGAGCCTGCATGATCCCAGAACAAATTATCTTTTTGAATGACACAATTCAACAAACAACCTGTCTTGGCCTAGCCAAAATTAAAGACTTAAACAAACCGTCTATTCCAAAGCCAACACCTGACAGCAATAACACTACAGATGTTGAAATAGACGTATCCCATATTTTTAACCAAAACAGAACACATCCTGATTGGAAGAAATGGTTGATCTGGCCCATAGACACAAATAACTGTCAAGATAGATTCCTGAACAAAATACAGGGGTTCAAATTGAACAGGCCAGACCCTAGATTCTCCCAGCGACAACATCCAGGGATTGTAACAACATACAGTGTAGGTAAACTATGCCTTGAATGGCTACATACATCCACACTGGCAGAAATTAAGCAACACTTAACTTTACTTAAAGAAGGTGCTGACTTGCGTGATTTCCTTATGGGACCACGCAAACAGCGTCAAAAATGTTTCATAGCGGCCTCTATATATGCCGCTTATAACGAAGCTTGGAAAGTAACTCAAATTAAAACAGCAGAGAAAATACGGGAAATTGACCGTATTAATTTGGAAAAATCACTTTCTGTTGTGGACAATGGGTTAATGACTCGGTCTTCCAGAATATATTCACTGGACAGTATTGTATCATCTGCAATCGATATAATAGAACAGGACATGCTAATGTTACAACATGGTCAGTCCCAATTGCGTTCTATTGTACAGCTTGGCTGGACGTTACAAAATCTGCGTTCAGGCTACGTGCCTTCGCGTTTAATCAACACAACGTCACTATTCTCTATCTTTAACCTTACTGATATACAAATCAGCTTGGCACAGAAGGGAGCAGAATATACAATTCTGAGCATTGAAAAACTTGAGAGATTACCATTGACAATGTCAGAACGACCTGTCATTGAATGGATAATACACGGGATAGTAACTATTCCGATAACAACTTTCCAATTTTGATACTGCCAACAGTATATACAGGCAGGCCAGTATGAAAGGTTGGGTAAAGGTTACATCAAGTCATCATGGAAATTACCTTACACACACACATGTTATAGTGAAAAAGGAGAGAATGTATTTCTTGGTGATAATTGTGAAAAATCACTAAGTGGTATACTTCTGTGTCAGGGAATACATTTGCATGGGGCCTGTGAGGGGACTTCAAATAACCTTTCATGTCACCAGCTTGGCACACCTACAACTCGAATAGAGCCATTCTTTAGACGGCTTTCAAACGGGAGCTACATTCTAATAGTGGACCACAGATGTTGTGGCTTGGTGCCAGGAAAAGCTTATCTGGTAAGCGTAACGTCCAGGGTCACTTGCTGTGAGCAAGTATTGTATCCCAACGACACTCCAGACAGGGAGGGAAAAATTTGGCCCAGTCTGAAAATCTCTTCTATTCGAATTGATACTTTAAGCAGAATGAAGTCTGTTCTTCTACAGACGCCAGTGCACTTGACGTCATCAAGAGAAACGTATGATCTCCAAGTTGCAAGGACAAGGCAGAGATTCATAACCTTTTAACAACAAATTGCCCTCTACACTTCGCAGAAATGCTAAATGAAATCTTAAACATTTCTGATACGAATGGTATCGCGAGTGTATTTAAGTCAATTTTTTCGGGACTGTTGACACCTTTCAAAGCAGTGCTGGGCATCTTTCCTAATTTTGTCCATTCACTCTTTGGCGGCCTTCCACTCCTGTTGGGACTCGTAGCAGGCATTTTATTTTTGTTACTGCTGCTTCGTTATGGCAAGCCACGTCACAGACAAGACTCCAGCAACAATAGAAGAAACGATCCTAGCTATACGCTATCGGGACCGCATAACTAAAGTCCTTGGATTAGCCCGGCTAAGAGATCTGAATATGACCTGGTTTCCTTCATTTAGACCCATCTGGAAAAACTGTATCTTACCTGTGTTAAGATGTATGCTGTGCGGAGAAGAATGCGTGTTAGATATCTGTCTTACACTACAATCAGAAGTACCATTGGATACAGATACTTTGCTGAACCCAGTAAAGGCTCATGCATCGTGTTGTCCCCAGCGTTTACCAATCCTGATGACGGCATTCGTTGAGACTTCACCACTGCGATTGAAGGGTAGTGAAGTGCAAGATAAGAGCAGCATCAACCAGGTACGACCCTCTGTGAGCACTGCTGATCCTGTCATCGATGATAGCAATCATGCTCATGATTGCACAGTTGCGGCATTTTCCAACTTGGTCGAACTTTCACCTGAAGCGGTAAACTGCTTTTTTGAAAGTCTGTCTGAAATGATGTTCTCCCCCGAACAGAAAGAATAAACTCTTAAGCAAATGAGCACTCAGCGTTCCCTGAACTCTGAATTTGGCCTTTAGCTTTGAAAAACAAAAAGCTTCTGAAAATATTTGGAACTCTTTTGACTTCTTCCCTTGAAAAACGAAACTATTTTTCCCCGATTCCAAAATATTTACTTTTTTTAGGCACTCATCCTCTGCTTAAAGTAGAACTATTCTTAGAGAACAGAGCTTCTATTTTTAGGAACTCTAGAGACAATATATTACCTCAGCCTCTAGCATATTTACAAATAACTGTATTTATATGTGATAGAATGGTCTCGCACTTTTCTTTTCTGTATTAAGAGCCATTTCATGTGTAATTTTCGCAAATCATTCATGCTGATATATATGTGCATTTTTTTGAATGATTACACTGCTTGAAAGCATACAGTACCTATACTCATTTTCGTGTATTTCGCATATACCATTTCAGATGCAAAATAATGTATTTTGGGGTGGATCAGTAGACACATGCACCGTTAGATATGTTTACTATTGCTTAGTTTAGTAATTATGGACATGAATTCGTGGAGTGGGTGTAGTGTGTTTTATCTAGGTACCTGAATCAATATTCTATTCTTTGCCCTTGTCCGGCTATAAATGAATAATATCCCTGCAACGGCATAGAAACCCTTTTTCATAATTCGGTCATAGCGCATGCTGTCACATTAAGCAAGCCTATTCCTCCAGCCCCCTAGAAAGCACACCGAGTTCTTAAACAAATCCAAGCCTCCAGCAACCTGGGAAATCCCCGCTGCTATTGTTTTGATTTCGTCCGAGAACTCCTGTAAAGCACTGTAAGAACGACCAGTTCTTAGTGACATCTTTATTGACGTCTTATGTCCATCCTTAGGTCAACCACGGCACCTTTCAGGTATAAATATACCGATGCTGCCTTAAGCAAACACATGGTGGTAATCCTGGAGCAGAGCAGCTACTACTTCCGAAGAGCCCAGCTGATGCGAGAGCCCACGGACGCTGCCCCTCCCTTTTGGCGCGCTGAGAAAGACGCTGTCTTTTCTCTTGCCGAGAAATCCAGCCTCCGGCGTTTCCAGCTTACCCTTGCGGGTGACTGGGATACCGAGTCCTGAGAGAGAGATACCAGCCCTCCTGCCTTCTAATACCCAGGGACTGAACTGACTAAACCCTTACAGAGAATTCTTTAGTCAGATTCTTGGCAAAACAAACTTAACTTAAACTGCTACTTACTTACTCCCTCCCACGTATTAGGCTTAGGTCAGGTACACCGGGGTAGGCCTAATTAGAAGCACCAGTTGAGTACGATTAGTCAATGTATATATGTATGTATCTATTTTATCCATTTTAAAGTATCATATGGCTAAGAAACCATATCAATGCTTTTACAGTATTATTTCATAATCCTGCTTTTACTGTATGCACTTTACTTAACTATAAGTATTGCAATTGTAGCAATTAATTTCTCTTGTATGAGAAAAGAG
This sequence comes from Lissotriton helveticus, assembly GCF_964261635.1. Classification (NCBI taxonomy): domain Eukaryota; kingdom Metazoa; phylum Chordata; class Amphibia; order Caudata; family Salamandridae; genus Lissotriton; species Lissotriton helveticus. Next base: position 1,402,408,825 of record NC_136063.1, on the reverse strand, counting down.
ACTGCTCAATAAATCACACCTTTTATTAAAAACGCCCGTCTCTCTTTTTCTTTGCAATCTGGTCAAACTAAGTACGCACCTTTGACTGAGTGAAATAGCTGTCTTTTGTTTTCACACGACTCTAGAGATATACTCTTATTCAGGGAGAGCAAAGTTGTCATGTTTTATGGTTGTCAGAAACTAAATCCCTTCTTGTCTATCCAGGGAGGCTAAACTCCTCCTCGCTTATTCAAGAAGGTTTCTAGTGAACTCTGAGCTAGCTGGCAAAAAAAATAAGTCTAATATAGTCAGTAAAGACCTAGATAACCTCAGTCCTACGTCTACACTACTGAATATATTATTCCAATGCGCAGAGCCTATTGGGACTATAGGAACTACACTACAGTTGACCCCTGTGTTCAACTTTATGGCTCTTAATAGAAAACTCAATAAGGGCATGGTCGGTCCATGAAAGTTGTAGTGGTAACTCACACCATATATTAGGGGAATTAGACAAAACAATATCTAATGTATGACCAGCCGTATGGGTGGGACTTTCATTCAGTTTGTTTAGGCCCAAAAGTGCAAGATTATTCAGAAGAGCTGATGACTCCATATTATTGAAACATTCACTGTGAATGTTGAAATCGCCTAATTGTAGGAAGTTGGTGCTGGCAAGTACACAAGGGCCTATTAGTTCAGTAGGTAAGTTTGAAAAGTCTACTAAAGAACCAGGAGGGCGATAAACCAAGGCCCCCTTCCAACTGACTTGAGCTGACAGATCGATTCAGAAAATGAGAACCTCTATCTTTAAATCGCAGTATTCATCCAGAACGGAAACATTAATGCTATCTCTATGGATGATCAGCAAAACACACAAGATGATGGACCGAATGTTATACAATGGCAAAAACATTCACCCCCAGTCACAGATCTGGGTTTAATCCATCGTTATTTTGCTCAGCAAGCCACCCCAGTTCAGACATGGCCATATTCAAATCAGTCTTGACCCTGTGCCTCATGGGAACAGTCCAGCCCAAACTGCCAAGCCATGTCTTCCCTGGACCGGAATCAAGCATCCTAGGACCGGTTTCTGGCTATCAGCCGTCTTCAGCCAGGATAGCTTGACTCCAGTGGCTTAGTGAGCAAGGGACCCACGTCTGGGCATACCCTTCCCACATCGGGTGAACAGCAAAACGCACAAGATGATGGACGCAATGTTACACAATGGCAAAACATTCACCCCAGTCACAGATCTGGGTTTAATCCATCGTTATTTTGCTCACCAAGCCACCCCAGTTCAGACATGGCCATATTCAAATCAGTCTTGACCCTGTGCCTCATGGGAACAGTCCAGCCCGAACTGCCAAGCCATGTCTTCCCTGGACCGGAATCAAGCATCAGATGTTACCCAGGTCAGCTTTGTATTGTCAGCGTTACTGTGATAACAACAATGTCTGCACGCAGAAGGACCTTCAACTGGTGGCAGGGAGTATGATGTATTATTAGATCTGAGCTCAAGTAATTCATGTCTAGTGTAACACTTAATCTTACTTACAATATTCAGATCAGGTGTAGCCCGACCAGGGGTCCTGGCTTCTGGCGCTGTCCTGGCGCGGACGGGCTTGCCTTTGGCACACTGCAGGCGCGTCACTTGTAACATCCGGCTTAAATGGGGGTGGTTGCAGCACTAGAGCGTCAACTACCTACTGCCGGAATGGATTAAAATAACAAGGAAATTAAAGATTAAAAAGAGCCTCCCTCCACAACAAATGAGCAACGCTCGTGGTGGACTGGGGAATCCGGCACAGAACAAAGAGGTAAGATGAGCAACACTAAAAGTCTGAAATGAATTCAGTCTCCGCAACATAAGTTAAATAGCAGCATTCAAGAGGAGCATAAAACTACAATCAGCTCTGACAAGTGATCACGTGTCCGCGAGCCCTTGAGAAATCTACTCGCCTAATCACTATGTAGAGTCTAACCATTATTTTGGGCACACAGCATTTAAAACCCTTGTAAATTAACTGTACAAATATTTCAAAATATCTTTCAGTACTTAAAAGCACTTTTGTTGTAAATCTGAAATGAGATGGCAACGAATATTTTAATAGCATCAAAACAAATCTGTATACTTGAAAATGTGCAAATAATAAATATTTACTGAAACCCGATTAATGTATTATATATAGTTTTATCTGTAAAACTGCATGTCAGTGGGAACGTTTGGGAACGTCACTTGTAACATCCGGCTTAAATGGGGGTGGTTGCAGCACTAGAGCGTCAACTGCCTTCCGCCGGAATGGATTAAAATAACAAGGAAATTAAAGATTAAAAAGAGCCTCCCTCCACAACAAATGAGCAACGCTCGTGGTGGACTGGGGAATCCGGCACAGAACAATGAGGTAAGATGAGCAACACTAAAAGTCTGAAATGAATTCAGTCTCCGCAACATAAGTTAAATAGCAGCATTCAAGAGGAGCATAAAACTACAATCAGCGCTGACAAGTGACCACGTGTCCGCGAGCCCTTGAGAAATCTACTCGCCTAATCACTATGTAGAGTCTAACCATTATTTTGGGCACACAGCATTTAAAACCCTTGTAAATTAACTGTACAAATATTTCAAAATATCTTTCAGTACTTAAAAGCACTTTTGTTGTAAATCTGAAATGAGATGGCAACGAATATTTTAATAGCATCAAAACAAATCTGTATACTTGAAAATTTGCAAATAATAAATGTTTACTGAAACCCGATTAATGTATTCTATATAGTTTTATCAGTAAAACTGCATGTCAGTGGAAAAGTTTGGGAACGTTTGTGGTTATTTCAATGGAAAATATCTGTCTGTAAATGACCGTGCACTACCATATCATGCTTTAGTGATATACTTATTAAAAGTAAGGTTTAAACATGAACTGAGAAACTTTCATGCCTCATCCTGATGACAATGCTAGTAGTGAACTAAGACGCAAGTCAGGGGTCTTATTTACCCTATGTGTGGACTATATTTTTATTATACCTGGACCAAATGTTTAGTGCATTAAATCAAACAAAAGAGGGTTTTGTGCTGCCGACATTTTGAACTCACATATTTGAAGGTGCTCTTGTATGTGATAATGAAGAAAAATGCGACTCTGTGACAACAAATACTTTCCAAGGATCACACAGTTTTGAGACCGGTTAATGGGTCAAGCACATTACAGTTAGGTCGAATGGGTTATTCAAGTCAACAGACCTGCAGGTCTGGCCACATTTTTCTGATTTCTTGAGGCTTAACTATCATATTCCTAATTCCCTTCCACATCGGACACTAAAACCCAGTCTGAGGCAGTCACTGTCACTCCAATAACTCCCAGCGATAGAAGTCTGGTAGAACAAACACTTGGTTCTTCAGCAACCATACAGTGGATACACAAGAATTGTCTTGGCATCCTGTTCTCTCTCTTTCTAGTATTATATGTGGCTCAGCAGAACGGACAAGCAGAATTTGACACTTTGCTGTCAAAAGAGGACCGACCACAGCTCCAGCTCGGAGGAGAAAGCTCTGCCCATTCAAGTCAGCCTATCGTTTGCTCCTGGGGGACAGTTTACACCTTTTTCACACCAATGTAAGGCTGAGCACAAGCTTAGAGCTGTCAGAGGATTATGCTGATTAGCATGTTCACAGTTCAGACAAGTGAAGGATAACTTTCTAAAAGTTACCTTTTCTTAATATTCATTAAAAATACGACTTTGTCATGAAATTTGATTTTGGTAACTCTTAAAAATATTGGTTCAAAAATCTTTCCTTCCTAAGGTGAAAATAGCTTTTGGAGGACTAGTCACGGTACACTAGGACATGCTATCTTTAAATTTCTACATGTCCTGCTTTCAAATACTGTGCGCCCTGCCTTGTGGGCTACAAGGCCTACATAGAAATGAAATATTAGTATGTAGAGGAAGGTTTTACATGTCAAAAGGTTTTGCACTGCAACAGCCAGGCTACAGGGGTAGGCCTGAAGCTATATTTTCACAAAATGTGCTGCAGTCCACTAGTTGCATTTAACTTTCAGGTCTTGGGTACACTTTGTACTACGTATTAGGTAAGGTAAATATACCATATAGGACTATGTCAATTCGACCATGTTTAAAGGGGGAGCACAGGCATTTTACTAGTAGTTAGCAGGGTTAACGTTTACAGAGTTCTAAAGCTTGCAAAAATATAAGGTGCAGCAAAAGGCAAAAAATCAGGGTGACCAAGCAAAAAAGGCAGATATCCTACACTTTACCCATTGAACAAGGGAAACTGTAGCATATTTCTTAAACCACTCTCCATTACAATTTAATGTGATGGATCTGCTACCACATTTTCAAAGTCTTCTGTGATCCTCCTAGGGATGACCGAAGAATTTATATGTGTTACAAATGAGTTGTAATGTAGGTATTGATTGTAATTTTGTCTGCCTTTTGCGTCATCATTTTGTTTAAAAAAGAATACTAATATACCCAAGTAATCTCTTTGTAGTGTCTTACTTGAAGGAGCTTTTTCTGTCCAGGCAGACCTAGCAACATTATGTATTCCTGAAAAGTAGATTTGGTGGTAAAACCAGTCACTTACATTGGAAATGTAAAGTGTTTATCCACTCAAAAGGTGTCATGATCCCATTTTCATGATTAACGTGGCTAAAATCTTCTCACAACCAATCCCTTAGTAAGTTAGTTAGCTGTTTACTCATGTCTAGTCTGAAAGTTCAAAACACATAAAATAAACCTTGGGTCTATACGTATCAATTGCCTAGTTGTGCAGGAAACCACCAAACCAGGGGCGTCCCTTTTAAAGGAGAGTTTCCATCACCCACCAAAAGGTGGCATGCTTCATTATTAAGGAACCTCCCCATACCGTGACGCCTTGTCACAGTATGGGCCACAACCCTCTCACCCCACAGGTGAAAAAAGTGATTTAAAACTAACCGCAGGGTTCGCAATAAACTTTAATAGGGCGACCCTGGGCTAGGATTGCCACAACCCCAGGCTCCACATTTGGGTATTTAGTATATACCTTAGTAGGAAAACATCCTTGAGCTCCTCGCTCTCAGCGAGGGGATTGTAGCCAGTACCGTGACTAGGTTTCACGGTATGAGGAGGTTCCCCAACGATGAAGCATGCCACCTTTGAGCAGTATGCTAAATATCCTATTCTTTTGCATGGAAATAAACGAAGTAAGGGTTGAATGTTTGTGGTGTATACAAAAAGCTTGATTTGTTGCACTTTGTGCTAATTGTTAGTGTCCCCACCCCTCTAGCATCGACTTGACAGCTGAAGCAGTTATTCCCAAGAGCAGTGTAAATGATGCACAGCAGGAAGATAACAGTGCACTTATTTTTGTCACGTGGAATATTGATGGCCTGGACGAGTCAAACCTACAAGAAAGGGCTCGTGGTGTCTGCTCCTATTTGGCATTGTAAGTATTGTAATACTACTTTGTTTGCACTTTTAAAGACAATACTTTGTATTTCTAACCCTTGTCTCAACCATTGCTGCTCGCCCGCGTTGGGGCTATTTCAAAACTGAAATACGTAATGTTAATAGATAATGACCTCTATGGGAGATATTAACTACTAAAATAACTAAACAAATTATTACTGAATTTATAAAGCTGCAATGCCCGGAGGGAAATTCACAGGTTGTGCTCAGCTCGCATAAAGTAAACAAAGATTCACAAGATGAAAAGATGCACATGAATGTTCTGCTTTAAACACACTACAAAACATGTTCCATAGGCAGTTGGAACTTTTCCGTTATTAAATTATGTCTTGATGAATGTCTAAGATTGTTTATAAGCTGACAATGCTCCAGGATCATACAAAACACATAAACCGAAATGAACACATGGCCCACTGCCTGAAACCTTTATGGAGGCCGACTGAAGGAACAGCCTTCCCTGGAGCCACAAGGCCCTGCAGTTCAGCTGGCCAGATACAAACCCATAACACATTTCCATGACATGAGGAGGACCGTAGAGAGAAGCCATGGTATTTATCCACCCTTTGCCCTAGGCTCGTTTCATTGGTTGCCCCAAGTTCCAACGATTTAAGCCATCAGTCTACGACTAACAGTTCCCGTTTTATTGAGGGTTGCAATTTAGTTCCCGGTGGCCCCTTACCCAATTTGTTGCTGACCAGTCCAATGGATGAGTCCCAACGGTTCTTATTTATGAGAAACGGGCCCCTAATATTTTATGACAACGATGACCACAATGCCACCTCAATTTCCAGGGTGGGCTTGGCACCCAGAACTTTAATTTGATCAGTGTGACCCTGAAATGGATCACTTTGGCCCTAAACGTCAGTCACCTTCCCCACCTCCTATCCCCTCTATTCAACATGACCAGACATTCACTAATTAGATGCGCAGTTCTGTTTCATGTACCAGCAAGTAATCCCCAATTCAGCTTCGATGGGATCTAATTTCTCTTGTGTGGGTGATGGGTTTTGTTTGGTAGGGCATTTTTTAAAGAAAAGTTCTCTGTCCTACTTAGTCAATCCTATTTGATTGTAAGGCTGAAACAGACAAGTAGTATGCTGTCTAGCAAATTAGTGGTGTAGATCACAGGAATCTGATACTTTATAGAGCCAGAGAATCCAGAGTAGGGTCCAAGGTCTAATAAGATTTAGAAACCCCCTCCTAAGATTAATACTGGCATAGACTATAGTGTTAACCATTTAACAGTGCATTACCTTGTAAGCGCTACCAATAGGTTAGGGGTTGTATTACAGCCATAGAAGGGCTTGTAACAGCATCAGCTGTTCCACCTTCTGCTTTTGTAAATAAAAACCTAGATATTTTAAGATATACATCAGGCTTGACTACTTAGCACTTCACCATTGAACAGTCATGACATTGATAGGAACACTTAGCATTCTTTGAGCAGTACGATATCACACTCTTCCTGGGCCACCAGTGTTACACAGCTGTTTATCATCAGAAAGCTGACAATTAACTAGTGGTTGACCACAGACACTGCACACTGCAGGAACGGAATAGGTTCCTCTTCTGGTGTGTTCCTAATTTGAATATTTTTGAATGAAGAGGCAAATTATTGAATGATTTTGTATGCAAATGTCACCTTTAATGCAGTCCCACTGGTCCTCCTATGCTTTCTTTCCTTTTCTTGCATCTGTAAGTGTGCCAAAATCAATGAAGTGGGGAAAAAGAAGCTTTATGTGGTTTCTCTAATTGTTGGTCGTCTCTCTGTCCCTCCTATTTGGGGATCCCTATTTTGAAAGGGCTCTCACCTATTAAGGTTCCTAGTGACATGCTTCCTTATCAAGTCCTCACCCAGATACTAGCTTTATCTGGGCGGGCTCAACCATGAACCTCCGGGAAGGGATCTTATATTTTAAATTCTCTACAGATCAATGATCAACTAAAAGTTTTGTTTATTCCTGGATCGTTTGCCAATGGCAAAAACAAAGGTGATGGTATCAGAGTAATTGTTAGGACTCCAACATTTATGGGTCTTTATGTTTCAGCCAAATCAGTGTGCCTTAATAGTTGACTTTCTTCTAGTACAAAACTCTAGATCCCTTCACACTCCAAACTCAGTTGCTTAGATAGCATCACACTACTTGTGCAACTAAACGTGCCAATAACTTTCACTCACTCAAGCCTGGCATATATACAAACCCAACTGAGAGATTTCTTCTGGCTATAACATTTGCTTTACACGTTTTTTCACTCCATAGAGTCTTAGAGGCGGACAGACTTTGGAGCCACACTTTCATCAAGGGACTACATCTGATGTAGACCTTTTTAGTTCCTCTAGGATCTGGATTTTATATAAGTTTGCCCTCCGCTCTTTTGGTGTGTCCACTTTTATTTTCTGGTCTATAAATGGATTTAACTGCCTCTCTGAGCTCATGTGATGGGAAAAAAAGAAAAGGAAAACAAATACACACAGAGGGACTTTGGGTCATCCCCCTTAAGCAATTAATTCATGAAAGTGTCATTCAGATTTTGGATCAACCCACACAAATATTTTCCTTGTGCCATCATGTAACTTGCTATTAGGTGTATTTGTCCAAGAGTGCTTGCTCTTTAATTCACAGCCTGTGAAGTGTCAATACATTTCAGTTGGGTTGCATTCTGTCACCTACTTCCAACCTGCCTCTCCTTCCACTCCTACTTGTATCACAATTTGGTTTCTTAATCTTACTTTATTGCCTCCCCTTCTTTACTCAAATACTAATCTCCCTCAAACCATTATCCCTACTCCACCCCATGCCTATCCGTACCACTATTGCCCATACTTCTACTCTTTTTCTATTACTTCTACTCCAATACTACTTACTCCAACTTATTCATACCTACTCAGACCTTTAGTCATACTCTCTCCCACTACGTCTGCTCATAATCACATACTCCTTCTATTTACCTTTCCTTTCTTACCCTCAGTCAAACTCATCTACCATATCTCCTCATCAGTATCAGATGCTCTTGGACGTGCACGTTTTGCAAACTCCTTTCTAACCGGCATGCTGGTAAATGCCAGATCAGACAGTGCTCTCACTGAAATCTCCAATCTCATTGTTAACTATGATTTAAACATTTCTAGCATTACCAAATCGTGGCTTAGCATGTATTGCAAAAGAGCTGCTCATTCCTGAATGATTTAAAGTCATGTGTACTGACTGGTAACACATTAGGGGAGATGGCAAGGAAGACATTCACAAGCACATTTGAATGTCTCAAAATGTAAACATATGCTTTGTTTTGGGCTGCTGCCATGATCTTGACAAAGATATGCTGTGTTTGGTTAAATGAGTCCTGGCCCTTGCACTGACTAGATTAGATACTTTTCTGCCACATGCAGGCATCTTCCTTATTTCTTCTTTGTCGAAAGTTAAGAGGAGACAAGATTTACGTTTCGCTACTTTGGTCACCAGGGTCTCTCTTCAGAGAAGAAACCTGACTGATAAATCTTCAGATAGGAAAGAAAGTATTGATGATTTCTTAACGGTTACAAAATGAAGATTTTTTTAACTCAAAAAAAAAAGTTTGGGAAGGAATGCTATGATTCGAAAGCCTTTAGAAATACCACTAAATTGGAGAGAGAAAAAAAGGACATATGTATGGCTGGTGCTTTTATGCATTTTAAAATTCAAAAGACCCTGAGTAGGGCCACGATCTCAGATAATGGTTACACATTTGGAGGTAGAATAAGAGCAACAATTTGTAAGCAGTGGAATTTACTCAAATTTAACAATACAGTATTGCATTCAGTGTTCAAAAACAGTTGTATATTGTAAGAAAGTGGCTCTGTACAAACTGGACCAAAGTAAGGTACAGTGTGCAGAGTCCACAGTCCCCAGAGGTTTGGCCGAGGCTAAAGTTAGATATAACCTTACTCTCTAAAGTGGTAGCTTGGTCGAGCAGTAAGGCAGTATCAGAGGACAGTTTAAAGCATTTGTTGTACTCACTCGGTCAGCAAATGGTCTCACACACTCAAGAACTGAACTCTAGGCCAATTGTTTTGTATCAAAATATATAGTTGTTTTATTTTAGAACCAACAAGGTATCGAACTATACTTTCTCAGAATGAGTTACTTTAGTTAAATACTTTTCAATAGGCCATAGACTTTTTGATTACACTAGTTACAGTTGTTGCAATAGGCAACATAATTTCAAACACAATGCAACATTGAGCTCAATGGGAATTTCTAGATAAATGCAATTAGTTAGTTTATAGATTACTTTTATAACCACAGGACTGGATCCTAGATTTAGTCCTGGGACATCTCCTGTAAAGAGTTATGTAAAAGCGTTTTGGTTACAGTAGTGATTTTTAAGGAATATTATTGTATTTTAAAAGTTGACATGGGAGGAAATTCACTTAGCAGGTAAGTAATGTTATCGTTACTTTTTCTTACTCGGTGTTGGATCCTGGATCCAGCACTGGTGTATCTCCTGTAAACAATTGAAAGAATGCGTTTAAGTCATACAGACGATTTTTAAGGAATATTTGTAGTTTTTGAAAATCAACACTTTGAAACTTTTCTGGTGAAAACCAAACAATGTATTCTTATGGAAGGAAATTCAAGTTACTGGTAAGTTAGGTTAAAATTTCTTTTCAGGGTCAGTGCTGGGCTAAAAGATGCAGCACTGGGTTCTCTCCTGATAACAGGTGAGTACATCGGAATTCATTGTTCAGCTGATTTTAGATGAATATTTTAAAGTTTCAAAACTCCACACTTAGAAGAATTTCCAAGTGAAACCAGTTAATGTTACCCTATGGAAGAAAAGTGAGTTATCATCTTTTGGGTTAGTACTCGACTGGCAGAGTTAAGGTTCTGGGCATAGACTCAGGGGTCTCCCAGGGTCAGGTAGGTACAGTTGGTACACCCTCATCGGCACAGGGGCAGCCGGGTGCAGAGATAGTTAGGCCCAATGTTATCCTATTGGAGGCAGGGGGCCTTCGGTTGGTGCCTGATGGCAAGCAGGACATGCGGCTGTGGGAGCTGGGCTCCTGGTCACTTGCTCAGGGCAAATAGGGAAGTAGATTAGAGAAAGGATGCACTGCCAGGGGCACTCGAGCAGCTGGGTGCAGGGTGCTTTTGAGCCGTCGGGCGCTCAATGTTATTCAGTGGAAGACTTGGAAGATGAACAAAGGCTGCAGGCTCATGGACTGAGATTCTTCTAGAGCGACCAACACTTCGAGAGGTAAGTTGGGATCTTGGAGGATAGGTAGGCACCCAGGAGTTGGGCACAGGGGGCCGTGGGGCGCAGGTGCAGGGGTGTCTTTTGACGTCTGGAAATCTTACCCACAGCTGGTCGCGGTTGGAGGGGTCCCTGGTTGTGAGGCAGCAGCCATCGTCTGGGTCGTTGAGGAGGGTCCTTGAAAACTGGATTTCAAATCACAATCGCCGGGGTGACGTCCTCAGGGTCTTTGTCCACTCGGGCACAGGCTGGGCTCGGCGGGTGCAGAGTGGGATGGATTCGCGGTTCCTGGCTGGCACCAGGGGTGTTGCTTTTTGAGCAGAACCACTGCTCTTGGGAGTCCCAGTCTTTTAGTCGAGGAAGGCAGGCAGGTCCTCTGGGGTTTTCTTTTTGAAACAATTTTTATTGTTGTGAAAAGTAAACAATCGGCATTTTCAAGGTTGTCATTGTACATATCAATAGAACACGATTAGGAAGGCGAAACATAGTGGACCCAGCATAGTATTTCAAGGAGACAACAGTAATGAAATCATGACATCAGTTCAATAAAAACACCCCGTTCCACGATTATCTCGTCCCCTCTCTTTATCATTCCGAATCAGTATCACTATACATCTGAGGTGGTTCACAAATATGCCCTCTATATTCATTCCAAGCTCCCCAAATTTTGGCCCACTTTCGCGGACTCTTCAGATTCAAATATACCGCCTTTTCGGCAACCATCGCTGAGTCCAGATCTGTACTCCAGGCACTAAGCGCCAGTAACACGGGAGACCCCCAGGCCCTAGCCACATTTCGTTTAGCGTACATAATACCAAGCGTGGCCCAATCTCGTAGGGGGTTACTAAGCTCATTAGGCTCCCAAATGTTCAACAAACAGCGGCGTGGTTCAGGGAGTAGCGAAATGTGAACCACTTGTGATATAGTCCGCATAACCTTGGACCAGAAACAAACAATCAATGGGCAATCCCTGATAGTATGGTAGAATGTCCCCACCTCCCAGCAGCCTCTCAAACAGTACTGATGTGTGATTCTACCTCTCCTGTATAGTGTGACCCTAGTATAATATACTTGATGTAAGACTTTCAATTGTATCAGTTTGAGCCGCGACGGCACAGCGACCTCCTGAGGAGAGGAGAGTGCGGCCTGCCAGTCAGACTCATCAAATTCACCTATCTCCACTGTCCAGGCCGCTCTAAGTCTTTCCATGGGTCAAGCATATTGTTGACCAACTTACGGTAGACCAACGAGGTCACCTTTTTCAGCATGTGCTCCGTAAGCAGTCTATCTTCTAAAGGAGTGGATTCTGGTAGCTTTCCTTCAATCGGAAGCACAGACTTGAGGGCATGACTGATTTGTAGGTAGCGGAAACGTTCCGCCTGTACCAAGTTGAATTGGGCCGCTAGCTGGTCAAAGGTGAGGATTGCACCACGCCTGTAGAGGTCTCCAACCATCGATATGCCTATCTGGTCCAAGGCCTCAAATCCCTTACTATTACAGAGACGGGCGAGGCGTCGCGACGCCCAGAGTGGCGTCATCTGCGTGATCGTGTCTTTACGTTTAAGGCGAGCAGAAGCCAGGTACCATAACTTTACTGTGTGAGCCGTAGGGCCCAGCAGGGCCGCCGCACCTCTGGGGTCATAGAGTGCAGCCATCACTCCTCCGCCCCCTAGGTCGTATCTATCCGCCTTGAACGCTGGCTCAGTCTGCGGAGCGTGGAGCCAGTGATTTATAGTCTTTAGTTGGGCTGCCCAGTAATACAATTGGATATCTGGGAGCGCTATGCCTCCATCGAACCACCCCCGAACCAACTTTTGCCGGGAAATGCGCGCTGGTTTGTCCCCCCAAAGGAGACCAGAAACCAATGCGTTTATGGACGTAAAATATTTTTGAGGCACGAGAAACGGAGTATTTTCCAGGATATACAGCAATTGTGGTAATGTCATCATTTTAAATAGCGCCGCTTTGCCTAAAAGGGTCAGTGGTAGGGTGTGCCAATGCCTCCCATCCGTGCGGAATCACTCAAGTGGGGGTAGTAAATTGCAGTGGTAAAAGATCTCCTGACTAGGTGTCACCCACACCCCTAGATATTTAAAGGGTCCATCAGTGATCACCAGGGGGCAGCCATCCGGAAGGCGCGGTGGGGGCCCCTTAAGGACAAACAACACCGACTTGGACCAGTTGATTGTATATCCTGAGGCTCGCCCAAAAATCTCACAAATGTTAAGAAGAACTATGAGTGAACTCCTAGGAAGAGTTAAGTAAAGAAGGATATCATCGGCATATAGCGATATGCGGTCCTCCCAAGACTCAGTCCAGCTGAGACCCCTTATCATGGGGTCCCACCGTATCCATGCTGCCACCGGCTCCAAGATCAATGCGAAAAGCAGTGGCGATAAGGGGCATCCCTGACGCGTATCACGGCCCAGCCGGAAGTCCCTGGAAATATGGCCGTTGGCTACAACATGTGCAAGCGGATTTGTATACAGGAGTTTCACCCAAGCACAAAACTTTGGTCCAAAGCCTAAATGTCGCAATACCGCAAATAGATACAGCCACTCGACCATGTCGAAGGCCATTCGTGCATCTAAAGAAAGGATCACGCCGGTTCTGACAGAGCCGCGATCTGCGCCAACACCGCATGGACTCGTCTTAACTTGAGCAGTGCTCCTGTTCAGCATAAATCTGGATTGATCCGGGTGAATAAGCATCTCTAAGTGTGGGGTTAGTCGTACAGCTATCATTTTGGCCAGTATTTTCGCCTCCGCATTTAATAATGAAATAGGACGATATGATGTACATTCGTCCGGAGGTTTGCCAGGTTTCGGTATGGCTATAATCGTAGCCGTCCGCTGATCTTGGGGCAATTCCCCCTTAGCCAAGCTGTCTTCAAACATTCGCAACAGGTGCGGAGCCACGTGATCAGAGACGCGCTTGTAAAGTTCTATGGGGACCCCATTCCGCCCCATGGCCTTGCCTTACTGCAAAGAATAAATAGCACCTAGGACCTCATCTGTCGTAAAGTCCGACTCCAACAGTTCGGCGTCGGAGTCCGAAAGGGAGGGCATTTGGATATCCTTAATGTAGGTCTGTGCCTCCTCAGATGACATACAGGAGGAGGGGGTGTAAACCTCTTCGTAATAAGTGGCCATGGTGTCTACTATATCCATAGGGGTAGTGTTTACCTTACCGTCGGCATTGCGAAGCTGCGCTATCGTCCTCTGGGCCCTGTCTTTCTTTTTCAGCCATGCCAAAAGTCTCCCCGCCTTATCTCCAGCCTCGTATATAATATGTTGAGTGCGCATAAGTCACTGTCTAACCTGCACCCGCTGATACTCCGTAAATTCAGCCTGTTTAAGGCGCAACTGGCGCGCAGCCTCCTCAGTAGGATCAAGATCATGTTTGGATTGTAAAACGTCCAGGTCGTACTCTAGTACTCTAAGGTCTTCTTGCACAGTCCGTTTATGACCCGTTATGGAGGCTATAGCCTGGCCCCTTAGCACTGTTTTGTATGCTTCCCACAGGACACCCGGCGAGTCAACGGAAGCAATATTTTCTTGGAAGTAGCATTTTGTAGCCGTGACCAGGTCTTTTCTAATTTGCGGAATTTGTAAATAATGAGGCGAAATTGGGAAGATGCGCCTCCAGACTTTCACATAAGAGGAGTATATCATGGAGACTGGGGAATGATCCGAGATACCCCTCGAGCCTATCTTTATCTCAGTTATATGGGGCAAGCTGTCTGCAGAGACAAAAAATGATCAATACGTGAGAGACTATTGTGTACCCCGGAATAGAAGGTGTAGCCTAGATCCCCGGGGTGTTTAAACCTCCACCCATCTGTAAGACCCATAGCCTCTACATAGCCAGTCAGCCGCAATTTATGCTGCCCTGTCACCCTGCTGGGGTGGCGGTCAAGTCCATCGTCTAGAACCGCATTAAAATCTCCGCCCAGTATGAGCTCGCCCTCCGGCAGCGTCAGTAGAAATGCACTGAGGGCGGGGAGAGTGACTGAATGAAGGGCAGGTGGAATGTACACCGATACCACATTGAACCTCTTTCCCTCCCACAAGCAGGAAATAACTGCAAACTGTCTTTGTGCATCTTTCCATACCTGCTGTACTATCACAGGAAAGCGTTTACGTATCAGGATTCCCACCCTCCTGGAGCCGGAGGAAAACTCAGAATGCACTGCCATCGCGTATCCCCACCGATCCAGAGCCCTACATGTCAGCGCCATGAAACCTCTGGGTGCCCGTGCGCTTAACAAATTCCGTATAACATAACATAACATAACATGTCGACCCCACCAAATGCATCTCTTGAAGCAATACCAATGCTGGGGCTGCCCTACGTACATATTGCAACACCAATCCCCTCTTAATTTTATCTCCCAAACCGCGTACATTCCAGGTGACCAGGGTTAAAGGGGACACTGGGGCCAGGACCGGGGCAGTATCATCTGCTAGCTTGTCATCCAAGACCTCGTTTGCCATCACGTTCAAAACATCCCTGAAAGCTCAACACTGAGTCACGCACTTGCTCGCCCCTATCCTTGAAGTATAGCCCAAAACTAAAGCACAGAACAGAGTGCAACCAGCCCGTCCCCTCTCCAACACTGTAATCTGAATTTGTACATTTTCACAGTAGTCCATAACATCAGAGTGCATTGTCTCGAAAACCCCTACCCAACTCCCCTCCACCCCCCACCCTGCTCCCCTGCCCGTGGACCTCGAACTGCCCACCCCCCAACATGGCAGAGTGCCTATATGTTCCCTACCCGTGCTTAACTTGCAGAGGTGATGCCGACCCGTGGCACCTACAGTGGCTTCAGTAAAACAGTACTTGATATTATAAGACACAGCCTTTAGAACATTATCATAACATGTCTACGTTAAACCATAAATCTGACCTGTTACATATCTGGAACACTGGGTTCCGGCACCCCTAAAAATTATATGCCCCTCCATCTGATCCCGCCCGACCCTTCAGCTCCACCCCCCGCCCATTACCTGTGTCAGGAGTGGGCCCTTCTGGTGATGATTAATGTTACTCATCCCTGCTCGTCCAGTTCACTGGCCTCCAACGCATTCTCAGTCGCTGAGTCACCAGGTTCTTCACCTCTCTTCCGGTCCGCCTTGTCGCGGCAGGTACTTTTCATGTCGCCGACTCTCGTCCACCCCTCCAGCCATTCCCATGTTGCTTCTGGAGAGTCAAAAAACCAGGGTTTATCGTTCCTTTCTACTCTTAATTAGGCCGGGAAGAGCATAGCATATTTGATTTCTCTGCTACGCAGCTCCCGTTTCACTGCCTGGAAGCTGCGCCTCTGTGCCTGAACCCGTGCTGTGAAATCAGGAAAGAAAGTGACCTCATAGTTGTCTATCTTCAGCGGAGGACCCGCTCTGGACGCCTGTAAGATGTTGTCTCTGTCTCGAAAATTAAAAACTCTTGCAATTAGGGGTCTAGGTTGAGCCCCCAGCTTGGGGCGACCGCCGGGCACCCTATGGGCTCGTTCAATGGAGAAATAAGTGGAGAGAGCCTTCGGTTTTAAGTGTTTCGTGATCAGCTCTTCCACAAAGAGGTCCGCCGCAGGCCCTTCTGCTTTTTCCGGAACTCCGAGGATTCGTATGTTGTTCCGACGAGCTCTCCCTTCATAATTGTCCAACTGCTGCGCCATGCGGGTCTGTTTCTTCTCCAAGTCCGACACCTGTCGCTGCAGTTCAGAAGTATCCTCCTGTAGCGGCGCCATTACCACCTTGAGTTCCTTCACTTTTTCGTTCATTTGTTTGAAGTCTGCACGAAGCAGGGAAACCTCCGTTGTGACAGAGTCCATTGACGTGCGCATGCCTCCTATGGCCGCCATGACTTCGTGGAGCGTAGGCTCCTTGATCGGGGATGGCGACACCGCAGCGTTATCTTTATTCAGTCTAGGCGAGTCTCCTTTGTCACCTCCCTTGGTCCAGGTGAATTTGGCCAATTGCGCCTGAGGGGCGCTCTTGGAACCTCTGCCTCCTGTAGCCATCTTCCTCGACGGCATATAGGACAAACTAGGAGCACGTACACCAACAGTTCCTGCAGCCTGCTATGTTAACCTACAGATCGTCAGGGGCGACAGTTTGCACTTCGGACTGTCCGTGGTGCCCCGGCGCTCAGTAACACTTTTCAATAGCAGGTTTTGCCTCAAAATATATCAGCGATATCCGCCGGGTACATTCGTAATCTGGCCACACCTGCACTTCAGAGCAGGTCGTGCGGTACAGGGCAGCAGACGAACAGCTCAACGTCACTGGTCAAGATCAAACAGAGTGTCCCCAATAAACGCCACGTTTCAGGGAGGGAGGGACAGGCAGTTCCATGCATTCGACAACACCGTCCCCCAGAGGAGGGCTCTGAGACGGAAGCGCAAACATAAAGTGATCCCACGCTGCTGTACCTTGGTTCTTTCGCTGTACAAGGGCCATACCAGTCTCTGCCCCAAACACAAAGAGTGTCCACAGTCCCCTTCACCGCTGCGTCACACATCAAAGATGTCACCCGTCACGATACTGAACAACAGCACCCCAGCAATTGCACCTGGAAGCAGAAGGGTGTCTATGGTCGCATCCGATCACAGGGGGAAGGGGGAGAGGTGCACCCTCACCCCAGGGCCACTGTTGCCAGTCACCCTCCGGTCCGCTCTCTCAGTATTACAAGCCCAGTTAAGTGATCCCGATGTATGGCAGCAAGCTCAAGCAGGCCTTATGTCAGTCTTAGTCGGCGCTGCCACCTCTATCCCACATCCAGGCGGCCCTAGCGTCGATAGTGGGGGGAGGGCCAGTGCGTGTCACATCCTTTTGTCGCTCTTTGGTGTCCCACCACCTCTGTCCACTTCCGTCACCACCGGGAGCCAGTCACGAGGCCCTCCCGTGCCGCGCGGGGCACCTCCGCTCTCCTCCACGCAGGTGTGATAGGGTTAGTTGCCAATGAGGAGGGGGAGGGAAAGATGGCACGTAGCACCTCGGCCCCCAGCACTCAGAACACTGTGCCCAGCACTTTGCTGAAAGTAGGCCCCGAGGCCCGGGCCTCAATTTATAGCTGCCCCCCGGGGCGGGCCTTCCTCTCCTCTGTGACTCTCCGAAGCGCACCTCCGAGGGTGTACAGCAGCCCTCCACAACTCTTCCCCCTCGCAGTCAGGCTGGCAAGTTCAGTAAGATGCAGGCGGGGAGGGGGCCCTTTGCGGCGCTGTTCACCCTTCACTTCCGGCACCTCCGCTCACCGGGAGCCAGTCTCATGGTCCTCTCACGCCATCCGGGGCATCTCCGCCCCCCACCATGCAGGTATAATGTCGATGATGGGGAGGGGGGAGGGAGGGATTGCCCGCAGCACTCCGGTTCCAGGCACTCCGAGCCTCGTGCCCAGTATTTGCCGACGGTAGGCCCCAAAGCCGGGGCCTAAATTTGCAGCTTCCCCCGGGGCCGGCCCCACTGTACCTCCGTGCCATTCCGAAGAAAACCTCGGAGGGTTCCTAGCAGCCCTTCGCCACGCGTCTCCTGCGCTGTCAGCGACCTGAGTTTGTGGGAGCAAGCAGGTAGGCAAGTCCGCTTTAGGTCACAGGCGGCTCCTGTCGTATCTTCTATCGCCGCCATTTTGCGTGGGCCGGTCCCCTGTCCCCTCGACGACCCGATCTCTTTCACTCGGGGTCCATGGCTCAGCAACCCCTCACTAGCGCCCGGCAGCACGGCACGCCGTTTCCGCCGAAATGTATGCAGATCCGTGGGCTATGTCGTTCTTCAGTGCCACGGGTCTTTCGGAGCACCTCTAGACTGCGGCCATTGCTCTCGGCCGCTCTCCTCTGGGGTTTTCCATTCTACGTTCTACGTTATTCCCCCCCGTCGCCCCCCCCCCCGCGCGCGACCCGTCTCCCCCCCGCGACACCCGTCCCCCCCCCCCCCCCGCGACACCCCCCCCCTCCCCCGCGACACCCCCCACCTCCGCGAGCCACGACTGGTGTACAGTTTGAGAGGATGCGTTCATTGATCATTTTATTGAGGTGTCATTTTGATTGTTGGCAGCATACAAACGTAACCCCACTCCGACAGGAAACAGCTGGCGACCCTCTGAGGGCTCAACACTGTGTTCAAGCCCTTCTCAGAGTTGTTAGCGGGGGGGAGGAGTAGGCAGCGAAGAAGACGAGTCAGCTGGCGTGTTAAAAGGCACGCTCTTTGAAATAAGAAGCGGGGGGACGAGGGTGATATTTCAGTCTAGGAGATGAGCGACCTCAAGCTCACGGGATAGCTAATAAATAAATAAAGGCGCACAGGCATATGAGAGTTGGGAGGGGGCTGCATTAGAGGGGTAACAAAGGACTTCTGTATTGATTCAGCGGGAACAGACCGTACTTAAAAGTTCAAAAGAAATGCAAGTTAGGTTAGGAAGAGGCCACCATTAACTAAGCTGGCACCCCGTGCGT
The DNA here is from genome assembly GCF_964261635.1 of Lissotriton helveticus. Classification (NCBI taxonomy): domain Eukaryota; kingdom Metazoa; phylum Chordata; class Amphibia; order Caudata; family Salamandridae; genus Lissotriton; species Lissotriton helveticus. The sequence goes on along the minus strand of NC_136063.1, from coordinate 1,402,389,696 downwards.
GCTGTGTCCCCTAATGAAGTAAATAGTTTTCTAAACTGGTATTGAAAGCTCCTGAGTTAGGACACAGTAAAAGATCGAGTCCTCATGGGCGGTACCAAATGGAGACAGGGCGGTAACAAGGGGGGGACTAACAAGCCTCATAGAAAATGGGAAGCCAGCATTTACCAACGACAATGACACCAGCCAATTAAAAGTATGGGCGGATAGAAGGCGAGGCTTACACAGCATACTCGACTACTGCATGCCTCGCAGAGTAAGCAGTGGATGCGCGCTGCCGCTAGGCTCGACTTAAAACCCCCAAATATTTTACAATTTGCAGAATTTAGCCAGATACCTTTCTTGCATAGATCAAGCAGCCGCTGTTCCCACCAAGTGGAGAACAACGGAAATTAAACATTGCCCTATGGATTAGGTACATTGGGGCATGTTTATCAAAGGTTTCACATTGGATTTGTGCTACGCGAGGGAAGGAAAACCTAGAATGGGATTTTCTTGCCACGCAAGGCCACCTTGCATGGCCCAGCTTGGCTTGGTAAATCTGGAGTAACACATGGCAGTACAAGTGACCGCTTGCCGTTACATTGCCTTAAGGAGGTGGTACATAGGTGTTCCCACGCACCCACCCATGGATTTCGCATATTTCCAAATTTACCATGACTGGTAGACCTGGGAAGGAGTCAAAATGCTACGCCCTCCCAGAGGAGGTGTAACGAGGAGAAATATGTTTGCCTCTCTGTATGTGTTCCGCATCCTGCAGCACACATAGGAAGAGGAACAAGCCTCAGAGGATTGTTTTGTGCAGGAAGTAGCCCCTTACTGCACAAAAACAATCCTGCCTGCATTGGTGCTAGGGAGTACATAGTGAGCCACCACAAAGAGGACAGGAATGCACCATATAATGTTAAATACGGCGCATTCCTGCCCTCTCCCTGTCGCACAATGCAGCTCAGCAAGGTGTCTTGCTGCACTGTGACAGATTTTGATAAATCTGCCCTGGTATTGAAAAGTTTACTTTTCTTACAGGCTGCCAGTGTAAAGAAATCATGACTCGAGTAATATGTCTTTGGATGTAGACCTAAAGATAGAGGCCATAAATTAGTTCCTAAATGGCTATGGTTTCAGTTGTTGTTACAAAGCTATCCCATAGCAATAATTGTGACTTTCAAACGGTTCTATTTCGAAAGTTTCTAGTGTTTATGCAGCGTATGCTAGTCTTCAAAAGAAGGGGATGACCGCCATTTCCTTTGGGTAAGGTTTCCATTTGTGGAATGCCATTTTATCACTCGGATCCGATCTTGACCTTTCTGCTGTGATGACAGTGCTACTGGGGAACAAAGAGAAGTGTATCATATCTGCGGCCTCCGAGAATACTTTTGGCTTTGGTAGCAGACATAGGTGCCTTAATTTAGATACCTAAAAAAAACGTACCCATGCTGCATCACCAGTGAGCAAAGAATTTGGTAATATATACACAAGTATTCTTTCTGTTCTTCATCTTAACTCATTAGGTGATTGATGTTGAGATACTTAGAAAACATTCTGTCCTGGTGAAAGTAGAATGTGTGTGAGTGGCTGTTGTGTGTCCTCCTGGATTCACTATGCAAGTATATGCACACAGACAAACAACAGTGCTTGTTCTAATTTCAACTGCACATATATGCCTCCTGAAGGATACGCTGGAACGCTTACTACAAAATTAGCTTGCAAGCCATAAGAAAGCATTTGAAGTGAGAGTAAAGAAAAATATTTAAGAGAGAAGTGCCATGCATGAGGATTGTTTTTTTAATGACCTTTACTGCCACAAACCGAAAACTCACCTAATAATTCATAATTTCAAATACATGTAATAATATTCCTTACTATTAAATTATTGTTGTTAAGTCCTGCTTGCTCAGTCATTTATCCCAGCCACATTTCATTCTTAAATTTGTTCTGCAGATTTCATTTTGAATTAAAACATTTTTTGCCGAGTCACGTCCCTCTGCACAAATACCTTTCACAAAGGGACCTAACCTCATCCATAGCTCTTAGAAAGCCACTTAAAATAGTCTTGGATTTTGCTTTTGAAGAATGAACTGTGGTCTTTCAATGAGCCCTGATTAGCATTTCTGTAAGCTCGAGCACACACAATATTAGTTGACTAACATCCTCATCTGTATGAATGTTCTTGTAAATGCTAATTGTGCAGAAATCTTCTTTATGCATTTTGAACTACGTGTTTACCATATGGAAAATCAATATTGAGAATAAAGACTTTATTGAAAACGTTACCAATCTCTGGACTTTATTCACTAGCGCACCCCCACCCCATGTTTGTGTATAGGGTCTGGACCACAGAGGCGTCCCTTGACGGCTGATGCCGTGACATGGGGCGCAGGATTTGAGATTTAATTGAAACTAGCACGAGGTGCAGAAATCTCAGTTCGCCGACATTTTCGCTCTTGCTGTATTGATTGTTTAGGATAGTTTTTTTTTGGGTCTTCACATTTGACCCTGTTTTATCTTCTCCTTTATCTTTTTTTTTTTTATGGGAAATATTTCAAGTGAAAAGCACCAGTTAATTTTTAGTTCATTATTCTTTTTGATTGTGGGATTTTAGTATTAAAGCTTAACTATCTTTAGTAGAGAGACTTTTAAGTGTTCAATTGTTGCAATGTATTATTATATTTGGCATTCAAATCAATTTGTATGAATGTAACTTTTAATGAAAAACGTTTTTTCAGCTAACCACCCCCAGTTTTATAACCAATGATAATTTGTACAGATTATCAATTATTTTCACCATATGATATTTCCTGAAGTGTGATAATGGATGCTATAATGAAAAATTATTGTTGTATTAATATAAGTGCACGTGTCACTTAAGTAATCGAAATTGTGAAACTGCATTGCCTGATGAGCTGGCAAATAGTCTCACGTGCATTCCAATGTAGGTGAAAGAATACACCCACACAAGCAGGAAACTAAAATAGTCCCTATTTACTGATCCAAAATGTAACTGACAGTGCCTCAAGTTCAGACTGAAGGCCCCTCAGCCAAATAAGCTAATGGAAGAAAGAGGCTGACATAAAACCTCTTAGATGCCTGTCTTAAATATATTCTTCAAAAAGTAAAGGTCTTGACCTAGGCAGACCTGCATAGTTGTGTACTCGGCGTATTCAAAGGCACACTAATAAACTGGGAAATCTGTCTTTCCTGATTTTGAAACAGTTTTCCACAATTACAACAAACCAGATATTGGCTATGATCTCCTTGAAACAGTAGGTAAATCAGCTCAGTGGCTAATGTAATTTGCACTCTGTTTTCACCATTAACATGCAGCACTCGCAAACAGTGAGCTGCTCAATTCAAATTAACAAGTAAACCACTGTGATGCCGGGTTATAACAATATGAGGGATATATTAAATCCTGTTTCATAGCTTCTCAGTTGCTTGTTTCTAGCTACACTGAACATTATTGTGTACTTGAAATGCATCCAATACTTTCATGATATTCTGCCTACTCTATGTGTAAACGTCTTTCTTGTAGCATATGATATTGCAACCAATAAGTGTCTGCAACAGTTGTGGTGATGTTTTAATACTTCAGTCATGTAGCTTTAATAATTAATTCTCTAAAATTCATGTCATCATTATAAGTCACAAATACAATATACTTATAAGTATGGTGTTGTGTATGTGCTTGTTAATGAATTGGTAACTGAATGGCATGCTAACCTTACTTCAACCTGTTGTTCTTGCCTCGATATATATATATATATATATATATATATATCTATCTGTTTAGATACAGTCCAGATATCGTTTTTCTGCAAGAAGTCATTCCTCCTTACCTTGCCTACCTGGAGAAGAGAGCAGTAAGCTACACCATCATTCCAGGTATGAACATACATCATGAACTGCCTTTTCTTTAATGGTCACTGTCATCAATTTTAATTTGGGTAGAGAGAATCTTAGAAGGTGATGCATCGGTTCTCAAGATGGGTGCCAAGCTGTAGCGGCAGCGATACGCTCTCCGATGCGTCGATCTCAGGTGGCAAAGTGCTGATTCCGATGCGTCCATTTTATTTCCTCAACTGGGTCGATGCGCCAGTTCTGCTACACGCCGACAGGCGATGTGTCAAAATCCGTGTTGCAAATATCTGGGCAACTTCCTGTGAGCTAGGTAGGGGGGTAGAGACTTTGATTTCCCTGAGTCTCAAGCAACAGGAGGCAAGCATTTAGATAAACATCTTACCATAAATCATTCATCAAATCCTGCACTTCTTCGCTTTGTTTAGGCAGTACGATAGAGAGGATTAAACATGGAAATTCCATTTGTTGCATGCCACAGAATACTGAGTATATACTGAGTTAAGTCAGAACTTGCTAATATATGTCTTTCAGTGAAGGCTAAATGTGTTATCCTGTTCTTTAGGTAACGAAGATGGTTATTTTACTGCCATTATGTTGAAAAAATCTAAGGTTAAATTGATCAGTCAAGAAATAACTCCTTTCCCTTCATCATCCATGATGAGAAACCTCCTTACTGTTCATGTGAGTACTTAATGATTGCAATGACGAGCCCTGTGCCTTTATAGGGCATTTCCTTGGTTGTGTATTTTTGTGGAGCCCCAATGTTCAACTTTTACACACACACGCAATCTGGGCTTCATATAAGTTTTTAAAGTGTGCTGTTTTATTTCCTGCTTATAGTAGCTGGGGGTAAAATTATTTATAGTTTAAAAAACAATTTGTTCTTGCCTATGATGGTATTTTCAAGAGGGCTAAATATCATTCTGACTTGTGCATATTCTTAACGCTGTAGCAAAGAATTTCTTTGTGTCCGTAACTTGACTTAAAATCCTCTCTTCAAATCAGAGTGCAGAGATTACAAAACAACTTCTTGTAGCAGTATACTGCTGATACGATTGTTGGAGAGACTCTTTTGCATTGGTTAATCACCATATTCTTCCTATAGGATGGTTTGACTGGTTATAAATAGTAAAAGAAGCCAGTACGACACGGTCACTGGCTTCTGAGTGTTTGGAATCATAAAGGAATGTTGAGTCAGGAATGAAGAGGAGGAGACCCGGGATGTTCAGTAATGTGGATGTTTATTACTCCGGGAGTACTGTGCTTCATAAAGAAATAGTGTCCATCCATTGTTACCTTGGACGAGGAGAAGGGAAAATGAATTGTCTCTACAGTCCGGTGGAATCCTATTAGCAGAACAGCTTCTGCGATGCGCCGCGTTGGCTCAGCTCTGGCAGGCAGACATCCCGGACAGTGTTAAAAGAAAAGAAAAACCACAGAACAGTGGAATACTCAAGGGAGATGCTTTTGACCAGGGTAGGGGGAGTGCTAGGGGGTCACCGCGGACTTCCGTCACCTGTGCTCAAAACTGTAAAGAGAATTGATGCCCACTCTCACAAACCTACCCGTTCCCTCCCCGGGAAAACAAAAGCCCCCGCAGACGACGACGTACCTACTCCAGCCACACTCCTCCTGGAGAGTGGCGGGGCGACGTGTGGGGTCATTGGCCACCTGGCGTCGGGTCCTTCTCTGGCTTCTTCTCCTGGGCTTCAGGAACGCCGGACCACACGGGATCCAGCAGCTGCTTCTCTGGTTCTCTTCCACATTCGTCTTCCCCAGTCCATTTTTCGGCTTGCGCGTCTCCTGGTTCTGGCTCTTCCCTTTCCATCCCAGCGGGGCCCTCCGATAGGAAGAGAGAGTCCGACCTCATGCTCCCAGGTACGTCCTCCCATAGGTCCCAAGCGGGTTTAAAGGGGCCAGGCCATTCCTGTGCACGGATGAGGATTAATGCGTCAACATCAGACGAGGTTTGTGGGTCCCACTCCCCAGGGAATCCGTGACAGACACTTACCTCTCAGGCTGCATAAGATCATTAATAACGAGGCATAATTTCCCCAGAAAAATCCAAAACTCATTTATGAAAGGTTGTTAATATCTGTCCATGACCAGAGCAATGGGATGGTTTAAATGGGTTCACTCCAAATGAGCCTACAATTTCAGTGATAAGCTTCCCTTTTATTTGGATCTTTGTTGAGACCAGTTTTTGGTTGCAGAGACTTTTTAAGGTGAGGCTGATAATGCTAGAGTGAAAGAAAATAGTATTGAGCAGTAAGTAGGGGAGAGGATGTGACCTGACCGCAATGGCGGTTAACCTCTAATCTGGGAAACAGGGTTCGAGTCTTGGCAGCGTCGTTCAAAATCCTGTGATTCTGGGAAAATCACATAATCTCCCCGTGCCTAACAAAAATGAATGTGTCCGGCTGTAACGCAACTGGTATCTCATGTTGAGCGCTCCGATACCTGATACCTTCGGTCGAGTTTGCGCTATATAAAACTCAGGAAAAAAATGGCCATTTGTCCCATTCTAGGGTGGCACTGCTTCTATCAGCATAAAAGGCCTTAACTGCATCCCCTATTTAATGTTTCTGTTTGTAAAAATGTGGCCACATTATAGGAACTTGAAATGTTGCTTCTCATGTCAGTGAAAACCCATGGTTGCTTGAGGACCAGGAGACTAGTTGTGGGGTTGGAAGGACAAATGTTCTCCAGATAGCCAGCTTGGTAAAAATGTTTTGAGGAGAGAACACAAGATTTCGTAGACAAACATGTAATTTGCCCTGTCCAGTCCTATTCACTTGCTACACTATACTGTACCATAAGGACCTTGAATGAATCATATTTTCTTGGGATGCTTTTAGCTCCCAGTCCACTATGGCTCCAAATGATTTGTAGTTCAAGTATTTCCCAAACTATTGAGTCTAGGTTCTGGAGCTCATCCTGGACAAGGGAGGGCACATCTGCCATTCCACTATATTGTGGAAGGTTGACCCTGTTTATGGTAATGTTATTTAAGATTGGAATTCTGGGAAAGAGAAAGCTGCTTCTCAATCCACCCTTTAGTACTACCATGTAAGTAACGTATTTAGTCAAGAAACCTATTCTTATGGGACCGCCTTGACATCTTATCCTCATTGATCTCAGAACTTCAAATCACCAACTCAATGGGCCCATACATTTTCACCAGAAACCTACACTCTGCCTCACTTGCACACATTCCCCGCATCCGCAAAACTGGACATCTCTCATTCTCCTACTTCGCACTCAGAACATGAAACAACCTCTCTCAACACATCAGAACCACTCCTCGTTTCTTGAGTTCCACAAGAAGCCGAAGGCCTAGCTTTTGTTTTTAAGCACCTTGGGGACCACTCACCTGCCCAAGCGGTTGGATACCCTCTTGGGTATTTAGTACACTATACAATAAAAACATAACCAACTATTTCCCTACCTCTAGGACATGCAATGTCGTGGTAATCCATGCAGGTACCTTCCAGGGCTTTCAGTCCCAGTCAAAGAAGTGGAATAATGAATCTCAATCTCCTGTTGATCACCCTAGCTAACAGATTTTCTCCAGTAAACATAAAGCTGCACATTTTTAAATTTGCATTACTAGCATTGATAATTTATTTTTAGACCTTTTCAAAATATCCAACAAATTAACCTCTCGAAAACCTCCACTCCGTTAGGAAACCATTCTCTAGATCTGTGCAACAACCTAGTGCCATTTGTCAAAGAAACAGCAGTATTTAGTCAGTCAGTCAATTCACTTTATTCAATACTTATAAAATAAGATCATCAAAGTACAGGTTTGCACAATAAAAACAACCATCTTAAATACAAAAAATCAATAAAAACATCCATTAAAAACATCCAATACATATATGATTGCTAAACAGACAATAAAAACCAGCTGGTTGGGACGAAAACTACAATTCATTCTTGGGTATTATACAATCACCTGGTCTTCCATGATGGGATTTAAAAAAGACACCACAGAGTAACAAACAAGAGGATCAGGCAATGATTGTAAAAAATACATTCCTACACAACATTGTTGGAAATTATATTCACGCATAAAGGGCAATAAGAATCTTTTCCAGTGTTCCTTATAAAATTTGCAAAAGAAAAAAATATGCATATTTGATTGAGCCGAAACACCGTCACAGGCAAAAGACGGCAAATCATGAATAAAAACAATTCCAGAAGGATGGGCCAACATACAGGGGATTAAATTCAATCAAAAAAAATCTGTGACATGAACTTGTCACAGTAAATAAGTATGAGGATGTCCCTTCCTTTAAAATCGGTCCCTCTAGATACGATTTTACTGATATTTTTAAATGGTTACGTTTCAGTCTTTCATTTGCCCTATGTTTAAGAAAACTGGATTTAATATTCTGTTTTGTAATGTTAGAGCAATCGCTGGGGGAAGCAAATAAGTGCTCTAAATCACGGGAGGAGAGACTATATTAGAATATTTAAACAATGGGATCCTATGGGCATGTTCCAGGGAAAGGCAGTCTTCTATTAACTTCTGGGTAATGTTTTCCAAATAGAGTGCCATAGATGATTGGAGACAGGCTAATTGTATCAATAATATAAGGAACATCCGTGACAAGTAAAATTTTAGCAACTTACGGGGAGGCCTACTAATTTTTTTCCAGAAAATATCCTCAATGGTCTGGAGAGCTGAGGAGTTAGCATAACCTCAGATGCCTGCCCTAGCTACCGAGACAGATTTGGCTGTGTACACTATTTTAACCATATCAATAGGTTTTGCTCCCAATTTTTTGGTTAAAGAGTTTAGGGCAATAATATTTTTTCTAACAATAAGCACCTTGTGGAGACCATATTGGACCATGTTAGTTGTCTGTCAAAGGTCACCCCTAAGTAGGGAAAGGCATCGGTTTGGGCTACTTTCTGGCCTGCTATATAGAAGCTTGGAGCCTTCCTATTCCTACAGCCAGTGATTAAAATAAAGGACTTGGCCTCATTGGTCTTTAACTGCAAATTCCCCATGTAATTTGTATAGATTTCTAATAACTTTTGTAGGGCTCGGCCGGTGCGGTCGATTAACACTGCATCGTCTGCGTAGAGGAGGATTGGGGTGCATATGTTTTTAATCTTTTAAAAATATATATATATTTGTATTTGCTTTTTTAAAATGCATAAACATAACAAGCATGTCACATGAATCAATCCTCCATACCCTACCCCCTCCACCCGCCACCTCCATATTCTCACGAGAAACACTACACATTGATACAGTGATGCCCCACCTGTCTCTATATTGCACACATCCGTCCAAGATCTCCCACCCATGTACCGGGATAACAGGGTTGCCTGTCCTCCTTCTCTCACAGTCCCCCGTCCAAGCCAGGATATCGTCTCCATTTCCCCCATACTCTATTGAACTTCTTGGGACAACCCCTAGCTTTGTATGTGACCCTCTCCGCTGCCATGTAGATATCCATGCCTCTTCTTCATTCATCTAGCTGAGGAGGTATGGAAAAGCCCCAAGCCCGGGCCACATCCCTCTTGGCCACCACTAAAGCTAGCGCAAGGAAAATCAAGAGTCGGCGATTCAGATCCACCTCATTCGTTATTCCCAAACAGAACCAATTTAGGCTCCACCGGGACGGCCGTTTCCAATATTTGACTTAATTCACTTAATATCTTGGCCCAGTATTCCTGGATAACACGACAATTCCAGATAGTATGATAAGTCTCCCTTCACATACCCACACCTTAGACAGTTAGCATCACTAGCTCGCCCCATCCGGTGCAATCGGTGCCTATAGTAGTAGACCCTATGGAGGATTTTAAATTGTATGAGCCGAAGACGAGACTTTATTGCGACCTCCCTGGGGTTTATCAGGGCTGTCTCCCAACCGCGTGTGTCCATCTCTCCCAGATTGAGTTCCAATGTTTCACCAATCCGTCAGGCATATTATTAATCAAAGTTTTATAGGTCAGGGAAACTAGTTTACTCGGGACGTGCTCCTGCAGTAGACGGCCCTCAAGCTGGGCATACTCTGGCAGGGGACATGTGAGCGCCTTCTCCGCCCTCCATGCGTGACGTAATTGCGCGTATTTCAAGTACTGAGTATGATGCAGTCAGTAATCCACCCTTAGAGCCTGAAAGGAATTCAGATCTCCCCTCTTCAGCAGATCTCCCAGAACGGTGATACCAATGTCAGCCCATCTTTAAAACCCCTTCAGCTTATACAGCTCCTTTAGCCATGTGCAATGCCATATTGGGGTCTGTTTCATTGGTTTGTGTGTCCAGCCAATCATCTTGGTCACCCTCTCCCACGTCTCCACAGTTACCCGCGTTGCTGAGAGTAGTCTCTCCTTCCCTCTACCTCCATATATATATATAGTGCAAACAGGTTCGTTGCGCCATTGTCCCTCTCTCCAGTTTATATGTGGGGTGATCACCCGGGGCGTGGAGCCAGTCATTTATCGGCGATAAATGTTCTGCCCAGTAGTACGCTTCAATATTTGGCAAGGAGATCCCTCCGTTATACTGATTCCTCTGCATTGTCTCTAGAGCTATCCTGGATTGTTTCCCCAGCCAAAGCAATGACCAGAGCTTGGCATTTATATCTTTAAAAACCTGTTGGGGAGGGGGAAATACTCATTCTGTAGGGCATACAAAAACCGTGGCAGCGTTATCATTTTGAACATTGCGGCACAGCCTAAAATGGTGAGGGGGAGGGTCTTCCATCTGACTGCGTCGCTAGCAAAATTTGTGAGAACTCACTGAATGTTTCTCTGATACGAGATTGATCGATCCTTTGTCACGTATATCCCCAGATATGTAAACCCTTCACCCGTGACCTGGAGCGCGCCGGGCAAGGTGGGCCACACCTCCCCCCCCCTCTGCGGCTATACAGAATTGACTTATGCCAATTTATCGTGTATCCTGAATGGGAGCCATAGCGGCCCATAGGGTTAATAGCCGTGGGATCGAAACAGCTGGGTGGGTGACATATAGGAGGATGTCATACGCATAGAGCGATATTTTCTCCTCCAAAGTATCCGCCTGCTCAATTTTAAACCCTCTTATCCCTCTGTCCAGTCTTATTTCGCACGCCATTATCTCTATAGTAAGGGCGAACAATAACGGGGATAGGGACACCCCTGGCGGGTCCCTCTCTGTATGAGGAAGTCCGCTGATAACACCCCATTGACCTTTACCCTCGCTCTTGGGTCTATATAAAGAAGGTTCACCCACTTCCTAAACTTGGGACCAAAACCAAACTTAATCAATACTCCCTCCAGGAAGGGCCAATGTACAGCGTCGAACGCTTTTTCCGCGTCCAAAGACAGGAACATGTGGGGATCTTGGCGGTCACACACCTCCATCAGCCAGTTATGGGTTCTCCTCAGATTTAACCTGGTTGCCCTGTCTGGCAGGAAGCCTGTCTGATCCAAGTGGACCAGATCTGGAATCACCTGTCGCAGTTGAAGTGCCAAAATCGTCGCCAGGAGATTAACCTCCACATTCAGAAGAGAAATGAGGCGGTATGATGCGCATTCCTCGGGCGGTTTACCTTGTTTATAGATGGGTATAATTGTGGCCATACGTAGGTCTGGTGGCAGCGTGCCCTCTTGGACCGCCCCCGAGAACAAGGCCAGCAGGTGGTTGCTAAGTAGATTGGCCGTTTTTAAAAGAATTCAGCGGGGAACGCATTCGTACCGGTGGATTTCCCCCGGGCGAAGTCTAGCTAAGGCCTCCCTAACCTCCATTACCGTTATCTCTTCTTCAAGGCTCAACCGATCTTTATCAGTTAAAATGGGGGTTTCAATGCTGTCCAGATACAGCATTACATCAGCGGTCGCGCCTAGGTCTCTGGCCTTGTAGAACTCATAGTAATCAGCGAATGCCTGAGCTATATGGACATCGGTCCGCCTAATATGGCCCTGCCCGTCCGTCACTTGTTCCACCCATCGAGCATCCTGCTCTCTACGACTCAACCACGCCAGGAGTATTCCAGACTTATCCCCTACATCATACAGTCTATGTAGGGTCGCCTGTGCCTGTGTTTTACCTTCATCTGTCACTAGGACCTTGTACTGTTGTTGTTACCCACTAGTAATCTAAGAGTCTGCGCGTCACGATCTACCACGTGCCTCCGCTCTAGTTCCAAAATACGAGTTTCCAGATCGTGTAGTTCGTCATGCATTCTCCTCTTTTCCCATGTTATCCTATTCTGGTCTCTTTCTCGCATGACCGTTTTAAAAGCTTCCCATAAAATCACCCCTGATTGTATCGATCCTAAATTGTCTGTGAAGTATACCTTTGTGTCTGCCCTAAGTCCCCGCAACAAGTCCTTGTTCAGGAGGTCCCATGCCGTCAGACGCCAGCCCCTGCCCTCTGTCCTGTGTCTCATCCCCAGTCTCACCAGAAGAGGTGAGTGGTCCGAGATTCCTCGTGCTTGATATTCTGCTTTATCCTCTATGCTAAAAGCATGGCGGGGAAGGAAGACATAATCCAATCTTGAATACACCTTGTGTGCCCCTGAGAAATAATGGTACATTTTGGTGTTTGGGTGTAGCCACCGCCAGGCATCTGTCAGTCCTAGTGTGTCAATCCTCCTCGACAGTGGGGTCGGTGCTTGGGCGTCAGGCTGATCTCTTGACCTGTCTAGTGGAGAGTACATAACATCATTGAAGTCCCCACCCACCACGTGTAGTGTGTCTGGTGTGTTCAGGAGGATATCAGCTAGACCAGCTAGGGTTCTAGCATGCAGTTTCGGTGGTGCGTAGACAGAGATTATCGTGATCTTCTGGCGCCCCCATGTTCCCGTTATCCCCACATATGTACCCTGCGAGTCCGTCTATGTCTGAATAGCTGCAAAAGGGGGGGCTTTCTTAATCAGGATAGCAACCCCTCTAGAGCCTGACGTGTACCCAGCATGGGCCAGAACCTTATACGACCCCCTCGCCAGGAACCCGCATCGCGTACCGTGCAGGTGGGTCTCCTGCAGCAAGACTATGTCTGGAGCTACCCTCCTAACGTAGGACATAACCAACCCCCTTTTTATCTTGTTGCCCAGGCCGTTCACGTTCCATGTAAGGATTTTGACATAGCCACTGTCTTGCGCAACCGTCTGAGGGATACCCACCACTGCAGGAGACATCAGTCGTGACTCGCTCATGTGAAGGCAGGTGTCGGGTGTGTGGTACGCAGGTGTATGGACTGTTCCTGTTTGTGACATGCCTTAAAAAGTTAACTGTAAATCCCTCCCAGCACTCATCCAATCCTTCCCCCCACCCCTCCCCGGAAACAATTTAAATCTCCCCTGATATCTCCCCACTCCCCTCCTCCCACTCCACGTCAGTCTCATCTCCATCTGACTGGCAGAGATAAAGCTTTTCAGGTGAAGGACTTCTGTCGCCCGCCCAATCTCAACCCCTGAAAATAAGAGAAACTCGCTCTAAACCTTTAAAAGAGGAACATGTAAAGGTAGAAGCAAGAGCAGGCACTAACGAGAAAGAAATTTAGACCAAAATAACAAAGCAAACTGGAGGGGATGTCCAACGTGCATGCTCCATGGCAACATAGTCAGTACTTGGTCAGCTAATACTGTCCCACCTTCACGAGTTGGAGTCCAGGGTGTCCTCCTGAGATGCCACCGTCTCTGGCGTAGTCTCGTACTCCATTGCATTTATTTCATACCAAAGGATGCAGCGAATGCTCTTCTGACTCTTCTCCTTTGAATGAGGAACACAGAGGTTCCTCCTCCCCTTCTGATTGCGCTTTTTCCGCAAGGCAGTTGAATCGGGATCCCGTCGGCCGATTAGAGTCAAGGGAGGCAGCACTCCGCCGCCTCCACCGTACAGGTCCAGTTTTGGGGTATGGGGTCGCATCCGAATTTCGGCTTCCACGCCTCTGCCGCGATCTCTGCGTTTTTGGCGACCCTCTTGGGCCTTTAATGGGCCACTCCATAGCTGTTGCCTTTTGAACCCCATTCGTGTGTCTTGTCAACGGAGGACGTTCCTCCAGCCACTGCCTTGCCTCTTCCGGGTTTTGAAAAAAGTGTGTTTTCTCCTTGTATATCACTTTTAGCTTTGCCGGGAATAAGAGCATGTACTGGATGTGGAGGTCTCTCAGTTTAGCTTTAACCGAGTCGTTGGAGCGTCTCTGCCTCTGCACTTCCTGGCTGTAGTCCGGGAAAATCATTATTTGGGCATTGTCTAGGCGGATTTCCCCAAGTTTTCTAGCTTCCCTTAGAATCATGTCTCTGTCCAAAAAATTCAGAATACGAGCAATTACTGGCCGAAGTCTTGCTCCTGCCAGAGGCTTAGCCAGCAGCGTTCGGTGCGCCCTTTCTATGATGAAACAAGTCGAAAATATATCCTTTGGGAAAGTGGGTAGTAGCCAAGAGTGCAGGAACTCCGCCATGTTTGTACCTTCGATTCCTTCCCTAAAGCCCATGAAGCAGAGGTTGTTGCGTCTTGCCCTGTTTTCTGCATCATCCACCTTCCACAGAAGCTGCTTATGAGAGGACTGAAGGTCCGCCATACCTTTCTTCATATCTTGTATGGTATCCTCAGCTTCCCCCAGTCTAGTTTCTGATTCCGTTACTCGTTCCGCAAGATTTCGGAGGTCTTGCCGTAGGAACGTTACTTCTGTGCCCACCTCTCTGATCTTGTTCTCCAGGACTTCATGGGACGCTTGTATGGCATTCATCAGAAGGGCTGTGTCCGAACGAGCAACAGTAGGAGTCATCTTCTGGCAGAGGGGCCGTCATGGTGTAACGATCCAGTGTTCCCTGTCTGGGGGGTTTAGGATCCTTGTCCTTCTTTCCCATGATGCGCTTCCGTGGGCCGCCCCCTGCAGGGACTGCTCTGTCCAAGCGCCGATCAGCCCCTCACCGCGGCCCACCACTCGCCAATCCCCCTCCAAATAGTCCCTCCAATACCCGCTGCTCACCGGCTGCTCAGCAGGTCACTCTTCCCGGGCTCCAGCTATAGCTGGTAACTGTGTCCGGACATGAGACATTGGGGGGGGGGGGGGGGGGGCAAATAGGGAAATCTGTACCCTCAGCTGTCCAATCCCTTCAGGGTCCGCTATAAATCACAGCAGGTTGTGTCCAGTGTGGTTTGCCAAGTCCTCTGCAGCTCATATTACAGTTCAGGATATGAGGTGTTGCGGGCGAATTCGGTGTGCCCCCAGTTCAGATCGCCAATCTCAACTGTCCCATACACCTCTCACCACTGCGCCCGTATTCGGAGGAAGGCGCGATATGTGCCCCTGGTCTGAGCTGTGCCCTTTCAATGCCGCCGGAAAATGTTCGGGCCGCCTTTCACCGCGACCTCTCTCGACTCAGACCCTCCCGAGGAGGTGGGGGAATGTGCCCCGCCGGGCCTCCCTTTCGCTCCGCGAGGGTGGAGACCCCCCCTCCCCCTGTAGGCCACCTGTTCACTCGAGCCCCCCTCACTCCCGCCGCAGCTCCAGGAGACCTCCCGGTCTCTCCACTCCTGGGGCCCAGGCTGCTTCCCCGCTGCGAGATCAGGTGGCATGCGGGGCGGCCGCTTCACGCCGTGAATCGCCTCGGCTCAGTGCTTTCCCCGGGGCCTGCCCTCACCTCCAGACTCGGCCAGAACAGTCCGGCCCGTGGGCCAAGTCCGGCATCCGCTCCTCCTCTGCATAGCTCGCCGGCTCCTCGGGACCGATGCTACGTTCCGCTGGAGCCCCCGCTCTCTTCCACGGTCCCAGCTGCTCAGGAGGAATGCGCCTTTCCACACCTGAGGTGCTCGGCATGCGGCAGTACCTCCAGCTGCGCCTCCTCTCTTTTCAGCGCCCCAGCGGCGCCATCTTGGGTCCCGCTCCAAGGCCCTAGGGGCTGTCTACGCTGCTCTGGAAGTGGCCCGCTGCGGCTCTCACTCGGCACTCAGTGTCGTCAGGGGGGATTATGGACCCCAAGGGTTAAAGGGCATCGGGTTTTGGGACTTCAGGCCACCATCCAGTATGTCGGATCGATGAAAGGTGCCGGAGCAGCACAGGCACACGTCCTACTCGGCCATGTTGCTGGCCACGCCCCCGTGAAAGTTCATACATTTTTAATCTTAGGAACTCTAGGGTTGAGCCCGACAGAGGAGCTTCCACCCCATTGTCTTAGATGGAAAAGAGAAATGAGGCGAGTATGCAACCCTGTCGGACACACCTGTTGATTGGAAATGCCCTAGTGCACTCTAACTGCATCCCGTATCGGACGCTAGTCGAGGCTGGCGAATAAAGCTGCCTGATGAAGGAAATTATTTCCTCCTCAATGCCCATTTCTAGCATTGTTCTCCAAAGATGGTGATGTACAACAGAGTCAAATGCTGCTGTTAAGTCCATAAAAGCCAAGTATAACTTCCCGGCTTGGCTTGAGTATACTTGGCGAATAGAAGACTCAAATTGAGGCATTGAAGCCTACGTGCCCATTCCCCTTTTAAAACCATATTGGACCGGAATCAGGACGTTGTTGTTAGTAGCCCATTCCTCAAGTCTGTTCAGTAAGACCCTACCCATGAGTTTAGCTGTGCTGTCCAGCAATGAAATTGGGCTATAGTTGTTGGCCTTGGATTTGTCTTTTTTCTTGTAGATTGGAATTAAAATAGATTCCTTCCATGAGTCTGGTGGACCCACCTTGGCGACTGTGTTAAAGACATTTGTCAGCACCGGTTCCTATAAGTCTGGCTGGTCAGTGAAAAAATCTATAGGAGTACCATCTGGGCCAGGGGCTTTATTGTTGGAGCACTGCATAGGAGCTTCATTTATCTCATGATGAATAAATGTCAGGAGTGGTTTAGCGAGGGAGGAAATGGGAGCCTGCAATCACCCCTTCAGCTTTTGGGTTAAATATTAGGAAGAAGAGTGCAACCCAGGGTTCCTCATCCACATGGCAGTCCAGACTTGGGGCTGAAGGTGGCTTGAGAACGGGAGCATTAATAATACTCCAAAAGTCCATGGCATTTTTTGAGATAGCGGCTAAGTACAACTGTTCCCAAGCTTCTTCCTTTAGGGTTTTAATTCTGATCTTCCTGGCCACTTTATATTGGATACGGAGAAGCTTGACTAGTTCCATGTCTCTGGGCGTTGTTCTGAGAGCTTGATGTAAAACTGATAGGGACTTGGTACAAGCTTGTTCGAACCATCTGAGGCCTATTGTTTTGCCAATGTTTTTTTTCTCTAGGTAAGAGGTCTTTGATCTCAATTAATATCAGTTCAAATGCTGTGGTTATCTGGATAGTATCTAGTCCCGCTTCTAGGCAGGTCATATCATCGTTTTGCCTATTTGCAACCATGGTCAGAACAATGGATGATTTATCTATTGTAGCCCATTTAAGGATAATCTCATTGCCCCTTACTATCATGGGTTTAACATACCTCAGCTGCTCCAAATGGATTCCTGCCCAATCCAATGGACTTATAATGGCAGCAGGAGCGCTAAAATTTAAATATTAGATTTCAAGTTTGGAAATTGATTTTTTGAGAGGTTCCGATATAATTATATAATCAATAGTTAAACATGTGCAGGTGTGCCAAATGTGTTTTGCAATGTACCTAAACTTAAATATATGGAGTACTAGATCTCTAAGTTATGGGTCATAGGGAATCTGTTCAGGCCTTCTCCATAAGACTTATATTTGAAATGGAATAAAGGCTTGCCAGCCTCATCGATTATACCGCATGCTACTAACTTTGAAAGATGACAGCAATGTACTTTAAAGTCACCTATATATAAAAGCTTTGGGGTCTGTTTTAACATGTTAAAAAGGGTGTTGATTTCTTCTTCTAACTGGTCTACAAACTTTTTCATGTCACCGGAGAAATTGTTATTATAAAAATTGACTAGAAGGACTGTCATCACCTGGACCTTTTAGATGTAATAGGTGATAATAGGATGAAGCATTGTAATACGACAGGAATTCTAGTCTTAGGGTGTTTTTCAACAAAGTCAGTATCCCTCCCTGGCTCGCCATGGCTTAGACGGAGGGGCAGCTGTGTGGAAAGAGCGATAGCCCTCTAAATTAATTGGCCTGGTCAGATCGTAGAGGGTAACAATTTTTAGCAAATCAGGGTCAGACAATTTGGAACTCAGTCCAGCAAACTGATCGCGTATTGCAGTCAAGGGCATGGTAATTTCTGATCCTAGAGAAATAGAACCTTAAACAGGAGTGGGAGTTCTCCTGTTCATCCTCTGTTAATCACAGCCTTCTAAGTCTGTTAAAACATTAACTATGTTATAAGTGGAGAGGGGAATAGGGGGTTGGCCTAAGGGGAAGGATTGGGACCCAGGGCGGGGACAATAGGGGGGGCCCGGAGGATCTTGTCCCCAGAAATAGTTCTGACTAGTTCGGACTAGTTTGTATAAGAAGGCCAGCGGTAATGTAAACATTTTGTATGTGATGAAGGCCCAGTCGGAAGCCAAACGAATTGGTGTGAATTAAAATTGACCACCACACAGTCACCCTCAATGGATTTCTTTGAATCCCCTACCCAACCCACTCTTCTTGTCATTAAAATGTGCGACATTTCCCTCCTAACCCCCACATATTTACTAATCCAATAGCATGATTTGGTCATCAATTGATCTGTGGTCTCCTGTTGGGTGCTGTGTAATTTAGGAACATTTGCCAATATTATGACATGGGGGAAGCCGCTGGGGGAAGGGACAATCTCGTATGGCAATCCTTTTCTCCCCCTCTTTTCAATACAGTCTCTGTCGGATCTAGTAGAGGATGGGGTCAGGTCCTTGAATAACCCTTGGGAGGTTGCAGCAGTGGGTTTGTCACAGGCTGAATTAAAGAGCGGATGATTAACTCCTGTTAAGAGGGTTGGACCGGGGTTATAGAGGGCACTGTTGACATACCCCCCAGAATCGGAACTATTGGACCCTCCTTATTTGTCCGTTCTCCTATGGCCCGGATTAACCAAACGGTTACTATGACAGTGTGATGATAAACCAGTTAGATCATCAGGTTGGGCTGCATCTGCTCCTCGGGACGACAAGTTAGGGTATAATGGGTCTTCACATACTGACCCATGAGTCACTATACTAGCCTCAGTTCTGGTGATTCTATCTATAAGCGGTTGAAGTAAAACTGAAATTGACTGTTAAATCTTTAAAATCAGGGAATCCGAGATGGGTGAAGAGGTCGCATTGGAATCTTGGGAAACGCAAGGTTCGGATTGGTTGCTCTACCCCACTCATTTTCTTCTTCTTTGTGGAAGGTTCTGATGGTACCGAGGGAGAGAGTGTAATGCTTGATGTGGAGGGAATCGAGCGTTTGGACAGAGTAGTAGCCGGCTTTGGGTTTGGATGTAAGGAGTCTGGAGCAACCACCACTAGAGGCTCACTGGTTAAGGGCTCACTTAAATGGGTGGTTGCACCCAAATACCCCATGAAGAGCCAACGCTCAACAGTTTGAATCTCCTTGTCCAGGGCTTCAGTAGCCCTTAGTAAGAAGGAGTCTAGGGTGTTAGTATACTCTCCTCCGAGTGTCGCGATAGTGGATTTTCCTTTTCCCATCTGTAGACCGGATCCTAGGCCACCTGTGCTGCTGGAGTCGCACACGTTAGAGGGGAGATCCAGCCCAGTCTGCTTCGGGCTCCGACAGGCGTGGACAGGCGTGGAGAAGTGTGGCTCAGTGGTTAGAGGCGGCAGACCCGGAATCTGAGATCGACCGTGGACCAGGGTTCGATTCCCTGCCTCGGCGGGTCTCGGGCTCATAAATTCCACGGTCTCGACAATTCTCGCTCCGGTGCCTCCTCGACTCACGGGGTCACACTCTGCGACTCTGGGCAATAGCTTGCTTAATCTCCACATCGGCCCCTCGCGGCGGGATGCCTGGCTTTCACCTTGTGGATACCCTGCCGGGGTTTCTCACAGGGGAATACCAGGACGGGTTCCCTAAGTAAGCGCGGAGATGCCCCAGGGTAAGTCCTGCGCTATATAAGTTTCATACATTTACATTTACATTTACAGGCCCACCCTTGGCCCAGGCTTGGCCATGGCGCGTCCCCGCATGCGTCCTGCGTCGCTGGCCGGCGTTGCGCTTATCAGCGCTTCAAACACAGGGGGTGATGGGACTCTCCCCCTGCTGCTGCTCCTCTCTTGGTCTTTTGGGCTCCCCCCCACCTGGGGAATGCGATGCTGGTATTGCTGGTGGCTACAAACTGCTGCAGGCGGCATCGCGCTTATCAGCGCTCCATATGTAGGTGGTGACGGGAGTGGTAGTCTCCATCTGCTGCTGGTCCTCTCGTGGTCTTGCAGGCTCCCCCCACCTGGGGAATGCAGTGTTGGTTTTGCTGGTGGCTACTCACCCTACCACATCCCCTGAGATAATTCACTACATCAGCACAAACTTACCAGCTTCCATTCACAGCAGTCTCCCCTTGTTCAAGAACTGAAAGCCAGCAAATGTCTTTGCGTTAAAAAAATGTGCCACCTGCTCATATTTCGATTTAAATAAATACTCAACTAATACCTTCCACTTTTTCCCCCCACATCACAAGCGAAAGAAACAGCTCACTGCTCAGAGGAGAAATCCACCTAAACCTCAAGTATGCTATTGTCATACCATTTGTGGAAAAAAAACAACTTTGAGCCTGAAAACTTTCACAGCTATCTGGGCTCCTGGAAGTGAAACAACTTGCTAACTGAGCTACAGCCTTGTGGTTCCACTTCACTGAAGTACTGAAACAACTTTCCTAACTAATAGAAATAAATAACTAATTATCCAAGGTCTAGTACGTGCTCTATTCGTAGATGATGTCTGAGCAGCATTTGCTACCTGCTGTCAAATCCCCTGCAATTGTAATTATCAGCAGAAACTCTCTCCGTGGTTTGCCTCCTTTTTAATCTCAGAGAACATCACATCTGCAATCACATGCACACAGATTGCACCATTATCCGTTACGGACCAAACAAAAGTACTATGCAGAAGGGAACATAGCAGGGTGCCTATTGGCTCACCGACTTTGTGTGCACACGGAGGGAGACAGAAATTGAGGTACCACAGGGTGATAGTCTCAACCAAAACGAACACATTGCACATACATTTCACCAGTTTTATGCAGATCTTTACTCTGCCGAATCCTCGCCTAAAGAGGCTATCACTACATATATAGAGCAGTCTGCGTTAGAACATCTGGTCCCTCAACATACTCTTGGTCTAGAGCAAGACATACACACAGATGAAGTGATGGCGGCGATATCCCACCTTAAATCAGGCAGGGCCCCTGGGCAGGATGGCCCCCCACCTGATTTCTAAAAAAATATTCCCTCCCACACTTTACTTACACGCTTCTATAATTCATTTAATGACACAGGCACACTGATGGATACCATGAAAATGGCCACCATCATAGTTATACCTAAACCAGGCAAAGACCCCACCAAGTGCTCTTCCTATAGTTCTATTTCCCTTTTAAATGTGGATGCTAAGATGTTCACCACCATTCTAGCATCACGACTGGCTCCCCTGATGCAAGCCATTATAGACCGTGATCAAGCGGGTTTCGTACCAGAACTGAACTTTTAGTGACAACACTAAACAGCTGTCATCTTATAGATAAGATCCAGCATACACGAATACCTACACTTCTTTTTTCGATTAATGCAGAAAAAGCATTTGATCAGGTGCATTGCCCGTATATAAAATTCTTCAAACAATAGGCCTGGGCCGTCACTTTAGGAAATGGGTTTGGTGTAGCTGCAGTCTAAGTTAATGGTCACATGACCCAACCCTCTGACATTGCACGCGGAAATAGGCAGGGGGGCCCCCTCTCACCACTCCTCTGTGCATTATACAAGGAACCTTTCGCGGAGCGGTTGAGGGCAAACCCCATGATCTCAGCATCAATATGCGAGACAAACAACATAACTTGGCCTTATACGCCGACAATGTCATGGTGACATTGTCAGATCCCCTCTACTCTTTGCCTGCCCTGGTGTAGGAGTTTCGGGAGTTTTGGAAGGTCAAAAGGTTTAAGATTAACGCTCAGAATTCACAACTAATTAGCCTTCCGATCCCCCAGCTTGACCAAACTACTAAAGGACAACTCCTTCACTTTCCATGGATGACATAAGGGGTGGGATACTTGGGTTTACAAATTTACCCCATGATACGTTGCTGGCATCTTA
Source organism: Lissotriton helveticus (assembly GCF_964261635.1). Taxonomy (NCBI): domain Eukaryota; kingdom Metazoa; phylum Chordata; class Amphibia; order Caudata; family Salamandridae; genus Lissotriton; species Lissotriton helveticus. The sequence goes on along the minus strand of NC_136063.1, from coordinate 1,402,367,692 downwards.
CATGAGAGCTGTCAGGATGAAGAAGGTGATTCAGAAAAGGGGGTGGTGATGAACAGAGTGTCTGAATTAAGCAGACCACTCTTACCCAGTCCAAAGATCAGGGCTTGATCCATCACCATTATTTAGCTCACTGCCCCATCCCAGCTCAGAACCTGGCTATATGCAAATTAGTCTGTCCCTGGCCCAGTGCATCATGGGAACAGGGCAGACCAAACTACCAAGCCAATTCTTCACCAGAAAGGAGACAAGCTTCCGGGGACCGGTTTCTGCCATTTCAGGCGTCTTCGGCCCGGCTTGCTTGAATCCTGATGGAGCAGTGAGCAAGGGACTCATGTCTGAGTATACCCTGCCACACCTATAGTGGCCAAAAACGATTCAGAAAAGGGGGTGGTGATGAACAGAGTGTCTGAATTAAGCAGACCACTCTTACCCAGTCCAAAGATCAGGGCTTGATCCATCACCGTTATTTAGCTCACTGCCCCATCCCAGCTCAGAACCTGGCTATATGCAAATTAGTCTGTCCCTGGCCCAGTGCATCATGGGAACAGGGCAGACCAAACTACCAAGCCAATTCTTCACCAGAAAGGAGACAAGCTTCCGGGGACCGGTTTCTGCCATTTCAGGCGTCTTTGGCCCGGCTTGCTTGAATTCTGATGGAGCAGTGAGCAAGGGACTCGTGTCTGAGTATACCCTGCCACACCAGTGGCCAAAAACGATTCAGAAAAGGGGGTGGTGATGAACAGAGTGTCTGAATTAAGCAGACCACTCTTACCCAGTCCAAAGATCAGGGCTTGATCCATCACCGTTATTTAGCTCACTGCCCCATCCCAGCTCAGAACCTGGCTATATGCAAATTAGTCTGTCCCTGGCCCAGTGCATCATGGGAACAGGGCAGACCAAACTACCAAGCCAATTTTTTTTTTTTTAATCCTGATGGAGCAGTGAGCAAGGAACTCATGTCTGAGTATACCCTGCCACACCTATAGTGGCCAAAAACGATTTTTTTTTAAAAATCCTGATGGAGAAGGTGGGCGCTCAGCACTAGGGGTACTTATTGTGGGAACTGGTTCCAATGGTAGGGAGAGAAAGGCTGCTGACATTAAAGGATGAGGTGACAGTGTCTTCCACTTGCATGAAAGCAGCATTTATAGATTCATTTGCTCTCACCCCAAAGGAGTATTCACAGAAATTTAGTAACATACAGAAGGGGACAACACAGACATGGGTGGACTTTGTGGATGCTTCAGTCAAGGTACTTGATGGCTGGAATAAATGTAACAAGGTGGGTACTTAAGAGGGGCTCTATAATTTGTTGGTTAAAGAGCATATCCTTACAAATTGTTCATTAGAGAAGTTACACTAGCACCTGGTAATTTCAAGGCTGTCTAGCCCAGAGAACTGGGCACGATGGCAGAAGAATGAACGTGCACTAGGGTACCCAAAAAGTCCCCTGAGAAAGAGGTCAGGCCCCTGTTCAGGGGAAAGATGTGGGCAACAAAGTGTCCTCTAAGGGTGCCCAAAATTCACCCATGGGGTAAACCCAACACCCATCACAGTCCAAGGGGAGGGAGTACCTGGAAAAGAATTATGACCCTTCAAAGGCTGGGTGTGTTATGTTTGTCATCTGCCCGAACACAAGAAAGGGGATTCTGAGTGCACCAAGAAATCACTCACTTGTGGGACCTGCGAGAGTTGGCCGAACTTCAGAGGGAAGGTGCTCACTCAAGGTAGGACATGTGCTAGAGGCAGAGGACTTGTCCCACTCTTAAAGGCCTGAGGCAACCGGGAGAGTGGTGGTCCTTCAACAATACAGACAATTCCTCTTTAACCGAGTCCATGACATCCTCTAATCTGGTCATCTGCGTCCGACCAAAACCTGGGAGATGTTGGTCAATCACTTATGTGGGCCCCAGATGTCAGAGGAAGTGAAGGGGTTTTGTCACTTCTGTGTCCCTGTCAAGCCAGGGGAAAGCCAAAGGGTCCCCAGATACCACTACCTGTCATGGGGACTGCCTTTGAGAGAGTAGGGATAGATATTGTTGACCATCTTCGAACTCAGACTGCATCTGGGCACATGCTTATCCTTTCTCCTGGTGTTAGTGGACCATGCCATGAGGTACCCAAGAGCCCCCCATAGGATTGTCATTGAACCTGCAGTGGCAAGGCCCCATCCCTGCAATCTTTACCAGCTTGGCTTTGCCTAAAGGGATGATTTCAGATAGAGGATACACCCACCTGCTGGACATAGGTACCCCAAAGAACTCTCACCAGGAAATGTACATCAACAGGTTGAAACCACACCATGACAGAGCAGACATGACCATGCTTATGGCGAAAGATTGAGGAGAAGAGGAGGAAAGTGAACCTCTGCCTGACCTATTGTCCAAGAATGCCAAAGACTACGCAATGGATGAAGTAGTCCTCTCCTCCACTTTGACATACCGGTAGCAAATGGACAGTTACGCCTTGTTGAAACAGGTTGCCGATCTGTTCTTCTTGACCCCAGGTCTGACAACTTGCTTCATGATGTGGAAACTGGTGACAGGCTACATGTCCAGAGTAAACTTTATAGGGTGTTAGACCAGGTTAAAGCTAGAATTAGGGCTGAGGTTGCCAAGATGCTAGAACATGAGATGACTGAGTCAACAAAAAGTCCTTCAGCGAACCCAGAGGTGCTGGTGCCCTAAACAAACCCAAAATGTGGAAAAACGGAGGTGAGGTTCTATGTGGACTACAGAGACCCGAATGTTATTACTGATTGATGCTCACCCCATACCCAGAGCTGATGAGCTCATAAACAAGTTGAGGGTGTGCCAAGCACCTTACTACATTTGTTTTAACTTTAGGATACTGGCAGGAAGCCTACGTGCAAGGAGAGGTCTTACTTTTCCACTCCTGAAGGCAGCTTTCAATTTAAAGTGATACCCTTTTGTTGGACAGATGCTTCTGGACATGGGGTTGTGGCAGTGTTGGCACAGGTAAATGATGAGGGCCAGGATCAACCAGTTGCCTTTATGAGTAGGTGACTCCTTCCCCAAAGAACAGCATTGGAGTGCCATTGAGAGGGAAGTCTTTGCTGTGGTTTGGTCCCTGAAGAAGCTAAGAACATACTTGTTTGGGCCTCACGTCAGAGTTCAAACTTACCACAAACCTATTATGTGGCTTATGCAGATGAAAGGAGAAAACCCCAATCTGCTGAGGTAGTCCATTTCCCTACAGGGTATGGACTTTACAGTGGAAAACCGACCCCGGCCTGGCCATGCCAATGCAGATTGCCTTTCCAGGTTCTTCCACTTAGATGATACCTACAAGGGTGCAGGTTATTTGCTTATTACCTTTCATATGGAGGAGCCATGTAAGGAAATGCTGCTTTTTCTATGATCGCCTCCACGTTTTTGGGCTGATACGCCGATTTTTTCAACGCTGAGGCCTGCTAAACAGACCTCTGTGCCATTGTTATGATTGGTTAACCACAATTGGCATAATTTAACTTACTTATAAATCCCTGTGTATGGTACCAGGGGTACACAGGGCCTGTAAGTTATGGCATCCTCTGTGGACTCCTGCACTGATTGTGCCACCATGAGTGTGACAAAATAGAATGTGACTCCCAGCCTTCCATTGCTGGCTGGCAGAGCAGTTTTGACTGCTTACTCGACTTTGACATTTGAAGGAATGGCAAAGCCCAAAGTTTTCTGTTTAATAATTATAAGTCACACCTGAGGTAGACCTACTGAGCCCTAAAGGCAGGGTGCCTTATATTAAAACATTAGACATGTGGGTCTTAAACTTTACAGGTTCTGGCAGTAAAAACTCCAAGTTGTTATTTTTACTGTAGAAAGGCTGGTAGCCCCATTGGCGAGTTCTGGGTTACACGCTGACCATTCAGCAGTGGTAACTTCTCAATGGGACTGATAAATATGGTAGTTCAAGGTATCAAGAGAATTGTTGCATTAAACCGGGCTTGATGCTCAATTCAAATTTGATGTATCTTTTACACAAATGGCAACTTTAGAACGTAGCCTCTTTGTGGCCCAAACTTTTCTGGTGACCGTTCATGGTTTACGACCACGAGGCAGCCTTCCTGGGATGAGCTGTGAACGGCTCTCTGGAAGAATCACAAAGGGTCTGGCTTTGGAAGAGGTGTGACCTCTACCTGGTGAGAAAGCTAGAGTTTGAGCCCAAAAGACGAGCTTCAAAGAGGAAGCCGCCTCTGAAGAGCAAATGGTGGACACCCACGAGAGAGGCTTCTTGTTTGTACTTGCAGAAAGGTTGGCATCCGGGACAGAGAAGGGAAAACTATTTTCCAGTGAGCGTGTAGCCCTCAGGTAGCCACACCTCTGGGATGGATTAGGGAGTTCCACAGTCCAAAAGAAAGGTGTTACCATATTGGCAGTGGGCAGAATTGTGCATTTTTGGGGGAAGCTAGATGCCTCACTTCTCAAGTAGTTGTCACTAGATGAGAGTAAACCTGGTTGCCCTTAAGCTGGTAGTAACTGCATCTCCGGAGGGCACAACCTGGCCATAAAAGTGGCACTCCTGACACCCAGACCACAGATCGCATATGTACTTGAGAGAGGACTGAAGGACTTCCCTGCTGTCCCTTTGGCTCAACAAAGAGAGGCTGCACCCAAGAATGGACTGCACCTGCTGCTGCATGGGCAGGCAAAGGGAGGACTGTGCCTCTGGAGCCTGCGGTAGGAAACGTCATCCCGAGCCCTAGAGAGGAGATGTGATTCCAAGAGTCAGTTTGCTGACTTCCTGTTACATCTACAGGGCCACAAAAGCTGAAGAAGCGTGCTGTGGTGTGTTGGCAGCCAAGAACACTTGACTGTTGAAGTGCAGCTTGGGAGACAGAGTCCTCACCCTCAATAGCTGCACCCGAGTCTGCTGGGCCCTGGAGAGTCATCAGAGTGCAGTTTGGTTGACCGACAAGGAAGTTGTCACCATTTGCCGGGAGCCACTAGTTTCACTGTAACCGGAGACCAGTAGACCATGCCAAATGGGTTTTGGCTGGACTTCACCCAGAGTTCAAGGGACATAGACCCCTGAGGCCGTCACCCCACACTTTTGTTCACTTAGGGTTGGCCCTTGGAAGACCCTTGTTACCGGATCAGCATCTTGAATCTCGTGCATCAGGACCACTACATTAAAGTCTATGGCAGCTCTCCTATAGCGCCTTTGATGGGGAGGTAACTGTTCAGTAACTGGACCTCTTTGGTCATACTCCCTGCCTGAGTTGGTACCAAAAGCGGGCCGAATTTGTAGTTTGCAAAGGTTTTATTTTTTACAAAGTTTATGTTAGCGCTGCCATTTACAGCAATTTATTGTGCTAATTGAGAAAGCAGTGATGTATGGTTCCTTTGAAAATTCATATCTTCATAGCCCTCCTGTGCATTTTTGTCATTGAGGTGTCTATTTAGCAATAAAAAAAATTTTAGAATTTGGTGTCTGATTTTTACTGAGTCTTGGTTTTCTTTTATTCAATTATTTTGGTACGTCTTAATAATTTAGAGTTGTTCCCTTGTCAAAACCTGACTGTTCTGATCCGCAGCTACCCAGGGTTGAGCTAAAGTTTTTCAGACGACTCTGACTGGACAAGCTATAGGTAGTGAGTTTATTGCACGATGAGGTCACTCAACCATTCCATATAATAAACCGTTGTCCTCATAATGGAGTTATATTACCATACTTTTTATCCACATACAAGATCAGAAGATTTTCGGTTGGAACTGGATTTGTTTGGATAAAACAAAAATAGTTGGTACAATGAGACTAGTTTTCTTTTTAAGATATTGGTCAACATTTTTAGTTGAAGTCTGACACTCAGCCAAGGATGCCAAGCCCATAGCCCGGAGGAAAAATTCAGAGTAATATTTATTGTTGCAAAGGTTGGAATTATTATTATTTAATTAATCAATTGGCATATACATATTAATTTACAGCTACACGTTCCCGGCACTTCCAAATTTCAGCATATAAGACAGTTAAAGCAGAACACATAATCTGCAAAACATACCCAAAAAGGAGTGTAAATGGTTAGGTATAATGGACATCATGGAGTAAGCTTGTTTCAGAAACCCATGCTGTCCACTACATTGCGTGCGTTAAGAGTGCCAACCTAGAAAGAGGCTCCAAACTTACCCTAGAGATAATCATTTACAGGATCATAAATGGCACAACCTGTCTTGCAGGAGTCAATTGATGATTTATCAGGAAACCTCCACTTGTGGGCCAAGGTAACAAGGCAGCCATGAGTAATTGACATACGAAAGCACAAGTGTGCGAACTATGATCATAAGCCTTATCCAATGTTGGGCCCCAACAGAAAAACCAGAAGCTCCAATGGTAGCTGGGTTTCAGAGTTGAAAAGCACCTCATTCCAAAATATTTTTGCCATTTTACTATGAGCACACCTGCTAAACGGGTGCAGCACCCCCAGTGACCGGTAGGGGCACATGGGTTACGTTTTGCAAGTCTTGCCAGGTAATTCTTTATAGCTGTTTTCTTTCGATTGGACACACATGAAGTCTTTTAATGCAAGAACCCATACTGCTGCCTTTTCTCCTCCGGGATTACACTTAAATTCACATTTTTGGAGGTGGGCCAATTTGGCTTTGTCCATAGAGGAGAGCAGCAGAACAAATATGCTCGAAAGGCCGTTATATCGGTGTGTAACCGTAAAGTGTTTCAAAGGTGGAAGGACTCTCGAGCCTTGGGTTTCAAATATAGATCGGATGATTTAGTAACTAATTTGGGCAGAACTCCTTTCAGGCTACAAAGTGAAGGGGAAATGTTCCCTTGTATAAGCGGCAAAGTGCTTGCAGCCCAACCATCTGCTATGACAGGTATGCTGAGGTTTTATTATTATGATGTGAAGTCAGCGACTTGCATGAGAAGAAACACTATTATTGTAAGCCCACCATCGAAATGTAAATTGTTGTGCCTATAATATCCAGTAGAGGACTGTGTTTAGTGTAGCAATGGCTTGATCAAAGCTAAGTTACCTAGACCGGTAGAGGAATGAGAGAAATATCCTTCCTGCTTGCTAGAGTTCATAGTCATCACTTTAAAAATGTGCATAAAAACATTGTTTAAACAGTTTGAAAGTAAATGCAAAAAAGTAGAGAAGTAAGATTGTGTTCACCCTTGGGATATGAGGTTGGACAACTGCTCCTTGCAAAAAAGGGAATTGAGCCCTTAAGAACCGTATGAGAAAATTCATAAAAGTTCATATTGCCTTTACAAGAGGCAGAAACAATGTTGAGTAAGTGATTTTCTCAAGTTAAAGCACAACACTTGAAAACATGTATTCTCTGTCAAATCTCTCACTTTTTCTTCCTAGTTTGCTTGAAAAAACATACCTAGTCGAGCACCAAGATGTTAGGGTATTGATGCTACCATAGTCCTGTACCACCTACATATAACAGTGAGAAGTAACATACCCTCTACCCCATGCCTGTGCATTTCTGGTTCATGGTAAGGAAACTTAACTAAAGTAAGCTAAAGATCACATCTAAAGGCAATCAAGCTACGCTATAAACGATTACTCGTCTTTTGAAATGGAAAGAAACTGCTCATTTTCATGTAAAGGAATATTAGGGCACATCCCACAAGGTAGTTCAGGTATCTTTCTGGGTCTCCATTGACAAGTATAATTTCTTCAATGTGCTTCGCTGTTGACACTCACAGCATCATAGTGCTGGTGTGGTGGGAATCAGAAATAAGGACACTTAAGGAGACTGCAGTGGCTAAGGATCAATTCTCAAGTCTTGCGCAAGGAGCCCCACGTTTTTCATAGATTTCTTGCAACATGATAGTGCCTACTTTACATTCTTGAACTGAAGGAAAATAGTGAAGGTGAAGTGCCAACAGTAAGCCATTTTTTACTTACAAAAGAAGAACCTCACTGATTTCATATCTTACCTCTTTGTCATTGTGGATTGAGTAATAACGTGGACGATGAGTATGTTTCAGGCCGAGGTCAGGACACTTTCTAGCAGCTTCTAGAATTTTTTTGTTGTAAAAATGGGCCCGAACGGTTGTGTCTGGGAGCCATTCTTCATTTGTTAGAAATCTGACAAAACTGTATGCATTCAGTCTGGATGGATTGATGGCATTTCAGAATTATGGAAGAGTTTGTCAATAAGGCATGACATATTCTTCCAGTTCGCTCAATTCTACGGAGACCTTGTTACTCTTTGAACACTTTTGGAGCCCTCACATTTTGACATGCTACTTGATGCTACTTAATTTCCTGGAAAGTAGCCAACATATTTCCTTGCTTGTGGATCAGTTCATCTGCTTTTATTTCTACAACCTCAACATTACCTCTCTTCAAACAACATTTTTGACCTCAGTCATAGAGATGTATATGTCAAGTTTCATTGTTGAAAGCACCAAAAAAATCCAGTAAGTCAGTTAAAACTGCTTTTAGAATTCAGTTATTGGTCTTCCAACAGACTGAACAAACACTTGCCCTTTGGTTGTATCCAGTGAAGCCTACTGTGTAGGTGGTGGGGATAGGAGTCGATCCGTAATGTTTGCGCTGGATTGTGCTTTTGGGTTCACAGGAGACATGATGACAGATTACAGTTCCACTCACTCACTAGTAGGATGCTGATCCTGCTAGCTGAGCAGAAGGTCACTTCTTACTCCACGATCCAAAGCTGTGCTTCTGTTAAGTGAGCACCATCTTGCTAGACATGGATTTGGCCATGAAGATCACTTCTGATAAGTGTTTCAGGAGGGTGGTTAATTAGTGGGTGCTCTCTGGAGATTTGTTGTCCTGTGAGTATAATAGTGAATGGTTTCAAGGATGTTCACCTCTCATATGAGCACACATGCAATGATTCCTTAGTATTGAGCTACACTCCTGGAGCTCCAGAATGGTGCCAACTTGTGAGGGCACTCAAGAATGTATTATCTACTACACATTAACATGACAACAAAATGCAGTGTTCAGGTTTCAAAACCTTTCCTCCATGGGACGGGGAAAATGTTGCAGATTAATTCAAATATTTAAAAAAAGGATTGTTGATTGTGTTCTTTCCTTTTTTAATTTGTGTGTTATTTCCCCAGGTTACTTTCCCTTCCTTAATCTTTTTCCTAATCAGATACCATTCATTTCTTTGTGCCCCTCTGCTAATATGCCAATTAGCAGGTGTGTGGAAAAAATACTAGAGATTCCACTGACCTCTCCTCTGTGTCTTCTTACTGCATTGTGAGTGGGACCATGTATTGACCACAGTTACTCACACCCACTGGCTAGTGCTGTCTCTGGGCCTCCAGAATTTATTTAGAGGCCCTTCTTAAATAATGACATCTCTCATTCTTGTTACTTCAGTGAGATATCATTCTTCTTTCTATGTACTTATGTGGCTTTGTGACAGTATTCATTTGAGATAATGTATTTAACTTTCTTCAACAGTTCAAAGATACCAAAGGTAAGCAAGCAGATTTATGTGACCGACCAAAACCTAGAATACTCCTAGATAATTATGAGGCTTAAGTTATGTTATGTTATAGAAACTTGTATAGGGTGTATACCGGAGGGTGTCTTGGCGCCTTCATTAACATAAACGTACTGTGTCGAGGTATAGCAAATTTCTAAACAGCCTTTCTAAAGGCAAGAAGGGTGGGTGGTATAGTCTTGAGATGAGAGAGTTCCACAGCCTGGCAGTGCTGCTAATGAAACTCCTTCCTCCCCAGCTCACTTTTCTGATCTTATGGTGGTAACCAATCTAGCCGTAGCCGATAGAGGATTTCTACTAGCAGTGTACCAGCTAAAAGCCTTCCATAGAAATTTTGGTCCGTCTCTGTGCAAGGCGTTATGAGCCTCACAGAGCGCCTTAAATTTAATTTGCTGTCTCATCGGGAGCCAATGAAGGTCCTGAGTGCCTACAGATATCAGCTGATATGTGGGAATATCCAGTGTCAATCTGGCGGCTGCATTCTGCACCGCCTGGAGCTTTCCAAGTAATTTAACCTGGAGTCGTTACAATAATCCTGCTTAGATATAATTAGCAAGGAAACAACAGTCTTCCTGTTATTTCTGGGAATAAATGGGTGGATTTTCCTCAGAGTTCTAATGGTATAGAAAGAGGAGGACACTACCTTAGACACCTGGGCCTCATATCTAAGCTTCACATCCATAATAAAGCCAAGACTTTTGGCTTTAATCACTGGAGTGGGGGGTGGGCCTATGCTGTCTGGCCACAAGGCAGGAGACCATGTTGAAGAGAGGTTACCAAATAATAGAACCTCTGTTTTGCTTGAGTTCAGTTTTAGGCAGTGTTGGCTCATACAGTAACTCAGAGCGATCGTACAATTATGTAATCTTAGAGAGTAGTTGACATCATTATCCACAGCTTAGACCAACAATTGGGTGTCATCAGCATAGGATGTTGGATTCAGGTTGAAACTTTTGATGAAAGGGGCAGGTTCTGAAACCTAAACATTAAAAAGCATTGGGCTCAATGAAGAGCCATGAGAAACCCCACATGACAGAGTAAAGGGTGAGGATTTAAACTGGTCCAGATTCACAGTTTGGGATCTCCATGATAGAAAGGATGTTAGCAAAGTAAGATCTTTACCTTTAACTCCTATAGCGTTCAGACAGTTGATCAATAAACCATGGTCCACCGTGTCAAATGCCACAGACCAGTCCAGTAAAATAAGAGCTGCTGACCCTCCACCATCTAACGTCATTCGTATTTCTTCAGTGGTTGATTCGCTCTAAACCCAAACTGACTAGGGTCTAAAAGCTGATTCTTGGAAATAAAATTGGATAGTTCTGCATTGATTATTTTTTCTACAATTGTAGCTGGCAATGGAAGTCTTGAGATGGGGCAATAATTAGCAAGATTGCTAATGTCAGAGAAAGTATACAAGTTTGATTCCAAATAATGGGAAATGATCCTTGCAAAAACATTTTATTAAACACTGATGCTAGATAGGAGGCGATATGCTGATTTGCAAGCTGTAAAATATTAGGGGGCATGGGTCTTCAGGGGAACCAGATTTGGCAGCTAAAAGAAGAGTGGCTACTTGATTTGGAGATGTTCTATTGAATTCAGTGAGCATCGTGTCATTAGTTATTCCTGGTCTTTAAAGTCTGTATTAACTTTAGATTTGTCGACTAGGTCAAAGATTTGATCAATCTTATTTATAAACGTCTGGGCAAGCGTGTCACAAAATTCGTCGTTATTCATAGCATAGAGTTATTTTTTGTAACTGAAGTGAGTTTCGTTATAACCTGAAACAACAACTATTTATTTGAGTTGCCAGCTTTTAAGCAAGGCTTTCTCCTTTGTTATTAGAACATATTTGCACAGTGTTGTCTTTCTAATTAGCTTTCACTCAAAAGGATTAGTCTAATAAATTATTTCAGTCAGAACAAGAATTCTCTATTGATATGTTTGAATGTGCAACATACTAATATTATATTAATATTTTCTGTGGTGCATATAGCCCTTTTTCTGGCCCGTATGTTTTAAAGAAAATGTAATCTTCTACTTTTTTATTTCTTCACGAAAGTATTACTCTCTGATTTGTTTTTATTACATTTTTTTATCGTCATCTTTTTTTAATTTAGTCCTGATTTAGTTTCTATGAATTATTATTAAGGGCTGAAATATGGGGACTTGCATAAGAATGCATGGACTATTGATGAGGATACTGTAATCCAAAATTAGACTGTATTGTGTCACTGAACTCCTTCAGTTCTGAGGTAAAAATGATTTGTTTGTAAGTAATGCAGGGCTCTTGTTCCTGGGTTCACTTATACTAGCTGTGATTTTTAATTTTTTTTATATTCTAAATAATTTGTGGGGTATGCACTAGTACTAGCACATATTGACTTAACCACTTGGCTGCTAAGGGGTTTTCCCCTCCTGTGCTGCATATTTATGAATCCCATTATACATGACGAGTTGACCTTGTCATGAGCACAGCTCCAGTGTGCCTCATGACGAGTTCACCTTGTCATTAGCATGCAAGTGGTTTTAATGAAGAGTGATGGTATTAAACTAAACAAGCTCTCTGTTGCCTGGTTTGTGTGTGTATATATATATATATATATATATATATATATCAAAACAAAACCCTTTCAGGCATAGAGTGACGCATAAATTATGCAAAAAAGAAGGAGAGAACTCTGGGTAGGTCTCAGTTTAGGTGGAAAGCAGCTCCTGTTAGAGCACTCTCAACACCAGCGACACTCTAGATCTGCTCACCTCAAATGTCTGGTTTTCTATCAAAGTTTTTAAGCATAGGATTAGACAGTGCTATCCATGCCAAGATAGAAAATGACAAAGTCTTTCGCCATTTAAACAGCAAAGTCTTTAAGCATAGGACTAGTACAGTGCAGTCCTTGCCGAGCTGTCAAATAACAAAAGCCATTTATCACGCCAGGCACAATATTACAGCTTTGAATTGGTAAAATACCACCTCAAATGTCTGGTTTTCTATCAAAGTTTTTAAGCATAGGATTAGACAGTGCTATCCATGCCGAGATAGAAAATGACAAAGGCCCATGTGATCAAGGCTCTTCGAGAGCCGAAACGCGTCGTGGCAAACTGGTGTTGGGCAAAATAAATCTCTGAGAAAACACCAACAATTGGGTCTCGTCTCGTCTGTTACAGATATTGGCTGTTGGCGCTACATACTGCATATATATATATACTTTGCGATTTTTAGAATCCAAAAATTCATATATTTTTGAACCTTTTATGGATTTTATTTTTCCCATCCTGGCGAGAAAACTCTTTGTACAATGGAGGCTTGGCACACTGCCTACTAAAACTTTTACATCCAAGTGGTCTAACACGGGCGATAAATTTTGCCCATGCTGTAAAACCCACTTGGAAGACGACCTTCACATCCTGTTTGTGTGCCTCGCCTACCAAAGGCCCAGGAAACGCTGGATAGCACCACTCTGTAAAAATCTAGGGTTCAGAGAGTACGCACAGGCATATAGGATCCTGAAAACCAGTACCCTGGGTCACATTGTGTTTGCCGTCTCGAAATTTCTTATGGCTATATGGCTGATCAGGAAAAAAAATATATGCTGAACCCTCTTGAACTTTCCAGCTTCCTAATTATTCCTATGCCGGGATGGAGTATTTTATAATATGTAATTTTCTTAATATAATGTGTATTTTACTGTATGTGCTGTTTTTTACTGTCTCTTTTATGGTCTATATGACCGAAATAAAGAATTTTTGGAATTGGAATATATATATACGCATATACACATATATATATATATACTAAGTGACCACATTTATCGTGCAAACAACTGGCCTTACCTATTAAGTTAGAAACACAAAGTCAACAATTTTACATCCCGCAAACACCTTGAAGATGCCTCTGTTAAAAAAAACAGATCAATTGTAATTCAACACATATAACTTTTTTCCTGCAGGCTAATGTATCTGGTAACAACCTGTGCCTTATGACGTCTCATCTGGAGAGCACAAAGGAACACACTAAGGAACGCTTAAACCAACTCAAGATTGTACTAAAGAAAATAAATGAAGCTCCAGAGTCTTCAGCAGTCATATTTGCTGGGGATACCAATCTCAGAGATCAAGAGGTAAATGATGTCACTTTATTTGTTTATCAGTTTCACATATTTGTCCACACTCTGCGTATACATTAACTCAAGCAGTCACTTCTATAAAGTTGGTGATGCAGCTTCATTTCAGAAGATCTTAAATTCAGACAACTGGGAAAAGATTGGTACTTGTAGTAAATATGGCTCCTCGTTGTCATTAACTCATGCAAATCTGAAAGGTTCATTGAATTATATATTAATGTTTGCCATGGTTTTTATCATACTGATCTGGTAGCACTCCAAATAAATAATTAGACACTGCCTTCACAAAATAGATAGTTGGGCAGCTCTAGGATGTTGAAGGAGCAAATATTTTTGGGGCATGTCCCTCACAAATACAAACATACTATTACCATTTTGGTCTGAAGGTCTAAACTTGCAACAACATTTAAGAAATTATGATTGAGAGGCATGTATGTGCATCGACCATAAGCTGCAGTGACTTTAGGTTTCTCAGATGGAAAAGGCCCAGTTTAATGACCGCTGCCAGTAAAAGAAGAGGCTGAGTGGACACTGCCTTTAAAGCTCTGCTAACCAACAGTTTGAAGCATACAAGCATGCATGAACTACAACAAAGAGCCCACTCTAGCATAGCTTTACCAACAGAATGTGATAGCTCAGCAGAATATGTTTCCATGTTGCAATACAGAGATTTCTGAGATATGTCCTCTGATGTTGGGATCAGCCAACAAGTGTCTCATTAAGAGTCTCTCCTCTAATTGTACATAGCTTTACAGAAGGAGCCAAAGGAGTAGTTATTTTTTATTGGTATTAATCATACTCTTGATTTGGGCCTTGACGACACAGATTTATGTCGGAAATGCTGAGAATGTACTGCAGTGTGTATGTTCCACTGGGAACCTAGGTACCAAGAGGCTCCAGCTTGCCTATCCTCCCCACCCCCTTGGTGGTTATACCTTCTCAAGATACTTTACAACAGTCTTCTCAGGGATCCTGGAGATTAGTTATGCCTTTCCTAAGGATCAGAACAAGGAAAGTATAAAAAAAGCATGGGGAGGGTATTGATTTTGACTGTGTTTATCCCACCCAATCAGGGAAGGGGTCATGTAAATTTCCAGGTATTTAATCTTCTCTTTTCTTCATTGAAATTCAGAAATTGTGGCTGATTGTTTCACTTCCCAACTTAGACCCTTATTCAATAACTCTATGTCCAGGTTCACTTTGAATATAGAGGTCACTGTACTCTTGCGTGATGCCCAGCACTGCTTCAAGTGAGGAATCTGGGCCCAACATGGTCAGGAGTATATTGTCTGCAAAAAAATAGATTTTATTCATTTCCCCTCCAAATGCCATGCCTTTAATGTCCCCACATTCCCTAACCTTAATCACCAGTGGCTCTACTACTACTTAAAGTAGTTAATATTGATGAGAGAGCCCACTCCAATCATAACCCCTGCTCACAGGAAAGGGCTCTGATTTTAAGGCCATTGACTAGAATTTTAAAGATCTGGAATTTGTAAATGAGCTTGATAAAGGTCTTCATATTCAGTCTTAGTTCTGTCTTATAGACTCATGAAGGACCAATTGGCCGTGTTGAATGCTCTTTCTGTGTCCAGGATCAAATTGGCCATGGGGATTTTCCTAGTATTGGATTTCTCAATACCATTCAGTACCTGATTAATGTTTGCTAGTGTTTGTCTCCCATGAATAAAGCTGGACTGATCTAGGTGAATCAAGTGGGTAATATGCACTGCTAGTTTATTTGCTAGGACTTTAGTGAAAGTGGCTTTGTTAAGCAGAGCTATGATTTTTAAGATGCGCCGAGATCTGTGGGATAACCAGAATAATGTATTAAGGTAACATTTGCATCCCTTGTTGTGGGCATAACTGTGTTAGTTTGTGAAAATGAGCAGAAAATGTTTACTGATTGTGGCACGAGCACAGACTGAAAATGTTTGTAAAAGATATTAAGTGGACATCTAAGGCCTGGGGTTTTATTGTGGTCCACATTTGTAAACGCTGCAGAGATTTCGTCTGCTGTGAGATGGGACTCTAAAGCTTCCCTTATACTAACGGACATCAAGGGGAGCCCAGCGGTAGGTATAAAAGCCTCTTGACTTACAGAATCCACAGGGTCCTCTTCGTACAGAGTTCTGTAATAATCCTTGCAGGTTAGCATTTTCGCATGTTCACCCTCCTGCAAAATACCCGTGGAGTCTTTAACATTGGGAATTTGTGACCGCCACTCTCTCATTGTGCTAATCAAGTATCAGCCTTATTTTGGCTTTCTTGTAGAATATTTGTTTCCAACCGAAAAGAGCATCTTCTGATTATTCTATAGTTAAAAGATTGAATTGCTCCATTAGTGCAGTTTGAGCTCGGAGAGAGACGAGCAACTCAGTAGTCCTATAGTTTTCTTCTTTAGATTTCAAGTCCTCCACCAATTTTTCTTTAGTTATCAGCCAGATTTGTCTTTGCTCAACTCATGCTGCAATACATTGACCTCTTGTAACTGGCTTAAAGGTATCCCATAAGATACAAAGGAGGACATCCTCCGTGTCAGTTTTCACCAAAATATTTACAATTTGTCTTTGTGAAATCACCAACAGTTCCTTATGTTAGTCTTTTGGCCCACCTTGACCTCCTATGGGCGCATAAAAGTACAGTCACTAATATCGCTGTCCTGGATGTAGCTTGCAGAACTGATTGGGACCCTCATACTAGTTCTATCTGTGAATTGGTCATTCACATGTGAGAAGAATGTGTACTGCCTGTATAGAAAATACAGTTCACATTAAAATGTCAAACAGTCTTTGGTCAGGTGTTCTCCCTAAAACTATTTTCTACATTGCACCATAAAGGTATCCATCCCGAGGGTGTCTACCAGTGCCACTTTTGGGACTGTGTTAAAATCACCCACCTGTATCAGTTCCAGGGTGCCACTCTCACTCATCCTATCAAGCATATTCAAGAGGGAGTGTTTCTGGCCTGCCTTTGGTGCATAGGTAGTGAGTATGGCTATTTCTGTTTCTTGGACAGATCTCTGTACATAAACAAACCTACACTCTTTGGAATCTGTTATGACTCTTTGCAACACATAATCAAGATCTCTGTGCAGTGCTAGCATGATCTCACTTCTCTTAACTTCACTCATAACTTACAAATATTGTGGGTATCATTTGTTGCTTATTCTGGGTGTGTCCTTTTTAGGTCTCGGACCGTAGGCTGCGCTTGCGCAGTCTCGCTCCGAGACTTTATGTTTTCTAGAGTGGGGCTTGAACCAGCCCCTCTTCTCCATTGGCTGGCTTCCTAAACGGAGGCCAGCCATTGGAGGAGAGGGGCGTCTGTCAGTTTAAGCCCCGGCTTTTTCGGATTCGGGGGCGTGTTTGTTGCTGTCTTTTCTCTCCGTGACGTCATCCCTCCAAAACACGCCCCTCAATCCGAAAAACTGGGGCCATTTATTGTGTGCTTTCTAGAAACGCTCGAGCTGCTCAGTGGCTGCCGGAAGTGACGCACTGTTATTGCTGGGAGAGGGCAACGACTGGGAAGCGGAGTCGAGGGAGTGCAGGCGAGCGTCGAGGCAGCGTTGAGAAGACCCCATCCCAGCCGAGGAGAGACACCGCTGGGCACAGGTGTGAGCCACTGGAGAGAGGACTTGTTTCCAACTGCCGCTTCTCTCAGTATAGAGCGTTTTCTGTCCTTTGGGGTGTCTTCTGCGGTGAGAGGAGGCATTGGGGATTGGAATCCAAGATTTTACGAAGGTGCACGAGAGACGGGTTGTAAGACTGGTTTCTGAGGAATCATGTTCTCTCCTCTCATAACCCGACCATTACAGGCGTGTGCTGGGTGGTGCATGAGGCGAGGTGCCCGCCTTGAAGCTCCCAGCCCAGGCTCCCTCGGGTCACTCCCTCATTAACGCCCACCTCCCCTCACTCCAGCCCCCCACCCCCTCACGCGGTGACATCACTGAGTGGGAGTTAGAGAAAGTTTGGAGCTGACCAAGGCCCTCAGCAGCGTCAGGAGGAGAACCGAGACAGCATCCAGCAGAGACAGCTAGACGAGGCGGTGGAGACACCAGGGCAGCTGAGACAGCATCCAGAAGAGACCGCTGACGAGGCGGTGGAGACACCAGGAGCAGCTGAGAGTGAGACAGGCGCAGGAGTGAGAGACTGGCGGTAAGAGGGGCAGAACAGACCGCTAGGGGACCAGGGGTGGCAGAAGAAACTGCATGTGAAAGGCGATAACAGAGACTGCATGTGAGGGGTAGCAGCAGAGACTGCATGTGAGAGGTGATAGCAGAGACTGCTTGTGAGGGGTGACAGCAGAGACTGCTTGTGAGGTGTGGGGGCAGAGACTGCTGGAGGCGAAGGGGTGGGAGCAGAGACGGCAGCATGGGGAGGTGGGCGCAGCAGAGACTGCATGTGAGGGGTAGCAGCAGAGACTGCACCTGAGGGGTAGCAGCAGAGACTGCAGGAGGCGAGGGGTGAGAGTAGAGACGGCAGCACGTGGAGGTGGGTGCAGAGACTGCATGTGAGGGGTAACAGCAAAGACTGCACGTGAGGGGTCGCAGCAGAGACTGCACTTGAGGGGTTGCAGCATAGACTGCAGGAGGCGAAGGGGTGGGAGTAGAGACGGTAGCATGTGGAGGTGGGAGCAGAGACGGCATGTGAGAGACGACAGCAGAGACTACATGTGGAAGGTAGCCACAGGGACTGCATGAGAGAGGTGGGAGCTGAGAGGGCAGCATGTGGAGGTGGGAGCAGCAGAGACTGCACGTGAGGGGTAGCAGCAGAGACTGCAGGAGGCAAGGGGTGAGTGTAGAGACGGCAGCACGTGGAGGTGGGAGCAGAGACTGCACGTAAGGGGTAACAGCAAAGACTGCACGTGAGGGGTCGCAGCAGAGACTGCACATGAGGGGTCGCAGCAGAGACTGCACGTGAGGGGTAGCAGCAGAGACTGCAGGAGGCGAGGGGTGAGAGTAGAGACGGCAGCACGTGGAGGTGGGTGCAGAGACTGCATGTGAGGGGTAACAGCAAAGACTGCACGTGAGGGGTCGCAGCAGAGACTGCACTTGAGGGGTTGCAGCATAGACTGCAGGAGGCGAAGGGGTGGGAGTAGAGACGGTAGCATGTGGAGGTGGGAGCAGAGACGGCATGTGAGAGACGACAGCAGAGACTACATGTGGAAGGTAGCAACAGGGACTGCATGAGAGAGGTGGGAGCTGAGAGGGCCGCATGTGGAGGTGGGAGCAGCAGAGACTGCACGTGAGGGGTAGCAGCAGAGACTGCAGGAGGCAAGGGGTGAGTGTAGAGACGGCAGCACGTGGAGGTGGGAGCAGAGACTGCACGTAAGGGGTAACAGCAAAGACTGCACGTGAGGGGTCGCAGCAGAGACTGCACATGAGGGGTCGCAGCAGAGACTGCACGTGAGGGGTCGCAGCAGAGACTGCAGGAGGCGAAGAGGTGGGAGTAGAGACGGTAGCACGTGAAGGTGGGAGCAGAGACGGCATGTGAGAGACGACAGCAGAGACTACATGTGGAAGGTAGCAACAGTGACTGCATGAGGGAGGTGGGAGCAGAGACGGCAGCATGTGGAGGTGGGAGCAGCAGAGACTGCACGTGAGTGGTAGCAGCAGAGACTGCAGGAGGTGAGGGGTGAGAGTAGAGACGGCAGCACATGGAGGTGGGAGCAGAGACTGCATGTGAGGGGTAACAGCAAAGTACACGTGAGGGGTCGCAGCAGAGACTGCACGTGAGGGGTCACAGCAGAGACTGAAGGAGGCGAAGGGGTGGGAGTAGAGACGCATGTGTGGCTCTGTGTGTGTGTGGCTCTGTGTGTGTGTGGCTCTGTGTGTGTGTGGCTCTGTGTGTGTATGGCTCTGTGTGTGTATGGCTCTGTGTGTGGCTCTGTGTGTGGCTCTGTGTGAGTAGCTCTATGTGGGTAGCTTTTTTTGTAGGTGGCTCTGTGTGTGTGTGTGTGTGGGTAGCGCTGTGAATGGCTCTGTGTGGGTGGCTCTGTGGGGGTGGCTCTGTGTGTGGGTGCAAATGCAATAGGTTTCGCATTTGCGAGAGATTAAACTATTGGCATTGTAAATGACAATGACATTTATTTATATGTTTTAAAAGCAAAAATATAAATAAAAAAAATGTCATGAGCAATGCCAATAACTCTAACTTTAACAATGCCGAGACCATTGCATTGTAAATGCTTGTTAAGAATATGAAGGCATATTATATCAGGTTGTCTTCATAGAACTCCCGATTTGTGCCTTTCAATAGGGGAATTCCGTCCCTTCGCATTTCAAGATATTATCTTCACCATGATGGTGCTGCAGGAAAAGTCCTACTGACTACTATCATATTTGGGCCTGACTGATGTTTTCAAAAAGTGATCTGCTCATCCCTCACCAAGGCTTCCTATGTCCCTTTACTGAGGATCTCCCTTCTTCCCCTAAAACAAAAGGAACTGAACTAAATCAATGGTAAAACAGAGTTCCAGGGAAAGGAATGGATACATGCTTGACCAGTGAGTGAAGCATGTCGTGGCCAAACACACTTCCTGTGCCACCCTAGCTGTAATTATTGCCAGCTCTGTGTAGACTAAGCAGTCTGGATGGAGCAATTGTTCGACCTGTAACTCGACATGGTAATCAGCCAGAGGATGCATAATGTCCACTGACCAGTTTTTCTGTGGTGGATGGGCTTTCTCTCAATACTCCCTTGGATTCCGCACTACCTCTCCCGTTCCTTGGGATACTAGTGGTTGGGAGACATCGATAATTCCCAGGCCTTTGCATACTTTCTCTGAACCGTAGTGCAAAGGGAAAGGACCATCTATATCAGGTCGGTCTCTTACCACGTCTGTTTGTGATGGGATACATTGTTCGCCTTTTGTTGAGAGTGCTTTGTTAGAACTCTTGGAACATGGAGACCCTGATTTCCTTGAATGTCAACCTTTCCAATCTTCTCAGTTCTATGGTGATAGTGTCCTTCAATTTGGTTGAACTGAGATTCAGTCGAATATGTGGGGGGTGAGACCTTAGGCCATCTCTTGCAACACCTAGTGTATGTGCTAACACTTTCTGGACTACAAAATTCTGTTCCTTTTGTAGGAGACACCTGAAGAGTTCTGTGCTGTACAACTCATTGTCCTAGCCCGTCACTGTCTCTTTCACATTAGAACTCATGGTGTTGTCCTTGCCCGACCAGTACTCCAAGTCCGCACAATTTTCTTTCAGCTCCTTTAATTCCTCTTCCATGCAAATGATCGCTGATTCAATAGGTAACACACCTTAGCTCATGCCAGCTATATCGTCCTCATTTGTTTAGACCATCTCACAAATGGCCTGTAAGTCTTTGTTGATTCTGTTAAACTTGCTGCCATCTCTTGTTTTGAGAGCTTGTAATTGGGAGGAGATGGTCTCCGATAACTTTTAATGAAGTTCGGATCCTCTTTGGTAATAAGGTTGCCACCCTTTTGTGCTGCCCTTTTTGTTTTCAAGGCTTGATGCTCAGTTTAGAGCAGATGGGGCAATAGCTTCATGCATGGGCTGTGCAGTGCAAGAAACTCTGCCTCTCTAGGCCTGTGCAGTGCCTCCAAATCAGGCATTGCTTGATTCAATTGTTCCATTGCTGCAAAGCACGTATTTGCCCATTGGAGGTTGGGAAACCTCTCCGTGTCTTAGGATTTATGAGATTGAAGCATATATCAGAGTGAGGACTCAACAAGTATGCATGAGGGGGCATTCCAAAGCCTTGCTGTACTCAAATTAGTTATGTGTTTGATGGCGCAGCTCCCTCTCACCTCTTCACACCGGCGTACCGGCGTTCCACTCTAGTGACTTTGTTTTCATTATTCAGAGTTCCACCAGGCCCCAAGATGGTCGCCCCTGTGACGCTTCCCAAGCCTTCCAGTAGTTGGTATCCAGCCTCTCAGGATTGCTATGTTATGCAGGACCTCTGGTGCTTCAGATTCCTTCCCAGGAGTTGGTGGTCGAAGGGGCTGAGCGTTTAGAGCTGCTTACCCGAGAAGTGCCATCTTGAGTTTTATATTATTTTAGCCGTAGGTTTTTAGCAGCTGGTATCTGTTGTGGAGTAACTAGTGTTTTGGTTTGGGACCTGCAACTCGAGTTTTTATCAGATTTTTCGTTGTTCATCAAGCATATAATTGTCTAAAATGCATAAACCCATAAAAGACCAGACAGAGACCTCATGGAATTATATTTTGTCTTCCATTTAGTTCGCATTATACATACGCAGTAAGTGGAAAATACTAGGGTTGGGCATAGTTTGCGAAGTTGCGCTTCGCGAAGCTACGCGAGCTACGTGTAGCACTACGCAAACTGCATAGTAGCATGTTCACACTGTGCAAAATGCCGTTTTCAATGATTGCACAGTGCGGACAAGCATCCGGTACTGTGCAATCATTGAAAATGGCATATTGCACAGTGCGAGCTGTAGTTTTCTGCTGCTCAAGGAGATTTTTCCTTGAGTGGCAGCTTTCTCAGCGCTGACTGGTAGTTTCTCATCGCGAGCGGTCGCGAGCCTATGCAACCACGCGCAATGAGAAACCAGACCTCCCCACGTTGAGAATCTCACAGGGAGGTTTATTTTCCACGCTCGCGAACGGCAACTTGATGTTGCTGATCGCGAACGAGGAAAAAGTCTCGCCAGGATGTCATTTTGCTTGCTCGCGGTCGCCAACTTGACGTTGAGGACGCGAGCAAGCAAAAAATGACCGCTGCGCTACGCGTGTTCGCAGTGTGCTACGTGCAGTTCACGTAGTGTGAAATTGCGCAAACTACGTGAGCGTAGCGTAGTGCTTTGCCCAGGCGTAGAAAATGCATCAAAATGTAGAGATCAGTCAAAACATGGCATACCAAATCCATTCTTTTTGCCATAATGAAAAATCTAAACTATCAACCTCAACGATTTAATTCAGTCCAAAGCCAAAGATTAGAAATTGGTGTAGAATTATACATTTTTCAACATCAAAGGTTCTGCAATGTCAAAGGATCATAGAATTGTATGCTAAGCATAAGCTTACAATTTACTGTTTGTGTTCAGAGTAGCTTTTTGTTTGCTTCAGTCTTAAATGTTAGGTTTCTACCATAGGCTTGGCAGAATGACATGAACATGGAACTGATAATATACGGACTTTTTTATGGGAAAAAACGACTTTTAAATTGTCATCAGTATCTGGCTGGAAACACTACACAATACCGAGAAAGTGAAAAAATGTCCATGAGGAAAAAAAAATCAGTTAAAAAATGTGTGGAAAAACTACTGCACTGAGACTTTTCATTACCAAAGTCCTACCCATACCTTTTTGTGAGAAGATAGCTATTGTATAAGACTTCAAATATATCTTTGAGGACTACGGAGCACCATATGCGAAAGGGTTGGATTGCTATTCAGATAAACCACCGCCACCAGATGCACTATCACTTACAAGGAGAGCAATGCATCCTGGTGTGCAGCTGCTGGTGGAAGGATATTTATTGATAACTGAAACTCCCATAGGTGCAGACAGAACAAATTTAACGTTCCCTATGTTAATAGATCCGTTTTTGTGGAATCCTCATCCAACATTCTGTGGTGTCTATATTTAATTAAGAATAATTGTATAACTTGTTTGCCATATAGTGTTTCATCCTACACGTCTGAAGTTTCTACATGCTTTGATTAACAGATGTTATTGTTGTCGATTTTACTCTGTAACTGAGTATGTAGATGGGGAGTGTGACCGTTGCTTGGCGCCAGGACGTCTTTGAGTTAATAGTGTGGTCTAGAAATATTTATAATAATAATGATACTTATTGGAAGTGGGGGTCCTTGTCGCTTACCGCCGCCACCAAATGCTGGAGGCGGGAGTCCCCGACCCCTCACTTCAACCTTAGGCTAAGTAAGGACACCGTCTGAGATATCCCTGCTCATTCCCTTAGTAGCTTGGCACGAGCCAGGCTTATCTCCAAGGCACAAGTGTACAGTATTTGCAACCACACTCACAGTAACCCAATGATGTCACCACAAATGGACTCCACACAAGTTTCATAAAATGAGTATAAACTTTTAATAATAAGTTATACGATATGGCCACACAATACACAATCAACATACAAGAATAGGTAGTATTCTGTCCGGTGGGTTGGTAGGTTCTAATTCCCAAACACCGTTTCTAACCAACAGTTAGGTTCACTTCTAACCGTTTGCAAAAGTTTAGGCAGTTGTATTGCTAGAATCACACATGTTGCAAAAGAAAACAAATACTGCAATGCATAACGATATTCTCTGGTACTGTGCAACAGAGAAACAATGGCAGGCGTAGCGCCACAGTCCTGTGCTTTGCAATAGAAGAAGTAATGCAATGCATATCACTACTGGCATGCCCTGTACTAGGAAGAAACAAAGCAATGTGTTACGCTACAATCCTGTACTGTGCAGTGAAGAAATAATGCACTGAGCCGCGTTACAATTGGATGCTGTGCCATGAATAAATAATGCAATGCGCCGCGTTACAATCAGGTAATCTGCAAATAACTCAGTGCGTAGCGCACCAAGCATGTAGTTCATCTGGCACAAATGAGGTGAGGCGTCATACGACACTTTGATAGTTCTTTAGCTGCAATAATGCAAAGTGTAATACAACAGTTTCGGTGCTCCGTTAACAGTGCCCCGCTATGGATCAATGATGACGTAAAAGTACTGCTTCCCACTCCCACCCAGTACTTCCCCTCCTTCGGTCAGCATGGGCCGGGATCCGAGCCGAAGCAACAGGCTTGCGCAGCTGACAGAGCAAGAGGCCGAGAGTGTGTCCCGTTGGGCCCGCACCCCAGGCCAGGTGGTGATTCACGTTACCTGGGGGGCACGATCCCACTCTCCTCTCCGACGTAAACGACTTGGGCCTTGATCCAGGACTCCGCCACAGGTTGCGGCGAACTTGGGCTGGCAGTTCTGCTCCTCTGGGGCTGCCGGTCCGGGCCGCTGCTGGTCTACTCTGAGAGCCCAATGACTTGGCCCTCCTTCCGGCGGTCTCCGTCAACACCGAGATCCGCCCTCAGCACTGTGGAGACTTTACTTCAAATTTTGTGCACACCCTACCCCGACACTCCTCACTAGCGCCTCAGGAAGCACCTCGACACGCACACCGCCCGTCCGAGACTCTCCTCTCCTCTGGTGCTCACAAGGACCCGGCACTCTTCACCAATGCCCAACTTGCACCTTAACACGCACCATGCACGTCCAAGTCTCTCCTCTTCTCCTGGTGCACACGATGTCCAGGCGCTGTTCACCAAATGCCCTGGCTGCACCAAGACACACACTCTGCGAGTCGGAGACTCGCTTCTTCTTTTGGTGCACACAACGACCAGGCGTTCCTCCCCAACGCCATGGCCTGCACCACGACACGCACCCAGCACGTCTGATACTCTGCTTACTCCTGCGTGCCCACGATCACAAGGCACAACTTTTGAGGGTCTCAAGCTGCAAAAGCACATGCACACCCCGTTGCTTGGGACTTCTCCGGAAACTTTTATGATCCTGTATTTACAAACAGGGAGCCAGCTCACCTCGGGCCCTTTAGGTTACAATGGTTATGGTGGGTTTTAGCTCACCTAATCATGCACTGTTCACTTGGTGCTCCGCACCTTAATGATTTAAACATTTAACACCACTCTTTACAGTTCGTATTTACACTTATTTGTGCATTTATTTTCACTTTTTCTATTATGCTTCTTGGCATTTGTTATTTGCATTATTCATAACTATTTTCATACAAATCTACAAATACATGTATATTGTTGTTACATTGAAATTATAAACATGACATTGCTTTTTCAAACATTTATCAATAGGCCCAATGCATTTCGGCACCCGGGTGGTGCCTTCATCAGGGGCAACTCTGAAAAAAATGAAAAGGTACTAAATGTAAGAATATAATATATGGTTGATCATGGGGGTATTCTTGTGTATTTAATAAATAGCGTACCTGGGGTCAACTGAAATTCAAATGGTGATATACTTGGATGGTTGCCCGGATGACTGTAACGCTATGTGAATGAAAAAACGATAATGAGGGCTTGTTTTATAGCAATTTGTTAACTTCAATACCTATGTTGGTAAAACGACATACCTGCTTGTCTTGCTCTTGATTAGCTGTAACAACAAGCACACATCTAATGAGTTCTCAAGCCATATGCAAAAGTCAAAGGAGCAGTGTTTCAAAAGATGAAACACCCTACCTTATCTTCGTTGTTTCTCTTCGTCTACAAATTCAAAAAAATGTCACTCTGTTAATACAGCGTTAATGCTTAACTTTCCTAGTACAAGGAAATATGTCTCTAACGGGAAGTACCTGTCATGTCGAGAAAATTGGCCGTCACGAAAAACCGCTGCCCGGTGAATATCCGATCGGCTAGGTCCAGGAAGTAAACTCCATTTAAACTAAGTCTTCTCCGCGCGATTGCACGATTTTGGTAACAAAAGACGGACTCACTATGTAAAAAACGCTCAGTGTGGTAGTCACTGTGCGCGCCATATTGGAACTGTTACTTTGTTAATAAAACCTGCTCTAGTTTGAGCACTATATGTTATGGCCTTCCTGACTAAATGAGGTTAGATATAATTGGTAACCTCACATATATGAATTAGATGGTTTCATGATGTCTTCGCAAACTTACAATCTAATTTCCGGTTTCAGGAGTATCTGACTCGATTATTGTGTTGATATCCAGATAGGTTCGAAATAAGATATTGGCACAATTATACGCTTGTTTCAATTCGCGACTTACGCGGATAGGTGTTATGATAATTAGTGTTTGTGTACAGTGTTGCATATTCACACTAGCCTCAATGAGACATATCGTTCATTACTCATCAGAAAAAGTAAAGTAGAGACATTCTCTCTATGCAATTGTTATGTTAAACAAACATTTACATGATTACTGTTCAGATATTTCATGAACTTCGTTTAACCTGCAAATATCAGTGCACGCAAACCATGATTAAACATATCTTTCACTATTATCCTCTTCTATGAACAAAGTAATTTCGTTGCATCTATTGTAATTAATAAGCATTACGTGATTGAAATTTCGACATTATATACACAATGTTCATTACTTCAAATGTTTTTGTTTGGAGAGCAAATAATACATGATGCTAGTGTCAAATCGTAAAACCTACAGATAGCATGCCAGATCGTATTTGTCATTAAGGCCTGTTGGTGCCAAGGTCCTTAGATACTTAATCCAAAATAGTTCTCGTTGCAACAACCTCTGGTGATTATCTATACCTTGTTGAGTCTGTACATGTTCAATAATGAAAAACCTTAGTTGTGAAATTGTATGTCTTTCTTCTCTCCAATGTAACACCAATGGTGAGGTCAAATTCTCATTGCGGATGCGACTTTTATGTTCCGTTATGCGTGTTTTTTTACTTTGCGTTCCGTCTTCCCGATGTACATCTTGCCACATGGACATTTAATGGCATACACAACATTTTTTGTATTGCAATCACTTGAGTGTTTTAGATGTATGAGTTTGCCAGTTGTAGGGTGTGTACATGTATTGCCTATAATCACGTTGTTACAATTTGTACAGTTCAGGCATCTGGTTGTTCCCTTGTAATTGGTCGCTGTTATAGGTTGTTGTTTCCGTTTAGGTCTTTCCCTTAAATTTGGACCTTGCGTATATGCATGTAGAGGAAGTTCTTTGAAAATACCATGAAAGTCTGGTTCCAGAGATAAAAGTTCCCATCTTTTGTTTACAATTTTTTTGATCCTTGTGGACAAGGTTGTGTATTTTGTTACAAATACCATCCTGTTCTGTGTTGCTTTCTTACTTTGTTTCAACAGATCCAATCTATTCATTTGTTGAACCCTGTCTAATTGTGCTGCTAGTACATCTGCTGAATATCCTCTGTCTTGGTACTTTTGTACTTGATTCTCCAGTGTAGTTTGGCATGTTTGTTCATTGGAACATATTCGTTTAATCCTAATGAACTGGGATATTGGTAGGTTCCTGATGAGGTTTTTAGGATGAAAGCTTGTGTATTGCTCAAAATGGAAGAGTTACCTACTACCAAAAAGATTTTTGTGCTACAGCTATTGAAATTCTGTCTACACAACAGTCACTTCATATGGAAAGATGAGTTTTACGCACAATTGAATGGAACAGCCATGGGTTTTGCAGGGGCTCCTGCGTACGCGAATACCTTTATGGCCCAGTATGAAGCCAACAATTTGATGTCATCAAGAGAATGGACACACGTGAAAATGTATAGTCGATTCATCGACGACATCTTTTTAATTTGGGATGACACCCCAGCAACTCTTGAACAACTAATCAACCAATTAAACCACATTGATACCAGAATTCAATTTACACACAAAATAAGTAAGGACACCATCGATTACTTAGACGTCAGAATTACCAAAACAGTCAATGGATTTGAAACATCATTGTACACTAAATCCACAGACTGAAACAGTGCACTTGAATACACAAGCTTTCATCCTAAAAACCTCATCAGGAACCTACCAGTATCCCAGTTCATTAGGATTAAACGAATATGTTCCAATGAACAAACATGCCAAACTACACTGGAGAATCAAGTACAAAAGTACCAAGACAGAGGATATTCAGCAGATGTACTAGCAGCACAATTAGACAGGGTTCAACAAATGAATAGATTGGATCTGTTGAAACAAAGTAAGAAAGCAACACAGAACAGGATGGTATTTGTAACAAAATACACAACCTTGTCCACAAGGATCAAAAAAATTGTAAACAAAAGATGGGAACTTTTATCTCTGGAACCAGACTTTCATGGTATTTTCAAAGAACTTCCTCTACATGCATATACGCGAGGTCCAAATTTAAGGGAAAGACTTAAACGGAAACAACAACCTATAACAGCGACCAATTACAAGGGAACAACCAGATGCCTGAACTGTACAAATTGTAACAACGTGATTATAGGCAATACATGTACACACCCTACAACTGGCAAACTCATACATCTAAAACACTCAAGTGATTGCAATACAAAAAATGTTGTGTATGCCATTAAATGTCCATGTGGCAAGATGTACATCGGGAAGACGGAACGCAAAGTAAAAACACGCATAACGGAACATAAAAGTCGCATCCGCAATGAGAATTTGACCTCACCATTGGTGTTACATTGGAGAGAAGAAAGACATACAATTTCACAACTAAGGTTTTTCATTATTGAACATGTACAGACTCAACAAGGTACAGATAATCACCAGAGGTTGTTGCAACAAGAACTATTTTGGATTAAGTATCTAAGGACCTTGGCACCAACAGGCCTTAATGACAAATAAGATCTGGCATGCTATCTGTAGGTTTTACGATTTGACACTAGCATCATGTATTATTTGCTCTCCAAACAAAAACATTTGAAGTAATGAACATTGTCTATATAATGTCGAAATTCCAATCATGTAATGCTTATTAATTACAATAGATGCAACGAAATTACTTTGTTCATAGAAGAGGATAATAGTGAAAGATATGTTTAATCATGGTTTGCGTGCACTGATATTTGCAGGTTAAAGGAAGTTCATGAAATATCTGAACAGTAATCATGTAAATGTTTGTTTAACATAACAATTGCATAGAGAGAATGTCTCTACTTTACTTTTTCTGATGAGTAATGAACGATATGTCTCATTGAGGCTAGTGTGAATATGCAACACTGTACACAAACACTAATTATCATAACACCTATCCGCGTAAGTCGCGAATTGAAACAAGCGTATAATTGTGCCAATATCTTATTTCCAACCTATCTGGATATCAACACAATAATCGAGTCAGATAATCCTGAAACCGGAAATTAGATTGTAAGTTTGCGAAGACATCATGAAACCATCTAATTCATATATGTGAGGTTACCAATTATATATAACCTCATTTAGTCAGGAAGGCCATAACATATAGTGCTCAAACTAGAGCAGGTTTTATTAACAAAGTAACAGTTCCAATATGGCGCGCACAGTGACTACCACACTGAGCGTTTTTTACATAGTGAGTCCGTCTTTTGTTACCAAAATCGTGCAATCGCGCGGAGAAGACTTAGTTTAAATGGAGTTTACTTCCTGGACCTAGCCGATCGGATATTCACCGGGCAGCGGTTTTTCGTGACGGCCAATTTTCTCGACATGACAGGTACTTCCCGTTAGAGACATATTTCCTTGTACTAGGAAAGTTAAGCATTAACGCGGTATTAACAGAGTGACATTTTTTTGAATTTGTAGACGAAGAGAAACAACGAAGATAAGGTAGGGTGTTTCATCTTTTGAAACACTGCTCCTTTGACTTTTGCATATGGCTTGAGAACTCATTAGATGTGTGCTTGTTGTTACAGCTAATCAAGAGCAAGACAAGCAGGTATGTCGTTTTACCGACATAGGTATTGAAGTTAACAAATTGCTATAAAACAAGCCCTCATTATCGTTTTTTCATTCACATAGCGTTACAGTCATCCGGGCAACCATCCAAGTATATCACCATTTGAATTTCAGTTGACCCCAGGTACGCTATTTATTCAATACACAAGAATACCCCCATGATCAACCATATATTATATTCTTACATTTAGTACCTTTTCATTTTTTTCAGAGTTGCCCCTGATGAAGGCACCACCCGGGTGCCGAAATGCATTGGGCCTATTGATAAATGTTTGAAAAAGCAATGTCATGTTTATAATTTCAATGTAACAACAATATACATGTATTTGTAGATTTGTATGAAAATAGTTATGAATAATGCAAATAACAAATGCCAAGAAGCATAATAGAAAAAGTGAAAATAAATGCACAAATAAGTGTAAATACGAACTGTAAAGAGTGGTGTTAAATGTTTAAATCATTAAGGTGCGGAGCACCAAGTGAACAGTGCATGATTAGGTGAGCTAAAACCCACCATAACCATTGTCTTAAGTATTCAGGAGTGACTCTCCTGATTAATCATAGCACCATTGGATAAACCTAAAGGATTTGTACATACCCGGAGTGCTCCCCACTACCCCAATTACCAATACCTTTTAGGTTACAAGACACAGCACAAAGCACAGTCTTCTTCGAGCAGGGGGACCCAGCACCTCCAAGCACAGTCCCAACAGCCTCTCCCTTAGTTAGAACAGCAAACTGCAGACCAGCCCGAGATCACGATGCAAGGATTGGTCTGTCCACAGCAGTCTCTTCAGTTGCTCCTTCTTTAGCAGAGGTTCCTCTTGACCATAGAATGGGTCCAAGCCTTTTCAGTCTCAATCCATATCTGTTTCATTCCAACGTTCAGGGGTTTCAGATCTCCTAGTTATACCCCTCACTGTTTTTGAAGTTCGTTTGTGCTCAGGGGTCCCTGACCCCTCCCTAAAGCAGTTCTCGGTGTCTCCCTCCCAGTGTCACCTCTCTCCCTTTGATACTGGGGGTCTAGATCCTTAATCACTCAACTTAACAGGAGATGGGTCAATTGGTTTATAGCACCAGCCCAGGCCTTTTCACCTCCCGGGCTTCTCCTCCCCCCTACTCTCCATATGCAGGGGAGCCTGGTGCCATCTCAACCCCCTCCCTGGGTCAAGATCTCTCCCAGCTCCTCTCACCTTTCAGATCCAGACAGACAATCCACATTTCAGCAGAGACACACAGAAATGCCTAGAGCACAAAACTCAGCCACTTTCTAAAAGAGTGGTTTCTGAACACACAGTGACAAAACCACCTTAACAGAAAGATGTGTTATAACACTGTGAGTTCATACATACTAAACTTCACCTCTTCTTTATAAACTTACAGGAAACTAGGCTACCAAACACAACACCCACCCTCCCCCATTCTGTCCTATTGGCAGCATGGCCTTTCAGCAGTGAAAAACGAAATGGAGTGTTTTTCACTGTCAGGACATAACACGCCTTAGTATATGTCCTGCCTTTTACCTACACTGCACCCTGCCCAGGGATTACCCGGGACCTTCCACATGTGTGCCCCATGTGTATGTAAAAGGGAAAGTCAGGCCTGACAAGTGGTTGCACTTGTCAGGACAATCATGCTAACTTAACATTCTGCACGCAGGCCCTACACTGCAGGCCTGAGTTCCCTTCTTCGCGCGCCTTCATTACTAGTCCTGGCACACACAGTGCATATCACTAGGGACTTTACTAGTAAGGCAAACACACCAATCATACAATCAAACAATACTCAATTTACAGACCTCCAGGAGGATGGAAGTCTGAGTCAGCAAGTTGGCTGAGTTGGTAAAACAAAACCGATTGGCTTTGCCAATGCTTGTATAAATTGCTCTTCATACTGCACTTCTACCGTTTCTAAGCATTGTAAATAAAGCTGTTAGTTTTGTCCAGTAAGATAGTACCCAATTTACGATCCTCTGAAGGGTTAAAGAAAGAGCCACCCTAGCTTGAATTCGATCTTGTGACCTGCAGCTCACAGCATGCTGGAGGCGTATTACCTGCACAAGGTTAGTTGTGAGACAGTAGAGGACGACAGATCAGAAGTAAGCAGCATGGCTGCTAGGCAGTAGTAATGGCAATACTGTGATACACAAATCCATTAACAATTATGCAAGTGTG
This sequence comes from Lissotriton helveticus, assembly GCF_964261635.1. Classification (NCBI taxonomy): domain Eukaryota; kingdom Metazoa; phylum Chordata; class Amphibia; order Caudata; family Salamandridae; genus Lissotriton; species Lissotriton helveticus. The sequence continues at coordinate 1,402,335,505 of NC_136063.1, read as the reverse complement.
GTCATATAACACAGTAGGGTAATGTTAGCATGGAAATAGAATAGAGGTTTACTTTTGATTACAAATGTCTGTTTCTATAAAAATACATAGTATTGGATAATACAAATGTCTGTTTCACTAAAAATATCACATCAATAAGGGAGGGTAGAGGTATAAGGATGTGGGCTCTTCCTCCAGAAAACAATCAAAAGAACCAAGCAAGAGTCCCTCCTGCTGGAGAAGGAAAATTGGAGGACGTGACCTCTAGGTAGGACTGGGAAAAGAAAATGTTCTTTTAAATAATCCTCACCCACCAGGGTTTCCCCATGGTGGCATGCTTCATCATAGGGTTCATCCCTGCCCTCTACGGACAGGGGTGTGCTACTATTGACGAAGACTCTGGTTTCACTAAAAATACATAGTACTAGATACCCATCGACACGCTTCTTGATCTGTCTTTTCATGAAAGTTAAGCTGCTAGAGAAAGTCTTGGTAACAAGGTGATTATTTAGAAGCAATTATAAAGAGACATCTAATTTCAAAAGTAGATTGCAACTACCTCTTGACTTACTACTTAAAACAAACAAAGGAGGTTCAGTGCGCCATTGGTTTATGCTAGGTTTCAATTTTGTTCGCTTGCGGGCTTCAAAAAATATAATTTTAGTATTGAAGGAGTAAAAATATGTGGCATTGGCACTGTGTCTTAAACAAGACATCAGGAATACTTAGCAGGCAGTTTGAATATATGCACACCATTTTCACGCGTGGTATATCAACAACAATGTTAGGAACTTATTATTTTAATTTAGCTTTATTATAATCCATTGGCGTTCTGATTATAGTTCCCGTCAGTTCGTGATGGCTACAAGAGCCTTATACAAATGAAGGGTTAGCTCAGGAACTGCTGGTGACACACTTGTGATCTCTCAATATGTCTGAACTTGTGGACAACAAAGCTTAGGGTCAATGGAGAAACATTTGCCAGTGTGCTAAGTGACAGGTGCTAACACATACCGGTTCCAGTATGGCCAGGATTTTATTGCCAGTACTCCATACATTAACATAGGCTTCTATATAAATGTTCTGCTGAGGCCCGAGTTGTCTAGTTTTTTTAAAGCATGGTTGTTCTACGACACACTCCTGCATTGGACTTGCGAGCACAGACCTATGATGCCCATTCTCCCTAACCTAAGCTAGTCACCGGTAAGACTACATTTATTGTGAAGTCTGGTCAATGTCAAGAACGCCGGGAAGAGTTTGATATAGGTGTGTGTGCTCAGTGGAAATTATGGCATTCTCTCAGCCCTTAAAGGTTTCTGTTGCAGCGGTCTGTAGCTCTGACTGCAGCTAAGAAGTGTATCACCTATTTTCACTTTAGAGTTGACAAAATGGCTCAATCCTGTTATTAACCCTCTTTAGGCCCTCATTATGAGTGCTTACATTTTGGTGCAATATTTATTCTTCCTGTTCTGATTTACCAGGTATCCTCCTCCCAATAAATATTGCCAAAATAAATCCGTGGATGCAGTTTTTTTTAATCACACCCGCTATTACTGGCAATGATAGATGCCTCAAAACTCATAATTGCGATATGTGCAGTAATAAGAGTTACTTCACATATAAGAAATTATTGTCTAACTCATGCGGGCTTAAGCTTTAAAAAGGAATCTTTACAATTATGGTTGTGCACTAAATGATTTTAACAACCTGACTTCCCACATTACAGCTTGAAGCAAATGATCTCTTTAATACAGAGATCTACAACCTTTTATGTATTAAGAGGTACTTTTGCTCTATAAATATCACGAGCTACTAGTATTAGCTTTGTAATAGTGACCACTAAAGACAATATTACCTTAATGGCCACCCTTTGCAAGATTACCAGCAGTGATCACCTCAGTGCATCAGGAGGGTTGCCAGAAGTAATGTAAAAAAGCCTTTCTCAATTTGGATTGCTTTTACATTGGTAATACATAACAGCCACAGGTGCAATCCAGAGCATCAAGGTATTATTGAGAGTAATACGTTTTCTGATAGCCACATGATTATCACTCAAATATAAGCTCTAAATATATTTGGAAACTCAGTCATTTTGATGCAAATATTTGCTTTATGAATTGTGAAAATACACACATTTTTGTCTTGAATACACACTTTGAAATTTTGGTTTCTGAATATTCAACCTAGCAAAAGCTTCAAATTTAGAAGGCTGGACTGCAAGCTGGATAGCTACTCATATGTAGCTGGAGATCTACTAGTAACTCACGAGCTACTTTATGGAGAAGCCTACTCTAATACATATCAACAAACTAAACCCCAACCACCTTTGAATACTGACCCTAAGTGCCTGAAACTCCAGCACTTCTCTGTCCCCTAACAAACTGCTGCCCAACGAATTACTTCAAAGCCTCCTTCACCTTCCAAACCGGTTTCTCCCTCGTCCTTGCGCCCACCTCCTATAATATTCCAATGCATTCCCCCTCAGAGCATCTCAGCTTTGCTTCATACCCAACCCCTCCAAGCCCAAGCTTATTTCATTGGACGCTGTTCGAAGCCAAGCCACCTGGCCTGTCAATTTGAAAACTGACAAATACTCCATATGTGGAAAGCCATCCTGAACGAAATGTCCTGCCCTGCTTTTAAATAGCTCCTTAACCTCTCGCCTTGTTTCTTCCTACCCACCACCAGTAATATCTGGCCTGCCCTTAACTTCAAAGTTTCCCCTTAGTAATCTTGCTACTGATCGACAATTCAGACAAGTAGTATTCAGAATCCAGAAACAATAAAATGTCACTGTGGCTGATTATCACTCTCTATTAAAATCTGACAAAACAGCCTTAATTTCCTGTTTACTTCCCACTAGCTTTACTGCTAATTGTAGTGCTTCCATTAAAATGGCTTCAGCATTAGCTCTGCCCACACTGTTCATGTCCACGGCCAACACCCTTTTAGCTCTGCAATGTTCCTTTTCAGCCATTGCTGCCAATTGAACTACATAATTTTTGCACAAATGGACCAACATTAAATCTGGTCAACCTTCCGATGTGCTTCTTTAATTAGCATGGGAACTAGTTGATTACATGATATATTGCACCCTTTTCCTCACCAAAACCAATGGGATTATTTCCACATTATAAAGGCCACACATCCAACAATATATCAACCCATCTTTCTGCCCTGGCATCCAAATGTCTTAGGATGGATGAGGGAGGCTAAATGAAAAAATAATTAGTCTTGCAGGTGCTTCGCACCTACTTGGCTGCATCCCTTTTGCTTTAGTTGGAGCCCCATCTCATGGGAGCCTGCTTCCTTTGATGAAAATCAAACCCTGCTGTCCTCGATTCCCTGCTCCAATCTTAAAACCGCATGTGCCAAACTGCCAACTCCGGTAGCCCTAAGAGTGTACCCCATTATTATTGTCTAAGTTCGAATATCAATGGTACTAAATATCGAAGACAGACTATCATTACCATCATTATATCTAATTAAGTATTATCGTTGGTAAGTAAATTGTCTTTCTATTTTATACAATAATATCAAAAAAGGAGCTCTTGCCCTCAGACTCAAAGCCTAGGAATACTTTACCATTGTCAAGGAAGTCTCCAATCCTGCAGTGACATCACCCCATCCCAAACACTCTGTGATGCCCTCTCAAACTTTTCAACCAGAAGTTCACCACTCTCTACAAAAAATTCGACCATCAGGCCACCAACTCGAACCTCTTCATTTGGCCAGATGCCGCCGCCACCAAAAGATCAACAACTGGGAACCCCTGTCAAACATGGACACCTCTGCCCTGATGAAAACCATCCACTCAAGAGCCCCCTCTGTCCTCTGCACCACTTTGTCTACAGCTTAGGAAGCAGCGTTATCTTCCCAATGACATCAGAAGCATCTTTGACTGAGAATAAACATTCGCCCTCATCCTCCTCGACCTTTCTACAGCCTTTAATACTGTCTCCCACAACACACTCATCAGAAGGCATCACGCAATACTATCCCAATACACCTCAGAACCCAAAAGGCTCATTTGCCAGGTCCCTCAAGACTCGTCCCTCAGCCCAACGCTCTTCAGTGTATACATGGCACCCCTCGCATACACAGTCAAATTGCACATCAGCATCGTCTCATACACCGATGACACAACTCATTCTCTCCCTAACAGACAGATCCAGCATGACCAAACCCAACTTCGCCAACTATATGAGCAACATTGCATCATGGATGAGTATCGATTGCCTCCAGCTCAACTCATGCAAAAAAGTCCGGATTTTCGGAAACAACCACTCCCCCTAGAATGCCTCATGTGGCCCTCCGAACTGGGCTCCCCACCCACCCCTCCTGATCATGCCAAGATTCTCAGGATCATTCTAGACACCAGTCTCTCTCACCATGAATAAACAGATCAACACTCTCCACATCATGCTTCCACATCCTGCGAATGCTGTGCAAGACCTTTAACTTAACCCCTTCGCTGCGGTGGTTATTCCGCCGCAGCGCTAAGGGGGAGGCGGGGCCGCGCGGCGGTCCCGTGCTCGTGACGGAACCGCTCCGTCACAGCCCTAAGGTGAGCTGTGCTTGTGACGGAACGGTTCCGTCACGGACCCGCCCGCCCATTAGAACGTCAGCGCAGGCGCGGCGAGCGGGCCGTGACAGAACCGTTCAGTCACCAGCACAGCCCACCCGAGGCTCGTGACGGAACGGTTCCGTCACGAGTATGGGAGGGGTTAATCCTTATGAACATCAGATAAACGGTCACCCAGGCTTTAATCAGAAGCAAACTTGATGACTGAAACTTTCTCTATGAAGGAATCCCAGTCCGCATCCTACACCAACCCCAACCCTCCCTGAATGCCGCCACCAGACTCATTTGGACATTCCACAAAACGCCCACATCTCACCACGCCTCAACGCACTCCACTGGCTCCCAGTCCAGGAAAGATGAAAATTCAAGTTGCTCAAATACACCTACAAAGCCCTCCACAAAATCATACCAGCATACTTTAACCACTGCCTCAACTTCTACCAACCCCTCAGACACCTTCGCGTTGGTCTCCCAGGCTACCGTATGCCCCCTACGCATCAAGAAGACCATATGTGGTGGACAATCCTTCTCCCACATCACAGCAAATCCCTGGTGCGACCTCCTGCTATACCTCACAACCACTCCCTCCATCATTGACTTCCGAAAGAAGCTCACGACCTGGCTCTTCTAGAAAGAAAACAGGCATGATTCCATCCGTCCATCTTTTTTGGGCCCTCTCTCTACTCAGTGCTTGGATACCCTCGCATGTGATTAGCCGAGCTTTACAAATTCACATAGCAAAACTACTCGGACAGTACACGTTTTTCAAGTTCAATTCAATTTTTGTTATTGCACAATAACTATCCATTGCAATACATAAGGTGCATAATAAAAACACATATTTAAAGTCTATAGGTGTTACTTATATCAAATTCAAAAATTCACAATGGAGCTGGCTTCAAAACAGATGGCCAAGTATTATTAGTATGACAGTCTGTGTTACATTTCAAAATGTATCAATAATTTAAACGGATAAAATGTACGTAGAAATTCAATCTGGCCTAAACCGTGTTATACAAGTTAAATTAAAATTGAAATGTACCTCATTAATACAGTAGCAATTTTCAACATTCCATCAAATCACAAACTACTGTGAAGCACCAGTGTCTTGTCGTTACTTCACCTTCCACAAGGATTTATCAGCTTGTTTCCCATAAATAACACAAGCATCGCTGGAATCAAATTAACATACTTTCTGCCAGCTTCACAAACTTAACCAAGTCAGTCAATAGTTGTATGTCTTCACTACTATAGGGGCTACTGAATCTACTTTGCTACGCCTAATTTCCAGCCACAGTAGGAAGGCTTGAAATAATTCTACGCCTCTGCATAGGAGCTGGGAAAACAAACACCATGCTCTGCCTACATACTTGTGCCCTGTAAACTGCATGCATAGCAAATGGAAACCTCAAAAATGGACATAATGTTGCACTTGCTAATATCTGGATCCCTGCACTGCGTAATGTATACTACCATAGTGCACCTAACTGTCCACCACCGAAATAACGTTTTTAGCAGACAGCATTTCTGGCCAACATAAATCGACCGTTATGAATTGTCCTGCTAATTCCTTAGGGACCACATCTAAATGTGACAATAATTAAGTCTTCTAATGGCTATTCTGTGAAAGGGTATATTACTGTACACTTAATCTCTTTCCACAGCTTTTTCTGGACTACGTCTTGCAGTGCTAATACCAATGTCAAGATATCAGCCTAGAGACACACCCATGTACATCTGTCACTTAAACTAAAACCTTCCTTGTGGTAGTTTTGCCTCTCATCGGTCTGGGAAAAAAGTCAAGCCAACACTGTGTAACTGGGTGTCATGCCTCATGCTTCAAACACTCTGGTATTTACGTGCAGATTCCCTATTAAACTCTCCGTATTTGAAACCCAGGAGGCATTTCTGTCCTCTTGACTTGCTTGTGGGGTACCTCTGAAAGGGCAAGTAAGGCACTGAAAGGCACCATGCTCTATACTTGAGTTTTCTTTAACATGTCACTATTGGTAGGGCTTCCAATAGGCAAAAACGCTGATTTTCATTTGTCATGGGAACTGTGGCTGGCAAGCTATATCTCTTTTGAAACCTATTTCTGGCACACATCCCTGTCCAGTAACTTAAAATTATCCTCTACCAACTCCTCTTTCAATAATTTGTCTTTGATTGGTGCTCTATCAAATGTAGACCCACAGGCTTGGTAATCCCTCTATATGGCAAATATTTCCACTTTTACAGCCCTCTCTGCGGATGTTACTACCTTATGCAATTTGCTCCTCCTGGGCTTTTTGTCACTTTGCCAAAGCAAGCTCAGCAATGTTATGCTTTGTGCCTTCCATCTACTCTTCTGTTGCCTCATCAGCCCCTTCTATCCAGATTCTCTTCTCAGTGTTCTTAGTTTCAGCCCGATTTGTTCCTTTTAACTAATAGCTCCTACACTTTCCCCTTACTTACAGCCAAGTGTCTGCGCCCACTCTGACTGCATTCCGCTACACATTCATATGTACTTACTGTTTACCATTTACCTGACCTAAACTGAACATCCTTTGACACTGGGAACCTCAGCAGGATAGTCCCTCTTTACCGGGAGGGGGATGAAATCCATAAATGGATCACTGCTTTGGAGAGGGCATGTAATGTTCAGAAGGTCCTTCAAAGGCAGTGGGCAGCTATCCTATGGTGCTCCTTTGCTAGCAAAAATAGAGACAAGCTCCTCACTGTTGGAGAAGAGGATGCTGATAATTACTCAGTCTTGAAGAGTGCCCTTCTAGGTGTGTTTGGTTTAACTAATGAACAGTACAGAGTTAAGTTTTGGGACCCCCAGAAGGCCCACACCCAACACTGGGTTGATTTAATAGACAATGTTATTAAGGCTCTGGAAGGCTGGCTTCATGGAAGCAAGGTACAGGACTATGAGGGATTGTACAATTTATCGAGGAGGGAGCACATCTATAATAATTTTCAGAATCAACAACTGCACCAGTGCCTGGTGGACTCTGGTCTAGCCTCTCCCCAAGAACTGAGAAAGAAGGCAGACAAATGGGTCCGTACCAGGGTTAAGCAGAAAAATATTGGTGGTGGAGGTGACCAGAAGAGGCAAGATTCTTCTAACGCCCAAGAGACGGTTGAGGTAAAGGGTAAAGACTAAAAGGAGTCTTCACAAAGTCCCCAAAACATGCCTCTGGGAGGTGAGTCCCAAAACTCCACCAATTCTAAAAAGAAACCTTGGTGCTACCTACGTAAGGAGAAAGGCCATAGGCCAAGGGATGCTAATTGTCCTAAGGCCAGCACCAAAGAAGCCACTACCATTGCCCCTAAGGTAAGTAGCCCTCCTACCACTAGTACAAGTGGTAGTATGGCTCCCAAGGGTTAGTAGATTTAAGCTTGGGTTCTGGCCTAGTCAGAACACCCACTTAGGCTGTTCTTGTCTGTGACAGTGGCATGGATCTTGCCACGTTACTTGTAAGTCCCACTAACTTGTACAGATAACAGCCTCTGAGCAGTGGTCAAGCAGCTATGGCTTACAGGGGCCAGTGTCACAATGGTGACAGAGAAACTTGTGTCCTCGGAACAAATCCTCTTGGTCAACTGTACCAAGTGACCAATTGTAGCAAAGTCAGGACTGATCAGGCAGTTGTTAATCTCAGCTGGGGAGGGGTATCTGACCCTAAAAGAGTTGTGGTTTCTCCAGGTCTACCTGTAGATTGTCCGTTGGGCATGATTGGGAATGATTTGGAAACTTCAGCCTGGTCCAAAGTGGAGTTCAGTCCACATACAGAGATTATGGTAACCTGTGCCAGTGCATTTGCTGTCACCAGGGCTCAGGCCAAACAGCTAGGCACTGAGGGAGCACTGGATCCTTGAAAATAGACCAGCTGGCACCTAAGAGAAGGAGCAGTAAGGATAAAGACATCCTCCTGCTAAACTCGCAGTGAGAGCCAGTCTCCTGAGGTAGATGACCTCAGCTCTGTGAAGGGACTGTCCCAGAGGATCGTGGGCCTAACAGAGTTTTTGGTAGCAGGGGGTCTTTCCAAGGCAGACTTCAGTTTGGAGCAGAAATCCGGTCCCTCTCTTGAACAGCTCATACAGCAAGCTGCTGCTAAGGAGGCAGGGGGAGTCAGCGGGTGCATAGGCTCTATTGGAAAGATGGGCTTCTGTTCCCTGGGTGTAGAAACCTCGAGACTGGTGCCACCAGGAGGTAGGAAATACCTCCGAATTCAGAGGTTTTCTTCTATCCCTAGCACTTGACATTCCCCTTGCAGAACATCTTGGGCAGCGCAAGACTTGGGACAGGCCTGTCCCTCATTTTCACTGGCCCCACATGTTTGAAGTCACCAAAGAGTTTTGTCTCGCCTGTGTCAGTTGTCCAGCCTGTGGTAAGTCAGGTGGTTCTACAGGGTAGGGATAGACATTGTTGGTCCCTTAAACCCTCCAACAGCATCTGTATACAGTTATATTCTACCATGCTACTAGCTATCCAGAGGCTATTCTCCTTAGGACCACTACAGCTCCTGTGGTGGCCAGGGCCCTTCTGGGAGTCTTATCCAGAGTGGGATTTCCATAGGAGGTCTTAAAAGACCGAGGTACCAACTGCATGTCTAGTTACCTCACTGCCATGTGGAAAGAGTGGGGTGTAAACTACAAGTTTACCATACCCTACCATCCACAGTGCAATGGGCGTGTTGAAAGGTTCATGGGACTTCCAGGAAAGCTTAGGCAAAATGAGATGTCTTGCTAGCCTACCTTCTCTTTGCCTACAGAGAAGTTCCTCAGAAGGGGGTGTGCTACAGCCCATTTGAACTTCTGTTAGGGGTAAATTGTGTGTGGTTAAGGAGGGATGGGATCAGCCTCTCAAATCTCCCAAACATCACACTGTGGACTATGTCTTTGGCCTGCATTCACATATGGCTGAGTACACGAAGAAGGCCAGCAAAAACTTTAATGCCAGCTGTGAGCTTCAGAAAGCTTGGCAGGGCCAAAGGTCTGAACTGACTGTTTACCAGCCAGGACAGAAAGTGTGGGTGTGGCCCCAGCTGCTTTCCATGACAAATGGAGTGGCGCCCACACCATCCTTGATAAGAAAGGTGAGGTCACCTGTTTGGCTGACCTAGGTACTCCTAGAAGTCCCCACAGGGTACTTCATATGAATTGCCTAAAGCCTTTTTGTTGACCGCCTTGCTCATAGCCACTGTTGAGGGACAGGAGGAAGAGAGTGACCCTCTCCCTGTTCTCCTCTCTTGAGGACTCTGTTGATGGGTCAGCTGATGGAGTAGCTTTGGCAGGTAGCCTCACTGACCAACAGCAAGCTTATTGCAGGAGAGTCCTCAATCAGTTTGCCCACTTGTTTTCTCTGGCTCCTAGTCAAACCACCTTGTGTACCCATGAAGTGGAGAAAGGGGACTGTCTGCCTGTGAAGAACAACATTCACAGACAGCCTGACCATGTCAGACATTGCATCAGGACTGAGGTCCAAAAAATAGTCCTTGGGTTAGTCCAATAGTCCTTGTGCCAAAACCTCATACCCGAGATGGTAAGAGAGAGATGAGGTTTTGTGCGGACTACAGAGGTCTCAATGCAATTGCTAGGACTGATGACCATCCAATTCCATGGGCAGATTAGCGAATTGATACTTGGGCGTCATCCAAGTATCTTAGTACATTTGACCGGACTACTGGCTACTGGCAAATCAGACTCTCTCGGGATGCCAAGCTAAAAACAGTATTTTCAAACCCCAAGTTGGGCATTATCAATTTATTGTAACGTATTTTGGTGTGAAGAAAGCACCTGCCATATTTCAGAGGTTGGTGAACAAAGTCTTCACAGGTCTGGAAGCCTATAGTGCAGTATATCTTTATGATATTGCTGTCTCTAGTTCCACCTAGGAGATTCACCTGGTCTCCTTGAGAAATGTTGTGGAGGCCCTGCAAAAGGCAGGCCTCACTATCAAGGCCACCAAGTGCCAGACATTGTGTACTTTGGTCGCCTGGTAGGTGGAGGCCAACCATTGGAGAGCAAAATCCAGACCATAATGGACTGGGTTTCTCCCACTGCCCAGACACGGGTCAGAGCTGTCTTGGGCCTGACTAGGTACTATAAGTGGTTTGATCAGGAATTTTGGTCCATTGTGACTCCCCTTAATAATCTCACCTCCAAAAGGATGCCTAAGAAAGTTCAGTGGACAGTTAGCTTTCAAAAAGCATTTGATGTCTAAGACCACTAAAATCACCATAATCGTTGTCTGGATTAGTGCAAGGTGCACCATATACTAAGCCAGCCTCCTACACATAAGTCTTCTCATTCTCAAAAAGGTGGCCCTCCACAAGCATGGAAAGGTGGAAAAAGAAAGCCTTTCTCTGGCACTACCATTTAAATCTTCCCCTTGCCTAAACTGTCAATCCAGAATGCGCATCGCCTAATGGACTACCCTGCTCATCTAACCAGGTCTCACCTCAAACCCTTACAAACCAACAATAGGCCTGATCATCAATAGTTACACCAAAGCCTATGTTTCCAACACCGGAGGGGTAAACTAAACCTTTTATAACTACCTCCCAGACTTATCTAAGTCGCTGTGTTGTGGTGTATTCTAATTAAAACCCTATACCATCATAGAGCCACCCAAATATAAAAGAAAAAGTGTGGAGCAGAGAGAAAGCACCACACGGTGACACCACCAAGGGGACCGCTGGCTGTTACTCGTCAGCAAGTCCACTTATCATCATTGGTTACTTTCTTTCTGGCAGGAAAGAAAAGTAATGTGTGTGTGTGTGTGTGTGTGTGTGTGTGTGTGTGTATTATTAACAAAATCTCGAACCCATGAAATCAAAATCACTATAGAGACCTAAATGTGAATGCAATATCTATACATGCTATTGCCATGCATGCCCTTGGACCCTGTGAGGATACGGACAGATAATCCTCACATCTAAAAATTGGTAAAGCTAACTAGCTTGGAACAACTTTATTCAGTGCTGCTAGCTTCCCAAATTAAAAATAATTCCCTTCAAACCATGATCAATTATTAAGAGCCAACATGTTTCATTGCCAAAAGACAATTCGGGCAACTTCGTCAGGGCTACTGGGGTTCCAAATCAATCCTTCATGGGAGGTTCACATCAAACCTATGATGGTATAAAATACAAAAGAAAAAAGGAATAGAAAAGCGCCAACTGTGAAAACACACTTCTCAACAGTGATAAACTCAGTCTTCACTTATGATATCATATAGCTCGCGTACCATCTGGTTTCGTTCATACTGCGTACCTGCAACCATCAGCCAGTGTGAGCCACGCGTCAATTGATCGCGTTTTCCCGCAGTGACCGCCTACAGGTCCTGTCACCTGCAAAGGTTTTTTGGACAGTCATATCACCACTATATATACAATATAAGATCCAACATCTACCAACATGCAAAGCTCTGCATTCTCCTGGCCGCATCACGCGTTTATAATCATGGGCAGGATGTATCACACTGCTGGCCATTATTATCGTGATGTAACCTCTGGTGCCATGCCATTTTCTATTACCCCGCATTACCCAGAGTCTATCTGTTTCTGTAGGTTATATTCAGCAATCATGTCCAATTTAAAATGAAGCGCGGGGCATCTTAAGTTTATAGACACTGAGTGTGTGACGTTGATAGCCATTATTATCGGAATATGTCCTCAGTTGCCGCGCCGTAGTCAGCCTATCACAACTATGTCTACTTGTACACCGTACATTCGGAATTCATGCCCCACTAAAATGAAGGATGCGCGTAAACTCCTGCGCCAACAACTTCAGGTTGTGGCTCTCTCAGACCTCCCACTCCTTCTCTCAGGCAAAATGCTTACCGCTACCGGACACGTCCGGTCCTCAAATGGAAGCTCGAGAAACATCTGCGGTACGTGGAGAAAACTCTTCCTTCACTGCCGAGATCACGTCAATGACGTGATGATCTTTTGTTTTTTTAAAACATATTTTATTGAGTTTTATAGTATCAATCCATACATCACAATTATGCGAGGATCATGTTACATATCCAGGTATAACAAGGCGTTACATCTTAAAATCCACCGTTTGCACAGATATGCACATGAACTTCTATCTTTACAGTATAGTATAAGGCAATACATACAAAAACACCCAAAACAATACCCCAACACCCCCCCTCCCCTGAGGACACGGTCTCTGTCTACCCGTTACACACTGCACCGAAAAACACAGTGGGCATCTACATCATTAAAATGTCTGGTCCGCACACTCTGCATTGCACTAAGTCCCAACCTTGCTCTATTGCACACACTCTGCTTGAGGCATTACTGTACTAAACGTCCATTTCCTAGGTAACAGAATCTAAATCATGTGATCGCATCCCTTCTAACATAACTTCCCATTCAAGGGAGATCGGGTTTTACGCAGGCCCCTGATTTCTTCTCTGTGTAGCGCCACACCTTCTGCGCCACCCCAGCGTAGCAATTCTGTGTGCCAGGCACGCACTTCCGGGGATTTACGGGATTTCCACCTCATAGTGATATTTCTAATAGCCAGTATAAATGCACGGTCTACAAATCGGTATTGCAATTTATGGGTATTGGCAGGAGCATGTAACCCCAAAATGCACTCCCCCAGTGTATCAGTAATGGCGAGCTGCGTGGCCGTTTCTGTCATGTGTCGTACTGTATCCCAATATCTCCTTAGCTTCGGGCATTCCCATACCATGTGTATAAAGCCTGCTCCTTCGAAAAGACATCTCGGACATAAGTGCTGTGTTTGAGGAAACATCTTGTCCAGTCTGTTCGGGGTTAAATATGCCCGAGTAGCACCATCGTTTGAATGAATTTGAATTTGGCATTGCGTGGGATTTTTCTGGGATGTTCTAACACTCTCGCCCATTCCTTCTCCGACATTTCTTTCCCCATATCTAAGTCCCACAGGGTCTTCAGCTTTTGTAGGGAGACCCTCGTGTGTGTACTAATACCAGCGTACAACCATTTAACCAGATGGCGCCCACCACCCATGTAATAGACCATTTTAATCAATTCGTTCTCGGGAGGGGCTGTTCTCTGTGCGGCCCAATGCGTCTTAATAAATCTAATCAGTGCTGTATGCATTAAGTACAAATGTGCCGGAGCGCCCGTCTGATTTATAAACGTATCATCATCCATTAATGTCTCTTCCCCAAACAAATCCGCCACAGTACTAATACCCGCATCTAGCCAGGGCATCAATCTGCGTTTCGTAAGCTTACCACTTGCTACCGTGATGCCTAATAATGGTATATTCCCTGCGTACCTTTGCGTCGTGTGTGTATATTGCAACGCAGTTCTCCAGCACCGTAATGCCGTCTGCAGTAAAGGGGGAAGATCTGCTGGGGTCCTGTTACCAGGCAGTAACAAAGTGACCCACTATCCAAGTCTGCAGCGGTATAGTCGATTTCTTGCAGGTTGCGGCCCGCCGTCCAATACGACAACCACGAAAATCAGGCACTCCTAGGCCACCCGCCCTAGTTCCGACTTGTAGTTTTTTTAGGCTAATACGTCGCCTGCCCTTACCCCAGATGAGATCTGTAACCAGAGTGTCGAGTAAACTAAAAGTATGTCGCGGCACAACCAATGGCAAATTCGTGAAATAATAGAGCAATCGCGGCAACACAACCATTTTAGCAATAGCTGCTCTGCCCGTTATAGAGAGCGGCAACGCACTCCAGAAAGCGACACTAGCTCTCAATGCGCTGATCGCTTTATTCAGATTGCCCCCCAACATGTCTTTGTGTTTTCTATATATTTGTATGCCTTAATATTTAAACGTCGACTGTGCGACCTGGATATCAGTGCCTCTGATATCCACCTCTGTAGTGCCCTCCCGCTCCACAAAGAAAAATGCATGTGTTTTGGTGGTGTTTGTAGCCAGTCCCGATATACGTTCGAAACTGTGAAACGTCTCAAACAGCGCGACCAGTGGTCTGTGGAGATCAGATATGTACATGAGGATATCATCGGCGTATGCCGAAAATAAGATTCGTATCCCCCAATCTAGGAAATCCTGTCGTAACTTTAGGGCTAGTGGCTCTAATGCTAATATAAAAAGAAGGGGGGACAACGGGCAGCCCTGTCTCGTCCCCTTATGTATGGTATATTCCGCTGATATGTGTCCACACGTTTTAGTGCATGCCGTGGGGGCGCTGTATAATATTCGTATCCACAATATGTATTCTATCGGTATTCCAAATTTTTCCAGTGCCTGGAACATATATTCCCAGTGTATTGAGTCGAAGGCTTGTCTAAGGTCCAGCGAAAGACAGCCGGCATGTGGATAACGCGTCGGGGCCTCTGTTAGCAAATAATGTAATTTCCTTATGTTAAGGGAAGTGCTGCGAGCAGGCGAAAAAACGGTTTGGTCTATATGTATCAATTTGGACACATGTGGTAGCAGTCTGTTTGCTAATACTTTACTTAAAATTTTGTATTCCGTGGACAGCAACGATAATGGCCGGTAGTTAGCCATATCCATGTGCTCTCTGCCGGCCTTTGGCAGTGTAATGACCAGGGCTTGGGCCGTTGTAGTAGGTAGAAAGCCCTTTTCCCATACCTCTTTATATAGGTCTACTAATTTGGGCACCAGTACCTCTGCATATGTGTCATAAAACTCAATGGGGAGCCCGTCAAGGCCAGGTGTTTTGTTGCGCGGCAGCCCCTTCATCGCTACCCTGATCTCCTGCGGTGTAACATGTCCTATGAGTCTTTTTCGCAGCGGTTCTGGAATTGTCGGACAGGTTAGGGTGGACAGACAATCCACTATTAGGTTTCCAGCAGAGTAATTAGGTACCCCATATAATGTGACGTAATAGTCGCGGAACACCGTGTTAACCCCCCTTGAGTGGAAACTATGTCCCCATTATCTGTGATAATCCGAGGTATGACCACTGATTGGGGGCTGTCGCGTATAATGCGACCTAATAATGCTCCCGCCTTGTCGGCCTCGCTGTGGGTACGTTGTGTGAATGCCGTATAGTCTGTGACTCTCAGAGATTCTAACAATTCTGGTGGCGGATTCGCACCTCTTGTAGAGGACCTTTTTTCTCCGCATCCGTAATTGCCTCTTTTTCTAGCTTGCCCAATGTCTCCTCCACCTCCACCAGTGATTTATGCAATTCTTGCCTTACTCCCACCGTCGTACCAATAGCCTTCCCACGTACCACCACTTTAAATGCGTCCCATTCTATCGGTTTATTCGTGGCTGTATTACTGTTGTCTATAAAGTAATGTTCGATAGTGGTAGAAAGGGTATTCCGGAATACTTAGTCCTCCAGGAGTTGTGGCCAGAGGCGCCACGTTGGGACTGGTGTCGGTATCCTACCCCATGTGATGATGGATTCCAGGGGATTATGATCTGAGAAGGTCTTGGAGAGATAAGTGGAGTCAGTCACCGGCAGCGCTATCCCGCTGGAACAGAGCAGCCTATCTATTCTCGTGTGGAGGTCGTGTACCACAGAATAATATGAGTATTCCCTATGTAGTGGATGTCGCATTCGCCAGACATCATGTAAATCCCACCCCTCTGTCCATCTTAGTAGTGCCTCGGCTTGTTTATGTACCCCAGTGCCCTGTACTGGTGGGTGCGACCTATCCAGTTATGCATCTAGTACTACATTGCAATCACCTCCCAATATCCATGGATATGCCTCCCAGCCCGCTAATGCCCCACTCAACGTATTCTAATATTGGTCTTGTTCATAATTAGGGACATAAAAATTCCCCAAGATTACCAATTGGCCGTCCAATGTCCCCTTAACAAGCACATATTATTAAAATTCGGCGGCCAGAGTAATCATTGGATTACCAAGAAGGGCACGAGCTTCTGAGCTCCTTGCACAACTCCATTCGCTTCCGGTTGCCAAGAGAGTCACCTTTAAGATCTTGACGATGGCTTTCAAGGCGCTGCACCGGATCGGCCAAAGCTATCTTGGAAAGCGGATTGCCTTCTACGTTCCTAGAAGAACTCTTAGGTCTGCTCACGAGGCCAAGGCCGTGGTTCCTTTCATTAGGCGCACACGCATCGGAGGTCGTTCTTTCCGGTATTTAGCACCGCGTTGCTGGAACGATCTTCCCTTATCTTTGAGAACAGCTAGCAATCTGTTAGCTTTTAGAAAGGAGCTGAAGACTTGGCTCTTCTCTCTGTAATTGCTGCACGGGCCTTACGCATTGCTATGTTGTGTGTTCGTCTCTTTTTCTCTTCGCCAAAGCGCCGGGACACTCCTCGGAGTAGCCGTGCGCTATAGAAGAGCGGTTTTAACATAACATAACATAACATAACATATCTACCCAATTTGTCAACTCTCTGCTCCTGTGCAACAAAAGTGTCTTATCCAAATCGTGGCACCTCTGGCATAATTAGGGTAGAGGGTGGAGAAGAACACTTGCCCCCTCCATTTCTTCCGGAGTTTCACAACCTCACTTTTCTATCATGTGTGACTCTGGCAGGTAGACTATTTGCGCCTTCCGACGCTGCATTTGGGCGTGTATCCTGTGCCGTTTATGTATCATGCCCATACCTCTTATATTCCAAGTTATAATTTTGTACCTCCCTCGTGTATACATCTTGACATTAAACATAGTGCACCAAAATACAACGTAACATATCGGCAGACCATCCTAACAACAATAGCAGACATTTCGAGTCCGTGCCCCCTCCCAATTTCCCAAATACTCGGTCCAATCTGAAAACTGCATTGGACCAAAACCCTCAACAACTGATCCATCATACATTCAAGGATCTTCAATGAATACAAAAATTGAATGAACAATAGGAAAACATTAAGGGAATATACATAGCACCTTCGCCATATGGGGGGTTGCGCCTGCGCTCTGCACATGATACTGGGTATCGGATATCTGCCAGTTTTGAGCTTCTACAGTACAAGAGCACTAACAAATGGTGCCTAATATAAATTAGCCATACTGTCTAGGGGAGGAGCCTAATCTAGCGCAGCTGCGGTGTGAAAA
Organism: Lissotriton helveticus; assembly: GCF_964261635.1. Lineage (NCBI taxonomy): Eukaryota > Metazoa > Chordata > Amphibia > Caudata > Salamandridae > Lissotriton > Lissotriton helveticus. The sequence goes on along the minus strand of NC_136063.1, from coordinate 1,402,317,958 downwards.
TACAACATAAAAGTTACAATACTTGTGTGAGTCCATCACCCGAACAGGTCCGTGATCAGCTGTGGAGTCGCCGAAGGAAACAAAGCCACACTACCCTCGGAGTCCGATCCGTGTGAGTCCTCCTCTTCTGTATAGGATTTAGTGATCGTCCTCGGCGCATTCGTGAAGGTCGCCGTGGCCAATACCGCCTGTTGTTTGGTCTTTTGTATCTGTTGTGAGGTAACTCTTGCACGCCTGTTGGTCCTCCGCAGTTGATGGCCTCCACGCCCAGTCGAGGTACTTTCGAAGGCTCTCTGTCTCTCCTCTGTGAGCGCAGCAGTTTCTTCCGCGTTGGTAAGTTCCATCACCTCCAGCTAGTCCTCAACATCTCCAGGGCTCTCAAAAAAAGATGATTTCTGTTCATGTATTACTTTGAGTCTTGCCGGGAACAATAATGCATACTGTAACTTCAGGTCCCTAAGTCGCTGTTTCACCGCCATAAAGGAGGATCTTTGCTTCTGCACAAGCATCGTGTAATCCGAGAATAAAGAAATCCTCGCGTTCTCGAAATTGATCGGTGCCGTCACCCTGGCTTTTTGCAGTAGGACATCTTGATCGCGTTAGTTCAATAACTTTACGATGAGGGGTCTTGGAGGAGCACCTGGTTTTGGTCTCCCAGTAGGTATTCTATGCGCCCGCTCTATGCAGTATTGTGAAGAGAGCCCCTCTGTCGTGACATGGTCTCTAAACCACTGCTCCATATACCTTGCTGCATCAGGTTCCTCACTTCTCTCCGGCAGGCCAACCACCCGGATGTTATTTCTCTGTGCTCTCCCTTCTGCATCTTCCACTCTCTCCAGTAAAGTGGCCACCTGTGTTTGCAACTGTTTCACATCTGTCTCCGTTTGCTTCTGTTTGGGAGACAACTCCGCCAGTGTCATTCCGTGCGCTTTCACCGTCTCCGCCGTTTTGACATGGTCCGCCCTGAGCAAGTTTAATCCTGTAGTGAGGGACCCTATTTGAAGCTTGAGCGCCTTCCGTGTGTCGCGCACCTCTCGCTGAATAAGATCCAGCTTATCTTCCGTGCTAGACTCCTTAGTCGGGGGGACATATCCTGAGCTCATCGCCTCGTCCATACCACCAAGACCTATTTGTGCCTGATCCACATCACACTGGTCTTGCTGCTTCGGTTTGGCACGTTTCGCCTTGCCCATTGCTCTTTGTGTAATTATGCACTAGAGTAAAGATACGAGACAAGAAAGTTCCGCAAAAAAACGCATCTCGCCACACACGCGTAAAATCCTTCTCTGCTACTGGTCTTTGTGGAGATATCAAATCTGCCAGGTTGTTCCTGCCCCCTGTGTGCAGCGCCCGTGCTCACATATGGTCCATCGATTCCTACAGTCTACTACTGGCACCACAGCAATCCATAGTGGGGCAGTTGACAACTCCAGCGTTGTTCGTTGCACTGGCCAATGTTACTTCAGTGGCCCTTCCCCCGTCGCGTCCCAGCTCCGGTGGCGAGGATAAGGGCAATCACTAGGTAAACTGCCAGACGATCACACCCGTATTAATGCTCCGCTCCTCCCGGGTACATCCAGGCCCAGCAATGTGGTAAAACAGCACGAGGTATGTCTCCACAGGTTTTCACTGAATAGCAGGCCAGCATTAGTACTTAGACATGAGCAAAGTAGAGCCTCCTTCGTGAGCACAGCAAAGCCCTCTATAGTTCGCCCCTCTCTCCACAGATCATGAGCAGCGTGTGGCGACCTTCTGCTAGTCTGTTTGATCACCTCTGGGAGGGCACGAAGGAGTAATCGTTTCCCTACAGCTCCAGTCCCAGGTCAGCATGCAGCTTGGTTGCAAATGGCGGCCACCGTCACAGGGCACGCCTGCCGAGCCGAGACTCTGATGTCCTTCAGGCCCCGCACCGCACCTACAGGGAGTGGAGCCCCCGTCCTCCTCCCTTACTGTCCACCTCTCTCTTCAGGCTCCGATGCGTGGGGCACCGCGCCCCGGCATATCGCGCCTCACCGGGGTCCGCCACTAGTGGAAAGTAGGCCTCACCTCATCCCCGGTCTCACGTAGGTGCGCCTCCCGGTGTCCCGCCACAGGCTCCACCTCGCTCGCTTGTGTGTCCGTATGCGCAGTTTTGGCAAAGTCGCGGTCGGCAATTTTAGAGATATGCCCCACCGTCTTCGCCGTCCGATGCTTTGGCTCCTGCCCCAGGATAACAATCCCTAGGATCCGCAACGTTAGATCACCGATCCGGGCAGCCGCACCTCTTCTTCACGCACCATGCGGCTTCGGCGATATTACCTCACCGCACCCCCTCTTGTCCACGTAGTCAGCGCGAGTGTCCAGGCTCGACCCCACAGTCACACACCGCAGCTACAGGCATCCACTTATAATTTTTGTCATATATAAATCAGGATTTTGGAGGCTCGAGTCCGGAGCTCTCCTAGCAAGCAACCGCCAAGCTCGGCTGCTGGCCACGCCCCCCCAGTGACGTGATTCTCGCGGAATGTCCCTACCATGACGGCCATCTTGGACCAGGTTAAAAGGACTAACCTGCCGGCCATCTTAAAACAGGTTGAAAGTAAAGCGGTTATAATGTTGCTAACCATAGATGTGAAATTAGCAAAACAAATCACCATAATTCAGAATGTTATATCAAACCACGTGCAGAAGATGGGGATGGTTACACTTCATGACTCCTGGGAAGTTCATCATATATGTAGTTTCAAATCAATTTTTATGTATAAGAAGCTGTTTATTTCAAACCAAGTCAGCTCCAATGAATTGAAGCAACAAATTATAATAGATCCATGTGGACTATATAGGGATGGTATTTTAGACTCCCTGTATTATCGTGGGCATAGTGTATGGTCCCCTCCGTATCATTTTAATGCCCATCTTTCAAGATACGTGGTGCAGCACTCAACGAACCAATGACCACCCGGCATGTATGGTAGAATGACAAGCACTTATTTACTGTACTATGAGAACAGACGGCTTCAAAGCACTATGCTGAAATTAAAAAAATGTTTTGATATACAAATCAAAAGAGGTCCCACATAGCATATCTCATCGGCAACAATTTAGGATCTTGTGCATTTATTCCACTCGATAGTCGTTCAGTCCGAGCTTGTCCGCTGTCTCGGAAAAGATCCACTTAGCCTCCTTTCTCGCCAGGATGGATTCGATGTTATGGGTCTCACCCCATGACCCTTTCAAGAACAGTCCACCTCAGATCCCTGGGGTCATGCTGTTTATACTGAAAGTGCTGAACCAACCGTGTGGTTAATTTCTTTGCCTTCAAAGTGCTGAGGTGTTCTTGTATCCGGGTCATGACCTTTCTGGACGTAAGGCCAATGTAATGCAAACCACACTTGCACATAAGTCTGTAGATAACATTATTGGTGTTACAATTGCTAAAACTGTTAAGGTACCACTCTCTGCCTCCCTCCAGAATCACGCTTTTAGTCGCTTTTGTTAGTCCACAGACTGTGCACCCTCCACACGTGTAATAACCGGAGGGGAGTTTAGGGACCAATGACGTTGTTTGGATGTGGTATGTACCAGTTTATCCTTCAAGCTGGGGGCTCTCTTGAACGCAAAGCACGGGGGTGGCATCTTGTTGGTAGCAGTGTCCAGAATGGACCAGTGTTTCCTCACTATCTGCCTAACTTTGGTCGATAGGGGATCAAATTAGGTAACCACTGGGAGACATTCAGTTTTTGCTTTCAGGTTTCTCTCTAAAAGAGAATCACGGGTAGGGTTCAATGCTCGTTTATGTGCTCGCTTGTTGGTTTTAATAGGATACCCTCTTGCTTTTAATTTAACCACTAGCTCGTCTGATTGTTCCTTAAACTTTTCCGTTGTAGAGCAGTTGCGCCGATACCGCAAAAACTGACCTACCGGAAGATTATCCCGGAGGGACCTGGGGTGAAAAGAGCGATAGTGTAACAGGGAGTTCCTATCACTGGGCTTTTGGTGAACGTTGGTAACTAGGATATGACCAGTGGCTGTGATGTCCACATCCAGGTAGACGGCAGACGTCCTGCTATCATCAGCCTGATTGAGCCACGCAAAGAATGAGTTTAAAAGGTCCTCTGGTCCAGTCCAGATTCAGAGCACATCATCTATATATCTCCTCCAAAGAGAAATATTCTCCTTGAAGGGATTAGAGATGTGATAGATGACATTTTCCTCAAACTTGCCTACATAGATGCAGGCCAGACTTGGAGCAAAAGTTGCCCCCATTGAAGTTCCAGACACCTGGAGATACAACTGGTTCTGATATTCAAAGAAGTTCTTTGTAAGAGCTAGCTCAATACATTTAAGGACAAAGGACTGGGGGGTGTCATAAAACCACTCGAGTACTCCAAGTGCCCACGCTGCTGCCACCAGCGTGGCATCTTGGGGTATGCTGGTGTATAGCAATTCAATATCGATCGTAACCAAGAACTGGTTACTTGGACCAAACAATACTGTTTTCAGGATGTTCAATACGTCAGTTGTGTCCTGCACGAAAGAGGGCTACATGATGACGGATTCCCTTAAAAAGAAATCTGAAAATTGGGATAAGGGCTCCAATACTGATTGGATGCCAGAAACATGTTAGCTCTTAATAATAGATCATGGTTTGAAGGGAACCATTTTTAATTTGGGAAGCTAGCAGCACTGAATAAAGTTATCCCAAGCTAGTTAGCTTTACCAATTTTTAGATGTGAGGATTATCTGTCTATATCCTCACGGGGTCCAAAGGGCATGCATGGCAATAGCATGTAGAGATATTGCATTCACATTTAGGTCTCTATGGTGATTTTGATTTCATGGGTTTGAGATTGTGTTAATACACACACACATTACTTTTCTTTGCTATCAGAGAGAAAGTAACCGATGATAAGTGGACTTACTGACGAGTACCAACCAGCGGTCCCCTTGGTGGTGTTACCGTGAGGTGCTTTCTCTCTGCTCCACACTTTTTCTTTTATACTTGGGTGGCTCTATGATGGTATAGTGTTTTAATTAGGATACACCACAACACAGCGACTTAGATAAGTCTGGAAGGGAGTTATAAAAGGTTTAGGTTACCCCTCCAGTGTTGGACACACAGATTTTGGTGTAACTATTGATGATCAGGCCTATTGTTGGTTTGTAATGCGTTGAGTGGGGGGCGGCCTGACCATTTCATCCCCCTGTAGCTCCTAGTGTGTGACTCACCTCAACCCCTACCATTACCTTCTGCAGGGCTCCCATGTCCTATTGCAACCCCTGTTTTGAATTCTAGATATCAGCTTATAATATGACTGCCTTGTAGCACAGATGCCTCATTGTAATGCAGAAAGTAGCATGGAAGACTGGAATGAAAACTGGGAACCTAAGGTAACTGTGAGTGAGAAGACATTGTAATAAATGTCTGCCATCTCATTTTCATGCTGTCATTGTGTCGTTTTAAAACCTCGTCCAGCTGCCTCTCTGTGCCTCTGTTGTCATTACTTCTTTTACCTATGATATCTCTCCTAGTTATAAGCAAGTAATTTTGCAGTGGTGCTAATTGTGGGTGTGGCCAGAGTTTGTACTTCGTAAGAAACAATGCTTTTCTCACTGTGGAAGATGCAGCAGATAAATATAGCTTGCAGCTTTTAGATTTCTGTATTGAATCTTGTCTATTTTACATTCCAGGTATCTAAAATAGGAGGCCTTCCAAGTAACATTTTGGACATTTGGGAGAGCTTGGGTAAACCTGAACACTGTCGTTACACATGGGACACAAAAATGAATAATAACTTAAGAGCACCTTATACCTGTAGACTGAGGTTTGATCGCATATTCTTCCGAGCATCCAAGGATGGAGGCCATTTTATCCCAAGTACATTGAACCTACTTGGATTAGAAAAACTGGACTGTGGCCGATTCCCCAGTGACCACTGGGGTTTGTTGTGTGTATTTGATGTGATATTGTAATTGAAAGTTTAAGTGCTGTACTTATACTGTTTTAAAAATAACATTACCAGAATTCTGCATTTGCATTGAATTTTTATGTAAATGAACACCACTGACTTGTGAAATTAGCATTTTTGGTTTATAACAATGAAACCACAAACCACCCTCTTGAATAATTAATTAGCACTTCTGTTGCTCAGTGTTGTCAATCTTTTAGTTGCTTGGATGGTTGGTATAATAGTCACAACGACCGATATGGCCTGCCGCCACCATCTCTATAAACGTCCTCTTCACTTCCGTGTTACTATTTTTACCCCCAGTTAAAGTAATTACAGCAGTACTCGCTGGCTTATACCGCCGAATATTAGACGGTTTTCTTTATTCCTGAGATTTGTGTAATATGTATGTACCGTTACATGATTTTACTACCTCAATGGGTATTTACATGGTATGCTTTTTTCGACAATGTAACTACGGATTGCCTACCTTGTCACATATATTGTATGTAATATAAATCCCAATAAATATATTTTCCAAAAAAGTATTATAGTCAAAATTAATACATTCAAATGGAAATAGTTTATAGCTAACTTGTTCCTTCGCTGTCACATTTGGGAGAAACATAACACCACATTTCATAAAGGAAGTTAGTTGCCTTATACCAAATTTTGTACAATAAAGCTCTCTGGACAAGATGCTGTAATTAAAGTTTTGTTGCATATTTGAAGGTGAACCTAGAAAAATCGAAGTGATTAAAGTGTAGTGTTAATGTTTATAGTCTAATATTGTCTTTAAATGGCAGCACAATACTGCAATGTATAACATAAGCTTCAGTAAATGTTGGTGATTTTAAAACAAAATATGGAAGGAAGAAATGTCCATGCCAAGGACTTTGACGGAAAAGTTGGCGTGTTTTCGGATTGCACAACTAAATGTATTTGAGCCGCTTCAATTTTTTTTACATTATTTAATCAGTCATAATAATAATTCGTCACAATCATTACATTAATTTATTACCATATAGCATATGTTTGCCAAAGCAATCCCGAATGTTTTAGTCTAACTTATTGAATTTATGTATCCGTGTATCACCAAGAAGTACATGCATTTCCAAAATGTATCTTAGTTAAAAACCCATTACATCAATCTTACGTGCATTTATCGCCTATCTCGTTCCTAATCTCATGCATACTTCAGTCACACATTACATAAATTCTCAGTAGGTTTTCTGTGTGCATTTAAATGCTACCCTTGTTTATATTTTCCATTATATAAACTATTGTAACTTACATTTGTTTCAACCAGTATGCAACTCAACATTCTTCTTCCCTATTCATTGATCTGTATTGTGGACTACATCACTGGCAGCTGGCTGCAAATGTAACTTATGTACTTTGGATAGTCCATTATTGGTTACCAAATTCTTATTTATTGTCAATAAACTATTTCTTAGTTACTATTCATTGCTAAATTTCAACCGTTTTTGCATTTTTGTTTTCGACCAAACATTCCAGGCCCTTATTCCGAGACCCATAGTAATCATAACTATGTGGGTTAAAAATCTGTTTCCTTACTCAGAATCCTTCTAGTTATTCTAATAATTCATACACATTGCTCACTGATTTTCGTGTGATCCTATAGCTTTGATGTGCAATATTGTCCATATTACTTAAAATCCATAATATAATGGGCTTTTAATTAGGACTTTAATTCAAACTTAAGCCATCAACATAGTTTAAGTACACAAACGGTGATAGGAGGAATGCTTGCAATAAGTCTAACCACTAGCAGTCATTTAAGGTAGCACTCCAACCCATCGTTCTTTTACCCACCATGGCACCTCACTTTGGACCCAGCCATATGCCAAGATTGCTTTTGTCTTGGTTGGGGCTCTTCAGTTTGGTGTAGCTTTGTTCCAGTGGCATAGCGAACAAGGGATCCACACCTGGGCATACCCTTGTGCACTTATAGTATTACATCAAACACACAAAAGGTGATGGGAAGAATGCTTGCAATAAGTGTGACCACTGACAGTGGCTCGGGTAGCACTCCAACCCGATGTTTTTTTGCTCACCAAGCACCTTCAGGTCCTTATTACAAGTTTGGCGGTCCTCCGGCAGCACCGCGACTGCGCCATCCGCTCGAGGACCACTAAAGCTGTGGTGCACCAGCTCGCCGGAAAACCAGTTTAGTCCAGTTTGGGCCGGCAGTGCTGAGGCAATCTCTAGGCAGCGGTCCTCTCATAGGGGAGCTTAACATGTAGGCGGCCACCATTAGCATGCCTGCAGCACGTGCCTGCACAGTGTGGCATGCACCATGTCGTGCAGAAACAGGTGGGCACAACATGTGCCCCCTGCATGCACCCCCAGGAGCAGCAGGGGGCCAGTTGCCTCTCCACCACCCTTTGTATGGCAGGCTTACTGCCCTGAAAAGGGCGGTGGACAGGTAACTCAGAATATGCTCTGATGGGCCGCCGCGGCACCGCCAGCATATACCTGCTCCTAACCACTGCATGACCATCGCGGGATTCTGAATCCCATTTGGACGCAGCGGTCCTGTGGTGGTCCAATGCCACGCTCTTAATACTGAAGGCGGGCCTGCAGTGTGGCGGTGGTTGGATCGCCACCTCGCGTACGTAATAAGCTCCTTAGTTTGAAACCAGCCATATGCACATAAGTTTTGACCCTGTTCCTCTTGGGACTAGTCCATCCTGAACTTCCAGGCCAGGTCATCCCTGAACTGGAACACTAACAACCCAACACCAATGTCACCCTTTTATTATGTTATGTTAAAATGATTTCTAAAGCACACAGCTAACCCAAAAGGAGCCTCCCGGCCCTAGTCACAGGTAAGAAAAGGCAACAACTGGGCAGTGAGATCATCAGCCTAACAGCCAGGTTTTCAGCTGTTACCGGAATGGTAAGTGAACTTGAATGTTCCTGAGGTTGGGTGGCATAGAGTTTCATTTGATCGGGACTAAGACACTAAAAGAGCAGCCTGTCATCATGGCCCTGCGATAGTGGGGGAAGTAGGCCAGGTTTAACTCAGCAGAGCGAAGTTCTCCAGCTGGTCTGTAGAAATACATCAGGGTGGCTAGGTTGGGCGCGTCCTGCTTGTATACCATTTTGTTAGAAATGCGTAGGGCCTTGAATTTAGTGCACTTTCCAATAGGCAGCCAGTGGATCTTAACTAAAAGTTGGGATTCAGAGCTGAATTTTCGGAGGGAAAAGAGAAGTCTATCGGCAGTGTTTTGGACAACCTGCAAGCGGTTCAGAATATTTTTCTTTTTTGCCTAGATAGAGGATGTTGCAGTAGTCAAGTCACAAGATGACTAAGGATTTCACAATCAGTCGGCGTACTTGCTGGGGAGAGAGTCCCAAGATGGGCCTGAGTTCCTTACCATGCCAAAACAGTGAACTGCTAATGTCTTGACTTGGGTTTCGCATGATAAAGAATTATCCATCTATATCAAAGATTTTTTACCTCTGATGGATCTGGGAGGACCTAGTATTACCAGCCACCATTGGTCACTCCAAAGATGGGTATGCCTACCTAACAGCAGACTCTCCATTTTATTGGTGTTATGTTTTAAGCAGTTGTTGTGCATCCATTCAGCAACTGCCATTAAGCAGTTTTTGAAATTAGCACAGCTGCTGAATGATTCTGCTGACAAGGATATGAGCAGCTGAGTGTCGTCCGCATACGACAGTAGTGAAATTCTGAAGGATTTCTCTACCTCAGCTAGGGGTCTGATGTATATGTTAAAAAGAGTAGTGCTGAGCACCGAACCCTGGGGGACGCCATATACAACTTGAAACTACTGATCTTTTAGAAAAGAGACAAAACAGTTCAGAGCTTTACCCTGTACTCCCAGTTCAGTGAGTCAGAATAGTAGAAATAAAGTGGGAGACCGAGTCAAAGGCTGCACTTAAATCTAGGCAATCAGAGGCTGGGATTTTCCAGCATCTGAGGAGCTGGGAAGGGCTTCAGTGACTGTTAGAAGAGCACTTTCAGTGCTGTATGATGATTGGAATCGATTTTGAGAAACATCAAGTATTTGATTTTGTTCTTAAAGTTTTGTTAGGAAATTGTTTTAATGTTTCTCTGCCACATTTGATAGAAATTGCAAGAGATGGATAGGACAGTAGTTTTCTGGCTGAGTGGCATCTAACACTGCTTCTTTAAAAAGAGTGATCACCTTGGCATATTTCCAAGAGATTGTTATTTCTACAGTACTCAGCGAGAGGGTGGCTACTTTAAGGAAGATGGAAGTAATACTTTCCTGAAATTTTAAAATGAGGTCAGGTTTTAACGGATCGTCCGGAGATCCAGATTTTACTTTATTAATACATTAGGTGGAGATATTGTTGATGTCAAGTAGAGCCAATTGGTCCAAGGGTGCCCAAATCCATGTGGGTGAAGTGTGGCTCACTGGTTAGAGGAGGCAGACCTGGAAGCAGACGTCAGCCTGGGACCAGGGTTCAATTCCCGGCTCGGCTGGGTCTTGAGTCCTAAAATGTCCATGGACTCGACAATTCTCGCTCCGGTGCCTACTCGCTTCATGGGTTCACACTCTGCGACTCTGGGCAATAGCTTGCTTAATCTCCACAACGGCCCCTCGCGGCGGGATGCCTGGCTTTCACCTTGCGGATACCCTGCCGGGGTTATCTCACAGGGGAATACCGGGACGGGTTCCCTAAGCAAGCGCTTAGAAACCGCTTGGTGATTTGCGCTATATAAATTCCTGTACATTTGGGTGACCCCTGTATCAAAGGAGGGAGACATGACTGTTTCATTTTCTTTATTAAAGTGAAGATAGATATTGTTGACCTTAATAACAAAATGATCAGCACGTTTATTGCAGTGTCTATACAAAGCCTCTGCTAATCCAGGAGTAGGTGTGGATTTAGTCAGGGTGTTCACAATAGAAAAGATTTCCTTAGAAGGGTTGCTGCGGTTTTAAAATAAGTCAGCAAAAAAGTCAGCGTCAGCTCTTCTAATAGATTGCTGGAAGCCTTTAATCAGTCTCATATAATGTGAATTTGCTTAAGAATCATAGGATTTGCGCCAGGCGTGCTCTAGGATTTTGCACTGCTTCTTTTCTATGAGCAGTGTTTTGTTGAACCAGGCAGCTGGGGGCTGTTTCCTGGTTCTGCAGGGTTTGGTTGAAATAAAATGATCAACGGCAGAAGTTAGCATGTTTTGGTGGCAGACTCTGCCCGTTCAATGATTTGATTTGATTTTGGGATTTGTAAAGCGCGCGTATGCCCATGGGCGTCTTGGCGCTAAGTGACCAGGGACCTGCTTTCTCAAAGTGTGGTTCAGAGACTTGTGGTGAACAGCCACGTCTTTATTTCTTTCCTAAAGGAGTACAAGGAAGGGCAATTTTTGATTGATATTGGGAGCTTGTTCCAGAGCCGGGCTGCGTGCAGTCTGAAGCTTCTCCCACCCCATCTGACCTGCTTGAATCTTGGCACCTGAATCATTTTCAGTTGGCTGGATCTCAAGGACCTAGCTGGTTCGTACCATTTCAGGTGATTTTTCAGGAACTGACATCCTGTTCCATGGAGTGCCTTGTAAGTCAGGCAAAGGGACTTAAATTTGACTCTTTTGGCAATTGGCAGCCAATGCAGGCCCGTCAACCTGTGTGCCACTGGTTCGTACTTTGGGATGTCTAGCACCAATCTGGCCGCTGCATTTTGAAGACGCTGCAATGTCGCCAATTGCTTGACCTGAATCCCTGCATATAGTGCATTTCCAAAATCCAACCTCGACAGCGCTAAAGCTGTGACCACCGTTTTGCGAGAGTCGACGGGGATAAAAGGTAGGAGTTTCCTGATTGATTTAAGTATGTACCATACGGAAGAAGCGAACTTGTTCGTCTGTGCCTTGTACATAAGTTTGTCGTCCAAGAGTACACCCAGATTTCTGACCTTATCAACTGGGATGGGGCAATGTCCTAGGTACTCCGGCCACCATTCCTGTGACCAAGATTGTATGTCTGTCCCTAATAGCATAACTTCACTTTTGCTCCCATTTAATTTCAAGCAGTTAGCCTGCATCCATCGGAAGATCTGTTGCATGCATTTTTTAAATTTCTCTGCCGTCTCCTTGATGCTACTTGAGATTGACACCACAATCTGTGTGTCGTCGGCGTAGGAGACTGGCGTGAAGCCATAATTCCTTATTATTGCCGCAAAGGGGGCCACGTACAGGTTAAATAATGTGGGACTTAGCGACGACCCCTGTGGCACACCGCAGGGGGAGCTGAAAGGTTTGGGTTTAGCCTCCCCTACTTCCACCGTGATAGTCCTGTTGGACAGGTAGGATGCTATTAGAGTTTGGGCCGATTCGTGTACTCCCGCCTCTCTGAGTCGGCAGAGTAGGATGTCGTGGTTTACCGTGTCGAAGGCTGCCGAAAGATCTAATAAGATCAGGGCGGCCTTCCCCCCGGCGTCTAAAATAAACCTCAGTTCCTCCGTGGCAGTTAGCAGGGCTGTTTCCGTTCCATGCCCTTCACGAAAGCCAAACTGCGAATGGTCGAGTAGATTATTCTCATGCAGAAATTGGGATAATTGCCTATTCAGAAGCTTTTCCAGAACCTTAGCCTCAAATGGTATTCTTGCTATAGATCTATAGCTACTCAGCTCCTGAGGGTCAAGTGTGGCTTTCTTTAGTAAAGGGAGAACAGATGCAGTTTTCCAAGTCTCAGGGAATTTGTTAGTATTGACTATTACTTTAAAGAGCAGTTCTAGCTGTTCACTCAGTAGTTCTGGGAAAAGGTGCATTTTCCTAGTCCAATATTGGACTCTAGTGTGGGGACCCTTCTCTCGATAAAGTTTGGAAAGGCAGATGGGTCCAGTTTATGCCATTGCCTTCTCATCGTAGGGTTACTGGTGATAGTATTCTTAGTGCTAGGAAGATCTATAGTCATAGGTACTCTGTGATGGTCTGAGCAGGTCACTGGGACAAGGAGATCTGTTTGGAGGCTAACCATTTTGGAAAACACAGTCCAATAGATGGCTGGACTCATGGGCTGCACAGTTTACTAATTGAACTAGCTGCAAGGCAGCTAGGTCATTAGTGAAGTCTTGGATTTCCTTGTCATACGATTGATCAAGATGGAGATTCAAGTCTCCAGTGATGTTGCAGTTTGACAATTGAAGTAGAAGCGTCACTGAGCACTCTATTATAGAGGCCCTGAACTGGAGGTCTGTAAATCAGGAGACCTTAGAAGGTGCAATTTTTGTTAACATGTAATTTAAATAATGTACTTTCACAGTCCTGAATGAAGCCGGGCCCTGTTTGGGGCTTTTCATTCGGGTGTAACTCCGTTCCAGTGGTAGTGTGACAAAGGTATCCACGCCTGGGCATATACTTGGCCACTTAGGGTGTTACCTCAAACATGCTTGTAATAAGTCTAACCACTGGCAATCGCTTGGGATACCTCTCCAACCCATAGTTCTTTTGCCCACAACACCACCTCAGTTTAGACCCAGTCATATGAAAATCAGTCTTGACCCTTCTCCTCATGGGACCAGTCTGGCCTGGACTGCCAAGTCAGGGCCTCACTGAACTGGAACATATGCAACTCAAAACTGTTTTCTACCTGATTGGGGCTCTTGGGTGTAGCTTGGTTCCAGTGGCACTGTGAGCAGGGACCCACATCTGGGCAAGGGCCCTGATAGTCACCTATTGCAAGTATCCTCTCACCAGCTTTTGTGTGTTTGGTGAACCTACTTTACCACAAAGTCATGGAAAGGATACTACTCATGGGAATATTTACTCTGATCTTTCCCTGATATCATTGTCCCCTCAATTTTCTACATCCAGGTCATCATTTTATTACGTTAAAGACAGGGGACTCAACTGAGTTTGTTAATCTAACCCAGTGATTTAAGCCCCTGGATCAAATGCCCATTTTTATTCATTCCACTGAAGAATTTCTCCCGTTTTGTCTTTCCTTGAATATACAACAACAATTCTAGCATATTATTATATTATACATTTATATTAAAAGATGTTTGTGTTCAAGCAAAATTTGCGTAGACTACATTTTCTTGAGACATGAAGGCCCTATATGGGTTTGAAGCCCCATCTTTCAGTTAACATATTTCTTTTTTGGTTCTGGCATATGTGTGTGTCTCTCAATGTGGTCCACCCTCTAAATGGAAACAAAGGTTTCTGCAACCTTTATGTTTTCCCCAAAATTTATAATATTCCAATTCCTGTTTGAGATTTCTTTGCTGTTATGAGTATTGGTGAATACTGCTACTATTCTGGCTTATAATTATTTTGTTCATACCTCTCTATCAAAAGATTGTTATGGTTTTCTTGTAAGCTTTCCTTATAATGTACCGCCTATTCTTTGCAGCAAAGTTTCTCAACTCTTTCAGCTGACCTGAATATGTCTCATTCTTTACTGCAGCAGTTTCTTAATATTCAGAGAAGCTGTCAATATGGATAATACTCCTATTATGTCTAAATGAGATTGTGTGTGAAGTGTGATAATGTCTTCCTGGCAGTCTTCATATCAAGACCTTCATGTCAAGACAGTTTAATGTACAGGGTACTGTGAAGGTGTCCATATTCCTCATAAATCAAGCTACCTAAAATTTCTATTTGTGGTATTTAAAGCTAATTGTCAAATTTCTCTCACTTGTGTTGCTCCTTTATAAAAATTTATTTGAATTCTTCCTATCCTATTCAAATAAAAAAGTTAATTCTTTGATGTTTCCATCCGTGGATCTCCGAAATATTTCTAATATATTCTTATCCTCTCTCTATACATTTGCCACACTAGGGTTAAACTTGCTCCCATGCCTGTTCCTGTCTTCTGGAGATAATATTCATCCCTGAATAAGAAATCTCTCATTAGTGCTTGCTGTTCGCAATTTGTGATGAATCAAACTTGATTTTTGAAGTATATATGGTCTACTTGGTAGTACCTTGGCCAGGAATACTAGTGACGCATCTTGAGGATATTTGTGTAGAACACTTTAATATCACAGGACACTAAACATTCGTAAGGCTCATCAAATCACCATAGCAATATGGTTTTTTGTAAATCTGTTTATTGAGATTTGGGTTGAACAGCAATCAGCAGGTAGATAAGACTAACAGTGCAATCTTTTGTTTCCATTACCATTATTTGCTGGGCTGATGAAGCCATTGTTGGGATGGTCAGGCGAGCTTGATATTTCTATTATTGATTGTGGTTGAACTTCATATGAGGGAATCGATTTATTGCTAGCTTGTACATTTACTGCTTGGTTCATAATGATATTTCCTGATAACTGGGCTACTTCTGTGCTCTTTGGACTTGCACGTTGATCATTGTTGTCTTTAACTAATGTATACCCAATTGTGCTTTTGCTCATTGTTTATTTTGTGGGTGGTATTATTGTTATTTGCAGGACTTATTGCAGCATTTACAATGTGCTCATGAAGGCTTGATATTTTTATTACTGAATGCTGTTGCTCTTCTAATTGACGTGTGAATTGAGTCTGACATGGGTTCATAGTGATGGCTCTAATTGCCTGCATTAAATCTGTATTGTTTGTTATGGAGAGGGACTCAATCAAGAGTCATTAGGATTTGGTACAGGGTTTTGTACAGGGTTGGTAACGGCCTGTGTGTAGGTTTTATCTGGTTGTTGTCTGGGAGTGGAGTGGCCATTGGTCTTACCAGTATTGCAGATGTTGTGGGTGATTTCCATGATTTTATCAATTGCTGGCTCAAACCTCAGCGTGGATGGAGCTGTAATGATTGTATGCACCTGTGCCTGGTTGGTATGCTTATTATTGACGCTCTGATAATTTTTATCCACATTGGTCGCTGGGCTTGAATCTGCTTTTTCTTCCATTGCTATCGGTGTTGTACCTGCACTACACTTTGAAACCTCGTCCTGTGTAGTTTTCAATTAAATGCGTGTCAGAGGTTTAGGAAGACCAGTGGTTTTGCCTGGTGTAGAATAAATGACTGCTGTTGGATCTTTTAGGAACGTGAATTTTCCGGAGGGGTTTATTGATCTAAAAATTGAGTACGTCGGTGATATTAGTGCAGCTCCAGGGGTTGGAGATGATTCTGTCGAGTTGCCCAGCGGGGTCTTGGTGCTTCTTGATTTTGATTTTTGCTTTGGCTTGAGTTGCTTTCTGACCCTACCTGATCTCAATTTGCATTGGCTGATTGACGGCTAAAAATGCGGTGGGCTGGTAGTTTGGGCCAGCCTGGTCTTTTCGGACTTCCTGGCTCTACCACCTCTCTGAGAGTGAGTACCAATAATATCAAAAGGAAATTTTATATTGTAAATTGCATTGGCTGCTCTGGTTATATGTATACAAACCACTCCCCCCGTGTGAGTACTGAATGGACTGCACGCTGTCCTTGGGTGCCAGATCAATATGCCACAGCAATAAAATGCCACCGTAGATGCTGAGCCTCACCAGACTGGGGAATGTGTCTGGAATGACTGAAATGGTGGGTCAGAGGGGTCCAGGGGCCAAGCTAGTGGGCGGGGTGCTCCGGGTGGGGCTGCAAGCCGCACCCAACCTAGTTGGGCTGCTTCTGCCGCCTCAACCTGGGATCACTCATGGCAGCCACCCACTAATGATGGCCACACACGCCACGATCGCTGCCCGCAGGCCCCAGAGTCCAACCACCACCTAATGCTTACAGCACATGATCTACTGTGCGCCACTCTTTGCAGCCGACTGCCACTTCTGGTCCCCCCAGCTCCTCCGGTGCTAGCTGGATCAAACAGTGACCTCCTGGTCGAATACCGCTGACGGAGCACAATAGTGGAGCACTGTAGGGGGGGTCGGTCGCGCTCAGCTGCACTTGACGCCAGGCCGGTTGCAAATCGTCTGTGGTCTGTTGTCTGTGGGCTCTGAGCAAGAGTGGAGAGCAGAGTTCAGCGGGGGCTGCGGGTAGCAACTCGCCATCACAGTAAAGATCAAATGGTGCTTGGCAATCGTGGGAGGCGGCGAGGCAGCGAGGCAATGCTTCGTCCTCCTCCTCTCCCTCCTCGCAAACTGAGACCGGCGATTGACGGTCAATGCAAATGTGAAAATGATGCATCTTCAACAAAAATCAGAGGTTCGTTGTTCACCAACAGCCCCCT
Organism: Lissotriton helveticus; assembly: GCF_964261635.1. Taxonomy (NCBI): domain Eukaryota; kingdom Metazoa; phylum Chordata; class Amphibia; order Caudata; family Salamandridae; genus Lissotriton; species Lissotriton helveticus. The sequence goes on along the minus strand of NC_136063.1, from coordinate 1,402,300,904 downwards.
AGGAGCTGCATTTGCTTTCAAATACTCGGTAAGGATTGCTCAATGCAAGATAGTCTTTTTTGTTTAACTTTGTTTTTATTGATTTTACAACAATTTGTAGTTCACAGTGTGTTAATATCTTTTCCATGTTTGGTCCTCCATATTAATACAAAGCAGATCATGGCGTTATAAAAATAAATCCTGCCATTACAACCCGCACTTCAGCCAATTTCAACCGGTACAGGGTTCCTCTCTAATAATCAATTGGACATTGTAATACAATGTTTAACTTACTTAATATGTAGTCAACAACATAACATAAAACTGAATGACCCCACCCGGAACACTTGCAGCGCACCCATACTCATATCTTTATGTTATATCCGCAATTCCCTCCCCCCTCATCCACGCACCCGACGCAACTTGTCATTCCTCCTGTGTTTTTTGTTTACTCAGTCACCCAATCCCCGGAATACAAAATGAATGCCAGACAGATGATATGCCCCGTAATGTATATAGTCTTTACATGGGTCTTTTTTTAATTCAGTCAGCACGTCCTATCCTTCTACATGGGCGAGCCCCTGAGTGATAGTGGTTCCCCCTAACAAGGAAGGACCAGAGAGGATTAGTGCTGCTCCCCATATGATAAACCCTGCTCTTCAGTCATGCTTGTTACAGAATGTTGAGTAATTTCCCACTCCCCTGTGTACACTGGTGGTATTCTCTGCCTTATTTAATATAGTTTCCCCTTGAGCTCAGCGGCTGTACCAGCACTATAACACACAAAATAAAGGGATAAGAGGTACCTCTCCTAAACCAACCTCCTAACCAAAAAACCTTACACACACAAATAGGAATAGGAGGATAAGAAAACACATACAAATGAGTGCTGCACAAACAAAACTGTAAAATGTGTTACAAATACTCTCACCCACTAATAGAAGCATGCTTCATCATTGGGCTTGCTGACAACATCCCCGTGCAGACCAATGCCTGGAATGGAGCATAAGGTAGCGGAATACAATACAAACATAAAAGTCTAATGGATCTTAACATGCAGAAACTCAGTGTAAATGTGATTCAAACTGTCTAAGGAATATCCACAACAGCCTTTATTCTTGGATTTCCTGGTCAGGATTAAAAAAACTCTAAAGGACGGTGATGATAGGGAATGTTATTATCCTTGCATCCCTTCTATCTGCAAAATTGTCAACATGTTTCAGCCCCTATCTGTTGCTCATAAGGGTCACTCGGCCTTTGTCAGGACTTCAGGTCCCATAATGCCCCTTATTTTCTTACCTATATTTGTCGGTAGACAGAGGTCTGACCTAATCTGGTCTTATACAGACACCACTGAGAATAGTGGGTAACACTTATAGACAGACAGTGCTAATAACTAATAAATATATAGTGCGCCCCACTCATCCACTCTTACTTCATGTTAGGAAACCATGATCTGAGATTACTTATAAAATTGCCCCTCACTCATTGGTTTAAGAAGCGTCTTCACATACAATGCTTTGGTATATACTAATGCATTTATGCCTCCGATATTTCGAAGCCTCACTGAGGTCTTACTCAGAAGTGAAAGTGTGACAATATAGTGGAACAGGACATTTCCCAGAAATAATGTAAAAAATACTGAGTTACTGAGTTACATCAAATGTTCCTCTGAAATTGGTGTGCGAGCGGGAGCAAATCCCTACATTCACACACTATGATACATAAAGGCAGAATATATGTTTGACACAGCTCCATACCGGGGCTGATGCAAATGATTCATACTTGTAGTGTCGCACTCTAGTTAATGTGCGCTACGTCATGACGTAGTGCGCGAGGCGGCCAATTTGTAGGCAGCAGCGTGAATGTAGTTGGGGGAATAAACCTGGAGAGCACCGGACACCCGGCGCTCTCCTGCTGCGAGATTTATTGTTAATAAATATTGTTCCTGCACACACTGCCCCTCGAGCATTATTTGGAGCAGAAATAACATCTTTACAGTGGCGACGAGGATGGGATGGCAGAAGGAAAAAAAAAACGAAGCAACACAGTGACAAGGACCCAGCATAAAAAGGAGTGGGAGACAAGAGAACTGGACCACCAAGAGTGCGCAGAAGAGGCAAGGAGGAACAGACACACAGAAAGCAGCAGAGGAGTGTGGCAGAGGCACAGGGCGACACTGAAGAGCAGACGTAGGAGCACATAGGCACCAAGTACAAGGGACAGAAGAAGACTGTGGAAGGAGAATCAGGAAGCAACTCCACAGGGAATCCCACGGCACAAGGGATACAGTCTGGAAAAGGGACATCACAGGGGAGACCGATCTAGGTGTACCACCCCGCAAGACAGAGGCCCTGGCGGAGCCGGAAGGGAGCAGAGAAGGGGCGCAGAAGGACCCCCACCGAACCAAGCGCACGATGGGGGAGAAAGCGCGCCGGGCAGCCCGAGAAGTCCGGGAGCGGAACCAGCAAGACACGCCAAAATGAGTGCGCAAGCATCATCCCTCATGACACCAATCCTGTTCCTACCCAAACCAGGAGAACCTCTGATGAAATAGGAGGACTGGAGAGAGTACTTCATGAATTATATAGAAGCTCTGGAAGACGAGAATAGAAAGAAGAGGATACTTCTACACAACTTAGGCCCGGAAGGTATCAGAGTGTTCCAGAACCTGGTGCCCACGCCCAGACCAGCCGCAGACGACGACGTGTTCAGACACGCAATAGAGGATCTCAACAACCACTATTGACCCGCAGTGTGCACCTCAATTGATAATTACAATTTCCAGCGGAGGAAACCGGAAGCTGGAGAATCGATAGACGACTACGTTGCCGCGCTAAGGAGGCTGGCGATAACGTGTAAATTTGGCGCCTTGCACAATGAATTCATAAAGGATCAGATAGTAATGCACACCACCAACAAGTCTGTCCAAGACAAATTATGGGTGAACGGAGAAGCCACACTTAAGGAGGTGATAGCCATAGTGGAAAAAGGCCGAGTTATCGAGAAGGTGTGCTGACGCAGCAAAGAAAGAACCCATCCTGAGGCCCATGGTGAACAAAGTTGATGACGCAGAACCTACGGGAAGGAGCAAAACCATGACAGCAGAGAGTAAGGGACGGAACAGATGGACGGGAAAACCCATGCAGAACAGGGGGAGCACGAGCACGTGCTACCGGTGTGGAAGGCAGTCCCATGGGGCCCACGACAAAAGATGTCTGGCGTTCTGAGCGAAATGCATGTTTTGTGGCATAGTAGGACACTACGAGAAGGTGTGCCGGCGCAAGACGAGAAGACCCACAGTGAACTACGTAGAGCAAGATCCCGAGGAGGATGAAGATAGAGAGCAAGAAGAAGAAGACAACGTACTGTGTGTGGATGGTCAAGTACTGGGCATCGATTGCAGACGCTCCCGCAAACCACAATACGACATGGTGATACGAGGAGTGCAGATTAAAATCGTGGTAGACTCAGGTTCCCCGTATACGATCGTCCAAAGGGCAGTGTGGAATGAAAAGTTCAGACCCAGCCTAGGCCCACGACTGGAACCACCGGATATAAGACCTGTCACGTACACAGGAGAACCCATTCCGATGGTCGGCTACCGAGTCCTATCCTTTGAGTTCAATGGGCAGAGTGCCGAGTGCAAGATGTACGTTGCAGAGAAGGGGCCGTCAGTCCTGGGGTGGATGGACCAAGGCGACTTAGGAATACAGTTGGATCCAGGAGGAGACACGCAAGTGCTGATGACAGCCACAGAACGTTGGCCGGACTTGGAGAAGATGAAGAGTGACTTCCCCAAAGTATTCGGCGGGAAAGTCAGCAAATTAGAGAAATTCATGCACCGGATAGACCTCAAGGAGAACTCCCAATCAATTTCCCACAAAGTAAGAAATGTACCCGTAGCAGTGAGAGAAGCGGTACAGCAGGAGCTGCGCAGACTGGAAGAGAATGGAATAATCGAACCAATAAATTGCTCGGAGTGGCTGGCACCCCTAGTAGTAGTGATGAAACCTAACGGGAAGGGCCACCTCTGTGTGGATCTAAGAGAACTGAACAAATGCATAGTTGTGGAAAAATTCCCGCTGCACGCATTAAAGAGATGTTGGCAAAGACTAAAGGAGTAAAGTGGTTCTCCACCATTGATCTCACTTCAGCATATCACCAAATAGCTTTGCATCCCGGGAGCAGGAAACTGACATCATTCATAACACCCTTCGGATGTTACCAATTCCGGCGCATGCCCTTGGTCTTGCGTTGGCAGCGGCAGTGTTCCAGATATTAATGCAGCGCCTGTTCAAAGAAGTTGATGGTGTTCAGTATTTCCAGGACGATATATTGGTGACGGGAAAAAACCGGAAGGACCATGATAGGAAACTGGACAGGGTCCTTCGAATCCTGGAAGACAACGGCCTAACAGCGGAGTGGGAGAAATGCCGTCTAGGAATGACCTGTGTCACCTACCTGGGACATGAGATAGGAGAACACGGCATCAAGCCAAATAGAGCCAACGTGAAAGCGATCTGTGACGCCCCAGCACCCACCAGCAAAGAAGAGGTGAGATCCTTCTTAGGGATGGCTAAATACTACAGCAAATTTGTGCAACATTTTGCCACTAAGACACATCACCTGAGGTAACTGATAAGAGACAAGACAGTATTCACCTGGACAGAGGAGACACAAAAGGAATTTAATGCCCTGAAAAAAGAAAACATCAGCCACGCCATATCGCTGCAAGGCTACGACCCCCATGGGAGGTCGGTGTTGACAACGGACGCCAGTGAAAAAGGATTGGGAGCGGTCCTCATGCAAGAGAAGAAGGATGGAACTATGGAAACCCTTAGCTTCGCATCAAGGGCACTATCTCCCATGGAACAGAAATTCAGCGTAATAGAGAAAGAGATGCTGGCGGCAGTGTGGGCCATGGGGAAGTTCCGCCAGTTCCTGTGGCGCACGAGATTCCAACTAAAGACGGATCATAAACCCCTAGTCAAGGTCCTCACATCAAGTGGACACGCAAGCGCTACGCCACGCATTGCCAAAATGACGTTGAAACTGCTTGAGTACAGGTACGATGTGGAGTACATCCCAGGAGCTAGAAACAAAGTGGCGGACTACCTTAGTAGAGCTGCAGCAATGGAAGAAGCCACGGGCAATGGGGAAGAAAGCGAAGAGATGGTGGCCCTAACAGAAGACCTGGAGAAAGTGATAAGTAGTCAGGAATGGACCGAAGCGTATGGAGAAGAACAAATTATCGAAGAGGTCAAAGGACGCGTCGTACACGGATAGCCTGAAAAGAAACATGTACGGGCAACACTCAGGAAGTTCAACGAGGTGCGAGAGGAACTGTCTATAGATGGCAAAGGGGTATTTTTGTACCGAGGAGACAAAGTAGTCCCACCAACCACGCTGGTACCCCACCTGTAGGCAGTACTATATGAGGGGCACCTGGGAATCGTAAAGACTAAAATGAGAACTAAGCAAATGTACTGGTGGCCTGGGATGGACCTCCAAATAGAAAGACATGTGAGAGACTGTGATCAGTGCCAAAGAGCAGACAAGACCACGACACCCTTGAGACCAGCGTTGGGGAAGTTTGCCAGCCCGATAAATCCATGGGAAGAAGTGTTGGTAGACATCCTGGGGCCCGTATTAGACACTTTAGGAATGCCAAAATACTTATGCGTTCTCGTAGACATGTACTCAAAGTGGCCGGAAGTGCACGTTCAGGAAGAAATGGACACAGACACTATGCTCAGATTCCTCACTTCTATCTTTCTGAGAGAGGGCATACCAAGATCCATACTGAGCGACAATGGACCGCAGTTCACATCGGAGAAGTGGTACAAGTACATGGAGAGGAACGGCATCAAAACCAAGCATACCTCCATATACCAGGCCAAAAACAGCCAAGTGGAGCGGTTCAATAGGGTCATAATGGGATCCATCCAAGCGGCCATCTCAATGGGAAAAGATTGGGAGAAGGAAGTACAAAGTATGATGTGGGCCTACCGCATCACCCCTACAAGCACAGGATACAACCCTTTCCAGATTTTGAGAGGGAGAGAACCCTTCACTAAGGACAACCTGGTGTGGAAGGAAAAGGCAGTAACCAGCAAGTGGGCCACAGCAGTGGTGCGGCATAATCTAGAGAAAGCCCAAAAGATTTACTCGGAACATTAAAATAGAAGAAGGAACGTGAAGGAGACAGCCCTTGGGAGAGGGGAATGGGTCAGAGTCAAGCTGGCAGTACTACGGAGAAAAGGAGAGAGTAAATACAGCCAACCCTTACAAGTAAAGGAGGTATATGACAGAGCGACGCTGCTCAATGACGGAAATGTGTGGTCCCAAGACCGCATGTCCAAATGTAATAAGATCCTACAATGGTCCCATGAAGGAAGTGAGAGGACATCACAAGACCAGATGCCACAGATAAAGGAAGAAATCACCCCGGAAACAGAAAGGAACCCCCGGGCAGGTGGAAGCTGCCAGGAGTTGGCAGACAGCGACATCCCCTTGGCCGGAGAACATCCGGTAGAAGAGAGGGAGACCCCGAGGAGAGAAAGGGCCGGCAGTCAAGGAGATGAGATGGCGAGTCCAGCAGAGTACTGTCCCCGGGAAGTTTCCACTACTCCGGTAAGGCGCACACGAGCTGGGAGAGCGGTGGTGAGACCTACTCGATTTAAAGACTTTGAACTTGGAGGAGAGAATTGACTCCCTTCACACGTCGTGACGTAGCGCGTGAGGCGGACATTTTGTAGGCAGCAGCGCGAATGTAGTCGGGGGAATAAACCTGGAGAGCACCGGGCACCTGGCGCTCTCCTGCTGCGAGATTTATTGTTAATAAATATGGTTCCTGCACACACTGCCCCTCGAGCATTATTTGGAGCAGAAATAACATCTTTACAATACTGTCTCCCGACACTGAGAACTCTCTCATGTGGGACCCGGCATTTGCCTACTGCTAGGAGTTTCATGCACAAGCAACCTAACTCCAACAGCCCGCTTTCTATAAAGAATTTACTCACATTGTCACGGTTGAGATGCCGCCACCATCTCCCCCTCGTGACAGCGTGTAGGCATAGGCTCATTTTAGAGCCTTGAAATGTATACGTGAGCTTCCAGTCAAGTGACGGCACTACCGGTCACGTGCGCCCAACATGATGTTCTGTAGACCACATTCATTATCCCTAGATGGGAAGTTGCCCTCATGTTGGGTGTGGGTTTTGTTACTAAAATGGAGCTGCAGGCAGTATACACGTCTCCTCCTAGTCACATGACCGGAGCCCTCTCCTTTTCAAGGTGGATTTTACCGCGATAATGTGTGTGGGTTCCGTACTGTCAAAGGAGCCTCAAATTGTATACACAGCCTCCCGGTCCCATGCACACACTTAGTGTTATTTTGTTTTTTATAGACCCACACACCTTACCAGGTCGCGTGTGTACCATCATATTGGCACAGTAGTGCCTTAAGCCTGCTTACACTTCATGATTAGATGTGTTGCACAGACTGAATATAGTGCTATCACCATGTTCTTGTGTTATTATATATGTGCATACTGACATCTGTCCTACGATGTATGCATCAAAGATGTCTATGATGCCTTCAATGTGGAGACCGTACCCTGTAGTATGAAAATGCTCTTCTTCCAAATGACATATCTAATCCTGAAAGACTCACAAGATAGTGTTCACTGAATATACATCGATTTGTTCTGAAATTATCAGATGCACACTAAATGAGGTATATAAGCCCCATTATTCTAGGTATTTAAGGCTTAAAGTCTACTCAGTAGGTGCCACATAATATCGCGATTCAGGCCCCTCTATTGTCTACGAACCCAATAGATCCACTTCTGCTCTGTTATTAGTAATTTTTTTTAATATCACTTATGGGGTTGGGAATGTTGGGCTTGTCCAATACTGTCCAGTAGATGGCATCTACTGTATGTTTCTTCTCCACGAAATGTGTAGTGAGTTTTGTCATCTTTTTTTGGCTCTTGATATTAATCCTGTGTTCCATGATGCTGACCTTAATCTTACGGGTCGTCATCACTATGTAAAAGAGATTGCATGGGCATCGGATCGAGTAGATTACATTCTCTGAGTTACAATTAGTGTGTTTCATCTATATCCACGGTTATCTCAGACCCACATCAACAGATTTTGTGGTGCTAGTCAAGCCACATACACCACAGGAGCCACACCTAGTGTGACCGGAGACAAGTTGGATATCCCATAATCTCTGTTGCTGCTGAGGGCCCCGATGTGGTGGTCTTGTGTGCATCAGTAAATCCCTGATGCGGGCACTTTTCTTGAAGGAAAACAAGGGTTTTGAAGATTATGACTGTTGGAATTCAAAATGCGTCAATTTTTCGTGTTGATAGTATTAAAGGTAGTAACACAGATAACATTCTTTGTTCCTGGCTTCTCCTTTGTTTCTAAACGGGTGTCCCTGTTAAAGTGTAATGCTCTCTTTTGTATCCTGTTTATTACTCTCTCAGGGTAATCCCTTTCTTTTAATTTGCCACAAAGATTCTTAGATTCTAGACACGAAGTTAGAGTGGATGAGTGGGACGCAATATATATGTATTTGTTATTAGCACTGTCTCTCCAGAAGTGTTACTCACTATTGTGAGTGGTGTCTGTATTGAATTATAGTATGTTTCATTGCAGGTACTACTGCAGTGTGATTTAATGGTAAAAGGTCAGATTGGGTCAGACACATACAGGTAGGAAAATAGTGGCATTATGAGATCTGTAGTCCTAATGAAGTCCGAGTGAACCTTATGGGCAACAAATACTGGCCGAAACTTGACAATTTTACAGAGAGGAGGGATGCAGGGATTTTAACTTTCCCTATACTCACCGTCCTGTAGAATATTTTTAGGTCGAGCGTGAGCCAGCGCGCAAGCACTGCTCTGTGATTAGCTGTGGTAGTTCAGTACGTAGAGAAGGCACACCCAGTCCCCGCCCTTATTTTTCATCGGCTTGTTTGTTTGTCCTTTGTAAATGCTGTCTTCTGATTCATTATGAGGCTTCTTAGTGCAGCCTTATTACGGCCTTGTCGTCATTTTTATCCTCCAATGGCTACTGGCCCCTTTACTTAAAGTGTTACAGGATATGTGTTATTTAGACTGCGAGCACTGCTTTATTTAATGAGGTTCTCCTACTTCCTTCTCTACTCCCGCCTCCCTCCCATTGCCCGTGCTTTCTTACCCCCTTCCCCCACCTGCACTCACGCTGTCCGTGCCTTCTCGCCCCCTCCTCCCCCTCCTCCCCATCCTCCCCCTCCTCCACCTCCTCCCCCTCCTCCCGTTACCTGTGCCTTCTCACCCCTTCTCCCCCTCCCCTACCCGCACTCCCATTTTCGGTGCATACTCCCCCCCCTGCCCGCACTCCGGTTGTCCGTGCCTTCTCCCCCCCCTGCCCGCACTCTGGTTGTCGGTGCACTCCCACCACCCTCCCTCCCTCCCATTGTCCGTGCTTCCCCACCCTCCCCCCGTTGTCCATAATGACTATCATTTGCAATGCAACACAGGGGCGTGGGAGACACAAAAATTTGGGGCGGGGGCAGGGACAACCTTGTGGACTTTCTAGTGACCCTATACAAATCGGCCATTGTGTGAGACGGTAAACCCGTTAAACAAATACAATATATAGTTTTGAAATATTGAGAAAGGCAGGCATGTAGTCACAGATTGCAAGTTTGTTTTATTGCTAATTACATTCATGTAGTGGATTATGGTTTGAAAAGAACCTGCTGCTGCATTCCTGGTGTCAATCAATTTTCAGGCAACAATAAAAATGTCAAGATAATTCCAGTGATTAATGTTCTTCATTGACAGAGATCAGAGGTTTGTCTAGTGGATGTTTTACTCATGGTAAGGTAGCCCCAGTGGGTTAATATGCCTGCTGCACAGAACGTGTACCTTGCCAATCACAAAGTGCATATAATGTAAAAAGGTCAGTGGGTTACTACTTTTGTCTGACAGATTGTTTTGTTACTTGAGTTTATAAGTTAAAATCCTAACATAGAACAATGAGCTATTAACCGTCATCAAAAAGCTGCATGAAATCCTAATGTTGGAAAATGGGTTCATTTGGATAGAAATCAAGTCTGATTTTTAGGGGGGCGCTGGAGGGCGCACTGCGGAATGGCTGACTCCTAAGGCAGCTCCGCCGGATGGGTGCTCAATGTGACCTCTATTGCCGCTAAATGCACGTGTGCAACCCCAGCCTACACTGATTCTGCCGTCGGAAAGATGCGGGAACAAGATGTGAAAGGTCAGCGCAGATTAACAACGCGGAATTGACCGCAAAAACGAACTTAGGACACTTGTCGCCAGCAAGAAACCAAAATGGCGGCTTCCAGACACGACGGCTCTGTACAGCTCATAGGCGGAATATCGGTCTCGGAGCAGCGATGATAAGGGTAACGGCGCCGTTGGCATTGCGCGATACTGGGTAGAACTGCAGGATGTGTGTCCGTAAACTTTACGTGCCCCACATGCAACTTTACTACTATGCGCCTTTAATTGCTCCCGGAGAGCTGACAGACAAGATGGCGACCGGCATCGCTGCTGAAGTACCCTGCGAGCTTCGGCGATGAAGGTGGCGTTGTGACCGGGACATGCTGTCCTCCCCATATGCTCTTTCGTTTGTTTATGGATTTTGCAGGCACTAGAAAGCACGTTGGAAGCACGGTACTGCCTACTAACCGGCCTCACCGCTTCACTGGAATTGCTGACCGGGCTTTGAGATCCGCGATTTAAATTGCGCGCCAAAATGGCGGACGGCATCACCCGCTAAGAGGCAGGTACGTCCATCGACAGAGAGTGGCTGGCTGTGCAGCCTGCATGTAAAGATCCTCGGCGTGCGCCTGTGTGGGAACGCTGTTATTGTGCAAGCGAGGAAGAGGTACGGTGGGGTGCTGGCTGTAACCTTGACCTGCGCCCTGGCAGGGGCTTGATAGTTGCACAAGCCTCTCCCCAATGATGGCAGACGCACCACACTGTGCCCGAAAATGCATGTTTCTGAAGCCTAAACTGAACGGCGCTGCCTCATTGTCCTCCTTATTCTGGCGAAGTGACAGAGATATAACGCCTCAGCACCTCTGATAACTGCTTGTGGGGACACTTCGGCTACGCTCCTGCTGTGGAGGCGTACTTACAGAGACACAATACAGCTGTATCTGCTGGTGGCGCCCCCCCCCCCCCCACACAAACGCGGCATCAACGCCGGATACTAGGTGACCTATCCTGTGGCAAAAGAAGTGCCCAAGAGCGCCGGGGGTGGAGGGGTGAGCCCAGGCACTACATTCAAAGTGTCACCTTCCGCGACATCATACAAGCGCCAGTACTTCCTCGATATTGCAGTTTGCACACATTAGGACCATGGGCAAGCCAGAAAAGCAGCAGGCAAAGATGCACTTTCCATCAACAAGGCAAAACAAAAATGTGCCGGCGCATTCCGACACCGAACTGGACAATGACCAAGCAGAGGGTGGTGGTATGGAAACGGTTCTGCGAGCCATACAGCACAGCCTTCAAGAAATGAACGGTAAGCTAGATCATCTCACACAAAGAGTGGACAGCATGGCCGCCAAACTCGGCAAACATGGAGAACGCCTGGTAGAGGCGGAAACCAGGATATCATCAGTTGAGGATGAATCTAAATCGACCGCGCAAACTTGCGCAAAAATGGGGAAGGTACTGGAAGACTTCGCGCCAAGGCGGAGGATTTGGAAGCCAGGTCCCGCCATAACAACGTACGGATCACGGGCGTACTGGAATCCATGAATGAGGGCAAAATGGAAACGTATGTGGAGGACCTGTTCACGACCCTATTTGGCAGGGAGGCTTATCGGCTGTTTTCTTGGTGGAACGCGCTCATCGCTCTCTTGCCCCACGTCCAAAACCGGGCCCACCGCCACGTCCGATGGTAGCCCGCCTGCTCAATTACAGGGACAGGGACACCGTTTTACGGTTGGCACGCGAAAAGGGTGAAATACAACATCAAGGTAGCAGGCTGGAATTCTACCCGGACCACACCATGGCGGTGCAGCTAGCAAGAAAAGAATACAATCCAGCGAAGAAGAAACTACGAGACCTCGGCATTGAATATGCCATGCTTTACCCCGCAAAACTCAAGGTATCCCACGAAGGCCATTCCACGATACTCCTCACACCGCAAGCTGCACACGAGTATATAAAAAATGTCACTCGCAGGCGCAGAGAGAGTAGCGGGGGAGAGTAGCGTCAGGATTCGGACTGAGGAGCCTTTGTCGCCTACGAGTGAGTTGTGCTGTTGACCCGCTATCCCGGTAAGATGTGGCATGCCACCCTCTTTTCGTCATGACTTTATCTATGTTAAGGCTACGTGCGGTATGGCATGCATACGCGCATGCAAGTGGTGATGGTGGGGAGATAAGACTCTAATGACTACTCCTGATATCTTGGTGCATTTTGGGCTCATCATCTGAACTGAATTTGCTAGGACTAGTTCTGAGCGGGTGGGTGGTGATGTCTTAATGCCCAGTGTCGGCTGCATTGCTGTTGCTGCATGATGTGCTGCATCTCGAAGTATAACAGCTACCAGTGACTGATGCATGCGAGAGGGTCATGGACTGGGGACTATGGCACGTCATGAAGTTTGTATTGATCATATAGGTTAACATTTACTGTACTCCCATTGTTGTGAAGCGTGATTTGCCTACATGTCTACCATGCTGAACCTGGCCGAGAGATGTGCGATCTGCACTATGTTACACTAGTTGCCAATGTGCGATGCCATGCTGACTGTACAGGCGCACCGTCGCGCAGAGCAGCTATCCTGCAGTGCTACATGCTAATGGTATCATTTATTTATATTGCATAACTGATTTGAGCATTTGTCCACATCCACTACGTGGATGCAGACGTGTGTACCGGGCGGACCCCCCAAGCGGGTGCTCCCCAACAACTGTTTACACCAATGTTTGTTATGTTACTGGGGATGGCTTTGGCAAGGTTGGGATGCCGAAGTGGGTGGGCGGAGGCAGGGGTTTTTTTGGGGTTTTGTATTACGACTTGTGCACTTGAGAAACATTGCGGACTCCTGGCTCACTAACTGCCAAATAGACATGGAACAACCTATGTACGATACTTCATGCTTTGATGAGATGTATGTGATGCGGTTATATGTCATGCCTACCTATTGTGACACATTGCAGCCTACACATTTAAAATTTTTAACCTGGAACATTAGGAGGCTGAAAGACCCTAAAAAAATGTGTCAGATTTTCGGCTACTTAGATAGACAGCACATTGACATAGCGCTGTTCCAGGAAATTCACACAGCAGCTACTGCGCCTGCTACGATTGGCCGGCGGTGGGCCGAGTCGGCGCATGCCTCGAACTACTCTACGTACTCCAGAGGAGTCCTTATTCTAGTGAAAAAAGGTGTTCACTTTCATATAGACCAAATCCTGAAAGATGATGAGGGGCACTATTTAATAGTGGTGGGAACGTTGCGTAATCAGCGATTGGCAGTGGTGAACACGTATGGCCCTAATGTCGATGACCCTGTTTTTTATACTAAACTATGGCGACTCCTCTCAGACCTACGGGATACCCACCTGCTGTGGGGGGGTGACTTTAATATTACCTTGCGAGATGGGCTGGATAGGTCGAGCCACACGGTAGAGCCGCACAAACACGCCCTGGCTGTGCTGCGCGACGCCATCTCGGATCTCCAACTTACTGATCTGTGGAGGGCTAGGTATCATAATAAAACTGAGGCTACCCATATCACTGCTGCGCACAACAGTTGGTCGCGCATAGACTACTGGCTGGGGACGGGTGACATCTCACTCTGGACCACTGCAATTAAACATCTACCCCGCACCCTGTCTGATCATAACCCAGTGCTATTGACATTATGCATACCGCATTACTCCCCGCCCCCTTTCACCTGGCGATTTAACGCCTCAGCGCTGTTGGACTCAGTTTACACTGACACCCTACATACGGCCATTACGGATTATTTTGCACTCAACTCTCCGACAACTGATGACCCAGGGCTCCTCTGGGAGGCATTCAAGGCCACGATAAGGGGTACATGCATTAGTACCACTGCTGGTATCCTTAAAGACATCAGACAACAACTCAGTATTCGGGAAACACAACTAAGTGTTCTAGAACAACAATGTGCTGCCACACGAGACTCCACAATACTGGGTGATATAAAAACGATTCTTCTAGAACACCGATCATACGCCAAGGACGAGCTTAAATACATCTCGAAGCGATACACAGCAAGGGCCTATGGGGAGGGAGGGCGCCCTGGGAAAACCCTTGCACACAGAATATGTAATGGTCGAGCATCACAATTAATTCGGACAATCAGGGATTCTGATGACACTCCCAAACATGATATGGAAGGTATACTGCACAAATTCATGCATACATATGGCCAGCTGTACATGTCGCGTCCCACAGCCAATGTAGATGACATTATGGACTACCTAGCCGATGTAGAGATCGCGTGGCTCTCTGATACTCATAGAGCCTATCTATCCCAACCTGTCACGGTGGAAGAAGTAACGGATGTAATAAAAGCACTACCGAATGGTAAAGCACCGGGCCCGGACGGGTTTACGGGAGAATTTTATAAAGCCTTTGTGGACCTCCTGGCTCCGCACTTGGTACGGATGTACGGGGAAGCTCACGAAAAACAAGTCCTCCCACCCACGCTGCGAGAAGCTATGCTACTCGCGCTACTTAAACCTGATAAAAACCCAGAATACTGCGATTCTTACAGGCCCCTATCCATCATAAACGTGGACACCAAGATCGTTGCTAGTTTACTTGCCGCGCGCCTCAGACCGCTAATGCCGCTCCTGATCAGACCTGATCAAGCAGGTTTTATACCGGACAGATCCACGACGCATAACACTAGAACTTTATTTGCATTATCACACTATCTGGTCCCTGATACCAAAGCTGCGGCGGTCCTCCAGGACACGGCCAAAGCTTTCGACACAATTGAATGGCCATACCTGCATGCTGTTCTGAGACGAATGGGCTTTCCCACCATTTTCATAAAATGGATATCAATGCTCTACACTACCTTAACTGCCCGTATAAGCATTAACAAATATATTTCGGAACCTATCACGATTGCCCGAGGCACAAGGCACGGTTGTCCCCTATCCCCATTACTATTCGCATTGGTGTTGGAGCCCTTGGCCTGTAAGATTCGACAACATCATCATTATTCGGCGCTCCAATTCCCGCAACGCCCCTTACACATTTCGCTATATGCGGATGACATGGTGTTATATGTGCGAGATCCTGCCCAAAATCTCAACCGACTAATTCGTGAGTACATTAAATTTGGCCAACATTCGGGACTAAAAATTAACTGGTCTAAATCTCAAATTATCCCACTTACTGACAGCACTACTCCCTTTACTATGGATTATCCACTAGAGTGGCAAGTGGAACCGACACGGTATTTGGGCGTATAGTTCCATAGAGACCCAGAAGTTGTCATACGCACGAATTATGGCAAGGTCATTAGCGCATTGGAGGACAAAATCAAACGGTGGAACAATCTGCCGCTGTCGCTGGCAGACAGGATTGCGATAGTGAAGATGGTGCTTCTTCCCAAATTTCTTTATTTATTTAATAACGTCCCCATCAGACCCCCAATGGAGGTCTTTCGAAACATCAAAAAATTAACACTGAATCTAATTTGGGCAGGAAAACAGGCCAGACTCGATTTACAAACGTTGACTCTGCCGTTTGAACAAGGTGGGTTCAAAGTGCCGGACTTCTTACTTTACTATTTGTGTGCACAGGCACAATTTGCACACTACTGGTATCACGAAGTACCATTCATGACACATGTCGCGATAGAAGAGGGCGATACACGCCCTACACCACTGTCAGCCATTTTGCCCCATAAGAGACCGCCATTGCATGCCCAGGACATCAACACGATAGATACTACCAACGAGGCTTGGTTTTCTGCTAGGCAAGATGGCGAACAAACTACCGCTATATGCAGCTGCCCTTCCTCTGCAGCATCATCCAGCATTGTCAGTCATGCAAGAACAAGTTGGCATGGATCTACTCAGGCAAGACAAAATGGGTGACCTGTACGAAGAGGGACAGTTCAGGACACTAGACACTCTCGCTTACATAAGCAATCCTACACTACTCTTTAAGTTCACGTATTACCGCCTCCAGAGGGCGATTAGGGAACTGTACCCCTCATATCCTGAAGAACCACAGCAATTGTCCTCTCTGCAATTTCTGATCACGGAACCCACAGCGTGTAACATAGTTTCTAAACTCTATGCTAGAATGCAAGGAGACATAGCGTGTAATACCGACAAAGCAATGGCAAGGTAGAATGTAGAAATGTCCGATCCACTAACGCCAGAGGAATGGACCATTACCTGCTCCTTAACTAGTCTCTTAACGCCCAATGGTAATCTAAGAATAATCCATTATAAATATTTGCACCAAATGTATTACACGCCCCGACGCCTCTGTAAATATGGGTTAAGCGGAGACTCACGATGCAAACGCTGTAAGGCGGCTGATGCTGGATTTCTCCATCTAGCATGGCACTGCTCACCAGTAGCCAAGTACTGGACTAAAGTGATCCAGATGCTGAGTGTTATGCTGGATACTCCCATTGAATGTACCATACGCACATGTTTGCTTGGGTTGGTGCCTACTTTGAGAGCACAGAAACGCATATTTTGTGTCATAGCGCTTTTACTTGCTAAGCGCAGGGTTTCCATGGGTTGGAATGGGACTGGTCCCCCGAACACGAGACACTGGATTACGGACCTTATCTATTGCAAAGACACGCTACTAACCTACGAGGAGGAGTTACCAGCTAGATCGAGGCCAAAGGACTATTGGCTGTATCTTGTGTAATACCTAAAAACGAATCAGCTAGATTAACAGGCATGTTTTGGATTTTCAATCTGTATCACATACGGGTTGTTTTACTTCAAGCGTACACTGAAGGGAAGATGAATGTTGTTGTGCACTGGTCCTTGTTTTATTTAATTGCTGGTTGCAGAATACAAATGAAAAAATGTGATGACATTGTTTTCCACCGGTTGATGCTGGAACTTGTATGATATGCTACTATCACATAGGAGTCAAATGCTGAGAACGTGTTCTGCCGCCCGGCCCCCTGGATGTGGGCTGAATGGCTGTGTGAATTATTCTGTGATCGGTCTCCCCGACCTTTGACTTCTTATGCAATGTGTTGTAAGTTGCTGATTGCTTTCATCACAATATAAATTTTAAAAAAGTCTGATTTTTAAAGAGAACCCCCAACCATGGTGTTACGTTTTAAATTCTGAGTTTGTGCTTCTGCAGACTAAACACTCTTAAACTATACTGTCTACAAGTATGGCTGACATGTGACACCTTCACCTTGCAGTCCTCGATCTTATGTAACATTTCCTTTACACTGATTTACACACCTATGATTGATTGTCGCTGTGTAGCGTGTGTTACATAAAGTGCTCTGCCACCCTACTCTGGTATGAGTGGCGCAATATAACTAAATGCATCTGAGAGAGTGGTTATTGAGACTTGAGGGGCACTGTTAGAGGGTGGTAGTGAGGGAATCCGTGGCGAAGCTGGATCATTGAATACCAAGGCTGTCTACTCGATTTCAGCTCCTGGCTCTTTCACCCACCAACATATTCTCCATTAACATTACCTCACTCTTGCAGGTTCTTTCTCATCTTTGCTTTCTCCCTTTTTATTGCTTTCCATATTTTCCTTCATTCTTCTGCCCACACCCCTTGATGCCTTTCTCTCTCTTGTTCTGTTTTACAGTCTGATGGTTTAAAAAATGTACCGGTCTCTAAAAAAGACTGCAGTTGTGCCCCACCTGCAGCCACCAGCTTAAATCAGCATTCTTAGCTTCCAGCCCACAAAGAAAATGCCAGAGTAGCTATTCTGACCCTTTCTGCATTGTATCTCCTGCCTAAAGAGCAGATACAACATTTTCTCTTCTTTCTGCAAGACAGAAGGACTCCAGCCTTCTCTCTCCCCTATAGCGTACCACAGAAATATTACAAATAACCAAAAACAAGGGCCACGGGGCCAAACTCATCTCGGAGTCGCTGCCACCTTTCTACCCAAAACAGTCTCCGAAGTTAACTGTGCTTACTCAGCACAACTGACTCAGGCATTAATCTGAGCCTATTTTAATGTATCTTCTCTTATCCTTTTTACTTCCGCTGGCGTACTTAAATTACTATTTCCATCAGAGTGAATGCTGCTTGTCTCTTGTCTGTAATTGTTGGAGGGTTCCACTACTGATGACTGCTTGCCAACTGCACTGTGTACAGATTCTGCTGTTTCTCATTCATGCCTCCCCCAGTATGCAAGAATATAGAGCCTCCAAAGGCAGGACTTGTTGCTTGAACCCCATGCCATCATATTCACATTGACGATATTTGTAAAGTGCACACGTAGTTGATAGGCAACAGAGTGCTGTACTTGGTCAAAGGCAGAGATCCAACCAAAAAGTAAATTTGGGTGGGAGATCCTGGGTTCTGGAATGGGAGGTGGACTCTTTACTGTGTTGTGATGTAGTGTTCTTTAAAGACATGCATCTTCAGCTCCTTCCTAACTTAGAGAATCCTTGGGGTGGTCCTGATGGATACAGGGATGTAATTACAGACCCTGAGTTTGTGGATGGGGAAGGCCTGTTTCCTCATTGTATTATTGGTTCTTGCACGTCTTTGCTCCCCTGAAGGTGTCTGAATATGTCTATGACTGGCCCGTTGATAATTTTGCATTGTTTTTTAAATTTGACCTGCATGACTGGACCCAATACCGCTTTTGAGGCCACACCAGTGATGTGTACAGAACTTACAACTGCCTGCTGAATTTGCACCCCAGTGTGCAACCCAGAAGTATTCATACTGCCCCCTCAATGGTGACGGGTGAATTGCACGGATTGCATTTTTTGAGAGCCATCATCCCTCTGCCATCCTGGACCCAGATTCATGCTCCTAGCTGCCAATAGGCCACATGTCAAATGTAGGCCCTTAAGGCCATTCTGAATTTTTGGCCCTCTGTATTTTGAACGCTTGTATTTCATAGTCCATGCCTATAGTAAAAACTGTAAAACTACAAGTACCAGAATACAAAGGGCTGCTGTTTTTTTAACACACATTTTATTCAATTTTCACTTTATGCTCATATATGTGACATCCAACAGTGATTAGATCAGATGATGGTTTCTTATACGGTCAGTGGTCATAAGGATATATATCGGTTTACATTTGACAGAGTTAATCATTACAGTTCGTCTTTTACATGCCGGTGCGATATGAACGGTTTGCGCATAGTGATCAAGATATACTTTTCAGGTGAGTAAGTTATAGAACACTAAACTGTACCCCTAACCACCCCCCTCCCACTTTCACAAAAATCCCTCCCACAAATAGCGAAAAAACATTAACAAACAAAGCCGCTATGGTCCGGGTATCTGTTGTAGTATACATTCCAACCGGGTGATCAGGCTGGGGCAGGAGGGGCAAAGCGAGAGAGAGCGGGGGGTGGGTGTAGTGCCTAGGCAATGAGGCACAGGTGGACATGACTGGGGGGCAAGAGGGGGGGGGGGAGACAGAGAGCCCCCAGCAGTCCTTCAACCCTCGGAGTCGGTTGCAGTATGTGCTTTGAAATGTTCTAACAGTTGGGCCCACTCCATTGAAATCACTTTT
Organism: Lissotriton helveticus; assembly: GCF_964261635.1. Taxonomy (NCBI): domain Eukaryota; kingdom Metazoa; phylum Chordata; class Amphibia; order Caudata; family Salamandridae; genus Lissotriton; species Lissotriton helveticus. The sequence continues at coordinate 1,402,281,166 of NC_136063.1, read as the reverse complement.
TCCTCAGCCCCTATACTCATCGCGTTGCAGCGCCTCGCTGCTGGTTAAAGAGCCATGACTGGCTGATAATCTCATCTTTGATTCTTGTCCACTTGGAGCTTTAAAATTTAAAGTCAATCTGGTGAAAATCTAATTTGCACAGTCTTCAAATGCATAGTTTTTCCTTGAAAGCCCACATGAGTGTCCCTAATTCAAGAAGATCCACAGCTGTCACAGACAAACACAAAGAGACCGCACAGAGGGCATGTGGTGCTAAAGCTCATGGCACATGCTTTATCAAGAAGATACCCTAGCAGGCCTGCGATTTCTAAAGGTGGATGGGGCGCCAACTGGTGCAGTGGGTCAAAAGGGCTACTCACATTTCAAATGTTGGTGCAATACTGCGAGTAAATCTCTTGCACTTTTTGTGAACCACAAACACAAGCACAACAGGCCTAAGTGGGAAAATTAAGTTTTAAATTGTGAACATTGTTAGGCCATTAATGGTACAGACTTGATAATTGGTCCACTTGGTTTACACTTGGCACGCCTGCAAAAAGGGTGGCTTACCTTTAATGGTATCAGAGGACTCCAGAATATCATCAGAAACACAGTGGTCAAGTCATGGGCTTTCCCTTTTCCTGACATTGCTCTCAGGTGTATTAATCCTCTTGGTTAAGCTGATGTAATGCAAGACTAGATATCCCAGAATACATAATTGTGCTTAAGGAAAGTCGGGTACTGCAAAGTAGCGCTTTTCCTGATACGGTGTCATCTGGCACTTTACTAGGCATCATTAGTGAAGTGGGAAGGCACAGGGAAAGAGCCCTATGCAGTCGCTGATTCTTAATTTCAAGCCCAAACTCCCATCTGAGCCAACTGTGATCTGCAACTGCTGTGATAATACTTCAATTCATGAGGCCTCTACATTCAAAACTCAATAAGCAGAAAGCAGTGGTCAAAGTAGGGTAAAAAAGTAGGAGAACTGTGGGTGGAGAATCAGAGGGCGAGAATAACCTGAGATTTAGGTCTGTGGGTGGAGTCAGAGGTGTAGCCAGAAAGAGCAAAACAGCCCTATTTTTACTACTTGTTTGGCATTTCACTGACCAGTTACAGCATATTACATTATTTAATTCAACCAAGAGATACACATGTTTATTTAAGGTTAATATGAGTTATTGACATTAAAATATCTTCACAAAGTGGGATATGCTTCCAATCACAGAATATTCAAAATATGTTTAAAAGTGGAATCACAAGCCATTTGACTCCGAGCCATGCAGTTCCTGTCATCAGCATTTCTCCTCCCTTTTTCCACAAGAGCAGCTCAAACATGAATAGCAAAATATCCTAGTTTGCAAATGTTTTACACTTAGTTATGGTTGTACTATATGTGCCAGTTAATAAATCATCTACTGCATAATATAACGATTTCAACAGAAACATTTATTGTAGCTAAAATGGATCAAAAATTACTAAAGAAAATGTGACTGATGTTGCTACAAAGTGGAGGTCCCTTTGCAAAGGTTGCCTGGTCACCTTTCTCTCTGCTGCATTTGGATATTACACAGGTACTAATGAGGCAAAATATTTGCAGTGGATGTATAAAAATGTCAAAATAATAAAGTATCATAAAATGTACCAAATTATGCTGCAGCCTTTCTTTTGCTGCATATTTTAGTAAACACTCTGACATAATTTTGTCCTCCATTGCTGCATAATTTCAGTGGCCCCAAACATGGCAGCACATGCTAAAAGTGCTTGTGTGTGAAGCAGAGAGACCATCAATGTTGTGAACTTAGTGTGGTGTGCATACAAATCCTGCATTGCCAATCCCTGGTGAGTTGCACTGCTACTGCTGAAAAAGGCCAATGAAGGTACCAAAGGTTATGCTACTTCAAATGCCTCCATCCTGGGAGCAGTGGAGCAGGGTAGGTCGGCCGACGCGCTCCAAATTGGAGCAGAGACACCATTCACTGTGTCGTTTTACTCCGCTGCAACTGATGAGGCATATTTTTCTACCTAATTAGGTCGCCTCTATTCCAGGGGCATAACACAGGCCCCCGCATCCCCCGCAGTGCGTGGGGGCCCTGAGCTGCAGAGGGCCCCCTCAGCACAGTATTTAGGAACGAGAGCTCTGGATTAAATCCGGAGCAGGGGCCCCTCTTTGTATCTTGCAGGGGGGCCCCCTGAACTTTTTTTACGCCACTGCTGTATTCCCCAAGGGTAGTGTCCCTGGGGGCCACCAGTGGTAGGTAACGTTGCATTTTACCACTCACGTGTAGATAGTTTCACTTTTATTCACATGGTCCTGAAGAATCGCCCATGATCACTCCTTGACAACTTTAGGCGAGAAACATGTTCACCTCCAGGGAGTTGAGCATTCGTTTTGTCACATTATAACAAAAGAATTACCCCTCCCTTTTGACTTTTCATCAGGTTGGGTCCCTTGCAGAATAAAGTTCACTACAGGGGACTCCTTTACCTATTTTATCACCACTTCAGACAACTACACTCACTTAGGCCCCTCACACCCATGTCATCCTTACGGCAAGGAACAAAAGATCTCCGATAAAGTGTCACTTTAAGGGTGCCCGTCGGGCATTGCAGCGCCGGCCCGACGAGGAGCAGGCCCAAATGATAAAGCATGACACCTAGCTTGCTGAATGTGTGAAGGCACCAGTTCCGCAATGAGGATTCCCCTCCTCACGACCTGTAGAACCTGTCTTAGTATTTATCTTGTGAGTTATTAATACATCACTTAGGAACTTCGTACCCTTTTTTTGTTCACTTCAAATTCCTGCCCTCAAGACTGGAGGTGAACTTCAGAATGGATTGTGGGGTAGAGACCTTTAAGGTTAACCCACACTTGCCACCATTAGGGTCCACATGCTGGTGCTAAGACACCAGGGCTTCTAAGGTCTATTGGGTCTTCTCAGGTGTAGCATGGGAATGTGTTCATCAGGAGAGTGTTCTGACGGACTGGTCATGAAGGCTGAACCTGGTTCTCTAGTTCCAAATTTGGTACCTCTGGCCAGAGTGCCACATCCTCTCCCCCACTGAACACTATACTGCCCCACTGGGAGAAACTCGCACTGCCTTCAGCTACAACCCAGTTGTGCTGCAACTCAATTCAAATAATGCACTAGACAAGAGTAATATCCTGCCTGAACAACATGGAAAAAGCAAACACTCATAGGGAATGCACGTCTAAGTAATGCATGTGAAATGTAAACAGGAACAACATGGTTACCTAAATGCTTTTACACTCATTATTCAGAATCAGTGAGTGATTTAAAAATTTCAGGACATGACTACAGTGCCCGGAAGGGACCCGTTTCGCTGTCCATTGCTTATAGCCTTACAAAACGTAAGGGGCCATATGTAGGTAGCCCAATTGCGATCGCAAATGCAGAAATTCGCAGAATTTCAGCATTTTGCGATCGCAATTTGGGCAGTGTGCTATGTAGCACACAAAAACCCACACGCAAAATAAGGAATCGCAAAATTTGCGAGTCCTTATTTTGCGACTGCATTTAAGGAATCCCAAATTGCGATTCCTTAAATGCAATGTAGGAAGCACCCAAGTTGTGCGATTTTGGCTTAAGGAATCACAAATTACCACCAACTTCAGGTTGGTGGTAATTTGCGATTTCTTTGAAAAATTCACTTTTTTTGCGTTTTTCAAAGTGCCATGTAGCGCACATACATGCCCTTAGCGCAGATATGTGTGCCACATATGCACTCATGTTTATTTCAGGGGTGCAAAAGGGTGTCCTATTGACGCCCTTGCAACCTTGAAATTGCATTCTCAATTTGTGATTCTCTAATTGAGAATCGCAAATTGAGAATGTCTTCCCATTCATTCCTAGGGCCTTCTAGCCTATAAGAATGAATGGGAAGGTATTCCTTATTTGCGAATCTCAATTTGCGATTCGCAAATAAGGAATAGGTGGGATTCATAAAATATTTTGCTAATCCTACCTACATTGCGTTTTGCGATTCTCTAGTTGCGATTCCCTAAACATCGCAATTTGAGAAACGCAAAACACATATTACCTACATAATGGCCCAAGGAGTTTTGTTTAAAAAGACCACATTCCTGAACACAGAGCCGCCGTACCCATTTTATAAGCTAAAAAAAGTTGTAAAAGATCATGTTAAACATTTTCCACTCCACCCATCAACAAGGTATTGCAGTCCCTCCAGAAATGGTGCACTTCCCCACCCTGGGAATTTTATTTTATTCAAAGAAAGTAGATAAAAAGAAAGTAGCGCTTCACTGGCAAACTATGTAAAGTGGCACTAATGTGTGTGGGTTTGAATAAACACCCAACTGGCCAGTCTGTGACCACTCTTTTGCTTTATTTAGTTATTTATTTTACGTATTTTGATCCTTTTTTTCTCTCGGTCTCGAGGTTGCACTTTGGAATAGAAAAGGGTCCGAAAAGGACGACATTTCCAGCCAAAGTGTTACGTTCTTTTTTGGTTCTATTTCATAGTGGAACAAATAAAAGAAAGGAGAGACAAGAGCTGTCTCTTGAAATCATGCAAGTGAGGAGGAGCAAGACCGGGACAGAAAGAGAGGGAGGAATAAAGACAGACAGAGGGGAGGAGGGCAGCTGCCAGCGGCAGAGCAGGAGAAATGGACACTGTCCGTGCCTTCTCTGGTTAGGATGGAAAAGAGACAGAGTTTTTTTAGGTCGAGCCTATAGCGGCAGCGCCCATGCGCTACTCGCTCTGTGAGGCATGCAATATTCAGTATGGAGTGGAGGCTCTGTGGAAGCTCAGCTCACTGTACGCCCATCTTCTCCATTGGCTTGTATCTTAAATGCGGCCTCCCGATTGGTTTTAGGCTTGTTAATCCCTCCTTATGACAGCCATGTTGTCATTTGTATCCATCCATGGCCACTGGCCCCTTTACTTCTAGTGTTGCCCTTTAGTATGGTGAGCACTACTTTCCTCCTGTGCCTCCCCTCCCTCAGTCCGTGCTTTCTCAGTCATATGAGGTGTGGCCATTTTAAGACATCATGTGTGGTGTGTTTAATGGCATCATGGGGTCAATCCTGTGTAGTTTTGCGCTTGGATGGCGATGGAGGTGTCCTTACAGCTCTCAGCAGAGCTGTGCTGTATGGAAAGACCTCTTCTCTCGCTTTTTTTGGCTGCTTTCATTGGAGGTTTCTCCTTGCCTTTCCTTGCTCTCGCAAGTTCTTTACTCATGCATTTACCCACTGCATTGGGCAGTGCATCCTTTAACGGGAGGTACGTCCTCTCACTTGTCCCACTGTACCTGCCCCCCGGTGTGCCCTGACCATTTAAAAGGTGCCCGCTGAAATGCAAGTAAGTGTGAATGCTGACTCTGCCCGGAGTGCTCAGCTGCTCTTGATTGCTCTTTAATAGGAGTTCTCTCCTTGAGTGAGACTGAAGCTGTTATGAGACTGACTGTTATGAATTTTTATTGCAGTGACCTCCCGCGACTCAGCGGCATCAAGCGATGCTGGGTTTGTTCTGGTATTACCATCTGAGACTGAGCTGCCTCCAGCCCCTGCTGAAGTTTATTGTACCCGAGAGTGATTGGCCTCCGGTAGCTGCTAGCTTATGGTGTCCAGAGACTGAGCAGGCTCCAGAGGCTGCCGACTTTATTGTACTGAGAGACTGAGCTACATTCAGCTTCAGATGAGTTTATTGTACCGGCAACTGAGCTGCCTCCTGTGTCTGCCGGATTTGCTCTGTAAATCGCATGTGAGACATCCCTTCCTCTAGCAGCTGCTGAGTTTTTTTAGGTCCAACCTAGCAGCACCGCATGCCCTGCTTGCTCTGGGAGACTGCTGTAGTAGACTATGGGAAAGAGGCGCGCCATGGCTTGTGTCATTGTCTTTCGTAAACGCTGCCTTTCGATTCGTTAATAGGCTTCAGTAGTCTATCCTTAGTAAGGCCATGTCTTCAGCTGTATCCTCCCAAGGCTACTGACCCTTTTTCTTTAGTTGTTACACAGGACCTGTTATTTAGTCTGTAAGCACTATTTACTTAAGTGATTTTCTCTTACTGCAGGCCGGACATGGGCTGCTTCGGCTGAAACGGCTTGTGTTTAATTAAGCAGCACTGCTGCCCCCATAACGGGGGCACCGCTTTCAGTTACTTTAATCCATCATTATCTCGTCTGATTCAATACCCCAAGTAAAATGAATTTAGCATTGATTAGCGAATTAAGTCATGAGAATTCCAGGTAGCACATAATCCTGTGCTAATGGGCTGAAGCTGACAAAAGCACATCTGTGTTAAAGTTCTTCTGGACTGAAGCCACCTGACAGGTTGTTTTCGAAAGCCTGTTTTATTAACAACAAACCACCACCAATACCACCACCTCCAGCACCACCAATACAACTACCACAGCCAATACCACCATCCCCAATACCACCCCCACCAATATCACCACCAATAACACCACCAATACCACCACCACCACAAATATCACCACCACCAATACCACCACCACCTATACCTCGACCACAGCTAATACCACCACTATTACCAATACCACCACCACCAATACCACCACCACCACCACCACAACCACCACCACAACCAATACAACCACCACCCATACCACCACCACTAATACCACCACCAGTACCACCACCAATACCTTGCCCACAGCTAATACCACCACTATCGCCAATACCACCACCACCACCACCACTATCACCACCACCACCAATACCACCAACACCACCATCAATACCACCAACACCACCACCAATACCACCACCAACACCACTGGTCCACACTATCTGAGGCTAAGACTTTGAAAATACAGCAACAAGAGAGCACTCCGATCAAATGACCCGAATTTTCTGTCATTCCACGATTTGCAAAGGCCAGGACCAGAGGCTGTTCCTTTTCGGTTAAAACTACCACTCTGTGGAACACTATGCCGGAACATCTAAGGAAGATCAACTCTAAACAAATGTTCAGGAAAGCATTAAAAACATGGCTCTTTGTTTTCCCTTAACACTTCACTACCAGTTTCCCATGCCCAGGTCAACTAGCACTACTAGCGCCGCGATACCTTCATTGGAAGTAGCTGTGCGCTTTACAAGCTATTATTATTAATATTACCACCACCAATACCAACACCACCACTAATGCCATCTCCACCAATGCCACCACCACAATACCACCACCACAATACCACCACCACCACAATACCACCACCACCACCAATACCACCACCACCAATTCCACCACCACTACTAATACCACCACCACCAATACCACCACCACCACTACTAATACCACCACCACCAATACCACCACCTCAGCGCCTCTCACTCTCTAGTAATAGCTGCAGCTGAGACCATCCCTCCGTCCCTACATGCCTGCCATAAAGCACAGCCCACCCTGCACCAGGAGGTAAAGCCAGAGCCCTACTATAGCTGGAGTGTTTTTTTATTAGGCCAAAGATAGCAATGACATTACGCAATGCCACACTGCACACTCAAATCACGGAGAGGGGAGGAAATACCCCTCCTCCCACTGTTCCTCCTGAGCTGCAACAGTGCAATCACGGAGTGAAAGGTGTGGGAGCACTTTTTTAGTGTTTATAGTTCGGATCATATGCAACTCTCACTTTACCCTATATGTCTGTGTAATTTACAATACTTACACATCTTCTTCACTGCACTGTTTATCACTGTTTTGAAGAGGTTATAGGCCGGTCTCTTCCTCCGAAATTTACAATCTAACAAGCGGTTGAGAAGGCCCTTTATTGCAATGCAATAGATCTTGCATTTGCGAGAGTTGAAGCTATTAGTATTGTAAATGACAATGCCTTTTATTTATGTTTTAAAAACTAAAACATAAATAAGATGCATTGTAATTTACAATGCCAAAGGATTAAACTTGTGTGAATCCGAGACCTATTGTATTGCAAATGCTTGTTTCCGTCTCTGCCCTTGCCAGAGCAGCTGAGCATTACCTATGGGATTTAGTTATTTCTGTTGAGGGGAGCAGCATAACAAAGGGCAGAGAGCAGGGGGGCGTCTGTGACTAAAGGTAGGTCACAGGTCAAGGGCAGGGCCATTATAGATAGCGGTTTCACGCGCTAATTGCCCACCGAATCACAGGAGGGAGAGGGGAAATTATTTTGTCCCCTCGTCCCCCATGTCCCCCCACTCCAAAATCTAGGGGGATATATCCCCTTCTTCCCCCACACTTCCTACGCCCATGATGCAATAGGTCTTGCGTAAATGCTAGTCTTATTGAATTGTAAATGCTTGTTTGTCACTAGGTGCCATCTGGTACCACACCCTTTGCTCCGCATTCGCTGGCTTTCCACGGTACATCTGTAATCGGAAAGGGCAAGGTTCTTCAGGGGGGGAGTTATTTGAAGAGGCCCTAGACTAGGCCGCCAACACCCTGCTCGCCCTGTTTGAGCATCTTGGCGTGGAGGGAAATATAGCTGTGTGGGCAGGGCCGGGTGCTCTTTCAGGCCCCGGGACCACGATAAAGCTTTGCAGGTGTGAGTACGGAAACCCCGGGCAGCTGCAGCACACCGCAGAAACCAGTGGAAGCAACAGGGAGCAGCCGAGACATAGGTGAGGTTACTGGCCTCCTCGTCCATAACTGTTCATTTGAACTCGTGTCGTTTCTGCGTTTTTTTGTGTGCAAATGTGCCTTTATGAAGCTCTTGAAATCAGGTCCCCTGGGATGACAGTCGATAATGTAACTACAGAGGCCGCATCTCCTCCCCTTTCATGGTTCAATCTGCTCGCCCTTCTCTGTTTAGAGCCCTTTTTGTTTATAGAAATTCCGATAATCCACGTGTTGTCTGTAGTTGCGTTGGCCTCGGTAGTGTAATCTGTAAGGGTGTATAATAATAACGTGCATATGTAAAACTGCATGCCCGTTTCTTGCAGGGCTTTTGATATCAATGTACTTGTCTGTGGCCGATGAGAGATCAGTTTCAGAACCCCTAGTAACAACTCCCCTATTACATCACATCACGGTCAGAATCACTCCTTTTTAAAGGCTTGCATTTTTGGTCACTAAAGAAAGTGAGGCCAAGATAAATCTACTCACCATGATCACACAATGATTGCAAGTAAAAAAGCCGGGATTTAACACAACTCTTCGAGTTGCACAATCGATGGTTTAAGAGCTAGACCAAAATCTCATTCTAAGATTTCCACTTTTTATATGAATTTTTGCATTTATTTGATGTAAAATGACTAAAGTGGTTATTTCCTGAACACTTAATACCCTGAGTAAACCTTCAGGTGCCCTGCCCCATGGTAAACGCTTCCTGTAACCCAGGTGCTGTGTGTATACGAAAAGCTCAGACTGTTACTCTTGATACCCGCTGTGGTATGTGGGTGAATAAGAACACAAAACATAACTATATGGAGTACATGCCTTGTAGTGCCAAAGGTTATGGCAGGATAGCACAGAAGGACTGAAATAAGGAGAGACGCAAGTAGTTGCGTGACAAAACCTTGACAGCCCTCTTCAAGGTACTGGTAGGCCCCTCTACAATCAGAATCGTAATGATTGTAGGATTTTTTTCCCTTTGATTTGACCTTTGCTGTGAATTTTAGGATGAAATTGTAATTTTTTTCAGGGACACTTTTGTACACTGCCCCTAACAACAACAAAAAACAGGACCAGGTGGTCTCAGTAAAGATGGCATGTGGTTCCATACATATTTTGGCCAACGGCAAGTTCGGATTTTAGGTTTTATTCTGAAAATGATTCAAATGAAACTTGAAATCCCGTGATGAATAGTGTTGCTGCTTAAAGCGCAAGGAGGGACTCAGAGCCACGCATAGCAAGTGGAAACTTGGCAGTCCAGCCCTAGAAGTGAATGAATGTCTTTTCCCCTCTTGACAGTGCAAAGAAAGGTAAATTGCTGCTTTACTTTTTCCTAGTCGATCAAGGCCCATGGCTTTCTACTCCCAATTAACCCTGAGCGTAGTACTACGCTAAGCTCGCGGAGCGTGCATAGTTTGCGCTACTACACACTACGCGAATTGCACGTAGCACAGTGCAAAAACGCGTAGCGGGCTTTTTTTGCTTGCTCGCGGTCCTCAACGTCAAGTTGGCGAACGCAGGCAAAATCAACATCCCAGCGAGACTTTTTCCTCCTTCACAATCAGCAACATCATGTTGCCGATCGCAAGCGTGGAAAATAAACCTCCCGGCGAGATTCTCAATGCGGCGAGGTCAGGCTTCTCATTGCGAGTGGTCGCATATGCTCGCGACCGCTCGCGATGAGAAACTACCAGTCCGCGTTGAGGAAGCTGCAGCTCGAGTACAAACCTACTCGAGCGGCAGAAAACGACCGCTTGCACTGTGCAGGATGCCGTTTGTAATGATTGCACAGTGCGCAAAGCATCCGGCAATCAGTGCGAACAGCATTTCCCTATCGCTCTACGCAGTTCGCGTAGCTACGCATAACCTGCGTAGTGCAAAGTGCACTTTGCGCAGGTATGCGTAGCGCTACTACGCAAACTACGCCCAGGGTTACTCCCAATTGCAATCAAACCCAGCCCTATGTGGTCTGTGCCTGTCTTATCAAATTAAGCTATATGGGAATAGAAGCAGACAGCTCACTAAGGGCCAGATGTAGGTCACCAAATATCGGTCGGTAACGGACGATTTCGGCCGTTACCGACCGGTATTTGGTGATTGAGATGTAGGGGCCAGATGTAGGAGAGCAAATACCGGTCGGTAACGGCCGATTTCGGCCGTTACCGACCGGTATTTAGGATTCGGCATGTAGGGGCCATCATTTTACAGAATCGGTAAATTTACAGATTCTGTAAAATACCGAATCGGTAATTTTACTGATTTGGTAAATACACATGTAGGTGACACTCCTAAGAGTGCCACAGGCCCTTAAGAGTCGGTATTTTACCACCCAATCCTATTGGGTGGTAAAATACCGAATTCAGGTGTGCATGCACATCTGTGCATGCACACCTGTGCATGCACACCTGTGCCATGTGACATACAGACATGCCCTTAGGGCATGCATGTGTGCCACATGGCACAGGTGCCTGTATTCGGGGTGCTAGAGGGTGTCAAAGTGACACCCCCTGCACCCTTGCAGAATTCAGTATTTACCGATTCGGTAAAAACCGAATCGGTATTGCCCATTGATTCCTATGGGCTTCAAGGCCCATAGGAATCAATGGGCAATACCGATTCGGTATTTAGCGAATCGGTAAATACCGACTGTTACCGAATCGGTAATTGAAAAATAAATTTTACCTACATCTCCCACCTTCTAATTTACCGATTCATAAATACCGAATCGGTAAAATTCGGTATTTATGAATCGGTAAATTAGAATTACCTACATCTGGCCCTTACTTACTTAACCGCATGCGTGCGGCGGCTTTTCCCGCTGTGTGCAGCATTTTTTAAATTACCGCGTTACATGACGACCTCAGCTCGTCATCAGCGTACGGCAGGTAACGCTGATGACGAGCTGAGCTCGTCATCAGCATGGAAGGAGTTAAACAAAATGTCTGGCTCCAGTCTGACATTACGTGTCTGCCCTGAGTGGACTCAAGCAGACTTCTCCGTCCAAAACAGAAGGCAGATGTCAATGCTGTGTGCATGCCGTTGTGCTGCCATTACTGGCTCTGCTTGTGTAATGCCTGTCGCCTGTCACAGCGGGGGAACTGCTCCAACCTATTTCCTTTGAAAGTGCAAAGACCACGTTTTCATGGGACACTGGGTGACTGCAAAGCACCTTCTTCTAGGCTGCAGATTTGGCAAAAATCAACAAATACCATTGCAACAAGCATTTGCAATGGAATAGGTCTCGCATTTGCCAAAGTTTGAGCTATTGGCATTGTAAATGACAATGCCTTTTATTTGCGTGTTTTGAGAACCTGCAAGTGGTGCGTAAACATGCACTTTGTACTTGTAGTTGTTGCCAACGAGAAACAAGGCTGGCAGTAACTGACTATCTGTCATTTACAATGCCAATAGCTCAAACTCTCGCAAATACGAGACCTATTTCGTTGTAAATGCTTATTTTCTTTGCATTTCTGCAACTGTTAAGAAAGTCTTTGCTGCGCTTTCACACACATTTTTATTGATTAATGGAGCACATTAGGGTAACATTGACACACCTCCCGAAAACACAGAATATCTCACATTTAATCACAGGACACAGATGTTTCCGCTAAATAGGGGGCCATCCATTGGATTAATAGGGGACTGAGGCTCAGGAATGGTTTGGCCTTACAAGGTGGAATATGAGCCGAGACATCGATAAACCTGCTACATAAACCATGCAAAAAATCGTAATGTAAACAAATGACAAAATGTGGTTCTTTAATGTGAGGGTCTGTTGTCCTGCGTGATGTACACGAGGCCTGGGCCTAGACCTATTATTAGCAACTCTATAAATATACATACAGTGTACTATGGCTCCGCCCAGAGGAGCAACTATTTCTCTCTCCTCTGGTGCTAGGGGCTGTTTGGTGTATTATCACGCCACCTATGAAGTGCTGCATTGCACTGCACTATGGACTATTGTACATTTTAAAAGTGGACTAAATCGTCACACATTAAATTCTTTGCCATATATGCATTGTATAAAGAAAGACATTTGTTTAGCATTTGTTTTCTCACTTTTGTAAATATTTTAGTTCGAATTAGCACTTTTCCAGCAGGAGCACTCCACACACTGATAAACAAGCATTGGCAAATCCAATAGGTCTGACTGTCATCATCATTATTACCTTATGCGGTCATTACGACCATTAAAGTGTGAGTGCTTACAATACAATGATCCAATATTAAACAAAAGAACATCATTAGATAATGCACATCTGCTAAGAGGTTATTATATTGTCACTGTTAGTATAAAAGTAATAACATTGTTTGCTAAAAAAGATAAAATCTAAAAATATTTTTAAAACATTGACCATATTAAAAAAGGGAAACCCAAAAATAGCAGCAATCCATCGTTTTACAAATATAACATTGCAAAACCCAAAAATAGCAGCAATAAATCGTTTTACAAATATAACATTGTATAGCTATTATAGTACATGGAATTACAATTTTAAGGAAAAGTTGTGTGAAGCAATCTATCTTGTTGTGCATGCAAACCTTCTGATAATCCACATCTTTCCAAGGAAATTTGCAACTCCACATGCTATAAGAGGCCTACAATCTGATTTTAAGATGCGGCTCGCATCCTGATGGTAACGAGTTCCTAATAACCTACTAATAGGAGTTAACCACTGGTGTCTTGGGGAATTATAGAGAGGACAAGCAAAGATAATATGGGCAATTGATTCAGTCATTGTGGGGCTGCCCGTACAATGCTGCGTAATAGACCGAGGCTGTCGCCAAGCTGCTGTAAAGGAATTCATGGGGAGTGAGCCTAATCTAAACTGGATGCAAAGTTTCCTGTCCAGCAATTTTCACCCCGAGCGGGCTGGGTATGCTCAGACGTGAGTCCCAGGCTCTCCACACCACTGGAGTCAAGCTATCCAGGCTGATGAAGGCAGATAGCCAGAAACTGGTCCTTGGATGCTTGATTCCGGTCTGGGAAAGACATGGCTTGGTAGTTCGGACTGGACTGTTCCCATGAGGCACAGGGTCAGAGCTGATTTGCATATAGCCAGTGTCTGACCCAGGGTGGTGTGGAGTGCAAAAAAACGATGGATTAAGGCCCAGATCCTTGTACTGGGGTGAATGTCTGACATTGTTCTACATTCTGTCCATCAACTGTGTTTTTTGAAATATATAGTAGGGGCGCAACTTAGCTTTATCCACAATAGAGCGTCTATCCATATCTAACCTCAGTGGATAAAGAGGTGTACTCTGCTGGAGTGAACATAAAAATTTTAAATATTTATTTACTGTGGTAAGTAGGCTATCAGTGTTTTCGAATCCCCAGAGTTCGGCCACATAGAGGGCCGAACTCACTACCTTCTGGTCATAAATCTGCAAGGGGGCGGCTATAGGCTTAGTTTGGGGGGGGCTCCATGTTCCCTAATCAGCACCCCATTAGTCTGTCTATGTTGGAGGTTTGCTTTGTAATGTGATCTTTCCATGCCATTTTCCCAGATAGGGTAATACCCAAGTATTCAACGGTAGCAATTTGTTTAGCATTTGTTTTCTCACTTTTGTAAATATTTTAGTTCGAATTAGTACTTTCCAGCAGGAGCCCTCCATACACAGATAAACAAGCAGTGGTAAATCCAATAGGTCTGACTGTAATATGGCAAAAAAATCATATAGAATTGCTGGTCACATACTTTAGCACATTAAAGCCAGAACTCTTGGCTCTGTTATTGCTTGTTTTCTAATGATTGACTTGGAGGCTGGCCCATGTTAATAGTCCTCTCCTGCTCTGCGTCCGCCTCCTTAGAGGTGACGAGTTTTAAATATAAATGTTTAGGGCATCTGCGTGTTTGTTGGGGGTGCTATAAGTGGACCTCCAAGGCTTGAAGTAATTTGGGACTTAGGCCCCTCCTTTATCAAGGCTGGACTTAAAAGTGTTACACAAAGATGTGAATCCAAAAGACGTAAATACAAGGGGGGCAGGGGAGGGTAAGGATGATGCTTTAATGGATGAGTGGATGGGAAGGCATATCTGAATAGTGTCCACAAGCCCCCCAAAATACCCGCATGATATCATGTGGATTTCGTTGGGTTGAAGGAAAAGTAAAGAAGGGAGAGAAGGGAGTAAATGGGGAGAATGATGGAGGAAGGGTGAGAGGAATGAAGAAAGTAAAGGGAAGGATGTATACTGAAGGGGAGAAAAGGAAGCAGGCGGGATATAAACGGGAATGAAGGGGGACAAAGGACAAGAAAAGATAGGAAATTGAGCAATAGAAAAATAGACAGGCGGACAAAGAAAAAGAGAAGAGGTCAAGAACAGACGAATGGGAAGAGGAGGAAGGGAGGGGGGAGAGAGAAAGGGGAGACAAGCTAGGGGAGAAGACTGAAGGATGAGAAAGGGGAAGGGAGATACTGTAGGAAGAGGAAGGAGTAAATGAAAGGTGAAGAAGAGCTGAATGCTGCACAGAGAGGAAAGACTGGAGAAGACAAGAGGGTGAGGAAAGGAAGCGGCAGGGAAATAAGAAGTGAAGATGGACGGACTTTGTGAATGGTAAAGAAGTGAGGAAAGGGGAAGAACAGGCGAGAGGTGGAACAAGAAAGACGAAATAGAAAGTAGAGCAGGACGATGGTAAAAAATAAGAATGAAAAGTAGAAAGGAGGGAAGGAGGTATAGAAGATTTTGGGAGGAGGGAGGGGCAGACGGCAGAAGCTATGAGATGCTATGAAGTGGGAAAGAAAAGACATTGTACAGATGGTGGGGGAAGCACACTAGGAGCTCGATTTTCAGCTTATATACTTTTAACCCCTCCCATGCTCATAACGAGCTCAGCTCGTCGTGAGCCACGGTGCTCGTGTGCTCATGACGAGCTGATCTTGTCATGGCCGTTAGAACGCTCACACGCGGGGATAATTCCCCTGATGTGCTGAGCGATCTAAGGAAACGGGTGTTTGAGCTCGTCATGAGCACCGGGGTGCTGTGCGCGCCCCCAGCACAGCAGGAGAATAACACCCACAGCCAACGAGTTAAGCCACACCCTTATTTACATTGGCCATGCCAACATGAGAGACCTCTCCCCAGTTTTTTCATCCCACTTAAAGTCCTGGGTGGTTTTGCTGAACCAACCCCTTACATCCAGGAGTTGCTTCTTCATTTTGATACTCACCCAATTTCACTTTATTATAATGCACCTCTAGTGACAGATGCAATAGTCCTCGTGTTTCATGGCTTCCTGACCTCAGACAAGCCTCAATGCCTAAGCCTTGTGCCCATGAATGATTCACAGTGCCACCGGGTTGAGTTAAAGGGCGTTATTCTCTTTTCAATGCAGGAAGTCCACCTACAAAATACATAATACCAGGGTTTTTAAGTGGGATGAAAAAACTGGGGTGGGGGGGTCTCTCAAATGGGCTTGGCCGATGTATTAAAGGGCGTGGCTTAAAAGCACATAAACTGAAAATCTATGCTCAACTTAGTGTGCCGCCCGACTAGTATAGTCTACTTTGTCATTACAACCAGACATATAATACAGCAAGTAATATTACATTTACAACAATTCAGAAATATTGCGTTTGTCAATGGTTGTTAGTTGCATAAGATAAATAAAGTGACATCTTGCAAAACATACACGTTTGGGGTGTTTTTAATGCCAAACTAGGAGCGGGTTTCAATTTTTATTGCCTGCATTAGGGCCTCTGGCACCCTAGCAATGACACTGCCTCCTAAATTCTGCCATAAACAGTGCATCCGGTGCAGTGGCACCGGTGACACCTGATATAAACGACACTGTTGGCCCCTAGTATGGTTGTCTTTAGCACCCAAACTGAATACGGGCGGGGCACATTTTGTTTACTTGCATTAGAGAACATGAACCATTGCTACACTGCTGTTCTAAGTAAACATTAAAGTGCGTGTATAGCGCTTGTGCTGACAGCCGCGTGCCGTTGCACAGCACAGTAAATGCAATGTGCAAATATTGTCCGATACAATATTACGCTCTCTCGACTTCAGAAACACGGAGGACACAGGCCGCTGCTCCCGGATTCTAACTTTAGTATACCTTTTTATGCCCTGTTCAGCTTCATAAGGCACAAGGCACTGCTATTTTATTTTAAATCTCATGATTGATTGCGCGCATTTTCAAAACATGCCTTTGACGAATGGTGCCTTCTTCACTTGAATTTCAATTAAAATTTCTGTATGGCTCCCATTTCATGAGCCGGTAAGGCCTCTCAGTGGTGACTACATGTTACATTTTCAGCAGTCCACTCACCTTTAACCTTTTAAAGGTTGATAAACAGTGCACCACTGCATTTAGATAACATTAATACCTGCTGCTGGTGGGGCTATAAAGCATCAAGCCCATGACCGCACTACATAAATATTTGTTCATGTTAAGATTGCAGCTAGAATTAATTTGGGTGGTTGGAGTAAGTTATGCAGCTCGGGACTATAGGGGATACTAGGCGAATCATAGGTCCATGTGGGGCGGTCGTTCGTTTAACCTGAGCACGTAAGAGTTTAAAATATTTGACCCAGTACTTTAAAGGGCATGGCACTGAAGTACCGATCATCTGCCCTTCTTTCATTTTAACGGTAGAGTACCTGCACTTCTGAGCACAGTAGGAAGAGGGGGATAAAGTACCTGCCTCCCCGCTTGACTACATTGTGTTATCCAGGACAACTCGTCTTGTCTCCGTTAAAAAAAATCCATTATTTCTTTGTAAATTGTTAGACGGGGACCGGGAGGGCCGGCCGAGCACAGTGATCGCACAGACAGGTAACTTCCCCCCCACAGATGGACACCACACAAAGATTAGGGTAACACCTTTTATAGGCACTTCGGGTAGTAGAGTGGTACGATACAAGGCGATCAGGACACGATGATCCTCTCAATTCTAGTCTCTAGTAAGGGAAGGGGGTAGCGGGACAGTCTTGGTACCCACGGGTACGGGTGTGTAACGGTGATAGCTCACAATCCTCGAGCTCGGTGTTCGGATGGGTCAGACCGCGGCAGCGCCGGCAGGTCCCGAAGAGGTCGTAGGTGGCAACGGGCCGCGGCAGCGCCAGCAGGTCCCAACGAGGATGAAGGTTACAACGGGTCGCGGCAGCGCCAGCAGGTCCCACGAGAATGCAGGTTGCAACGGGCCGCGGCAGCGCCAGCAGGTCCCAACGAGGATGGAGGTTACAACGGGCCGCGGCAGCGCCAGCAGGTCCCACGAGGATGCAGGTTGCAACGGGCCGCGGCAGCGCCAGCAGGTCCCAACGAGGATGAAGGTTACAACGGGCCGCGGCAGCGCCAGCAGGTCCCACGAGGATGAAGGTTACAACGGGCCGCGGCAGCGCCAGCAGGTCCCACGAGGATGAAGGTTACAGAGGGCCGCGGCAGCGCCAGCAGGCAGGACAATAGTTCACAAGGCAGGGCTGTGGCAGCGCCAACAGTCCGTCAAGGATGAGTTCGTCGCGGTGTCTCTCGACTCCAGGATACAACTGCCTTCCTGTCCTGGGGCCGCCCCAGTTATAGGTCTGGCGCCCTTTGATGTCCGGACCCTCGCTCTTGGAGGTCGGGAGGTCCGGGATGAGGGAGTCCAGACACCCAGCAGGGGGGCGGAGCCAGCGCCCGAGGAGGCTGGGGGTGCTCGGCACCTGGCGGGGGAGAGCCATCGACACTTCGTACTCCCATTGACCTGCCAAGTGGGCCGTTCACCTCCTGGGTGGAGGGTGGTGCCGGGATGTCGGGGCCTGGCCAGGCCCAGGGTTGGGGTCGGGCTGAGGCCGCGCGGCCGCGTGGTGCCGTGTCCAAGATGGCGGCTGGGCCGGGCAATGGTGCTGACGGTGGCCCGGGCCCTGTCCTGCGGGGAGGGAGCGAGCCCTTCATGTGGCCTGTCCAACATGCGTCCCCCCCAGCTGAAGGCGGGGAGAGTCACCCATCTTCTTGGGGACTTTCCTCGTCGAGGCGGAAAAAGCGGGACAGGCCATCCGCGTTGGCGTGGTCTTGGCCAGGGCGATGTTCCACAGTGAAGTCCATCCCCTGCAGGGAGATGGACCATCGCAATAGTTTGGGGTTCTCCCCCCGCATCTGCATGAGCCATTGCAGGGGCCGATGGTCCGTCTGTACCCGGAAATGGGTTCCGAAGAGGTACGGCCGGAGCTTCTTGAGGGCCCATACCACCGCGAAGGCCTCTCGCTCAATGGTGCTCCAGCGCTGTTCTCGGGGCAGTAGGCGTCTGCTGATGAAGGCCACTGGTTGGTCCACTCCCTCGGGGTTCAGTTGGGAGAGGACGGCCCCAATACCCTGGTCGGAGGCATCGGTCTGCACGATGAACTCGCGGCTGTAGTCGGGGGCCTGGAGCACAGGAGCGGTGCACATGGCGGCCTTCAGCGTCTCGAAGGCTGCTTGACAGTCGGGAGTCCAGTTGACTCTTTTTGGGTGGTTCTTAGACGTGAGCTCCGTGAGGGGCCCCACAATGCTGCCATAGTCCCTTACAAACCGCCGGTAGTATCCGGTGAGCCCCAGGAAGGCTCGGACCTCGGTTTGTGTCTCGGGGGGTTGCCAGGACTGAATGGCAGCTACCTTGAGTTGGAGGGGGGCCACCAGACCGCTCCCCACTTGGTGTCCGAGGTAGGCCACGGACCCCTGGCCGATTTGGCACTTGCTGGCCTTTATGGTGAGGCCGGCCTGTTGGAGGGCCTGCAGGACCTCTCTGAGGTGGTGGAGGTGATCCTTCCAGTGGCGGCTGTATACCGCGATGTCGTCCTGGTAGGCGGCGCTGAATTCTTCGAGGCCTGCCAATACCTGGTTCACCAGTCTTTGAAAAGTGGCTGGAGCGTTCTTCATGCCGAAGGGCATCACTCTGAAATGGTAGTGCCCATCCGGGGTGGAGAAAGCGGAACGTTCTTGGGCTCTGGGGGTGAGGCCGATCTGCCAGTAGCCCGCTGTCAGGTCGAAGATGCTTAGGTAGCGGGCTGCCCCCATGCGGTCGACTAGTTCATCTGCTCGGGGGATAGGGTGAGCGTCGGTTCGGGTGACCGCGTTCAGACCCCGATAGTCAATGCAGAACCGGAGTTCAGGGGTGGTGCCCGGGGCCGCGGCCTTGGGGACCAGGACGACCGGGCTGGCCCAGGGACTGTCCGAAGGTTCGATGACTCCGAGGGCGAGCATCTTGGAGACTTCTTCTTGGATGCATGTACGTACCCGATCCGGTACTCGGTACGCCCGGTGTCGAACAGGAGGACTGTCCCCCGTGTCCACGTCGTGCAGACACCAGGAGGTGACTCCGGGTGCGAGAGAGAACAGGTTTGCGAACGGCAGCAGGAGGGCCCGGCAATCTTGACGCTGCTCTGGGGTCAGGGCCTCAGAGAGTCGGACCCCGTCCACCGAACCATCTCTTTCCCGGGTCCTCAGTAGGTCAGGGAGGGGCTCGGAGTCTCCTTCTGCGCCACTGTCGGTAGCCATCAGCAGGCTGAGCTCTGAGCGCACGAAGTGGGGTTTGAGTCGGTTGGCGTGGAGGACCCGGAAGGGGTTCCGGGGGGACTCCAGGTCGATGAGATAGGTGACGGGGCTCCTGCGCTCGATCACCTTGAAGGGCCCCGTCCATTTGTCCTGCAAGGCACATGGTTCGATGGGGGACATCACCCATACCTGCTGACCCGGTTCAAACTCGATGGAGGAGGCATGTTGGTCGTACCACTTCTTCATGTCCTCTTGACTGGCCTCCAGATTGGCTTTAGCGATCTCCCTGAATTTCCGGGTCTGATTACGGAGGGTCAGGAGGTATTTGTAGACGTCCGGAGGGGTCTTTAGGGGGGCCATTTCCCATTCCTCCTTCACTAGGCTGAGAGGCCCGCGAACGGGGTGTCCGTACAGGAGTTCGAAGGGGCTGAAGCCGAGGGACTTCTCGGTAGGCGAAGAGGAGGCACGGTAGTAGCACGTCCCACTGGCGGCGTAGGGGTTCTTCCAGCCCCATGATCATCCCCTTGAGGGTGCGGTTGAACCGCTCGACCAGTCCGTTCCCCTGGGGGTGATAGGGGGTGGTGAATCGGTAAGTGACTCCGCACTGCTGCCAGAGGGATTTCATATACTTTGAAATAAAGTTCGTACCCCTGTCGCTGACGACTTCCCGGGGGAAGCCCACTCGAGAGAAGATCCCCATCAAGGCTCGACCCACTACTGGGGCTCATATCGTACGAAGGGGGACCGCCTCAGGATAGCGGGTAGCGTGATCCACCAGGACCAGGATGAAGCGATGTCCCTGTGCTGTTCGGGGGTCCAGGGGCCCCACAATGTCTATTCCCACCCTTTCGAACGGGGTGGTCACCACGGGGAATGGTTGTAGGGGTGCCTTGAGTTTGCGGCCGCTCTTCCCACTGGCCTGGCAGGTCGGGCAGGACCGGCAATGGTTGGATACGTCATTTCTCATTTTGGGCCAAAAAAAGTGAGTCACCAGGCGGTGGTAGGTCTTGTCTTGGCCCAGGTGCCCGGCCAGGGGGACATCATGGGCTAGGTTCAACAGGAAGTCTCTGAAGTGGAGGGGCACCACCAGCACTCGCCCGGCCCCCAGTTCTGCGATTTTCTGTTCGCTGTACAAGAGATCATTGTCCCAATAAACCCAGTGGGCCCCGGTGGTGTCTCCTTGGCTCTGGGCGAGCTCTTGCTGTCGCAATCCCTCGAGGGAGGGGCAGGTCTTTTGCTCCTGCCGGAATTGTTCCTGGGTGGGCCCCCCTTCTTGACGCCACTGAGCCAGGTCGGGAAGCTCGGGGGGCTGTGTGGACCCCTCTGGGGTGGGGTCCGGGTGGTCGGTCTGGAGGAAGTCTTCTTCTGGAGTGATCGAGGGCGGAGGTGCTGCCCATTCTGGTTCTTCTGGTCTAGGGATGGTGCGGGTGGCCATGGACCGGGTGGTTACGCACGCCCAGTCCGGGAGACCCAACATCCCCAGATGCTCTCTTCTTTCCACAGCGGCCCACGGGGAGCTCTCGAGATCGTTCCCCAGGAGGCAGTCTACGGGGGCATCGTCACGGACAGTTACTTTCAGCATGCCGGACACTCCTCCCCATTCGAAGGGGACGCAGGCCATCCGACACAGGCTCTCCGAGTTATCTGCCGATCGGACGGGGCAAAGTACGTTTGGTAGGATTTGTTCTGGGGTCACCAGGTGACAGCGGACGGCCGTCACACTGGCCCCGGTGTCACGCAGGGCCTCGGCCTTGCGCCCATTGATGCTCACCCATTGGCTGTACTTCCGAGTGTTGGCGGGCAGGGGAGTCCGCGGGACCATGTCTCTTCCTCCTAGGCATGCCAGGGTCATGGCGGCGGGTTCCCACTCGAACTGCTCCGACTCATAGGTCTCCGTGTCTTCGGAGACTTGTTCTTCTCCCAGGGCGGCGGCCGCCATCTGGCGGGGCCCGGGGGCCTGGTTCTTCGGGCAGGTCGGGTCACTGGCATAGTGGCCGACTCGCTGGCATCGATGACACGTCACGTTAGCTCGGAACCCCGGGCGCATCGGGGGGTTTCCCCGGCCTGCTGGGGCCGGGGTGGCGTTAGTGGTTGCGGCCGGGGCGGCGTCTCTGCCCCGGCCCGGGCCTCCTCCTCCTCCTCGGGGACGATGGTGACCTTGGTTGGTTCTGTTCTGCTCATTCGGCCCACTCCGGGCCACTCGGGTGCTCTCCCACCGGTCAGCCTCGGTGGCGAGCTGCCGGGGTTCAGTCAATTTACTGTCGAGGAGGTGCTGCCTGAGCTCGACAAAGCAGTTGTTGGAGAGGTGCTCCCACACAATGAGATTGAAGAGTTGTTCGTAAGTAGTTACGTTGTTACCCTTGATCCACCCCTCGAAGGCTCGGCTGAAATAGTTCACGTATTCCAACCACGTCGTACCTGGGATCCGGGTGCAGTTGCGGAACCTCTGGCGGTACATTTCGGGTGTAAGTCCATATCGACTGAGGAGGGCGGCCTTCATGTGGTCATAGGACGTCATTTGATGGTCCGGAAGCTGCAGCAGGGCATCACGACCCTCGTTGACGAATCTCCCCCATAGACCGGCTCCCCAGTCACTTCGAGCGACCCGGTGGGCGGTCATGGCAATCTCATAGGCCTTGAACCACTGCTGTATGTCGTCGTTCCGGTGATATTCTCGGACCACATCCTTGGGGATGTGGACCTTCTGCTCGGTAGGACCCGGGGAGTGCGGTTGCTCGGGCACCCCTAGGTTTTTGTTCAGTTTGCGTATTTCTATCTCCGCTAGTTTGCACTCGTGCTCGTATGCCAGTCTTTTTTCTTCGAGGTCTCTCTGTCTCTGTTTTTCCTCTCGCTCTTCTCTGAGCCGTAAGTGTTCTAAGTTTATTTTTTGTTCCGCCAGTTTCAATTCTCCGTCTAATCTGAGTCGTGCCAAGTCTAACTCGTGTAATCTATTTTTTTCCCGCTCTTGGATCTCTTCATGGGAGGGGCCTGTTCTCCGTTCCTCCGTCC
This sequence comes from Lissotriton helveticus, assembly GCF_964261635.1. NCBI lineage: Eukaryota > Metazoa > Chordata > Amphibia > Caudata > Salamandridae > Lissotriton > Lissotriton helveticus. The sequence continues at coordinate 1,402,258,133 of NC_136063.1, read as the reverse complement.
GGGTGGTGTTGACTTCCGGGGCTACGGGGTCCCGGGGGGTTGCGGTATTTGTCTCTGTCCAGGCCTCTAGGGCGTTTTTGAAGTCTTCTTTTGTGCTTAGCCCGGTGGTAGCAATGCCTAAGTCCATGCAAAATTGTTTGAGCTCTCGGTGGTTGTATTCTTCCAGCTTTTCCATCTGGAACTTCTCCGCCGATCCGCTCTCTTTGGTCGTCATTGTGGTTTTAGTCGTAGGGTGAGTTACTGTCTGTACGGTACGCGTTGGTTCGGATCGCGCCGCTAGCCACCAATGTTAGACGGGGACCGGGAGGGCCGGCCGAGCACAGTGATCGCACAGACAGGTAACTTCCCCCCCACAGATGGACACCACACAAAGATTAGGGTAACACCTTTTATAGGCACTTCGGGTAGTAGAGTGGTACGATACAAGGCGATCAGGACACGATGATCCTCTCAATTCTAGTCTCTAGTAAGGGAAGGGGGTAGCGGGACAGTCTTGGTACCCACGGGTACGGGTGTGTAACGGTGATAGCTCACAATCCTCGAGCTCGGTGTTCGGATGGGTCAGACCGCGGCAGCGCCGGCAGGTCCCGAAGAGGTCGTAGGTGGCAACGGGCCGCGGCAGCGCCAGCAGGTCCCAACGAGGATGAAGGTTACAACGGGTCGCGGCAGCGCCAGCAGGTCCCACGAGAATGCAGGTTGCAACGGGCCGCGGCAGCGCCAGCAGGTCCCAACGAGGATGGAGGTTACAACGGGCCGCGGCAGCGCCAGCAGGTCCCACGAGGATGCAGGTTGCAACGGGCCGCGGCAGCGCCAGCAGGTCCCAACGAGGATGAAGGTTACAACGGGCCGCGGCAGCGCCAGCAGGTCCCACGAGGATGAAGGTTACAACGGGCCGCGGCAGCGCCAGCAGGTCCCACGAGGATGAAGGTTACAGAGGGCCGCGGCAGCGCCAGCAGGCAGGACAATAGTTCACAAGGCAGGGCTGTGGCAGCGCCAACAGTCCGTCAAGGATGAGTTCGTCGCGGTGTCTCTCGACTCCAGGATACAACTGCCTTCCTGTCCTGGGGCCGCCCCAGTTATAGGTCTGGCGCCCTTTGATGTCCGGACCCTCGCTCTTGGAGGTCGGGAGGTCCGGTATGAGGGAGTCCAGACACCCAGCAGGGGGGCGGAGCCAGCGCCCGAGGAGGCTGGGGGTGCTCGGCACCTGGCGGGGGAGAGCCATCGACACTTCGTACTCCCATTGACCTGCCAAGTGGGCCGTTCACCTCCTGGGTGGAGGGTGGTGCCGGGATGTCGGGGCCTGGCCAGGCCCAGGGTTGGGGTCGGGCTGAGGCCGCGCGGCCGCGTGGTGCCGTGTCCAAGATGGCGGCTGGGCCGGGCAATGGTGCTGACGGTGGCCCGGGCCCTGTCCTGCGGGGAGGGAGCGAGCCCTTCATGTGGCCTGTCCAACATAAATGAACCGCCAGCGATTAGAAAGGCTCTGATCACCAGGTTAGAGAGACTGTTTGGCAGAGAGAGGAAAGGGGCGCATTCGTGTACACGTCACAAGAAGAAAAGAGAGGCAAATGGAAGAGGAGGGAGCGTAATGGCCTATGTGTAAATGGAAATGAGAGTCGGAACAGCCCACCCCATCAAAAACAAAACAAGCAGTTCCATGCCAGTCAGACTCACGGGGTCAGCGCTACAGCTGCCCAATGCTTGCGTCTCTTGCTCAACTTGTGACCGGGGCTCCAAAGACCCTCAGAGAGAGCTTGAGAAGCAGAAGCACTGCGCTCCGCGCGTGACAACAAATCAGAACTCAACAAGTGTGGCCACAAAGTGAAAGCGGCTCGCGGGCAAATCACGCACAAATTAATTAAATAAACAAGCGCGGTCCTCAAAGTTAAAGAGGACCGCGCTGCAAATAATTAAAAAAGAGTGCTTACCGATTTATGGAGACTGTGTAACGCCACAAGTACAAGATCCATTCCTGATGGGCGGTTACGAAAGACGACAGGGCGGTAACAAGGAGGGACTAAAAAGCCTCACATTGAATTGGAAGCCAGCGTTTACCAAAGACAATGCCACCAGCCAATGAAAAATATGGGCGGGGCTTACATTCTACTTCTAAAACATACCCTACTACAGCATGCCTCGCACAGCGAGCAGCACAAGTGCTGCAACGCTAGGCTCGACCTAAAAATGTTTTTTTTTTGCATCTGATTGGTGATCATGTGGACATAGGGCACAAATGCAGTAATATAACCCGCAAGTGCCCTGCGGCAGGCCTGCTTGCTTTAACTTCTAAGTTGCTTTTGCCATTTCATTTGGTCGAGCCTGGGTAGCACATGCTCTGCTCTGCGAGGCTTGCTGTATTGAGGTAGGGACTTGACGCTCCGCCTGCTCTCTGCCTACATTTTGCATTGGCTTGTATCATTGTGCACTGTAAATTCTATGTCAGGACAGGAGGCTCCGATTATGCTATTTCTCATTTCTTTAATGAAATGCTCAGCAGCCAATATAAAAACAAAAACTACATTTCCCATGAACACTAGGGAATAACCATAGAGTATGCAGTATATAAGGGCACAACACTAGTCCTTCTTCCTCTTTCTTTGCTGCTCCGCAGCCAGTTAAGTGCCTTTCTCTGTATTTCAATGCTTATGTGCTGTTTTCATGCTTAATTATTGACTGTCACTTACTTTGAGTTGGTGCTTTGGAATTTTTTCAGCGCGCTGTTCTTGCGCTTTGTTGGAGCGCTTCGGCTCCGGTTGCCATCGTTACCGCTTTCTTTCGTGCTTTCACCAGTGTCTAACCCAGGGTGGTGTGGAGTGCAAAAAAATGATGGATTTAGGACCAGATCCTTGTACTGGGGTGAATGTATGACATTGTTCTACATTCTGTCCATCAACTGTGCTTATTGCAATTTTCACCCCGAGTGGGCTGGGTATGCTCAGACGTGAGTCCCAGGCTCTCCACACCACTGGAGTCAAGCTATCCAGGCTGATGAAGGCTGATAGCCAGAAACCGGTCCTTGGATGCTTGATTCCGGTCTGGGAAAGACATGGCTTGGTAGTTCGGACTGGACTGTTCCCATGAGGCACAGGGTCAGAGCTGATTTGCATATAGCCAGTGTCTAACCCAGGGTGGTGTGGAGTGCAAAAAAATGATGGATTTAGGCCCAGATCCTTGTACTGGGGTGAATGTATGACATTGTTCTACATTCTGTCCATCAACTGTGTTTTTTGCAATTTTCACCCCGAGCGGGCTGGGTATGCTCAGACGTGAGTCCCAGGCTCTCCACACCACTGGAGTCAAGCTATCCAGGCTGATGAAGGCAGATAGCCAGAAACCGGTCCTTGGATGCTTGATTCCGGTCTGGGAAAGACATGGCTTGGTCGTTCGGACTGGACTGTTCCCATGAGGCACAGGGTCAGAGCTGATTTGCATATAGCCAGTGTCTAACCCAGGGTGGTGTGGAGTGCAAAAAAATGATGGATTTAGGCCCAGATCCTTGTACTGGGGTAAATGTATGACATTGTTCTACATTCTGTCCATCAACTGTGTTTTTTGCAATTTTCACCTGTTCGGCGGCGTGTTTAATTGGGAGCGTGCGTTCACCTCCCTGTGCCTGGGCGCCGGTGTGTTGCCCTGCTATTGTTGTGGAGCGGGAGAAGGGGTTGCCGGCTCGCGTAGAGAGCGCGAGCGCTCTCGAGCCGTGTTTACACGGGCGGCGGTGTCGCGCATGCGCATTGCCACATTTCCGGCTTCTGTGATTCCTCACAGCGCCGGTTGAGTTAACAGTCGTTTTCTGAACGCCCACAGCCTGTGTACTTTTGACCCCGTTCGACGCTGGAGTTCAGGAAATTGCTTCAGTTGTTATCTTTTGCATAGGCTCTGCCTAGAGTGTGCTTTAAGTCTCGGCAGGCTTATCTCCCTCCACGCTTTATTTAATTTAGAGTCGGGTTTGAGCCTGCTCTTTTGGCCTGCTGTGGGCTTTCACACTCCCCCTGCATTGTATCTTTGATACTCCAAATTTAATACAGTCATCTTGTGGGCTCTGAATTGCTACCCTTGTGTATCATGGCGGATTATTATGACGCAGAAGATGACTATTATTATAGGGATGAGGATGATGATTCGCTAGAACATAATTTGGTAGAAGAGCTGGATAAAGGTGTCCAGCAGTCTGTCAATAAGGCACTCGTGCGTGCCATTAATCCTCTTAAGTGTCATTTAAATCAATATGCGCAGCAACAAGGTTGGTTGCCTACGTCTAGAAAGTCCTCCAAGTCTCCTGTCAATCCCCACAAATCTGATTTCCAGAAACTGGCTAAAACTTTGGCGGCTGAGGCTTCTAAGTCTTCTGCGCCTCAGGACACCGACGATTCTGATGATGTTCGTACTTCAGATTCTGAGCATGGTTCGCCCCCGCCCAGAAAACGTATCCGCAAGGAACATTTTGTTGACGCTCCTGAGCGTCCCTCGGTGTTGAACTTTGAACCCGCCGATATCGTCCATCCGAATTCTTCCTCATGGTTGCCCTCACCTGCAGTTGCAGCTTATGTTCAGGCCCACATTCGCCAGCCGTTTGATGCTTCTGTTAGAGCCAGAGTCCGTTCTGAATGCCCGAGGCCTGATCTCGCGGATCATTTAGCGGAGACGCCAGAGATAGATCCCATGATGGTGACCTATTTGTAGAAGTATGCAAAGGACCCGAAAAAGGGTCTTGGAGGTCTTGCCAAGACAAATTACTTGATATGCTTGGTCCTCTGACCAAGATTCTGGATCTGGGATTTCAAGCAAAGGAGGCCTCAGCTCTTGTGGATCCTGATGAACTGATAGAACGGGCACAAAGGGCTGTCTGTCAATTGAGTAACGCCAATTGTGCAGTTTCTTCTGAGCGGCGTCGGTCAATTCTGTTGAAATTGGACCTGAAACTGGCAGAGTTATCGACCTCTGAGTCGGGTCCGGAAGCGCAAGGTCTTTTGTTTGGGCAACCTTTCTTGAAGGAGCTTACAAAATTTGTCTCCACCTTCAGTGGCATCGACAAAGCGCAGGCTTCCTTGCGCCGGGCTATGCGTCCGGTTTTTGCCAAGGCCGCACGAAATCGTGGACGCTCGTTCGGCCGAGGGTCAAACCAACAGTCCCACCGTGGTGGGGGACACGACTCCGGATTCTCCACCAGAGCGAATTTCTATCTCTCCCGCAAGAGGAAAGGACAATATGGAAAAGGCCGTTCCGGAGGACAGCAGGGTCATTACCAGGACATCATGCTTGCGATGTGATTTTGGGGGGCAGAGTACAGTTTTTCCTTAACAACTGGCGCTTGATCTCCAGCGATGCATGGGTGCTAGAAACCGTTCAAGGGTTCAAGATAGAGTTCTATCACCCTCTGCATCAGACCCGTCCTCCCCCTCTTTTAAGTTTTTCCCTGAAAGAACAAGCTTGCCTTTCAGAGGAAATCAACGTTCTACTGAAAAAGGGGGCGATTCTTCCAACCGCACGTCATCCGAAGGGTTTTGCCAGCTCAGTCTTTCTGGTCGAGAAGAAAGGAGGCGGGTCTCGCCTGGTTCTCAACCTGAAAGACTTCAACGGAGGGGTTGTGTACCGGCACTTCAAGATGGAGGGCATCCATCTCTTGCGGGATCTCCTTCGCGAAGGAGACTGGATGGTCTGTCTGGATCTCAAGGACGCGTATCTGTCGATTCCGATCTTCAAGCCTCATCGGCGGTTCCTCCAGTTTCAATGGAAGGGGGTTTGGTACGAGTATCAGGTTCTCCCGTTCGGCCTTTCGTCCGCACCGTGGTGCTTCACGAAACTTCTGAGGCCGGTTGTGGAACATCTCCGCGCTCGAGGTATACGTCTGATTATTTATTTGGACGATATTCTCCTCATGGCAAATTGTCCGCTCAGGCTCCTGACTCATCTGGAGTGGTCCATCGATCTTTTGCAATCTCTCGGTTTTCTGATCAACGTTCCGAAATCGGTTTTGACTCCGACGCAATCGATAGATTTTCTGGGTTTCAGGATAGATTCAGTTGCCTGTCAGCTTCTCTTACCCGCTCAAAAAATTCGTTACATCAAGAGGGAGTTGACATCTGTTCTTTCCAGACAGACTGTGTCATTGAGATCGTTGGCACGTGTAGTAGGTCTGATGGCATCTTCCATTCAGGCAATCTTCCCGGGACCGCTGCATTACCGAGCGATGCAGCGTCTAAAAATCCAACATCTCCGCAAAGGCCTCAGGTACTCAGATCAGATTCCTCTGTCGGAGGAGGTGAGGTGGGAGATGCAATGGTGGCTAGACCACATGGAGGCCTGGAATGGTCGAGCTCTCTTCGGTGCATCGCCGGAACTGGTGATCGAATCCGATGCCAGTCGCTGGGGTTGGGGAGCCCACTGCGGCCCAGTCTCGACGGGGGGTCGTTGGTCTCCTCGGGAGTTCTCTCTCCACATAAACTGTCTGGAACTCCTGGTGGGTTCTTTTGCGATCAAGTGCTTTACTCCCCATCAGTCCAACTGCTGCATTCTTCTCCGGATGGACAACGTGTCTGCAGTCCGGTATGTCAACAAACTGGGCGGGACTTGGTCCAAAGTGCTTGCGGAGATCGCCAAGGACTTTTGGCATTCTTGCCTGCAGCGGAAGATCACTGTTATTGCAGAATATCTTCCGGGTCGCCACAATCAAATTGCGGGTTGGCATTCAAGGCATCTACGGGACTTCAGCGACTGGAGGCTTCACCCTCACGTGTTCCGCTCTCTTCTTCGGCGTTGGGGCCAGTGTCAAATAGACAAATAGACCTGTTTGCCTCTCGCCTCAACACACAGCTTCCGCTGTTTTACAGTTGGAGACCGGATCCGCTGGCCCTAGCCACGGATGCCTTTCTCCAAGCTTGGCCCTCGACTCTATGCTATGCGTTTCCCCCATTCATGATGATCCACAGAGTTCTAGCTTACACCACACGGTTTCAAGCGGATCTGATTCTGATTACTGCGTTCTGGAGGGCTCAAGCGTGGTTCCCGGTTCTCCTGGAAATGTGTTGCGAGACTCCCCTCCTTCTTCCCCAGAAGTGGAATCTCTTGCTGGATCCTCTAGAAGGTCCGCATCCCCTGATTCTGTCCGGATCCCTCCAGTTGCTGGCGTGGCGGATCTCGGGGACCGCTGGATGATCCCAGGCATTTCTAGCGACGCTTCCAAGTTCATTAGTGAGGCCTGGTCTCCCAATACTCACAAACGATACAAGGGTGCTTGGAAGCGCTGGTGTGATTGGTGTGTTCAACGGGAAGTTGATCCCGTTTCAGCAGATGTCTCTTTGATAATTAACTTTCTGGCGTCCCTAGCCTCTTCAGGTCTAGCTTATAGGACAGTCAACAATTTTCGCTCCGCCATCTCGGCTGGTCATCTCCAGATTGATGGAAAGCCTGCTGGTGAACACCCTTTCATTTCCAAATTACTTAAGGGTATTCGTCTTTCGAAACCGCCAACTCCTAAGTATGTCTCTTTATGGGATGTTTCCATCGTTTTGCGGTTCTTGAGGCATGGCCTTCGAATCCGCTCTTATCCCGTAAGCAGTTGTCTGCAAAGTTGACCATGTTGTTGTGTCTTGTCTCTTGTAAACGGGTGTCTGATGTCCGTGCGTTGGATCTTGCGGGTTGCTGTTTTACGCCGGAAGGCGTTACATTTCGTCTTTCCAGGCGTACCAAATCTAATACTGAGGTGATTACGTATCCCTCTTTTCCCGCTCATCCCAACCTTTGCGTTGTGCAGTGCCTCAAGGATTATGAAGGAAGTACTGCTTCTTTACGTTCAGATATGCAGGGCCAATTGTTGATTGCTTTGCAAAAACCTTTTCGCCCTGTGACTCTGGCTACTTTGGCACGCTGGGTGAGATGGCTCATGACGGAAGCGGGCATTGATGTATCTGTGTTTGCTGCACATTCTGCACGTGGGGCGATGGCTTCTAAAGCTTTCTCCTTGGGTGTCACTCTTTTTGACATTATGAAAGCAGCGGATTGGTCATCTGATTCAGTTTTTAAAACATTTTATTATAAACCCATTGATCATATTGCTTCTGTGGTGGTGCAACAGCTTTAAACAAGCATAATCGGAGCCTCCTGTCCTGACATAGAATTCCAAATTTGCAAACATACATGACAAGAATTTTCAATTCTATTAAGGACAAGGAGGCGAGGATTATCCCACCCATTGTTTTTGATTTGCATTGTTATTTGCTGTAATATGTATTGATGATGTTGCACAATTGTCTCTTCTCTTGTTTTACCCCCCCCCCCCCCCCCAATTTTGCATTCATTATTTGCACTTTTTGGGTATTACGGCTATATGTCTCTTTTCAGGTTCCGACCAGAAGTAGAGTTTGCCGGTCTCATCTGTCTCTATGTTCTTCTACTACCTGCGTCCAGTTCCTTTGGATTTCTGCGGCGTGTTTGGTCTTGTTCCTTTTGTTCTACGTTGGATTGCCTTTTGAACTTGAACTGTTTTCTCAACAAAGAAAGAGGAAGAAGGACTAGTGTTGTGCCCTTATATACTGCATACTCTATGGTTATTCCCTAGTGTTCATGGGAAATGTAGTTTTTGGTTTTATATTGTCTGCTGAGCATTTCATTAAAGAAATGAGAAATAGCATAATCCTTGCCTCCTTGTCCTTAATAGAATTGAAAATTCTTGTCACGTATGTTTGCAAATTTTGAATTGTGGTTGTTCATTGGTCAAACGGTTTAGTAGTCCCTCCTTAATACCGCCTTGCCTCATTTTGTAACCTCCCATGGCGACACTCCTTGTTACGTGTGTTGTTGCTTGGTAGGCTTTAATTACAGCCTCCAAGCACTATTTTCTCAAATGAACACGCTCTCTCCTAATGCTTTTTCACATTTTTATAGCATGTATTTGCAATGCAAAAGGTCTCACATTTGCAAGAGTTTAAGCTATTGGCACTGTAAATTACAATGCCTTTTAAGTATCTGTTTTAAAAACATCACATAAATAAAAGGCATTGTCATTTACAATGCCAATAGCTCAAACTCTCATTAAAGCGAGACCTATTGCATTGCAAATGCTTATCAATCCTGGCCAGGAAATGCAAGAATAAAGGCTATTGGGGATATTTCCAAGTCAGTTTTAATCACATTTACACTGAGTCTGTGCACGTTCAGAACTCCCAGACTTTTACGTTTGTATTGTTTTCCACTCTCCTATGCTCCAATCCAGGCATTGGTCTGTGCAAGGATGTTGCTAGCAAGCCCAATGATGAAGAATGGCAATATTTATAGATGAGGACATAAAAAAAGAATTGCAGTTTTGTTGGCGCCACACTAATTTGTGTGAGTTTTACTTTCCTTCTGTTCCTTTTTGTGTGTGTAAGGTTATTTGGTTAGGAGGTTGGTTTAGGAGAGGTACCTCTAACTCCTTAATTGTGTGTGTTTTACTGCTATTAGGGCTGGCAGGTCCCTTCAGTAAGGAATATGGGTAGGCCCAATACCATTGCAAGATGGCTTCCCCATTAGTGTTACTCTCCTTTCCATGACTTGTTGCAACTTACGTACTATATTGATTGCTCTAGGCTACTAGGAATGCCATTTTAGGATGGGGCCTTAGTGTGGTGAAGGAGAGAAATGGAACCCCCAAGATTGGGCACACTTGATGAGCAGAGAGTGGGGGGGGGCGGGGGTGCTCCCAGCCAGATGCCTGCAATGCTCTGGTCAGGTCTGGCACAGTTAAAAGAAACATGGGGGGTATCTAAATATGGAATGAAGCAATTGCTATTAAACTGCCTTTAATTGCATTTAGAAAATTTGCTCTGTATACAACTATGCCCCTTGACCTGCTGTAAGATGGCGGTCTATTCTGTAAGATCATTTGGTTTGAGTGGAGGGACGCGGGACCAGATTTCGGGCTCCGGAAGTGAATCACAACTTCCGGGCCCAACCACCAATCAGATACTCGCAGCTGGCAGCCCACACACTTGAAAACAGATGCCTTGCAGAGGACGCGCGCAGAAGGCGCGCCAAAGGCAAGCCCGTCTGCGCGCGCCCGAGCGGGCTCAGGGGCCACAACCCCTGGCAGTTCATTGAGCGGCGTCCTTACCTACAGTGCCCTGACACTTCGGAGCCTGGCAGGCCCCATGGACCCAAAATGCATGTACTTAATAGACACTGCAAACGGCTCCACCGGTTGTTCCCACTGCCACTTCAAGTTCAAGTTCCAGCCAGGAATGGATTCAGCCCATTCCCTTTGCCCTCCCATAAAACTTTACCTACTGAACTGCCGCTCTATGTCTAAGCATGCAACTGAGCTCCTACTGATAATAGAAGATCTTAGCCCGGACGCATTATTTCTTACTGAGACCTGGCTTCAGGCTGATTCAGACCCAGTTGTCACACAAACCCTACCCCCCGGCTACCTGATCCAAAGAGCGGATCGCAAAACTGGCAGAGGGGGAGGGTTAGCGATAATCTTCAAGGACCAGTTCCAATGCCGGTCTTCCACAGAGGACCTCCCGGACTGCGAAAATATGAATTTTTCATTAAAATTCTCGCCCACTAACACGTTCTCTGGCCTACTGCTCTACCATCCCCAAGGACCTCCGGGCCAATTTCTTAATGCTCTCCCAACCATGGTCGCCAACTTAGCTCTCTCCCCATCCAATTACACGATTCTAGGGGATCTCAATATTCACCTCGACGACCGCGCTGATAACATGGCTAATGAACTTGTACCCAGTCTTTCAGCCTTACAAATCACCCAGAAAGGCTTCGCGCCAACTCACATAAAAGGTCATCTTCTGGACGCCGTGTTCAGTAATTCACGGCATCTCCAGAGTAATACACCCATCCGCCTCCCTTGGACCGACCACGCATTAATCCCTTTCATCTGGACAATCACAGCCAGCACTTCCCCCAAGAGCAACACTAAGACATACAACAGGAAATGGTCGAACCTCTCCGCTAGCCAGTGGTCCAACCTCTTAGAGAACACCCTACCACCCCCTAGCCCAGACCCAGAGAGGGCGAACAACAACTTCAACCTTTGGATCCAAAGCTCTTTAGACACGCTAGCCCCCACAAGATCTATTCATAAAAGATCTAACCGTAGGCGTGCACCGTGGTTCTCCACAAAACTAAAAGAGCTCAAACAAACTTGTAGGAAGTTAGAAAGGAGCTGGAGACCGAACACTACAGAAGAAGGGAAATCAATCTACAGAGAGGCAATAAGGAAATATAAAGTAGAAATAAAAACTGCACAATCCTCCTTCTATGAGGAGAAGATCGGTGTGGCAGCAAACTCCCCTAGGGAGATTTTCCGCATAGCCAAATCCCTGATCACCATACCTCAAAAAACAAGCATTTGCAATGCAATAGGTCTCGCATTATGAAAGTTTGAGCTATTGGTCTTGTAAATGACAATTTTTTTTATTTATGTGTTGATTTTGAAAATAGCTAAATTAATAGCTTTGTCATTTTCAATGCCAATAGTTATAACTTTCGCACATGTGACGACTATAGCATTTGTAATGCAACATGTTTTGTATTTACGTGACTTAGATGTATTGATATTACAAATAGCAACGGCTTTTAATTTTTTTAAATAATTAATACTTAAATAAAAGTGATTGTAATTTATATTGGCAATAGCTTAAACTTTTGTAAATATCGTTTGTGAAAATTATGTTCAGTGTATTTTATTGTGATGAAAATCCAAGAACAGAAGTGAAATAACATCTTTTTGTGACATTTGTAATAAAGCTTGAAACATTGAGAGAACATAATTGAACCAGTTGTTGTTGAATGGTTGCACAGATTGATGCTGTGATGTCGCGGAGTGGTGCTGAGGTGGTGCTGTGGTGGTGCTGTGGTGGTGCTGAGTGGTGCTGTGGTGGTGCTGAGTGGTGCTGTGGTGGTGCTGAGTGGTGCTGTGGTGGTGCTGAGTGGTGATGTGGTGGTGCTGAGTGGTGCTGTGGTGGTGCTGAGTGGTGCTGTGGTGGTGCTGAGTGGTGCTGTGGTGGTGCTGTGTGGTGCTGTGTGCTGAGTGGTGCTGTGGTGGTGCTGAGTGGTGCTGTGGTGGTGCTGAGTGGTGCTGTGGTGGTGCTGAGTGGTGCTGTGGTGGTGCTGAGTGGTGCTGTGGTGGTGCTGCTGAGTTCTCTCTGCACTCTGCACTCTGAATCTGCACTCTGAATCTGCACTCTGAATCTGCACCCTGAATCTGCACTCTGCACTCTGAATCTGCACTCTGCACTCTGATTCTGCACTCTGCACTCTGAATCTGCACTCTGAATCTGCACTCTGAATCTGCACTCTGAATCTGCACTCTGAATCTGCACTCTGCACTCTGAATCTGCACTCTGCACTCTGAATCTGCACTCTGCACTCTGAATCTGCACTCTGCACTCTGAATCTGCACTCTGCACTCTGAATCTGCACTCTGAATCTGCACTCTGAATCTGCACTCTGCACTCTGAATCTGCACTCTGAATCTGCACTCTGCACTCTGAATCTGCACTCTGAATCTGCACTCTGAATCTGCACTCTGCACTCTGAATCTGCACTCTGAATCTGCACTCTGAATCTGCACTCTGAATCTACACTCTGCACTCTGCACTCTGAATCTGCACTCTGAATCTGCACTCTGCACTCTGAATCTGCACTCTGAATCTGCACTCTGAATCTACACTCTGCACTCTGCACTCTGAATCTGCACTCTGCACTCTGAATCTGCACTCTGAATCTGCACTCTGAATCTGCACTCTGCACTCTGAATCTGCACTCTGAATCTGCACTCTGAATCTGCACTCTGAATCTGCACTCTGAATCTGCACTCTGCACTCTGAATCTGCACTCTGAATCTGCACTCTGAATCTGCACTCTGAATCTGCACTCTGCACTCTGAATCTGCACTCTGAATCTGCACTCTGCACTCTGAATCTGCACTCTGAACTCTGAATCTGCACTCTGAATCTGCACTCTGAATCTGCACTCTGAATCTGCACTCTGCACTCTGAATCTGCACTCTGAATCTGCACTCTGAATCTGCACTCTGAATCTGCAATCTGCACTCTGAATCTGCACTCTGAATCTGCACTCTGCACTCTGAATCTGCACTCTGAATCTGCACTCTGAATCTGCACTCTGAATCTGCACTCTGAATCTGCACTCTGAATCTGCACTCTGAATCTGAACTCTGCACTCTGAATCTGCACTCTGAATCTGCACTCTGAATCTGCACTCTGCACTCTGAATCTGCACTCTGAATCTGCACTCTGCACTCTGAATCTGCACTCTGCACTCTGAATCTGCACTCTGCACTCTGAATCTGCACTCTGAATCTGCACTCTGAATCTGCACTCTGAATCTGCACTCTGAATCTGAACTCTGAATCTGCACTCTGCACTCTGAATCTGCACTCTGAATCTGCACTCTGCACTCTGAATCTGCACTCTGCACTCTGAATCTGCACTCTGAATCTGCACTCTGCACTCCGAATCTGCACTCTGAATCTGCACTCTGCACTCTGAATCTGCACTCTGCACTCTGAATCTGCACTCTGCACTCTGAATCTGCACTCTGAATCTGCACTCTGCACTCTGAATCTGTACTCTGAATCTGCACTCTGAATCTGCACTCTGCACTCTGAATCTGCACTCTGCACTCTGAATCTGCACTCTGAATCTGCACTCTGAATCTGCACTCTGAATCTGCACTCTGCACTCTGAATCTGCACTCTGAATCTGCACTCTGAATCTGCACTCTGAATCTGCACTCTGCACTCTGAATCTGCACTCTGAATCTGCACTCTGCACTCTGAATCTGCACTCTGAATCTGCACTCTGAATCTGCACTCTGAATCTGCACTCTGCACTCTGAATCTGCACTCTGAATCTGCACTCTGAATCTGCACTCTGAATCTGCACTCTGCACTCTGAATCTGCACTCTGAATCTGCACTCTGAATCTGCACTCTGAATCTACACTCTGCACTCTGCACTCTGAATCTGCACTCTGAATCTGCACTCTGCACTCTGAATCTGCACTCTGAATCTGCACTCTGAATCTACACTCTGCACTCTGCACTCTGAATCTGCACTCTGCACTCTGAATCTGCACTCTGAATCTGCACTCTGAATCTGCACTCTGAATCTGCACTCTGAATCTGCACTCTGAATCTGCACTCTGAATCTGCACTCTGCACTCTGAATCTGCACTCTGAATCTGCACTCTGAATCTGCACTCTGAATCTGCACTCTGCACTCTGAATCTGCACTCTGAATCTGCACTCTGAATCTGCACTCTGAATCTGCACTCTGCACTCTGAATCTGCACTCTGAACTCTGAATCTGCACTCTGAATCTGCACTCTGAATCTGCACTCTGAATCTGCACTCTGCACTCTGAATCTGCACTCTGAATCTGCACTCTGAATCTGCACTCTGAATCTGCACTCTGAATCTGCAATCTGCACTCTGAATCTGCACTCTGAATCTGCACTCTGCACTCTGAATCTGCACTCTGAATCTGCACTCTGAATCTGCACTCTGAATCTGCACTCTGAATCTGAACTCTGCACTCTGAATCTGCACTCTGAATCTGCACTCTGAATCTGCACTCTGCACTCTGAATCTGCACTCTGAATCTGCACTCTGCACTCTGAATCTGCACTCTGCACTCTGAATCTGCACTCTGAATCTGCACTCTGCACTCTGAATCTGCACTCTGCACTCTGAATCTGCACTCTGAATCTGCACTCTGAATCTGCACTCTGAATCTGAACTCTGAATCTGCACTCTGCACTCTGAATCTGCACTCTGCACTCTGAATCTGCACTCTGCACTCTGAATCTGCACTCTGAATCTGCACTCTGCACTCCGAATCTGCACTCTGAATCTGCACTCTGCACTCTGCACTCTGAATCTGCACTCTGCACTCTGAATCTGCACTCTGCACTCTGAATCTGCACTCTGAATCTGCACTCTGCACTCTGAATCTGCACTCTGCACTCTGAATCTGCACTCTGAATCTGCACTCTGCACTCTGAATCTGCACTCTGAATCTGCACTCTGAATCTGCACTCTGCACTCTGAATCTGCACTCTGAATCTGCACTCTGAATCTGCACTCTGAATCTGCACTCTGAATCTGCACTCTGAATCTGCACTCTGAATCTGCACTCTGCACTCTGAATCTGCACTCTGAATCTGCACTCTGAATCTGCACTCTGAATCTGCACTCTGCACTCTGAATCTGCACTCTGCACTCTGAATCTGCACTCTGAATCTGCACTCTGAATCTGCACTCTGCACTCTGAATCTGCACTCTGAATCTGAATCTGCACTCTGAATCTGCACGCTGAATCTGCACTCTGCACTCTGAATCTGCACTCTGAATCTGCACTCTGAATCTGCACTCTGCACTCTGAATCTGCACTCTGAATCTGCACTCTGAATCTGCACTCTGAATCTGCACTCTGCACTCTGAATCTGCACTCTGAATCTGCACTCTGAATCTGCACTCTGCACTCTGAATCTGCACTCTGAATCTGCACTCTGAATCTGCACTCTGTATCTGCACTCTGAATCTGCACTCTGAATCTGCACTCTGAATCTGCACTCTGAATCTGCACTCTGAATCTGCACTCTGAATCTGCACTCTGCACACTGCACTCTGCACTCACAATCTGCACACTGCACTCTGCACACTGCACTCTGCACTCTACATATGGTATGTTATGCTTACATACGTTCCATATATTATCCATGTATATGCCACATTTAGTTAAGAATATATGTTCTGTTTAGTTACATTACTTTGTTTGTATACCCTTTTATGCTGCTCTAAAGTTATTTCAATGGGTGAAATGCAGAGCCTGGCCGAGATTAACAAGGCAGTGCTGGGAGGGGGGCTGCGCACCAACTGAAGTGCTCTGGTTGCACGGCTTGCGGCCGTGTGAAGTGATAAGCCTTGAACGGCCTGCGGCCGTGTGAAGTGATAAGCCTTTGAAGTATGGGAGTGTGGGAGGAGTGCTGCTACGGCCTGGGGGAAGCTGGCTGGGGAGGGGGAGGAGAAATGAATGCAAGGCTGTGGGGAACAGAGTTTATGGCCCAAAAGCGCGTGCCTGTGGCCACGTGAACTTCAAGAAAACGCCAAGGACCGAAGCCCTTGGTTTGAAGAGTATTTCGAGCACTTGAATTCTCGTTCCTCAATGCGCTTGCGCGCATTTAAGGTCACGAGACCTAAAAAACAATCAGGAAGATGCACTCCCCCGGTGCAACAATCTCGCAGAATTTTTCCACCAAAAAATTGAACGTATTGCCCGCTCCTTCCCTCCATCCCAGGACGACTCCTGTGAGACCGACACAAGGAACCCTCCCCCCTTTCCCCACTGTTCCCTTGCAGAGTTCCCCTTATTAGATGAAGACTCCCTAAAAGCAATCATGCCCAGAGTAACCTCGGGTTCTCCACTAGACCCTGCCCCTCCCGATACCTTCCCTTAGTCGCCAATTGTTAGACCTGGCATCATTGGCATGAGTCTCTCCTCCATTTTTTCCTGTTTGCCTCCTCTGTTTACGATGTTTTTGCTGGTATATTGCTTTGGGCACTGTGCCACTGCTGATCAGTGCCACAGTGCAAGTGCTCCCTATGTGAAATTGCTGTATTGATTGAATTCCATGTTTGGCTTATTTGGTTTACTATTAGTCCCTAGTAGAGTGCACCAAGAGTGCCAGGGCTTGTAAATACAAGTGCTGCTCGTGGGCTTGCAGCACGTGTTGTGCCACCCACAAGAGCGGCCTAGTAAAAGTATGTCTGAAGGTCTACCATTGCTAGACCAAGTGCGGTCTGACTGTCACTAGGACTGCGCAAGTTCACCTACTTGCCAGTCCCTAAACCTTCCCTTAACTTCATGTTAGTCACCCCTATGGTAGGCCCAAGGGCAGGGTGCATTGTAAGCATAAGGTAGGACAAGCCTGACAAGGTTGGCATGTCCTAATAGTGAATTACAGCCATATTCGTTTTTCACTATTATAATGTTACCTGCTCTCCATCAGTTAGAATGGGCTGCCAGGATTATTAATGCTATAATCCTAGCGGGCTCGGGGAGCATGGTGCAATGTCGAGTTTGGTATCCCTGAACTCAGGGTTTGATAACGCATCCGTTTGGGTGGATGATTTTTGGACTCTGTGTTTGAAAATAGCACTTTTAGAAAGTAGCTATTTTCTTGTCTAACTGTCTACCGGTCTCTGCTGGTTCTGGTGTGCGTGTGACAGGAGCTGGGTGGCTCCAGAGGTCTGAATGAGTCAGTGTGGGATGAGTGGGGCATTTGCATTGAGAGTAGGGGAAGAGTAGCTCCTGATAGCCTGCCCTGCCAGATACAATGCTGGCTCCGCCCCCCTGCCAGGCGACTGATGACTCTGTGCCTGCCAGGGACTTTCCTGGCCCCACCTCCTGCCGGGCAACTGATGGCCCTGCCCCTGCCAGTGACAATGCTGGCTCCGCTCCTGCTGGGCGGCTGAAGACTCTGCCCTGCACAGTGAATAGGCCAGGTGCCTCGGCCTGGCAACACCCACAACAAACCCAAGATGGGGGGAAATTCCCCTGCATGGACAAAGGGATCAAAGCCAAAAAGGGGTATAGAGAAGGACCCCTGAACCAAGAATTTAGATCACTTCTGACAAGGAAACCTGAACCAAGGACAAGAAGCCTGCTGATCCAAGGACTGCCTACCCCTTCTGCCAGAGTGCTGTTTGTTGGGGGAATCCTGCAGTTGCTTCTTTATTTTTGCCAAGGAACCAGGAGAGAGGAACTGAGTGTGTACTCTCAAGCTTTGCTAAAGAAAATCTCCAAGGGCTGGAAGAGTGCCAGCCTCCTGTTGAAGTCACAGGGCCAAAGGACTTCATCTGTTTGCTAAAAGTGCTTGTTACTGAAACCTGAAATCCAGCACCTCTGAAGAATCCAGCAATCTCGACGCCGACGGACGCCGCCGAATTCAGCTCGACATCGTGAGTCCAGTGTCCCGCACCTTTGACGCCGGCCGCACGGCCCGATCGACGCCAGTAGTGACGCCAGTGAGTAGCGAGTTCGGCTCCAGCTCCAAGTGACCCTGTGTCGAAGCCGCCGCTGATCGCATCAACATCGAGCCCTCTCGACGCCGTGAGCGATGCTCACTCTTGCAACCTCATCATCGACATCGACGACGACGCCGTATCCTGCTTCACCTCGTGAGCGCTGCTCCTGCCTGACTTCGGTCGACGCTGCTGCAGATCGCCCCGACTCCGAGGCCCGATCGACGCCGAAGACGCGACGCCGGACATCTCGACGCCGCTGATCATCGAGTGCTTCACTTTTCCAAGGTACTGTGTTGTTGGGGTCTGTGCGACTCCGGGCTCGACGTAGCGCTCCTCGCGGTCGACGCCGAACCTTTGGATTAACTTTGCCTCGAAGTCGTGTGACTACCGTGTGGGTTACATTGTTGCCAAGAACTGTGTTTTAAAGAAGAAGAGTTGCTTTTGATACTAAAGACTTTGTGCTAAGAAGAAACCGTGCTTGAACTATTATTTTTCCTTCCAAGAGTATTTATTAAGACTGTGGTATATTTTTGTCGTTATTTGGTCTTGTGCTAAGCCTTATATAAAAATCCTTATTTTTATAATACTACTGTGTCGTGTCCATTTGTAGTGTATTCACTTTATTACTGTATGTGGTCATAAATGCTTAACGCACTGCCTCTGAGAGAAGCCTGTCTGCTTTGCCAAGCTACCAAGGGGGTGAGCAGGGGTTATCTAAGTGTGTGATCCCCTTGCCCTGACTGGAAAAGGTGTGTCCCTATTTGTCAGAAGTGTATACCTCTGCCAACTAGAGACAGCCGCTTCTAACATTGGTGGGTCAGCGGTGAGGATTTGAACTTTGCATTTATGACCCATGTGCAGTGATTAGTGTGCGCTACATAGTGAAAGCAGACCATAGCGCAGCCACAATCTGTTTTGGTTGGATATTCTATTTTTGTTCTCTGCTTTCCTGGAGCTTGATTTTTGAAACTGCCAGGTTTGACCATGAGTGATGCCGGAGTCACTACCCCTGTTGTTGTTGTGGAGGAGTTTGATAGGAGTAAGATAAAGGATTACAAGTTACAGGATCTGAAATCCTTTTGCAAGCAATTTAAAGTTCCTACCACAGGCTGCAAAAACAAACCAGAATATCTCAAAGCTTTTGAGGCCTGGTTAGAGGCCAGAGATCCCGCTAATGTGGTGGTGGTACCACTTGCGGAAGGGGAGGAGGAGGTGCCAGTGAATGGCCCCACATCCCCTCCCGGCAGCCGTGTTTCCTCCAAAGGTCTTTCTCCTGAAGAAAGAGAAGAAAGGGCGAAGGAGCGAGCATACAACATGGAAATGGCAAAACTTAAGATAGATGGGCAGTTGGAGATAGAGAATGCAAGAGGCAGGAGAGAAGCTGATATGGAGATCAAAAGGTTGGAGTTTGAAAGAGAAAAATTAGCTTTTGAGCGTGAGAGAATGGTGAGAGACATGGAGCTCAAAGCTAAGGAGTTAGAATTGAATCCATCTGGTGGCAGCATCCCATCTGTGCCTGCAGAAAGTAGGTTTTATTTTCCCAAAGATGTGATCAAAGATTTTCAGAAGAATGAGGATATTGGTCAATGGTTTAAAGCATATGAGTTAGCATTGTTGGCCCACCGGGTCCCTGAGAAGGATTGGGGAGCGGGGTTGTGGGGTCGCTTTGTGAATGAGGGAAGAGATACCCTGTTAGACATGCCTGTTGAGGATAGGATGTCTTATACTCATATGAAGGATGCTTTAATGTTAAGGTATGGCCTAACCCCAGAAAAGTACAGACAGGCCTTTAGAGAATGTAAGAAGTTGCCTGGTACTACGTGGGTGGAATATGTGTCATATTTTTGCAGAGGCATGGATGGTTGGGTAAAGGGCAGCAAAGAGGAAAGTTATGATGCTCTATATGATTTGTTTGCTTGGGAGCACTTGTCTAATAACTGTTTTCCAGAGCTGCGCCAGCACCTTATTGATAGCAAGATATCTAACCCTAGAAAACTTGCTGAGGAGGCGGACCGCTGGGTCAGTACCAGGGTCCACAAGGGTCCAGTGGGAGACTCAGCCAAAGGTGGGCAGGGTCCCCAGCAGAAGAGTGGGGGGGACAAGGGTAAACAGAAGGAGTTCCAAAAAGGGCCCCAAAGTAATCCCCAAGGGTACCAAGGGAAGGGTTCCCAGCCTCCCCCAGAGAAGAAGTCAGAGGCCCCGACAGGTAAACCTGTTCGTAGGGGACCACTGACCTGCTTCGCCTGTAAACAGGTGGGACACCGTTTTTATGATCCCATTGTCCCCTGAAGAACTCTACTGCACCACCACGTGCAGCCCCCATCAGTTGGCGAGTGTAGCCCTGGGAGGGGAGGAGATGGTTGCCCATGGTGGGGAGGGTCCCGCAGAAATGTCCCTGGTCTCTTTAGGAGACATGGAAATGGTCCCTCCACCCCCTCTGCCTAGTAACACTAAGAAATATAGGCAGTGGGTGACCATTAATGGCCATAGAGTGGAAGCTCTCAGAGACACCGGAGCGAGTGTGACAGCTGTCAAGTGTCACTTGGTGTCCAGAGAGCAGGTTGTTCCCCACGCATTCTACCCTGTGATAGCTGCTGACAACTCCCAGAGAGAGTGTGAGGTAGCTCAAGTTTCCTTTGAATGGGGGGGAGTTTCAGGTACTCTTCAGGTTGCTGTAAGGCCCACCATGCCTGTTGATTGTCTCCTGGGCAATGATTTGGAAGACTCCCCTTGGGCTAAGGTGGAGAGGGAGACACATTTGAAAATGTTGGGTGTGCCAGAGTGGGTGTGTGCAACCACTCGATCGATGACAGCAAGTAAGGGTGTTGATGGTGTTCTGGAGCCTGAAAGTATGGCCCAGGACCCAACTGTGAAGAGAAGAGGCAGGGGGCGCGGGAAACCGTCCCCCATAGTTCCCGTGGTCCAGGAGGAGGCAGACCCTGAGGGGTATGCCCTGGAACCACAGGTGAACAAGTTGCTGAACTGGGAGACCTGCCCGAGCTGACCCACTGGCAGCAGGATGGTGGTCCCTCCAGGGAAGAATTTTGTGCAGAACAGAAAGTGTGCCCTTCTCTTGTGGGTATGAGGCAGCAGGCCTCAGCCCAGACAACAGGTGATCAGTCAGGATCACATTTGGTCTACTGGGAGAACGATCTCCTGTATAGCGAGCCTAAGGCTGCTGAGCCTGGGTCAGCCCGTGTGCTGGTGGTACCCCAGCGCTTCCGAGCCTTCCTACTGGGTTTGGCTCATGACGTTCCGTTAGCTGGACATCTGGGGCAGGACAAGACCTATGACAGGCTTGTCACCCATTTTTATTGGCCTCAGATGAGAAGGGATACAGATATCCATTGCAAGACCTGTCAAACTTGCCAGGCAAGTGGGAAAAGTGGGCGGAAGCAGAAGGCTCCCCTCCAGCCTTTTCCCGTGGTCAGTACCCCCTTTGACCGGGTGGGGATTGACATTGTTGGGCCCCTGGACCCCAAGACAGCCCTGGGCAACAGGTTCATCCTGGTCTTGGTGGACCATGCCACACGGTACCCGGAAGCCATCCCTCTCAGAACAGTGACGGCCCCCGTGGTGGGACGGGCACTGATGGGTGTTTTCTCCCGAATGGGTTTCCCCAGAGAGGTGGTGTCAGACCAGGGCACCAACTTCATTTCCAACTATATGAAGTCTCTGTGGAAGGAGTGTGGGGTGACCTACAAGTTCACCACTCCTTACCACCCTCAAGGTAATGGGTTGGTTGAGAGATTCAACCGTACCCTTAAAAGCATGATTATGGGTCTTGAAGAACCAATGAGGCGTAAATGGGACGTCCTCTTGCCATGCCTGTTGTTTGCTTACCGTGAGGTGCCACAGAAGTCTCTAGGGTTCTGCCCCTTTGAGCTTTTGTATGGACACCCGGTAAGAGGACCTTTGAGTCTGGTCAAAGAAGGCTGGGAGCAATCTCCCAGGAAACCTCCCCAGGATGTGTACAGTTACATGCTGGCCTTTAGGAACCAGACTAGGCGATTCAGAGATCTTGCTCAGGCAAATCTGGAGGCCAGCCAGGAAGAGATGAAGCGGTGGTACGACCAGAAGGCCACTCTGGTAGAGCTTCAGCCTGGACAGAAAGTTTGGGTCATGTCCCCTGTGGAACCTTGTGCGCTCAAGGACAGGTGGACTGGACCATTTGAGGTTGTGGAGAAAAAGAGCGATGTCACCTACATGGTGGACTTAAAGTCTCCCAGGAACCCCTTGCGGGTCCTGCATGTCAACCGTTTGAAGCCTCACTTAGAAAGGTCCGAAGTGGGCATGCTCCTAGCTACAGATGCTGGAATGGAGGAGGAGAGTGAGCCTCTTCCTGACCTCCTGTATGCAAAAGAGCAAGATGGGTCAGTGGATGGTGTTGTCCTCTCTGACACACTGACCCATGAACAGCAGCAAGATTGTCGCCAACTGTTGGGACAATTGCCTGATCTGTTTTCCTTGATTCCTGGTGTCACTCAGTGGTGTGTCCATGATGTGGACACTGGGGACAGCACTCCTGTGAAGCACAAGGCTTACAGAGTGACTGACAAGGTCAGAGCATACATCAAGGAGGAGGTCTCCAAAATGTTTGCCTTAGGGGTGGTTGAGTCCTCTAGCAGTCCTTGGGCCAGCCCAGTGGTCTTGGTTCCGAAGGCTGCAGCGCCTGGTGCTTCACCGGAACTTCGGTTCTGTGTGGATTACCGAGGACTCAATTCAGTCACCAAGACTGACGCGCACCCCATCCCCAGAGATGATGAGCTCATAGATCAGTTGGGGGCTGCCCGGTACCTTAGTACGTTTGATCTAACGTCTGGGTACTGGCAGATCGCCTTGACTGATGGGGCAAAAGAGAGGTCAGCATTCTCCACACCAGATGGGCACTACCAGTTCCGGGTTATGCCCTTTGGGATGAAGAATGCCTCTGCCACCTTCCAGAGGTTGGTCAACCAGGTCTTGTCTGGGCTGGAGGATTTCAGTGCCGCCTACCTGGACGACATCGCAGTGTTCAGCGCCAGCTGGGAGGAACACTTGCGCCACCTCCAGGAAATGTTGTTGGCCCTGCGCAGAGCAGGCCTCACAATCAAAGCCAGTAAGTGCCAGATTGGGCAGGGTTCAGTGGTGTACTTGGGGCACCAAGTAGGGAGCGGCAAGGTGGCCCCCCTGCAACCCAAGATTGATACCATCCTGGCATGGGCACTGCCCAAAACCCAGACTCAGGTGAGAGCCTTCTTAGGTCTCACGGGTTACTACAGGAGGTTCGTCAAGGATTATGGTAACATTGTGCACCCCTTGACTTCGCTGACTTCCAGGAAGCTGCCACGACTTGTGATCTGGACTGACGCCTGTCAGACGGCCTTTGACACCTTGAAAACTGCAATGTGCACAGCACCTATACTCCAGGCACCCGACTTTTCTAAAGAATTTGTTGTCAGGCGGACGCTTCAGAGCATGGCGTGGGGGCTGTTCTAGCTCAGGTGAATGAAGAGGGCCGAGACTTACCTGTAGCCTTCATCAGCAGGAGGTTACTTCCCAGGGAACAGAGGTGGAGTGCGATAGAGAGAGAAGCATTTGCTGTGGTCTGGGTGCTGAAGAAGCTAAGACCCTACCTGTTCGGGACTCACTTCCGGGTTCAGACAGACCACAGGCCCCTCAGATGGTTGATGCAGATGAGGGGTGAGAATCCAAAGCTGTTGAGGTGGTCCATTTCCCTACAGGGGATGGACTTCACGGTGGAACACCGCCCTGGTACAGATCACGCCAATGCTGATGGTCTGTCCAGATTTTTCCGCCTTAGTGATGAGGACTCCCTAGGGTAAGGGTAGTTCTCCCCACATTTCAGCTGGAGGGGACACGTGTTAGACCTGGCATCATTGGCATGAGTCTCTCCTCCATTTTTTCCTGTTTGCCTCCTCTGTTTACGATGTTTTTGCTGGTATATTGCTTTGGGCACTGTGCCACTGCTGATCAGTGCCACAGTGCAAGTGCTCCCTATGTGAAATTGCTGTATTGATTGAATTCCATGTTTGGCTTATTTGGTTTACTATTAGTCCCTAGTAGAGTGCACCAAGAGTGCCAGGGCTTGTAAATACAAGTGCTGCTCGTGGGCTTGCAGCACGTGTTGTGCCACCCACAAGAGCGGCCTAGTAAAAGTATGTCTGAAGGTCTACCATTGCTAGACCACGTGCGGTCTGACTGTCACGAGGACTGCGCAAGTACACCTACTTGCCAGTCCCTAAACCTTCCCTTAACTTCATGTTAGTCACCCCTATGGTAGGCCCAAGGGCAGGGTGCATTGTAAGCATAAGGAAGGACAAGCCTGACAAGGTTGGCATGTCCTAATAGTGAATTACAGCCATATTCGTTTTTCACTATTATAAGGTTACCTGCTCTCCATCAGTTAGAATGGGCTGCCAGGATTATTAATGCTATAATCCTAGCGGGCTCGGGGAGCATGGTGCAATGTCGAGTTTGGTATCCCTGAACTCAGGGTTTGATAACGCATCCGTTTGGGTGGATGGTTTTTGGACTCTGTGTTTGAAAATAGCACTTTTAGAAAGTAGCATTTTTCTTCTCTAACTGTCTACCGGTCTCTGCTGGTTCTGGTGTGCGTGTGACAGGAGCTGGGTGGCTCCAGAGGTCTGAATGAGTCAGTGTGGGATGAGTGGGGCATTTGCATTGAGAGTAGGGGAAGAGTAGCTCCTGATAGCCTGCCCTGCCGGATACAATGCTGGCTCCGCCCCCCTGCCAGGCGACTGATGACTCTGTGCCTGCCAGGGACTTTCCTGGCCCCACCTCCTGCCGGGCAACTGATGGCCCTGCCCCTGCCAGTGACAATGCTGGCTCCGCTCCTGCTGGGCGGCTGAAGACTGCCCTGCACAGTGAATAGGCCAGGTGCCTTGGCCTGGCAACACCCACAACAAACCCAAGATGGGGGGAAATTCCCCTGCATGGACAAAGGGATCAAAGCCAAAAAGGGGTATAAGAGAAGGACCCTTGAACCAAGAATTTAGATCACTTCTGACAAGGAAACCTGAACCAAGGACAAGAAGCCTGCTGATCCAAGGACTGCCTACCCCTTCTGCCAGAGTGCTGTTTGTTGGGGGAATCCTGCAGTTGCTTCTTTATTTTTGCCAAGGAACCAGGAGAGAGGAACTGAGTGTGTACTCTCAAGCTTTGCTAAAGAAAATCTCCAAGGGCTGGAAGAGTGCCAGCCTCCTGTTGAAGTCACAGGGCCAAAGGACTTCATCTGTTTGCTAAAAGTGCTTGTTGCTGGAACCTGAAATCCAGCACCTCTGAAGAATCCAGCAATCTCGATGCCGACGGACGCCGACGAATTCAGCTCGACATCGTGAGTAACGGCTCCAGTGTCCCGCACCTTCAACGCCGGCCGCCGGGCCCGATCGACGCCAGTAGCGACGCCAGTGAGTAGCGAGTTCGGCTCCAGCTCCAAGTGACCCTGTGTCGACGCCGCCGCTGATCGCATCAACATCGAGCCCTCTCGACGCCGTGAGCGCTGCTCACTCTTGCAACCTCATCATCGACATCGATGACGACGCCGTATCCTGCTTCACCTCGTGAGCGCTGCTCCTGCCTGACTTCGGTCGACGCCGCTGCAGATCGCCCCGACTCCGAGGCCCGATCGACGCCGAAGACGCGACGCCGGACATCTCGACGCCGCTGATCATCGAGTGCTTCACTTTTCCAAGGTACTGTGTTGTTGGGGTCTGTGCGACTCCGGGCTCGACGTAGCGCTCCTCGCGGTCGACGCCGAACCTTTGGATTAACTTTGCCTCGACGTCGTGTGACTCCCGTGTGGGTTACATTGTTGCCAAGAACTGTGTTTTAAAGAAGAGTTGCTTTTGATACTAAAGACTTTGTGCTAAGAAGAAACCGTGCTTGAACTATGATTTTTCCTTCCAAGAGTATTTATTAAGACTGTGGTATATTTTTGTCGTTATTTGGTTTTGTGCTAAGCCTTATATAAAAATCCTTATTTTTATAATACTACTGTGTCGTGCCCATTTGTAGTGTATTCACTTTATTACTGTATGTGGTCATAAATGCTTAACGCACTGCCTCTGAGATAAGCCTGTCTGCTTTGCCAAGCTACCAAGGGGGTGAGCAGGGGTTATCTAAGTGTGTGATCCCCTTGCCCTGACTGGAAAAGGTGTGTCCCTATTTGTCAGAAGTGTATACCTCTGCCAACTAGAGACAGCCGCTTCTAACATTGGTGGGTCAGCGGTGAGGATTTGAACTTTGCATTTATGACCCATGTGCAGTGATTAGTGTGCGCTACATAGTGAAAGCAGACCATAGCGCAGCCACAATCTGTTTTGGTTGGATATTCTATTTTTGTTCTCTGCTTTCCTGGAGCTTGATTTTTGAAACTGCCAGTTTTGACCATGAGTGATGCCGGAGTCACTACCCCTGTTGTTGTTGTGGAGGAGTTTTATAGGAGTAAGATAAAGGATTACAAGTTACAGGATCTGAAATCCTTTTGCAAGCAATTTAAAGTTCCTACCACAGGCTGCAAAAACAAACCAGAATATCTCAAAGCTTTTGAGGCCTGGTTAAAGGCCAGAGATCCCGCTAATGTGGTGGTGGTACCACTTGCGGAAGGGGAGGAGGAGGTGCCAGTGAATGGCCCCACATCCCCTCCCGGCAGCAGTGTTTCCTCCAAAGGTCTTTCTCCTGAAGAAAGAGAAGAAAGGGCGAAGGAGCGAGCATACAACATGGAAATGGCAAAACTTAAGATAGATGGGCAGTTGGAGATAGAGAATGCAAGAGGCAGGAGAGAAGCTGATATGGAGATCAAAAGGTTGGAGTTTGAAAGAGAAAAATTAGCTTTTGAGCGTGAGAGAATGGTGAGAGACATGGAGCTCAAAGCTAAGGAGTTAGAATTGAATCCATCTGGTGGCAGCATCCCATCTGTGCCTGCAGAAAGTAGGTTTTATTTTCCCAAAGATGTGATCAAAGATTTTCAGAAGAATGAGGATATTGGTCAATGGTTTAAAGCATATGAGTTAGCATTGTTGGCCCACCGGGTCCCTGAGAAGGATTGGGGAGCGGGGTTGTGGGGTCGCTTTGTGAATGAGGAAAGAGATACCCTGTTAGACATGCCTGTTGAGGATAGGATGTCTTATACTCATATGAAGGATGCTTTAATGTTAAGGTATGGCCTAACCCCAGAAAAGTACAGACAGGCCTTTAGAGAATGTAAGAAGTTGCCTGGTACTACGTGGGTGGAATATGTGTCATATTTTTGCAGAGGCATGGATGGTTGGGTACAGGGCAGCAAAGTGGAAAGTTATGATGCTCTTTATGATTTGTTTGCTTGGGAGCACTTGTCTAATAACTGTTTTCCAGAGCTGCGCCAGCACCTTATTGATAGCAAGATATCTAACCCTAGAAAACTTGCTGAGGAGGCGGACCGCTGGGTCAGTACCAGGGCCCACAAGGGTCCAGTGGGAGACTCAGCCAAAGGTGGGCAGGGTCCCCAGCAGAAGAGTCGGGGGGACAAGGGTAAACAGAAGGAGTTCCAGAAAGGGCCCCAAAGTAATCCCCAAGGGAACCAAGGGAAGGGTTCCCAGCCTCCCCCAGAGAAGAAGTCAGAGGCCCCGACAGGTAAACCTGTTCGTAGGGGACCACTGACCTGCTTCGCCTGTAAACAGGTGGGACACCGTTTTTATGATCCCATTGTCCCCTGAAGAACTCTACTGCACCACCATGTGCAGCCCCCGTCAGTTGGCGAGTGTAGCCCTGGGAGGGGAGGAGATGGTTGCCCATGGTGGGGAGGGTCCCGCAGAAATGTCCCTGGTCTCTTTAGGAGACATGGAAATGGTCCCTCCACCCCCTCTGCCTATTAACACTAAGAAATATAGGCAGTGGGTGACCATTAATGGCCATAGAGTGGAAGCTCTCAGAGACACCGGAGCGAGTGTGACAGCTGTCAAGTGTCACTTGGTGTCCAGAGAGCAGGTTGTTCCCCACGCATTCTACCCTGTGATAGCTGCTGACAACTCCCAGAGAGAGTGTGAGGTAGCTCAAGTTTCCTTTGAATGGGGGGGAGTTTCAGGTACTCTTCAGGTTGCTGTAAGGCCCGCCATGCCTGTTGATTGTCTCCTGGGCAATGATTTGGAAGACTCCCCTTGGGCTAAGGTGGAGAGGGAGACACATTTGAAAATGTTGGGTGTGCCAGAGTGGGTGTGTGCAACCACTCGATCGATGACAGCAAGTAAGGGTGTTGATGGTGTTCTGGAGCCTGAAAGTATGGCCCAGGACCCAACTGTGAAGAGAAGAGGCAGGGGGCGCGGGAAACCGGCCCCCCATAGTTCCCGTGGTCCAGGAGGAGGCAGACCCTGAGGGGTATGCCCTGGAACCACAGGTGAACAAGTTGCTGAACTGGGAGACCTGCCCGAGCTGACCCACTGGCAGCAGGATGGTGGTCCCTCCAGGGAAGAATTTTGTGCAGAACAGAAAGTGTGCCCTTCTCTTGTGGGTATGAGGCAGCAGGCCTCAGCCCAGACAACAGGTGATCAGTCAGGATCACATTTGGTCTACTGGGAGAACGATCTCCTGTATAGCGAGCCTAAGGCTGCTGAGCCTGGGTCAGCCCGTGTGCTGGTGGCACCCCATCGCTTCCGAGCCTTCCTACTGGGTTTGGCTCATGACGTTCCGTTAGCTGGACATCTGGGGCAGGACAAGACCTATGACAGGCTTGTCACCCATTTTTATTGGCCTCAGATGAGAAGGGATACAGATATCCATTGCAAGACCTGTCAAACTTGCCAGGCAAGTGGGAAAAGCGGGCGGAAGCAGAAGGCTCCCCCCAACCTTTTCCCGTGGTCAGTACCCCCTTTGACCGGGTGGGGATTGACATTGTTGGGCCCCTGGACCCCAAGACAGCCCTGGGCAACAGGTTCATCCTGGTCTTGGTGGACCATGCCACACGGTACCCGGAAGCCATCCCTCTCAGAACAGTTACGGCCCCTGTGGTGGGACGGGCACTGATGGGTGTTTTCTCCCGAATGGGGTTCCCCAGAGAGGTGGTGTCAGACCGGTGCACCAACTTCATTTCCAACTATATGAAGTCTCTGTGGAAGGAGTGTGGGGTAACCTACAAGTTCACCACTCCTTACCACCCTCAAGGTAATGGGTTGGTTGAGAGATTCAACCGTACCCTTAAAAGCATGATTATGGGTCTTGAAGAACCAATGAGGCGTAAATGGGACGTCCTCTTGCCATACCTGTTGTTTGCTTACCGTGAGGTGCCACAGAAGTCTCTAGGGTTCTGCCCCTTTGAGCTTTTGTATGGACACCCGGTAAGAGGACCTTTGAGTCTGGTCAAAGAAGGCTGGGAGCAATCTCCCAGGAAACCTCCCCAGGATGTGTACAGTTACATGCTGGCCTTTAGGAACCAGACTAGGCGCTTCAGAGATCTTGCTCAGGCAAATCTGGAGGCCAGCCAGGAAGAGATGAAGCGGTGGTACGACCAGAAGGCCACTCTGGTAGAGCTTCAGCCTGGACAGAAAGTTTGGGTCATGTCCCCTGTGGAACCTTGTGCGCTCAAGGACAGGTGGACTGGACCATTTGAGGTTGTGGAGAAAAAGAGCGATGTCACCTACATGGTGGACTTAAAGTCTCCCAGGAACCCCTTGCGGGTCCTGCATGTCAACCGTTTGAAGCCCCACTTAGAAAGGTCCGAAGTGGCATGCTCCTAGCTACAGATGCTGGAATGGAGGAGGAGAGTGAGCCTCTTCCTGACCTCCTGTATGCAAAAGAGCAAGATGGGTCAGTGGATGGTGTTGTCCTCTCTGACACACTGACCCATGAACAGCAGCAAGATTGTCGCCAACTGTTGGGACAATTGCCTGATCTGTTTTCCTTGATTCCTGGTGTCACTCAGTGGTGTGTCCATGATGTGGACACTGGGGACAGCACTCCTGTGAAGCACAAGGCTTACAGAGTGACTGACAAGGTCAGAGCATACATCAAGGAGGAGGTCTCCAAAATGTTTGCCTTAGGGGTGGTTGAGTCCTCTAGCAGTCCTTGGGCCAGCCCAGTGGTCTTGGTTCCGAAGGCTGCAGCGCCTGGTGCTTCACCGGAACTTCGGTTCTGTGTGGATTACCGAGGACTCAATTCAGTCACCAAGACTGACGCGCACCCCATCCCCAGAGATGATGAGCTCATAGATCAGTTGGGGGCTGCCCGGTACCTTAGTACGTTTGATCTAACGTCTGGGTACTGGCAGATCGCCTTGACTGATGGGGCAAAAGAGAGGTCAGCATTCTCCACACCAGATGGGCACTACCAGTTCCGGGTTATGCCCTTTGGGATGAAGAATGCCTCTGCCACCTTCCAGAGGTTGGTCAACCAGGTCTTGTCTGGGCTGGAGGATTTCAGTGCCGCCTACCTGGACGACATCGCAGTGTTCAGCGCCAGCTGGGAGGAACACTTGCGCCACCTCCAGGAAGTGTTGTTGGCCCTGCGCAGAGCAGGCCTCACAATCAAAGCCAGTAAGTGCCAGATTGGGCAGGGTTCAGTGGTGTACTTGGGGCGCCAAGTAGGGAGCGGCAAGGTGGCCCCCCTGCAACCCAAGATTGATACCATCCTGGCATGGGCACTGCCCAAAACCCAGACTCAGGTGAGAGCCTTCTTAGGTCTCACGGGTTACTACAGGAGGTTCGTCAAGGATTATGGTAACATTGTGCACCCCTTGACTTCGCTGACTTCCAGGAAGCTGCCACGACTTGTGATCTGGACTGACGCCTGTCAGACGGCCTTTGACACCTTGAAAACTGCAATGTGCACAGCACCTATACTCCAGGCACCCGACTTTTCTAAAGAATTTGTTGTCAGGCGGACGCTTCAGAGCATGGCGTGGGGGCTGTTCTAGCTCAGGTGAATGAAGAGGGCCGAGACTTACCTGTAGCCTTCATCAGCAGGAGGTTACTTCCCAGGGAACAGAGGTGGAGTGCGATAGAGAGAGAAGCATTTGCTGTGGTCTGGGTGCTGAAGAAGCTAAGACCCTACCTGTTCGGGACTCACTTCCGGGTTCAGACAGACCACAGGCCCCTCAGATGGTTGATGCAGATGAGGGGTGAGAATCCGAAGCTGTTGAGGTGGTCCATTTCCCTACAGGGGATGGACTTCACGGTGGAACACCGCCCTGGTACAGATCACGCCAATGCTGATGGTCTGTCCAGATTTTTCCGCCTTAGTGATGAGGACTCCCTAGGGTAAGGGTAGTTCTCCCCACATTTCAGCTGGAGGGGACACGTGTTAGACCTGGTATCATTGGCATGAGTCTCTCCTCCATTTTTTCCTGTTTGCCTCCTCTGTTTACGATGTTTTTGCTGGTATATTGCTTTGGGCACTGTGCCACTGCTGATCAGTGCCACAGTGCAAGTGCTCCCTATGTGAAATTGCTGTATTGATTGAATTCCATGTTTGGCTTATTTGGTTTACTATTAGTCCCTAGTAGAGTGCACCAAGAGTGCCAGGGCTTGTAAATACAAGTGCTGCTCGTGGGCTTGCAGCACGTGTTGTGCCACCCACAAGAGCGGCCTAGTAAAAGTATGTCTGAAGGTCTACCATTGCTAGACCACGTGCGGTCTGACTGTCACGAGGACTGCGCAAGTACACCTACTTGCCAGTCCCTAAACCTTCCCTTAACTTCATGTTAGTCACCCCTATGGTAGGCCCAAGGGCAGGGTGCATTGTAAGCATAAGGTAGGACAAGCCTGACAAGGTTGGCATGTCCTAATAGTAAATTACAGCCATATTCGTTTTTCACTATTATAAGGTTACCTGCTCTCCATCAGTTAGAATGGGCTGCCAGGATTATTAATGCTATAATCCTAGCGGGCTCGGGGAGCATGGTGCAATGTCGAGTTTGGTATCCCTGAACTCAGGGTTTGATAACGCATCCGTTTGGGTGGATGGTTATTGGACTCTGTGTTTGAAAATAGCACTTTTAGAAAGTAGCTATTTTCTTGTCTAACTGTCTACCAGTCTCTGCTGGTTCTGGTGTGTGTGTGACAGGAGCTGGGTGGCTCCAGAGGTCTGAATGAGTCAGTGTGGGATGAGTGGGGCATTTGCATTGAGAGTAGGGGAAGAGTAGCTCCTGATAGCCTGCCCTGCCGGATACAATGCTGGCCCTGCCCCCTTGCCAGGCGACTGATGACTCTGTGCCTGCCAGGGACTTTCCTGGCCCCACCTCCTGCCGGGCAACTGATGGCCCTGCCCCTGCCAGTGACAATGCTGGCTCCGCTCCTGCTGGGCGGCTGAAGACTCTGCCCTGCACAGTGAATAGGCCAGGTGCCTCGGCCTGGCAACACCCACAACAAACCCAAGATGGGGGGAAATTCCCCTGCATGGACAAAGGGATCAAAGCCAAAAAGGGGTATAAGAGAAGGACCCCTGAACCAAGAATTTAGATCACTTCTGACAAGGAAACCTGAACCAAGAACAAGAAGCCTGCTGATCCAAGGACTGCCTACCCCTTCTGCCAGAGTGCTGTTTGTTGGGGGAATCCTGCAGTTGCTTCTTTATTTTTGCCAAGGAACCAGGAGAGAGGAACTGAGTGTGTACTCTCAAGCTTTGCTAAAGAAAATCTCCAAGGGCTGGAAGAGTGCCAGCCTCCTGTTGAAGTCACAGGGCGAAAGGACTTCATCTGTTTGCTAAAAGTGCTTGTTGCTGAAATCCAGCACCTCTGAAGAATCCAGCAATCTCGCCGCCGCCGGACGCCGCCGAATTCAGCTCGACATCGTGAGTAACGGCTCCAGTGTCCCGCACCTTCGACGCCGGCCGCCGGGCCCGATCGACGCCAGTAGCGACGCCAGTGAGTAGCGAGTTCGGCTCCAGCTCCAAGCGACCCTGTGTCGACGCCGCCGCTGATCGCATCAACATCGAGCCCTCTCGACGCCGTGAGCGCTGCTCACTCTTGCAACCTCATCATCGACATCGACGACGACGCCGTATCCTGCTTCACCTCGTGAGCGATGCGCCTGCCTGACTTCGGTCGACGCCGCTGCAGATCGCCCCGACTCCGAGGCCCGATCGACGCCGAAGACGCGACGCCGGACATCTCGACGCCGCTGATCATCGAGTGCTTCACTTTTCCAAGGTACTGTGTTGTTGGGGTCTGTGCGACTCCGGGCTCGACGTAGCGCTCCTCGCGGTCGACGCCGAACCTTTGGATTAACTTTGCCTCAACGTCGTGTGACTCCCGTGTGGGTTACATTGTTGCCAAGAACTGTGTTTTAAAGAAGAAGAGTTGCTTTTGATACTAAAGACTTTGTGCTAAGAAGAAACCGTGCTTGAACTATGATTTTTCCTTCCAAGAGTATTTATTAAGACTGTGGTATATTTTTGTCGTTATTTGGTCTTGTGCTAAGCCTTATATAAAAATCCTTATTTTTATAATACTACTGTGTCGTGCCCATTTGTAGTGTATTCACTTTATTACTGTATGTGGTCATAAATGCTTAACGCACTGCCTCTGAGATAAGCCTGTCTGCTTTGCCAAGCTACCAAGGGGGTGAGCAGGGGTTATCTAAGTGTGTGATCCCCTTGCCCTGACTGGAAAAGGTGTGTCCCTATTTGTCAGAAGTGTATACCTCTGCCAACTAAAGACAGCCGCTTCTAACACCAATATTATAAGCCCAGTCATCCTGGCCATTATAAATGCCTCCATTTCAGCAAACACGGCCCCCTACGCCTGGAAGCGCGCCCAGGTAAAGGCCCTGCTGAAAAGACCTAGCCTGGACCACTCCAACCTGTCCAACTACCGACCCATATCCCTCCTCCCCTGGTTAAGTAAGATAACCAAGAGACACATAAACTCCGTCCTAGTACAATACCTAGAACTTAACAATTTGCTTCACATATCTCAAACAGGTTTCCGTCCCCGACTAGGGACGGAGACGGCCCTCTTGGCCGTAACTGAAGAGGCTCGAAGACTCATGGACCAGGGTGGCTCACTGTAGACCACAAGATCCTGCTGAGCCGGCTAAAAAGTCTAGTACTGACCCACTCAGCTCTCTCCTGGCTACAATCATTTCTCAAAGACCGGGTCTTTCAGGTGTTCGAAGGTAATGCCTTCTCCGACTGCTGGCCATTCGGTTGTGGGGTCCCCCAGGGCTCCATCCTGAGCCCCACACTTTTTAATACTTATATAGCACCCTTAGCAGAAGTAGTTCTACCTTTTGGCATACAAATCATAACATACGCTGATGACACCTAGTTGGTGGTATCCTTGAACCACCCAGACGGCTCATCGTGCTCCCTCGGCAGTTGCCTAGAGGCTGTAGCCGACTGGATGAAACTCTCCCATCTAAAACTAAACAGCGATAAGACCGAGCTCATGTTTTTGGGAAAACTGCCATCTCCCCTGTCATCACAGCTATGGCCGACCTGTCTTAATCCAATGCCCACTCCAAAACAGCATATCAAGAGCCTTGGCATATGGCTTGACAGCTCTCTAGGCTTTGGCCACCAGGCCACTAAGCTAGCAGCTGTCTGCTTTGGCCTGCTTAGGATGCTCAGAAAAGGTCTCCCCCTGCTTCCCTTCAAGGCCAGAAGGATCATGGTACAGGCCCTAATATTATCACGCCTTGATTAAGGGAACACATTGTACCTGGGCGCCCCACAGGCAACCCTACAAAAACTCCAGGTGTCACAGAACAGCGCAGCCCGCCTTCTGCTCCAAATTCCCCGGAGACAATCGGCTAAACCTGCCCTAAGGACGCTGCACTGGCTCCCCATCCGGGCCAGAATCCAGTTTAAATCCTTGTGTCTGGCTCATAGAGCCATGCGGAAAACCGGTCCAGCCATCTCATGTTCCCTTCTCACGCCCTATCAACCCTTAAGAAACCTACGGTCATGCTCAGCCTTTCTCGCTACCACCAGGAAAGTCCGCCGTGCCAAGTGGGGTGGCCGTTCTTTCTCCCTGAATGCTTCAAATCTATGGAATTCCCTGCCCCCCTCTGCGCAGCGAACCTAACATACTGGCCTTCCGCAAGCTCCTCAAGACCCACCTTTTCCGCAATGTGCCCTAATTATTCTGTCATCTTCAAGCAGTTCACAAGCGCTATGAGGCCTTAGGATAGATTGCGCTATACAAATATAATTTCATTCATTCATTAATTCACATTACTAAACAATCGGAGCCAGCTGCTAAGAATTGACTTTGATGTTTGGGAGTACATAAACTCTCCCCATTACATCGTTATACGTTTGCTGCTTGACAACGTGAGTGAGGCTGAAGCATTCTGGACTCACGGACCCAGTAAGTATTTCTACGCAAGCTGATTTAGGCACATAAACTTATTGTGAATGGATATATGCAAGGATCTAGTGATTGTGTATTACAGGATTTTTAACTAGTTTAAGTCACCTTTATAACACGGTGATAGATCAGTTTAGTATAACTAGTTATATTTAAACAGTATAGTTAACACTAATATAGTGCGTTCCCTTTTAATATGGCGCTGCTTTCACTAGAGGAATCATTGGTCCTGCATATCTTATTCCTATTTAATATATGTCAGATTTATCATTGCATAGTGCTGGCACTAAGCGGTTTAAGGAATATCTTGCAGGGATTTTGTTGGCTATTGCAATGAGTGGTAAATTGTTTGTTTGAAGCCATTACTAAGTGTGTAGCACTTCTCGCGCCTGGTTACCCTTGGGCATCCCCGCGCTCTTCCAGAAAAAAACAGAGGCACCATAACAAAAGACAGAGGCATTAGGCAGGGAACAGGTGGGTCTTTAAAAGTTTACGGAACCGTAAAAAACTCGTTTCAGAGCGTAGAGATAACGGAAGGGAGTTCCACAAAGTTGCAACGTTTATGGAAAATCTTCTGCCGCTAGTCCTGGCCTTCCTTACTCGCGCAACTTGTAGCAGATGTTGGTGATCCGAGCGCAAGGTACGAGGGGCCTTATAGGGTTGGACCATCTCCCGTAGGATAGGTGGCCCTTTGCCCTGCAGGATTTTGTGGGCCATGCAGAGTGCTTTAAAATTCACCCTCTCTCTAATGGGAAGCCAATGAAGCGCCTTAAGCGCCGGACGGGCAGATTGGCGCCTGGGCAGATCCGTCAAAAGCCTAGCAGCAGCATTTTGTACTTGCTGCAGTTTGTTTAGGGTTGTTTCTGGTGCCCCCAGAAACAGCGCGTTGCTGAAATCCAGCCGTGAGATGATGAGTCCCTGGATTAGCAGGATCTAAAGTTTTGAATCTAAAGTTTTTATTGAGCGTGGTGTAGTTTAAAATAGACAGTGCTTGTAATAAACATTTTTGTGTAGGTAGTAATGAAATTGTTTGGTCCAATCAATCAATCAATCAGCAAATTTGTAGAGCACGCTACTCACCCGCTAGGGCAGGGGTACTCATAGTACGGCCCGCGGGCCGCTGGCGGCCCGGCAAGCCTTCCCTGGTGGCCCGTGGACCTTGCAGACATCGTACCAGAGGTTTTTTTTTTTTAATTAAAGGCTGTCTGCAACCAGAGCTCGACTCATAGACTCTGCTGCCTGTGGGGGCCGGGCGATTTCCGCCGTAGTCAGAGTGGGGCTGCAGGGGCACTGAGAGGTGAAAATAGCCTCATTAACATGCTAATGGTCTGTGAAATGCTTGGGTGCGGCTGTGTGCGCGCACCTGGAAGCTGTCACAGGGTGGGGGGGGGGGGACAGGCAGGGTCACGAGAAGGAGGCAGTCAGAGAAAAGGTGGAGGGACTGAATGAGGCACAGGCAGGCATTAGCAACAGGTTAATAACTACATTTAATTGTACATAGCGTTACATGGCACACGGGGGTCTCGGAGCGCCTAAAAAGAAACAGCGAGGCCAAAAAGTAAGAAAAGTCGTAAAAACGGAGGATGGCAGTGGGGAGTTCAGGTTCCCTTCTCCCGAGCTCCCCGTAACCCTGGCGCAGATGCCTCTGCCCTCTCCGCTGATACCCACCTCCTGGAAACGGTGCCCTCGGCACTGCCACACGCACAGACACAATGTCATGGGGCATCTCTGGCCCCACCAGATCACCATTTCCTTACTGCGCCCGTTTATATCATTCCTTCGGTATAGTGCCACGTGCAGCCGGGAGCTGCTTCGCGGCACTTGAGAATGTAGCGGTGCCAGCTTAGAATAAGCAGAGACGTCTACCAGGGCCCAGCGGATGCCAAGCCCGCCGAGGAGGACGTGTACAAGTGCCCACCAGCTCCGTGGCTGGAACAAGCCTGCGACCACAGTCTTCGGGAACCATGAGGCTGGGCGTGGGGTCACCACGGCAGCCCAGGCGCCAGCTCCATGAAGGGGGGCACGTCTCTAGCTGGCAGAGGCGTATAGTGATGGGCAAGGGGCATCACGGACGGAGCCCCTCCCTACAGCCTTTCTGACACTTCAAAGTATTAACTGATCAGCTGGCACGTCTGTGATTCTTGTGCCGGGGGATCCCGGCAGTGCCAAGGGGCTTGTATATCAGGAAATGAAGTCCTGCTGGCCACCTTTCATACCCAGTTCTCACTCGAATCTGTGTGGAGATACCCTTGCATTTGTGTGCCATGGTACAAAGTTGGCAGTGCCAACGGTCATTTCAACAGGGCAGTGAACCAGCTCCCACTCTTCGTATGCACTGCGTGCTCCATGGGGCACTTTAAAAGGTCATACGTGCCACTCTTGCCCTGGGGTACTTCATTCTAAAGTGGGCAAAGAAGTCATCACGAGATGGCGGTGTGGGCAAGTCCAGCGAGCAGGTGCGCCTTCCCACTAATGAACTTCTATCATACCCCCTACAGGCGACAACTGTAAACTGGCACAGATATCCCTTTTGGGGTTTGGCGCAGAGCACACGACTAATTATGCCCCAAGCTCAGGCTGGCTCTGCTAGGAGACACGGTGCAGTACAGCGAGCCCTCCGCTAACAACACAAGCACGTGTAAACTGGCATGGGAGAGTCACTCAAGAGATGCCAGGATACGATAGCTCCAGGGTGAGAGAGTATGGGGTGATAGCAGGTGCTGGAGGGGGGTCCCGAGTTTACACCCGCCTCACTTCAGAGCCTAGAGACCACGAGGCTAGCTTCGTGAAGCTGTAGCAGTCCTCAGCCTTCCAGATGCTCCCATTTGTTGCAAAGATTGTACCCACCGCTGCATTCTCTGAGTGAGAGCCGTAGGGCACACCCACACCTGTCCCCTGCTGTTGCTGGAACCAACTCAGGGGCCCGGTAACCGAAAATAAGTAGGAAGAAGCAGAGCATGGCATGGCTTTAAGTTGGGCGGGTCCTGCCAGTGCTCCGAACTCCCAGTAAATGAAACGGCATTCCCCCATCCCCCCCCCCCCCCCCCCGACCCATCATTCATGCCATTAACTTTACAAGGAAAACACCAATTTCTGCCAGTGTGTGCAAGAACCTTTCAGGAGATCAAAGTCAGCGACTTAGTCCCTGTTAAAGTTCGTTCGCTTTATTTAATGGTGAACTATGTGTGCGCCTCTATTTCCTTAGAATATGTTCATGTCTCAGATGGGTTTCAGTAATGTTGTTTTTCATGCAATGCACGAATCTTGCATAACCGCACTGCAAGCCCGGTCACCTCAAGGTGTCTGTGTGAGTTCAGGGTGTGGGTGACTGTTCATGACTGGGCATGATTGAGAACTGCAGCTGAGGCTGAAGGCAGTTCGACTTTCTGACAGAGACTCGCATAACGGTGTTCTTGCTAAATGCTCATCCAATCCGTGGCCTCTCTGCTGGCCGCCCAGAACGATGGCCACATGTGGTTTGAGACAGAGCCTCGCATAAAGGTGTTCTAACTAAATGCTCATCCAATCCTTGGCCTCTCTGCTGGGCGCCCAGAACGATGGCCACATGTGTGTCAATTGTAACGGCGATTCTATGGGAAAGTGTATGGTGGTATGCAGCTGTCAAAATAAGGACAGTGCCAATGGAAAAGAAAATGTGGGGCGTGTGAGAGGCGATGTTGAGGGGGAGGAGTTATAAGGAAGGATGTGTAGGAGAGAGTGAAAGACAGTGGTGCAGATGGCGTGAAATATGTGGATGGAGAGACTTCAAAAAGATGAGTGGAGCACAGGTTGTACGTGAATGACAGAGAGAGGGGGCCTGCAGCAGGAAGTGATGTGACAGGACGAAAGTGAGTTACTCCTTCATGTGACATAGAACAAAAATCTGTGCTAACAAGCATTGGTACAGGTAATGGATCGGGCATGTTTTAGGTGTTTGTGTTACCTGAAGTATGATGGTTTTATAAGCACTACCAGACATCACACATAAAGGTGCCTTGAATACTTGTCAGGTGGCATGCAGAGTTTAGGTCCCGTTAAGCCCAACCCATAATTTTTCCAAGATTTCCTAGTTACACCTAAATACCCCTTTTGGAGACACCACCACCTTTTCCATCCACTAAAGCACTGACATGGGAGATCGGGTCCCCAGAGAGCAGCTTGTGTGTTTTTGGGGGAGAGGTGAGGGTGAGAGAAGGAACGCATCTTCCGCATCTTACAACAAGTTTAAAAACAAGCTATTAGCCTTGCGCCACTGCCAGTGATTGCTTGTGTTTTAAGGATTAAACACAGACAAAACCATATGAAAAATGAATTCCATTACGAGGGAGGGAGGGAGAGCGAGGGAGGGAGGGAGAGCGAGGGGGAAGGAGAGCGAGGGAGGGAAGGAGAGCGAGGGAGGGAAGGAGAGGGAGGGAGGGAAGGAGAGCGAGGGAGGGAGGGAAAGGAAGGCAGACAGAGGGAGGGAGACAGAGGGAGGAAAGGGGAGGGAGGGAGAGCGAGAGGGAGGGAAAGAGAGCGAGAGGGAAAGGGAGAGAAGGAAAGGGAGGGAGAGCGAGGGAGGGGGAGGGAGGGGGAGGGAGGGAGACAGAGGGAGGGAGACAGAGGGAGGGAGACAGAGGGAGGGAGGGAGGGAGGTAGACAGAGGGAGGGAGAGAGTCAGAGTGAGTGAGACAGGAAGAGAGGGAGTGAGAGAGTAAGAGTGAGTGAGACAGAGGGAGAGATGGAGACAGAGGGAGAGATGGAGAGATGGAGAGATGGAGACAGAGGGAGAGATGGAGACAGAGAGTCAGAGGGAGACAGAGAGTCAGAGAGGGAGAGAGGGAGAGAGAGAGGGAGGGAGGGAGTGAGAGGGAGAGGGGGAGAGGGAGAGAGATGTGTGTCTATGCCGGGTCTGGTGGCTCAGTGGACGAAGGCTTCCGCTGCAGGGACCTATGATCAACCTCATGGTCAGTTTTTTTTGTTGCTCTAGCCCCGCCCCTTCCCCACTGACCCCGCCCCCTCTGGTGCGGCCCTCGGACAAAAACCACACTGTAAATTTGGCCCCCGAGAGAAAGTTTGTGAGTACCCATGCGCTAGGGTCTCAAGGCGCTTGGAGGGGGGGAAGTCGCTACTGCTCGAACAGCCAGGTCTTGAGTTGCTTTCTGAAGGAGAGATGGTCCTGGGTCATCCGAAGGTGGGTGGGGAGGGAGCTCCATGTCTTGGCCGCCAGGCAGGAGAAGGATCTTCCTCCGGCGGTGGATTTGCGGATTCGTGGGACGGAGGCGAGGGCGAGGCTGACGGATCGGAGCTGGCGGGTGGGTGTGTAGAATGTGAGGCGGCTGTTGAGGTATTTTGAGCCCATGTCGTGGAGAGCCTTGTGTGCGTGGGTGAGGAGTCTGAACGAGATCCTCTTGGTGACGGGGAGCCAGTGCAGGTCTCTCAATTGGGCAGAGATGTGGCTGTGGCGAGGGATGTCCAGGATGAGTCATGCAGAAGCGTTCTGTATGCACTGGAGTCTTTTCTGGAGTTTGGCTGTGGTTCCGGCGTAGAGGGTGTTCCCGTAGTCCAGATGGCTGGTGACGAGGGCCTGGGTGACCGTCTTCCTGGTTTTGGTGGGGATCCACAGGAAGATCTTTCGGAGAATGCGCAGGGTGTTGAAGCAGGAAGGCGAGACGGCGATGACTTGCTTGGTCATCGTGAGGGAGGAGTCCAGGTTGAAGCCCAGGTTGCGTGCATGGTCCGTTTGTTTGGGTGCGGTGCCCAGTGCACGGGGCCACCAGGAGTCGTCCCAGGCTGAAGGGATGGTCTGACAGAGGTCCTGAAGAAGGTGGCCGTGGGCCGCCGAAACGCGCGTCGACCTAGTGCGGGGTCTTAGGCTTAGTTCTGAGACCCAATAGGGTTTGGCAGATAATTTCTGCCTTCCATGATTCAGGCTCTCCATCTCAGATAGTGTGGTTATGTATGTTGTAGAGTGTGTATGAGTTAGAGTGATGAGTGTAATTGTTTATTGACCAGGGGAATTTAGATTATTGTGTACTGTATATCATTGTTCTTTTTTGTTAGAAATTTATGAAGAATATTTTTGTATATATATTAAAAAAAACTGTCTTTTTATAAAAAAAGTGATGAATTATGTTGTTGTTGTAAAGAAATAAGACAACACCACCGAAAAAAAGTTACAAAAAAGAAGAAAATAATGAGGATAATCCAAATAAAATAAAAATGAAATAATCGAATGGATCATAATAGACTATTTGCTTTTTTGGTCACCAACATTATATAATTGAATAATGACAGAAATGTGATGCATAACTGTATGGCCGCTGAGGGAAAATCTTGTTTGTCTTTCATGGTCCGAGGATGAGGACTTCTGTCTTGTCTGAGGTCAGTTTCAGACAGCTGATCTTCATCCATTCCGCAATGTCTTTCATTCCTTCCTGGAGGCTGGCTTTGGCGGTGGCGGGGTCGTTGGTGAGGGAGAGGATCAGCTGGGTGTCGTCGGCGTAGGAGATGATGTTAAGGTTGTGTTGGCGTCCGATGGCAGCGAGAGGGCTCATGTAGATGTTGAAGAGGGTGGTGCTGAGTGAGGATCCTTGCGGGACGCCGCTGATGACTTCGGTGGCCGCGGATCGGGGGGAGGCAGACTCTCTGGGTTCTTCCGGTGAGGAACAAGATGATCCACTCCAGGGCCTCTCCTTGGATTCCGGTGTTGCTGAGGCGCTGGATCAGGGTGCGGTGGCATACGGTGTCGAAGGCTGCTGAGAGGTCTAGGAGGATGAGGGCAGCAGTTTCCCCGTTGTCGAGCAGGGATCTGATGTTGTCGGTAGCTGCGATGAGAGCGGTCTCGGTGCTGTGGTTTGCTCGGAAACTGGACTGTGATGGGTCGAGGGATCCGTTGGTCTCGAGGAAGGCGGAGAGTTGTCTGTTGACGGTCTTCTCTATGACTTTGGCAGGAAAGGGGAGGAGCGAGATGGGGCGGAAGTTCTTGAGGTCCGTGGGGTCCGCGGTGGGTTTCTTCAGGAGGGCGCTCAGCTCGGCATGTTTCCAACTCTCCGGGAAGGTGGCGGATGCGAAGGAGCTGTTGATGATGTTCCG
The DNA here is from genome assembly GCF_964261635.1 of Lissotriton helveticus. Lineage (NCBI taxonomy): Eukaryota > Metazoa > Chordata > Amphibia > Caudata > Salamandridae > Lissotriton > Lissotriton helveticus. The sequence goes on along the minus strand of NC_136063.1, from coordinate 1,402,215,712 downwards.
TAGCTATGGTGCGATGATGGAGTCGGCTTTGTTGAAGATGTGGTGTGGGCAGGGGTCGGTTGGGGAGCCGGAGTGGATGGTGTTCATCAGGCGGGTGGTGTCTTCGGTGCTGACAGGGGTCCAGGTGCAGAAGGTGGTGTGTGGGGGGCGTTGGTTCGGTGGTTGTGTGCGTGGTCTGTGCGCCGAAGCTGTTGTGTGTGTTGGCGATCTTGCGGTGGAAGAACGAGGTGAGTGAGTCGCAGAGGTCTTGCGAGGGTGTGATATCGTTGTTGCAGGCACTGGGGTTGGAGAGCTCTTTAACGAGGCTGAAGAGTTCCTTGCTGTTGTGGGTGTTGTTGTCCAGTCGTTCTTTGAATATTGTCCTTTTGGTGGTGCGGATCAGCTGGTGGTGTTTGCGGGTAGCGTTCTTGAGGGCTGTCATGTTTTCTGTTGTCTGGTCGTGGCCCAGGCTTTCTCGAGGGTGCGGCAGGTTTTCCTGGAGTTTTTGAGGTCGTTGGTGAACCACGAGGCTTTCCTGCTGCCGGATCTGCTGGGAGGGTTCTTCAGTGGTGCGAGGTCGTCGGCGCAGGTGGTGAGCCACGGTGTGAGGTTGCGGGCTGCTTCGCTGGGGTCCGTCGTGTTGATGGGTGGGTTCTGGCTGAGGGCGGTGGTGTGCTGGTCGGCGGTGATCTTGCTCCAGTTTCTGCGGGGGACCTGCTGCGGGTGGTGGTGGGTCATGGTTCTCCTGAAGTTGAAGTGGACGCAGCTGTGATCTGTCCAGTGTAGTCCGGAGGAGTGGCTGAAGGAGATGTGCTTGCTGGAGAGAAGACAGGGTCAAACGTGTGGCCGGCGTAGTGGGTGGGGATGTTCACCAGTTGCTTGAGTCCGAGGTTGTCCAGCAGGGCGGCGGTGTTGCAGTCCTTGTTGTTCTCTAGGTGGAAGTTGAGGTCCCCTAGGAGGATGTAGTCTGATGAGGTGAGGGCGTGTGGACTGATGAAGTTTGCGATGGCTTCGCTGAATTGTGTGCGTGGTCCCGGGGTCTGTAGATGAGAGTGCCTCTGAGGGTGGTCTTGGGGTCGGTGTGTATCTGGAAGTGAAGGTGCTCGGCGGCGGTGAGGGTGTCGTCGGAGTTGGTCGTGATGCGGAGGGTGTTTCTGTGGACGATGGCGATGCCTTCTCCGGATTGGTTGACGCGGTCCATCAATTTGAGTTAGTGATGTCTTACACAATTGTTCTTCTTTCTCATATCCTACAGATTCTCTGTTATTATACAGAAGGACTTGATTTGTTAAATCCCTTATTGTTTGAAAGGACAACAAACAAAATTCGTTTTGCTGTACAATTTGGAGGTATGTTCTACCTGTTACCTTGATAAGGTTTGTTAATAGGTACTGCAGCACTATCTCGGCAATTACATTTCTGATTGGATTTATTTTCTGTTATTATACAGAAGGACTTGATTTGTCAGAATATTTATATGGATCGAAGGGATAAAATAAGTTTGACTCAAAATTTGGAAGCATGTCCCAATTGCTACTTCGTTGGTACTATCTAATGATAGGGCAGTCTCCGTTCAATAAAACTATATTTTGATTAAATCTATTGGAGATACTGATCATACCCTTAAAAATGCCCATTTGCATGTTATGAAGTCTTGTGAAGAAATGCAAAACAATAGTACAGGTCCTCCTATCATACAACTAGACGAAATAACTTTGGAATAGTATGTAAAGAAATGTGGGGTTGAAGTCCTGAATCAATATATGGTCCAAATTAGAGTGTATATAGAATTAGAGTGCATATAAACCTAGAAATCGGATGTCTTCTATATATTGATAATACAGTAAGAGGATATTCACAACATTTGCAATTAGCATTGGTGCTCTCATTCGTCTTTGTACAACAATATAGCACAGTTCATGCAAAAATATATGCGTAATGAAATGTCTTTGTTGTTGTTACAATATCTATCTCATAGCATATCGGAGCAAGATTGTGAAAATGTAGAGCTTATGTGTTTTAAAATTTTATATCTATGTATATATCATGTAAATATATTTTTTGATTATACTTTTGGTAGTCCTGAAGAAGTCAGGGTAAGGACGAAGCGCGTTGGCTACAACTATCTTTAATCCACAACGTTTCTATTAAAAGAATAAAGAATATTTGAATTATAATTCTGTTGTCAGTTGCAGTGATTATATGTTGATCATCACTCTTTCTTGATATGCTTTAAATACAAATCTGCACAATATTTATTTTGCCTGATTCCTAGTAGTATGGCTATAATAATGATATTTTTGTCTGTGCTGGACCACTAGGTGGATATACCAACAGTATAATTAACATGATGTTGAAGTTTCCAGTGGGACTCATATTTTTTTTGTCTATAGTCCACCATATTTTGCTATATTCCAGCCCATCACGTGCATGGTGAGCATTGGTCATATATGCCGTAGTCGATAACCGTCTGTTTTTAATGCTTTTCTTTTTTTAAACACGGGCGGTCATGCAGAACTCACAAACGGTGAAATAGCTCAAAACTGAATGAAATTTTGACAAGTGCTTAGATTCTTTTGGGACCACAGGCGTGCTTGGAAAATGGTGAAAATAAGCAATTTTTTAAAAACAGCTTAAAGCAGTTGTGGATATATCTATAAATCAGGCCCAGAACAAACAGCCGTGCTTTGAAAGTGTTCTTGAAAGGGTACACGTGCACAGTTGGCTCCCTTTGCTTTAAATATGTATATACCACTAAAACTAATTACAAAATCTAGCATCTTTTGAGAAAAATTTACCCAATCCCATGCCAGATATACATTTAGACCGAAACAAACTAAATTGCTGAGGTTCGCCACTCATTCAATTCAACACATGGTCCACTTAATCTCAAAGAGTACCCCTTCCGAAACAGAATTCGGGTAAAAGATCTGCACGATTTCCAGAAAAGTGAATAGTTCCTCCCATACACACTGAAAAGAATCCAGCGCACAGTAACGAAAAAGTCGGACGTACCTGCCCCTACACAGTTAACCACACGCTTGTTATACATCAACCGAATAAACACACTCCTATCATATTTACCAGAAAGTGCATTTTCACCTCTCTCCGAATGTCATTCGGACAACCTGAAAAAGATCCACAGTATGCTGAATCTTGAAGATCCACTTCCAGCATAAAGTATACCTCACTTTCCAAAATAATGTACATACCTATGAGAGACAAATAGTGAAATCCATACAGCTAAACACAATCCACTGTTGCGCATAGACCAGCGAAGAGGGGCTTGGGGGGGGGGGACAACCAACCACAGGGAGGTACCCCCCCCCCCCCCCGGGCGGTTTGGGAGGGGTGGGGGGGAGGGGCTAGCAGACTACGGGCCGGACATTTTGTTTTGGGCTTGTTTATAGCCTAAAGGGAGCCCAAGCATAAATGCTTTGGGCTCCCGCTCCCGGCCACCATTTTGTCTCTGGTGACCTGGTGGCCGGGAGCCCTTGTTAGTCAGGATTTTTTGGTGAGGTTTTTTGTGGTTCTAGGTTTTTTGGTAGGGGAGTGTTAGATGGGGGCTGAGAAGCCATTGGGCTTTTCACTGAGGCTCTGCGTCTCGTGCGGCCTCAGCTGTGAGACTGTGTCTGGAGCGGGGGGAGGGCTGGGTGATGTTGGGCACTCTTGTAACACTGCTACCTCTCACATTTTGTTGGCTTTTGACACTTGCACAGGTGCCACCATTGCCTACGTAATCGTTCGCTCTTGTGCATGAGTGTCTAGCATATATTGCAGTATTATACACAATTGTCACTTTCACCTCATGTAACTTAATGCTGCTTTTGTAATTTGTTCACTGGTAATTTTCTCCTCATGTATCATTACTGTTTCTATTGTGAAGCACTCTGAAGCCTTCGTCATAAATAAAATGAATAAATAAATACCCGCTCCGGGTCCGCTTTAAGCGGCTTCTTCACCCCCCCCCCCCCACGCTCAGGGGTTTGTGCGGGGGGGGCACGGGTCGGAATGAGGTGCTCTGCCTCAGTGTCCGCGGCTTCGGAGGAACGGCTATTCGGGAGAGCAGGGAGGAGGGGGATCTGGGAGGGGTGTGGGTCCTCAAGCGATGAGAATATTGCCGAGAGCAGCGGAGGGGGAGCGCCAGGTTCTGTTCGTTTCCCTTTCGTGTGTGAGAACAGGGTATGGTGTCTGGAGCTGGGGTGGGGCACAGCACTTTGGTGTGGGCTACATTCTTTAGCTATAGGGGCCCCTGCTGGTCAGCTGAACAGTTAAGGGGGCCCATTGTCTGGGGCAGGTGTCTGTGGCAGGCAGGGATTCTTTTTAGCCCCCCCTTTTTCTTCCTTTTTCTCACTCATATTTTCCTTGGGGCGAAGTGGCCTCTGTGGGGGGTAGCTCGGCGGGGGAGGGGAAAGGGGCACAGTTGGGGGGCTGGTGAGCTAGCCGCAGGTTGGAAGTTACTCAGGATGAAGACGGGGGAATCTTACTCCCTGGCGATTCTATTGGGGGTAGGGGCAGTTCGGGTCACGTAGGGCGGGTAGGGGTCAGAAGTTTGGGTATAGCGCTTGGGACAGGCAAGAGAGCATGAGAGGTAGCAAGTTTTAGGGTCCCGGCACAATGGTCCAGATTTTTTATTCCCGGGGCAGGGAGCTTTTCAGGATAGCAGACTCGGTAGGGCGAAGTGCGGCCCAACATCGCCGAGGAGAAGGGAGGGTGGAGCCTGGCGTGGCACATTCCGTACCGGCAAGGGATCCTGGCGCGGCCAGCACATGAATGTCCGGCGTGACCTCGCTGGCCCCAACGTCAAGCAGGATATCTTTGGTCAGATAAGCCAGCAACGGATTTCTTCATGGTGATCAACGCTTGGGGGAGTATCGGCGTGTACAGTCGGCCCCCCTCCTCAGGAAGATATTCAGGGGCCAGTAGAGCCGATGTGGTCAATGTAGGGTCTGTTAAGCCCCTTGAGGTTGAAGTGGTTTCAGATAAGTGGCAAATGGAGGAGCCAGTGATGCTTGAATATGTTGATGATATCCTAGAGGAAGGGGATCTGAGGGATGATGTGGATGGGGGGGGCCTTCTTACGTGTCTCATAGTCTTTTACAGGCACCGTTGGTGGTGCAGCCCAGGAGGGCAGTGGCGGCTGGACCCAGAAAAGAGTGCGGCCCCTCGGTGAGGGTTCCTTGGAAGGTTGACAGCACGGAGCAAGTGGCATGGAGGTCGGCACCCAGCGGGCAGTTTTGTTAGACCCAGGTGAGATTGGTGAACAACGGGCCAAACCAAATATGGTGTCTGTGGGGACGGGGGGGAAGGAGAAGAGTGGATTGTTGGAAGGGACGCTTTAAAAAAAAAAGGTAAACACGTTACGTATCAAGGGGTGGAAACAAGGGAGTTGGGAAGGCCACAGTGTGATAACGTGGAGAGCAGGATGAATACTGGGGCAGTTGACGCAGGTAAAGAGCTTTGACAGAGTAAAGAGCAGAAGAGTTAAAACCTGCCTTATATGGGCTTAACAAAGCTCCTGGGTGCGCATTTAATGTTACCCACCAGGGATCGCATATGGAAGGGGGTATAGGTTGACATTCTCAAAATTCTTTGCAAGAAGGGGAAGTCAAAGGAAGGTTTTAAAGAGGAGGAGTATGAGTTGGCTCAGCAGCACAAGGTGCCCGTGACAATTTGGAAATTGAACGGCTGCATTTCTAATATATGCCAGCGAGTATTGGTAAAGGTTTCCAGCGCGCTGTGTTGCCATTTTCTAATATAAGGATGTTATTAGGAAAGCCCAGATCATGGGTAGTGGCTACGTGTGGGCGCAGTATGAGGAGAAACTTCGGGCCCGTATAGGCTTGGGACCCGGAGGCACAGTGGGGGTAGTTCGACACAGACTGGTGGCACCACACGATGCACCGCTGGGGGCAAGACCATATTTACGGCTAGTGGCTTTCCATTAGTATACTGGCCCTGTCAGGGGAAGTCCACCCGGGGTGTGGTGGGGAGCACAACTGCTACACAATCTGGGACCGGGCATGCTGGGAGTTTAACAAGGGCCTGGGCACAAGGGAATACTGTAAGTCCGTCATGAGCGCTCTTAGTGCGGGAAGAAACACTCCTTGTTTCAAGGTTGGGGAGGCACGCAACAGGGAAGCCTGTAGTGGCAACAGGCAGGTACTACCGGTCAGGGGCCCTCTTCACAGTTCCAGAGTAGTAGGGGAGGTAAGGGATCTCAAGGATCTGGGCCTATAGGCTCCAGCGCCAGTTAAGCTGAGGGCGCTGGCTGAGGGTTTGAGAGAGAATGGAGATTGTAGGGGCAAGACAGGTGCTTCGGATGGGGGCAACCAACAGGGGCTCTCAATACATTTTAAAGGGTGTGCAATTTAAAATAGGGGGGCGGCGGAAGTTAAGAGAGTTGTGCGAGACAAACTGGTCGAGGAGTTGCGAGAAGGGAGAATGGCGGGTCCTTTGATGCCTGGCCACTGGAGGATTTGATTATTTCTCCGACCGGAGTGGTGCCCGAAAAAGAGGTGGGCCAGTACTGTATGATACAGGACTTGTCATGGCCAAAGGGGTCTTCAGTTCATGAATTTATGGTTGAGGAGGCGGTTGCTGTTCATATTCATCAGTTGACGTTGCAATATCACTAGTTGTGACCACGGGCGCAACTGCGGAGATGGTAAAATGTGATATAAAATCTGCACTTTGGTTGCTTTCAGTCCATCCAGATGATGGGAATTTTCTGAGGATCCATTTTGAAGGAGAATGGTACGTGGACAAAGCATTTCCAATGGGTGGCTCAAGGTATTGTGCCCTGTTTTTGGGCGTTTTGGCACCTTTTAGTTGACGTTGCAGTGTCACTAGTTATGACCACGGGTACAACTGCAGAGATGGTAAACGTGATATAAATTCGGCAATTCGGTGGCTTCCAGTCCATACAGATGATGGGAATCTTCTGAGGATCCATTTTCATGGAGAATGGTATGTGAACAAAGCATTACCGAGGGGTTGCTCAATGTATTGGGCCCTGTTTGAGTTTTTAGCACTTTGTTTTTGCAGCAGTACTTCGCGTAGCACACGGGTCATGAGGTGGTGTCGCATTCTTTGGAGGACTTCTTTTCGTTGATTCCCCGGGCTCTACGGAGTGCCAGGTAGCCCTGGTCACATTTCATGAGCGCATGGATGATTTGGGGGTGCCATTGGACCCAGAGGGGACGATGGGTCCTTACACAACCACGTCTTTTTTGGGAATGGAATTGGACTCTGTGGCAATGCAGGTTCACCTGCCTGAGAAAAACAAAAGTGCAATGTTTTATTAAATATTGGAGGGAATGCTCTCAAAACAGAGAGTGATGGTGAAAGATATACAGGTCTTGCTTGACCGCCTTAATTTTGTCTGCAGGGTAGGCAGGGCGGGTAGGACCTTTTGTAGGATTACGAGTCGAGCATTTGGCGGGTTATCACCTGCTTCGCTGCCGAGTCCGCCTGTCATCTGGGGGTAGAACAGGCGGTCCAGTGGTAACCAACATGGGCTCTCAGAGTTTTTTCGATAGAGGACTGGCGCATGTGGGCAGTTTTTCTCAATTCTTTAAAGGGAGTTCCGTTGAATAGGGAGTTGGGATTCCAAGGGGAGGTCAAAATTGTTTTCAGAGGCGGCAGGCAGTTTTTAGTTTTGGCATATATTGGTGGAGTAAGGCAGAGCAGAGGGCCCAGTCAGGAGAGATGTTTCAGTGGTAACACGCAGGGGCTCTAGGCTCTCTTAGGATTTCTTAGCTTCACAGGCCTGTAGGCGGGTGGAGGAATTGGGTCAGTCAGAAGGTGCGATCCAGTTTCTTTGGGACCTCATTGAGAGGGTTCTTTTCAAGGTCATCATTGCAAGGAAATTGGTGGTCATTTCGTTAATGGGGAAACTTCTGTGGGTGAAGTAGGAAGGAGAAGGCTGGACGGTTGGGATAGGCGTTGTTACGCAGCTCTTTGTCATGGCAGAGGTTGGCACGCTTGGGGATGTGTTACCGAGTGTTTGTAAGGATAGATTTGAGTCCTGTCTGTTTTTAACCTTATGGCATGGTTGTTTTTCGGCGCTATTAGAGTCTCTGAGCTGTTAAGCACTAAGTTGAAATGGGGGCATTTTTGAAAGGAAGTATTTTTCTCAGGGGGGGTGCATTTATGGCAGGCCAGCTTAAAATCAGACCAGAGAGGCTGAGAGATAGGTGTTTGGCTGGTGTTAGCTTTGCCCATGTTGACATCCCCTAGCGTAGGTGCATCGTTGGAAGGCGTTGTCTGGTGGGGAAGAGGTTAGATAGGTGTTTTGGCTATCAGTTTCGAATGGTGTGGCGCAGGGCCTTTCGGAGTATTGGGTGGGATGAGGCGTAATAGGACGCACGCTTTTAGGAACAGTGCAGCAACAGAAGCTTCTAATGGAGCGGGGTTAAGGGGGATGTTATGTGGCTGAGGTTCTGGTCTTCTAATTGTTCCCAGCGCTATGTGAGAAGTAATGCGGAAATGGCGCATGCGTTATTCTCCTTGCCATGAGTCTCATTATGTTTTTTGTTTCAGGTTTAGTAGCCGGTCCTCGCCCGACGTAACTGAACATCTTCATAGTTGGGGCACTTGTTCATCATATGGGCACTGATACAAGCGTGCTTTTGTTATCTTGAGCAATGTTGGGTCTCTATGAACTTTGTGTATAATCAGGTGGAGAGGGAAACTGGGAATGTGTTGGAGGGACCTTGTACCTGCTCTGAATAAATGGATCATTGGGGGTCAGTGGCCGTTTGTGTTGTTAATTTATTTGGAGAGAACGACCTTTGTGGATTTTAAGGGGCATGTTTGTTGCAGGCAATGAAGAGGGACTTGGCATTTTTTGCAGGAGCAGTTGGTGCCACGTTTTTTGGGACAGAAGGGTGTCGCTCAGAATATGGTGGGGAGCTTTGAATCATAGGGCGATTGACAGGGCGCATAAGAAAGTGAGCTTAGTGATCCCCAGTTTCTGAGGAGTTTAGGTTTTTGAGACAGTGACGCATAGGGACATTCGTTTTGAGGCTGTAGAGTTTTTCAGGGGCAATGGGGTTTCACTTATCCAGGATGGGTATGGACCTTTATTTGTTACCGGATGGAGAAGTCTTTTCGAGGTTGGTATGTTCAGGGGCTTGCCTTAAAGGCCTGAAATTTGCTATCAGTTTGGGGACAGAAAGGGGGGGGGGGGGGCGGAAGTTTTTTCTCCCCCCCCCCCCCGCCGGCTTTTTGGGTGGCAGGGGTTATTAGAAGTTTGCCTGGGTTGTCTGATTTTTGTTGTTCATTTTTAGAAGTTTGGTCATCGACAGGGATGGTTTAGCCAGGTTTATGGTTGGGGTGTTTACATAGGATGGGTGATCAGAAGTTCTAAAAGGGCAGGCAGGGGAGGTTGTGTAACAGATTGTTTGGATTTATAGGTTTATATGTTGATGCATTGATTTGTACTGTTTGTAATTTTGTAATGTGGTATTGTACGGGTGGGGGCGGGTCTGAGAGAAATTTTAGGGGCGGGGAGGGGAGAGGGGGTTAAGTAAGTGTTTATTAGTGAGGTTTAGTTTTGTAAGGCATTTGGCAGAGGTTTTATAATTGTTATGTGCACCTGTTTCAATACACACAAAATCTGGTTTGAGGTCTGCTCCCTCCCCCACCCCTCCCTCCCAAACATCGGTACGGCACACCTTCTAATTAAATTACCTCAGCCCGCTACCTTTAATCACATTCTTCTCCAGACTCCTTAAATATGCAGGAGGCGCATCCCCCCTCTGAAAGGGGACCCTATAGAGCACCGATATATGTGTACAAATTTACCACAGACGGGGAAACTTAAGCAAACACAGCCTCGCAGAGTTCCGAGGGGTCACCGGCAGCTGTACTCGTTCCCGCCTTGGTGAGTCGGGCATCCCTCTTTCTAGTCACGTTTCGCCTCCTGTCTCTCTCTGCGCCTATGGTTCTCTCTTAGTTCGCCCTCTGTATCCTTTCCTCTGTCTTCCTTACTCTTGTTCTCCGTATCTTTAAATCGGACCTCACCTCTTCTTCTTTTTCCACGTATCTCTCTATAATTACTTTTTCTCTGTCTCTTTTTCTTCTCTCTCTGTGTCTCGCGCTCTCACTTCTCTAGATGGCTATTTATTATCTCTATCTCTGCATCCTTACTCTGCCGCCCCAAGGCTGCGAGAGCAGCGCCCCTTCCTCGGTGAGTGGAGCAGCGTACCTGCGCTGGGGGTGAAGCAGCCCTCTCGGTAAACATACTTAGAAGAACACCGTACATCCGAGGCAGTGGCTGCGGTCCCTCTCACGCGCAGACTGTCACTAGAACCGACTGACTCTTGAAGTTTATAGGAACTTTTTTAAACCTATTGCAGCTGGCTGTGCATTGTGCACGTATTCCAAGAAACCCATACGATACATGAATTATGCCTCTGACATTATTGCAATTTTTAACACATCGTCTCTGGGAGCCGAGTGATACCGCACTATGCTCCAGATTAAATCTTGGGCATGCATGTGTTGCCCTGTGGAAATTTCACACACGTGTGTGCTGCACCGTTTTAAATGCCATACATACACCCGTTTAACACATCACATATACATCGCACTACTTATCAAATCACACTCATGTATTCGCGGCTCCGATATAAATCGGACAGTGGGGGCATGTAGATGTAAATCTCACACATGCAGTGCTTGCACCGACCAAAACCTTGCATGATTGGCTGGTCCAATGTATGCAAAACCTGCCTTTCCAGCGCTGCATAGATTTTGAAAGAACGCATTCAATTCAAACCGCTCTGAGATTCGTGCACCATGAAATGTGAAGCGAACAGGGTATGACAAGGGGAAAAACCCCACAGCAAATGTGTATCACTGCGTGAAAACATAGCCGGGGAAACAGAAACAGGATGAAGGTACAAATAACATTTTTCATGACTTCAGTCTTAACCTAACCCGCCATAGTGACTGATGGCCCATTAAATTAGATTGGGACTCGACTGACACGCAGGCCCAGTGAAAGAATGTGTCATCTATTTAGACTCGCATTCTTACCCAAAATGTCAAGTGTTTCTCAGCGTGCCTGCCACCCTACGTCTCACAGGGCGGAATTCCATCAAATTGACACTTGGCTTCGTTGAAACCTGTCGGACAGCTTTGGTTTTAAGTGATTTCCCCGAAAACAATCACCAACCATAGTGTGCGCACATCGTGACATTCCCTCCTCCCCAAATTCCTTCACCTTACTGCCCGCTACGCCCAAAAAACTCTTTGAATCATGATATGTTGTCCACGGCGTAGCCTTTTTTTATTCACATCAATCCAAGTGAATCATCAAAGACCATTACCAAGGAAAAGTAACCGTCTTGGATATATAAGAACAATTCACAGCATCACACTTTATCTGCATCAACATGTCAACAGCAGTAAGAGAATTAGGTACGACATTACATTTAACATTTAACTCGGCCGTACACTAGAACAACTTGGCCGTACATTTCGAGCTTACCCTTTAACTCGGCCGTCCACAGGAACTTGGCCATACATTTGAACTTGACCGTCTAGGCCTTTAATTTCCCTCTGTGCTGCGCACATTGCGCCGTCAGGCCCCAACGCGCTACAGACAACAGTTGCATTACTTGACATCCAGGGCACCGCATACCGCACCGGCCCTTCGAGGTACCTGAAAAACAGGCATCCTCCTCAAGATTGTACTCAGTCCATACGTGGTGGGTTAGGGCAGTAGAGTCCGGGACTACCGTCATGTCAGTCCCTCCTCCCCGCCTATCCACTGCACTCGTGGAATCTACCCCTTCCAGGGGTCCCTCGAATGGCTGCACCTCCATTGTTGTGCATCCCCCTTTGTTGTAAACTGTCAGCGCTCCGCTTTCGTGAAGCTTTGGCCTTCTGCCGGGTGGGTGGGTGGTCGATGACGTGCCTGCAGTCAGGCTGAGGTCCGAGGGGACAAAGAGAACAAAACCCCTGGATCGCAGCCTTAAATACATCAGATAAGTTTTGTTTCCGATAAGTTTCGCTTCCCTTGCTGCCAGCCCTTCATTATCCGGCAAGCCCCACCTCCTTCTCTGGCTCCAGGAGGAGGCTCAGTCCCGCGGCGCAACTAAGGGCGCCACTCCCCTAGTCGAAGGGGGCGCCTGTTCATAGTGTGCGCACATCGTGACATTCCCTCCTCCCCAAAGTCCTTCACCTTACTGCCCGCTATGCCCAAAAAACTCTTTGAATCATGATATGTTGTCCACGGCGTAGCCTTTTTTTATTCACATCAATTCAAGTGAATCATCATAGACCATTACCAAGGAAAAGTAACCTTCTTGGATATATTAGAACAATTCACAGCATCACACTTTATCTGCATCAACATGTCAACAGCAGTAAGAGAATTAGGTACGACATTACATTTAACATTTAACTCGGCCGTACACTAGAACAACTTGGCCGTACATTTCGAGCTTACCCTTTAACTCGGCCGTACACAGGAACTTGGCCATACATTTGAACTTGACCGTCTAGGCTGCTAATTTCCCTCTGTGCTGCGCACATTGCGCCGTCAGGCCCCAACGCGCTACAGACAACAGTTGCATTACTTGACATCCAGGGCACCGCATACCGCACCGGCCCTCCGAGGTACCTAAAAACAGGCATCCTCCTCAAGATTGTACTCAGTCCATACGTGGTGGGTTAGGGCAGTAGAGTCCGGGACTACCGTCAGGTCAGTCCCTCCTCCCCACCTATCCACTGCACTCGTGGAATCTACCCCTTCCAGGGGTCCCTCGAATGGCTGCACCTCCATTGTTGTGCATCCCCCTTTGTTGTAACCTGTCAGCGCTCCGCCACAGGGTGAGAAGCTCGCCGGCGCACTCGCCCTCCCCCCCCTGACGCTAACACTGCTCCCTTAACACCTGCCCTTTTCCTACCAATGAACCTTAGTCTACTGAACCCCACCAAATTCTTGGTGAGAAAGAGATGCGATGAACAAATCAGCCCCCCGGGCAGGTTATTTATTCGTTTATTTATTTTAAATTGCCGTTAGTAAGAGCCCATACTGTGCCCTGTGTTATTCACATGGACCGGCACTTATGTTAGAATAGTGGGCATGGGTGCCGAAGAAACATGGGCACATGCCCACACTGTTCCACAAGGATACCTTATTGCAGCAGACCCCTAGTATCCTATTGGCACTCTCGCCCTACACCTAAAGGCTGCTTCATCTTTGAGATCTGGAAACCATGGCCCCCAATATAGTTGGGCAAATAGCTCCAACCCTGCATTGGACCGTTGCACTCCATCGACAAGCTACAATTCCTATTTGTATGCCTTTATCAAGGTATGCCTAACCTTATTGAAGAAACCATCAACCGCTTTTCCATCTCCCTATTCAAACTCCTCACAGACTTGTTTACCGCGCTTGGTGGCGCATTGTCTCCTTCAAACTTATTGCGGGGTCACCTGTGACCAAAATATAGTGGTACCAGACAGGTAGCTCCTTACCCTTGAGAGTGTTGGATTTGTTGGCCACTTCATGAAGAGAATTCTCTCGCTACAAGGCAAAGTATCTCATAACTGTGCTTGCCACGTAACTGACACCTAGCAGGACCGCACTTTCTCCTGCCCCCTTGATATCCTTAATCCGAAACGCCATTACTGCTGATTTTTATTGAAAAATTCCCTTATGCACTTAGTCCCCCTTTTAGTAATTTTTTCGTCATTATAGATTGCAAATATAATCACGCTGGGTACTTAAATATAAATTTATAATGACAGGTGTGAATGTAAAGAAATTTGGAGCCAAGTTTATGGAATACTATTCCCCGGCTTAACAACTTGCCACTCCAGGTGGTTTACCTGTGAGTATAAATGATGCAACCGTATAAAGGGCCAAAAATACTGGTGTGCTAAATAATGTACGTGCATGATTATATATATATTGCGCGACTTGGCAAGTTTAACATGTGCACTTGTTACCTTATCTACGACATATTCATAGGTTGAGACCCCAGCTCTCAAGCTGACCCTCTGGCTAATTAAGGCTAATACTATCTACGAGGCAAGTCCTATGTATTGGCTTGGTAACAAATAACCCCATATAGCGACTGTTAGTGTCGACTGAATATGGCAATGGAATGTAGCATTGTTTTTGGTCCTTGCCTCGCTTTCCCCCCGTGCCTTGCTTTCAGCTAGAATCAAACTTGTCGTTTTTGATATATATACATGCACCACTGTGTGCATAACTGACCTGGGCACAGAAAAGTATCCAGTGGATTTGCTTGAAATGGATACGGGAGGAAACTGAGGAAGCATGCCGGACTTACTGCAAAGATGAACTATTACCTGTGCATGACCACGAATGCCTATTTATTTTTTATTTTTGTATTTATATACATATATATATCCAAACACCAAAGATTTGCTCCTTGCGGGGAAAGCCTCTAAAGGTGAACTGTCTTATTCCATAAGTGAAGGTGCAGCACGCAGAAGGCAAAGACCAGTGCCTCACATCACAGCCATACGCGTTTCGGGCCACCGCCCTTGTTCACTGGCAGCAGAGAAAAGAACTGAAGTTGCAGTCACATGCTTTTATTTGAATCAAGCCGCGCCCCACCGGGCCTCTCGGCATCATGGTATTTGTAGTGCTGCATTTATTAAACCTCAGTGGGTTTCAGTTACATTTCCCTTGTTTGTGCTATTAAAAATACATCACCCCAGTGGGTTAACAACAGTCTCGCTTTCCGCTGGTTGCCATTACCAAAGCCTGCACTGGAAGTTACACCAATCTTAAGGACAACAACGTTGTCATCCCAGGATCCGCTTTTGCGCGGCGAGCAATCCCCTCGACTGGGCCAGCCGAAAAACATCCAAACACCAAAGATTTGCTCCTTGCGGGGAAAGCCTCTAAAGGTGAACTGTCTTATTCCATAAGTGAAGGTGCAGCACGCAGAAGGCAAAGACCAGTGCCTCACATCACAGCCATACGCGTTTCGGGCCACCGCCCTTGTTCACTGGCAGCAGAGAAAAGAACTGAAGTTGCAGTCACATGCTTTTATTTGAATCAAGCCGCGCCCCACCGGGCGGTGGCCCGAAACGCGTATGGCTGTGATGTGAGGCACTGGTCTTTGCCTTCTGCGTGCTGAACCTTCACTTATGGAATAAGACAGTTCACCTTTAGAGGCTTTCCCCGCAAGGAGCAAATCTTTGGTGTTTGGATGTTTTTCGGCTGGCCCAGTCGAGGGGATTGCTCGCCGCGCAAAAGCGGATCCTGGGATGACAACGTTGTTGTCCTTAAGATTGGTGTAACTTCCAGTGCAGGCTTTGGTAATGGCAACCAGCGGAAAGCGAGACTGTTGTTAACCCACTGGGGTGATGTATTTTTAATAGCACGAACAAGGGAAATGTAACTGAAACCCACTGAGGTTTAATAAATGCAGCACTACAAATACCATGATGCCGAGAGGCCCGGTGGGGCGCGGCTTGATTCAAATAAAAGCATGTGACTGCAACTTCAGTTCTTTTCTCTGCTGCCAGTGAACAAGGGCGGTGGCCCGAAACGCGTATGGCTGTGATGTGAGGCACTGGTCTTTGCCTTCTGCGTGCTGCACCTTCACTTATGGAATAAGACAGTTCACCTTTAGAGGCTTTCCCCGCAAGGAGCAAATCTTTGGTGTTTGGATACATATATATATATATATATATATATTACCTACTGGCGGTCGCCAGTAGGTATATATAGTTAGGATTTTTTCTCTATGGGTTTTTTGAAAATTCTATGTCTAATAACTTTGGCGTTTGTGGACGGAATTGGCTGAAATTTTCAGGAAAATGGCACATTTTGTTTCTGAGCAGCCCCTGAAAATTTTGGGGGGTTCGTCAAGGGGGGGCCGAGAAAAAAGGGGGGTCCCAAAACGCGTTTTTCCCATGTTAATTTCCATAGGGCGGTTGGCCTCACTTTTAGCCCGAACGGCTGAATGGATTTGCACGAAACTTGGCAAAATTGTAGGGACTGGTAGCCCGATGTGCCTTTTGTAGGTCTCAATATATGTGCTCCAGTGGATTTTGAGAAATTAACGTTTAAAAAAAGATATATATCTGTAACAGCGGACTGGGCAGCGGCCCAGGACGCGGACTTTTCGCGCAACGGAGCTTTGTGAAGCGAAGCTGATTGGTTCTCCGGCGTCTGTCAACATTCCAAACAGTCCGTAGCGGCCGCCATCTTGTCTCTCGGTAGGATCGAGAGACAAGAGGAGGCGAAAGCGAAGGGGCAAATGACCATAAGGGGGAATAGTAGATCCTCGCTGACCCCCTAGGTTTGATGTGGAGGTTTTAAAAGGGCCCCGCGGGGCAAAAAAAAAAAATAATAATAATAATCGAACGGCTGAATGGATTTGCACGAAACTTGGTAAAATATTAGGGACTGGTAGCCCGATGTGCCTTTGCTAGGTCTCAATATATGCGCTCCAGTGGATTTTGAGAAATTAACGTTCAAAAAAATATATATATCTGTAACAGCGCTCCGCTTCGCGTACTTTTCGCGTTACGGAGCTTTGCGAAGCTGATTGGTTCTCCGGCGTCTGTCAACATTCCAAACAGTCCGTAGCGGCCGCCATCTTGTCTCTCGGTAGGATTGAGAGACAAGAGGAGGCCAAAGCGAAGGGGGAAATGACCATAAGGGGGCATAGTAGATCCTTCCTGACCTCTTAGGTTTGATGTA
This sequence comes from Lissotriton helveticus, assembly GCF_964261635.1. Lineage (NCBI taxonomy): Eukaryota > Metazoa > Chordata > Amphibia > Caudata > Salamandridae > Lissotriton > Lissotriton helveticus. The sequence continues at coordinate 1,402,199,022 of NC_136063.1, read as the reverse complement.
CCATTTTGCCAAGTTTGGTGTAATTCCGTTCAGCCATTCAGGCTGTAGACGTATGTAAATGTCCTATGGGAAATTGCATGGGGAAAACACATTTGAAAGTGTTGAAATTTAGAACCAATTAAAATGTTACTTTGGTTTTGTATTTGTGTGTGATGAAAGTTAATTGGTTATGTATATATCTCAAATGAGAGGAAACCACAGCCATTTTGTGATACTACTGTCTGAGGTACATTTGTGAGGAATTTTTGGTGGTGAATTTCTGGTGTTTGATTTACACAGTACTAACACTTTTCCTACTTTTAAAAAGGTGAGTTGTTAATTTGTAAGGGGAACTATGTTGTACACTTGAAGATAATTTGAAAAATGTTTTCTGTTATTTATTTGCAGTCCTTCTGTTATACTAAATACTTGATAAAGTTAGTTTTATATTATGTATTACTAAAAACGATAAATGAAAGTGATTATTTTTTTCTGCAATTTACAGCAAGCAATTTCAAAATAAAATGGCTCACAATGAAGAGACCGTGGCAATTTCTTCTGAATTTTCCACTACATTGATTGAAATTGAGAGCAGCAATAATGAAATATTGTCACAAGGAGGAGATTACTTGTATGATTCCATTAGATTGATTGAAATGGACAGCACCAATAATGAAATATTGTCACAAGGAGGAGATGACTTGAATGATTCCACTACATTGATTGAAATTGAGAGCACCAATAATGAAATATTGTCACGAGGAGATGACTTGAATGATTCCACTACATTGATTGAAATTGACAGCACCAATAATGAAATATTGTCAGAAGGAGGAGATGACTTGAATGATTTTTTGATCAATCTCTTGATGGCGAATTTATCGAGTGTTTGGAGACCATAGAGTTACAAGAATCATTATTGCAGACTTTTCATGAGGACATTGCTGATGAGGACATGTTAGTAGTTGTTTCAAATTTAGAAAATTCTGAAGAATAAATTTATATTTAGAAATCAAAAATTGTTTGAGACATTATTCATTTTTATTTTTAATTTATGAGGTTGTAGCGAAGTGATTGTAGTATAAAATGAGACTTATAGTATAGAGTGCAACATTTTTATGTTACATGGTAAGTTTACTCATATTTACTTCCCTTCTGCCACTATATTATCTCCAATGTGTATTTGACATCTCTTCTTCATCTCCGGCCTCCTTTCTCTCACTGTGTGTCTCCGATGCATCTTATCGCTGCTATTTTGTGTAATTACAGAAGAGAGTAAAATAAAATAGTTCGGAACGTGAAAAGGGGGCAAAGTAGAGTACTCCTCACCCCCTAGGCCTTTTTAGGCGGTCCCAAAAGGATCAGTTTCTGCTTTCCTGAGAGATTATGGTATGAGTTCCATATACCACAATAACTTGCATTACAACATGCAAGATATCTATCTCCTATTACCAACTTTTGGAGATATTCGCGCTAAGCGCGAAAATCTCCAAAAAGTAACACCTGCCCTGAGCAGTTCTTAGCCATGTTATCCAAAGGGAGGTGGATAACATGGCTAAGAGCATTAGCTCGGTAATGTATGAATATCGCTGAGTTTTTAGCGATATTCATGCATTGCGGCCGTTTATTATCGCATTTGTGATAAACCTTGATAATAGCAAGGTTTATCTTCGATAATTTCTGACGATGCTTAGCGGTAAAAAATTGGTTGGTAAGCATCGTTAGCGATAAATATCGCTTAACTTTGGTAATATGCCCCAACGTCTGTTAACGTTCGATTCGAAGGAAATGAGGAAGTGTTGAAAAACATTGTCTGCGCCATCTTGCCTTTTTTGAAATGCCACACTTTTGTCGTGCACGGCAGCCATTTTAGATGTCTTGACCAGACCCACTCTCTGCACGCTGTCGATTCGTAGCATGGCTCCTCACCCTCGCAAGCATCTTCCCCAGGCACTGGTCACCCCCGCTCTCTGTCTTATGCATGGGCAATAAACCTCCCCCCATCTGCGCTGCTCTTCCCTGAGAATCACACTCTGTGCCCGCCCGACACCTCCCTTTCGCCCTATTCACTACCGCACCCTCTGACACTCCTCTTCCTCTGTGTCCGATTGTCCAGGCTATCAGCTAGCCCTGCAGATGTAGTTTATGGCCCCAGCTGTAAAGAATCACCCCTCTTCAAAGGAGTTATAGTAGATCAAGGCCCACACCCGATGAGATCCGTCACACCACACGTGTTCCTACTATCTGAAAACTATCCTGTATTGTGATTGGGGAGGGGACCGAGCCTGAAGCGGAAGATTCCAGGAATGACTCTTTGTACATCAAAGTTTTTACAATTATGTGTCACATTAAAAATATATAGCACTCCAACAAAGTAGTAGGAATATAAAACTTTAATAACATATAAATATATACAACAAAACAAAAACAGTAAAAACATTTAAACAACGAAGAGACCGTGGCAATTTCTTTTGAATTATCCAATAGATTTATTGAAATTGACAGCACCAATAATGAAATATTCTTGTCAGTAGCGGTCTGTTGTGCGAATAGTTCCAAGGCAGCAGAACGCGCTGAAATCTAGATGGCACGAAAGTGATGTCTAGCAAGTTGCCGCCCAGCACATAACGGCGTGGGGCGCCGCGGGGGTGAGTGAGTCCAGTAGGCACCACAGCTATTCTTACCGGCATTGCAGAATTACTGCTGGGGACAATGCCTGTGCTGTAGCAGGGTCACAGCAGAAACAAAAAGGATTCTGTTGAAGATGTTGTTGGTTTTCAATTTGAAAACAGTTCTGGTGTCAACTGCTATGCTAATGTAGTGGTTAATGTTTTGTTTTCTCTAGAAAATGTAAAAGAGGGGGAGGCAGTCCAAAGTTCCGTTAAAAGGGCAAAGGAAAGGATCGGTGGTTTGAACTATCAGTCAAAAAGGGGAGGGGGTGCAACAATTTTTCCTACCGGGTCACACTGTGCTTTCACCGGAAGTGAGGTCTGCAGGATTCTAGTAATTGAAAGTGAGGCTGGCGCCGACGTCCCGCGGATACAGTTTCGTCACTCCACGGGTGATCAAGCCAGTCATTCCCCATCGGGGGTCGGAGACTCCCGCGGCTCCTCTAGAATCTTCACGGTCGTGGAGGACTACGGTGGTGGAGTCAACCAGTGACCGGGCCATTTCTTTATGCTGGGCCCGCTCTTGCGAGGTCGACCGCCATTTTGAGAGTTCGGTAGCTACTGGCGATCGCGGGGTCAAATGAGCGGACGGGCTCCACCCTGCCGGGCGAGACGTTGCAGCATGGCCACAGTGGAAGAACTCTTTTCCGGGCGCCTGGAGCGCTGAGGGTGCAGCTGGGAAGCCTCCACTGGGGAGGCGGGAGAGGCCTGTTCGCACCGTCTCTCCCTCCCAGTGCACCCCACGGCGTCTCGCTTGATATTTGTTATGGCCGGACCAGGCGATGAGGACGAGGGGGGGGGGGGTCGGAGGCATGTGCAAGACATCCCCCCCCAGGGTTGTTGCAGCAATTATACAAGAAAGAAGAAGTGTCCCGTCCGTCTTCAGGCCGGGCTTCCGGTAGATGTCGGCCGGACGCCCCTGGCTCTGGCCCCATGATTGGGTTTCTTGGTTTATCGGCTGCAGCCGGATCCCGTCGGCCTCGGCCCCCCGACCGTTGGTGGCCGGACCGGAAGAGCATGTGGCGGGACTACCTGCAACTCTCAAGGGCCACCGCGGCCGGACTGGGAGAGAGAGGGGAGGGTCGAGGAGACATTCCCCCCCCCTGCAACTGTTCAGCATTGTAAAGGCAATCCCCTGGCCGGGTCCCGCTGGCCTCGGCCTCTCCTCCGGCTACACCCTACGTTAGGATCTCCTGGCCAAGGCGTGGCAGCAGGACCCGCCTTATATGGGCTGCTCCCGGCTGGGCGTAGCCGGAACCCTGCCCCACCTTGGAAGTTTCCAGAGTGGGGGCGGATGTTCTACTGACTTGCATTTTCCCTAGTCTATCGATTTTTTTGGCGTGGCAGGCGGTGGGACAGCGAGGGGTGATTTGGTTTCTCTTACTGTTTTTCTGGTCTCTCACCAATGGCATATTTTAACGTTTTCTTGTTTCTAGGACATTAATAGGTTTTATCATTACGTTATGTTATCGTTTCTTTGTTCGTTGTTTAATAAAAGTTCATGTTCATCAGTGGCCTACTGATTTTCGTTTTCCTATTCTTTTCTTTCCAGGTTGTTTCATGCTAAAGTTTCTGTTAACAGGATACAGTGATCACTTCGTTATTATTGCATATGTCCTTTTCCCTAGGGGTGCTCTCTGGTCGGGCCAGATGACGTATGTCTAGTAAATGGTCCGGGTGAAACAGGTGCATCAATCAGTGGGGAGTAGATAGGCATGACAGATTACAACGGGGGAGAAAGGTCCGCATTACGTACCCTTTCACTACTTGCAAAGATTTTCCTACGTTTATTTGCAAACAGGGAATACCTCCAAAAAGAACTAATTCCCAAACAGTCAATGTTCGGACAATAAATCAATCAATGAGGAATGAAATAGGTACGACGTGTTAAAGGCTTGCGTTACCTACCCTTCACTATCTGCAAAGGGAGAGAGAATATTCCTATTCTTCCTCGTTTGCAGGCAGAGAAGATCCTTAAGAGAACCAACTTCGAACAATTCAATGCTCGATTCAAACAATCAACAAGGGGTACTGTGAACACAAATGAACGCCGCTTATGTACATACGCATTGCTATTTTCAACAGGTTGTTCCTAATGTTTCTATTTTAGCGAGGTCAAAAAGAGATCCCATTAGTGGCCTACTGATTTTGCTCGATTCCTTTTGTTTTTTTACACGGTTTTTCGCTATCTGCAAAGACTAAACAGAGTATTGCGACTCTGTGCTTGTTTGTAAATAGAGAATGAACCAAAGAGAACAATCAATCAAATGGAGAGAGAAGCAGGCACGACGGATTACAAAGGGGGCAAAGGGCTGCGTTAACTACCCTTCACTATCTGCAAAGAGAGAGTACTCCTAATAGAAATGAGGGGTGGGGGCAGCATTCAAAGCAGATCAGTGTGCATAAACACGAAAATGTTTTTACTTACCACGTACTTGACATTCGACAGCTTATGATATTTGCTATTAAAAAACCATTGAAATTCACTGAAAAAACCATAGGTTATAGACCATATATAGTTAGGAATTAGCATTTACAAAACCTTGAAAATTCACTGAAAAAACCATAGGTTATAGACCATATATAGTTAGGAATTAGCATTTAAAAAACCTTATTTTACTCACACAAAACCATTGAAATTCCATATATAGTTAGTTGCACTAACTATATATCGCGCACCCGCAATCCACTGCTGATGATGTCACATATTACATCATTCATGACATGGTCAGTGACATCACTGATGACATCACTGATGACATCTCAAATGACATCACTGATGACATCTCACTTGACATCAATGATCACATCACTGATGATATCATTCATGTGATAATACAATGCATCTCCTCACACTGTAATATAACCTCCGTTACACCCAGTGTTAAATAGAGAGTATCATTTTTGAAACCATTGACACACCAATACTAGTTACTACATACGCACTCACTGATTCCTATGTCTACACACACATTCACTCATACAATCATTCATACATACAATCACTCATCTTTACAACACTATCATATGCACTCATACACCTATACAGACACTCACACTCTGCCACTCATCCATGGAGTTACTCACACACCTAGTCAGTCCTGAAAAGAATCAATCACACTTCCATTTTCTCATCTATACAGTTAAACACAGAACACCTTACATTTTTGAAACATATACTAACACATAGTTACTCTCTTATAGAATCACTGATACAAGTACACATTGATCTGCACAGAGTCACACACCTCCCAGCCAGCCATACACACACTCAGTCTCCCATACAAATAGTTGTGCAACCAATCAATAACCCATATAGCTACTTATATAGCTACTGATCAACACATGCAGCAGCTTGCACAACAACAGACATACTGATGCACACTTTCAGACAGTTTAGTCACTAACCCGTGCATTCAGTAAGACGCATTTAATCACTCACTCATACAGTCAATCACGCACCTACTAAAACCTTCATTCAGACACTTATACATCCACTCATTCTTCAATATGTAAAACATATTTAAACTTTACAGAAACACATAATCACTGGATGTTGTCATCAGTGATGTCACTGACCATGTCATGAATGATGTAATATGTGACATCATCAGCAGTGGATTGCGGGTGCGCGATATATAGTTAGTGCAACTAACTATATATGGAATTTCAATGGTTTTGTGTGAGTAAAATAAGGTTTTTTAAATGCTAATTCCTAACTATATATGGTCTATAACCTATGGTTTTTTCAGTGAATTTTCAAGGTTTTGTAAATGCTAATTCCTAACTATATATGGTCTATAACCTATGGTTTTTTCAGTGAATATATATATATATATATATATATACACATACACATATATACATACATATAGATATACACATATATATATATATTTTTTTTATTACAGCTTAAACTATGGAGAAATTTAGATGATGTGCGAGTAGCACTGGTATGTGCCATACCCTTGGCAAGACAAAACACAAAACCCTTAGATGGTCATGTGATGCTCCGCAGGCCCAGTGCGTACTACTGCCCGCCAGCTAAGCCATGACCTATTAAAGCCTTGTATGAAAGAACATATAGTCTGCTACTGTTTTTAGAATTAAGTAAAACTGGGCTCCATGTTATTAACTTATTGAAACCTTGCATGAAAGAATATACAGTCTGCTAGCGTTTTTAGAATTAAGTAAACTTGGCTCCATGGAGTGCAAATTAATGTTTATACTGGTGTCGACAATCACAGACAAGTACTTATTGATAAATCTCTAAATCTAATGAGTGCCCTCCGTACTATAAGTATGCACCCAGGTTCCCAACATTTTATGAACCTTTAAATAGACTTACCTCTCTCCGAAAATGCAATCACAGCATGAATTATGCCCCCAAGTTCACTAATAGGGGAATTTTGACACATCCAAATGACTGAAAGCTAATGTTCTGCCTGTACGGTTTCTTATTGTGTGTAGCAGGTAGCGCTACGAGAAATAGCAGCAAATCGCAACTGAAAGACCCGGTGCAGTGCCATCACAGTAGGACATTGTAAAACCATGTTTGTGATTTCTGGCATTTATCAACACAAAAACACCTTGCTCAATGGCCTGGCCCCAGTGCTTAATGGCCTGGCCCCTGTTTGCCACAGGAACCGTGGTATGTGTTAAAAAACCAAGCATAAAGAAAACCTGCGGTAAAGCCACCCACCGGGCTAGCTGAACGTGCTCCAGACACCTCCGATGTGGTTACCCAGCAGCACTTCTGCAGCACTCCTTCTCCACTTAATGTTATGCTACCCCCTGCATTTAGGCCGTTCTGACTTTTACTCCACTACCATGATATAACCTATGGCACGACACGTACCAACAGATAAACTGTTACTACACAGGACCTTGACTCCTCCCATGTGTGCTGGCACTGATAAGTCGGCCATCCTCGAGTTACTGCCAGTTGCCGTCAGGAGACCAAGTTACTGCCATGTCAGTGCAGGGCGCGACCCAACAGCATATGTAAAGGAAAAGAAAACAAGCAGTCAGTGTTTGGTGGTCTCCACTTCAATGGCACTGTTGTTTGGAGTAGACAGTAAATTCGTTAAACCATAAGCTGTTTCCTGATACAACCACTGTGGACCTGTGCTCTCTGAAGCTGCTCATTCCAATTATGAGTTATGTTTTCACGCTGTGCATCATACCCCCAATACTTAAATCACCCCTTTGAAACCTCACCCTGCATATTTGGAATGCCTTTCCTCTGTTTGTGGAGACCTGTTAATAATTTAGTAACCATCCCTGCAGCTAATAAGACCCTTATTCGCCAACCAGGACAACAGTGGTGTTTTGCCAGAGAACGAGGTGCTATGTACTTGAACAGTGTATAAAGTGGTATGCCCAGGATCACAGGATACTAACACAACACTTCATTGTCCCTGCCTGCAGAAAATGGCCTCATGTAAAGGAATGGCAGAACATTTTTGAATGAGTGTATTTGCAAAGCGCCCGTTCACCAGGAGGCATCTTTGTGCTGAATAACAGATGCTAATGTAATACCCATCCCTGCAGCTAATAACACCCTTAATCGCAAATCAGGACAGAAGTGTTGTTTTGCCAGAGTACGATATGCCCAGGATCACAGGATAGTAACACAACACTTCATTGTCAATGCCTGCAGAAAAATGCTTCATGTAAAAGAATAGCAGAATGTTTTGGATGAGTGTATTTTTAAAGCGCCCACTCACCCCGAGGCATCTTTGTGCTGAATAACAGATGCTAATGTCATAACCCTCGAACTCCCCCATACCGTGGGAAGTATTTACCCCAACACAAGTATCCCTGTCATCCCAATATACTTAGCCAACAAGGTCGTATTTGTTGTGGTGGTTGTTGGCCGCAGTTTTATTGGGATCATAAATCATATCTGGGTCATATACACGTCAACACCATATCCAATAAATCATATCTGGGTCATAAACATGACATCGTCATAAACATAAATCATATCTGGGTCATAAATCATACATGGCATCGACATAGTTACAGATCATATCTGGGTCATAAGCATGACATTATCATAATCATAAATCATATCTGGGTCATAAATCATGCATGTCCTAACCCTAGTCATAAATCATATCTGGGTCATAAACATGTCATCATCATCACCATCATAAATCATATCTGGGTCATAAACATGTCATCATCATCGTCATAAATCATATCTGGGTCATAAACATGTCAATCATCATATTATGCAGATCATATTGTGGTACATTCAGTTCGTAGATGGCACGAATACCAAAACAGTTATTTTGTTAGTCCTTGGTCGTCCTCTTTGTCGTGTTACCTCTGGGACCACAATTTGGGTGGTCACCCACGCCCTTTGCGTGTAGGGAGGGGGTAGCTTCTCCAAGGAGTTAGGCCCAACTCGCTACCATTTTGTGCCCTGCCGTCCGGCCGGGTCTGGGCCGCGAGCGCCGTCTCCGTTTGCTACTCCCATGCTTGGCACGGCCACCTCACCCTGCCGTGCGGCATCCCAAAATGAGTGGCCTATTTCTACACACCGCCCTGTAGGTGTGTCTCCTTAGCCATCCGTTGTAACAATTTCCGCCCATGCTTGTGTTGCTATCCAGCACTGCGACAACTGCTGGTTCCTAGGTGTGGGTGGGTGGGTCAAAAATTCAGGTGCGCCGCTTCCCCGCTCCACGAAATTAGGAGCTATCTGGGGGAGCGGCGGCTTATATCCCCCCTTCTGCTCATCCACTACGCACAGCTGCCCCCCCATTGGGGGGTTCGTACCAAGCGGTCCCCCCCTATTGGCTGGGGGGTTCCTTGGTGCCAACCGGATGTTCCCTTCGGAGGTGTTGATCCTTCCTGCCGCTTCTGGGCGCCCAGAACCGGTTCTTCCACTGGGGCTCGACGTGGGTTATGGCGCCGGCCCTTGAGCCTCCCCCCCCCTTCGGGGGGGTGCGGCGGCCTCTGCAATAACCCTCGAACTCCCCCATACCGTGGGAAGTATTTACCCCAACACAAGTATCCCTGTCATCCCAATATACTTAGCCAACAAGGTCGTATTTGTTGTGGTGGTTGTTGGCCGCAGTTTTATTGGGATCATAAATCATATCTGGGTCATATACACGTCAACACCATATCCAATAAATCATATCTGGGTCATAAACATGACATCGTCATAAACATAAATCATATCTGGGTCATAAATCATACATGGCATCGACATAGTTACAGATCATATCTGGGTCATAAGCATGACATTATCATAATCATAAATCATATCTGGGTCATAAATCGTGCATGTCCTAACCCTAGTCATAAATCATATCAGGGTCATAAACATGTCATCATCATCACCATCATAAATCATATCTGGGTCATAAACATGTCATCATCATCGTCATAAATCATATCTGGGTCATAAACATGTCAATCATCATATTGTGCAGATCATATCGTGGTACATTCAGTTCGTAGATGGCACGAATACCAAAACAGTTCTTTTGTTAGTCCTTGGTCGTCCTCTTTGTCGTGTTACCTCTGGGACCACAATTTGGGTGGTCACCCACGCCCTTTGCGTGTAGGGAGGGGGTAGCTTCTCCAAGGAGTTAGGCCCAACTCGCTACCATTTTGTGCCCTGCCGTCCGGCCGGGTCTGGGCCGCAAGCGCCGTCTCCGTTTGCTACTCCCATGCTTGGCACGGCCACCTCACCCTGCCGTGCGGCATCCCAAAATGAGTGGCCTATTTCTACACACCGCCCTGTTGGTGTGTCTCCTTAGCCATCCGTTGTAACAATTTCCGCCACGCCGCAGGGAGGCGCACGTCTTCCTGCGGCTCCCCCCAGCTCTCGTGATTATTGTGGCTTATATGCGCACTTGCGGCACGGGAAAGCACTTCACTGACTCTCATCCTCCCTTCAGCCAGCTAGACTCGGTCGTGGCCGAATGGCTCTATGCGACCAGTGCAAACCCAAGGTGAAAACCGCCATACATATTCTGAGTCGGCCTCGTGCACTTGTGCGTGGCTGTGCTTTTTCCCATTTTTTTTTTTTTTTTGTGAGGCCGGCCCCCGTACCCACAACGGGGTGGGCGCAGGATCTGCGCTCGGGGCCACTCGCCCCCATCACAACAGTCATTCCCTTTGGCCCTGGAGACTAAGTGATTTGCCCAAAATCACCGGATGCTTGAGCCTCCTTGTCGAGGCTGGACTGTGGTTTATGGTATGCTCAACCTGCCCATTGTCTGGATTCCTTCCTCTGGCCTTATTTGGCCGCGCCATGTCGTATCCATTTCTATTTTTTTTTGTTTTTTGTTGCCGTTGCACGATTGCCCTATGTTCTCATGTACTCACCATCTGCATTCTGTGATTTGCCCACTTGTAACTATCCCTTCGCAGTTGCCGGTCGGCCTAAACTTTCGCTTCATGGTGGGCCGGGCGCGGCGGGTTATAGGGTGATCGTGATCCGCCCTCTGCACAGATGTGTGCCCCTGGGGTGAAGTGACCGCCCAGGAGGGGACGCGCCCTTGGGCTGGCCAGCTCTGTGAACTATTGTCTCCAATATCCTTTCCTATCACCCAATTTTAGTTGCTGAACTGGCAGCTTCGGCCCTGACGGCATGTCTGGGGCTGGTGGTGGTTTATGAAGAAGCCCTATACTTCCATTAATGGAGGATGTACCCTCTGGTCTCCGAACGCGGAGTGCTCCTGTCACGCACCCAAACTGGCAGTGGACAGTAAGACTAGTTGCGTGCTCACCTGTCACATTTTAATTTGCTCCGTCTGATTAAAACACATTTTTTTTTTTTAAAGTGCGATATTATCCTCTTTCTGCTCAGTTGTGGGTGGCACAGCCCTCGCCCAACGAAGGTATGCGGGCCTTTCTAATCTGTATGTTCTTGCCATGTGTCCGCATTGATAGCCCCGCTTTCACGGATTGCTCTACAGCGTGGTTACTGGGTGCTGCATTTTGCATCTATTTCGCTACGCTAGCGTCCTAACACAGTATAATCGATCCGCCCCAATCAGCGCGCTGTCTCTCGCATTTTAAACAAAACAATGCCAGGAGGTTGCCACGATTTAAGTTGAGTGCATGCTTCAACGCAGTCTGCGTGATAATGTAAGCATGTTCACCACTACGGATAACTTGGCTCTGGATAATAAATCTTTGTTGTTACCTAACAATGTTGCTTATTTTATCGACCTCGGATGGATGGAAAGGCCCACCGGGGTGTGGACCTGTCACACTGAGGCCCCAGCAGCAGACGCATTGGTGAGCTGAGCCTCTAGGCCAGGCTCGAGACCGCTTCTGGAGCTTTGCTCTGACAAAAATTGCCGAGCCCGAGGTGATGTCATACGTGACTTACTAATTTGGCACCCAAATACTTGTGTATAAATCTTGAGCTCACTGCTCCATAAATGCTGTGATATTGAGCAAATCACGTTAGGTGTCCCTTCCGAGACTCGAACCTGGTGCCCCTCTGCTTCGAGGTCGGCGCGCTAGCCGTTTTGGCCACTTGCTGTCATGTGTCTCGATTTTCCTATGTGCCAACCTTAGAATCGTGCCGATCATACACATTATGAGCTGCACCAAGGAAAATATCCTTAAGTGCTCCGCCCAGGGTTGTTTACATTTTTTGCGCCATGTGCTGTGACTGCTCTTTCCTTCCTTGCCTGTAGGGGAACCTAATTATTATTATTATTTTGTCTTAGCTGCCTTGCTCTTTCTAACCGCTATTGTTCCATGCTTATTTTACTGAAGTGGAAGTGGAAGCTCATCTCCCAACAATGTTTACTTGAGGCCAGGCACATGCTCCGGCTTCACCAACAGTGCGTCACCGGTTACCATGGCAGTGGGCCTTTCGCTTACATTGCCGAGAGGCGGTGCATGCCTGGCGCGCCAAGGTGTGGGCCGACTCACTGGCCCACAAGTCGAGTTAACCGACGGACATAGGACTGTCTTGTGGGTGGCCTTGTGTTCTCGTAACGTACCGGTGGAAATTAACGGCTCTCATCTCATGCGACGCACACCTCCTCCGGACCCTCCTTAGGCCCCATTTGATGCGACGCGGATTGGCCGCATGTGTGCCGCGATATGAGAGACTCCAAACAACATCACATTACGACCTCGTCATTTGACACGGGTTTGCTCGCAAGGCAGCGCAGGGGGGGGAGGGTCGAGTCCCCGCTGCATAGGTTTGCGAGTAATTTTACGGGTACGGTTTAAATTTCTGAAATGCAGAGGGTTCCTGCACTTTGTTTTTTAAAATTGAATAATGAGACCCGCCGAGGTCGATTATGCTATCCGTGTGCTGGTGGCAAGCGAAATAATCAATTGGTGGCCCCAGGTCTAAAAAATTGCCCAAGACCCGCCGAGGCGGGAATTGAACCCTGGTCCCGGGCCAGACCTCTGCGTCAGAGTCTGCCGCTCTAACCATTGAGCCACGCTTCTCCGTAGGAAATGGCCAGTATTATTAAAACTCTCTGACATATTTATCTCCGACATTTCCTTACGCATGTATTGACGGTATTCCCTCCCTACCTACTTGCGCTCAAGCACGGTCCTTTAGCGAGTCTTAGTTACCTAATGAATGCTCGCGACATTTTTTTTTTTTTTTTTAAAGTGTTTCCTGCCTGTTCCGAACCGGGGAGGGCCTTTCGCGTGTGGGGGGAACATGCTAACCACTACGCCTCCTCTGTACTGTCGGGCTTGCTGTTCTGCGTTCTACTTAACCCTTACTCCCTCGCAATTGTATCCCACAGCTGGCCCCTTGCGGCGCCGGGATCTGGACCCGCATCCACAGTGGCTGGGGGTTTTACACGCGCTCCATGGCCCGCCCGGCCACGCTTGGCCCGGGGTCCATCAACAACTTTCTTGTTATAGCAGCGCCATTCCCCCCGCGCTGACGAGCGGTAACACCCATTTCGCTTGTGAGCGGGTAAACACACCAGGCACCTATCGATAGTAGTTTTTTGTTTTTTTTTGCAACCTTAGAAACCTTCACTCATACAGCTGCGCTTGCCTCCTTGCGATGCCGACTTGGGCCTTCCCCTGGCACACCGCAACGCAGCTGCTTCACCCCCGGTCGGCGCTCCCGCTTACCAGTATGAGCTCGCATTCGAGCATCGCAGCCTCTGGGCCAATTTCTGGTGCTCCCCCACGACTCGTTTGTGGTATCTTACTCCGTATGGCCGCTCACCCCTGGGTCCTGCTATTCAGTCGGTCAGGTCCATCTTCTCTCTCCTTACGCCTCGTGCGAGAAGGAGATAGAGTTCTCCCGATCCCGGCCGTTCTGGCTCTAGGTGGATCGCTAGCAGTTCGGGTTCCCCTCGATCGCCCTGCTGCCCAGCTGCACGTCGGTCCCGACCTCCCAGGTTCTGGTTCCAGCGGGCGAGGAGCAGGCGCACCTCCATTGCTTTTTTCCCGTCTTTTCTTCCTTCTCCTCCGGCAGCGCTTCACGCTTTCCTCCTTCTCTTCCGGCGGAGCTTGCCTCGTACCAACAAACAAGGTACCGGTGGGTCAAAAATTCAGGTTCGCCGCTTCCCCGCTCCACGAAATTAGGAGCTATCTGGGGGAGCGGCGGCTTATATCCCCCCTTCTGCTCGTCCACTACGCACAGCTGCCCCCCCATTGGGGGGTTCGTACCAAGCGGTTCCCCCCCTATTGGCTGGGGGGTTCCTTGGTGCCAACCGGATGTTCCCTTGGGAGGTGTTGATCCTTCCTGCCGCTTCTGGGCGCCCAGAACCGGTTCTTCCACTGGGGCTCGACGTGGGTTATGGCGCCGGCCCTTGAGCCTCCCCCCCCCTTCGGGGGGATGCGGCGGCCTCTGCAATACCCATCCCTGCAGCTAATAAGACCCTTAAACGCCCTTCAGGACAGCAGTGGTGTTTTGCCAGAGTACGAGGTGCTATGTAAAAGAACAGGGTATAAAGCAATAAGCCCAGGATCACAGGATACTAACACGACACTGCATTGTCCCTGCCTGCAGAAAAATGCTTCATGTTAAAGAATGGCAGAACATTTTTGGATGAGTGTATTTGCAAAGCGCCCGTTCACCAGGAGGCATCTTTGCGCTGAATAACAGATGCTAATTGCTACACCACGCAATGGAATTCAGCTTATTGAATACAGGTGGATGAAGGGCAATGAGATAGAATTTTAAAAGCGCAAAGTGCTATACCGGTCCATGTTTTCAGTCTGAATTAATTCATGAATCACAGATGAGGAGGGAAATAAAACACAACTGAACAAAGTAACGTTCAAACACGCGTACCCTTGACCCCCAAAAAAATCACTAGATAGAAGCAAACCTGCTGACGTGTCCATTCTTATTTGCCTTGAAATCGCAAAAGAATGAATACCGATTTGCCTTCGTGAATATGCCATGTATGTATCACAAAGATATTTCATTGCAATATGCCCACACAGCGAACCTTTACAAAACATATTGATGTGTCCTCTATGTGAGTAGAAAAACAATGAGGGTTCGCCTGCCGAGAAGTGCGGCACTGCGTTGCGCTTCATTAGGCGCTTTAACCCGATCACTTGTACTTGCTGTGGCGGTTGAATTACAGGTACCGACAGAGTGCTGGAAAAGAATACGACTGGGGAAAAATAAAGAACCTAGAAAAGCTGCTGCCAAGATAACCCAGCCTTTCCCATGTACCCTGTCCATGCGTGACCAATGCAATGCAGGGGTGCTTATTAGAAGTATGTGACCGCCCGTATCTGCACCCCCAGAACCAAATGGTTCCTCTAATTACGCTGTTCTTTGCCCGGCAATCATTCGCCTTCCCCAGAGCTGTGCGCTGACTGCAAGACGAGAAGACCCCTTGACAGCCAGCGCCTCGCAACTAACACTATGCTCTCTCTTAAGGTACTTTGACAAAAGCTAAACACTTCCCTGGGCAAAACAGCACATGTTCAATGCTGGCTCGGACAAAAGGCCCAGGAGATTAAAGGCCCTACAGCGCGCTGGCGGTAAAGCAAACTAAGGATCCTCTACCTTTAGGTAAGTGGCATGGCTCATTTTTCCCCAACGTAATTACCAGCCCAAAATAGCACCAGCACCCTGTGACAAATTAAGCTGTGAGCCATAATAATTAAGTGCCTTGACACACTGCAGACGGCTGTCGTATGCGGGTGACGGCATTTGAGCCTGAGCGCGATCCGCACCCCTCCTGCCCAAGCTATTTTCAAACATAACTTTCGCTTGAATCCCTCTTTCTAGCCAAGTGGGAACACGGCTATTTTCTGTCGACTACTGAAAACTCTTTCGACCGCAAAGGGACACGCACCCTTCCCAATCCACTGACACGAAGTTAGAGGCTTTATGCCTGAGGCCACGAGATCCAATATTGGGGAGGGTGGAACCATGAAAAGACGCAACCCCTGACTTTCATCAGCCTCCTCATAAATGATTGGTGCGCTGTGAACTCCTAGCGCTGCGAACCCCTAGCACTGCGAACCCCTCCCTTCAGTAAAGAGCAGGCGCGCAGCGCTTTCCCCACTCGCAATGTCATCCGCATCCTTGAGCATAAATAAATACTGGATGGGCGCAACGCGCCTTAGGTATTTCGGTATTTCGGTATTTCAAAACTCTTTTTCTTTTGCGAAGGAGCTCGCTGCGCTGTAGCGCTGCGAGACACTCTCTTCTAATAAAGAGCAGCCGCATCTCTTGCCTCCCTGCATCTAATAAGCGCGGGAACAAGTGGCCCAGTTAGTTGTAAAACGAAATCATATAAAAACCGACACACTTCACCAACAATCAAGCACTATTAAAAACTATGGATGTCTGACTATTCACAGTCGTGCATACGATTATCTCATTACCAGTCTTTCAGTGTAAGATTCCATCTAAAAGGATATTCATGGTGACAGAACATCAGAAGACTCGGCCGCCGAATACTTGCTCAGGCACCGAGACTGAACCCACCCCCTCAGGATGACCAACATACCTGACTTGGGCGCAGAATACTAAAGCAGGCATCGAGACTCGCCTGTTTCTTTGCCAGTGTAGTGCCAGCGAGCAACATTACGTTACACACCGAAGTAAAATACATACTTGTCTAGAAATGAATAACGCTACGCCAGGCCCCCTCCGACTCAGCCCTACAGAAACCTCGCTCCACATGGACGACGCTCTCGACGACGTGCCTGCAGTCAGGCTGAGGTCCGAGGGGACAAAGTGAACGAAACCCCTGGATCGCAGCCTTAAATACATCTGGTAAGTTTTGTTTCCGATAAGTTTCGCTTCCGATAAGTTTCGCTTCCCTTGCTGCCAGCCCTTCATTATCCGGCAAGCCCCACCTCCTTCTCTGGCTCCCGGAGGAGGCTCAGTCCCGCGGCGCAACTAAGGGCGCCCCTCCCCTAGTCGTGGGGGGCGCTGTTCAGTAGGTGGGGTTTATCTGGCACACCTCGCCCTACCGTTCCGGGCAGTGCATTCTACCTTTTTTGCTACGGTCAGCAGCTCTAGACTGATGATAAATAGCGCCCGGCATTGCAGGACAGGAGGACACTTGTCTTCAGGAAAACGGTTCTAAAGAGGGAACACAAAGCTGATCACGGTTAAGAAGCCGCATCCGGGACAGCAGAACCCAGCAGCAGGTAAGGGGCCCCCATGGCCTGCGGGCGGTTATTTTGTGCCCCGTGGGCGTAATTTCCCCTTGCACGCGCTGTGGTGTTGGGACGAGACCCAGAAACCACCTATTGTTAATTCGCGCTACAACCGCGGCTGACAGCGTTTGCTCTCACTTCACCATAAAATGTAGCACCCACTACAAAGCAATTGTGTGTTTGTGGAGATGCATTGTTTACTCAACTCTGTAAGGGTCTCTAGGCGCTGGGGGCCGTCGGGAAGATTAAGCGAGCTATTGCCCAGAGTCACATGGTGCTGGGCTAACCTGCCGCCGGAGCCGGGGATCGAACCGTGGTCCCCAGATTCCAGCGTCAGTCGCCCTGGCCGCGGCGCCACACCTCTCCCCGAAAATCTGCAGAAAATGGCCTCATGTAAAGGAATGGCAGAACATTTTTGAATGAGTGTATTTGCAAAGCGCCCGTTCACCAGGAGGCATCTTTGTGCTGAATAACAGATGCTAATGTAATACCCATCCCTGCAGCTAATAAGACCCTTAATCGCAAATCAGGACAGAAGTCTTGTTTTGCCAGAGTACGATATGCCCAGGATCACAGGATAGTAACACAACACTTCATTGTCAATGCCTGCAGAAAAATGCTTCATGTAAAAGAATGGCAGAATGTTTTGGATGAGTGTATTTTTAAAGCGCCCACTCACCCGAGGCATCTTTGTGCTGAATAACAGATGCTAATGTCATACCCATCCCTGCAGCTAATAAGACCCTTAAACGCCCTCCAGGACAGCAGTGGTGTTTTGCCAGAGTACGTACGAGTTGCTATGTAAAGGAACAGGGTATAAAGCAATAAGCCCAGGATCACAGGATACTAACACGACACTGCATTGTCCCTGCCTGCAGAAAAATGCTTCATGTTAAAGAATAGAGGGGTGAAGATGCCTTCAAGGGAATTCGTTTAAGCAAAATTTGACACTTTCAATGTAACTTGTAAGGATGAATCAATAATCCCCATAAGAATTCAATTCAACTACATATGTTTAAATAAAAACATACATAACTACATAAATGACAAACATGAACACAAGCCAAGTGTATAGAAAAAAGAATTTATCAAGAAGTTAAAACAATTCATTTGATATACAGAAAGTAAGATAGGGCTGCAGGTTGACACTCAATGTATTCATAAGCAACTCAACAGAACCTATTAACACCTATCCAAAAGCATAATGAAAAAACAAACAGGATGAGGTGGGGGTCGACGTTTCGGTCTCCTACAGGATACTTAGCGAGACCATCTTCAGGACTGATGACAATTGGGAGCTGTATATTGAGAAAAGTGTAATCTGAAACATAAATGTTTTTCAGTTACCAACTAATCTTATTTGACTTTTTTATCCATTACACCTTGGCACACAAACAAAAATGATACATTACAACAGACAGAAAACAAAGTAAACAATTTACAAAGAGCGTATTAAACGCCCACATGAGATTTGACATTTCATTTATAGACGTTTTTCTAGTCACACTATTTATGGCTATCTAAAGTAAAAAGCGTGCAAAACATATCTATAATAGCCTGACTTTATCGCAATTGAATCATCTAATACATTCTAACATAAAATCAATATATTAATATCGATTGTGTATTCAAGCCTGAGTTTCAAAACAAGAAACAATATGCTGCTTAACTTCGACATATCTGTATTATCTGTGATTATACTTGAAGGTAAGCTTACAGTCAATTATAGACCATTGTGGATGTTTCAAAAAGTACTAGCAGAAAACACGGTACGACATAGCTTTATTTAAATATTCCAATCTTATTTAAATATTGGAATTATTCATAGGGCAGATATAATTTATCCTTGGTGTAGATAATACGTAGATAAGACATGTCAACCTCATAAGTAGAAATTGCCTAACATAGGAAAGTTACTCTATGTCCGGGATAACTTACATAAAGTATTGATTCAGTTTCAAAATAAATTTGAACATCGAAGTCACACGTCATACAATTGTGTACATGGGTCTTCCGGAGTGGTAAGTATCGCCAAATCTAAGGAAATGTAATATAACCTATTAGATACGACACTTAATATTGGTTAAGGACACTGAGTTAGGATATATATCTGCTAGTTTACCTTTAAATATAGTTGGAGTCGTGAACGCAGTACAACAGTCTTGCTGACACGTCCGTCATGCAGCAATTTAGACGGTTTAATCTAATTTAAAAAATAAATTACAAAAATTGTCTTATAACCTATCCAAAGAATATCTAAAACAATGATTTAGTGCTGCAGTTATGGGCTTACCGAATAGGGATCTTGGTCAACCGTTAACGTGGTTCAACTTCAAAAAACTTGTGCAGATTCTATGACAAAACAGGCATTATATTAAAGCTCATCCTACGACTTTACAAGGATGTTTACTTAAAGAAAGGGGACCAGAGCTTCATTTATCGGCTTACCAATAGCGTTCTCTCGGAGATCTACAAGGCGGGGGTCCTGTTCATATCACGAGTGCAGAAGCACCTCATAAGAAATCCGCTTCTATTTAAAGCACCGTTTGGATATCGAAATAGGACTGCGCATATGGGCGCCATGTTTGAACAGGTTGTGTCAAGAGAGTATAGAAGCGGCAAAAATCAAAATAAATTGTCGACTTCGAAATTAATCCGCAACTGCCCTGATGGAAGTCATTCTTAAACGCACTGAATCAAAAACGTAAAAACGTAGTGAAGGAAGGGATAACGCTAAATCGAATAACGTCTCATGCCTACAACCAGTTGGATGTCGAGGCTTCAGGTGTCATATTGTAGGTCATTTAAAAATAATTATCGTCAGTTTGAAACATCCACACTTACATTTCTGATTATTCTATATGTCAATGGTACAAACAGTATTACACATTTATGTTTAAATTAACAATAATGCCAATTATCAAGAAGCAGTACTATTTACAACTTTTCTAAATAATCACATAAAGTATTGCAGTTCAAGGAATATTTCATAAATAATCTCATCCAGCATTATGATTCAGAACAGTGGATCTTGAGACTATAAGAACAATCTCAGCCTACCATTTAGCAGTTCCATAGTTATCCTTCTAAGCATGTTAACAGCAAAGATGGTGTTTATTCAGAAGGATAATACATGAAAAACTTTATGAATAACATTACAACAGGCACGCTAGTGCATGCCATTCAGTGGCGGAATTTAGTCCTCGTTTTACAGTATCGGTTAGACAGATAAGTTTACCTTCTCTTAAAGAGAGAACTTTATCGATGTTATTCTGTCTTTTGTTAGGTTTGATTACTTCCAGAACCCACCAAATCATATCTGTTTCTTTATGACCAAGTTGTAAATAATGCTCAACCAAAGGTGCATTCTCCTTTCTACATCTAATCCGTGACTGATGCTGCAGAATACGTTTTTTGATGGGTTGAATGGTCTTGCCCAAATAGTGTAGCAGACAGGGGCATTGAATACAGTAAACCACATTTGTGGTGTTGCAATTGGAGAAAGATTTAGCTTGGAATTCCACATCATTAATTTTACAAGTCTTAACAGCTTTCGTAGTGGCGCAAGCCACACAATTATTGCATTTATGATGTCCTACCAATGGAACAATTTGCTTCATGCTGTCAACAGTGTTGGTGGATGGAATATTTTCGTAAGCATGTATTAGCCTATCTCGTAGGTTAGTTCCTCTTTTGAATGCAAAGAGAGGTTTAGTTTGCAGTTCAGGTATAGATTGAAGCAAATTCCAGTGTTTATTTACAATTTTCTTGATTGCATTAGAATACGTACCAAAGGTGGATACGCAGACAATGTTAGATTTATTTTGACGCTCACTAACTGTTAAGAGAGCTTCACGATCATTGTACCACGCCCTTTTCATGGATTTTCGAAGGAGTCTAGATGGATAACCACGTGCCTGTAGTTTCTCCTTCAGTTTTTTTGCCTCACAAAAATAATCATCTTTAAAGGTACAATTTCTTCGAAGTCGAAGAAATTGCCCAAAAGGCAGTCCATCCTTAAGTGCCTGCGGATGGTGGCTAGTGTAACGCAGGAGAGTATTTCTCGCTGTTTTCTTAGTATACAAGGTAGTGTATAACTGGTGGTTGGCATCTATTTTTATGGTGATATCTAGGAAAGGCATCTCACTAGAATTGTATTCCATGGTAAATTGTAAGTTTGGATTTCTGTCATTTAACCACAGATGGAAATCTTTGAGTTGATCAACCGTGCCATGCCATACCATGAAAACGTCATCTATATAACGAAGCCACTTTCGGATGTTATTAGAAAAAGGATTTGTTGGGTGCCATAGATGTTTATCTTCAAAGCAAGCAACATAAATATTTGCAATATCTGGGGCAAAAATTGCCCCCATGGCTACTCCTTTCTGTTGTTGAAAGAAGGAGTTTTCAAACATGAAAAAGTTCTCACACAATGGTATTCTAACACATTCAAGGATAAATGATGTGGGCACTGTGTGAGGTCTGGGTCTCGACTCCAAGAAGTTGTTCAAAATATCGAGGACTTCTGTCTGAGGGATGTTTGTATATAAACTTTCTATATCCATAGAAACTAATATATCAACAGAAGTATCGAAATCAAATTTTTCAACTTGATTGATCACTGCAGTAGTGTCCCTGATATAAGAAGTTCGTTCTACTGCAAAAGGTCTGATAAAATGATCTGAATATTGTGCAAGAGGCTTCAGGATAGAATTACAGCCACTTACAATGGGACGACCTGGTGGATTGTCCGGGTTTTTATGCACCTTGGGGAGCAGATATATCACAGGCACCATAGGTGTTTTATTTAGTAAAAATGATGCCTCTTTATCGTTTAGCCAGCCACCTTCCAAACCAGATTTACTGAGGGCTGTAATTTCTGCAGTAAGTCTTTTAGTGGGGTTGGAGGTCAGTTTTTTATAGTGACTTGGTATAGACAATTGTCTGAGCATTTCTTCATTATATTTTCTGGGAAAGATCTAAATATAATGAAGAAATGCTCAGACAATTGTCTATACCAAGTCACTAGAATAATCAGAAATGTAAGTGTGGATGTTTCAAACTGACTATAATTATTTTTAAATGACCTACAATATGACACCTGAAGCCTCGACATCCAACTGGTTGTAGGCATGAGACGTTATTCGATTTAGCGTTATCCCTTCCTTCACTACGTTTTTACGTTTTTGATTCAGTGCGTTTAAGAATGACTTCCATCAGGGCACTTGCGGATTAATTTCGAAGTCGACAATTTATTTCGATTTTTGCCGCTTCTATACTCTCTTGACACAACCTGTTCAAACATGGCGCCCATATGCGCAGTCCTATTTCGATATCCAAACGGTGCTTTAAATAGAAGCGGATTTCTTATGAGGTGCTTCTGCACTCGTGATATGAACAGGACCCCCGACTTGTAGATCTCCGAGAGAACGCTATTGGTAAGCCGATAAATGAAGCTCTGGTCCCCTTTCTTTAAGTAAACATCCTTGTAAAGTCGTAGGATGAGCTTTAATATAATGCCTGTTTTGTCATAGAATCTGCACAAGTTTTTTGAAGTTGAACCACGTTAACGGTTGACCAAGATCCCTATTCGGTAAGCCCATAACTGCAGCACTAAATCATTGTTTTAGATATTCTTTGGATAGGTTATAAGACAATTTTTGTAATTTCTTTTTTAAATTAGATTAAACCGTCTAAATTGCTGCATGACGGACGTGTCAGCAAGACTGTTGTACTGCGTTCACGACTCCAACTATATTTAAAGGTAAACTAGCAGATATATATCCTAACTCAGTGTCCTTAACCAATATTAAGTGTCGTATCTAATAGGTTATATTACATTTCCTTAGATTTGGCGATACTTACCACTCCGGAAGACCCATGTACACAATTGTATGACGTGTGACTTCGATGTTCAAATTTATTTTGAAACTGAATCAATACTTTATGTAAGTTATCCCGGACATAGAGTAACTTTCCTATGTTAGGCAATTTCTACTTATGAGGTTGACATGTCTTATCTACGTATTATCTACACCAAGGATAAATTATATCTGCCCTATGAATAATTCCAATATTTAAATAAGATTGGAATATTTAAATAAGGCTATGTCGTATGGTGTTTTCTGCTCGTACTTTTTGAAACATCCACAATGGTCTATAATTGACTGTAAGCTTACCTTCAAGTATAATCACAGATAGTACAGATATATCGAAGTTAAGCAGCATATTGTTTCTTGTTTTGAAACTCAGGCTTGAATACACAATCGATATTAATATATTGATTTTATGTTAGAATTTAATAGATGATTCAATTGCGATAAAGTCAGGCTATTATAGATATGTTTTGCCCGCTTTTTACTTTAGATAGCCATAAATAGTGTGACTAGAAAAACGTCTATAAATGAAATGTCAAATCTCATGTGGGCGTTTAATACGCTCTTTGTAAATTGTTTACTTTGTTTTCTGTCTGTTGTAATGTATCATTTTTGTTTGTGTGCCAAGGTGTAATGAATAAAAAAGTCAAATAAGATTAGTTGGTAACGGAAAAACATTTATGTTTCAGATTACACTTTTCTCAATATACAGCTCCCAATTGTCATCAGTCCTGAAGATGGTCTCGCTAAGTATCCTGTAGGAGACCGAAACGTCGACCCCCACCTCATCCTGTTTGTTTTTTCATTATGCTTTTGGATAGGTGTTAATAGGTTCTGTTGAGTTGCTTATGAATACATTGAGTGTCAACCTGCAGCCCTATCTTACTTTCTGTATATCAAGTGAATTGTTTTAACTTCTTGATAAATTCTTTTTTCTATACACTTGGCTTGTGTTCATGTTTGTCATTTATGTAGTTATGTATGTTTTTATTTAAACCTATGTAGTTGAATTGAATTCTTATGGGGATTATTGATTCATCCTTACAAGTTACATTGAAAGTGTCAAATTTTGCTTAAACGAATTCCATTGAAGGCATCTTCACCCCTCTACTTAATTACCCAAGCCCTCAAGGGTAGTTTGGGTCGCTCACTTTTCGAAATTCATGTTAAAGAATGGCAGAACATTTTTGGATGAGTGTATTTGCAAAGCGCCCGTTCACCAGGAGGCATCTTTGCGCTGAATAACAGATGCTAATTGCTACACCAAGCAATGGAATTCAGCTTATTGAACTCAGGTGGATGAAGGGCAATGAGATAGCATTTTAAAAGCGCAAAGTGCTATACCGGTCCATGTTTACAGTCTGAATTAATTCATGAATCACAGATGAGGAGGGAAATAAAACACAACTGAACAAAGTAACGTTCAAACACGCGTACCCTTGACCCCCAAAACAAATCACTAGATAGAAGCAAACCTGCTGACGTGTCCATTCTTATTTGCCTTGAAATCGCAAAAGAATGAATACCGATTTGCCTTCGTGAATATGCCATGTATGTATCACAAAGATATTTCATTGCAATATGCCCACACAGCGAACCTTTACAAAACATATTGATGTGTCCTCTATGTGAGTAGAAAAACAATGAGGGTTCGCCTGCCGAGAAGTGCGGCACTGCATTGCGCTTCATTAGGCGCTTTAACCCGATCACTTGTACTTGCTGTGGCGGTTGAATTACAGGTACCGACAGAGTGCTGGAAAAGAATACGACTGGGGGAAAATAAAGAACCTAGAAAAGCTGCTGCCAAGATAACCCAGCCTTTCCCATGTACCCTGTCAGTGGTTCCCAAACTTTTTTGACCTGTGGCTCCCTTGACCAAATTGGCAGTTGGCCGTGGCTCCCCACCATTTTTTTTTACCGGTGGGCGGGAATGTAAGCCCGACCTCGAGAGTACTTCCTGTTGATATTTCATTTTTCAAATTGTTGTCTAATTAATATGTTTACCGATTTTACCCTGTTTCCAAATTAAACAAGCATTAGGAATGCATTAGGGCTCGGGTTTGTTTTAAGTTAGAGATAATGGCATTGTAAATGGCAATGTGTTTTAGGCACTCTGCACTACCACTCTGCACTCTGCACTACCAATCTGCACTCTGCACTCTCAATCTGCACTCTGCACTCTCAATCTGCACTCTGCACTACCACTCTGCACTCTGCACTACCACTCTGCACTACCACTCTGCACTCTGCACTACTACTCTGCACTCTGCACTACCACTCTGCACTCTGCACTACCAATCTGCACTCTGCACTACCACTCTGCACTACCACTCTGCCCTCTGCACTACCACTCTGCACTACCACTCTGCCCTCTGCACTACCACTCTGCACTACCACTCTGCACTACCACTCTGCACTACCACTCCGCACTACCACTCTGCACTACCACTCTGCACTCTGCACTACCACTCTGCACTCTGCACTACCACTCTGCACTCTGCACTCTCAATCTGCACTCTGCACTACCACTCTGCACTACCAATCTGCACTCTGCACTACCACTCTGCACTACCACTCTGCACTCTGCACTACCACTCTGCACTCTGCACTACCACTCTGCACTCTGCACTCTCAATCTGCACTCTGCACTACCACTCTGCACTACCAATCTGCACTCTGCACTACCACTCTGCACTACCAATCTGCACTCTGCACTACCACTCTGCACTACCAATCTGCACTCTGCACTACCAATCTGCACTCTGCACTACCACTCGCACTCTCAATCTGCACTCTGCACTCTGCACTACCACTCTGCACTCTGCGCTACCACTCTGCACTCTGCACTACCACTCTGCACTCTGCACTACCACTCTGCACTCTCAATCTGCACTACCACTCTGCACTACCACTCTGCACTACCACTCTGCACTACCACTCTGCACTACCACTCTGCACTACCACTCTGCACTACCACTCTGCACTAAAACTCTGCACTACCACTCTGCACTCTGCACTACCACTCTGCACTCTGCACTACCACTCTGCACTCTGCACTACCACTATGCACTACCATTCTGCACTACCACTCTGCACTCTGCACTACCACTCTGCACTCTGTACTACCACTCTGCACTACCACTCTGCACTTTGCACTACCACTCTGCACTTTGCACTACCACTCTGCACTACCACTCTGCACTTTGCACTACCACTCTGCACTACCACTCTGCACTTTGCACTACCACTCTGCACTACCAATCTGCACTCTGCACTACCACTCTGCACTCTGCACTACCACTCTGCACTCTGCACTACCACTCTGCACTACCGCTCTGCACTACCACTCTGCACTACCACTCTGCACTCTGCACTACCACTCTGCACTACCACTCTGCACTACCACTCTGCACTCCCACTCTGCACTACCACTCTGCACTCTGCACTACCACTCTGCACTCTGCACTACCACTCTGCACTCTGCACTACCACTCTGCACTACCACTCTGCACTCTGCACTACCACTCTGCACTCTGTATTACCACTCTGCACTACCACTCTGCACTTTGCACTCCCACTCTGCACTACCACTCTGCACTTTGCACTACCACTCTGCACTACCAATCTGCACTCTGCACTACCACTCTGCACTCTGCACTACCAATCTGCACTCTGCACTACCACTCTGCACTACCACTCTGCACTCTGCACTACCACTCTGCACTAACACTCTGCACTAGCACTCTGCACTACCACTCTGCACTACCACTCTGCACTCTGCACTACCACTCTGCACTACCACTCTGCACTACCACTCTGCACTCTGCACTACCACTCTGCACTACCACTCTGCACTACCAATCTGCACTACCACTCTGCACTCTGCACTACCGCTCTGCACTACCACTCTGCACTCTGCACTACCACTCTGCACTCTGCACTACCAAACTGCACTACCACTCTGCACTACCACTCTGCACTACCACTCTGCACTCTGCACTACCACTCTGCACTCTGCACTTCCACTCTGCACTACCACTCTGCAGTCTGGACTACCACTCTGCACTACCACTCTGCACTTTGCACTACCACTCTGCACTCTGCACTACCACTCTGCACTCTGTACTACCACTCTGCACTCTGCACTACCACTCTGCACTTTGCACCAGCACTCTGCACTACCACTTTGCACTACCACTCTGCACTACCACTTTGCACTACCAATCTGCACTACCACTCTGCACTCTGCACTACCACTCTGCACTACCACTCTGCACTCTGCACTACCGCTCTGCACTACCACTCTGCACTACCACTCTGCACTCTGCACTACCACTCTGCACTACCACTCTGCATTACCACTCTGCACTCTGCACTACCACTCTGCACTACCACTCTGCACTCTGCACTACCACTCGCACTCTCAATCTGCACTCTCACTCTGCACTACCACTCTGCACTACCACTCTGCACTACCACTCTGCACTACCACTCTGCACTACCACTCTGCACTCTGCACTACCACTCTGCACTCTGCACTACCACTCTGCACTACCACTCTGCCCTACCACTCTGCACTCTGCACTACCACTCTGCGCTCTGCACTACCACTCGCACTCTCAATCTGCGCTCTCACTCTGCACTACCACTCTGCACTCTGCACTACCACTCTGCACTCTGCACTACCACTCTGCACTACCACTCTGCACTCTGCACTACCACTCTGCACTCTGCACTACCACTCTGCACTACCGCTCTGCACTACCACTCTGCACTCTGCACTACCACTCTGCACTCTGCACTACCAAACTGCACTACCACTCTGCACTACCACTCTGCACTACCACTCTGCACTACCACTCTGCCCTCTGCACTACCACTCTGCACTGCCACTCTGCACTACCACTCTGCACTACCACTCTGCACTACCACTCTGCACTACCACTCTGCACTACCACTCTGCACTACCACTCTGCACTCTGCACTACCACTCTGCACTACCACTCTGCACTCTGCACTACCACTCTGCACTACCACTCTGCACTCTGCACTCTCAAACTGCACTCTGCACTACCACTCTGCACTACCACTCTGCACTCTGCACTACCACTCTGCACTACCACTCTGCACTCTGCACTACCACTCTGCACTACCACTCTGCACTACCACTCTGCACTCTGCACTACCACTCTGCACTACCAATCTGCACTCTGCACTCTCAAACTGCACTCTGCACTACCACTCTGCACTACCACTCTGCACTCTGCACTACCACTCTGCACTACCACTCTGCACTACCACTCTGCACTCTGCAATACCACTCTGCACTACCACTCTGCACTACCACTCTGCACTACCACTCTGCACTACCACTCTGCACTACCACTCTGCACTACCACTCTGCACTCTGCACTACCACTCTGCACTCTGCACTACCACTCTGCACTACCACTCTGCACTACCACTCTGCACTCTGCACTACCAATCTGCACTACCACTCTGCACTCTGCACTACCACTCTGCACTACCGCTCTGCACTACCACTCTGCACTACCACTCTGCACTCTGCACTACCAAACTGCACTACCACTCTGCACTACCACTCTGCACTACCACTCTGCACTACCACTCTGCACTCTGCACTACCAATCTGCACTACCACTCTGCACTACCACTCTGCACTACCACTCTGCACTACCACTCTGCACTCTGCACTACCACTCTGCACTCTGCACTACCAATCTGCACTCGCCACCAGACACGGCGGACTCGTGGAAAATTAATGAAGTGACCTAGAGGGTGAGGATGGGATACTCCGCTACCATCGAGTTCGTAGAAGAACAAGATTACATACGAAAAACAAGCAGCACAGAAAGCATCACTTTCGTGATCGCAATTGTTTAAACAAGCAGCACAGAAAGCATAACTTTTGCGATCGCAATTGTTTAAACAAGCAGCACAGAAAGAGATCACTTTCGCGATCGCCATTGTTTAAAAAAACAAGATCTGATGCATGTGATTCTCTACATTGCTGGCCGGCGCGCACACAGAGCTTAAGGGAAAAAAAACACAGCAGTGCACACGCTCCCAGCACCATCTGCCTTCAATTACCGGCACCTCGGACAGCTGGTAATTGAGGATTTATGTATTCTTCTGCGCGTGTCCGAACACGTTATGCAGGAAGTGGACATTGAAAAAATTCCAAAGCCCTATGGCGTGCTGCCTTACTTAAACACAGCCTTGCCTGGACCAATTACCATGCACATGGCAAAATACCACACGCAAAAACCGCGCGCTTTCTGGAATGTGCCAGCCCGGACCCCTTTCTGAATTTTTTATTTTTGTAACATAAGAGCTCGGAAGCCCCGCCCCACTTCGTGGTGACGTAGGCCCAAGCCCTAAAAAGTAAATCGAATCATCATTTTGGCTGGGGGATTAAGCATATTGAACCACAAAGAGGAGGCTATTAATGAATGTCGCAAATTTAAATGGAGCACAAACATGCCAATACAGCACATATAACAGAGCTCACACATTCCTGCATGCACCAATGCTGCAAATACAGCAGACCAGAGACAAGCTATAGCTACAAAGGCAGCAAAGCACAAATCATTTCTGCAAATGCTGAGAACACACGCATCCAAGTAGCAAATGCAGCAGAGCACATTTAAGTAATCGAAGCAAACACAAGAGAGCACACACATACACTACCATTCACACAAACACATGCAAATGCTGAAAATACAGCGCTGCACACACATACACACCATGATCGTGATAAGCCTTATGTGTAAACCGGATTTCCACATCAGGTGAAGCTAGTGCTTATTTGAGCTGGTGTTTGTATGTGGGGCACACAGGCACACATGTTGGGGGGGGGGCGGCACTTATTTTTCCTCATCAGACATGACCCAGTACAAGAGAGAAAAAAAACCCTAAATGGGAAAACCAAGAGGAAGAGAAATACAAAACAGCGAGGAAGAAAGCAAGATGAAAAACAGAGCCTGCAGGAGTGAGATAAAGAGGCAAATAGTGTCTGGTGGATGAGAGACATGAGGTGAAATCAAACTGTGGCAGCCTTGGACGGTGATGGATCAAACCCAGATCTTTTGACTGGGTGTGAGTGTTTGATTGGTTCAGATGCTCCGTCCATCACCACCCCCTTTTGTACTGATTGTAGGCAGGAGGCAGATGTTTAAATAGCGCCTAATAGTGTGGTTAGGTTTGCTTCTAGGTGGCACAAGTGTGGCAAATGGTTAACTGAAGGACAGGGCAGTGGCGCAGCCAGCATTATAACTTGAGTCTGTTGGTACCACAGTGGAACACTGTTGCACTGAGCATGTTAACACCTCTAGTTAGCTGCCTCAATAGTGATGCACCTGTCATGGCTTCCATCTTGTAATGGCAGTGTTTTACAGTGGTGTGTGTGGGACACATCTCTGTTTCGCCACCCATGGTGGGCTCAACCTGTGTCCAACGCCCTGTCTGCATGTATGGTCAGCTCCTCAAAGCACTGCACAAAAACATATTTTTGATGTGTGACTAGTTTTTAGAGCCTGGGAGTAAGAAATTGCTACATTCCCTAAGCGCTAGTGTCCAAGAAAATTCATCACCCTGTCAATCATGGTATTGTACATGTTCGCTTGTGGTTATATCCAGTATGATTAAGAATAGTTGTGTTACTGCGGTACCAGGAAATTGTTGTTCATTTTAGTTCCATATTCACAGAGCATTCTCATTATGGGTCAAACTTCTATAAGGTTTCTTAACTCCCACAACTCTGAACAGTAGTATTAATTGAGCTGTTCTTCACACCTTCTGGTTTGCTTAAAAATGCAGCATTTGCCCACTCTTTTTTCAAAACCCCCATAGGGGGTTCGGGCTCGCGCGCTACGCGAGCTCGCCGCTGTGAAGTACGACAATTCTTTTACGCCCCACCACTTTCAAATGTCACCTGCCGCCCCTGAATTTGTATTCAATTTGGACAAATTAAACAAATATCCAAGTGGTACACACCAGTGCAAACTACACACACTTGCAATACGACATGTTATCTGCTTTTCAACACAGGCCATTTTTCAGTTTTCAGTAAAATGTGCATGCACCCCACTCCTAAATACAACATCCATTCACTGGACAGTAATAATGAACATCCATGTGACAAAAGAGCACTCGGGTATGAGCATCCATTAGCAAACAAAACACACCGGTCAAACAAATGTACTGTGAGTTCGTGAGCACTGTGTAGGAGAAATAATTTCTAGTTTGTAGCCTACGGTCAGTATGCCTGCTCTTCTCAGTGAATTTGTTTTTCACAAAACAGAATTCTCAGGCTTGGCCAAATTCCAAGAAGGTGGAAAACAATAAGTAAAGCCCTTCATCAGCCAGTCTTATTTATTAAGAAGTATGAATGCAGTTGACGCAATTCACAAGTTTCTTTGTCACCTTTTTCACAAGTGGATTTTTCAAGAACTACTGAACAGATGTACACCAAACCATGACATTAATGCTTTCTGAGTGACTTTCTATTGTCATACCAAGTTTTGTGCAAATCCATGCACTGTTTGCTGCAGCGGAAAGCAGCATTTCCTTTGAGATCCTTAAAGGGAAATTCATCTCTTTTACCCCACCCATAACTTCATTTGCCCTAGATATTTTTTGAAAAAAATGGTGACATGCGGAAACGTAGCCAGATACTTCAGGTTAGTGCCAAATTCCTGTAGTCTGTCAAACAGTGACAAAGTTTTAAGCGAACCAAAAATGTATTTTTGATGGAAAGTGCGAGTGTACCACAGAGCTGCTTTTGCCAACTCTGTTATGCACAAACTATGCCATAATTGTCTCTTGGAGTCTTTCTTGAAGTGGTGCAATTAGCTCCCCTGGACCTCTAAATCTGAAATCACACTGATTATTCTCCTCACATGAGAAGGGAATAGTGTGGCCTACTTTTACCTGCCAGAACACCGCAAAGGCCCAGACAAAATATGTGCTATATTGAACAAGGAAGTTCTTGGTATTCCAGCCTGTAATTCTGTGAATTTCATTCCCTTTTAGAGTGGGAGTTGTGTCTTCACTTTCTGTGCTCCAGGCGGCCTTGTTACCCCATATTCACTCCTCCTCTTTGTGTGTTCTTCACGGGCAGTCAGGATAAGGACACAATACCAACTGGAACAAACCTTTTTGAATTTTTTCCCCAAGGTTCAGTACATAACATTATGGTATATGTTATGTTATACAAAATTTATATCGCGCACAAATACTCTAGAATCTTCCTGCTGAAGATCCACAGGAAGGGAATTCCACGCAATAGCTCCTTTGACAGAAAGAGACTGGCCCCCCATCCGCATCCTGCGGAACCTCGGGGTCACCATCCGACGCTGAGACTCTGAGCGCAAAGATCGTCTGGGACATAAAACGCAAAGCGTGAACTAATGTAAGATGGTCCAGAGCCATGAAGGGCCCTGTGAGACATGGTGAGCGCTTTAAATTGCACCCGCTGGGCCACAAAAAGCCGATGTAGGTCACGCAAATGCTGCCAGACGCTAATCTCCTAGAGATACTAAACAGGAGTCTGGCCACGGCGTTCTGTATGGTTTGGAGTTTTTTTAAGAGATAGCCCGGGATGCCAATATATAAAGCGTTGGCATAATCGAGGCAGGAAAGGATAAGCTCCCGGGTAACCATTTCCTTGGCTTGTCTCGGTAACAGGGGGAGGAATCTCCTTAGAGCTTTGAGGGTGCTGAAACAGACTCCTGTAAGTTTCTTGATTTGATCCAAAAACCGTAGGTCTTCCCCAAACCAAACCCCTAAGTTCTTCGCTAAGCCTCCCTCTGAGTTAGGGCGCGGGAAGTCAGGGGGCCATAAGGTTTGGGAAACTGACCATACAGGAGCACCTCTGACTTATCTTCATTGCACTTAAGTTGTGCACGTGCTAGCCAGTTAAAAACAGATGCAAGACATATTTGAGCAGTGTCGGTTCTCAGGTCGGAGTCTTTCCAGGTGAATAGGAGCTGGTTGTCGTCAGCATAAGCTATTATTTTGGCACTGAGGTTCTTCGATTTCTGACTTCGTCCCGTATTTAGCCGCCATTTTGGGGTTCGTCGCCATTTTGTGTTGCCCTCACTCAGGCAGCACAGCGAACAAATTGTTTTTGCTTCTCTCAGCTGCTACGCGCCTCTCCAGTTAATAAACCTGGCTTCCACTCCCAATGGAGTGTCTCGTGTCTCTGTTCGACAAGGCAGGTGAATCTGGGGATTTAAGGCGTGCCCTGCGCCGCCAGGCCCATAAGGCCCGGTTCTCCAACTGGCGCCCAATGTGGGGCGGTTTCAGTGGTAGCGTTTTTTTTTTGCAGAGTTTTATATAGCGCGAAGTAGACCCGAATCAGGTATCAGAGCACTTTACATAGCACCAGTTACGTTACATGAGGACACACTTTCATTATAGGCACGGGGAGATTAAGTGATTTGCCCAGAATCACAGGAGGTTTTTGGCGTCGTTACCGAGGCTCGAACCCAGATCCCCAGGTCCAAGGTCGAGCGCCTTAGCCGTTAGGCCAACTCCTCTCCCCGGTTCAGCCCGAGGGTCGTGAGAAGCCCTGCAAGAAAATTCCGGAGGACTCGCGAACCACGGCAAGCGACCCCTGTATGTCGAAGTGGACCGAAAGTCTTTTGCAGCGCGGCTACTCCTACCCGACGACTGCTGACTACTGCTGCTCTGACTACCGCCCTGCCTTGGACCCTCTGGTGATGACTGCTATCGCGAGACGTTTGACGGACCTCTGTTGGCGTGAGAAGACCATTTAGTTAAGTATTCGTGGGTAGCGCCCACTTCTTTGTTTTGTTTTTGAAATTTTGTTATTCGACTGCTGCAGTAGCCGAAGTCAAGGGGTAAGTACATTTGTACTGTGTTCTTTGCCTTTGCTCCTTGAATGTGGTAGACGGACCAGTGAACTTAAGATGCCAGGTTTTAGGGGATTTAGGAAAATCTGTTGTTTTGGTTGTTGTAGGGATTCCCGGCTCGAGGACTCATGTCCGATTCCTCCGGTTGGCACTCCCACTTATGAGCTCTATTCCAAACATGGTGTTGGCCCCATTGCCTTTAACGAGGCATGGATCCGATACACGAAGAAAGATGGTGTTTTGCGGTGGCCACAAAATGGTAGCTTTGATCCCGACATATTAGATAATTTGGAAACAATTTTGTTTAAGAGAAAAGCCTGGCCGGCGATGTTTGACTCTTTCCGCCTTTGGCGTAAAGAAGCCAAACAGAGAGAAATTAAGCAGGCAAAAAGAGATAGGAAAACGAAAGATATGACGGTCATACAGGCTGCCCAGCAGTTCAAAGATAATGAGACTGATCAAGCGATTGAGGTCTCAAATAGACAACATCTATGGCAATAGATCGATGTTACCCTATGTTGCCTACTTCTCCACAGAATAAGGATCTTGACGAAGATCCCTTAATGTCCCATTTGCTGAGATTGCCTCCGCCTTATGTGCCAGGTGCTAATGCACCTGTATTGCTGCCACCTGTTCAGCAACCTGTTGCTCAACCTGCTGCTCCGGTTCCTCCACAATTACCTCTTCCTGAAGTGCCACCTGCACCTCCTTTGCCACCAACTTCTGTACCTCAGTCTCCTTCATCTTCAGGTTCTCTCGTGACGGTTGATCCTTCTCCTCCTTTGCTTAATACTGCATCTCCAGTTTTACTGTCTGCTTCTTCTCCGATTCGTAGTCGGTTTGTTAACACTGTTTCTGGTCTTTTCTCCCCTCTTTTTGGGTCTTTGAATATGACTCCTGTCTTTTCTCGGCGGCAATCTCGTAGCCAAATGCCAGATTCTGACGAACGAGTTATGTTGGAATCTCTTGCTCATAAATGGATGATGAGTGGTCCACAGTATAGTGTACCCGATATTCTGAGTACCTTTCTCCAGTGGCAAGCGCCCACGCAGAGATATGTTTTTAATGTCATGTGTGATGCTCTTGTTAGAGGATGGGAGGATATGGAGTTGGATCTAACTCCTCAGGGTCTATTAGATATACAGGATAGGTTTGATAAAGGACTTATTGTGGGTTCTGACGTTCAGGATGCTGTAAAAACACTTGTCACTTTTAGGTCTTTATATTCTTCTCAGACTATTCCTGAACCTGATCCTGCAGTTAGACAGAGGACGAAAAATTACTCTATGAGAGAAGTTCCTCCAGTATGGAGAGAAGAGGTTCCGCAAGCGGGTGCGGTGCAGGCTGTCCCTGCTCATTTACAGCGTATATGGGTACATGTCCCCTGGAAAAGAGCTGAAGTTTTGGTGGTTAAGCAATCTCTAACGGACCCTCTTGTAAAAATCCTGCTGGGTATTATAAAGAGCTGTCCCAGAATGTTGACGCATGTATCATGAATCTGGCTTATATTGATATGCTGATGAGGAATGTAGTTCCACAAGCGTTGTGGGCTCGGATTCGTAGAGAGGACCATGACCAAGCTTTAGGTGGTAGTTGGGCTGATATAGTTGCTGCGGATGCAGCACAAGTGGGTGGTGCTAAGCCAGAGAATTTGATTACAGAATTGCCAGGTAGAATCATCGCTTTAATGAAGCCGATGATGCCTGCCTTACGCGTTAACTGGGATAAGTTAGCCGCGTGTAAGCAGAAGAAAGATGAGAGCGTCTCCGATTTCTTTACTCGTTTTGAGGAAACGTTTATCGATCATAGTGGTCAGGATATGAGTACTGAAGCTGGACGATAAATTCGTATTTAATTTACTTCCAGAATTGTCGCATAAGTTGAAAGATTCGGAAAGTTCCTGGGCTGTTTCTTCACCTGCACAGATATTAGACACTGCTCAGTATTACGAGAATAGAGATAAAAAGAGAAAGATAAGGCTGAGAAGAAAACGAAGGATTTAAAAACAAAGGTTCTTTTGCAACAGGCTTATCCTCCTCGTTCTACCCAGGGCCAATTTCAACAGCCTTTCCAGCCTCAGAGGTTGTTACAGAAACCTGATGCTTTTGTTCCACGACCTTTGCTTGGTCCTAATCAATGTGCCTATTGTAAAGAGGAATGTCATTTTAAGAATAGTTGTCCGGTTTTATTGCAGCGTAATGGTGGATTTTCAGGGCAGCGAGGCCGTGGTGGTTTTCAATCAGCGCCTAGAGGTAGTGGGAGGGGTGCGTTGCCTCAGGGACAGCGTTCCTTTCCCCCTCAGAATTCTTTGAATTATTTTGATCAGCAGAATACTCAGTCTGCGCAATATTACAATGACAATTATTGTATTGAGGATGAGGCTCACGATTTTCATTCTAGTTAGGACAGCCATGGACAAAGTAAGGGAGTCGTATCAGTTCCAGTGGATCAGAATGGGCCTTATGTTAAAGTTGTTACATTGGGTGTTGCAGATCCATTTCTTTCGGATACTGGTGCAATGAAAAGTTCTATCATTCACTCCAAACTCCCTGGGGCACCTTTGTCTGGCTTAACGAACGTTTCTGTAGGATTCTCTGGCGCCCCAGTTGCTAACCCGCTTTCTTGTCCTTTGCCTCTTTCGATTGGTTCTTACAATTTGGAAGCTCCGCTTATTCTAACGACTGGTTGCGGAGAGAACTTGTTGGGTTTGGACTTATTGAAACGTCTTCATGCAACGTTGTATTGTTCCCCTTCTGGTGTGCATCTTACCTTAGGTGAGAAACTAGTTTCTCCTATGTATTTACCAACAGATGAATTCCCACCCGAATTGCAGTCTCTTCCTGCTACGCTTTGGGCTACAGGTCCGAATGATGTTGGTTTGCTCCAGATTCCACCTTACGTGGTTACTATTAAGCCTGATGTTAAATTACCACGCATTCCTCAGTATAAGATTCTAATGATGGTGAACGTGCTTTGTTGGCTATTATCTATGATCTGGTTCAGAAGGGTGTGGTGGAAGAAACAAGAGGAAATGTTTGCTCTCTCGGAGGCCCGGCCAAAAACTTGGGGGTATGGTTCGGACAGGACCTTAAGTTTGAAGTTCACTTAAAAAAACTTACTGCGACCTGCTTCGCGACCCTCAAGTCACTTAAGAGGTTCCTTCCGCTTCTCCATAGGGAAGCGAAAGAGACTGTTTTGCGTGCTCTGATCCTGTCAAGGCTGGATTATGCCAACGCTCTCTTCAGTGGTCTCCCCAAATATCTCATAAAACGAATGCAGATCATTCAGAATGCGGCCGTGCGACTTTTGTTCCATCTCCCGAGAAGAACTAGTGCACATGCTCATCTTCGAAAGCTTCACTGGCTCCCAGTGGCCCATCGCATTGTGTTTAAATCACTGGTCCTGGCCTTTCGGGCCTTGTACCAACATGGACCACAATATCTGCACAAGAGGTTTACTTTTTATACTCCTCGTCGTGCTCTCCGATCGGCCAATCTGCTTCTGATGTCCATGCCCAAAGTCAGATATGCGAGATTGGGTGGGCAGTCTATCTCTGTCCAAACAGCTCGGTCCTGGAATGCCTTGCCGTTTTCTTTGCGATCATCAGCCACATTGGCGGGATTCAAGAAAGGGTTAAAAACCCATCTTTTTAATCTCAGTACCTAGTTTTCTTTCTCTTCTCTTGGATTGGTTCTGTTTAATGTCACATATCGCGCCAGGATACTTTGTAGTAGCAGAGCGCGTAATAAAATATTTTATAACATAACATAACAGTCCTGTTCTACCAGTCCTTAAACGCACTGATCCTTCTCAGCCTCCTGTATATCGCTTTGTGATCGATCTCCGGGAGGTCAACAAGATTGTTGTCCCCCAGTTTCCTGTTGTTCCAGATATCACTGCTTTGCTTACTATGATTCCAGCTTCAGCGGCATGGTTCTCTGTTATCGATCTCAAGAATGCTTTCTTCAGCATTCCTATTGCTGAGGAGAGCAGGGACATTTTTGGCTTCTCCCTTGGAGGCCAAAGTTTTCGGTTCAAACGTGCACCTCAAGGCTATTGTGAAAGTCCCTCCATTTATAGTAAGGCTTTGAAATCTCAGCTTGATGCTTTCGCTTTGCCATCAGGTGCCACTCTGATTCAGTACGTTGACGATTTGCTGGTTGCTGCTGATTCGAAGGATGTCTGTAAGGATGTCACTGTTTCACTATTGCGGCATTTGTCAGACCTGCTTCATAAGGTGTCCACTTCTAAGTTGCAATATTGCCGCCAAGAGGTTACCTATTTAGGTCATCTCTTGTCGAAGGAGGGAAGACGATTGACCCCGGAACAAATTCAAGTAATTGCGCAAATGTCTGTGCCATCCACACAAAGAGAGGTGCGTGCCTTTTTGGGCATAACCTCTTATTGTAGACAGTGGATTCCGAATTTTTCATTGTTAGCTAAACCCCTGCTGGCACTTACCCTGAAAGACACACCCCAACCTCTCCCTTGGACTGATGAATGTCAAAAGAGTTGTTCTGACTTACGTACTGCCTTGTGTTCTGCTCCTGTGTTAGGCACTCCAGATTACAGTAAGTCTTTCACACTCTACGTTCACGAAAGAGAAGGTTGTGCGTTGTCAGTTTTAACGCAACAATTTGGAGACAAACAACTTCCATGTGCCTATTTTTCGGCTTTGTTGGATCCAGTAGCCAAGGCATTGCCTAGTTGTCTCAGAGCTACAGCAGCGGCAGCGATTTCCATTCGCCAATCTGCTGGATTGGTATTAGATAACACTCTTGTTGTTATGGTACCACATGCAGTAGATACTATTTTGAATAGGACAAAAACACAACACCTCACGAGTGCTCGCCTGTCTGGATATGAGCTGACGCTTTTAGCTAGCCATATACATATCAAGCGGTGTAATACTTTGAATCCAGCAACATTGTTGCCGATCCCGGATGAGAAAGGCATTCAAGAACAGCATGATTGTTTTCTCCGAACAGAGGAGGCAACGAAAGGCAGAATAGATCTAAAAGACACACCACTTGTGGACCCGGATGGGATCCTATGGGTGGATGGGTCCTGTTTCAAGCTTCCAAATGGTGAGACGACTGTAGCTTATGCTGTTACCACTTTGCATACGATAGTGGAGACAGCACGCATTGCACAAAATTCAGCCCAAGCAGCTGAACTAATTGCCTTAATGAGAGCATGTGTGTTGGCTAAGGGAAAAAGAGTGAATGTTTATACTGATAGTCAATATGCATTTGGTGTGGCTCATAGCTTTGGTCGTTTGTGGAAGGAAAGAGGATTCTTTACTTCCCATGGGACCAAGATACAGCATGGTCAGTTGGTAACTGACCTTCTCGAATCACTTGCATTGCCTACCCAAATAGCAATAATCAAGTGTAGCGCTCATAAGAAGATTACTGATGATGTGGGTCGCGGGAATGCTTTTGCAGATGAGACAGCGAAAGAGACAGCAAGAGATGCTACGAGTCGCATGTGTGTTGCAGGCCCTCAAGATGGGTCAGAGAGAGAGGAATGTGTGAGGACACGATAGAAAGTGTGAAAACGATTCAATTAGAAGCTACTGAGAAGGAATTGAGCAAGTGGAGAGAAAGTACGGGAATGTTGGACGCGACTGGGTGTTGGACGGAATTGTCAGAACATCAGCGTTGGTTGTTACCAGACGCCTATGTATTACCTGTAGTTACGATGGCGCATGGTCCAGCCCACATTAGTTCAAAAGGCATATGCAAGCTTTCGGCTCCAGTATGGCAGAACGAAGGAATTCCTAAATGTGCAGAAAATGTGGTGAAGCATTGCATTGCATTGTTTGTTTTAAAGCATAATCCAGGAAAGGAAACCCCAACTCCAGCAGGTCATTTTGCTCCCCCTACGTATCTTTTTGAGGTATTACAAATCGATTACATTCATATTGATCGTTGTAATAACCTCAAGTATGTTCTGGTGGTGGTGTGTGCCTTTTCCAGATGGATAGAGGCCTACCCCCTAAAGGACAATACTGCTTTGTCTACTGCGAAAGTTCTCTTGAAGGAGTTTTTCCCGAGGTTTGGTTTGCCGCGCATTGTCTGGTCTGACAATGGGAGTGAATTCATAGGCCAGATCATGCAGAAAGTGTGTACTGGTCTTGGTATTAAGCAGAAAGTCCATGCGGCAAACCACCCTCAGTCAGCAGGTTTGGTAGAATGCTATAATGGCACTCTCAAGCTTAAATTGGCGAAGATTCAGGCCAGCACGGGTCTTGCTTGGCCAGATGCTCTGCCTTTGGCACTTTTATCCACGAGAACTACTGTGCACTCTTGTTTAGGGCTTAGTCCTTATGAGGTCGTCTTTGGGCGCCCAGCTAATGTCTGGGGAGTCCCTCGACCTAAAAAGTATTCTGACATCCCATACCCAATGTTGATTGACTACTTGCATGACCTTACTACTAAATTACGTATTCTTCATCAACAGGTTCAAAACGCTTTGCCGGAGGCCTCTGCAGACCCAGGTCACTCTATCCAACCTGGAGACTGGGTCTGCGTGAAACATTTTCAGCGGAAAAAGAATCTGGAACCTCGTTGGGGCCCGCCGCGGCAAGCTTTATTGACAACACGTACAGCAGTAAAAGTTGTTGGGAAGAAGAACTGGGTCCACGGCGTGCACTGTAAGAGGGTACCTTTGCCTTTACCTTTTGATCAATGGGTTCGTAAGGGCATGGGTGACAGTGAAGGCGAAAGAGTTCCTCGATTTGTACCTTTCAGTAGTGCACGCCTGGATCAAACGAACTCTGAGAAAGAAGACGACGACGTGTTGCAAGAAGCTGTACCAACACATCTGCGGTTGAACACAGCGAATCCAGAAACTTTGTTTAAGGAACAATCGATCCCTAATAAGACTCGGTACAATTTAAGACCCCGATAAATGAAAGACAATTGAATTTTTCTTTTTCTGATTACAATTTTTTTTTTAAGAGACATTTTCTTCTTCACTATCCATCAAGTTGCAGGGTCACGGTAGGAGTCTTAAGCTGTGACCTGAGTAGTGACATAGGTCTGCAGGACTTGCAGTGTCATAGGACGGCTAATAACCACAGCTAAGTGATCTAGGAAGATTACCGTGAGCAACGCTTTAGAGTAATGGATACTAAAGTGGGAAATAATGATAATATTGTAAAGACAAAAAGAAAATGTAAAGGACTGATGGTTAGTCCATGTGGTGTAATTTTATGTATTTTAATATGTTCATGTATTTCATTAGCCTGTGTAAGCTGGGTTGTTTATATTAGGCAGCAAGCATCTGTTCCAACATCTGTCTCTTTATCGTTTCCTACTACTGCCTCCCCACATCGGTTTCATACACTCCCAGAACACGAGCAAATTAGGAGAACAGAATACTTCAATAATTCATTTATTCAGTTATTGCATCAGCATCAATTGGTAATCAACACCACAGATTGTTGGGTCTGTGGGCTCATGCCCCATAACACTGAAAGGGGGATGCCATATTTAGTTCTTCCATTCTCCTATGAAGGTTCCGCTTGGGCTTATTTGGCCATGTTTTCTAACGCATACCAAAATCAACTCCGATATCCTCCTGGTAGTCCGTATGCTGGTGGATCAGACTTTAGTCATAGTGCTTTGATAAAGGGAATAGTGACTATGGCTAAAATCGCTGAGATTAGTAAGATTCCCGGTGATGAGAAACGAGCATACGATGGTTGGAATGTGACTCGTTACGTTACTAGCCTGCAAGATAGATCTTGACGTTATTGACCATTGGCGTAATCTGAATCCCACCAAGCGTGAGTACACATGCCATTCAGCAAAATATAATTCTGCGTCAAGGCTGGATTTTTTTTTGTCCTCCCACGATCTAGAATTATATAATTACGATTACCTACCCAATGCCTTTTCGGATCATGCGGCTCTTTGCATGGAGGTCAAACTGGGGAATTATGAAGCAAGATCTATAAATAGATGGTTTTTTAACAAACTCAACCTCCTTGACCAACAATGGTGCACTGATATTAATGAAAAGATCGAGCTATTTTTTTCACAGAATAGAGGTACAGCCCCTTTAAACATAATCTGGGATGCATTTAAAGCTACTTTACGTGGAATAATCACATCTAAAGAGATCCCCAAGCTTAAGGCAAAACGGGAGGAGAAAATCAAACTACAAACTGAACTGTCCCAGGCTACCCAAGAGCATTATAGGGTTAGATCCCAGATTTCCAGCCACAATCTCCTCGAGGCGAAGCGTAAGATGAAGGAATTGTATTATGAACTAGGTGAGACAAATAGTAATTTTCAGGCACAAAAAATCTATGAGGAGAGTGAGTACACAGGAAAGCTTCTGGCCTGGCAATCTAAAGAAAAGCAGACTCGTAACAGAATAGATCAGTTAACTGACCCCATCACTAAAAATCAAGCTAAGACCACCACTGCCATTGGCGAGCTGTTTTTAAAACACTACGAGGGGATATATCAAGCATCTGCGGGGACCACACCTGAATCTATCACAGATTTTCTTCAGCCATTGGAAATACCTAAAATGGATGCTGAGGGCAAGAA
Organism: Lissotriton helveticus; assembly: GCF_964261635.1. Taxonomy (NCBI): domain Eukaryota; kingdom Metazoa; phylum Chordata; class Amphibia; order Caudata; family Salamandridae; genus Lissotriton; species Lissotriton helveticus. Next base: position 1,402,156,420 of record NC_136063.1, on the reverse strand, counting down.
CTATCTTACTCAGGATTTCACATTATCAGAACTAGATGAAGCGATAGAGTCTTTCCCCAATGGCAAAGCCAATGGTGAGGATGGTCTTCCCATTGAATTCTTTAAAAAATTTGGGGGAATATTGCGTAAAGAATTCTTGGAATTAATTAATAATTTACTTCAAGGAGGTCCCCCACCAAACTCTTTTCACACAGCGATGGTGGTCAGTATTTTAAAAAAGGGAAAGGACAAGGAAAATATAAATTCTTACCGACCGATTAGCCTCCTGAACACAGATTATAAACTTTTTACTAAACTTTTAGCAAACCGATTAAATAAACTAGTAGGATCACTAATAGCTTATGATCAGTGCGGTTTTATTGCAGGCAGGCATCTCCATTCCAATACTACATTTTTACTGGAGGCGCTAGACTATTTTAAAACCAACAAGGTGAAGGCTCAAATTTGGTTTTTAGATGCGGAGAAAGCCTTCGATCTAGTCTCCTGGGATTGTCTGTTTGCAGTTTTACATAGTTTTAATTTCCCGAATGCTTTTATCTCTCTTTTACGACACTTGTACACGAATTCTAGGGCACAAATTATCATCAATAATACCAACATTGGGTCCTGTGAGGTCACTAGAGGCACACGACAAGGCTGCCCCTTGTCCCCAATTTTATTCGCACTTTTTATTGAACCTCTAGCGATCGCCGTTAGGAATATCAAAGCTGTCACCGCCCCAATTTTAGGAATGACAAATATAAAACTATATGCGGATGATATTGGCCTTTTTTTAGACTCTAAACCCTCAAGTCAATTGAAGATTCTAAAAATCTTCTCTGACTTTCAAAAGCTAGGGGGTTATAAAATTAATGTAAACAAAACAGAAATTATCCTACTTAATTGCACTACAGACACTTTAGCTCCTGAATTCAGGCAGATATACAACACGGGTCCAAAGAGATATCTTGGTATATTTATATCGGATAGCTTAGACGATCTTTACTTCCTAAATTTTCTACCTTTATTAAAAAAGGTGGGCTCACTTTTAGATCGTTGGAATCTACTACCCCTGTCTCTTATAGGGCGGGCATCGCTAATTCGAATGTCGGTATTACCCCTTTTTAATTTCCTCTTTAGTGCGATTCCCTGCGCAATCCAGGCCTCATATTTTAAAAAAATAGAAGCTCTGATTTCCTCTTTCCTATGGGCAAAAAAATCCCCTAGACTTGCACTGAGCACCTTATATTTATCCTCCACACAAGGAGGGTTGTCCCTCCCAAATATTAAAGAATATTATTTTGCGTCTTTTACACATTACAGTCATAGGTTTTTTTTTTCTCTAGATTGCCATGAGACAGACAATTTTTTTATGAAAAGGATGTTGTTGGAATTAAAAATCTATGATCCGGTTAGAACCACGAAAGACCCAAAAAAAGTACGATATAAAACTTTGCAGTGGATTTTTAAGGTCAAAACTCAGTTCTTAAAATTTTATGATTTACCCAATGTAAGTAATAAGACGAATTTAATGAATTTTAGCCTGGGAGAAGCAGGTTGTATGGACAAAAATATAATAACTCTCTGGAAGCAAAATGGTTTTGAAAAAATTGAAGACTTCCTACTGGGAAATAGGTGGAAATCTTGGGATGAAATTTACAGCCAGTTAATTCACTCGCACACAATTCTGAACTGGTCATTTATCACGATAAGTCCAAAACTTAGGGAACTCAATATAGGAAATGTATCCCACAAACAAAATATCTCCACTACCCTTAATAATAAAACACAAAAGAAAATGAGTATCTGGATTAAAATATTAATAGAAAGTAAGGACCAGGACTTTTATAGCAAGATAATTGAATGATGGAAAAAAAGGGAAGATATTATAATCAATCAACAGGTCTGGGACAAAATAAACAAATTTAATAAAACCATCTTTCGAGGAGCAAACTTTAAACGTATGCAATTCTACAATAAATGGTTAATATATAGAACCCCGTCCTTTTTACATGATATCTTCCCCCTCGTAGCCGACAAATGCTTTCGATGTGATGAAAAAGGCACTTGGAAACACATTATCTGGGAGTGTCCAAAAATCCAGGTTTTATGGAAGGAAATAGAAAAATATCTTTCAATCGTCCTTAAAACAAATATTATATTCAACGACCTAATTCCCCTCATAGGCTGTTTTCCTTTCCACACCCAATATGATGAGCCCCTTTTTATAGCTTCTCTAATAGCTAAATCCCTTATATTACAGTCCTGGAGAACAGATTCTGTCCCATCCTTCCAGACATGGAAGGTAAAATTACAGCGAATCCAGGGTAGGGAGAAAAAATATGCCCTTAGATCAGGGGCTCTCAAAAAATATGATAAATATTGGAGTGTGTTCGATGTTTAGATTTCTCCTGTTATTACTTAACCTGATTTATGCTTTATTGAAAATATTTATTAGTCCATTACGACGGTTCTACCTCCGCACGCTGGGATATATCAAGCATCTGCGGGGACCACACCTGAATCTATCACAGATTTTCTTCAGCCATTGGAAATACCTAAAATGGATGCTGAGGGCAAGAACTATCTTACTCAGGATTTCACATTATCAGAACTAGATGAAGCGATAGAGTCTTTCCCCAATGGCAAAGCCAATGGTGAGGATGGTCTTCCCATTGAATTCTTTAAAAAATTTGGGGGAATATTGCGTAAAGAATTCTTGGAATTAATTAATAATTTACTTCAAGGAGGTCCCCCACCAGACTCTTTTCACACAGCGGTGGTGGTCAGTATTTTAAAAAAGGGAAAGGACAAGGAAAATATAAATTCTTACCGACCGATTAGCCTCCTGAACACAGATTATAAACTTTTTACTAAACTTTTAGCAAACCGATTAAATAAACTAGTAGGATCACTAATAGCTTATGATCAGTGCGGTTTTATTGCAGGCAGGCATCTCCATTCCAATACTACATTTTTACTGGAGGCGCTAGACTATTTTAAAACCAACAAGGTGAAGGCTCAAATTTGGTTTTTAGATGCGGAGAAAGCCTTCGATCTAGTCTCCTGGGATTGTCTGTTTGCAGTTTTACATAGTTTTAATTTCCCGAATGCTTTTATCTCTCTTTTACGACACTTGTACACGAATTCTAGGGCACAAATTATCATCAATAATACCAACATTGGGTCCTGTGAGGTCACTAGAGGCACACGACAAGGCTGCCCCTTGTCCCCAATTTTATTCGCACTTTTTATTGAACCTCTAGCGATCGCCGTTAGGAATATCAAAGCTGTCACCGCCCCAATTTTAGGAATGACAAATATAAAACTATATGCGGATGATATTGCCCTTTTTTTAGACTCTAAACCCTCAAGTCAATTGAAGATTCTAAAAATCTTCTCTGACTTTCAAAAGCTAGGGGGTTATAAAATTAATGTAAACAAAACAGAAATTATCCTACTTAACTGCACTACAGACACTTTAGCTCCTGAATTCAGGCAGATATACAACACGGGTCCAAAGAGATATCTTGGTATATTTATATCGGATAGCTTAGACGATCTTTACTTCCTAAATTTTCTACCTTTATTAAAAAAGGTGGGCTCACTTTTAGATCGTTGGAATCTACTACCCCTGTCTCTTATAGGGCGGGCATCGCTAATTCGAATGTCGGTATTACCCCTTTTTAATTTCCTCTTTAGTGCGATTCCCTGCGCAATCCAGGCCTCATATTTTAAAAAAATAGAAGCTCTGATTTCCTCTTTCCTATGGGCAAAAAAATCCCCTAGACTTGCACTGAGCACCTTATATTTATCCTCCACACAAGGAGGGTTGTCCCTCCCAAATATTAAAGAATATTATTTTGCGTCTTTTACACATTACAGTCATAGGTTTTTTTTTTCTCTAGATTGCCATGAGACAGACAATTTTTTTATGAAAAGGATGTTGTTGGAATTAAAAATCTATGATCCGGTTAGAACCACGAAAGACCCAAAAAAAGTACGATATAAAACTTTGCAGTGGATTTTTAAGGTCAAAACTCAGTTCTTAAAATTTTATGATTTACCCAATGTAAGTAATAAGACGAATTTAATGAATTTTAGCCTGGGAGAAGCAGGTTGTATGGACAAAAATATAATAACTCTCTGGAAGCAAAATGGTTTTGAAAAAATTGAAGACTTCCTACTGGGAAATAGGTGGAAATCTTGGGATGAAATTTACAGCCAGTTAATTCACTCGCACACAATTCTGAACTGGTCATTTATCACGATAAGTCCAAAACTTAGGGAACTCAATATAGGAAATGTATCCCACAAACAAAATATCTCCACTACCCTTAATAATAAAACACAAAAGAAAATGAGTATCTGGATTAAAATATTAATAGAAAGTAAGGACCAGGACTTTTATAGCAAGATAATTGAATGATGGAAAAAAAGGGAAGATATTATAATCAATCAACAGGTCTGGGACAAAATAAACAAATTTAATAAAACCATCTTTCGAGGAGCAAACTTTAAACGTATGCAATTCTACAATAAATGGTTAATATATAGAACCCCGTCCTTTTTACATGATATCTTCCCCCTCGTAGCCGACAAATGCTTTCGATGTGATGAAAAAGGCACTTGGAAACACATTATCTGGGAGTGTCCAAAAATCCAGGTTTTATGGAAGGAAATAGAAAAATATCTTTCAATCGTCCTTAAAACAAATATTATATTCAACGACCTAATTCCCCTCATAGGCTGTTTTCCTTTCCACACCCAATATGATGAGCCCCTTTTTATAGCTTCTCTAATAGCTAAATCCCTTATATTACAGTCCTGGAGAACAGATTCTGTCCCATCCTTCCAGACATGGAAGGTAAAATTACAGCGAATCCAGGGTAGGGAGAAAAAATATGCCCTTAGATCAGGGGCTCTCAAAAAATATGATAAATATTGGAGTGTGTTCGATGTTTAGATTTCTCCTGTTATTACTTAACCTGATTTATGCTTTATTGAAAATATTTATTAGTCCATTACGACGGTTCTACCTCCGCACGCTGCACTTTAGAACTTAGCTTTGGTATATTAAATGTGAAAACATTTATTATATATCTATGCTATGTATTCTTTCAATTCTAAACAAAATCTTTTGGTTATTCGAACCAGTTTACTAATTGTCTGCTCCTACACAACCTTGCACTTTATAACTTAAATGTTAAAACGATAATTTGTATGAATGTTTTTCAGTATTTTTCTTCCTCGTACTGTGTTAATTGGATTTCAGTTGTATTGTATTGCTATATTTGAACTCTCAATAAAAATATGGAAAAAAAAAAAACGTTACTAGCCTTACAGACAAGGCTAGACGAGGGAGATCCCCACCAATTTGGACTGTGCCTCATCGAGGTAATTTCTGTCTGCAAATTAATGCCACCAATTTGGACTGTACCTCATCGAGGTAATTTCTGTCTGCAAATTAATGGCCAGAATGTCAAAAATCAGCAGGAAAAGAGTGTCTGTTCCCATACTTATGTTTATACACCTCAGATCTCCTCACCGTTAGTACCATCACATGGCACCTATTTTATCTGCCATGACAGAGCCTATACGTGGCTTCCTACCTACTTTTCAGGAACTTGTTATGTGGCTTTTCTGCTTCCCCCAACATATACTGCCCCTTCAGGTCATTATAGGAAGAGATATGGCAGGGGAGTTATTGACTCGAAAGACACAGCAGGACAAGAAGGAGGTGACTTTATTAAAGGGTTACTTCCTTTCTGGGGCCCAATGGCTAATAGCAGAGATGTCAGACAACTGGTTTGTGTTGTTGAGGCTACCATAAATGTAACTTCTGGAGCCTTGAGTAATCTGACAGCTGAACTTCAGGCCGACTGCCTTATGACTTTGCAAAATCGGATAGTTTTAGACATTATCCTTGCAGATCGTGGAGGAGTCTGTAAATTGATCGGGTCTAGTTGCTGTATTTACATTCCTGATAATGCCCCTACAGTTTACCAAGCCATTTCTAAGTTACATATCATTTCTGAGTCTATACATCAAGACACGGGAGATTGGTCTGTAATGGGATGGTTTTGGGGACTACTGTCCACTTGGGGATGGAAGATACTAACGTTCCTTGGAATGGTTTTAGCCATCATTTTTTCCTGTTGTCTCTATGTACAATGTGGACCTGCCATCTGTGGTCTTTGTGCCACCATGTGTGTCCCAAAGCCTGTGTCACAGAAGACAGAGAATATTAGAATGATGCTACAGCAACAGCTCGATGACCTCATGGCCATTGACATCGACTCAGACTGACTTGAGTCCCTGGTGTTTTGCCTGAGTAATGGCAAAAGGAGGGTCTGAGGTTCTTCAATTTCTGACTTCGTCCCATATTTAGCTGCCATTTTGTGTTTCGTCGCCATTTTGTGTTGCCCCCACTCAGGCAGCACGGCGAACGAAGTGTTTTTGCTTCTCTCAGCTGCTACGTGCCTCTCCAGTTAAAGAGTAACTCCTTTGCCCTTGTTTACGAAACTGATGTCAGGGTCTGGTCAAGTTCGTTAATCCATGTCTGGGTAGATTGATCCCCGTCTCGACTGACTATCTGCCTTCCCCTATTCTTGCCTTACATTATCTTATCCGACTGGCCTTCCCTATTCTCTCCTTGTGCTCTCTTGTTACACAACTATCCTTTGAGGCACACAAATACGTCCTGCCACCTGTAAATGAGATTGTTGGTCCTAGCACTGATTAATTTGTTGGGAGGGGTAACACACGAGGTCTGAGAAAGGGGCGTATTTGAGACACCTGACAGCTTGTTTTCCAACTTTTCTCATTGGTCCGTTTTATATGCGTAAGGAGTAAATGTTGTAAATATGTTCCTATAAAAGATTGTGCACCACGGATTGAAGTGGCAGTCTCCTCAGAACCCACCTTGTGTGTAACTTCTAGGATAACTGTGCTTAGCTGCAGCTAATAAACCTGGCTTCCACGCCCAACGGAGTGTCTCGTGTCTCTGTTCGACAAGGCAGGTGAATCCGGGGATTTAAGGCGTGCCCTGCCCATAAGGCCCGGTTCTCCAGCACTCAGTTCCTCAGCTAGGAAGATCAGGGGGTCAGATAAATATTGAATAGCAGAGGGCTCAGTGTGGAGCCCTGCGGAACCCCAGTAGCTAATTTCCTGATCAATGACTTAAAAGGCGGCATCCAGACCTGCTGGGTGCTGTCTTCCAAAAAAGACGTTATCCAGTCCCATGCTGGGCCAGAAATACCAATGGAAGACAGCCGGGCGAGAAGTTGCTGGTGGGGCACCATATGAAGGCGGCAGAGAAGTCCAATAAAATCAGGGCCGCTCTGCCACCTGCGTCCAAGCACTCCCTAATCGCCTCTGTCATCTCAACCAGCGCTGTCTCAGGGCTGTAGTAGCCCCTAAACCCAGATTGTGCAGGATGAAGAGCACCTGAGGCCTCAACAAAGGTCTCCAGTTGCCGGAAGGCCGGTAAAAGGGAAATAGGATGATAGTTGGTGGGTAAAGAAGGGTCTGCCGAAGGTTTTTTAAGGAGGGCAGAAGTTTGGCCTGTTTCCATTGCCGAGGGACGATGGCGGTCTGAAGAGAGAGTCCCAGCAGCGGGAAGAAACTGTGTAAATGAAGGGGTAGACCCTCTAGGGCAAGAAAGCAGCAGCAAAGGAAGATTCCGAGGCTCCGCACCAAGGCTGTCCTGAATCCTTTTAATCTTATCAATAAAGAAAGAGGATAGCTCCTCACACCATTGTGATGAGACTGGGAGGATCGTTTGTTCGGCACAGGGAGACAGAAAACTACGAACAATGGAAAAAAAAATGTTCTATTATTATTGGCCTTGGCAATCCGCTCAGCATAGAAGTCGCTCTTAGCTTTCCTAATGGCTACATAATAATCCCTCTGGGCTGAACGGGGAGCCACCTTAGCCAAGGGGCAATAACCATGCCGCCAACGCAGTTCCAGTTTCTTGCACCCCAGCTTAAGACCTTTAAGGGAATCCGTGAACCAGGGTTTGGAAGGAGTAAGGCGCAATCGTCTGCTCAGGACAGGTTTAGAGATAGAACCAATCCCCCGGCTAATCCAAGAGGAGAAGCTGTCTACCGCCTCTTCAAGTTTGGGGGCGGGCGCCGGGCCGACCCACAATAAGGCTTCAGACAGAGCCCGGATATCGATCTTCCGGGATGACAAGCCATTATGGCAGGGATGAAGAAGAAAAAGGCTTTTCTATGACCCAAGAGAACCTGATCAGAAAATGATCAGACCAGGTAACTGGAGAGGGCTCCGTGACAGAAAGATCAAAATTAGAGCAAATCAGATCAATCAAATGGCCACCTTTATGTGTGGTTAGCTTAATCTACTGAGTCAGCTGAGATAGATTGCACAAATCCATAAAGGCCCTGGAGCCTCAGGGATATCCAGGTGGATGTTAAAGTCACCCAAAAGTAAGAACTTAGAGGAGCGGAGAGCCCGCAAGGCAATGGCGTCATCTTTCAGAAAAGCTCCAGATTGGCCAGGAGGGCGGTAGACCAGAGTACCCCCCAGCGTAAAATGGGGAGACAGGACAAAAGTAAAGTCCAGGGCCTCTCCGTCCTCTAGCTCCTCTGAAACTTCGCTGGTGAACAGCCAGGTATCCCTGATACATTAGACACTCATCCATACCACCTGAACACAAGAAGTTGAATATTGCCTAACCCAAACTCTATACTTTCTTTCCAATTGGATAATAATTATTGCATTTTAGAACAGTTTACTACTTGTATTGTCTTCAATCCTAATCGTGTAAACTTATTGTATTGTAGAAATGACATAGTTAATACCATAGGCAGGAAACACTCCTGTTTGTGTCTAGATCCTGTGCACCTTTTTGAAGTGCAGGCTTAAAAAGAGTGTTTGTAAAATGACTTACGTGGTAGGTACAATGTGGGGTGCGTGAGGTTTGATACATGCTGTAAAGATGACGGAGTAGTGCTGCACCTAAAAATACAGTTTTGGGGAATGGTCTTAGAATAGATGGATTTGGGCAAGCCCTTTTGATTCCTTACAAGAAAAAAATGTAGCAGTGTTTAATTTTATATGCATGTTATGCTGATCGTAGTCTTTTGAAAGTGTATGTGCACAATATGTCACTTGTAGCCTTGTAAAATTGTGTGAGCATATTGTTCCACTGCTAAACCTATAGGCTGCAATGTTGTTGTTAAGAAGCGAATACTGTATAATGCTGTTCTCTGACCTATGATGCTTAGCAGTTTTTCTTTCCTCCCAACTATGTAATTGTCATATATTCTGCAGACCACTTGCAACTCATGCAGTTATCCAACATACCTGCCCCAATTTATCATACTTCACTTCACCTTTCCAATGTACACTCCTTCCCAATCACCTCATATCTGATGACCCATATATAGCTGGCCATCAGGTGCTAAAAATATATTTACCTTCATGTATACAGTCTTTATAATTAATGTTACTGTAATTAAACCATATAGTCGAGCATCCACAGAATAGAGTTAAATATACAGGGGCATATTTACAATAACTGGCGCATCCCTGCAAATCAGCAGGGATGCGCCAGTTATTGTGCGCCACAGCTCCGCCATCATGGATGCGCCGCATTTACAATGCGGCGCACCATGGTGCAAAACCGGCACAGATGCGTGACGCATTTGTGCCGAAAAGTGAGGCATTGGAGGAGTTGCGTCGCAAGCGCGACGCAGCTCCAGCAATGCTCTGGGGGCCCTATCTAGTTAATGCTGCGTCAATCCTTACGTCTGCTTTAGGCAAGCGCAGGGTTTTGACGCAGCATGGGCCTAAAAGTGACTGAGTGAAATCTTGTAGATTTCACTCAGCCACTTTTAGGAGGCGTTCCTGCGCCGGAACGCCCCCGCCCCTTGCACAGGAACGCCTACATGTGGCGCAGGGCATTACAACGTGACGCATCTCCCAGATGCGTCACGTTGTAAGTACCCCTGCACCATGGAGCAGGATTTGCGCCGCCGCTGCGTCACAAAAGTGACGCAACGGTGGCGTAAATGAGGCGCAAGGGGCTTGTAAATCTGCCCCACAGAGTGCCTCCAAAAGCATTTATTCACCTGGTCTGTATATAAAATGCTACAAAAATAAATATAAAATCATACATCTAATGCATCAAATCCAGAAACCCTGTTACCTGAAAAATATTAGAATATAAACTTGAGGTTGTTATTGTTAAGATCATATACACAATTATGGACATTTGCCATCTGTCTTTCAAATGTATTCATTTTTAAACTTAAAAAACCCCAATTTTCAAATACACAAACCTCATTCTTTTCATCATGGTCTTCAAAACAGAACTCCATACTGCTGCACCAGTTTCTCTAGACACCGGTCATAACCCTCTACCACTCACCCAGCCCTCTGCTTACCTAACCTCTCATAACAATTCACATTGCACTGATAGTTCTTCTCACTAGTTGATTGTACAATTTCCAATATGTCTACCTAAAAAAGAGAAAATCGTGTTAAATTCCTATGAGGTCCACATAATTGTATGCACTTTATACTAGAAATCTTTATAGTACTTCTACTGCTGCTGTTAAGAGCAATCTCCCATGTTCCTATAGTATAATGACACAAATCAAAATTCGTTTCTGAAACCACTCCCCACAAGTGCATGACGAAACCACTCCCCACAAGTGCATGACCAAAATGCAGATAATTCTCTCTCTCACTCACAAACACCATCACTACCCGCTGAAACCTGCCACCCCTACCCAATATACTGTATGGGGTACAAATGTAATCACATCTTCATTTAGCAACATTTTTAACCAAACTCTCCAATTATGTGCCATGTCTTTGTGTCGTCATTTCCCTTCCGTGTATGTGACCACTTCACCTACTCCAAGCAGCAAATTGCATAAATGTCATAGATGTCTCCCAGGGGTGAATCGCTCACAAGATTGTACACTTGCTCTTCAATTGAAGATGAAGCTTCTGCGAACCTGCTCTCTACCATCACTCTTCAAATAAACAACATCTCATTAACAGTAGACTATGCCTACCTCACAGTTCAGTCCGTACAACTTACAAAAAAAGAGAATCATCATACAAAAAAGAAATGCATGTCTCATCAGTCTCATTCCAATCACTCTATAGCGCATAAATATCCAGATGAATAAGCGATTACATTTTGGCAATTAGTGGCAAATGCTACATCCATCCCAGCCCTCCTACTAGCCACAATCCTGGGTATAATATTCTGACCAAAACATGGTTCCCCAAAGTTTTCACACCCTTTGTAGTCTTCATACTGCCTATGTGCCTCCTTTAAAACAGCCTGGCATTTGTTGAGGACTTTACTGTATATAGAATAAAGATTCTGACATCAAATGGTTGTATATTTCTAGAAGATTTATACCCGCACTGGATTGACAATTTAGACTAAAGAGTCAAGATGGTTACTTCATTCTTCGAAGGTAACCATCATCATCAGTATTACCAGAAGCTTACCCACAGCAATGTGGCTATACCTGACCTAATCAGAACTAATCCACTGGCTCTTCAACGTTGATGAGCCCACAGCCGTTGACCTGTGTGACACCTTCCACATTGACTTAGTCATAACTCCAAAACATGGCTTCTCAAAAAATAGCCAAAATCACACTCAACTTGTTCCAGGGATATCATGCATCCACTCTGATGGCAAACCAGAATATTGCGATCACTCCTTATCCCCCACTGGCTCAAAATCATAACACCTCATTACCACAAGGCAAAACTCCACACCACTTCACCTTTTGAGACTTCTTGGCATTCTATACTGTCCCCATACTCATTAAATTATGCCTTGAACCACTATGTGACCTAGGGCCAGATGTACTAAAATTCTTGGCGTGCGCAAATGGGTTTTAGACCTGTTTGCGACCGCAAAAAGCGTGTGGCCCATGTAGTAATCCAATTTTGTGAGTTGCAAATCAATTTGCGACTCGCAAATTAGGATTAGCGACTCACTATTAGGAAGGGGCTTTCCAAGGGCAACCCTTCCTAATAGCGACTCCTGAAACTATTTATGACTGTTTTGCAAACCCAATTGCGGTTGCGAAACAGTCGCAGTTTACCACCCTTCAGCGAAAGGTGGTAAACCACTTTCTAACTGGAAGGGGTCCCCAGGAGAACCCTTCCCCTTTGTGAGTGACCCTAAAAATAGTTTATAAATGCATCCTGTTTTCCTTTAAGGAAAACGGGCTGCATTTAAAAAAGAAACTACTTTAATAAAAACCAGTTCCAGACATGGTGGTCTGCTGATCCCAGCAGGTCACCATCCCTGGGGGTGCAAGCTATTCCCAATGGGGTCGCAAATTGCGACAGCCTCATTAATATGCATGCAATTTGCGACCCCATTGGGAATCGCAAACAATGTCTCAGACACTGTTGTGCATCCTAATTTGCCAGACACAAATGCAATGCAATTTGCGAGTTGCAAATTGGTGGGTCGTACATCTGCCCCTAATGAATTCTTTGGGAGTAACTTGTCATCAGTATGCAGATATTGCCCAATTTATGTATAAATTCCGCAGTCAGTGAATCACATCTTACACTGCCAAAATGCATGCAGTATTAGGGGACACATGGGGCACTTTAATTAACCAATAGAAAACAGTTATATCGCTGGCTTCGGAAATGACCTTTCCTCCAAAAGGTAGAACATTGGGTTAGGTTCGAATGACTTATTCAAGACCATTACCAGTTCCATTTCGTTAGTCATAGAAGCCTACACTGAATATGGCTACACATACCAAACTGATGGTAAAAATCATCCACAACCACCCGAGGATACTGTTGCCCATTAAGCCTATTGTCAAAATAGTTGACCTCAAATAGGCTATTGATGCATTTGTCATCTACTGAGTACATTATTGAAACCTGGTACTAATTCATATCTCAACAATTTGGCTACCAACTCTCAAGACAGAATACATACACTGGCTAGAAAGCGGGAACTACAAGGACAGTACTGCAGTGCTAAAGACACACCAATGGTTACAAATGTATGCTTGATTAATTTACTTTAAAAGCAGCCTGCATCACCTATTAAGCAATTAGATTTGAACCCCACACCCTCCCCAAAATATCCGTCCCTAGAGGGCAGAAACAATCTGTAAATCAATTTTATGCCCAGAGTTCCCCACGCCCCTGTATTTTCATGAAAATATCCATGACTCTCTGGGCATGCACCGATAATTTGGAACATCATCTGAACCATAGTCAGACTTGTACCAGCTTTCTCTTGTAAAAAAGGTCTTCAGCTAACTAACTAATGGAGCATCTGCACATCGACTAAACCACCAACCACTCTTATTTGCACTCCTAGCCTCAAGTCTGCTGTAGTGAACAGTGATTCCCCTCATTGATCATAATTATCTTGTTTGTACTATAAACCTACCCTACATTGCTTTCTTTCTCCACTTGACAGCATACCATACCTCCTAGACATAAAAAGTATGTTTATTCTTCCTTTTTTGATAGTAGTGCCAGCTCCTTCCCTCTTTGCTCACTCTCCTCATTTGAAACCCCATATCTCTTTACTTGTCGGAGCTATTTAATTACAGGCTCTGGTATGCGCTAGATCGTTCACTGTCAGTCAGTCAGTCAAAATACGCTTTATTCGATTTTTGTTAAAATCATAAAAGGCAATACATACAGCACAATATAAAAATCACATTGTCAATGCTTCACTTCTGCAAGGTGCTATTCCGGACTGTCTAATATCTGGGCAGGTTACCCCTATTCTAAAGAAACCATCTGCAGATCCCTCTGACCTACACAACTTCTGCCCAATTTCTAACATTCCCACATTGGCAAAGCTCCTGGAGAAATGTGTGCATGTCCAGCTTTGTGACCACATTGAGCAATTCCGACTCCTGGACCAATTTCAGTCCGGTTTCCGTCAGGGTCATAGCACAGAAATTGCTCTCACTCACATTGTAGACGATGCGCTAAGATTGCTAGATCAAAACGAATCTTGCCTACTGCTCCTCCTTGACCTCTCATCAGCTTTTGATACTGTTAAACACAACAAACTAATTGACCTCTTAGAACACAGGATGGGGGTTTCTGGGCTTGTACTAAACTGGTTCTCCTCATTTCTCCACAATAGAACCCAAAAGTTTCACAGTGAACCGGTCCCTGTCTCATCCTTCACCGGTTACCCTGGGGGTTACACAGGGATCTGGGCTCTCACACACTCTCTTCAACCTGTTCATGGAGCCTTTAACAGAAATCTTGAAATCATCCAGCATTCACCATCACATGTTTGCTGATGATACCCAACTGTACATGAAGGTCACCTCCCCTGAGGACATCCGGTCACTCAACTCAGTCTTACTGAAAACACAAAGCTGGTAGACACAGAACCACTTGAAGCTCAACGCTCTCAAAACTGAATTCCTCCTAATCGCACCACACAAGAAGTCTTCAGTCATTGAAGAATGGATGAGTCAACTGACAGCTCTAAACTGCATACCACACATAATTGATTCCACTAGCTCATTGGGAATAATGCTAGACAAGATTCTGATCATATTAGTGCACTCACCAAAGGAGCGAACTTCCAACTCAGCCTCTTAAGGAAAATAAAACGTTTCCTCCCTTCACATGACTTAAAGGTTGCGGTGCAAGCCCTAGTGATCTCTAAGCTTGATTATGGAAACACAACCCTTTGTGGCCTTCCTAGAGGAAAGACGGCCCCTCTCAGGGCTACCCTCTATTCTGCTGCAAGTCTCATAACGGGCTTGAAAAGATACAATCATATCACGCTAGAGCTGATATGCCTACATTGGCTCACTTACAAAGCTAGGATACAATGAAAAATGGCATGTATGGCACACAAAGCCATTCATTTCAATACCTCAATGTACCCTGCTCAAAAGTTGGAGCTCTCCAGTAGATCTAGATCCTCGAGAAGTGCCAGCACATTACTGCTCAAACCACAAAAATTTAACAAAACAAAAACGTACAATCGAGCCTTCTCAAGTATCGCCCGAGTAGGTTGAATCACTCTACTGCCTTTTTCAAAAAGGAAGTTAAATTGATACTGATAAAGAAACTCTTACCATTATAATGGAGCTTTCAAGTCGCTAGATGACATCCTTGCCGGTCGGAGTATATGAAGATTGTCTTGCCGATCTGACGGTCCTCTATTACCACCACTTAATTCCACTTGCAACTGATATATGGTAATTTGCTACGATACCCCATGTGACCATGTTCTCAACATAGACTTTAGCCCTATACTTCCTTTCTCAAGGAAGTAAAAATGTTATGGATGAAGAAACGTTTGCCTGGACTCATTGCTTCCATTGCTCCCTATAGCGCCTTGCTTTATGAGACTGTTATGATTGTTTTTTGTTTGGTTGCTCTGTTTTTTACTCCTTGTATCCTTTCCTGATTTATATACTGTAAAGCGCTCTGATACCCCCGGTGGTCATGTTCGCGCTATAGAAAACCTTTAAAATAAATAAACATGGCAAGTTTTTTTTCCTGGTCTGTGGAACCACAACCTATTGTTGTTATATTGTACTTCAAATGTTTTAACTTTTCAAGATATTGTGTTCAGATACATTTGTATGTCGTTTGGCCAGGCCTCTATTCAACAATTTGCATTAATAAAGTTTAATATTTTTCTTTTATTTAGAAAGCACTGAATTCATTTTTTGAGCCCATGATGGATCAAGATCTTGATCCTGGTGGTGTTAGGCCCTCCCAACAAGAAGTACCCCAGAAACAAGAAATACACAAACCTCCGTCAGCAGAAGAAACCTGGTACATAATTTACTATTGTATGATGTTTGATCCGACAGCTATCTTTACTTGTGGCCCTTTGTATCCACCACAGTACACTCACAAATATACTGCTTTTACTGTGTGTTAAGAACTTAGCAATTGTTAAAATGATAACTTGGGTTTAGAGTGTTATCTAAAATGCATTTTTTGTTCTTACTAGTTTCTGCAGTATTTGATTGACCAGAAAGATAATTCTAATACTGCCTGCTGACTAATGATTGATCTGTGAACCTGAAAGTGATGTGGAGATTTAAATCCAAAGGGGTGATAGTAATGAATGCTAATGACTACCATTGCTTGAAACCTCCTATCTATATAGCAACGTCCTTGATCAAAATAATGGGTTTATAAAGCTATGACTGCATTCCCTGGTACAGTTCCCTGATTTTCAGCCATTAAAGCCCTTGGCAAAGGCAATAACCAGTACACTAAAAACGAACTGCCCCTCTGTCAGGTCAGAGAGAGCAGGGCCAGTCCTCTTCTATTCTTCCTGTGGTCCACAAAAGAGTTCTGAGGCAGGTGCCTGGAGGGGCCTACAGTTATGCCTGACACTAGTTAGTGGGTGAGAATGACTCCTGGACACACCCTAACAAATGGGGTAAAAGTTACTAGCCAACCGTAACCACTTTGGACATTTCCAAGATGTGAAAAGTCTTCAGTAACACTAAACGTAGCCTTTGATGGTTGGGGGTGTGTGGGAGTAGTGCACAAACAGGCCTTGAGAAATCTAGTCACCCAATCACTATTGAGAGTCAGATTTTATGGGGGTGAGCTATTTTTAGATCGTGAACTGCCTGACCATTGTTTTGGGCATATAACCCCTCGTAACTTAACTGTACAAATACTTCAAAATATATTTCCGTACTTAAGAGCACCTTTATTGTAAATCTGAAGAGAGAGGGCAACAAAGATTTTAATGGCATCAAAACAAATCAGTATACTTAATGATGTGCAAATTAGAAATATTTGCTGAAACCCGATTATCGTTTGTATTCTATATAGTTTTATCAGTAAAACTGCATGTCAGTGGGAAAGTTTGAGAATGTTTGTGGCCATTTCATTGGAAAATGTATGTCTGTAAATGACAGTGTGCTTCCACATCATGATTTAGTGGTATACTTATTAAAAGTAAGGGTTTTTAAATATGAACTGAGAAACTTTCCTGCCTTATCCTGATGACAATGCTAGTAGTGAACTGAGAGGCAAGTCAGGGGTCTCATGTACCCTATACGTGGACTATAATTTTATTATACCTGGAACAAATGTTTAGTGTATTAAATTGAACAAAAGAGGTTTTTGTGCAGCAGGCATTCTGAACTCACATATTTGAAGGTGCTATTGTATGTGATAATGAAGAAAAAGGCGACACAGTGACATAAAATATTTTCCTAGGATCACAAAATTTGAGACGAGTATATGGGTCAATCACATTACAGATAGTTCGAATAGGTTATTCAAGACACCAGACTTGCAGGTCTCGTCACATTTTTCTGATTTTTTGATGCCTAACTATCATATTTCTAATGTCCTTCCACTAAAACCCAGTTTGAGGCAGCCACTGTATCCACAATAAATCCCAGAGATAGAAGTCCTGTAGAACAAACACGTTGTTCTTCAGCAGCCAGACAGTAGAAACACAAGAATTTTCTTGGCATCCTGTTCTCTCTCTTTCAAGTGTTACATGTGGATCAGCTGTACGGTCAAGCAGAATTTGACAGTTTGCTGTCAAAAGAAGGCCCACAGCTCCCCCTTCATATTATACCAAGCTCAGAGGAGACATCTCTGCCCATTCAGGTCAGCCTATCATTTGCTCCTAGGAGGCAGTTTACACCTTTTTCACATCTATTCAAGGCTGAGCCTTATCAGAGGATGCTGATTAGCATCTTCACAGTTCAGACAGGTAAAGGATAACTATCTAAAAGTTACTTTTTCCTAATATTTTTTGAAAGTATGACTTCGTCATTGAATTTGATTTTTGTTAACTCTTAAGAATATTGGTTCAAAATGTTTCCTTCCTACAGTAAAAATAGCTTTTGAGGGACTAGTCCCTGTACACTATGACACACTAACTTTACATTTCTACATGTCCTGCTTTTAAATTCTGGGCGCCCTGTTCTGTGAGCTACAAAGTCTACATAGGTATGACATATTTGTATTTAAAAGGAAGGTTTTTACCGGTCTAAAGGGTTTAGTTTGACAGGTTGAAATGCAGTTTTGCCCTACAACAGTCAGGCTACAGTGGTAGTCCTGAAACTGTGTTTTCAAAATATGTGCTGCAGTCCACTAGTTGCATTTAACCTCCAGGCCTTGGGTACACTTTGTACCACATATTAGGGACTGGACTATATGTAAGTTAAATATACCATTTAGGAATATGTCAATTCACCCATGTTTAAAGGGGGAGGGTAGGCATTTTACTACTAGTTAGCATGGTTAAAGTGAACAGAGTACTAAAGTTAGCAAAAATATAAGGTACAGCAAGAGGCAAAATATCAGGGTGATCATGCAGAAAAGACAGATTTCCTACACTTTATCCATTGAACAAGGGAAACTGTAGCATATTTCTTAAACCGTTCTCCATTAAAATTTAAAGTGATGGAGCTGCTAGCAGGGTTTTAAAGTCTTCTGTGATCTTTCTAGGTATGACCGAAGAATTTATTATGTGTTACAAGTGAAGTGTAATATATGTATCATGGAAATTTTCTCTGCATTTTGCAGCATCCTTTTGTTTAAAAAAGAATACTAATATACCCAAGTAATCTCGTTATAGTGTCTTACTTGAAGGAGCTTTTTTTGTCTAGGCAGACCTAGTACCATTATGTATTTCTGAAATGTAGATTTGCTGGTAAACCCAGTCACTTACATTGGTAATGTAAGGTGTTTATCCACTCAAAAGGTGCAATGATCCCTTTTTCATTATTTACTTGGCCAAAATCTTTTCACGACCCATCCCTTCGTTAAGTTAGTTAGCTGTTTACTCATGTCCAGTCTGAAAGTTCAAAACACAGAAAGGAACCCTTGGGTCTAAAGGTATCAATTACCTAGTTGTGCGGTAAACCTCCAAA
This sequence comes from Lissotriton helveticus, assembly GCF_964261635.1. NCBI lineage: Eukaryota > Metazoa > Chordata > Amphibia > Caudata > Salamandridae > Lissotriton > Lissotriton helveticus. The sequence continues at coordinate 1,402,137,542 of NC_136063.1, read as the reverse complement.
CCTGGGGTGTGCCTTTAAAAGGACAGTTTCTCTCACCCACCTAAAGGTAGCATGCATCTTAATTGGGGAACCTCCTCGCACCGTGAAGCCTAGTCACTGTATGGTTACAACCCCCTCACTGAGAGGGAGGAGCTCACTGATGTTTTCATACTAAGAGAGATCTATACTAAATACCCAATTCTGGAGCCAGGTGTGGTGATGGCAGCAGAGCAGGTGAAAAAAGTGATTGAAAACTAACTACAGGGTTCACAAAAAACTTTAATAGGGCGACCCTGGGCTAGGATTAAAAACAGTGTGGCATGGCAGGAATGATTAAACCTGCTTTTGTGCCATTGGAGGTTTATCACACAACTAAGCAATAGATACCTATAGACCCAAGGGTACTTTTCTGTGTTTTGATTTAGGCGTAGGCAAGCAAACCCTTGCAATTCTTTAAATCCCCTCTGGCCATCTTCTGTGACACAGACAGTCTGAACGCTCACCATCCACCACCACACACTCTCCTTAGTAATTCTTTTTTCAGTTCTATTCTACTGCAGAATTTATAGTGTCTTAATTGAAGCTGATCATTTCAGAATAGTGGTACTAGGGATGCTAAAGCATTAAATTGTTCCTGGTTTCTTCTATAGCATTGATTTCTCTTCACTACCTCCCTTCACCATCTACTTGTAAGTATCTGAAATCTTTTCTGGCCTTTATATATCGTTATCTCATTGATATTTAGAATGTGATAGTGTGTTTTAAAAGTGTATTATAGTGCGGTTAACTAGCAGTATTGCTGATATCCAACTTTATGTATAGTTTCTGTTGGCAAGACTGTATACATTGAGCAGGCTTTCCATCGGGTGGCTTTGTTGTGTGTATTACTTCCTTTGCCTTGGATTAAATAGAATTTCTCCCTATTCTTGTATTTGTCCCACAGAGAAATACATCAGTCTCAGTGTCTTGCTTGTTTGAGGTATCCATCCACTGCTGATGTTGAACCATGCATTGCAGTGCATGTGAGGAACTGCTCATCCGTCTGTTTCTCTCGTTCCCTGACTCCTTCACCATCCCACTCATATTTAACCTTCTCTCTTCTTTCTGACGCCCCTCCCTGCCTCCTCTTGGCTCCTTGCTAATGTTTTTGTAGACCATCTTAATTTTTTTATTTTTTTTCCAAGATGGCCGCCAGCTGTGCTCTGAGTATCTTCAATAATGTTTGCTAGTTCTGTTCTTTTTTTTAACAGGACTTGCATCTGTGATTACTATTTCGTTTTTCTAAGTGCCATTCAGAAATGACCATTGTGGGTGCCCCTGCTTTTAAACTGGATGCCCACCTCAGAACACAAAGCATTGGCAAAGCCATTAGAGTTCACAGCCAAGACCTATTGGCTTTGCTGATACTTTTTTAAATATATGTTTTAGAACAAAAAGTGGGGCTTAGGACAGAATGACTTGGCCCTTTCCCTCAATTTTCCCTACAGTTTTCAAGTTTTTCCTTTTTAGAGGGCCAGTGTTCTCTTGGACCTGCAGTTTGACTTGAAAAAATCTTCATATGATATTTTTAGCCGTCTTCGCCTTTTTTTCTGGAAATTGACTTCTTTGGATCACAACAATAGCTCTGATGATGTTCGTTATGAATTCTTCACTTTTCATAGGTAGAATCATTTTCCTTCTTATACTGGGTTACTTTGAGGTACTTCTGGTTTGCACCCTGCAAGCTTTTGCGAGTGATCACCACAACAGGTGACCAAAGATTATATATTTTTATTTAATTTGTAATAAAGATAGTGTGTACCTCATCCACCACCATCATTTAACTAGTAATCTGCATGTTTCAAATGTGTGCATCAAGTACATTTTCCCATCTGACTTTTTAAAACTATGAGCCGCAACACTTGACACAGTTGAACACCAATAATTATACAACTTTGCAACGTGGTATAGTTGGCTATTCTCATAAAACACATACATTACCTTCAAAGTTCTTTTTTGTTTGTTTCTTTAAAAGCAGAAAGTAGACTTCTCCGAACTGTATGCTAAATATCCGATTCCCTTGCATGGGATTAAACCAAATAAAGGTTGAATGTTTGTGGTGTTTACATAAAAGCTTGATTTGTTGTACTTTGTACTAATTGTTTGTGTGATATGTCCCCCCCCCCCCCCAGCATCGATTTGACAGCTGATGCAGTGATTCCCAAGAGCAGTGTAAATGATGCACAGCAGGAAGATAACAGTGGACTTATTTTTGTCACGTGGAATATTGATGGCCTGGATCAGTCAAACATACAAGAAAGGGCTCGTGGTGTCTGCTCCTGTTTGACATTGTAAGTATTGTAATAGTACTTTGTTTGCACTTTTGTAAGACAATACTTTGTATTTCTAACACTAGTCTCAACCTTTATGGCTCGCCAACGTTGGGGCAATTTCAGAATTGAAATACGTAATGTTGATAGATAATGACCAGTCCTGTGGAAGATAATAATTACTAAAATTACGAAACAAACCATTGCTTAATTCAAAATGATTCAATGCCCGGAGTGAAATTCACAATGGTTCATATCTATGAGAAACGGGCCCCTAATTATTTATGACAAAGAGATTAGTTCCAACCACAGTGCCACCACAATTTCCAGGATCGGTTTGACAGCCAGAACTTAAACTTGATCAGATTTGACCTGAAACACATCACTTTGACACTGAACGTCTTCCTGTACCAGGGTCAAATTATTGAATGATTTTGTGGAATATATCACCTTTAATGCAGTTTCACTGGGCTCCTAAGCCTCATGCCCCTTTCTTGCATCTGTAAGTTTGACAAAATCAATGAAGTGGGGAACAAGAAGCTTTATGTGGTTTTCTGATTGTGAGTTGTCTCTATTTCCCTCCTAGTGGGGATCCCTATTTATTTGAAATGGCTCTCACCTATCAAGGTTCCTAGTGACATGCTTCATCATAGTGTCCTCACCGAGATACTAGTTGTAGCTGGGCTAGCTCAACCTTGAACCTCCGGGGAGGGATCCTATATTTAAAATTGCCTACAGATATCCTAATGGTCAACTGAAGGTTTTGTTTCTTCTAGGATCTTTTTGCAATTCCGATAACGAACTAGACTCCTTCATGCTAACTAGTTACGCGACCCCCAGCTAACCCTTCAATACACAGGGGGTCGAAACGTAGACTACGCCAACCTGACACACCATAGGATCTGAAGCAATGAATTTATTTTTACACATGTGTGATGTATCTGGGAACATTAATACTACCTTGATTGTAAAGGCGTATTTGATTTTACTGTGATGTTTCAATGTCACACTACCTTTACCCAGTCCCTCACATACCTTTTCACTTCCTTTCCCAACTTCACTGAGAGCACTATTTGAATGTAATGAATATACAATTACATTGAATGATTTACTATTAATTGTACTATGATGAATCCCTTGAGACTTCAATGAATATTTCCTTGTGGATAATAAATGCAATTTGATTAAGAATATTGCATCAGTTATATTCCATTGAATTGAATTATATATGGTGTTTTTTGGTATAAAGTGAATATTTGTATACACGTAATATTGTTAACTCGGACCGCTTTTCCTTTGTACTTATCCAAGACCCCAGGTCCTTGAGTTTACAGGGCAACCCCTTTATAACTCACAGAGTAACAACACAGGTCATGGTGTCAGGGTACTTGTTAGGTCTCAAACATTTATGGTTCTTTGTTTCAGCCAAATCAGTGTGCCTTCATAGTTGGCTTTTGTCTGGAACAAAACCGTAGATATCTCCACACTCCAAACTCAGTTGCTTAGATATCGCCACACTACTTGTGCAATTAAACCTGGCAATCACTTTCACTCACTCAAGCCTGGCGTATATAAAAACCAGACAGAGAGATTTTTCCATTTATTACATTTGTTTTACAAGTTCTTTCATCCCAAACAAACTTTTATCAACGGGCTACATCTGATGTAGACCTGTTTAGTTCCTATAGGTTCTAGATTTTATAAGTTTGCCCTCTGCTCTTTTAGTATGTCTACTTTTATTTTCTGGTCTATAAATGGATTTAACTGTCTGTCTGAGCTCATGTTATGGTAAAAAAGAAAAGAAAAACAAATGCACACTGAGGGACTTTGGGTCATCCCCCTTCAGCAATTGATTCATGAAAGTGTCATTCAGATTTTGGATCAACTCACACAAGTGTTTTCTCTGTGTCATCATGTAACTTGCTATTAGGTGCATTAGTTTATCTATACAGTGCTTCCTCTAATTCACAGCCTTTGAAGTGTCAATGCATTGCAGTTGGGTTGCGTTCTTTCACCTACTTCCAACCTACCCCTTCTCTTCTTTCACTCCTACTCAAATCAGAATTTGGTTTATTAATGTTACTCTATTGCCTACCCCTGCTTCACTCAAATGCTAATCTCTCTCAAACCCCTATGCCTACTCCACCCCATGCCTATCCGTACCACTATTACCCAAAATTCTACTTTTTCTCTAATTGCAGACAAATGCCAGTCTGCAATAGAGCTGCTGGTATTTGAAGGATTTAAAACCGACTGGTAACAAATAAGGAGACGGCATAGAAGGCATTCAAAATCTCATTATCAATTACAGATCTATACTCAGCGCAAACGAACACACATTTGAATGTCTCAAAATTAAAACATTTGCCCTGTCTTGGGCTGCTCCATGATCTTGACAAAGCGATGCTGTGTTTGGTAAAATTAGTCCTGGCCCTTGCACTGACCAGATTAGTTAATTTTCAGTCCCATGTAGGCATTTTCCTTATAATATAGTTAAGAGGAGTTGATAACAAAATTTACGTTTCATTACTTGGGTGACCAGGGTCTTTTCAGAGAAGAAACCTGACTGGTCTTAATAAATCTTCAGAGGAGGAAGTTATGATGATTTCCTAAAAGTTACAAAATTGAGGTTTTCCAACTTAATAAAAAAGAATTGGAAGAAATACTATGGGTCAAAGCCCTTGGAAATGCCACTAAATTGCAAGAGAAAAAAGGACATATGTATGGCTGGTGCTTTTATGTATTCTAAAGACCGTAAGTAGGGCCATGATCTCAGAAAATAGTTACAAAATTGGGTGTAGAATGGGAGCAACAGTATGTAAGCAAATTTAACAATACAGTATTGCATTAAATGTTCAACAATAACAGTTACATATCTCTTTAGCACTTTCTTCATTGACTTAGCAAAATATTAGCCTCGTTCTTAGCAGTAACAGCCAACATGTGTTTTGTTGTGGATAAATCTCAGGACACTTCTAGTTAAGTTACAGGTAGTTTATTTAAGGGCACAGCTGAGTGCACACCTCGCCAGCTGACCAGACCATCAACTGACACGAGTGGAACACTCCAGTACAAGTTCGAACACACATAGGTATTTTGTGAGGCTAAGGAGGTAAGAACACAAAGGAAGGCCTAACGACCACTGTCAGCCATGCTACATGAAGAACTAATTTACAACATGTTTGACCTCCTATGGTATTATTTTATAGTGACAAGTTAATGGGAAAATATGAATACATTTGCATTTAATAGTAAATGAAAAATGATCATAATGGTCTATCATGGCTTTGTGATTTTTTCATATGTGAATTAATTTAGATTTAATTTTTTAGTAAATTTGTGTGGCCGAAACCACTGAAAAAGGCTTGCCTACCCATGGTCTTTAAACGAAACTTGGAAATCCTGAGTAGAAATTTGTCCTTAGAGTGGCGGTCTCTGGCGGGCTGGTACCATTGAAAATGCTTGTTAAGCGGAGAACAACGGAAATTAAACATTGCCTTATTAATTAGTTAAATAGGGACATATTTATCAAAGGTTTCGCTTTGGCCTCTTGCTACGCAAGGGGACACAGGCTGGCGCAAAACCTAGAATGAGATTTACTTGCCATGCACAGCCGCTTTGCATGGCCCTGCGTGGCTTGGTAAATCTGGAGTAACGCAAGGCAGCGTAAGTGTCTGCTTTGCACTACTGTGCCCCAAGGGGGCGGTACATGGGTGTTCCAATGCATCCACCCAGGATTATGGTGCATTCCCACATTTACCATGACTTGTTGGCAGGGATTTTGTCAAAATGCTAGCCCTCACAGGGGCGACGTAATGAGGAGAAATATGTTTATTTCTCCTTATTCCTCGTTTTTGTATGTGTACTGCAGCACACATAGGAAGAGGAAACTGCCTCAGAGGATTGTTTTGTGCAGGAAGGTGTCCTGTGCTGCACACAAATAATCCTGCCTGCATTAGAGCTAGGGAGCACATAGTGCACCACCTCAAAGTGGACAGTAATGCACCATATAATGTTAAATGGGGCACATGCCTGCCCTCTTCCTGTCACACAATTCAGAGCACCAAGGTGTCTTGCTGCGTTGTGTGAGATTTTGATAAATCTGCACCAGAGTCTTAAAAATTTACTTTTCTTACAGGCAGCCAGTGTAAAGAAACAAAGACTCGAGTAATATTATTTCTTGGATGTAGACCTAAAGATAGAGGCCATAAATTAGTTCTCAGGTGGCTATGGTTTCAGTTGTGGTTACAACACTATCCCATAGCAAAACATTTGACTTTCAAACTGTGCTATTTCCAAAGTTACTAATGTCTTTTCAGCATATGCTAGTCTTCAATGGAAGAGGATGACAGCCATTTACTATGGTGGAATGGGTAAGGTTTCCATTTGTTGAATACCATTTTATCACTCGGATCTTATCTTGACCTTTCTGATGTGATGACAGTGCTACCGGAAGCTTATTTCCTTTCCAGTAAAGAATTGGCTTGGTAGTTTGGTCTGCCCTGTTCCCATGATGCACTGGGCCAGGGTCAGACTAATTTGCATGTAGCCAGGTTCTGAACTGGGATGGTGCAGTGATCTAAAAAACGGTGATGGATCAAGCCCTGATCTTTTGACTGGGTAGGAGTGTTCTGCTTAATTCAGATACTCTGTCCATCACCACCCCCTTTTTGAATCGTTTGGGGAATAAAGATCAGCATATCATATCTGTGGCCTAAAATAATCCTTTCGGCTTAGGTAGCTGGCATAGGTGCCTTAATTGAGGTACCTAAAAAAAACATTATGCATCACTAGGGGGGCAAAGAATTTGTAAATATATACACTCACATATTCTATCTGTGTCTTCATCTTTACTCATTAGGCGATTAATGTTGGGATACTTAGAGCACATTCTGTCCTGATGAAAGTATAATGTGTTTGAGTGGCTGTTGTGTGCCTGTGTGAATTTACAGACACACAACAGTGTTTGTTATAATTACATTTTAACGGCACATATATGTCCTCTAAAGGTTACGGTGGAACGGTTCCTACAAAAAACGCTTGCAAGCCATTAGAAAGCATTTAAAGTAAGAATAAAGAAAAATACTGAAGAGACAAGTGCCTTGCATAATGATTGGTTTTTGAATGACCCTTACTGCCACAAACAGAAAACTCACCAAATAATTTATTTGATTTCTAATGCATGTAATATTCCTTACTATTGAATTTTTGTCATTTAAGTCCTGCTTGCTTATTCATGTCTTCCAGCCACATTTCATTCTTAAATTTGTTCTTCAGATTTCATTTTCAATGAATTTTGCAGAATCACGTCCCTCTACACAACTACCATTCACAAAGGGAACTTACCTCATCCATAGCTCTTCGAAAGCCACTTAAAATAGTCTTGGATTTTGCTTTTGAATTATAAACTCTGGTCTTTCAATGAGCCCTGAATAGTATTTATGTAAGCTTGAAAACACCCAATATTAGATGACTAACATCCTCATCTCTATTAATGTTCTAGTGATGAGTCATACTACCCAATTTCCACTACCAACATGGCAATTAATATTTTACTTTCATAGGATTTGTCTTTTTCCTGTCACATTATCTTCCCTATTGTGCATGTGAAAACTTTATAGAAGTTTAATATTATTAGACTTCCAATCCCCGAAAAATATTTGCACGAAATCTATTGACAGAAAATAATTTAGGTATTAACCGTTCCAGGATTTGGTGTCTTTGCTGATTTGCTTGTTTTTTTTCTTGATTGTCTGAAAGCAAATACTTTTCTTGCAACTCTGAAACATAGATTGTATGATGTCGTATCACCATGCCATGCCTTTCCTGTCTGTAACCCAGGACCAGGCATGGCAGGAACAGGAAGGGGTGGGGTTAGAGAAAGAAAAGTCAGTCCGCGGCAAGACGCGTTAAAATAAAGACGCAATGTAACCTCCCACTGGTGTCCCATGTAATTTGCATAGCGGGACCAGCGGAGATATGAAACTGGCGACGAGGGAGAGATAGAGGCACCCCCCTCTATCCTGATAGCTACACCTGCGCACAAGAAAGAAAAAAAAACGCTACCACGAGTGAGGAGGTGCGGAGCGTCTTCAAGGACTGCCAGACCACTGAAGGCCATGAGGCGAGAACGCCGGGGACAGGAGCACAGAAGACGGAGCACCCTGTGAGGAAGGGAGGCAGAAGTCATCACAGCGGCCATTTTACAGTCAGGCAGTTTTCCCTTGAATAAGCTTGGTCCCCTGCATGGCGGCCATCTTAAAGTCAGGCATCACCAGAAAAGTGCCCCAGAGCTGGCCGGAAAGCGCGACTAAGGCCCCCAGATGCCAGTGGGGACCATTGATGCACGGAGTGAGGCAATGCTGAAGTCAGGCGCCACCCAGAAAAGCACCTCGAAGCCTGCCAAGAGTGCAACCGAGGTCCCTAGACAGCCGTGGGACCCACTGAAGCACGGAGTGAAGCTACAGACACCCCATCATGTCCAGACGACCTGACTCGTCGCAACCGGCGGGGACCGGCTCTGCGCCAACTGCCCCGCCGCCTGTACCAATGTTCCTAGGAGAATCATTCCTGCATCCTGCTGAACTCTTAATATTGACGTCCGGAAACAGTATGGGGCCTAAATGGAAGAGTTGGCTTGAAGATTTCCAGGATTTTATGAAGGGCTCACAAGTTCAAAATCCCGACAAGCAACTCATCGCTCTGCGGAACTTAGTGGGCAAAGATGTTGGACAAATCATCAAAGAACTGCCCCCAGCTAATGCGGCATCTTACGATGATGTGAGAGAGGCCCTGAACAGAAAGTTTCTTCCCAAGTGAAACCTTGACTACGAGCGCTGCACTTTCAATCTTGCGTCGCAAGAGTGAGATGAGCCCATGAGTGATTTCATCTCCCGTCTCAAACGTCTGGCTCGCTATTGCGAATTTGACAACTTCAGCACAGAAGATGCACTTTGCCTACGCATCATTGACGGGTGTCATTCGGAATCGCTACGACGTCGACTATTAAAAAAGCATTACTCTCTCAAAGATATAGAATAACTCACCCGAATAACCGACCAAGCGGAAGAGCATGCCAAGAAGATGGAAGCCAGCAAAATGGAAAAGACAGAGAAAAGAGACCAGGCTCTCCGCGTACAGTCGCACACTGAGCCGAGACGTCGTCCAGATCATCTGCTGTCTGGAAAATCCAAGAAATCATTTCATGCAAGGTCACCTCGCAGTGGAAACCAAAGCAGTTACACCAGAAGACAACCATCACAGTGCTATCGGTGTGGGCAGGATTAACCCCACTCGGGCCCATGCCCAGCCATCGGCCAACAATGTCATCGATGCGGGAAAGATAACCATTTTGAAGCTGCCTGCCAAACCCGTCGCAAAGAAACAGGACTGGATAAGCGGAGCACGGGGTCACGTCACCATGTCAGAGCTGTCCAAGGGAGAAGGAAGTGATCAACGAGCTCATCAAGGTCCAGCACTCAGTCACACAGCTCATACCGATCTCACAGGTCGACGTCCAGAGAATCCCCTAGACTTACCCCGATTTCGCAAGACAGTGACGAGTATGTATATATGGTGGCAGACCCAGACAGGTTGAAGAAATACCCATGGTTGGACATTCTGATGGGAAGACACTCTGCCAAGTTTGTCCTAGACACAGGTGCATCACTTAACTACATTTGCGTCACTGAGTATCAAAAAATGAAACCAAATCCAAAACTGGAGCCAGCTGCAGTACGAGTCTACACCTGGTTGTCCAGAGAACCACGCCGTGTCTGGGACAATTTCCCACAACATTGACATACAAAAACAGAACGATTCAGTCACGCACCCACGTCATTGAAGGACCCAAAACAGATGACTGCCTACTCAATCTACCAACGGCAGAACGTTTGAAGCTGTGGAAATTTTGTACAGAGTGGATGACTTGCCAGACATTGTCAGCAAGTTCCCGAAGCTCTTCTATGGTCTAGGGAAACTAGCCCATTTCAAGGTCAAACTGCACATTAATGAGCAAGTTACACCAGTGGCGCAGCATCACAGGAAAGTGCCATTTCACTTGCAGCAAACGGTGGATGACGAACTTCAAGACCTAGTACGAGCAGACATCATAGAACGCTCGACTGGGCCCACCCCATGGGTGTCGCCAGTAGTAGTTGTGCCCAAGAGAGGACAAGATAACAAAGTACGCTTATGTGTCGACATGCGAGCCCCGAACACCACCATCAAAAGGGAGCGGCATCCAGGACCTCACATCAGCGACATGATCACCCGCTTAAATGGAGCGACTGTTTTCTCAAATCTGGACCTCAACAAGGGGTATCACCAACTGGAGTTGCATGACAAATCAAGATACATCACCACATTCACTACACACCAAGGGCTCTTCCGATACAAGCGCCTTAACTTTGGGATCTCGTCCGCAGCCGAGATTTTTCAGGAAGCCGTTCGGCGAGTAATACATCACATCCCGAATGCATTCAACTATAGTGACGATATCCTGGTGTTTGGAGAGACTCAGAAAGACCACAACAAGGCATTGGATCGGGTGTGCCACGCACTCCTGGGCGCCAACCTCACACTTAACAAAGATAGGTGTGAGTTTCACAAATCCACCCTAAAATTAGATGGACACATTTTCTCAAAAGAAGGCATGAGACCAGATCCTGAGAATTTATCAGCATTATCCTGCACCTCACAACCACAAGATGTGAGCGTCGTCCGTTCGTTCTTGGGCATGGCTAGCTACTGCGCCCGGTACATCAAGGACTATGCAACCATCAGTTACCCACTACGTGAACTGATACGACAAGGGCAGAGTTTTCACTGGTCAGATACATGTGAACAAGCATTCAATGAAATCAAGACCGCTGTGAATTCAGCCATCAACTTGCCATATTTTAACCCTAAACAAAAGACGGAAATCACAGTAGACGCCAGCCCCGTTGGGCTCGGGGCCATTCTGGCCCAATACAATGACAAAAAAGATCAACGCCACATCGTTGCATATGCCAGTCGCAGTCTCACCGACACGGAAAAAGCATACTCCCAACCGGAAAAAGAGAGCCTGGCAGTTGTATGGGCGTGTGAACATTTCCACCTCTTCGTCTATGGCAAGCATTTTACCCTCATCACCGATCCCCATGCTCTGACAACCATCTTTGGCAACCCTCGGGCAAAGATGCCTCTGAGGATTGAACCGTGGGGAATCCGCCTGTAAGACTACACGTACACCATCATTCAAAAACCCAGAAAGGCCGAAAACCCGTTGAATTACATAATTACATATCACGACATCCCCAAGCTGGGACGCAGGTGCGGCCATTGGCAGCAGAAGAATATCTCCATTTCGTCATCGACCAAGCATGCCCGCCTGCTGTCCCACTCGAGACAATCATAGAAGCATCAGCAAAAGATGCCACATTACAGAACATCATGCACAAACTCATGGAGACACTTGGAAGAACTAAATACAAATGGCGCCATCAACACGCAAGAACTCATGGCATTCAAGCATGTCAAAGATGACCTCTCCATCAGCACCAATGGTCTGTTACTAAGAGACAGGAGAATCGTAATTCCTCATCAATTGAGGCAAGGCACGGTCAACCTGGCACATGAAGGACATAGAGGAGTGGTAGCCACGAAGAAGGCACTAAGTGAACGTGTCTGGTTTCCTGCGCTTGACCAGATGGTAGAAACTACATTACAAGACTGCCCACACTGCCAACTGGTGGGGCGAGAAGAACCACAAGCCCCTCTACAGATGTCAGATCTCCCAGATAGCGTATGGCAACATGTGGCAGTCGATTTCTTTGGCCCGTTGAAATCAGGGAAGTACATCATTGTTATCATGGATGAAGATTCTCGATTCCCCATTGCTCACCAAATCTCATCCACCACAGCAGCTGCTGTCATACCAGTCATTGATGAAGCATTTGCTGCATGGGGAATCCCTACAGTCGTAAAGACAGATAATGGACCACCATTCAACGGACAGGACTGTGCAGAATTTGTGAGACATCTAAATTTAAGACACCGAAAGATCACTCCCTTGTTGGCTCAGGCTAACGGAATGGTGGAGCGATTCATGGCCACCATAAAAAAGACCATGCAACAAGCTGAATTAGCTCATCGGGACATTATGCTAGCCCTAAACGAAGTGTTACGAGCATACCGGACCACGACACATAGTACTACTAATCAATGTCCTGCCACCCTAATGCTGGGGCGCATCCCACGCACTCGGATACCAGCTGCAGATGCCATCACACAGTCCAGATTCACGAACTCAGAACAAGAAACACTGGTAGAGCTTGATCGAACCAAGAAGGCGAAAATGAAGGAATATTCGGATCAACCTAGGAATGCCAAGACGGCTGATATCCGAGAAGACGACTGGGTGCTAGTGAAGCAGGAAAGGGAAACCAAGGCTGACAGCCGCTACTGTGCTCAGCCGCTACAAGTAATCAAGAAGACTGGGACCATGATCACGGCGGAATCCGGTGTCAAGAGAACAACTAGGAACGTGTCACACTTCAAGAGGTGTAATCCTATGGTATATACTCAGGCTCGAGATCCGAACTGGGACATTGACGAGTCAAGTCAAGAAGAAGACGATTATATGTAGAAGCCCACCCAACATCAGGAATCAGTGACAGCAGCGAAAGGCATCACTCCACTCCACCACGAAGCAGTCGACCACAGAGAATGGTTCGGAAGCCTAGCCGACTCATTGAAGACCTCTGAAAATAAAACTTTGAACACTCAAAATACAAAAAGGGGAGATGTCCTATCACCATGCCTGTCCTGTCTGTAACCCAGGAGCAGGCATGGCAGGAACAGGAAGGGGTGGGGCTAGAGAAAGAAAAGTCAATCCGCGCCAAGACGCGGTAAAATAAAGACGTGCTGTAACCTCCTGCTGGTGTCCCGTGCAATTTGTATAGCGGGACCAGCGGGGATATGAAATATATCATTCCCTAACACTTGATCCCTCCCCACTGAGCCCTTCTTTATGCACCCAGGCCATGTTGTTTTTTCACTTGAGTCTGTTTAAAGATTTTCCCACCGGTTTACTTCAGGAAAATATAAGAGGTTTAAACCCATTGCACAGCTATGAATCATGAGGCTACGAACCTCTTGTCACAGTAACGGGTGGACGATACCCATGCTGTTGTGATATCCTGCTGCGGTTGTTGAGGCTGAAGGTATTGGGCAGGGAAAGAGCTCATCTAAACAAACCCACCTTTATGTTCATAGTGTTTAGACAGTGGTATCCGGTTTCAACCTTTTTTCATTTTGACGTCACCCATCACCTTTTGCAGGTGGGCAACAAAGTGCTCTCTAGAAGATTTAACGAAGCGAGGAGATTACCCTTTCTTTACCAGTAATTTTATACATTCATATGAATTTTATCATATATTGGTATATCTTGAGGGCAGTGAAAGTGTTACATTGTTATTGGAGGTAGGTGGTGTGTTCTTATTTATGATGTACACAGAAGCTGTGCTCCGCTCAATCTTCCTCTGCATTATCATTAGATTAATTATACATTGAAATGCTCTGCTTCTTAATTTTCCAGACTGGTCAATTACATCTCGTTGACCTTTGGGAGGCAGAGTGGGCAAACACAGTGTGACTCCTATAGGCCATCCATTTTAGTAGACTAAAGGAAGTGAGTTTTGAAATGCCTGGCTTGCTACATTTCCTTTCAGCCCTTATTCTGACAGTTTCTAATTTTTGTGAAAGAGGGGTTATTACGATAAAATTGGAGCACTATGTGTTGAACCGTATGCCATTATGGCCACTGTTTACAGTACATAAGGGCTTTGATCACGGTAGAGTTCTTCCTACGATCCTTTACATTCCACAAAAAATGGATCACATATTTTGAGAAAATGGGTAGATAGTATTTGATGCTTAAATATTGAGAATACAGTAGTGAAAATAACAATGTGCAGTTGTTTTGTAAAAGTTAAACTGCAGCTGATATTTTTGCTGTTCGTATGTGTTCTGGAAATTCAGTAGTGGGCTTTCAATTTCTGAGAAATTAAAATAGCTGTTGAATTATTTCTTAAAATCATTCCAATAGGTATTTCTGACGTGCCAGTCTTATATATTTGACTAAGTACTCCACTGCTGTGTTTATAAACAAATGCCTTATAAATGTGTTAGCCATTCATCTAAAGAATATAGGCGTGAGAGTAAATGCAAGAGGGGCATCTATTAAGTGTTGATGAATGTGGGGAACAGTTGTGGCATTTTGTTAAGTGAAGTTCATTATGGAATAAGCGATATGCGCCAGAGGATTGATTATAAGATTTAGTGGACGCAAGATATTGTGACTAAATTGACCTTATGCAATTTTACTTTGTCTGGGTCATGTAAGTAACAACTTGGCACATTTAAAAAAATGCAATGTCTAGAAGTGCTTGAATAGATATATAATCTTGAAAACCAAGCTGACAAGAGTCACTAACTCTGTTTATTTATATATGTGGTCCTCGTGCATTTACTGTAGCACAAACGGTTGGATGGAACGTGCTATTGCAAGGCGGGGCCCCGAAGGGGGCTCAGGAGCCGGCGCCATAACCCGGTGTCGAGCCCCCAGGAGGAGGGGGCGGGGGTACCCGGCTTGGCGCAAAAAGCAGGTACGCCGAGCAAGGCGCATGGAAAGCCCCCAAGGGTCACCCCCCCTCCCACATCGCCGCCGCCAATGGGGGTACACGCGGGATTCAAACCCCCCAATGGCGGGAGGTGGCGCAAAACCCAAAGGGCTAGACGGGGGGCTTATAAGCGCTGCTCCCCCAGGTATGCTCCTATCATCCAGGAGCGGGGGAGCAGCACGATGGAAGAAGAAGAGCTTGTGGGCGAAAAACAGGGATGCCGTGTTGCGCGACGACCGGGAACCACGACCGGCCCAAATTCAAAGATTGGCCTACGCGATCTTATATACTGCCAAGAGCAAGCTGCTGTATATGCGGAATTGCTACCATTGTCGTGTAGGCCAAAGGATTTATGGGGCCCCTTACAGGAGTATTAGCTGAAGACTGAGGAGAGGGATGGTGGGGAAGATGCGGAGATAGGTACCCCTGGGGTGGAGGCTCCCCTCATTTCAGACGCTTAAGGAGAAGGGCAATGTTCCTACTCACAGGCCCTCACTGATACTGAGTCTGGTGATTGTATATTATAAACTGGCACTATAGTGCTGCGAACTCATGTAATGTGGATGGCGGACTTATGGATGTTAGAGATTGTTCATTCTTATGTTTTGACATGTGCACGAGTGTTCACTGTTCGCCTCATTTGCTGAGCCTTTAGTAATGCCCCTCATGGATAGCATGCCCGGTTTTGCTACTCGACTCCACTGCAGATACTACATTCCTGATGTCCTTACCTGCTACGATGCCTCTTAACCCTGATTGTTATTTGATTTCCTTATGGTGCCCATCATTATTGGCTGTGCTGAATATGTATGTTTTTTTTTTCTTCTCTGATGTCTGTGTTATGTATGCATAACAAGTGTCACGAAGAATACCAAAATAAAGTTTTCAAAAAAAAAAAAACACGATCGGCCCAGCAGCGCGGGGACAAGGGAGCAACCGGCAGGAGCCTACCCCGCGGCGACTCGAGCCCACCAGCGACGCCCCCGGAGCCCACCCGGGGCAGGCTGGACCACGCGGCGGCAGCGACTGGGAAGTGACTGGCAGGAGCCTACCCCGCTGCACACCAGGACAGGAGGACGCCCGACTCCACCGGAGCCCACCTGGCGAGTGCAGGACTGCACGAAGAATATGCCCGACTCCACCGGAGCCTACCCGGTGAGTGTGGGACAGCGAGAGAAGGCCACCCGACTCCACCGGAGCCCACCCGGCGAGTGTGGAACAGCTGGAAGGTACAACCGACTCCACTGGAGCCCAACCAGCGAGTGCGGAACGACGTGAAAACGACACCCGACTTCACCGGAGCCCACCCAGCGAGTGCGGGACAGCGCGACGACTAAACCCGACTGCACCGGAGCCCACCCGGCGAGTACAGGACAGCGGAAAAATACACCTGACTCAGCCGGAGCCCACCCGGCGAGTGCAGGACTGCCCGGGAAGTACGCCCGACTCATCGGGAGCCCACCCGGTCAGTACAGGACTGAGGGGAACAGCGGCCGGCAATAACACTCCCCCGGGCGCCTCTGGACTAAAGGCAGCGCGACCGGAACGCGAGCGCGCGGCACCCACTCACCTCACTTCAGACAGCTCAGCGGAAGAACACCAGAAGGCTCGGGAGGCCGGCGGGGAAAACACGGGGCGGCCCGGGGACCAAAGACACCGGGAAGTGAGAGAGGAGTGGCCCAAGTCATACACAAGCGCTACAGGCCGAGGAAGTGCAAGATATAGCACCCTCGGGTCTGGGGAGGGCTGAGGAGGCAGCGGAGGCAGCACCAGCGCCCTCTAGAGGGGGAAAGGCATACGACAGGACAGATGAAGGCAAACAAGCGCAAGCAGCGGCAAGGAAGCAGCATAAGCAGCAAGGAGGCCTTTTTGGTGCAGAAAACAGCGGCAGCACCCCGCCAGCGCTAACAACAGCAGTCAAGTTTGGTGTAAAGGCACTGGTGGAAGCACCCCGCCCAACCACACAGTTTTGGTGCATAACAACTGCGGCAGCACCCGGCTCGGGACACATGGCCAAGAAAGGGGGCACGCGGAAGGGCCAGGAGGGCCTGACTGACCTACTGAGGAGAATATGGGCAGCCTCGGCGGTGCATGGGGAGGACTGGCTGCAGCAACAACTCGACCGCGACCCAGGGGAGGGGACAAGCAGACAGCAGCGCGGCGCAAGCACACCACCGGCTGCCAAGAGGAGTAGGAGGGCACCAGCAAAGCTCGCAGACGCAGCGAGGATCACGAAGGGGCCAAACAAGCGGATCCAGCCACCTGCAGCCAGCACGGCGGCGGCGGGACCGGTCTAGGGGAACAATGACACACCAACAAACGGTGAGCATATTAGCGCAATCATTCAGGAATGTTGCAGGACTATGGCATCAATGTAATTGAAAGGGTTAGGGGTGCAGAGCGCAGTGACACCAGGGGGGCAAGCAAGCACAGGGCAGGGGGCTGTGCAGACAGGGGGAGCCACGGACCCACAGGGGACCGAGGCCACAGGGTTACCTTGGCACCTGCTCAACCCAGGTATGGAGCAGCAGCACCGGTTAGGGGAGCAGGCCTCGGCAAGTGCAGAAGGGGAGGTAGGGTCACCCACGGTGGCATGGGGGAACACCCCACCCACGATCATACCCCAGTAGCAGTACCAATACCCGAGGCATACACGCGGACCTCACCGGTTCCGACATCCATGACCACCAAGGCCACAGGTCTAGCCTGCCTCATACCCTTAGCAGTGAAAGAGAGGATCTGGAGGAAGGAGTTTATAGATATCTTTTCATTACTTGAAATACAGTTAGAGGGTTTTGATCTGACGACATGCGATAAGAAGGAGGAAGATAGGAAGGAGAGGAGAAGAGAGCGCAAGGAATGAACATTCGATAATTGGTTAGACGCATTCAGGATCATGGCATGCATCATAGTTGAAAAATACACAACGCACAGCGGCAGTTCCAGGGCGACGCTTGGCTAGAATATGATAAGGGTTTCAGGCTAAAAATGCAGACACACCCGGAAATGGAGTGGAATGAGGAGGACGTCTACGGGTTCATCCATAAGATGATGGTGGCAAATAAGGTCAGAACATGGGGCGGGGTGGAGCGAACACCCCTTTCGTGGCCCCTTTCAGAAGGGAAAAGGGAGGCCTTTTCAGCCTTTTCAAAAGCACAAGCACGCCAGCGCAGGAAGGGGAGCACACGCCAGCGGGCCACCAGTAATATGCTGTAAATTTGAGGCCAGCAAATGCACATACGGGGCAGTGTGTAAATTCCAACACTTATGTTCAACATGCAGGGGGGCACCCCGCTGCAAGCTGTAGGCGCAAAGACGACCCAAAGCGTGTCAAAGGGAGAAAAAGAAGCAATGAGGGAAGCGGAGGGGGCTGAGAGGGGGAGCGAGACTGGGCGGCGCCCTGCTAGCGTGGTCCCCCATTAACACACAGAGATTATGCGCGCTAGCCAACAGATACCATAACAAACCAGATGCAGAGACACTGGTGCACGGCTTTGAGAATGTCTTTCCCATTCCCTTCAGCGGCCCCCTCCCACCCAGCTGCGAGAGAAATTTGAAATCAGCATTGCAGCACCCAGGGGTATTAGCTAAAAAGATAGAGAAGGAGAGACAACTTGGCAGAATTGAGGGCCCCCTCCCAGCCTCAAGGGGTAGGGAGTTGGTCATTTCACCACTTGGGGTGGTACCAAAAAAGGAACAGGGGCAATTCTGACTGATCCACCACCTATCATTCCCAGATGGCATGTCAGTAAACGATGGGATAGAAGCAGAGGTATGCTCAGTAACCTATTCTACGATTAACGATGCAATAGACCTGATAAGGGCTACAGGCAGCAGGACTCTCATGGCAAAGGCAGACATCGAGTCGGCGTTCCGCCTACTCCCAGTTCACCCCGATAGCTTCCACTTGTTAGGTTTCCAGTGGGAGGGACATTACTATCATGTCAAAGCAATGCCAATAGGATGCTCAGTGTCATGCGCATACTTTGAGCTATTCAGCACATTCATAGAATGGACACTACATGATAGTCACCCCACAGGCGGGAAACTGCATTACCTAGACAATTTCCTGTTTACCGGCCCAGCTGCGTCCCCCAAGTGCGAGGAGACCCTGAGGGCATTCATTAGGCTAGCAGGCGAGATAGGGATCCCCCTATCCAAAGACAAGATGGAGGGGCCAACCACAAAAATCACTTTTCTGGGGATCGAGCTGGACTCGGTCACATCTAGGCTACCACCCGAGAAAGTAGAAGACTTTAGACAGGACATAAGGAACCTATGCGGGTCCAACAAGGCTACATTGAGGGACATACAACAGCTCATAGGGAAATTAAATTTCGCAACTAGGGTCATCCCAGCAGGCAAGGTGTTCGCTAGGTGATTAACACAGCTGACATGCGGCCTCACGCACAAACACCACCACGTGCGGCTCGGGCCGAAGTGAAAAGGGACCTGCGAATGTGGGATACCTTCCTGGCAGACTTCAACGGGGTGCTGATATGGAGGGAAGGCTGGCTGACCAGTAAACAAATTGAATTGCACACCAATGCGTCAGGGAGCACAGGGTTTGGAGCAATCTTGAGGGAAAAGTGGAGCGCAGGACAGTGGCCCACCAGCTGGCATAGGTGAGGCATAACGGGCAACATAAAATTTTTGGAACTCTTCCCAATCGTAGTGGCACTAGTAATTTGGAAAAGGGAGCTCTGGGACATGAAATTGACCCTATTGTCTGACAACAAGGGCGTAGTGCAGGCGATTAACAGAGGGTCGGCCAGGTGCCCAGACACACTGAGACTAATGTGACGTCTGGTTATCTTACAGCTGGAAGGCAACATAGAGCTGCGAGCAAGGCACGTGCCAGGGGTGGAGAACGAAATAGCAGACGCGCTATCCAGAGACAAGATGTGCAAATTCAGGGTACTGGCACCAAGGGCAGAGGCAAATATGACCCCCTTCCCCACTCAGCTCTGGGAATTGGCAGGGTAGACCTTTCAGAACTGATCAAACACGCGCTCGACCCAGCTGCAGCCAAACGATACAGTAAATACGTAGCAACGGTGATGAGAGTGGGGGCATCCAATCCCTAGCTAATGAGGGAGGCACTCGCAGGGCGGCAGAGTAGTTCATTGGCTGGGCCTATGAGCGGAAGAGGTCTCACCTGGCGGCCGTGGCACACTATGCAAATCTGGAAACAGGTCATAACCCAATTGCATCCCACTACATCAGGACAGCTATGAAGGGTTGGATAAGGAAGGAAGGAAAGACAGTGGACACAAGGCACCCAATAGATTTTGAAAAGCTAGGGGCGCTGCTGGAGGCATTGGAGGGCGTAACAACTGACAGATACGTGCTGCTGCTCTTCAGGGCAGAGTTCACCACGGCCTTCTTTGGGGCATTTGCAGCAGCGAGATAGTGGCCCCTGCCAGAGAGGGCCAGGCCGAGCACTGCTTGCAGGCCAGCGACGTGACGCCCAAGGCAAAGGGAGTGGAGATGGTGCTACGGCGGTCAAAAACAGACCAGGAGGGCAAGGGGACCATAGTCAGATTACAAAACATCCAAGAGCAGAGACACTGCGCGGTATGCTGCCTGTTCGCATTCATGGCGGTACGTCCAGCGGGGGAGGGCCCCCGGTTCAAACACAGGGACGGCACCCAGCTGAGCAAGTTTCAGTTCACAGCAGTGATGCGCCTCGCACTCAGCAGGGCGGGCCTACCCCCGAGAGGCTTTGGGTCCCATTCTTTCCGGATAGGGGCAGCCACGACCGCAGCACAATATGGGATGTCCGAGGCAGGAATACAGGCGGTAGGAAGGTGGCGCTCACGCGCATACAAAACGTACGTGAGGCCCCAGCTGCTATGACCGGAGGGCACGTGGGGCGACCTAGGAAGTGACTGGCCGTTTTCCCATTGCTCCAACAGGGAAAAGACAGCACCTGGTATGGGTGGTGGGCCACTCCTTTATCAGACGGATGGAAGCCTGGTGGAAAAACTCTGGCTGCACACTCGGGGACAGACCGAGGCACACGTGCATCCGATGGTTCGGACGGTCTGGCATGCAATGGGAGCAGCTGGCGGCAGCCCTCAAGGGCCTACAGGAAGAAGCAGGGCGGCACCCGGACGTTCTGATCATACACCTGGGAGGGAACGACCTGGCCGGGATGGGGTGAAGAGCGCTGCTCCTCGGGATACAAAAAGACCTCATCGAGAAGTCCAGGGCGTTTGGGCGCACGTCAATAATCTGGTCCGAGCTGATCAGTAGAAAGGAATGGCGCGGGGCGGAATCATACAAAGGGGTGAAAAACTCAAGAAAAAATTAAACCTCACAGTGAGCAAGTTCTGCAGGGCAAATGACCTGGGATCAATCAGGCATGGGCTGATACACACGGGCCGCCTGGAATACTACTCCAGCGACGGGGTGCACCTCTCCGAGCAGGGCATGAGAATGTTCTAGTGCAACCTGTGGGGCGCCATGGTGTTGGCAGGTTGTCAGTAACAAGTCAGGACGTAAGAGGGGGAGCCGCAGGAAGACGGCAGACTCCCTGACGGCGTGGCGAAAGGCTACACTGAGAACGGTTGGAACGAAGGCACACGGCAGGGCGGTGCACCAGAATAGGTACACTCACCTTCAGATGCCGCACGTCTGGGTGAGGTGGCCTAAGGACAGTGACTCTGGGATGCCTCACGGCTGAGTTACATGGCTACCAAAGGAAGGGGTAGCAAACGGAGACGCGCTCGCAGCCCAGCCCCCTCAGGATGGCAGGGCACAACAAAGTCGGACAAGGTAGCGAGGCGGCCTAACTCTGGGACAAAGGCTACCCCCTTCCCGCGCAAATGAGGCGCAAGAAATTTCAAACCTACCAAAGAACCGGCCCAGAAGGGCCAAGAGATAATTGTAAGGAAATGTATAATGATATAACATGCGAAATGCAAAAATATACTTGTTTCCTTGTAACCCTAATAAACTGCGGCCAACAAAAGACCACCACGAGACAAGAAGTGTAGTGGCTTTCTTGGCGGGAGGGGAAATACCGAAGGGAAAGGGATGGCGCATACATGTAGGAGGGGGGCAGGGTGCGGGGGTTATTGCAGAGGCGTGCCCCCGAAGGGGGCTCAGGAGCCAGCGCCATAACCCGGCGTCGAGCCCCCAGGAGGAGGGGGCGGGGGGACCTGGCTTGGCACGAAAAGCCGGTATGCCGAGCAAGGCGTGGGGAAAGCCCCCAGGGGTCACCCCCCCACATTGCCGTGGCCAATGGGGGTACATGCGGGATTCTAACCCCCCCAATGGCGGGAGGTGGCGCGAAACCCAAAGGGCTAGACAGGGGCTTATAAGCGCTGCTCCACCAGGTATGCTCCTATCATCCAGGAGCGGGGGAGCAGTACGGCGGAAGAAGAAGAGCTTGCCCCACCCACTCACACCAAAGGAACAGCAATGTCGCAGGTCTGAGAAAGGCAAAAGACGTGGCGAAGGGCTACGCTGAGAACGGTTGGTACGGAGGCACACCGGAGGGCAGTGCGCCAGAATAGGTCCACTCACCTTCAGATGCCGCACAGCTGGGTGAGGTGGCCTAAGGACAGCGATTCTGGGATGCCTCATGGCTGGGTTACATGGCTACCAAAGGAAGGGGTAGCAAACAGAGATGGTGCTCTCAGCCCAGCCCCCGCCGGATGGCAGGGCACAACAAAGTCGGATAAGATAGCGAGGCGGCCTAACTCTGGGACAAAGGCTACCCCCTTTCCGCGCAAATGAGGCGCAAGAAAATTCCAACCTACCAAAGAACCGGCCCAGAAAGGGCCAAGAGATAATCGCAAGGAAATCTATAATGATATAACATGCAAAATGAAAAAATATACTTGTTTCCTTGTAACCCTAATAAACTGCGGCCAACAAATGACCACCACGAGACAAGAAGTGTAGTGGCTTTCTTGGCGGGAGGGGAAATACCGAAGGGAAAGGGATGGCGTATACATGTAGGAGTGGGGCAGGGTGCGGCGGTTATGAGATCAGCCACAAAGCAGATGCCTAAAGTGTCTACGTCTGTTGATGCATGCCATGTTGAATTGGCTAATGGATATGCTAGTAGTATCTTCAAATTGGAGTTCTGTATGTTAAGGTTGGCACCTCACATCTGTATGAGGGTATATGGTCTCTGTTTTATGATTAGCATGCTAATTGTTTAGTGATCGTTTAGGATGGGTTTGTTTGTGTCTTGACATCTGACCCTATTTTATCTTCTCCCTTGCCCTTTTTAAAATGGAAAATATTTCAAGTGAAAAGAATCTGTTAATTTTTAGTTCATAATTCTTTCTGTTTATGGGATTTTAGTATTAAATCTTAACTATCTTTAGTACAGAGTTGCAAACGTGTTCAATTGTTGGAATGTATTACTGTATTTGGTGTAGAACTTAATTTATATGAATGTAACTTTTAATAAAAAAATCTTTTTACACTAAGCCATCACAGTTTTCTAACCAATGATAATTTGTGCAGTTTATCAGTTATTTTCACCATAAGATATTTCATGAAGTGTGATAATGGATGCTATAATGAAAAAAGGATTTCTTTATAAATAGAAGTGCACGTGTCACATAAGTAATTAAAATTGACAAAGTGCGGTGAATGACGGTTATGAGAAGGTAAATAGTCTCACGTGCATCCCAGAGTATGTGAAAGAATACAACCACACAACCAGTATAAAACCAGTGACCCAAAAAATATTACCTGTGAACTAATCCAAAATGTAACTGACAATGCCTCAAGTTCAGACTGAATGCCCCATAGCCAAATAAGCTAATGGCAGAAAGAGGCTGATACAAAACCTCTTAGATGCCTGTCTTAAATATATTATTAAAAAACAAAAGGTCTTGACTTAGGCAAGTACAATCCAGATATCCGATATAAACTCCTTGATTCAGTAGATGTACCAGCTCAGTGGGCAAAGTAGTTTGCTCTCTGTTTTCACCATTAACATGCATTCCTTGCATACAGTGGGCTGCACAGTTTCAAATTAACAAGTATACTCACTATGAAACCACTGGGATTCCAGATTATAAAAATATGGGGAATATTTCAAATCCTGTTTCGTAGCTTCTCAATTGCTTGTTTCTAGCTACACTGAACATTAATGTGTACTTGAAATGTATCCAATGTTTTCATGATATTCAGCCACTCTATGTGTAAACGACGTCTTTCTGGTATCATGATACTGCAACAAATAAGTGTCTGCAACAGTTGTGGTGATGTTTTAATTGTTCAACCATGTAGCTTTTAATAATTATATTTCTAAAATGTATGTCATCATTCTAAGTCACAAATGCAATATACTTATGAGTATTGTGTTGTGTATGTGCTTGCTAATGAATTGGTAGCTTAATGGCGTGCTAAACTTACTTCAACCTGTTGTTCTTGCCTCAATATATATATCTGTTTAGATACGACCCAGATGTAATTTTTCTGCAGGAAGTCATTCCTCCTTACCTTGCCTACCTGAAGAAGAGAGCAGTCGGCTACACCATCATTCCTGGTATGAGCATACATCATGAACTTCCTTTTTTTAATGGTCAATGAAATCATTTGATATTTGAATGGGGAGAATGAAAAGTGTCCTGGAGTCTGACTTTTGTTTTTTTAGCTAAAAAATACTGTTGCACTGGTATTAAAATAAGCCATACCAACTATGTACAGCAAAATGTGATTTCACCTTCTCAGGCAGATGTAAAGTGGCTTGATGGTTAAAGTGTGAGGATAGAGCATACTTTATGTTTACCAATAAGTTTGCATTATAAAATGGCTTGAATTTAACATATGCTGTGCATTCATTCCTGGAAATGTGTCTCAATGTTTGTGGTCTCTACAATAGACATGCCTTTCATCCTTCTCTGTAAAGTGTGCCATCTTACTATTGTGAAACATTTTCACTTGCTGTGCCACATGCCTGCAATATATGACGTTTTGTTTATAGGAATTATCACCAGATTTCAGACTTGGATCTAATTTCCAAACACTAGTCTGCACAATCAAATTTAATATCTGTTATAATTTCTTTATAACTACCAATTGGGCGTCAAAGCTACAGAAAACAGGGCTCACCTTCGGCCTCCAATAATGCACCACACTCCCCTCCTCGAGTGGACACTCAGAACAGTGTAGACCTTTTTGCAGAAACCGGTCTGGGCTGACGACCTTCGCATGCTGCATGGCTTGACTTTGCTGATGATGTCTCACAATTGATGTGGTTTACCAGTGGGTAGTTGACTGGCCGATACCAATCGGGCCGCCGGTCGGAACCACCCGCATGGGGTAGCGTTGCCCGCCCCTATGGCTCATGCCTTATTGTCTTACCTTATTGGGGTTTTCTTTTGTTGGAAATGTTATTGTTTCACGATATGGTTCTTGTTCTCGAAGTTCCGCTGGTTACGATTGTGCACTCATGGGGATTGCCTCTCCTGGGCAGTTGGGAGGCTGGGTGGTGGGTGGGGGGCGGGATATGTAATGCTTTCTGAACCTTTTTTTTTTCTTTTTTGCTATTGCTTGAGTGATTGTGTGGAGGTTGGGAGCGAGAAGCTGGGGTCATTACTACTGGACAGTGTTGCTGGTTTTGTGCGATGGCCGCGATAGGCAGGCAGTCTGGCCCGTCCAGACTCACATTGATGTCTTGGAATGTTCGGGGTTTGAATACCACACGGAAACGCAAACAGGTGTTGAACTATGCAGCACGACACCGGGTGGATGTCCTCTTTCTTCAGGAAACACACTTGGCACCATTCGCTGACGTACCTGTGGCTAAGAGTTGGGGTTCACACAGATTTTTTTCTAATTACAGCAGTTATGCCAGGGGCGTTGCAATTTTTGTACATAAGCGTGTTCCGTTTGTGCTGACTGGAAGTGTTACTGACAGGGAGGGCAGATACGTGTTGCTGCACGGGGAGTTGATGAGATACAAGATCGCCATGCTAGGAGTGTACGGGCCTAATGTTGATTCCCCTGCCTTCTTTCAGGAACTTCAACTGACACTGCTTAATTCTGACATAGAACTGCTTGTGATGGGGGGCGATTTTAACGTGCTGCTGAACCCAGATAGGGATAGTACTTCCACCTCCCCGGACTCCAAAGCCCGATCCCGACGAGTGCTTACTGATATTTGCTCTCACTTCTCCCTGATAGACATAGAGGCCAGGTTACATCCACACGCGCCAGGGTTTACACACCATTCTGGGTTCCATGGAACTAGCACGAGAATAGATTATTGGCTGCTTTCCCCAGGGGTCGCTGGTTGGGTGGATGCCCTCTCCACTCTGCCGCGAACTTTTTCAGACCACTCCCCAATTGTACTGACTCTGCTAATTCCCCGACTGGGTGGGTATGAGAGACAGTGGCGGTTTCCGGGAAGGGCCCTGCTAGATCCGGCTTTTACTGAAGAGATCCCCAGTGCAATTGAAGAGTACTTTGACATCAACACCGGTTCTGTGAATACCTGGGCCATGCTGTGGGAGGGATTCAAAGCCACCATTCGCGGGGTATGTATTGGCAAACATGTGGGAGCCCTGAAAGAGATTCGGACCACTCTAACCCATCTTGAAAACGACATTGCTAGGATGTATGGGGATGTGCCCGGGGACCAGTCCGAGTCGGCTGAGGCCAGGAGATTGGAGTTACTGTCGGAATTCAGGGATACTGCTGATAGAGAGCTGAAATTCATGGGTAAATACCACACAGCACGCCAATACGGGGAGGGTGATAGACCGGGGAAGCTTCTTGCACAATTGCTCCGTCCCCCTCGACAGGCGACTTACATCACAGACATAACAGACACTCAAGGCTCACGACACCACACCACACCTGCGGTATGCGGCACTTTTGTGTCGTACTACCAAACACTTTACACGCCAACACTTACGGGCGAACAACACGACCCTGGCCCCTACTTAAATGAGATTGCAATGGTGTATCTCGAGAAACATATGCAGGAGTTTCTTGCTTCTCCAATCACCCCAGACTCTATAGTGGAGGCCATTGATTCCTTGAAGGGCTCTTCGGCGCCGGGACTAGATAGTTTTTCCGCTGATTTTTACAAAGAATACAAGGAGGAACTGGTGCCAAAATTGGTCGAGGTATATGCTGAGGCACTAGAGACTGGAACGCTGCCTCCTACTCTAAGAGAGGCGGTAATTGTGCTTCTCCGGAAACCGGGACGCGATCCTTCTTCTTGTGGGTCCTACAGGCCCCTGTCCCTCTTGAATCTGGACTATAAGATCCTGGCGAAGGTTCTTGCGATACGCTTATCGCTCCTGATGGAATCCATTATATCCCCAGCGCAGTCCGTTTTTGTCCCTCATAGATCCACCTCTTTCAATTTGAGGACGTTGTTCTCTGTGATCCACAGGATGGATCCTTCTCTCCCCGCTGCAGCTGTGTTTCTAGACGCAGAAAATGCGTTTGACACTTTAGAGTGGCCCTTTTTTTTGTCGATCATGAGGCGAATGGGAATGCCTGAGATGTTTGTGGCGACGGTGGAGTTACTGTATACCGCTCCTACCGCGCGAATACGACTGAATGGCACTCTTACGGACAGCTTCTCTCTTTCGCGAGGCACCCGCCAGGGATGCCCGCTATCGCCGCTACTGTTCATCCTAGCGATGGACCCCGTAGTGCAGCATTTCCAGGAGAAACATCTGCACAGAGGGCTTCAGTTTCGTACTGGTCCTCCTCGTCTCGCTTTATGCGGATGACACGATTCTGTATGTCCGCATGCCGCAGACGAATCTGGAACCACTGTTGTTGGAGATAACCCGTTTTGGAGAATATTCGGGCCTCCGCATGAATTGGCACAAATCGGTCATTTTCCCACTCACTCCCTCCACCTCCGAATGGCATTGCGCCTTTCCTTTGGAATGGAATACAGACTCTGTTAAATATTTGGGGATTCATGTTCACCTCGACACTGTGTCAATTGTCTGCCTAAATTATGGACACGCTCTTGATTTCTTAGAAGATCATATGGAGCGATGGCTTCGCCTCCCTCTAACTATGGCAGGCCGCATCGCCATCATTAAGATGATCGTGCTTCCACGGTTTTTGTACCTATTCCACAATATACTGATACCCCTCACCAAGATTTCTTTTACACAACTTCGAACACTGCTGTTGAAGTTGATGTGGGGCGGCAGGAACCCAAGGGTATCATGGCACACATTGACACTCCCGTATGAGCGTGGCGGATTCGGAGTGCCGGATTTTTACCTGTATTATCTAGTCGCTCAGGCTTCATATGCCTATTACTGGTTCCATCCTGATGCCAGGATTTTGCATTTAAGACCAGAGGCGGACCTTGTGCTTCCGGTGCCGCTTGGGTCACTCCTCCCCAAAGGTTTTCCCCGTCTCCCACTTGACATTCAGACTGTGTCCACCACGTGCTGGGCTTGGGATAAATTGCGCAGACTGCTCCACATTGACACACTCTACTCCCCCGCCCTTCCCCTGCCTAATCCCTACTGGCTGCCTATCACCGAAGAAACGGTGGTGCAGCGTACACTGTCCAAATTCCACTTAGACACTATTGGGGATCTTTTCCCGGAGGGACATGTTTTCTCCGTTACGGAAGATCAGCGCTTCACTGACCGTACCTTCATGGACTCTTTCACGTTGACCAGACTTAGATCCATGCTCCGAGCCGGATTCGGCACTTTCCTACTCCCCCCTGAAGAAGCCGAGATGCTCACATTCCTAATACAGAACCCGACGGGATCACATATTGTTTCTAAACTGTACAGGTTGTGTCTTGCCGCTCTTCCCTCACGGGACGCAGCGGTGCGCGCTGCCTTGGAGGGGGATCTAGGTAACCCGATCACCGACGACCAGTGGGAGGCGTGCTGTGTGGTCACAAGAGACGTATCTTTGAACAGTAGACATAAACTTATACATTTTAAATTTCTGAGACGGATGTATTACACCCCCGTTCTAGCACACAAGATTGCTGTCCTAAGTGCCGGGCACCGCAGGCTGACTTTGCCCATCTTTCCTGCACGTGTCCACGATTGCACGACTATTGGCTTCAGGTGCACCGACTACTGGGGGATATGTTAAAACTGGACTTGACACCCACTCCTGAGGTAGCTCTGCTTGGCTATGTAGTCAATTTCCCACGTTCTACACGCAAGCTGGCTGCCATTGGTTTGCTACTGGCAAAAAGAGAAGTCGCGTTGCTGTGGGGTGCCAGACGGGCTCCCAGTGTGCGGGCCTGGCTCCGCAGCATGTCGCACTGCAATATGAACAGTGTGGAGTACTCCGCACAGACTCCGGTAGCCTCCCGGCTGCTGGACATTTGGGGTCCATATCGCGCATACATCGAGAAGCCCACACAAGAGCAGCAGCTCAAGGTGATTAATTCCATAACACAAGAAGGGGTGGGCTAACGTGTTGTGCTGGTTACACTGTGCAGTTGTGTCCCATTGACAGGATGCGGGTTTCTTGTCCGCTGCTTGCATGGATACTGTGATTGTGAGAAATGATGTGGATGGCCATTCATTATGCTAACTGTGGTATGTGTTTTGTATTTGGGAGACCGCCGGTCCTTGCAGACCCCGAACTCAGTATGCCATGGCTTGCACCGAACTATGTAAATGCTTACGCCCACCGGGCGATGGTATTGTCCTTTTACATTTGATGTACCGGCTGATCGGCTCTCTTGTACTCGCCTCCACTTGCGCATTTTTTTTTCTCTTTCCTTTTTTGGGGTTTTATTTTATAGATATTATTTGTTTGATGTAACTTTGGTCAATCACTCGAATCCGACATAACCAAATTGTTTTTTGTCTTGTTTTTGGGGAGAAAATTGAAAATGTAAAAGATGCTGCACTGTATTTCATGCCACTTCATACAACTGCTTGTGATATACTGCGCCTCAATCTGTTACGATTCGTTTGTATATGTGATACACATGCTATTGAGTGGTACACGAATTTTTGCGAATAAAGAAATAAAAAAAAAAAAAAACTACCAATTGGGTAGACAAACCATTCAAATGAAACAGTCAATTTTCAATATGAAGAAGTGAGAAATATGAAAAATATAAAAAATATGAAAAACACCGGAAATGTTATTGTAGAAAAATATTTCTTTTATATTTTTTGATCATAAATTTATAGGGTACAAAAGAAATATTTTTCTACAATAACATTTCCGGTGTTTTTTATATTTTTCATATTTCTCACTGTTTCATTTGAAGGGTTTGTCTACCCAATTGGTAGTTATAAAGAAATTTTAACAGTTGTTAAATTTGATTGTGCAGACTAGTGTTTGGAAATTAGATCCAAGTCTGAAATCTAGTGATAATTCCTATAAACAAAACCCCTTGCAGGCACCCCTAAACTTTACTAATAGTATTTGCCCAAGCCCGAAAGGGTATATTGGGTTTCCCACTCTCCTTTATCTTTGCAATATAGACGTGGCATTAGCTGTGACTGTCTTAAATAACTAAATCATAATGATAAACTGTATTGCTTGAAATAAGGAAATAATTGTCTAAATGTGTTCACATCCGGCCCCGTGTCTTAGTTGTACATTAACTGGCTTTGGGAATGCCAAATTAAAGAATACAGCATCCGATTGGTAAAGAAACGTTTATTAACTGTCAGAGGAAGAATCCTCTTTCTGGGTCAGAATCTCCAAAATCTTAGATGTCCACAAGATAAAGGCAACAGCAAAATAAAATATTTGCCTAGGATGACCTGCTTATGGGTCAAGCGTTAAACCGAGAGGTAAGCTCCTGAGGCGGAAAGCCGGGAGCGAGGCACCATCTTTTAATAATATTACCACAGATTGCTTGTGTTTTAGAAATTTTGTGTCACAGATTGCTTGTGTTCTTAAATTTCACCTACCTGAAGAAACAGTCGGTGCACGCAGCGGAGCCAGCGCTGACGCTGCACGCTGGTCGCATACTCCCCCTCGCGGCCTCGAGCGGAGGCCACGCCCCTTTCAGGCCACGCCCCCAGCCACTCCTGAATAAAAGCTGCCGTGTCAGGGCCCCTAGCAAAACCGAGAGGTAAGCTCCCGAGGCGGAAAGCCGGGAGCGAGGCACCATCTTTTAATAATATTACCACAGATTGCTTGTGTTTTAGAAATTTTGTGTCACAGATTGCTTGTGTTCTTAAATGTCACCTACCTGAAGAAACAGTCGGTGCACGCAGCGGAGCCAGCGCTGACGCTGCATGCTGGTCGCATACTCCCCCTCGCGCCCTCCCGCCTCGAGCGGAGGCCACGCCCCTTTCAGACCACGCCCCCAGCCACTCCTGAATAAAAGCTGCCGTGTCAGGGCCCCTAGCAAAACCGAGAGGTAAGCTCCTGAGGCGGAAAGCCGGGAGCGAGGCACCATCTTTTAATAATATTACCACAGATTGCTTGTGTTTTATAAATTTTGTGTCACAGATTGCTTGTGTTCTTAAATTTCACCTACCTGAAGAAACAGTCGGTGCACGCAGCGGAGCCAGCGCTGACGCTGCACGCTGGTCGCATACTCCCCCTCGCACCCTCCTGCCTCAAGCGGAGGCCACGCCCCTTTCAGGCCACACCCCCAGCCACTCCTGAATAAAAGCTGCCGTGTCAGGGCCCCTAGCAAAACCGAGAGGTAAGCTCCTGAGGCGGAAAGCCGGGAGCGAGGCACCATCTTTTAATAATATTACCACAGATTGCTTGTGTTTTAGAAATTTTGTGTCACAGATTGCTTGTGTTCTTAAATTTCACCTACCTGAAGAAACAGTCGGTGCACGCAGCGGAGCCAGCGCTGACGCTGCACGCTGGTCGCATACCTCCCCTCGCGCCCTCCCGCCTCGAGCGGAGGCCACGCCCCTTTCAGACAACGCCCCCCCTGACCCACAACCCCGGAGCAACATAAATTATGTGTATTTTTCGGTCGCGCAGCGGGCGAGCGCAGCGGGCGAGCGCAGCGGGCGCGACGTTTGCGCGCCGAAGGCGCGCCTAAGGCAAGCCCGTCTGCGCCCGTCCGCAGTCGGGCGCGGTCCAGGGCCCTAACCCCTGCCCTTTCTCCTGCTGACCCGATAACTTATAATAGACAGGACCTATGGGACTTATGTCCGTCGATAATTGAGTGTTGCAGGCACAAAATGGAGGTTATATCTTCCATTAAATGCCGGCATTGCCCATTTAAAACCAGTAAACAGATAGGCAACAAAGAGCGGACAAGAGGCCTCAGGGGAGGCTTGCTGAACTGTCGATCCCTCCCGAGACACGCTTTGCAAATTTGGGACCTGCTCTTAGAGGAGGGCCTTGATTTACTCTTTCTGACGGAAACATGGCTGGGGGTAGATTCCGACCCCGAGATTATCAAAGCCCTTCCACCCGGATATAGCTTAGCCAGGGTGGATCGACCGGCAGGCAGAGGAGGTGGTATTGCAGTTATCAGTAAGGCCCCCCTGGTGTGCTCCCTCGAACCTCTTGGAGTAGAGAACTGCGAGGCCGGCAAATTTGCACTGAAACTTGGCCCTCAGGACCATATCTCGGGTATCCTCCTTTATAGACCTCCGGGGATCCTGGGAAATTTTAGGCAAAGTCTGCAAGAACACCTTGCTCACCTGGCGCTTAGACATAGGAAGGTCCTGCTTCTGGGTGATCTAAATATTCATTTTGATGACATCCAGTTAAAGGAAGCCTTGGAGAGGAGGCAGGAATTACGAAATACGGATTTGGAACTGATAAACCAAACACCCACACATACTCATGGCCATTTATTGGACCCGGTGTTTGCCAACTGGGAGGGCATAACCACGAGTATTCCTAACCCACTTCCCTGGACAGACCATTTTCTAGTCCCTTTTGAAATTTGCACTTCAGGCAGCACTGACCCCCAGTTGGGAGGCAACAATAGTTACCCATACCGTAAATGGAAAAATTTCTCACAACCTATTTTCAGTGAGATGCTTAGTTTAGGTGGGATGCCGGGAGGCACGGATAGTGAAAGTGCTAATCAATACTTAGAAACCCGGATCCTGGTTGCCTTGAACAGGGTAGCCCCTTTAGCCAAGGGAAAACAGGGGAACAGAGTTAGGAGATCGGCCCTATGGTACACGACAGACCTACAGTCAATCAGATCAGAATGTAAAAACTGGAACGACTTTGGCGCAGGGATATGAATGAGCACACTAAACTTCAGTATAGAACAGCTCAGAGAAGTTATCAAAAACAGGTTAGAGCTGCTAAAGCCACATTTTATGGAAACAGAATTAGTGAGGCGGACTGTTCATCTAGAGAATTGTTTAAAATTTACAAAGAAATCTCAGCCGTCTCAAACTCCAACGTTCCGGAGAATGATTACGTCATGGAATGTAATAAAGTGGCAAAATATTTTGCCAACAAGGTTAAAAAAATCTACAGCTCTTTCTCCAGTTGTCCTGCTGATGGAGAAACCTTCGTAGAACTGTAGGAAGTGGCACTGCTGAATTCTGA
This sequence comes from Lissotriton helveticus, assembly GCF_964261635.1. Classification (NCBI taxonomy): domain Eukaryota; kingdom Metazoa; phylum Chordata; class Amphibia; order Caudata; family Salamandridae; genus Lissotriton; species Lissotriton helveticus. Next base: position 1,402,104,136 of record NC_136063.1, on the reverse strand, counting down.
GCTGAGGTTAGAGTGTTTTACCGTACCGCCCAGCAAAGAACTTGAAACCATTTGCACTAGTATAAAATCAGGTTCTCCACGAGATCCCGCTCCCCCGAGGGTCCTGGGTGCAAGCATAGCGGCTTTAGAACCTTACATCCGCCATGTCCTTGTAACATCCTTTGACTCCCAGACCCTTCCGATAAACTGGAAAAAGGCCATTGTGCTACCTATTAGGAAAAAACCTAATGTAAGCCATGATGTCCTGTAGAACTTACGACCCATTTCTCTGTTACCTTATACTGCAAAAATTGCAGAGAAAATTGCAAATGTGCAATTGATGGCATTTGCAGAGAAGACAAATCTCCTGCACTCCTCACAATCAGGGTTCCGAAGGGGCTTCTCTACTGAGACGGCCTTATTACGAGCCACCGAAACTCTACGCCAAGGGGCTGACGCAGGCCTAACTATGGCACTTGTCATGCTAGACCTTAGTGCAGCGTTCGACACTGTAGCACATATCACCTTGCTACAGTGTCTGAACAGAGGAGGTGTGACTGATAGAGCTCTCGGCTGGCTAAAATTGTTTCCGACGGGTAGAAGCTTTCAGGTCCAGCGGGGCTCGTTAGCAGTGTAACAAAAAACTTGACTCCTTGCTGGAACATTCGCTTCAGTTTATTCTCAAAAGCCTTAACAAACACGTGTTTCGTCACGCTTTACGATTGTGCGCAGCAACTTCTTCACTTACCATAGAACCAGCCACTAAGAGTGGAAACCCACTTTCTAACGAACGTCTTAAAAGTAAATTAATTGCTGGAGAGACTAAAAAAGAGGGAATTGGCGAAATGGTGGGATGGGGCCCCCTTAAAACAATACATCAGACTAGGAAGAATCCCAAGGGGCCTCAGGTCGCAAATTATCCTCACCTATGACGACCTTCAAGATGAGTTACTAGCAGCTTGGGAGAGGATTTTTTTTTTTATATTTCCAAGACCTTTATTGAGAACTTGCATTGGTGAACACAGCTCGGTGCCTACAACCTTAGTGAGGCCGGCAGCGTAGTGATTAATTAAAGAAAAAACAAGCAACCTTCAAAGTCAGCGTATGATTACACAGCAAGCCGCCTACAAGCACTTTGGGCTGGCCGCGTCAACTATACATGTGGCCTTGGAATTGTAACTATTTTCTTTACTTTGGAACCAACATAAACCGGAATGGACCATTCCACTACTGCATTCACCATCAAACCGACAATACAACATTAAATCTTAGGCGATGCCTCAGTACAGTTATCACGACAGGAAGTGTAGGAGTTATATTGCGTGACTGACTTTGGGGAGACTTAGTCAATGGTTTGTGCGTTCAAGTAACTGGTTAAATACATCCAATAGTCTGTGGGTCTGGATCCAGTCGGCAGCACTTCTTCATAAGTCCGTAACGTGTCTTAGCAATGCGACATATCACTTAGCCATTGTTTAATCGAGGGCACATTTTTACTCTCCCAACACATAGACACTCTGCGTTTAGCCAAGAGCAAGGCCACCGCGCAGAACTTACGTTTTGTAGCTGTTACACCCCCCAGTAGCCCCAGGAGACAGCAACGAACAGTACACTCAATATCAATGCCTACCATTTCAGATAGCGTGGTTATGACTTCCACCCAGTAGGCCTGGATTTGCGCACATTGCCATGCTAAATGAATAAAGTCAGCCTGGCTGAAGCCACATCTTTTGCATCGTGCCTCTTCATGCAAACCGTATTTATGCAACTGAACCGGCGTGTAGTAGGCCTGATGCAGGTACTTAAATGTATGATTCGCAAGTTGCCATTGGGTGTAAGCATTTCAGTCCGAGTGCAAGCAGTCTCCCAGTCTTTGTCTGTGATGGGGGACTCCAATACTAAGCTCCATCTATCCTGCGCTCTTTGTGCCCTGCAGCCTATTTCAGCCTGTGACATTGCGTAAAGTCATGTTGGGAGAGGAAATTGACAGCAAACTCAAATAAATTAATGGATATACTAATTGAAAACTCACAAAGAAAGATCAGCAAACTATTGCGGGAGCTAGACACCCTTGAGACAGAGATTAAAGATCTCAACCTACCAGAGGCAACTGAAAAGAAATACGCAATTCTTGAGAGCGTAATACTGAGACACCAGACTGGGGTAAAACAAAGAAAAGCTAAGAAACTAAAAAAAGGGACGCACAGGACTACAATAGCGGCAGGGTATTTACCTCCATAAAAAAATATGACTATCTTATCCCTAAACCACAGACAGGGACCAAAGAGCCAGCTACACCGATCAGTTCCTGTTCCACTTCACTGGACACACCAGTGACCAGTGAGAGTGAACAAGAGGGGACAGGATATAGGATAACCCTTTTTTCTGGAGGTTTTAAGGATAAAGAAGGCGAAGCAGGTGCAGAACTGACGCACTCACACCACAGACTGACAAGGAGGGGAAAGAGAGGGGGTTTGGCAGGATGACAGAATGAGAACCAGATCCTGGAACAAAAAAAATAGGGGATCCCACGGTCATCAACCTCACTGATAAACCTATTAGCCTGGAAGCAACAGCACTATTACAGAAGGGTTTGAGCTTCTGCCCAATGGATAGGGGCGATATATGCAAGGCTGCGGTTGACATGCTCAAATGTGTTAGAAGCGTTAAACTTAAAAAGCGCTCTGCACTTTTTCCTTGTACCAATAAAAACAGAATTACACCGCAAGTCAATTTTTCGTTTGATGATTTGACTATTCAGGATGCATTGGATACCAAGTTGCTTATGTTTATCTCTGAATGGGGGACCCAGTGACAATGGATAGACTGCTTTATGATCTTGATGCTCAAACAGACTTGAATATTAGCGTGGACTTAAGGCTAAATTGAGATGGACTCCCCCAATGCTGGTTGGCAATAACATTGACATTTTTTACAAGCTAGTTATGTCAGACTTAGATAAATGTGCTGACTCACGACACTCACAACATAGGTGGACAGACAACCTCACCCAGTCAGAAAGGGAAGGACTACATCAACAGATGGTAGATTACAGCATTACAATACAGTGGCTGACAAAGGGGGAACTGTGGTGCTTATGAATCAGGTTGACTATGATAAGGAGGTCATCTCACAACTTAGTGACATAGATTGCTATGAGAAATTAACCTAGAACCCGATTTGGACATTGACTAGTCTCATCAATCAAAAGCCTAAAGACTGGCATGATATATGCCTTTTGAATTTTTATGAGCACACTTACCTTAGAGTAGAGCACCCCTGACACCTATGCTTGTATACACTACCTAAGGTGCATAAGAATCTCCCTTTTCCACCTGGCTGACCCATAGTGTCTGGAATTGGTGGACCCACAGAGAAATTATCAGAGTATGTGGATTTATTTCTCCAGCCGCTAGTAGCTAATCTGCCCTCTTACATCAGAGACACTAAACATATACTCAGCCCGTTGGGTCACATTACTTGGGATGATACTATGACATTGGTCACTTTGAATGTTACTGCCCTGTATACGAGCATCCAACATGACTGGGCCTACAGGCATTAAGACGTACACTTAACTCACGTCCGGCTAGCCTCTGGGAACATACGGGCATGATAATGGAAATGACACTAATGATTCTCAAAAACAATGTCTTCCTTTTCAAAAGAAAACACACAAGATGATGGACGGAATGTTGCACATTGGCAAAACATTCACCCCCAGTCAGAGATCCCATGAATAGATTTCCGTATGATGGGGAAAATTTAGAGCCCATTGCTACTCCACATATCTGTCTGTACCATGCCCCTTTGAAAAGGAATACCAAAGGGGATGATGGATGGAGCATTTGAGCAAATCAAACACTCACCCCCAGTCACACATCTGGGTTTAATCCATTGGTATTTTGCTCACCACGCCACCCCAGTTTAGACATGGCAATATGCAAATCAGTCTTGACCCTGAGCCTCATGGGAACAGTCCAACTCGAACTGCCAAGCCATGTCTTCCCTGGACCGGAATCAAGCATCCTAGGACTGGTTTCTGGCTATCAGTCATCATCAGCCAGGATAGCTTGACTCCAGTGGCGTAGTAAGCACGGGACCCACGTCTGGGCATACCCTTCCCATATAGGGCGAACAGCAAAACACGCAAGATGTATGGAAGGAATGTTGCACAATGGCAAAACATTCACCCCCAGTCACAGATCTGGGTTTAATCCATCGTTATTTTGCTCACCACGCTACCCCAGTTTAGACATGGCCATATGCAAATCAGTCTTGAACCTTTGTCTCATGGGAACAGTTCAGCCCAAACTGCCAAGCCATGTCTTCCCTGGACCCAATCAAGCATCCTAGGACGATTTGCTCAAATGCTCCATCCATCATCCCATTTGGTATTCCTTTTCAAAGGGGCATGGTACAGACAGATATGTGGAGTAGCAATGGGGTCTAAATTTTCCCCATCATACGGCAATCTATTAATGGGGTGGTTGGAGGAGAATTTAATTTGGGGCTCCAAAGGTAGAGATTGGAGTGACACCATCCTTTTCTGGTGCAAGAAAAAAGGTCACAGTGGTATACCATTCAATCAACAAAATGTAACATCACCACGAAATCAAATCGTTACAATGTATCAATTTCCTACATATGTTGATTTATTCAATGAAACCGCATAAATAATGTGTACATTTGCATATAAAAATGCAGGTGCTCCAAGGGAAGTGAGAAAAAGGTGCTCGAAGGAGATGTGCACTCGTGAGGGTTTTAGGGTAGGAAATGCAATGTGCAAATAATTACATAAGAGGTCTGATAGACACATATCCAGCCGCATGAAGGCAATATTTACATATGGACATAGTAATTTTTTGACATAGATAATCAATCCTTATGGTCTATACTTGTCCACCCTGAACAGGACCGTCAACGTTTAGACCCCCTTCACTTGAGTAGGTCGAATAATCCTTACGTTGGGGTCTTCATCAGGACCAAAGGGGAGAGTGAGAGGGAGAGGAGACACCTATAATAAATTAATATTGTAATCTCATTATTCTGGTGATGGACATGTGTATATGAGGATGATTAGGTAAAAAGACAATTCATGTTTTACCATTCACGATCGGCTAGAGCAATCTGGACGTTGTTTTCAGGAAGTGCGCGCCCGTAGACTCTAACGTCAGGGAGGCGAAAAAGGACTGGCTGTGAATAAAAAATTTGTGTAAGTACTAATCAATCACAACAGAACATGTGTCTAACATGGAACAACTTCCACTGCTACTCACTGAATTAAATGGTTCTAGTAGCAATCATTGTTTGAAATCGTTCTGTTTTCCATGGGTGATAATGGCAGAAATGTGAATCGCCTATACCATCCAAAAGATACTAGCTCAGTCGTATTCAAAGTTCAATAATATCCCGTATTGAAGGGATGATTCCTGTAATTACACAACATGCGAAAATGTAGTCGGACACATTGGTATCTATGGACAACCCCTAAACAGAGAGGAAAAAGGAAACGACTGTGACATACCTTGTATATTCATCATGGTCGAGGAATAAATACAACCTGCATAACAGAGATGGAGAATGTCTGTTAGGACCAATGTTCTGTATGAGCAGAACTCTAACTGTTAAAGATCAGGGACATGTTGCTTACCTTGCCATACCGTACGAACTCTTCCGGTCACAACCACCGGTACTCAGCGGACACAGATATTTATAACGTGCACGTTGCTTACGTCTAGCATGCAGGTGCTGGATGCTAACACGCTCCAGCCTACGAAAAACGGTTACCGAACCCATGCGGGTCGATCACCGATGACGTAGTACTTGACTAATTGAGATACAGTGTTGTTGATTGCCATGAGGCGAGAATAGTTATAAAATATAAAAACGGTGGGAAGGATCCATATTTCTTATGATTGATGTAAATGAGATGGATCTAATTGGAATTACCGTTGTTTGGATGATGAAATACATTTGGCTAAATGCAGACACAGAAAACAGACTCACTGGTGGGAAACCCCAGATACTTTAGCTTGTGTTTTGTGTTCATTCTAAGTATTCGGTTACAAGGACATAAAATTACATGACATCTGTAAGGGACCCTGTTAAGTGCCAAGACCATGATACCCCTTAGTCTAAGGAAAATACCACACATGAAATGGACTGAAGGAAAGCAAAATAAACTTCAAACCCTGAATTACCATATTATTGATCAGTACAACATGTGATGTTTAAACAGTACAAGAAACATGATCCATCTAAAAATTTGACCAGTCATATATTTCAGACAATTGAAAACTGATAACAGGAGGGACACAGTGTCGAGAAAAATTGTATGAGATCTAAATAGACATATCCTGGTTTATAAAGTAAAAATCTCTGGACACCGTTGAAAATACTTTCATGTGAGAGAAATTTACAGTTTAATAATGCCAGTATACCCATGATCATTCTTGGACACAGTGCATAGATGGATGCGAGGGTATTTCTGTGGATTTGGATTCAACTATGTCAGAGAGCGAAACTCTTTAATATACTGAGGCTTACATCAATAGGCTGATACAGGGGCAATCTAGCAGTCATTTTCTTTGTAATTCAACACCCTTAATATTGAGTTCACACTAAATGATAAAATCAACAAGCTAGAGAGACTTGAGAAGAAGTTAGTATGGACACACACCTGCATGGACATCTCCTTACTAAATACTTGCAGGCAAATATTATCCCTGTAGGGCTACAGGTTAAGAACAAACCAGCGATATTTGCGGACGTTCCAAAGTTCAAAGAGGGTTTCAGTTACGTAGCCAACAATTGTTCGAGCCACTGGATGGTGCTGGTAATCGAGACCGCCTTGGAACAAGTTGAGAAGCTCCAGAAGGAGATCACAGACCTCAAAAGAGAGATCGCTGAGGATAATGCATTAACAAATGCCAAAGAAGCTTTAGAACACCTAGACAAGACAATCACGGACTTTGACACGAACACCCAAGTCAAGACGCTGGATAAATTATCCAACGGCTTTATGATAAAAAGCTAACTTATCCCTACCTCCAAGAGGACTATTTCAAGCAGGACACAGAAGGCAGGTTCTCAAACCAAGGTAGAGAAGGATACAGAAATTACAGACGCTTCACAAGCTTTTCAGAGTGATCTGGCTCCAACAGTGCGGGGAGCGAGAGTGAGCAACCAAGCACCAGCTTAGGTTACCAACACCAAGATAATTGGTACCAGTCACCGCAAGGACCTGCTTTTTTAGAGGATGTCCAATGGAGACCACCCAGAGGGAGGGGTTACAATTGGAGCCAGGGCCCGCAACTGGGTCAACAACAGCAATGGGCCCAGAATTGGAAAGGAGGCAGACCACGAGGCCAGAATCAGAGACAGGTTTGGTCCCACCAGAGAACCACGTGGAGATCCAGACCCAACGATGGGTTTACCGATGGTGAAGAGTCCAATAATCAATCTATCATCTTATGAACTTACAGAGGACGAACAAATGGTGCTAAGCAAAGGATTATCTTTTGTACCTACCAATCATCCAAACCAGTTCAACTTAAAAACAGAATTTCATCGCTTCTTCCGGAAGTTGTGGATGAGGTACTATTTCAAACATTCCCAGCCATCTCCATCTCTGTCCCACACTGGTCTCAGAGTGCCCTCTACTTTTATGCCACCAACACACATGATGTCACACAAGATACTGACCTATGAGAGTGTCGTCTTGAGGGATATCTTGAAGGTCTGCTCCACCAGGCAATATGTGAAATACAATATCACTAAAGGAGAATGGGAAGCTCTCAACTCCCTGAAGGAAAACAGATCAATTGTGATCAAGCCAGGTGATAAGGGCAGGGCCATCGTAGTGCAAAGTACCCCTAACTATAAGTCTGAGGTCTACTCGCATCTAAGGGACGGGGTGAGCTACACACACTCAACCACAGACCCGACAAAGGAAACAAGTAAACTGATCTGGAGAATCACGAAGGAAGGAAAAGACGCAGACCTGGAGTTCAATTACCTCAATGAAAAGCAACCATGGCTGCCTACGACCTATACATTGCCCAAAGTCCATAAGAATATAGAAAATCACCCAATAGTGTCAGGTTGTGGATATGTACTTGAACCACTGCAAATTCGTGGACTTCTTCCTCAAGCCTTTGCCTGAAAACACCAGGTCATACTTGAGGGACACGATGAAAGCCATTAATTTAGTTGATGACATGCCCTTTGATCCCTCCCGACAACTACTAGTCACATTGGATATCGAGTCATTGTACACCAGCATTCCCCAACGACTGACTTTGGAAGTGAACAGCAATGCTTTGGAAAAAAGGCCTTTACCATCCCTAGTCACTACAAGTTATATCGTCCAACCCCTGGAGTTAGTAATGATGAAGAATTTCTTCTTCTTTCAGGGCGAGTTTTTTCTACAAACAAAAGGTGATGCCATGGGCGCGAGCTTCACCCCGGATTTAGCAATCTTGTACATGGACCACCTTGAGGACACAGTTGTTTACCATCCAACTAATCCATACTGTGAACATACTACTATGTGGAAGAGCTACATAGACAATGTCCTGGTCGTATGGACAGGGGACTCCACGGAATTGCAGGCATTCTTTGGTTGGCTGAATGAAAGATCTGACAATATTAAAATTGCGATTCATCATGATCCCAAAAGCATTGACTTTCTCGACATTACAATCAAATCTGTGAATGGTTCACTCTACACAAGTCCTTTTAGGAAACGCACGGAGAGGAGTACCTTATTAAGATACAGTAGTCACCACCCCTGTGGCCTATGCGACAATCTCCCCTTCAGACAGTTCCTCTGCAATCGACGTAACTGTTCACTCAAGGAAGAATTTTTCAGAGAGTCAGATAGCCTTGTGGAGCGTCTGGTGGAACGAGGATACCCTAAAAGACTTGTGAAACTGGCCAGGAAGAGGGCATGGTTTAACCCTAGGGAGAGCCTGCTGGCACCCAAACAACGCACCACGGATCCTGCGAACAGGCCTGGTATATGCAATTCACATGTCCGCCACTATTACCCATGGAGAACAGAACGATTTCAAACAATGATTGCTACTAGAATAATTTAATTTGGTGAGTAGCAGTGGAAGTTGTTTCATGTTAGACACATTTCCTGTTCTGATTAATTAGTACTTACACAAACTTTTTATTCACAGCAAGTCCTTTTTCGCCTCCCTGACGTTGGAGCCTACGGGCCCGCACTTTCTGAAAACGACAGCCTTATTTCTCTAGTCGATCGTGAATGGTAAAACATTAATTGTCCTTTTACCTAATTATCCTCATTTACACATGTCCATCCCCAGAATAATGAGATTACATTATTAATTTATTATAGGTGTCTTCTCTCCCCCTCCCCTTTGGTCCTGATGAAGACCCCAATGTAAGGATTATTCTACCTACTAGAGGGAAGGGGGTCGAAACATCGACGGTCCTGGTCAGGGTGGACGAGTACAGACAATAGGGATTGATTATCTATGTCAAAAAATCACTATGTCCATATGTAAATATTGGTTCATGCGGCTGGATAGGTGTCTATCAGTCCTCTCTATGTAATTATTTGCACTTTGCCTTTCCTACCATAAAACCCTCACAAGTGCACACCCCCTTCGAGCACCTTTTTCCCACTTCCCTTGGAGCACCTGCATTTTTATATGCAAATGTTCATATTATTTTTGCTGTTTCATTGAATAAATCAGCAAATGTTGGAAGTCGATGCATTGTAATGATTTGATTTCGTGGTGATGTTACATTTTGTTGACTGAATGGTATACCACTGCAAACTTTTTTCTTGTACTGTAATTTACCCAGGTCTAGTGGCTTATCGGGTTAGCCCATTGCTATATAACTCCATCCTTTTATGGGGCATATACATTGACGACTACCTCCTAATATGGATAGGCAACACTGAGAGCTTGACGGAATTTGTGACATACCTCAACAGAAATGACGCTAATATTAGATTCACTCACCCTCATAGCAAGAGCTCCATTACCTTTTTAGATGAGGACCTCTTTGTCGCCAACGACAGAAGTAAAAGCAGGCTTTACAAGAAGGAGACAGCGTGTAACAGTATATTACATGCCACCAGCGCGCACCCGAGATATCAGAATAATGCTCTCCTCTGGGCACAATTCGTGTGCGCATGATGCAATTGCAGTAATGATGACGATTTTGTTAGTTGCCTCAATAACATAGGGGACAGATTCAAGTGCAGAGGTTACAGTCAGAGGACAGTACACAATGCACTGAGCAGGATCTCATGAGTTGAGAGACAACAGACACTTCAGACAAAGGCAAGCAAGAGACCCTAACACTATTTGGCTTGTCACGGACTATAATGTGCTTAATATGACACTTACAAAAAGTATGAGGAAGCATTGGCACCTACTTCGTGCTGTTAAGACGTTGGAACCTTTCCTTTCTTCCAGACCAGAACTGACATTCTGTAAGGGTAAGATCCTTAGGAACTACCTGAGCCCTAGTTATCCTATAACGGACACTCAGGCACATTGGATCTCGACTCACGGTCTGGGGTTTTTCAAATGTGGACGGTACACTGTGGGCAGATGGGCCACTGACAAAAAGAGGGAATTTTCTGTCCCGAATAGCTGGTCTTACAAGGTAACCACAAACATTAACTGCCAGACCAACTATGTGGTTTACACAGTCATATGTAAATGCCAATGCAGCTACATTGGCAGCACAATCAAACCTTTGAAAGACCGCATTTTAGAACACATGAGGGCGGTTAAAAAGGCTGACAACAGATATCCCATAGCCTTGCATACATTGGAATGTCCTGCTCAGGGTAGCCACAAAACTTTCTCTTTTTACATTTTTGACACCATACCAGAGCCACCAGAGGTGGCAATAGGAAACTAACGTTGAGGAGAAGGGAAGCAACTTGGATCATGCGATTAGGAAGCGTAGAAATGGACCTAAATATTGACCATGAATTACACTACTTTTTGGGCGACTAACGCCTTCAAACCCTACATGAGGCTTAATGTTATCAAGTTGAAACAGTATTTATCTACTCAACACCACATTCCATGAGGTTTTCTAACTATTTTCAATGTCATCTCAACTTTGGCTCTCCTATGCTGACCACTTATTTTCTTACTTTCAACCATCCAATACTGTCAAGTTCAAACCGAAGTTGGAAGTATGCTGCCGTGCACTAACATGCAAGCTTACCTAGGACTGCACACCCCAATATGGATTTGATATCTCAATACTATGGCTGCCATCTGGGGAGGTTACTTGTTCTTCATTATTTATCATGCTCCCTATACCCATTTTCTTTTCCCCTCTGATGTGGGATTCTATTGTCATAACCTCTCTGCTTTTACTTTGGCACCAATGTGTTTACTCTGGCACCAATGTGTTTACTGTGAATTATTTGTATTCTCAAGGCGACTCACAGGATTCTGTCTGTAGATCCTGCAGGTGTACAATATGAGTTAGTTTGACTTATGAGAACTACTGTTTTTTACTGTTTACCTTAGACGGTTTTCACACCCACTGAATAATGGTATCCTTTCCCTCGACTCACCCTCAATGTTGCCTTAGTATTCTATTACTTGAGAATTTTTGGATTCAGATATGACTAGATCGATTCATTCCCTTACGGACGGTTTTCCCACGTTCCGTTTACTATATGTTTCCCCAACCTGATTCTTAATTTTCTGTAGACACACCAGTATATTTGGAAATCAGCCATGTGTAATTTTTCAAACCTTTTACTGTATGTAGACAGCAATATATGTGGACACAAGTGCAGTAACAATATCTGATCTTAACTCTTTCGCGGGCCGATTTTTTACCCATAATTACCTCTGGTGCTAAGTGGGATGCAATGACTAACCGCTCCAAGATGGCCGACGTTCTCTTATATACCACTTTGTTATAGTCCATCATGCTTAATGCCTATCACAACCCTACGAGCCTTCTGCTCTCTTATCCCCAATTACACGGGTTCCCCAGCGGGCCTCAATAACACACCTTGGGGGCTGACGCATTGTACGTTAATTACCTTTATGGCAAAAAAGGGTAATGGGTGTTACCGTTCTAAGATGCCCGGCATCTTTTCTCTACAAAGTTTGATATTGCTTGTCATGCTTGTAGCAGGTACTGTCCTACATACTTTTTCCGCTCTCTTGCCCATATAAACATATGTTCATCTGCAGGCCTAAATTAGGTCTCCAGCGCCCATGCCGGTGTGAGCTCTGTTCTGTACGGAGGTAAGTGCCCTTAGTCAGACGTTCATCTGCAACTAGCGGTACAATACCAGCTACGCTAGGTACAAGCCTCTGCGTTTGGGGAAACTATTGCAGCATACCTACCACAGGGTTTGTCAGCTTACTTGTCCAGACACTTCTTCTTTTGGTGCTCTCTCTCATGTATAGGTTTTGCACAGATACCCGCAAGGATATGGCTGCCGGAGATTTGGTTTGACACAACCATCATCGAGTAGGTGCACTGCACCACAGTTCACATTTCTTTATGCCTGAATAGACTTGTACAACCATGAAATCTTCCTTAAGGTACATGGGACCACTTGACCATAGTCCTAAACAAAACAGCATATGCCCGTGTCGTTTTTCTTTGGGTATACTCTTATATGCAAATAGGTTGTTTTCCTTTGTTATCATCCTTAGAAACTTTCGAATTGAAATCACAGCAAGGATACACATTCACTGAATAGGAGTGACTATATACTGGACACAGGGTGCCTTACAGTCTTAACTGCGTGTCATACTTTGGACCTCTTGAATCCCTTTCGGGATGGAAATACAACTGAAATTAAGGTTGGTTTCCCTATCAGTTATGTTTACAACTGGCATTATACACCTGTTCTTACAGTACTGTAAACTTATAATTTTTTTCTCTTGTTTTCCCTTCTCTCTTCTCCTAGGATCTGCACGAATAGAATTTAGGTACTTCTGCTTTCTGTTACGAACCTTTTGGGTATCAGGCAACATTAAGGGGGTGTTGCTTCCTTTGTCTCACTCTAGTAAAGTCACTGTTGACTGTTTAAGATTAAATGTCACAATTGAACTCACGAGGAATGAGCATGTCTTAATTCCTGACCAGTTTGTATTGTCTTAGAGGGTAAAGATAATAATTTTTCTTAAACACACATATTTACGACAGCATGGGTTTCCACAGGCTCGAGTAGGCAACACCAGTCGATCCTTCAAAGTCATTCTGTCACAATGGGAAACCAACATTAGATGCTATTGTTAGATACCTTGCATTCGCAATTTTGTACATTTGCTTATTTCTTATCCCTGGAGAAGTCGCTGCGCACAAACGTAAACGCGACGAAACATGTGTTGGCTAAGGCTTTTGAGAATAAACTGAAGTGAATGTTCCAGCAAGGAGTCAAGTTTTTTGTTACACTGCTATTGATATAATCTGTATACTTTTGGTGTGCACGGGGGATTGTTGTTTTAAAAGTGTATTTAAGGAATTCCCAATGCTAACCTATAGGACGAGTAGGGCTCTTAGTAGTGAAAACAAAATATGCTGTTTGTCACTACCAAGACATGCAAAGCATAAAACTACATGTCCTATCTTTTACTTGCCTAGCACCCTGCCCTAAGGGCTACCTATGGCCTACCTCAGAGGTGACCTACATGTAATAAAAAAGAGGGGTTTAAGGCTTGTCAAGTCGTTTTGAATCAAACACAAGGAGATGATGGACAGAGCGCTGAAACTTTTCAGACACTCACCCCCAGCCCAGTCATAGTTCTGGGTTGAATCCATCATCGTTCTTTTGCTCACTTTGCCACCACAGTTCAGAAATAGCTATATGCAAATCAGTCTTAACCCTGTGCCTCATGGGAACAGTCCAGCCTGCATTGCTAATGAAGGGTGTTACCCAGAAACCGGTTCCAGGATGCTTTTTCCGGTTCAGGGAAGACCTGGCTTGGCAGTTCGGGCTGGACTGTTCCCATGAGGCACAGGGTCAAGACTGATTTGCATATAGATGGGTCTGAACTGAAGTGGCAAAGTGAGCTAAAGAATGATGATGGTTTCAACCCAGATCTGTGACTGGGGGCGAATGTCTGAAACGATTCAGCGATCCGTCCATCATCTCCTTGTGTTTGCTAAGTAGTTTTAAATGTCACGTCGAAGTGGCAGTAAACTGCACACACAGGTACTGCAGTGACAGGCCTGGGAAAGGTTTGAAAGGCTACTTTTATGGGTGGCACAATCAGTGCTGCAGGCCCATTAGTAACATTTAACTTACATGCCCTACGTATATGGTATACCATTTTGCACGGGACTTACAAGTACATTACATATGTATACACCAATTTCACACATGTCATGGGAAAAAGCACATGTACTTTAGCACTGGTCAGCAGGAGTGCAGTGTTCAGAGTCCTTAGGCCAATAAAAAGATTCAACAAAACGAGGAGGAGGAAGGCAAACCGTTTGGGGTGAACATTCAGAGATGGCCATTTTCCAACACCAGACATAAAAATGCATTGAAAAGTGTCTCCTTCATTCTAAGGAAGTTCACATTACACTGTCTTTTTAAGAACTATGTTTAGCTCATTCCGTTTCTAAAGCAAGCACAAAACAGGCACAGAGGCTGATGCCTTATTATCATTGGAACGTAGTCCTAACTTAAGGCTAAGCAAATCTAATAGTTCAAGCCAATTTCAAGCTTTAAACTCCTTAAGCAGGGTGCTCTGTGCCCTTAAATCACATTAAATTGCATTCTGAGGAATTTTCCAAATCTACGAATTTTCAACAGAAGTTTTAAGTCTGGCCTCGTGAAAGAGACCTTCTACTTTCAACTGTATGGCGGCAACCCACAGCTATCCTCCAAAGGCGAGAAATTGACCCTTTGAGTTGAGTCCATCTTCCTAAGAAACACTTCACTGGAAACAAACGTAAGGGTTACCCTCTCTCCGGTTGATTTGCATCATCCGCGATATGGACCTTATGACCCTCACTTTGCAAGCATTGCAAAATTGCTGCATGTTGCAAGCCGGTGCAATGCAGATCATTAAAATAAATGAGTAAATAATGAATTTATATTTTCAACATCCTGCCCCTAAATGTCTTAAATTAGGCTTTAGTCCTGCCCGTGTGCACCTGGAGCCTTTTGTGCCTTCAAATACAGTAATTTCCTTGGAGCTTTTAGCATTTCTTCACTGACCACCATTGGGGCACACTGTAGTGATTGAGGTTATGATCTGCGTACTAACTTAATTTTGAATTATAGTTTCATTCGAAACCAGTATTGTCCTAATAAATTTGTTTCCTGAAGAAGTCTTAATTACTGATGTTCACTGCTAGATGATTATCTGACATATACATAGAAGCGACAGACAAGTCGTGGTTGTTTTGACGTCTGTACTATCTGTCAAATATGTACATTTAGATAAACATCTTACCATAAATCGCTCATCAAATCCTGCACTTCTAGACTTTGTGTAGGCAGGACAATAGACAGGATGAAACATGGAAATTTGTTTTGTTGCATTGCCACAGAATAGTTGTTTTATACCGAGTTAAGTCAGAACTGGCTAAGGAATATCTTTCCGTGAAGGCCTAATGTTGTATCCTGTTCTTTAGGTAACGAAGCTGGTTATTTTACTGCCATTATGTTGAAAAAATCAAAGGTTAAATTGATCAGTCAAGAAATAACTCCTTTCCCTTCATCAACCATGATGAGAAACCTCCTTACTGTTCATGTGAGTACTTTATAATTGCAATGACGAGCCTTGTGCCTTGATAGGGCATTTCCTTAGTTATTGTGTATTTTTGTGGAGCCACAATGTAAATCCTTTACACACACACAATCTGGGCTTGATGTAGGCTTTTAAAGTGGGCTGTTTTATTTCCTGCTTATAGTAGTTGGGGGTAGAATTATTTATAGTTTAAAAAAACAATTTGTTCTTGCAGATGGGGGTATTGTCAAGAGAGCTGATTATAATAAGTATCTTATGCATATTCTTCATCCTGTAGCAAATGCTTTCTTTGTGTCTGGAACTTGACTTAAAATCCTCCCTTCAAATCAGAGTGCAGCTATTACATAACAACTTCATGTAGCAGTTCAATGCTGATACCACTGTTGGGTAGACTCTTGTGCATTGGTTAATCCCATAGTCTCCCAATTGATGTTTGACTGATTATAAATAGTGAAAGAAGCCAGTATGTCACTTATCTGGCAGGGTGCATAGGATAATTAATAATGAGAGTCATAACTTGCCCAGAAACATCCGAAAGTCATTTATGAGAGGTTGGTAATATCCATCCCTGACCAGAGCAATAGAATGGTTTAAATCAGTTTACTCAAAATGAACCCACAATTTCACCGATCAGTTTCCCTTTTATTTGGATCTTTGTTCAGACCTGTTTTTGGTTGCAGAGACTTTTTAAGGTGAGGCTGATAATGCTACACTGAATGAAACATAGTATTGAGCAATACGTTGGCCATTTTTTCTGTCCCATTCTAGGGTAGCACTGCTTCTTTCAGGATAAAAGGCCCTAAATGCCTCTCTTACTCAATGCAGGCAATTTAAAATATTTCTCTTTGTAAAAATGTGGCCACATTAGAGGAAACTGAAAGGTTTCTTCTCATGTCAGTGAAAACCCATGGTAGCATGAGGACCAGGGGGGCAGTTTTGGGACCGGAAGGGCGAATGGGCACCGGATAGCTAGCTTGGCAAACCTTTTTGAGGAGAGAGCTCAATTTTTGGTAGACAAATATGAAATTTGCCCTGTCCAGTCATATTCCCTTCCTACACATGGGCTTGATTAAGATTTTGGCGGTGCGGGAGCAGGACCGAACTGCCAAACCTGTGGTTGAACCGCCTGCCAGATTAGGAGTTTTCACCTGGTCTAGCGGGCGGTTCTTTAGCGTTACCATGGCAGTGCCTATGAAATGGGCACTTCCATGGGAACATCAAAATCAGTACCTGCACGGCGTGAACTGCTGCAGTCCATGCCGTGCAGGTACTGGTGTGCATGCACACGTGGGGCATAACATGTGACCCCTGTATGCAACCCCAGTCTCAGAGGGAACAGGGGGACCTGTAGGGCCCCCTTTGTTTCCTCTCTGCCACGGTTTTCATGGAGGTAGAACTCAAATGAAACCTGCGGCAAAGAGGAAACTCGTAATATGCATGGTGGGACTGCGGCTTTCCTGCCTAGCATTTTGCGGCCTCAAGAACGCTGCGCCACCGTCAGGGATCTCTGATTCCTGGCAATTGTGGTTGTCCCAGGGAGACCCGACTGCCCTAGTTGTAATAGAGGAGTCGGAAGGCCGGGGCCTCACCCTGCGAGTCTGGCGGTCCATGGAACGCCACACTCGTAATTAGTCCCTCAGTCTATACCGTAAGGACCTGGATCAAATCATATTTTCTTGGGCTGCTTTTAGCTCCCAGTCCACTATGGCTCCAAATGATTTACAGTTCAAGTATTTCCCAACCTCTTGTGTCTGGGTTCTGGAGCTCATCCTGGACACGAGACAGCATTTCCGCCCTTCCACTATATTGTGGAAGGTTGACCTAGTTCATTTTAATGTTATTTAAGATTGGAATTCACAGAAATTATATGGGAAAGTGAAATCTGTTTCTCAATTCACCTTTTACTACTACCATGTAAAAAACATATTTGTTCAAGAAACCGATTCTTACAGGACTGCCTTGACATCCTATCCTCATTGATCTCAAACTTCAAATCACCACCGCCAACTGAACAGCTGCATACACTTTCACCAACCCACCAGACCACCTACGCTCAGCCTCACTCTCACTCACACACATTGCCCACATCCGCAGAACTGGAACTCGCGCATTCTCCTACATTGCACTCGAGACATGCAACAACCTCCTTCAACACATCAGAGGCTACTCCTCGCTTTTTGACTTCTACAAGAAGCTGAAAACCTGGCTGTTTGTTAAAGCACCTTGGGGACCACACACCTGCCCAAGCGCCTGGATACCCTCTCGGGTATCAATAGTGCACTATACAAATCAATATAACCTATAACAACATACCCAACTATTTGCCTACCTCTAGGCATACAATGTTGTGGTAATCCAAGCAGATACCTTCCAGGGCTTCCAGTCTCCCTTAAAGAAGTGGAATAATGAACCTCAATCTCCTGTTGACCACCCTAGCTGACAGACTTCCACTGGTAAATATAAAGTTGCACATTTAAAAATTTGCATTACTAGCGCTGATAATGTATTGTTAGACCTTTTCAAAATCTCCAACTAATTAACCTCCAGAAAACCTCCACTCCCTTAGGAGACCATTCTCTAGATCTGTGCAACAACGTAGTGCCATTTGTCAAAGAAATAGCAAGGTTCACCCTACCACATCCTCTGAGATAATTTACTACTGCATCACAAACTTACCAGCTTCCACTCATAGAGTTTCCCCCCCTTGTCCAAGAACTGGAAGCCACCAAGTATGTCTTTGCGTTCAAAAATCATGCCATCTACTATGTTTCCTTTTTAAAAAAATGCTCAACTTATACCTTCCACTTCTTTCCCCCGTCATAACAAGTGAAATAAACATCTTATTGCGCAGAGAAGAAATCCATCTCAACCTCAAGTATGCCATTGCCATACCATTTGTGGAAAAAAAAGCCTAAATTTGATCCTGAAAACCTTCACATCTATCTGCGCTCCGGGAAGTGAAAGAACTTGCTAACTGAGCTACAGCCTTGTGGCTCCACCTCATTGATTTACTAAAAGAACTTTCCAAACTATTAGAGTTAAACACCAAATCATCCAAGGCCTGGTATGTGCTCTATTCCTATCGGATCGCGGAACAACATTTGCTACTATGGACCACAATCTACTATCAAATCGCCTGCAATTGTAATTATTAGCAGAAACCCTCATATGCCTCCTTTTTAATCTCAGAGAACATCACATCTGCCATCACATGCAGCCAGATTGCACCAAGATCCACGTTAAAATAATGGCAGGCACAGGGATGCCTCACAGAGGTGTTAACTGTCTTAAAGATACCCAGCACTGGATGAGCTAAATTCGCTCGGCCTCAAAAGTTAGAAGTGCTTCTCCTGGAGCAAGTGGATTCATCTCCTTTACCTTTTGTCTGACCTGATTGTGTTAGCTCTCCCCCAACACCTGTCCAAAAGGCAATCTAGAGTTCTTCTTTGATAGTGACCTCTTTTTCACTCTCCAGGATAATATTGCCAACAAGAATTGGTTCTTTCACTTACAATTGTATGGAATCCTTTGTTGCTAAAGCTTCACAAAATTGCCTTGGTCCTCTGTGTGGCTGCAATATAACCCTTGCCATCTACATTTAACCCCAAAAAATACCCAATCAAATTCCAAAGGGGTACATAGCAACCTTCTTATCTTGCACTCATTCTGAGGCCCTGTGATTAATCTGATTCATGAAAGGGGGTGGTGATGGACAGAGCATCTGAATTAAACAGAACACTCATTCCCAGTCAAAAGATCAGGGCTCGATCCATCACCGTTTTTTAGCTCACTACACCATCCCAGTTCAGAACCTGGCTACATGCAAATTAGTCTGTCCCTGGCCCAGTGCATCATGGGAACAGGGCAGACCAAACTACCAAGCCAATTCTTTACTGGAAAGGAAACAAGCTTCAGGGGACCGGTTTCTGGCATTGCAGCCGTCTTCGGCCCGGTTTGCTTGAATCCTGATGGTGCAGTGAGCAAGGGACTCATGTCTGAGCATACCCTGCCAGAAACCAGACTAATTTGCATGTAGCCAGGTTCTGAACTGGGATGGTGCAGTGAGCTAAAACACGGTGATGGATCAAGCCCTGATCTGTTGACTGGGTAGGAGTGTTCTGATTAACTCAGATACCCTGTCCATCACCACCCCCTTTTTGAATCGTTTTGGCCACCACAAGTGTGGAAGGGTATGCTCAGATGTGAGTCCCTTGCTCACTGCACCATCAGGATTCAAGCAAGCCGGGCCGAAGACGGCTGTAATGCCAGAAACCGGTCCCCGGAAGCTTGTTTCCTTTCCAGTAAAGAATTGGCTTGGTAGTTTGGTCTGCCCTGTTCCCATGATGCACTGGGCCAGGGACAGACTAATTTGCATGTAGCCAGGTTCTGAACTGGGATGGTGCAGTGAGCTAAAAAACGGTGATGGATCAAGCCCTGATCTGTTGACTGGGTAGGAGTGTTCTGATTAACTCAGATACTCTGTCCATCACCACCCCCTTTTTGAATCGCTGTGATTAATCTGGTCTGCCATCAAGCCTCAACACTAGCTTACTCTCAGGAAGGGTCTCAGTTAAAACATAGCACCTACCATACAGTGTTACACTGCCACATAGTATTATTTAGACATCTTTCCAGCCATCTAAGAGCCTGTTGTCATTTAATCACAACCTTCTGGCCTCTGTGCCTTATAGATGCATTCAGGAATCGACCCACTTCTGCACCATACTATCATCTCACACCGCAACTTGCTGTGCTAACTATGGGAGAGCACACTCTCTGAAAAGTTGCCTATTTTGAGTCCTGATGCCCCTGCAGGCACTGCGTTCCTTGCTTACAGCTGCCTATGCACAAATTCTCAATGTCCAGTATGTGGTATCCATGAGCTCAATGCCCAGACCTGGGAGCCAATCCATTCAGAAACGGTTGAGCCACTTGACATCTCAGGGGGAAATTTTCCAAGCTTTGCAATAATCAGCTCTCCGTTTGTTAATAAAATAAAAACACAAACCCTTTATGAGCCCTCAAACTAAGGGGATTACACTGTTGTGACTATTTATGCAGGTAAGGGTTGATGCAGCATTGGCATAGGACATACAACCTATTCATTTGATCATAGTGGCAGTACCCCTCAATCATTTGTCTTTACTCAGGTCAGATGGGCCATATGGTAGGATTCCTGTTTGAGCTGCAATAACTACATTGAGCTGAATGATAAGCATATATTTTGCTTGTAGGTGTTTGCATGTTTAAGCCTGGGAAACTTCTGGGAGCTTGAGGGACATTGCAATAATATGTAGACACACATCTGTGGGAAGTGCAGTTTTTCTAATTGATCTCATTTCCATCCTGAAATAATCTCTTCATTAATTTGATTAAAATTGCCAGTTAATTGTTAAGGGTTATTTGTGATTCAGGGTCAAATGTAAGCGGGGGACACTAGAGAACATCAAAACAATTACACAGCCTCCATTGCATATGCGTCGTGTAAAAAGTAGGTTGTAAGACCTTTCTAAAGTCTTATTCAAAGGGGATGGGAGATTTAAGAATTTAATAGGAGTGTAAAGTTTCTATGAAGAGATGTACCCCAAACCATTCCTACCGGTTTTGGGAGAAAACCCATAGGTGTCTAAGAGGTAGGTGTGGGCAGCAGGTGTGGGCATTAGTCAAAACCACATTTGCACAAAATTGTCTGTACCAAACAAACTCATTTGAATTTAATTTGAAGCTGACCCGCAGTACAGCCTGCAGCCATTGAATTAATGTGATACACCCTTTTTTAAAGAGTATCAGTGATTACAGCGCGTAAAATCACATAGCTGTAGATTACATAGCAGTATTCACATCGCTGTTACTTATAGACCACAATGTTTTACCTCATGGTACCTGTACAACGCATTTTTATGGTATTATTTCTAAATGTTTAGATGTGTGTGTGTGTGATATGTGTTTTAAATATTGTTTACCGTCTAAGTTTTGAGGTAGGGGTACCTAATTATTTTAATGTTTTTTTGTTTAATGTTGCGTTTATATACAGTATCTATATTTATGGATATATTTCACTTAAAAAAACAAATGTTAAAGTGACGTTAACATTTTAAACTCAGGGAAACTGAAATTCATCAGTTATGGTTAGCTGAAGTAACTATAATTTTCTTTCCCACTATGCATAGTGTTGTCATCATTGATGTCATTTCAGATGTTGTATTGATATTATCAATGATGTCATAGAATATGTCATGAGTGATGTAATATGTGCGGTTATATACAGTGCATGGCAAGGACGCAAGTTACACTTTTTCCTCTGATAAAGCCTGACTACTCTGAGCCACTGCTATCCACAGCTGAGCTAAGGTTTTTGAAACTAATCTAACTGGACCCAAGTACACCTTGTGAGCTTATTACAGGTTGAGATTGCACAACAACACCACATAATAAACTGCTTTCCGCAGATTGGTGCCTAGCTGTGGGATCCAGAACATGTGTGTTTGCAGGGACATCCGGTTAATAACTTTGAAAAGTTAAAAATCCTCCAACTTGATACCTAGAAGGAAGTGCTTGCAATTTCCAATCAGTTTGCCAAGTTCTGAAATCTCCTTGACACCGTTTGCATGAGTTTGGAAACTTTTCAAAAGTTTTTTTAAAGTTTGTCAACGTTTTTGCAAAGTTGTTGAGTGTCACAAAAAGGATTAGACAACATGAAGATAGGCTTGGCCACTCTGCCCACCCTCAAGATCAATTAATTGAAAGTCTTGTGCAAGGACTGAAACATCAGCTTGGGTGCATCACCAAAAAATAAGAATCTCTAGGGTTTGGGAGGAGGCCAGAGAACTCAAGCACTTTTGGAAAGTGACCCAGGCAGTGGGGAAAAAAATGATCACAGGAGGATCATCAACGAGGAGGAGGGGGATGATGGCACCCTGACCCCCACATTCACCCAAGGCTCCCTTCAACATCTAGCAGTGAGAGGAACTTAACGTCAGAGAGGAGGCCATAGTAAGCCTACTAGATCTGGAGGAGAGAAGATTGGCCTTGAAGAAAAGAAGACTGGCCCATTAGGAGAAAAGGGTCAAGCTGGGCTTGAAGTCCAGAGAGACCGGTGGTAGCAACCAAAAGGATGAGGTAACAGCACGGCCTAAATATGTTGAGGGCAATGACATAGACAAGTGGCTGGCATCTTTTGAGAGAGTTGTCCAGATGAGGAAGGTGGGTGCTCAGCACAGGGTCCTTGTTGTGGGAACTGGTTCCAGTGGTGGGGAGAGAAAGGCTTCTGACATTAGAGGATGGGGTGGCAGAGTCTTACACTCGCATGAAAGCAGCATTTATAGATTCATTTGGTCTCCCCCAGTGGTGTATCGACAGAAATTTAGTAACACACACAAGGGGACAGCACAGACATGGGTGGGCTTTGTGGATGCTTCAGTAAAGGTGTTGGATGGCTGGGTTAACGGTAACAAGGTGGATACTTAAGGAGGGGTCTATAATATGTTGGTTAAAGAGGATATCCTTGCAAATTGTTTATCAGAGAAGTTATTCCAGCACCTGGTAAATTCAAGGCTGTCTAGTCCCAAGGAGCTGGGCACAAATGCAGAAGAATGGATGCGCACTAGGGTACCCAAGAAGTCCCCTAAGAAAGCGGATCAGGCCTCTGTTTAGGGGAAAGATGTGGGCAACAAAGATAAAAAGAAAGAGTCCTCTAAGGGTACCTGAAATAACACCTAAGGGGGTGAGGAAACCGGAGACCCATCCCAGTCCAAGGGGAGGGAGTACTTGGGAAGGAATCCTGACCCTTCAAAGTTTGGGGTGTGTTATGTTTGTCAGCTGCCAGGACACAGGAGAGGTGATTCTGAGTTCCCCAAGAAATCACCCACTTGCGAGGCCTGCCAGAGTTGGCGAACTTCCCTCCAGGTATGACTTGTGCCAGAGTTAGAGGACTTGTCCCACTCTTGAAGGCCTGAGGAAACCAGGAGAGTGGTGGTCCTTCAGCATTACAGACTATTCCTCTTCAACCGGGCCCATGACATCCCCCTATCTGGTCATCTGCAGCTGACTAAAATTTGGGAGTGGTTGGTCATTCACTTTGGTAGGCCCCAGATGTCAGAGAAAGTGAAGGAGCTCTGTCCCTTCTGTGTCACCTGCCAAGGCAGGGGCAGGCCAGAGGGTTCCTAGATACTACTACCTGTCGTGGGGACTCCTTTGAGAGGGTAGGGATAGATATTGTTGACCCTCTTAACACTCAGACTGCATCTAGGTACAGGCTCATCTTTCATCCTGGTGTTAGTGGACCATGCCACAAGGTACCCAGAAGCCACCTCCTTAGGACAGTCACAGAGTATATACTTGGCCTTTGCTCCAGGATGGCAGAGTATATGAAGAGGGCAAGCAAGAATTTGGAGGCCAGCGACAGCTTGTCAAGCACTGTCAAATCCTCCTTGGTAGATAACCATTCAGGGCAGTTGGTGTGGGTTTTGGAAACCGTAGCTTGTAGGGCCCTCCAAGACATGTGGACTGGTCCCACCCCATTTCTGAAAAGAAGGAGGGATAATCCTATCTGCTGGACCTAGGTACCCCAAAGAACTCTCACAGGGTAATATATGTCAACAGTTTGAAACCACACCATGACAGAGCGGACATGGCCGTGCTCATGGTGACCGATGGAGAGGAAGAGGAAGAAAGTGAACCTCTCCCTGACATTCTGTCCAAGAAAGCCAACGACCTAAAGTAGTCCACTCTACCACTTTGACTGACCAGAAGCAAAGGGACTATTACACCCTATTTAAACTCTTTGCGGGTCTGCTCTCCTTGACTCCAGTTCTGACAACTGGCTTCATTATGTGGACACTGGTGACAGCCTGCATGTTCAGAGTAAACTTTATAGGGTCAGTCCAGGTCAAAGCTAGAATTAAGGTTGAGGTTGCCAAGACGCAAGAACGGGAGGTGGCTGAGTCCTCTAATAGTCCCTGGCCCAGCCCAGAGGTGCTGGTGCCCAAAACAAACCCAGAATGGAGGAAACCTGAGGTGAAGTTCTATGTGGACTACAGACGCCTGAATGTTGTCACTGACTGATGATCATCATTCATTACATGCCACTACACATTACTCATTATATAAAGCTATCTTGAAATTCAATGTATTAATCTGTGTATTCCCTCTAGTAACTCACAATGCAGAACTGTTTACAATGTTCTTCCCTCCTTCCTTATCACAGTTGCATGTTCAGTTCAGTTCAGTTCAGCACCTGATGCGAGAGAGCGATTAGCCGATTTCAGCAAGGAGCACTAAGTCCATGCAACGCATCACAGGTACGAGAAGGAGGTTATGAGGTTGGGTGTGAACAAAATGTAAAGGTTTAAATGTGGAGGTAGTGGGATAGATAAAACCGCACTTTTTAACTGAACGTGCGACTGTGATAAGGAAGGAGGGAAGAACATTGTGAACAGTTCTGCGTTGTGAGTTACTAGAGGGAATATGCAGAATAATACATTGAATTTCAAGATAGCTTTATATAATGAGTAATGTGTAGTGGCATGTAATGAATGTTTTACAAACATAAAGCCTAAATGTCGTTGTTTACATTTGTAGTGAACCCCTGAAGAAGTGCGATGAAATAGCCTGAAATGCATTGGGACATAATCACTACTGAGGATGTTATGAATGTTTCCTGCCTTAGAAAAAGGCCCGGAGGGGCATATGAATGAAATGAAATGAAATGGGGTTTTGTAAAGCGCACTTCTACCCGGAGGTCTCGTAGCGCTAAGGACGGGTGGGCAGAGGTTGCCGTCAGCCTGAGAGGTTACTGGAAGAGGAATGTTTTCAGACGTTTGCGGAACTTGAGTAGGTCTGGTTCGCTACGTAGGGTGAGGGGCAGGGAGTTCCAGTCAGAGGCAGCGTTCCGGGAGAATGAACGCCCCCCCCCATATCTACTGCATCAGAATAAAATACATATTGTTTTTTTCATGTGACAGAGGAAAAGAATGGAAAAGTGAAAATTGGAATAATCGAATAAATCTACAAAATTGATTGATTTGTGGAATCTTTTGTGCAACGCAGGCAGAAAAAGCTGTGCTCCCGGCATGGGTGCGATAATACGTTCCCTCTAACTGATCATGGATTTTGCTTCACGTGGTTGGAGGGTTGACCACGTCTCCGGGATGCACGCAATATACAGTTTCAATTGAGTTAAATGGAGAAAATTATGAAAAAAGTTGTGCACTCTCTCAATGTGTGATATGTCACTGTCTGATGCTCACCCCATACTCATAGCTGATGAGCTCAAAGACAAGTTGGGGTCTGCCAAGTACCTAACTACATTCACTTTAACATCAGGATACTGGCAAATAGCCATAACGCAAAGAGCCTAGGAGAGATCTTCATTTTCCACTCCTCAAGGCCACTTTCAACTTAAAGGGATGCCCTTTGGTTGGACAGCTGCTTCTGAACATGGGATTAGGGAAGTGTTGGCACAGGTAAATGATGAGGGCAAGATCAATCAGTTGCCTTTATTAGGTGACTCCTCCCCAAAGAACAGCATTGGAGTGCCATTGAGATTGAAAGCCTTTGCTGTGGTTTGGTCCTTTAAGAAGCTGAGAACGTACTTGTTTGGGACTCACTTAAGAGTTCAAACTGACCACAAACCTATCAGGTGGCGTATGTAGATGAAAGAAGAAAAACCTCAAACTATTGAGGTAGTCCATTTCCCTAAAAGGTGTAGACTTTACAGTGGACAACAGACCAGGGCCTGAACATGCCAATGCAGATAGCCTTTCCAGGTTCTTCCACTTAGATGATACCTACATGGGTGCAGGTTATTTGCTTATAACCTTTTATCTGGAGGGGGCATTTAAGGAAATGCCTCTTTTTCCATGATCACCTCCAGGTTTTTGGACTGATATTGGCTGTTTTTCAACACTGAAGGTATACAGAGGCCTGCTAAACAGACCTCAGTGCCATTGTTCTGATTGGTTAACCACAATTTGCATGATTTAACTTACTTATAAATCCCTGGTACCTAGGGCCTGTAAGTTAAGGCATCCTTAGTGGACTGCAGCACTGATTGTGCCACCGTTAATGTGACAAAGCAAAATGTGACTCCCAGCCCGCCATTGCTGGCTTGCAGAGCAGTTTTTGACTGTTAACTCGACTTTGACATTTGAAGGCATGGCAAAACCCAGAGTCTCCTATTTAATATTTATAAGTCACCCCTGAGGCAGGCCTACTGAGCCCTAAAGGCAGGGTGCATTATATTCAACAGTTAGCCATGTTGTTCTTAACTTACATGTTCTGGTTTTAAAAACTCCAAGTGAGCTTGATGCTCAATCCGAATTTACTGCAACTGGCAATTTTAGTAAGTAGCCTCTTTGTTGCCCAAAGTTTTCTAGTGACCGTTTATGGTTTATGGCAATGAGACAGCCTTCCTGGGGCGAGCTGGTAACGGCACTCTGAAAGTATCACAAAGGACCTGGCATTGGAAGACGTGTGACCTCTCCCTGGCAAGAAAGCCAAACAGAGTGTGAGCCTAAAAGGCGAGCTTCAAAGAGGAAGACGCCTTTGAAGACCAAATGAAGGACACTCATGAGAGTGGCTGCTTGTTTTTCTTTCTGACAGGTTGGCATCCAGGACAGAGAAGGGGAAACTATTTTCCCATCAGCGTGTAGTCCCCAGGTAGCCACACCTCTGGGATGGTTTAGGGAATTCCACAGTGCAAGAGAAACGTTTTGCCATGTTGGGAGTGGGCAGAATTGTTCATTCTGGGCAAGCTTGAGGCCTCACTTCCCAAGTAGTTGTCACTAGATGGGTGTGAACCTGGCCGCCCTTAGGCTGGTAGTCATGGCGTCTCCAGAGGGCACAACCTGGCCATAAAAGTGGCACCCAGACTTCAGATAGCTTTTGTACTTGAGAGAGGACGGAAGGACTGCCCTGCTGTTTCTTTGACCCAGCAAAGAGAGGCTACACCAAAGACTGGACTGCACCTGCTGCTCCATGGGCTAGCAAAGAGAGGGCTGTGCCTGTGAAGCCCTGCTGTAGGAAAAGTAATCCCGAGCCCCAGACAGAAATTGTGTTTCCAAGAGTCATTTGGCTGACTTCCTGTTACAGCTACAGGGTCACAAAAGCTGAAGATGTCTGCTGTGGTGTGTTGGTAGCCAAGAACGCCTGGCTGTTGAAGTGCAACCTGGTAGACAGAGCCCTGATCCTCAAAAGTTGCACCGAGTCTGCTGGACCGCGGAGAGTCATCAGTGTGCAGTTCGGTTGACCGGCAAGATAGTTAACACCATTTGCAGGGAGGCACTGGTTTCACTGTAACCGAGACCAGCAGGCCAGTGGCAACTCGTTTTTGGCTGAACTTCACCCAGAGTACAAGGGACATAGACCTCTGAGGCCAAGTCACCCCACAGGTTTGTGCACCTAGGGTTGGCCACAGGGAGACCCCTGTCACCGGATCAGAAACCTGTATCTTTTGCATCAGGACCACTCCATTAAAGTCAATGGCAGTTCTCCCATAGAGCCTATGACTGTGAGGTAACTGTCCAGTAACTGGACCTCTTGGTCATGCTCCCTGCCACATTTGTATTTTGCAACGTTTATTAATTTATTGTGCTAAGTGAAAAAGCAGTGATTTATTGTTCCTTATTGTTCCTTTGAAAATTCACATCTCCATAGCCCTCCTGTGGATTTTTGTCAATGAGGTGTCTGTTTAGCAAAAAAAAAATACAACATATTTTTATAAATTGGTGCCTTGTTTTTCTCTTATTCAACTACTTCTCTAC
This sequence comes from Lissotriton helveticus, assembly GCF_964261635.1. Classification (NCBI taxonomy): domain Eukaryota; kingdom Metazoa; phylum Chordata; class Amphibia; order Caudata; family Salamandridae; genus Lissotriton; species Lissotriton helveticus. The sequence goes on along the minus strand of NC_136063.1, from coordinate 1,402,075,647 downwards.
TTCTTTTTACACTTGTTCCCTTGATAAAACCTGACTGTGCTGAGCCACAGTTACCTAGGGTTGAGCTGAGGGTTTTCTGATAGCTCTTACTGGACCAGCACAGGTAGTGAGTTTATTGCACAATGATGTAACACAACCACACCATATAATAAACCATTATCCTCATAATGGAGTTATATTATCATACTTTTTATCCACATACAAGATCCGAAGATTTCCCGGCTGGCACTGGATGTATTTGGATATAATAAAAGTAGTAGGTGCAGTGAGACTATTTTTATTTTTTAAGATATTGGTCAACATTTTTGAGTTGAAGTCTACAAAGCCATATCCCAGAGGAAAACATCTGAGAAGTATTTATTGTTGCAATGCTTGGAATAATTGTTATTTATTTCATCAATTGGCACAAGCAGACATGTTAATTTACAGCTACACATTAGCTGCACTAAGCGTATTTCAGCAAATAGACAATTAAAGCAGAAAAAGCAATCTGCAAACCATACCCAAAAGGAGTGTGAACGATTAAGTAGAAGGGACGCCATTCCATGGAGCAAGCTTGTTTCAGAAACCCATGCTGTCCACTACATTGCGTGCGTTTAGTGTGCCAAGTTAGAAAGGGGCTCCAAACTTGCCTAAATCTGATTGATTTATCCCTTACCCTAAAGGTAATCATTTGCAGGATCGCCAGAGTCTGTCTTGCCAGGCATCAGTTGATGGTTTATCAGGAGACTTCCATTGTGGGTCAAGGTAATAAAGGCATCCATGAGTAATTGACAAAAGCACAAGTGGGTTAACTATGATTATAAGTCTCATCTAGTGTTTGGCCCCAACAGAAAAAACAGAAGGCCCAATGGTAGCTGGGTTTCAGAGTGGAAAAGCACCTCATTCCAAAATATCTGTGTAATTTTTCCATTAGCACATCTTCTAAACGGGTGCAGCACCCCCAGGAACCTGTAGGGCATGTGTTAAGTCTTTCCAGGTAATTCTTTATTACTGTTTTCTTCCAATTGGACACACATGGAGTCTTTTCATGCATGGACCAATACTGCTGTCATTTCTCCTCAGGGATTACTCCAAGTTCATATATTTGCAGCTGGGCCAATTTGGCCTTGTTCATAGAGGAGAGCAGCAGAACAAATATGCTCTAAAGGCCATTATATTGTTGGGTAAGGGTAAGGTGTTTCAAATGTGGAATGACTCTCAACCCTTGGGTTTCGAATACAGATTGGGTGATTTAGTATCTAATTTGGGAAGAACTCTTTTCAGGTGACAAGGTCAAGGGGAAGAGTCCCCTTGTATAAGGAGCAAAGTGCTTGCAGCCCAACCATCTGCTATGACAGGTATGCTGAGCTTTTATTAAGCATGAGAAAAAACACTGTATTATGTGGAAGCCCAGCATCCAAATGTAAATTGATGTGTCTGTAATATACAGTAAAAGACTGTGTTTGGGGTAGTGATGGGGTGGTCAAAACTAAGCTACCTAGCCGGAAGTGGAATGAGAGAAATATCCTTCCAACTAGCTAGAGATCATAGTCATCACTTTAAAATGTGCATATATACAATGTCTAAACAGTTTGAAAGTAAATGCAGAAAAGTAAGATTGTGCTCACCCTTGGGGTTGGACAAATACTCCTCGCAAAATAAGGGTATCGAGCCTTAATAACAGTTTGAGAACATTAATTGACTTACCCATATTCCCCTTACATGAGGCAGAAAATGTCGGCTAAGTATTTTTCCAAGTTAAAGCACAACATTTGAAAAAATCAATACTCTGTGAAATCTTTCACTTTTTCTTCCCACTCTGCTTGAAAACACTCCCACTCGAGCACCAAGAAGCTACAGTAATGATGCTGGCATAGTCATGTACCACCAGCATGTAACAGTGAGAAGTAACATACCTTTGACCGCATGCCTGTGCATTACTGGTTCACGGTAAGGACACTTAACTAAAGTTGGGCTAAAGGGCACAGTTAAAGGTAATCAAGATACAGTGTAACCCAGTACCCATCTTTTGAAATGAAAAGAAACTGGGGCGTGGCCAAGCGGTCCAACATGGCAGACGCGCTTTAGACGAGCTCCGTGGGCCCGTCCATAATCCTTCTATTATCCTGCCCATCAGCACGCATCCTACCCTCAGGCCCCCTCCTGCAATGCTCCCCTGTATCCAGTGTGTCCTGTGGAGTGGCTAAATAGCCGAGTCGTGGCTGGGGTGGCTGGCAGTGGCACCATGTGACGATCGGCAAAGCAAGGACTGGGCCTGCGCCGCGCTGCTGTTCGTCATGACATATCCGACGATCTTGCGCAGGGCTGCCCCCTGGGTTGGCTCGCTGGCTGTGGAGGACTGCCCAGCATCAGTTGTGGTGGCGACCATACCGAGAGGCAGCCGCGAACGCTGGGGGTGAGTCCTGGCCATCCGGGCACCATTGAACAGGGCCTTGAGGGTCTGGAACCGGGTGCAGCCTATTGTCAGTGCTGGCGGCCCTTACCTGACTAACAGACCTGCTGGTGTCGGTGGCCGCATGTGAAGGTTTGTGACTGCTCCAGAGGGGGCTGCGACTGGGGGTGGCGTGGCGGGTCCGGAGTCTGCCTCAAAAGTGCCACGCCTGAAGGATCAAAGGGGTAAAAAAGGGGGTGGTGATGGACGGAGCATATGAACTAATCAAACACTCACACCCAGTCAACAGATCTGGGTTTAATCCATCACCGTTCTTTAGCCCACTCTGCCACCCAAGTTCAGACATGGCCATATGCAAATCAGTCCGACCCTGTGCCTCATGGGAACAGTCCAGCCCGAACTGCCAAACCATGCCTTCCCTGGACCGGATTCAAGCTTCCTAGGACCGGTTTCTGGCATTTCAGCCGTCTTCAGCCAGGCTTGCTTGAATCGAGTGGCAAAGTGAGCAAGGGACTCACGTCTGAGCATACCCTGCCAACTTATGGCGAACAAAGCAGTACAAAAGGGGGTGGTGATGGACGGAGCATCTGAACCAATCAAACACTCACACCCAGTCAACAGATCTGGGTTTAATCCATCCCCGTTCTTTAGCCCTCTCTGCCACCCCAGTTCAGATATGGCCATATGCAAATCAGTCTGACCCTGTGCCTCATGGGAACAGTCCAGCCAGAACTGCCAAGCCATGCCTTCCCTGGACCGGGTTCAAGCTTCCTAGGACCGGTTTCTGGCATTTCAGCCGTCTTCAGCCAGGCTTGCTTGAATCCAGTGGCAAAGTGAGCATGGGACTCACGTCTGAGCATACCCTGCCAACTTATGGCGAACAAAGCGGTACAAAAGGGGGTGGTGATGGACGGAGCATCTGAACCAATCAAACACTCACACCCAGTCAACAGATCTGGGTTTGATCCATCATCGTTCTTTAGCCCACTCTGCCACCCTAGTTCAGACATGGCCAAATGGAAATCAGTCTGACCCTGTGCCTCATGGGAACAGTCCAGCCCGAACTGCCAAGCCATGCCTTCCCTGGACCGGATTCAAGCTTCCTAGGACCGGTTTCTGGCATTTCAGCCGTCTTCAGCCAGGCTTGCTTGAATACAGTGTCAAAGTGAACAAGGGACTCACGCCTGAGCATACCCTGCCAACTTATGGCGAACAAAGCGGTACAAAAGGGGGTGGTGATGGACGGAGCATCTCAACCAATCAAACACTCACACCCAGTCAACAGATCTGGGTTTAATCCATCACCAATCTTTAGCCCACTCTGCCACCCCAGTTCAGACATGGCCATATGCAAATCAGTCTGACCCTGTACCTCATGGGACAGTCCAGCCCGAACTGCCAAGCTATGCCTTCCCTGGACCAGATTCAAGCTTCCTAGGACCAGTTTCTGGCATTCCAGCCGTCTTCAGCCAGGCTTGCTTGAATCCAGTAGCAACGTTGGAACCCACTGCATCGGACGACGTTGCCCCCAGGCACCACTGAAGTGGGTGAACTGCAACCTGGATAGGTCCAGTGGTGTGCTGATGATGCCAGAAAAAGTATCGGGTGTGCGATTGTGGCAGGTGGAACAGGTGGAGGGTTGAAGTTGGGGCCCGATCAGAGACACCACAGTGGCGGGGCCTGGGGCTGATGGCATTGGCCCACTGAATCGAAGGAGCGGGGGTGAGCTTACACCGCTGTGGTGAGTGTGCGGCATCCCCATGTTGCCCCATTACAGCTAAAGAGGGGGTGGCTTGTTTGTGATTGTGCCCCTCCAGAGTAAAACAGTTCTCCCTGAGGCCCTGCATGTCTCCTGGGGTAGCCCCCGCTTGGAGGTAGCGGGGTGAGACAGAGGTGTTGCTGGTTCGAGATCCTTCGACCCCCCCCCCCGGCACCCCTTGCGTAGATGTGAGGGGAGTGTGAGATAGTGGACTTCCTGGAGGGTCGCACGCGCTATTGGAAGTTGAAGGAATGGACACTGATGGCCGGTGCTGTGCCCTCTAATGCCCTTCCCTTCTGGGCCTTAGCTGAATTCAATTGAAAGTGCGCAGGTGACCAACACACTTGCTTATCTGCGATTCAGGAGAGGCACCCTTATAATGTGGCTTTACAGCATTGGGGAGCGGGGCTGGTCAGAGGCACCCGCTAGGGGGGTGTGAAGGTGCTTGCACGCGGAAGCGGGCGGACTAGGTTTGGTGCGGCCAGTGTGGGGGTTGCCGTCACGCCTGCCTTCACGCCAGCCTAGAAGGCAACAGATACCTGTATTTACTCCAGTGGGGACTCCCTGCCCTCTAGGTGACACTACTACTACGACGGCGGACTAAGGTACGTTCACGGCAGCCTGCAGATCTCCCGTTGGCTGTCTCCCAACTACTGCCATTGAAAATGACTATAGATAAGCAGCAGGGCACCAAGTGGAGTACACTGGATCTCTATGCTGGGTCTGGGGCAAGGCGCCAGAGTCGACGAGCCAGGTCTCTACCGGCCCAGATAATGCTTCATTGATGGCAGCAATAACGCAGTCACATGAGGCGTTGGAGGCTACAATCGGAGCGGGGGGTCGGATGTTATGCTCATTCATCAAGATCTTTGCAAAGTGGTTGACAGAATAACAGTGGCTGAAACTCACATTTCAACCGCGGAATTGTTTGTAACTAATGTAGGGCTCTTGCCGTTTTCATATCTACAAGCTACAATTTTTCTTTTTTTTAATATTCTAAATGTTTGGGGTACTTACTCGCACACATTGACTTAATGAAGAGTGATGGTATTTGGACTAAACAAGCTATCTGTTGCATGGTTTGTATAAATATACTAAGTGACATTTATCATGCAAACAATTGGGCCTTACCTATTAAGTCAGAACCACAAAGCCAAAATGTTTACATCCCGCAAACAACTTGAAGATGCCTCTGTTAAAAATACAGATCAATTGTAACTAAACACATACAACGTTTTTTTCTGTCAGGCAAATGTATCTGGTAAGAACCTGTGCCTTATGACGTCTCATCTGGAGAGCACAAAGGAACATGCTAAGGAACGCTTAAAACAACTCAACATTGTGTTAAAGAAAATAAATGAAGCTCCTGAGTCTTCCACAGTCATATTTGCTGGGGATACCAATCTCCGAGATAAAGAGGTAAATGATGCCACTGTATTTGTTTATCAGTTTCACATACTTTGTTCACACTCTGTAAACATTAACTCAGGCAATAGCCCCCATAAAGTTGGTGCTGCAACTTCATTTCAACAACTGGGAAAAGATTAGTACTTTTGGTAAATATGGCCCCTTGTTGTCATTAACTCGTGCACATTTGAAAAGATCTGAGTATTATATATTAATGTTTTCCAAGGTCTTTAGCATACTGCTCTGATAGCACTCCAAAAAATAATTAGACACTGCCTTCACAAAATAGTTAGTTGGGGCAGTTGTAGGGTATTAGAGGAGCAAATACTTGTGGGGCATGTCCTGCAAACATACAAACAGACTATTAACATTTTGGTCTGAAGGACTAAACTTGCAACAAAATGTAAGAAATTATGATTGAGAGGTATGTTTTTGCATGGACCATAAGCTGCAGTGACCATAGGTTGCTCTAATAGAAAGGTCCCTGTTTAATGACAACTGCCAGTAAAAGAAGAGACTGAGTGGACACTGCCTTTAAGGCAATGCTCAACAATACTTTGCAGCATACAAGCATACAGGAACTACAACAAAGAGCCCAGTCTAGCATAGCTTTGCCAACAGAATGTGATAGCTCAGCAGAAGATGTTTCCATGTTGCAAGACAGAGATGTCTGAGATCTGTCCTCTTATGTTAGGATCATCAGCCAACCAGTGTCACATTAAGAGTCTCTTCTCGAATTGTACATCGTTTTACAGGAAGAACCAAAGGGGTAGTTCTATTCTATTGTTTTAATCATATTCCTGCTTTGATCAACATGGATAAGTTGGGGAACCAGTTTAGCCATCCTCCCTGCTAGAATGCAGACAAAAATCTTATCAGCAGGGAGATCGGTTGGTATGACTCTGCTTTCCCGGGGTCTCTGGCTGGTTTTAAAATTAAGACTATGCATGCTTCTTTCATTGCTTCTTGAACGTGTGTCTTCCCCATATAGACCATGTTAAACAGGTTCTCCCAAACTGGAAGGACTTCCTCTATTAACACCTTCGCTGCTAGGCCTTTTCCCCTCCTGTGCTAAGACTTTTTTGGGCTATTTGGGGTAGTGCGTGCATACCTTTTTGACCACATAAAGTATCCACACCAATTTTACGTCCTTTTCTTCCAACATCATGGGGGTTCTAAAGGTACCCAGGGTTTGTGGATTCCTTTGGAGGGGTCCCAGAAATTAGCCAAAATGCTGTAAAATATTTGTTTTTTTCAGAAAAATGGGAAAAACGGGCTGCAAATGAAAGCCTCTGGGTTTTTCCCTGAAAATGTTTTCAAAAAAGGGGTTGTGAGGCTGAAATCACCATTTTCCCAGCTTTTAGGGAATGACAGTCTTTTGTCAGAGAACCAACATTTTTTACACAGTTTTGGCATTTTTCTGTGCTTTCAACCTCCTTCCTGTTAATGGTAAAAATGAGTATGAAAGCAATAATGGATCCTGGAAAGCTATACATTTTAGAAAAGTAGACAAAATTCTAAATTCAGAAAGGGGTCATTTGTGTAGATTCATCAAGGTTTCTTTATAGAAACTAAGTTAAATATTAGAAAAATTGAAAATTAGTTGGAAAAAACAGCCTTTTGTGTCAACGTTTTCACCTGTAACTTCTTGTAACTATGACAGCTTTCACTGCCCCACCCGCTTTGTGGCTTTTTAATTTTAATATTGTATATCGTTACATCCGCTGGACCTTCCTAGTTGTTGCGATATATAGGACTTGTAGGTTCACCAAGAAGCAGACGAACCCAGAATCAAAAACTGAGTAGCAATTTGCAATGGCTTTTTATTATGTACCGGGTATATAGCAATTATTGTGCAAAAATGTATACATGGAAAAGTCGGTATGAAAGACACCTATGTATTTCTGAAATGGGTACAAATTATAGAGTTTAGAAACAGTACATATTTGCACATTTTCAAAATTGGGAATACTCATACTAGCATGAGAATTATTGGTCATTTTTCAAAATGACTTCTTTTTTACACAATGTCTTTCATTTGGAAGGCAGAAATGCATCAAAACTCAATAGGTAATAACAGTTGCTTTACAAATCTGAATTACCCTAAGTCTCCCGATAAAAATGGTACCTCACTTGTGTGGGTAGGCATAGTGTCCACGACCGGAAAGGGCTCAAAACCCAACGTGAACACACCACATTTTCGCAATGAAAATTTACCCTTTTTTTGCGAAGTGTGTAGCTGTCGTTTTTTAACCCTAACGCTGCCGGCACCTAGGGAAACCTAGCAAACCCATACATTTTGAAAACTAGACACCCAGAGGAATCCAGGATCGGGTGATTTGACTGCCTGCCACCAGATTCTGTTACCCTGAATCCCTTGCAAACCTAACAAATTGTCAAGTGAGCCAAATTTTCCCACATTTCTGTGGTGGAAAGTTTTCGAATCTGCGTGGATCCACACATTTCTACCCACCCTGCGTTCCCAAACGTCTTACAAGAAAAACGATACCTCAATTGTGTGGGTTGGCCTAGTGCCCGCAACAGGAAATGGCGCAAAACGCAACGTGGTCACACCTCAATCTCGCAGTGAAAAATTACCCTTTTTTGGCAAAGTGCATAGTTTTAGTTTCTGTACCCTAGCTCTGCCGGCACCTAGGGAAACCTAGCAAACCTATACATTTTTGTAGACTAGACACCCAGGGGAATCCAGGATGGGGTGACTTGACTGCCTCCCACCAGATTCTGTTACCCTGAATCCCTTGCAAACCTAAAAAATTGTACAAAAAAACAAATTTTTCCCACATTTCTGTGGTGGAAAGTTCTAGAATCTGCGTGGATCCACAAATTTCCACCCACCCCGCATTCCTCGAAGTCTTCTGAGAAAAATGGTAACTCACTTGTGTGGGTCGGCCTAGTGCCTGCGACAGGAAACGGCGCAAAACACAACGTGGTCGCACCTCAATTTCGCAGTGAAAAATGACCCTTTTTTTGCAAAGTGTCTAGCTGTTTTTGAACCCTAGCTCTGCCGGCACCTAGGGAAACCTAGCAAACCTATACATTTTAAAAAACTAGACACCCAGGGGAATCCAGGATGGGGTGACTTGACTGCCCGGCAATGTCAATGTTGCCTCAAAATTTTTTTTTGGGGCCCTTGCCTGTCGCGGGTACTTGGGCCTCCCACACAAGTGAGGTACCATTTTTATCGGGAGACCTGGGGGAACGCTGGGTGGTAGGAAATTTGTGTGAGCCCGGTGATGCCACACTTTCCCACACAAAAATGTGTGAAAAAACAGATTTTTTCATCTAAAATTGAGGTTTGCAAGGGATTCTGGGTAAGGGGACATTGGGGGATCCACGCAAGCCATACCTCCTTGGAAGCCCCTGGGTGTCTACTTTCCAGAAATGTGTGGGTTTGGTAGGTTTCCCTAGATGGCCATCGAACACTGGGCCATAAACCCAGGTGACCCCTCTTGCAAAAGCAGGTAGTTTTGAGATAGGCAATTTTGATGTTGTCTCACTACGTTTTGGGCCCTTGCCTGTCGCTGGTACTTGCGCCTCCCACACAAGTGAGGCACCAATTTTATTGGGAGGCCTGGGGGAACGCAGGGTGGTAGGAAATTTGTGTGAGCCTGGTGATGCCACACTTTCCCACACAAAAATGTGTGAAAAAACTGATTTTTTCAGCTAAAATTGAGGTTTGCAAGGGATTCTGGGTAAGAGGACTTTAGGGGATCCACGCATGCCATACCTCCTTGGAAGCCCCCGTGTGTCTACTTTTCAGAAAAGTGTGGGGTTGGTAGGTTTCCCTAGATGGCCGTCGAGAACACAGGGCCAAAAACCCAGGTGACCCCCCTTGCAAAACCAGGTGCTTTGAAGATAGGCAAATTTGATGTCGCCTCACTACGTTTTGGGCCCTTGGCTGTCGCAGGTACTTGGGCCTCCCACAGATGTGAGGCACCGTTTTTATCGGGAGACCTAGGGGAAGGCTGGGTGGTAGGAAACTTGTGTGAGCCCTGTGATGCCACACTTTCCCACACAAAAATGTGTGAAAAAACAGATTTTTTCAGCTAGAATCGAGGTTTGCAAGGGATTCTGGGTGGGGAAACGCAGGGGGAGCCATGCAAGTCATACCTCCCTGGAAGCCCCCTGCTGTCTAGTTTTCAGAAATGTTTGGGTTTAGTAGGTTTCCCTAGATGGCCGCCGAGTACGGGGCCAAAAACCCAGGTGACCCCCCTTGTAAAACCAGGTAGTTTGGATAGGCAAATGTGATGTCTCCTCACTACGTTTTGGGCCCTTGGCTGTCGCAGGTACTTGGGCCTCCCACACAAGTGAGGCACAATTTTTATCGGGAGACCTGGGGGAACGCTGGGTGGTAGGAAATTTGTGTGATGCCACACTTTCCCACACAAAAATGTGTGAGAAAAGTGATTTTTTTCAGCAAAAATCGAGCTTTGCAAGGGATTCTGGGTAAGGAAACGCTGGGGGATCCACACAGCCATACCTCCCTGGAAACCCCGGGAGTCTAGTTTTCAGAAATGTGTGGGTTTGGTAGGTTTCCTTAGATGGCCGCTGAGCACGGGGCCAAAAACCCAGGTGACCCCCCTAGCAAATGGGTGGCTCCTCCCCTGGACTACAGTGCGCATGGGCATCGGCTCCATCCCCAGATTGTTTTTTTCCGCCATTGGGTTCGGATGTGGTCTCGACGTCTTTCTGTCGAAACCGAGAAAAAACTTACTTTTAGCGGCCAAAAGGCCTCGATTTTTTGCGTCGGTATTGTTTGCGCACGGTCTCGAGTCTTCCGTCTCTTGGAGCCGGAATAAGCGGAGTTTTCTTTTGCTTTCTGGACTTTGAGGCCTTTCTCATCGCAACACGACTGCAAAACTTTTCGGACATGGAGCGGAGCCCGTTTAAGTACTGCCCGCTTTGTGGGTCCAAGTACCCACACATCGATCTACACCCCGTCTGTAACAAATGCCTTTCGCCTGACCACGACGACAGCAAGTGCAAGGCATGTGCACAGTTCCGCTCAAAGAAGACTCTCAAGCTTCGGCGCGCGGTGCGCATGGAAGCTAGACAAGCGGCCCCGGATCCGGAGAACATCTTCGGAGACCAGGAAGAAGAGGACCAGGGTCATCATCTTCAAATCTCCCCACCCGAGACGGAGGTCAAGGCGGATCCGGGAGACGACGACGGAGTCGTGGGTCAAGGCCTTGAATACGTCGACGAGGTAGGGGACGACGATGAGATTTATGGGGCCGCGGCAGATAGCTCGGGGGACGAGCTCTGCCCCGAAGGTTACGAGGATACCGACCGGGTCACGGGATCGCCTGTTGGCCTTACCCAAGACCCGTTGCCGCAAGCCACGGCCCCGCCTTCTGGCCCGGCCACGGACTTACTTGCCGAGCAGATTGTTTCGAAACCGAAACCAAAACCATCGGGATCGACAACACCTAAGATGGCCGACCCGAAAACGAAACCGAAACTTAAGGACTCGAGTGTCCCTAAGATGGCTGCCGTACCGGCAGAAACGACTGTGCCCGCTACTCCATCGACTCCGTCGACCTCCGGTCCGCAGAAGTCGAAAAAGTCCGTCGATTCCGCCGCTGCAAAATCGAAATCGACGCCAGAGGAGGGGTCCTCTAAGAAAGATGGTCGGCACGGATCGACAGCTGCGCCGCCGTCCAAGCACGCCAAAGCCAGCTCCAAGGAGGCTACGCAGGCGCACGGATCGAAGACTGGCACGTCGACGCCCCGGTCCCAGGAATCGGGGTCGGTGACGACGGGATCCGCGCCCAAAGCGCACAAGGCCCACAAAGACGTCGGATCCGAGGGAAAGATCAGAACATCCTCGACGGCGCCAAAACAAACTGTGAGTGAGACATCCCTCATCGCCGAATCACTAAAGCGAATCAGGGAGAAGGCCTCTGCTCCGTCGGCTCCGATACCATCGCCGCAGCCGCAAAAGGACAATCCAGCAAAACCTTCTGGGAAACTTCTCTTTATTTTGCCGCCGAAGGAGGCGCCGAAGGCCTTTTCCACCAAATCGGCACCGAAACAGGTGATTTCTTCACCGGCTGGCCCTCTTCCACGTCGGGTACTCGACTCTGAAGAAGATTCAGAGCATTTCATCGACGCTGACACAGGAAAACTGACCCTCTATAAGAGGAAAATCACTTCGGAGTCAGTGGACTCATATGTCATCCCACTGAAGAAGAAGAAGGTGCCCCTTGATGCTTCAGGCCTCATGGAACCTATCCAGCCTCCTCCGAGACGGAGCCCTACTCCCTCACCAGAACACTCTGCGGGTGAGGGGTATGATGAGGACGAGCAATACAATTTCCCTATCAATGAACCTGATGCACAACAGGATTCATATGATGACACTGGTGACCAAAGCGCCCAAAGTGTGGGGCAGGACCCGCAGCTCTTTAATGCACGTGCATCCCCAACTGAGGATTCAGCAGGTTTTCATGCACTACTCGAAAGGGCAGCAGCCAATCATGATGTGGACATGCATGCGGACCCGGTTGAGGAAGACTTCCTTTTCGACACATTTTCAGTCTCTGAAAGGACAGTAAAGACTCTGCCTATGCTTAAAGGAGTCCTCAAGCATGCTGGGGACATATTTAAGGAGCCTACAAGAGCAAGAGTGGTCAATCCACGTATTGAAAAAAAGTACAGACCTGCACCTGCAGACCCCGCATACATTCGGGGACAGTTGCCACTGGACTCTCTTGTGGTCGCCAATGCCAGGAAACGTGCCAACTCCCAAACCACGGGTGAAGCTCCTCCCCCGGATAAGGAGTCTAAAGTGCTAGAGGCAGGGGGCAAAAGAGTAGCTGCGCAGGCATCAAACTTTTGGCGCATTGCCAATACACAGGCACTCTTAGCGCGTTACGATAGGGCGCACTACGACACCCTAGAACAGATTATACAACACCTGCCTCCACAGTTCCAAGAAGGCACTAAACTGCTTATTGAGGAAGGGAAGCTAATCTCAAACGCAGCTATCAAGTGTGCCCTTGACGCAGCAGACACAGCTGCTAGAGCTATCAACACTAGCGTTATGCTGAGACGACAGGCGTGGCTACGCATCTCAGGGTTTAAACAGGATATTCAGACAACCATTCTTAATCAGCCAGTCAATCCTGATAGTCTGTTTGGTCCAGATGTTGACACCACCCTAGAGAAAATAAAAAAGGACACAGAGACTGCTAAGTCCATGGGGGCCCTACAGTCACAACAGTTTCGTGGCAGCAATTTTCGTCGCTCAGGTGCACGTGGAGTCACCAGAGGACAAATGGGTCAACAATCTCAGTTCTCAAAAGGTGGAGCACAATCCTCGTTCACGAAACAGAACAAGGGAGGTTACAGAAACAACAGCAACAGAGGTCGCGGCAGAGGAAACAACAGCTCCCGCTCCTCTACCCCAAGCAAACAGTGACTCTCTGTCACTGCCCCCCGACCACTTAACACCCGTCGGGGGGAGACTGCAGCAGTTCCTGCCCGTCTGGAAAAACATCACCACAGACAGGTGGGTGCGACAACTAATCCAGTATGGTTATTGCCTAGAGTTGAAATCCACTCCACCCAACATCCCGCCAAGGCAAAGACCTATGTCCGCAGAGCACTTGCTCTTATTGCAGCAGGAGGTAGTGGTGATGCTGCAAAAAGGCGCAATCGAGCTCGTGCCGGTGGGAGAAGAAGGTACAGGGGTGTATTCCCTGTACTTCCTTATTCCGAAGAAGGACGGATCTCTCAGACCCATTCTAGATCTACGTCCCCTCAACCTGTACATACTATCAGAACATTTCCACATGCTCACTCTCCAACAGATTCTTCCCTTGCTGAACCAAGGGGACTTCTTAGCAACCTTAGATCTCAAGGATGCTTATTTCCACATTCCACTACACCCGTCCCACAGGAAATACCTCAGGTTCACTATTCAAGGCAAGCATTACCAGTTCAAGGTGCTACCCTTCGGAGTCACCACAGCCCCAAGGGTGTTTACCAAGTGTCTGGCGACAGTAGCAGCGCACCTCAGGAGGCAGAACATCCATGTCTACCCCTACCTAGACGACTGGCTCGTGCAAGCCAAGTCGGAGCAACAGTGCGCCGCGGACATGTCGGCTACAATTCACCTTCTTCACAATCTGGGTTTCTCGCTGAACTACCCAAAGTCGCATCTACAACCAGCACATGTCCGGCAGTTCCTAGGTGCGACGATCAACACCCTGACGGCCATGGCTCAGCCAAACCAAGTCAGGATAGACAGCATGCAGTCTCTAATCCAGAAGTTCAGACCACAACACTCGCTTCCAGCGAGAGTGTTCATGCAGTTGATAGGCATGATGGCCTCCTGCATCTTCATAGTCCCTCACGCACGGTTACATATGCGCCCGCTCCAGGAGTGCTTAGCGAATCAGTGGACACAGGCTCAGGGGCAATTGACAGACCTAGTGTTGGTTACCAGTCGGGCATACGACTCTCTGCATTGGTGGACTCCACACAACCTTTGCAAGGGCCGACTGTTCCAAGAGCCTGTGCCGCAGATTACCCTGACAACGGACGCATCTCTCCAGGGATGGGGAGCTCATCTGCTCAATTACACAGTGCAGGGACTATGGACGACGCAGCAACAAAAGATGCACATCAACTATCTGGAACTGATGGCAATCTTCATGGCGATCAAGTCCTTCATTGTACATCTGTGCAACAAGGTAGTGTTAGTCCGGACGGACAACATGACCGCGATGTACTACATTCAAAAGCAGGGAGGCACCCACTCGCCACAGCTGTCTCATCTGGCTCAGAGCATGTGGAAGTGGGCCATTCAGAGGAACATTTTCCTCATGGCAGAACACCTCCCAGGGAAGGACAACCAGATGGCGGATCTGCTCAGCAGGTACAGCCATCAAATGCACGAGTGGGAGATACACCCATCTGTCCTCCACCCGTACTTCCAGCAGTGGGGTCATCCGGAGATAGACCTGTTTGCCACAAAAGAAAACGCAAAATGCCAACACTTTGCCGCCAGGTTCCCTCACCCACAGTCGCAGGGGAATGCGATATGGATGAACTGGTCAGGCAAATTTGCGTACGCTTTTCCGCCAGCCCCTCTGATACCGCTGGTCGCAAGAAAGCTAAGGCAGCACGCGATGACTCTCATCCTAGTTGCTCCAACGTGGGCGCGCCAAGCATGGTACACCACGTTCCTCGAACTATCAGTGGTGCCGCATCAAAGACTGCGCCTCACGCCCAGTCTTTTAACGCAGAACCATGGAGAAATTCAGCATCCAGATCCGCAACAGCTCAACCTGGCGATCTGGCTCCTGAAGTCCTAGAGTTTGGATACCTTAACCTACCTCCAGAATGCATGGACATCATCAAGGAGGCAAGGAAGCCAACTACCAGAGCATGCTATGCTGCGAAATGGAAGTGTTTTGTCATTTACTGTACTGCCAATGACATCAACCCGCTAGATGCATCTATCCCTGACATCATTTGCTATCTGTTGCATCTTTACAAGTGCAATCTAGCGTACACTTCCATTCGGATACATCTATCCGCCATAGCGGCTTACCTTCAGAACAGGCAGCACCTCTCTGTCTTCAGAGTGCCTGCCATTCAAGCCTTTCTTGAAGGCCTGAAACGAGTCATTCCCCCAAGAACACCACCAGCTCCGGTGTGGAACCTCAATGTGGTCCTCACCAGACTGATGGGACCACCTTTTGAGCCACTGCACTCGTGTGAACTCCAGTTCCTAACGTGGAAAGTGGCTTTCCTAATAGCTATTACGTCACTGAGGCGTGTTAGTGAGCTACAAGCGCTCACAATCCAAGAGCCATTCATTCAGATTCATCCAAATAGGGTAGTGCTACGCACTAACCCCAAATTCCTTCCGAAGGTGGTGTCACAGTTTCATCTCAACCAAACTATTGACTTGCCAGCATTCTTTCAAAACCCACAAACGGTGGCGGAAAGAATGCTCCATACCTTAGATGTACGGAGGGCGTTGATGTACTACATAGGCAGGACACAACCCTTTAGAAAGACAAAACAACTCTTTGTTGCCTTCGCACCACAACACAAAGGCAACCCTATTTCCAAAGCAGGAATAGCCAGGTGGATTGTTAAGTGCATCCAGATATGTTATCAAAAGGCCAAGCGCACTTTAACGATACCCCCAAGGGCGCACTCCACACGCAAATTGGGGGCATCCATGGCTTTCCTAGGGAACATTCCTTTAGAGGATATTTGCAGAGCAGCCACGTGGGTTACACCACATACCTTTACAAAACACTACTGTGTTGATGTACATTCCAAGCAGCAAACTGCTGTAGGACAGGCTGTTCTCAAAACACTTTTTCAGGTTTCTGCAGCTGGCACAGGCAACCGCCGCTGATGGAGGGACTGCTATGTATTCTATGCTAAGATATGAATTTAGCAGCCCACATGCCTCGAACTGAATATGCTACTTACCAGTATGCATCTGTTCTTGGCATGTAGGGCTGCTAACATTCATATCGCCCGCCCTCCTCCCCGGTGCCTGTCGCAGCTGCAGATAGACTATTGTATTTATTCATTAGCATGGACATCCTTTACACTTTTCACTCCATCTTCTGCCACAATGGCGAAAAACAATCTGGGGATGGAGCCGATGCCCATGCGCACTGTAGTCCAGGGGAGGAGCCACCCATCTCAGGATACTTCGAAGACTCTTCCAGGACAACAATGTGCGATCATCCGGACCCAACACTAGGCGGCGATCTAATGCTAAGATATGAATGTTAGCAGCCCTACATGCCAAGAACAGATGCATACTGGTAAGTAGCATATTCATTCTGCAGCATGGGAATTTTGGCACAATATTGCAAGGAAAATATGACAGACATTGTGAGGTTTGCAGGACATTGTGGATAAAATAACGTGTTAGAATTCACCAGAGAGACATCACCATGTACTCCCATTTGGTAGGTTATTCTTAGGTGGAATGTACACCTTGGCAGAGAGACTAAAAAGACAAAGATTCCTGCACAGCCATCTATTCCTCAAGCACACACACATACTGGTTGGATTTGGCACGAGGGCGAGTGATGGTTCAGTATATAACATTTTATTAAGAAGATATTTCACAAAAATGAAATGCACTGTCAATTAAATGGACAAAAAAAAAAAACCAGTGACTCCCAGCTCGTGAGCTGTAAAGCCACTGCAAGGCCCCAACCGCTTTACAGGCCATTCACACACCTTTCATACTTGATACACAGAAGACCATTCACACCACCAGGCACGAAAGCACACATCACAACATTCATAAAAAGGGACAAGGGGCACCCTGCTTTAAAAATACAAAAAAGACAAATATTACTGCACAGCCATCTATTCCTCAAACACACAGACATACTGGTTGGATTTGGCACGAGGGTGAGTGATGGTTCAGTAAATACAATTGTTTTAGCAAGTGATTTCACAAAAATGAAATGCACTGTTAATAATTGAAAGGACGAGAAACTGAACCATTGACTCACAGCTCGTGAGCTGTAAAGCCACGACAATTCGCCAACCTCTTTACAGGCCATTCATACACATTTCATACATGTGACACATACAAAACATTCACACCGCCAGCCGCGGGCCCATCACATTACAACACTTCCACCAGCAGACAGCGGCATTCAAGGGCCCATCACTTTTACACGCCCACATTTCTGACACAGCAACTACACAAACTGATGGATTGCATGGATTGGCGCTCAGCTAGCAGTGTGTGTAGTGACCAGCATCAAGTCACTACTCACACACCGCCAGCCGAGTGCCAGTCCACGCACACCGCCAGCCAAGCACCAGTCCACGCACACCGCCAGCCAAACGCCAGTCCACGCACACTGCCAGCCAAACGCCAATCCACGCACACTACCTGCCAAGTGCCAGTACAAACACACTGCCAGCGAAGAGTCAGTACAAACACACCACCAGCCAAGTGCCAGTCCACGCACACCGCCAGCCAAGCACCAGTCCACGCACACCACCAGCCAAGCACCAATCCAAACACACCGCCAGCCAAATGCCAGACCACACACACCGCCAGCCAAGCACCAGTCCATGCACACCGCCAGCCAAACACCAGTTCACGCACACTGCCAGCCAAGCGCCAATCCACGCACACTGCCAGCCAAGAGCCAGTACAAACACACCGCCAGCCAAGCGTCAGTCCACGCACACCGCCAGCCAAGCACCAGTCCAGGCACACCGCCAACCAAGCACCATTCCCAACACACCGCCAGCCATGCACCAGACCACGCACACTGCCAGACAATCGCCACTCCATGCAAACTGCCATCACATTTAGGATTTTTTTAATATAAATAAGAAAACACAAACAAATTGCAAATTGATACAAATCTACTAACACAACAACTAAAACTAAATACACTACACAAATGCCAACCTTGAAACTGAACTCAAATTATTAAACAATAGAGGCCAGGCAGTTCACTTTACCACTCATGGATGCTCCCAAAAAATTATTTTGTGTGTGGTACATTCTAAAACAAGCAGGCACGCACAGCCCAGGGTTAGAAGGAAACTCGGGGCAGTACATGCGAACCTCCTTCTGCATACCTCTTCGCCAACAGACTCTACATCTCCTACTGGGAAAGTCTTTTGAGGATGTAGGGTGAATGTGATCAGGAAAGTGGCGATCTTTCAATCTAGCAACATCCACTACCACTCCAACTCTTGGAACACTTGCCTGTTCCACTAAAACAAGGCTGCCTATTACAGACTCCTGAAACTTTACAAAAGTCATCTTTGACTCTGGACAAGATTCCTGGAACACAACAAAAGCATAAAAGTTGCCAAGTGGAAAAGATGGATAGCCAACTTCTTGTACCAAATGTAAGCCTTACGAAGAGCAGCATAAGGTTCCAACCTCTGATCTACTCTGTCAACACCACCCATGTGCCTATTATAGTCTAAAATGCACACAGGTTTGCGCACTTCAACAACTTCACCCCAAACAGTCACCAGTTCAGTGCTTTCATCATGGATGGTAGTCAACATGTAGACATCTCTCCTGTCTTAAAACTTCTCAGCTAGAAGCTCCTCGCAACGCAATGCACTGCACTGTCCCCGGACAAGCTTTTGACAAACAAGTTCTTTTGGGAAACCTTTACGGTTACAGCCGATTGTTCCACAAGCAACAGTGTCCACTTTGGCCAATTCCCTGAACAACTGCACACCAGTGTAGAAGTTATCTATATATGAATGGTGACCTTTGTTAAATAATCCTCTACCAAGTTCCCACACAATTTTCTCAGTCACTCCAAAAGTGGACGCACAACCAGGGGTGTTAATCCTGGATTCCTTACCAGTGTACACCCTGAAATTAGAGACATATTCAGTCCGACTGTCACACAGCATATACAGCTTAATTTCATAGCGTGCCCTCTTACTAGGAATGTATTTCCTAAAAACCAAGCGGCCTTTGAACAACACCAAAGACTCATCCACTGCAATTTCTTTCCCTGGAGCATAGATCTCAGAAAATCGATCAACAAAGTGATCAATGACAGGCCAAATCTTGAAAAGACGGTCACAATCAGGGTGATCTCGTGGCAAAGCTAAACCATTATCGACAAAATGCATCATACGAAGCAGAAGCAAATACCTATCACGACTCATGACTGCCGGAAATATAGCAGTTGCCATCAAGGGACTAGTAGACCAATATGAAGCCATTGATGGCTTCCTTAGCAAGCCCATCAAAAAGTTGAACCCAAGAACTTCTTCAGCTCTTCTAGATTTGTGCGAGTCCACCGGATAGCTCTAGAGTGGTGTTTAAGGCTGGCACAGTTGTCCCTCAAAAACTGTTCGGCATACAAATTAGTCTGCTCATCAATTTCTGCCAAAAACACATCATCCATAAACAACAGAATAAAATCTATCGGCAAACAGTTTTCAGTGTTCACCCTACACCCTGGAACACCAGTAAAGTCTGGCAATGCCGGCTGCACCATGCCTGGGGCAACCCAGAGGTCAGCACTTTCAACCGGGAGCTTTGCAGCCCCAGGCTGCCGCCCAGCTGCCTCTTGACTCACGATACCAACGGGAAGTCTTGCAGCCACAGGCTGCAACCCAGATGCCTCTTGTCTCACTATACCAACGGGAAGTCTTGCAGCACCAGGCTGCAGCCCAGATGCCTCTTGTCTCACTATACCAACAGGAAGTCTTGCAGCCCCAGACTGAAGCCCAGATGCCTCTTGCCGCACTATCGGCACATCAATGTCCTCCTCTAACACAGGCACTTCATCTGCACCAAGAGTAGCTTCATCATCGGATGATGCCATGTGGAGGGAAAACTCACTGCCTGAATCTTCCCCTCCCACCTCTGCCTCAGAATCAGAGTCAGGCACTGGACCATTGTCAGAGGAAGAATCAAAAAGCATTTCAACAACCTGCTGAGCTGTAATCCGGCGGCTAGCCATTATCCTTACTAATAAAGGAGACTGCACAAACAAGTCAACAACCAACACTGTGCAAAGTAAGTAAAACAATGTGTGCCTTTATCGCAAAGATCTGTATACTCAAAAACTATACAATTCACTTACAAGGGACAGCTACACTCACCAGCACCTACTCTGAAAAGACACAGCAAATAGTCAACGATATCCCACTAGAAAGAAGAAAAAAAACAATTAATCTACAGAAAACAAAATACACAACAAGCCAAATGCAAAACATTTTTTAGACACTCAAAAACATAAAACCAAACATACTGGTATTATTACACACTTTGCAAAAAACACATTACATTGTAATTGTACAAAAAAAGCCTCTTACCAAACACATGCAACTACACAACCCGCAGAACCACCAGTAACGAAACCGCAACCTGCAACAGATTAAAGAGCAAAAGCCTTGAACTAGAACAAAAAAGGGGGAAATAAAACATTACAATTCACAAGAAATAAAAACAATACACAATATAACAGGCTATGTCACTACACAAATGGGGGTAGAAATGCCAAATAAACGGGCTGAATACACATAAACAAATATATGTCCCCTGGAATCAACCAATTTATTTATTTTTAAATCCCTGGCACTAGTGGGCTTTTCTGCCCCCCCCCAACCCCCGGGCCAGAAATGCCAAAAATATAGGTAATCTGTCCCCAAGGGGGTGGGGCAGAAAAGTCTTACAAATGAATTCTGCCCATAAGGAAGCGACCCTTGTCCAAGGGGTCGCTTCCATTTCAAATTTAAAACACTCCTTGGTGTCTAGTGGGGTTTTCTGCCCCCAGGGGGCCAAATAAACAAACCGATCTGCCCCCGGGGTGGGGGCAGAATATACTTAAAAACAAATATGGCCCATGGAAGCGAGGGGTCGCTTCCAATTTTTAAAAAAACAATTCCCTGGCTCTAGTGGGCTTTTCTGCCCCCCCTAGGGCCAGAAACGCCAAAATGTCAGGCTATCAGTCCCCAGGGGGGCAGAATATAATTTTAAAATAAATTGCCCCCCCTGGAAGCGACCCTTGCCCAAGGGTTCGCTTCCATTTAAAAAAAAAAAAGAATTCCCTGGTGTCTAGTGGGGTTTTCTGCCCCCCTGGGGGCAGAAAGGCCAAACAAATAAACCAATCTGCCCCCGGAAGGGGCAGAATCAACTTATTAACAATTTAGGGCCCAAGGAAGGGATCCTTGCCCAAGGGGTCGCTTCCGATTTTGATAAATAAATAATCCCTGGTTCTAGTGGGCTTTTCTGCCCCCCCGATTCTGGACCCTGAATTAATTTATGCCCCCAAGGAAGCGACCCTTGCCCAAGGGGTTGCTTCCTTTTCTCTAAAAAAAACATCCCTGGTGTCTAGTGGGGGCATTCCTGGTGCACGATCGTGACGCTGTGCGCGATCGTGCACCAGGAATGCCCTGCATTGGGACATCAGGGGAGAGGAAACACTGTTTCCTCCCCCCCGATGCCTCAAGGCACAAAGAAATGCCGCCCCCCGGCCCCACTGGAGGCCCAAACCTACCTCCTCTCCCTGGACGTGCTGGAAACAAATAGTTTCCAGCGCGTCCAGCTCTTCCTGATAACGTCTGCGCGCGCTGTGCGCGCTGACGTCATGGAGAAGCTTGGGGGGGTTCGGGGTGGCAACGGAAACTCTTCCGCTGCCATCCCTGTTTGTGGGGGCAAGATCGATGCCCCAGGGGGAGCGCCAGCGCTCCCCCCAGGGGCTGTGCTCATGACAGAGCGGTTCCGTCATCAGCACAGCCCAACCAGTGCTGATGACTGAACCGCTCCGTCATCAGCATAGAAGGGGTTCATAATTAATAAACTTCTGAGGGGATGGTATCCAAGCCAGCAGCCTTCCCATTCTTAGTTCTCTTAATTGCCCCCCTGATCTTTTCCTGGGTAATTGGAGCTTCCATCGTCTTTTCCCCTTCATCAGTCAATACAGGGACACCAATTGCCCTCAGCCAATCTTTAAACTGTAGGGGTTCGAAGATAGTGTCTTCCCTATAAAGCTGTGAGAAGAGTGCGACTACGTCATTCTGCATTCCTTTCCAGTTGTCAAACGCCTCCCGTGAGGGCCTCCTCGGCTCATTAATCTCATTTCTGATTCTTTCGAACCTGGCCTTCCTCATGTTCGCTGCCTGCCACCTTGCCTTACATTTTTACTCCAACCTGATTTTATAATTCAATTGGGCCTCTTCTAATCTTCTTACCAGCCCCTCCCTTTCTTCTCCCGCACTTAAAGATAGCAAAGCTGCCTCAAGGTTACCCACTTCTTTTTCTATACTTACTAATTCAGCCCTCTCTTCTCTGCCTTTAGCACATCCAAGACTTTAAAAAAACGTATATATGCTTTAAAAGCATCCCACACTATTTCAGGGGAGGCAGTGTCTTTATTGATCATAAAGTAATAAAGTATTCAGATGCACAACCTCCTCATCTAAGAGAAGGGCGTGTTTTATTGTCCAACTCCTGTTGGGCTGCAGTCCTGGGGCTTGTAATGTCATAATAACTGCTGAGTGATCTGAAATAAGGGCTGGGTGGTGTATAATCTTTTCAATATTGGACCCTAAACATCTTTCACCCAGAAAATAGTCCAATCTAGAAAAGTGGCGATATTTTTTAGTGTAATAGGTATAACCTCTCGCCTTCCCACTCAGATGCCTCCAAGCATCTACTAACCCAAGATCCTGCATCAAGCTTTTCAAGGCATGTCTCGTTCTAGGCACCAGGGCACTATCCCTCCGTGTAGATCGGTCCAGTACAGGATCTAACAGGATATTAAAATCCCCCCTACAATCACTGGGGCTGATATATCAACTAATCTCAGTTGCAACTCTATAATGTACTGTGGGTCATCCTCAATAGGTCCATAGAAAACGACACATATAAACTCACTATCTGCCCATTTCATACCCGCTAAGACCCATCTGCCGGAGCTATCCGTACTTGACAACTTAAGCTCAATCCCACTGCCTCTTCTAATTAAAATTGCGACAACCTTGCAGCATTGTGCTTGGTCGGAGACTACAAAATTCTGAACCCAACCACACCTGCCAAACAAATCCTTACTCTCACTTGCTGGAAAATATTTCTCCTGTAAAACCATGATTTGCGTCTGACTTTCTTCCATATACCTCAGCACTACCCTCTGTCTGGGCTTTGACTTAAGACTGTTCACATTCCATGTGAGCATATCAATGTTGGCCATTATACTTCCTCTCAAGTTCCACTTTCTGCTTCATCACTGGCTCAATAAAACTCTCCTGACTGAATGATTCTGAAGACTTTTTTTGTTTTTTAACCCACTGCTCCCCATCCGTGCTCCTACCCCTCCACCACCACCCCGCCCCACCCCCCTGAACCTACCCAGGGGTACCCTGCCTTTCTTTTTTGGCATAAAAATTCCTAATGGGCAGACTATTTAAGGGAACTTCAGCTAGTACTAGATAAGGAGAGAGCATACTTTCAGATTTAGCCGGAACTAAATTACGATAATCATCTGTTAATCACTTAGCCATGTCTTGCCTCTTTTTTATAGTATCCATTAGTGACTCAACATCTTCAAGTGAGCAGAAATTGTACATTTGATTGTCCCACATTATACGTAGCATTGCAGGGAATTTTAGTTGAACCTTTACTCCAAGCTTCTGTAGCTCCTCCATCTTGTTTCCTAGCTCACATTCCCTCTGTTCTGTGGATTTACATAAATGTGACCTGATTATGAATGAGTAGCTATTTACTGAATACAGACCATTTTTAGGGCCTGCTAAGGATTTCCTCTTTGATAGTACAAGAGAGAAAATTTACGAGGATCTTCCTGGGTTTAACTCTTAAGGGGTTGCGGCGGAAGGGCTCTCTATGCACTCTTTGGATGTTCTGCTCAAAGTTTATATCTTCCTTACTTATCCATGTTGATCAAAAAGGATTCATCCCTGGGAGGCAGATCCACAAATTGACCCAGCAATTAATTGGTAGCATAGATCTGGCCACATCAAGGTTGGTACCCCTGGTGGTAGTTACATTGGATGCCACCAAGGCTTTCAATCGTGTTTATTGGGGCTATTTATGGGAAGTACTGGAGGTTATGGGGTTTGGGCCACGCTTTATAACAACACTAAAAGCTTTATATGATCGTACAACAGCTAGGATTCTCTCACTACGAGTTCCCCTGATTTTTAGGGGATCGCGGCAGTGGTGCCCCATCTCACTATTAGTGGTTGATATTTATATCGAACCATTCACCCAGTGCTACGGCAGGATGATCAGGTAATTGCTTTCAGTGCAGGTACATTAAAAAAAGAAAATTTCATTATATGCGGATGATCTTGTAATCTTTACGGAAGATCCAGTTCTAACTATTCCCAGGGTGGAGGTTGTAGCTAAAGAGTTTGGGGCACCATCCAATTATTTGGTCAACAATGCGAAAACCGGGGGGGGGGTCGTGGCCTAGCCGCCTAAGATGTCGGACAGATCTCTCTGAAGCTCCCGCAGCCGGCCAACCTCAAAGGCCTACCACGGGAATTCCCATGAAGTAACAGCAGTTTCGCGGACGGATATCGCCATCGGAACCCCCAGAGCGGGATCGGCGGCGGTCACAGCTGCAAACGGCGGCCCAGGATGGGCCTGGGACGCCACAATCGCTGCCCATGAGTTCCCCTGCAAAATGGCAGCCACATGGTGCATCGGCAGCCCTGGTGGGCCCAGCCCACTGACGAGTGCGCGGTGACCGGGCGGCGCTGCTGTGGCACCAATGTGTGCAAGTAGACCGACGGAGGAGGGCCCGGCCATGAAGTGACAGGGAGCTGCCGAGCGAGCACAGTGGGATCGAGAGCTGCGGAGTGGGGTTGGCCGTGGAGCGGGAGAAGCCCATCCCCCCCGCCGAGGAAGTCCTCGACCTGCCCGACCCTCTCTGAAAGAAGCGCAACCGCCGGAGACACACAGACTGCCACCCCTAGCGAGGACGTGTCTAGCCACGGGGAACAGCGCCGGTGCACAGACTCCACCTGCACCCTAAGAGACAGCCATTGACCCGAGAGGCGGACGAGGCACTCCCCTGGGTCGGGGACAACGGACCCCCGGCGAGACACCCGACGTGAGCACCAGATGAGGGGCCGCACTGCAGGGGGAGTTGAGCGGGCGCCGGACGCACTACTAACCCGGAGGCCCGGCATATCTAGGGCAGCCTTCGCGGCCGGGGCGCCCCCTCCCCCCACGGGTGCAGCCCCGTGCGTCCACGCTTCTCTGGGCCACCAGGCCATTGTCGACAGGACACTCGCCCCCCCCCCCCAACATCAGCGCGGGGCCCGGGAACCGCCCAGAGGGGGCCTGGACAGTGCCTTCTGGCCCCCCCCACAAGAAACGTACATATTAATACGCGGGGTCACCGCCAAAAGCCACCTGACTGGGAACAACAGGCCGAGGGAGGACGAAGGGACCGGGAAATAGTGATCACCCCCGTCGGGTCCTCGAGGCCGCCACTACCGCCACCCATCCACAGAGGCGGAACATCACTAGCTCAACGGAGCTCAGAGCGCCCCCTCTCCCTCCGGCTGCTGGACCACAACACCTGGAATCAGGGGTGAAGTCGAGTAATAGCGTGAAGGACTTGGACAACAACATTCAGGTGCTCGGCTCCTACAAGTGACTACCGCCCCAGCAACATCACCCGAGGACCCCCTCACCTGCCGTGATGGGTCGCCGGACAGCGTCAACTGTGCCAGTCACGGACACCCAGAAATCACAAGGCCAAGCACCAACCCAGACAGCGCAACGCAACGAACAGGACGCAAGAGATCCCACACCTAGAAAACTGGACCCGGTGCTCGCAGCAATAGAAAACTCCAGGGTGACTATGGAACAGAAATTCGATTCCTTGGCTACGGACCTCAATCTACTCCGAGATGACCACAGGAAATTGTCGGATAAAGTGTCTCAGGGGGAGCAGAAGCTCCACACGCTGCACCCGCAGGTGAAACAACACCACAGCGACATCGCTGACCTCAGAGGAAGACTCAAGACCCTAGAAAGCAAAACGGACGACTTGGAAGGGCACTCTCGCAGGAGTAACATCCGCGTCATGAACTTACCGGAGGGGGCGGAGGGGACCGACCCCATACAGTTCATCACTGACTGGATCAACACCTTCACACCATCCACGGATCTGACCCCCTTCTTCTCTGTGGAAAGGGCGCATAGAGTCTCGGCACGCAAACCGAAGCCGGGTCTACCCCCAAGACCATTCCTGATGAAACTCCTCCACTACCGAGACAGGGATACGATCCTAAGAGCGGCCAGGACACACGGCAGAATACAGGTGGAGGAAAAACAAGTCATGCTCTTCCCTGACTACTCCCGGGCAGTGCAACAACAGAGGGCCACGTTCCAGGGGGTAAAAAGAGCACTCCGGCTTAAGAACATCCAATGTGCCCTTCTATTTCCAGCCAAACTCAAAATAATCCACGACGGCACCACCCACTTCTTCACGGACCCGAGAGCCGCAGATTCCTGGGTAGAGCAGCACACGCAGCCCCGCACAACACCGGCGAGCTCACAAAGCAATCCACAGTTGCGGCGGCCGCGTGGCCAGAGGCGCAGAATCACCTTTACGCAACTCAGTACCCATTCCACCCCGCCCGGGAAAGGCTCCCTGGACCTCACCCAGATCATTACGGAACGCAGAAAAGCACTCAAGGTGGTGGCTGCGCTGGGCCCACCGGAGGAAGCGTCAGACGTTGACAATGGCCCACACTTGTTTAGCTCAGAAGAAGAAACTAGCGACGCTCGGGTCTCCCGCGAAGGGTCGCAAACACCCCCAAGGGTGACACCCCAGACCTCGGACTTGCTGATGTAACAAAAGATGGGTGCATGGACAACTCACACCAAGACGACCAAATCCGTGACAATCCACTCCCATAGGCCCAAGGCGGCTCAGGATAAAAGGAATGAGGTCAGATCTATGGACAGAACCAGAGGAGCAACCGGATTGACCTCGCACGCTTCCGGCAACTTCCAGCAGCACTCAAGTTACCTATGGAGACACTTACGAACTCCCATTCACTTTGGTGGTGGAGCCGGCTGCGCCAGAGAGGGAACCGGGTCATCGTCTCCCCTGCAATAGACTAACAAACCTACATGTTTTGCAGTTTGGACGTATTGCCCCGTGCAATAGGTCCCCTTTGTTGGGATTGTTTCCCGAAGTTGAACTTTGTTCCCCCCAATGGTTATAATTTTCCTAGTGACAGTACCCCTTATGGCAATAGCGGTGCGGAGTCTAAGTGGGGACCTTCGGGCGGTGGGAAACGGGGAGACCGGGGCGGGGGAGTCGGGGATGGAAGAAGGACCCGAGGGGCCCACAAGCTCCGTACAAGACACAACTATAGTATGACACCCACGTCACTACACTCAGATCTTAAAATCATAACATTGAATGTTAGAGGAATGCACACTGCCGCTAAGCGATATTCCATATATGCATACATAAAACGACAACAGGCGCAAGTGGCCCTCCTACAGGAGACCCACCTGACAAACCTAGAGGTAGGCCGTCTCCAACGAAAGTGGCGAGGCATCATCTGTGCCACAAAATACTCGGCCTTCGCGAGAGGGGCACTTGTGTGGATTAGACCTGGAGTGCCCTTCAAGGAACACACCTGTTTAGTGGACAATAGTGGTCGCTATGCCTTCATTAGTGGCCTACTAGAGGGTCAACCGATCCTACTAGGTAGCATCTACGCCCCAAACATGGAGCAAGATCGATATTGGGAAGAGCTGACTGGAATCTTGGCCCGCTACACTGCGATCCCTTGGCTACTGGGAGGGGACTACAATTGTGTGTTGGACCTACTCCTTGACAGATCACCCCCCGCCCCCCCCCCCCCGGAGCTCCCCAGCACACAAACAAACTGAAGGTTTCCGCAACTGGGTGGGGCGCTGGGCACTGATTGACATTTGGAGGTCGCGGCACCCAACGACCAGATTATACTCATTCCACTCCATTCCGCACGACCTTAGGGTGCGCTTACACAGATTCCTCTGCTCCCCTACGATACTATCCACAATACATCATGCAGACTGTTTCGGATCACGACGCACATGTGGTAACATTGCGCTGGCGCCCACCCCACCCACCGGTTCCCACATGGCGACTCCCACAAGAGTGCCTTACTGATCAATTTTTTTGACACACACACGGGAGTTCATCGAGGCACATTTCCAATGCAACGCGGGTTCCGCATCCACTAGGGCTTTAGAATGGGACGCATACAAAGTCACGGCACGAGGACACTGCATCCAACAAATAGTGGGGGTAAGGAGAACATTAGAATCGGCTTTAAATGAGGCGGAACAAGCACTGGCATTGATTTCCCGCGCCTCAGACCAAGGCGGGGTCCCCCCGGAACGAATAGGGGAGGCAAAGCTGACATACGCAGAGACACTCCGGGACCTACGGAAATACAACTTCCGCAAATATGCAACCCGCACACATAGGGAGGGAAACATGGCGGGCGCTCTCCTAGCATGGATGGCCAAACAAGACACAACTCTGCAACCAGTCACAGAGCTCACAGATGACACAGGCCAAATGCACTACACTCAAACCGGTATCCTTAATACATTTCGCACCTACTACACAGGAATTTACCACAATCCCACGCCAACACCGCACGACGCTTTGCAACAATTCCTAGGTGAGCACAGACTTCCTGTCATATCCCCGGAGGACCGAAGGGATCTAGACAAGAAAATTACGGCCTCAGAGATCAAACATGCCATAGGGTCTCTTGCTCGCAAGAAGGCTCCGGGGATGGATGGGTTCCCTTTAGAGTATTATAGCAAATTCAGAGCCCAACTTGTGCCCCGACTCGCTCTCGCACTTGAAGAAGCCCTGGTCATGGGGATTCTACCTGCATCATTTCGGGAATCCACTATGGTTAAATTTTTAAAGCCACACAGAGACCCCACACACCCCTCCTCTTACAGACCCATCACGCTCCTCAACGCGGATTGTAAAATCTTGGGGAAAATACTAGCTGACCGCTACAGCCCACTCATACCCACGTTAATTCATCCCGATCAGTGCGGATTCGTGCACCGGCGCAACACCTCCCACAATTTACGGAGACTTTTCCACATCCAAGACAGTGTGCGTGACAGGTACCCAAGAGCAGCATGCCTGATATTCGACATAGAAAAAGCGTTCGATATGCTACTGTCGCCGCATTTGTTCGTGGTTCTTCAGGCACTACAATATGGTCAGACTCAGTTAGCTTACACGCGGCTATTGTACAAGGAGCTCACCGCTAGGGTGAGACTCGGTAAATTGATTTCGGATCCCTTCCCAATAGAACGAGGCACCAGGCAGGGTTGCCCACTCTCTCCCCTTCTATTCGCACTGGCAGTCAAACCATTGGCCATGCAGCTACGCGGGGAGGGTGCAGCCTGGGGGATACCAATCGCGGAGACGACGCACTGCGTCTCCCTGTATGCAGACGACCTGCTGATCTACGTCCGTGATGTCACGGAGGATCTTACCCCAATATGGGACACCCTACAAGCTTTTGGTGCTATCTCTGGACTCAAAGTCAATTGGGAAAAGTCGACAGTATACCCATTTCACCCCAACTTGGCGCCGCATGAGGTAACGCTAGGCGCGCAGTCGCACCACTGGAATGGAGCAGCTCCAAGATACCTGGGAGTACGACTGTACCAATCCCCGATT
Source organism: Lissotriton helveticus (assembly GCF_964261635.1). Taxonomy (NCBI): domain Eukaryota; kingdom Metazoa; phylum Chordata; class Amphibia; order Caudata; family Salamandridae; genus Lissotriton; species Lissotriton helveticus. The sequence goes on along the minus strand of NC_136063.1, from coordinate 1,402,045,856 downwards.
GACTTATACGAGGGCAACCATCGTAAGGTGCTAGCAAGCTTACGATCAGCAGTGACCTTCTGGGGAACTCTGCCCCTAGCGCCTATAGGCCGAGTGGCATTAGCGAAAATGCTAATGGTACCCAGACTGCTTTATCATTTTTCCAATCTCCCGGTGATTCCACCCGGATCCTTCTTCCGTGAACTGGACACACTGCTCACAAAGCTCCTTTGGGGCAATGTCCGACATAGAGTGGCACTCAGTAAACTGCAGTTGCCCACTACAGAGGGGGGCCTGGGCGCCCCGTCCTTCGAGTCATACTTTCTGGCAGCGCAACTACAATGGATGTCCAACTGGACAGCGGAGCGCCATGTAGTGGAAACCACGACAGTCGCCGGAAAGATATCTCTACCGGTCATCAGACGTATGCTCCTACCGGGCACTAAACCTTCCCGTACCCTTCCGCTCCAGGTGTCCATAGCACGCAAATGTATGATGCGGATTCACCGCCTCTCCAAGGACACACCGCTCTACTCCCCACAGTTGCCACTGGTGGGTCTCCCTCGTGGGGAACACCACTTCACTGCCAGGAGCTTGCAAACCTGGACTGATCACGACGTAACTGAGGTAGCGGAGCTGATCCAAGATGGACAACTGCGCACCTTTGAGCAGATGGTCGAATGGTATGACCTACCACGGGGCCAATTCCTCACATAAAGACAACTCCTAGAGAATACTCGACAGTGCTGGGATCTGAGAAATGGAGAGCCGCCGACGCACACGGTACTCCATACAATTCTTCGGATGGGGTCTGGACGACATCTTGTGACGTGGCATTAAAAAGCCATAAGGGAGCTGACCAACGTCTCTTTAGGCAGTCTGCGACAGACTTGGGAGGAGGATATAGGCAGGGCATTCCATGACTCAGAATGGAAACGCGCCTTAGAATATACCAAAAAAGTCTCCAGAAATGCGAAATTTAAAAATATACAGTTCAACATTCTGCACAGGGCTTACCTCACGCCAGACAAACTTCAACGCTACTACCCAAACACTCCATTCCATTGCCCACGATGCAATTTGTCTGCAGCGCACTTTAAACACATATTTTGAGATTGCCCCTCCCTCCGACAATACTGGGCCACGATACATCAGACACTTCGCACGTTGGTCAACCTCCCACAAGTCGAATCCTGGGAAGTTACCGCGCTAGGCACCTACCATAGGAAAAAGACAGAGAAATTACACTGGAAATTTGCATCCTTTGCCCTTTTGCTAGCAAAAAGAGCCATTGCAATGCACTGGAGGGCCCCCGCAGGCCCCCCCGGCAGCAGCCTGGATAGGAGCTGTAAAGAAATGGGGGGAGGCCGAGGAGGAACTTCTACGGGACGAGGAAGTCAAGGGAATGCGAAAGAACCCCATCTCATTAGAATGGGCACAACTACTCATACAATTCCAGCACGAAACTACCCCGGAAGTTGTCCCGGATCCCTCTCCTCCGCACACTCAAGCCTCCCCACGTCACCCCAGCCCATTGCCTGACACCTGAGTTCCCCGCACCCACAGCGAGACAAACCGACTATTGGCCCCCCCTTGAGGATAGGCTGCACTGTCCCCGGTGACTCGTATCTCCCCATTTGTACGATGCCCACTGACCCCGACTAAGGTACCACATACGTTCAGCACTGTATAATACACTAGGAAAAGTTTCCCCCACGACTTGATGTTTCCCTCGTATTGCAAGCTGGCGGTTCCGAGACCGGCGTACATTTCCCTAACCAGTATTTATCACAGGACTGCAAATTGCAACGACACACACAGGGACAATACTCACACACACCTCCACCGGCACACGAGGTCATAGACGCGGGGTCGAGGGCCCTAGTGCAGGGTTGCTAGGCCCCCTGTCTCACAGGCTATTGGCCCTGCCATATACGGCGAGCTGGAGAAGATAGTGACTACGTGGCACTAGTGGACTGCAACATGTACCACTGTTCATTGAAATGTAACCCTCTACTGTGTGCGATAATGTGTATTCCATTTTTCATTGTGCCTTACCCCCCCCTTTTCCGGGGGGGGGGGGGCGTGATATGTGAAAATTTAATAAAAAAATGTAAACAAAAAAAAACAATGCGAAAACCGGGATATTGTGTTAGAATGCCCCAGATTGGAAGGGAGATGTAAGAGAGTGATTAGATATCTTGGAATCGACATCATTAACTCATTAGGGGGTTTTCCCCAGCTCAATTTAGAGACGATAGCAAAAGAAATTGACAAATCACTTACCAGGTGGACGAATCTTCCCTTGTCATTGTATGGGAAAGTACATTTAATTAAAATGGTGTTATTACTCAAGCTGACATATCTTTTTAATTGTATCCCTCTGACGTTTCCCAAAGGTACGACTGATAAGCTACAGGGGAAATTGGTTAATTTTGTGTGGTCATCTAGGGGAGCTAGGGGAGCTTGGAAGAAATTGAGCCGTAAGTTAGAGAAAGGCGGGTTAGCTCTTCCTGATTTAAGACTATATTGCATGGCTCTCCAGTTCAAAACTGCAGAATCCTCTTAGGCAAAACGGGGCCCTTGGTATGCGTTGGGTTGGAGGAAATGGTAAAGGAGCGAGGGTCTAAAGGGTTTCTCTACAAGTTTGGGACAAGGAAATTCTTCAAGAAAGTTAGATTGATGATGCTGAAGGCAGCACTTACTTTATGGTTAGGGGTAAGGAAGATACTTGGAATGGACTATTTCTCAGATTTCTCACCAATCTGGGATTTACCAGCTACACCAGAGTGCCTTCAAGATCAGTTAAGTATCCCATTAAGGAGGGCGGGAACTGAAGTGTGGCGGGAACTCCTGATGATGCAGAAAGTGGTGCCATGGGGAATCTTGTTGGCAAAAACTGGTGGTTCCCTCTCACGATTCAAATACCTGCAGTTGCTATCTTAGGTGGAGGCTAATAGAAAGGAGACTGGCAGAGTGTGAGAATTTGCAACAAAATTACAGAATGAGGCCCCTAGAAGTAAGGAAGTCGCCAATTGGTTTTGAACTCTGTTGCTCTTGAAAGATAAGAAGCTAAAACCCCCATATGTGATCTGGGAAGGGGCAATTCAGATGACGGAGCTACAGAGAATTTGGCAACTTTCATTAAAACTAGACTGACGCTGAAGGCAGCACTTACTTTATGGTTAGGGGTAAGGAAGATACTTGGAATGGACTATTTCTCAGATTTCTCACCAATCTGGGATTTACCAGGTACGCCAGAGTGCCTTCAAGATCAGTTAAGTAACCCATTAAGGAGGGCGGGAATTGAAGTGTGTCGGGAACTCCTGATGATGCAGAAAGTGGTGCCATGGGGAATCTTGTTGGCAAAAACTGGTGATTCCCTCTCAAGATTCAAATACCTGCAGTTGCTATCTTTGGTGGAGGCTAATAGAAAGGAGATATGTTTTTTGAATTACCCCAATTACAGGAGTATTGGCACACGGTTGAAAAAGTAATTAATTATATTTTGCAGGCCAATATAAAAATGAGCTTAACATTGATACTGATAGGGCTGGAAGACTAGCCTACTCCACCCCTATCGGTAAATAGGCGGGACCTACTTTTTTATATGATCCTCCTTGCCAGGAGAGAGATCTGCAAGAGATGGACAGACCCCATTCCACTTGGTGGTCTTGAGTGGCTCCAGGCGATTAAAACTACCTGCAAAATGGATACAGGGATAAAGGGTGGTCCACACACTAAGAACTGGGATGATTATTTGAGCTGAAGTGGAATAGTAGGAACTTAACTTTGCTGTCCCATGATTACACCTCCGTGAAACCAGTAACCAGGTAACCAGATGGACTGGATCACATGGCTAGATGTGTAATTGCAAATTGCCTGAGGTGGTACAGGTCAGGTACCAGGTTTGACTTGCAAACACTGGTGATATGAGGACAAAAAAAACAAAATCATACTCCAGCTTTGTGCCAGATAACATGGATTTATATCAGAAATGCTAAGAATGTACTGCAGCTTACGCTCCACTGTGAACCCGGAAACCAAGAGGATCCAGCTTGCCCATCCTCCCCACCCCCTTGGTGGTTTTACCTTCTCAAGATACAACGCTATACAAAAGTCTTCTCAAGGATCCTGGAGATCAGTTATGTCTTTCCTAAGGATCAGAACAAGGAAAGCCTAAAAAGCATGGAAAGGGTATTCATTTTGACTGTTTATCCCACCCAGTCAGGGAAGGGGTAATGTAAATTGCCAGGTATTTAATCTTTTCTTTTGTTCATTGAAATTAAAAAATTGTGGCTACTCGTTTCACTTCCCATCTTAGATCCTTACTCAATAACTCTATGTCCAGGTTCACTTTGAATACAGAGAGGTCATTGTACTCTTGCTAAATGCCTAGCACTGCTTTGAGTGAAGAATCTGGGTCCCACATGGTCAGGAGTATATTGTGTCTAAAAAGCTGAATTTTATTTAGTTCCCCTCTAAATTGCATGCCTTTAATGTCCCTGCATTCCCTTACCACCAGCGGCTCTACTACCAAGCTAGTTAATATTGGGTCGAGAGCACCCTCCAATCATAACCCCCTGCTCAGAGGAAAGGGCTCTGATTTAAGGCTATTGACTAGAATTTTAACGATCTGGAATTTGTAAATGACCTTGATAAAGATCTTCATATGCAGTCTTAGTTCTGTCTTATAGATTCAAAAAAGACCACTTGGCCATGTTGAATGCTCTTTCTGTGTCCAGGATCAATATGGCCATGGGGATTTTCCTGGTATTGAATTTCTCAATACGATTCAGTACCCCATTAACGTTGTCTAGTGTTTGTCTCCCATGGATAAAGCTCGACTGATCTAGGTGAATCAAGTGGGTAATATGCACTGCTAGTGTTTTTTGCGGGGACTTTAGTGAAAATCTTAGTGGCTATTGTGTTAAGCAGAGTTATGATTTTTAAGATGGGCAGAGATCTGTGGGGTGACCAGAATAATGTATTACGGTAACATTTGCCTCCCTTATTGTGGGCATAACTGTGTTAGTTTGTGAAAATTAGCTGAAAATGTTTTTTAATTGTGGCGTGAGTACCGACTGAAAACGTTTGTAAAAGATGTTAAGTGGACATCTCGGACCTGGAGTCTTATAGTAGTCCAAATTTGTAAACACTGCTGAGATTTTGTGATATGGGACTCTAAAGTTCCCCTTAAACTAACGGACATCAAGGGGAGCCCAACAGTAGATATGAAAGCCTCTTGACTTACAGAATCCACTGGGTCCTCTTCGTACAGAGTTCTGTAATATTCCTTGCATGTTAGCCTTTTCGCGTGTTCACCCTCCTAAAAATACTCAGGGAGTCTTTAACATTGGGGATTTGTGACTGCCACTCTGTCATTGTGATAATAAAGTAGAGTATTTGTTTCCAACTGAGGAGAGCATTTTCTGATTATTCTATAGTTAAAAGATTGAATTGATCCGTTAGTGTGGTTAGAGCTCGGAGAGAGGCCAATGACCCAGTCGTCCTACACTTTTCTTATTTGGGTTTCAAGTACTTCTCCAATTTTTCTTTAGTTATCAGCCAGATTTGTCTTTGCTCAACTTATGCTGCAATACATTGACCTCTTGTAGTTGCCTTAAAGGTATCCCATAGGATACAAAGAAGGACATCCTCCATGTCACTTTTCTCAAAATATTTTATGTTGCTGTTCGGTTAGGATGTGGGTTACCAATTTGTCTTTTAGAAGGGATCTATGAAATCACCAACTTTCCCTTATCTTAGTCTTTTGTCCCACATTGACCTCCCATGTGAGCATAATAGTATAGTCACGCCTATCTTTGTCCCGGATGTAGCCAGGAGAACTGATTCTGACCCTCATGCTAATTCTATCAGTGAATTACCCATGTAGTGTGATAAAAATGTGTACTCCCTGTATAGAGAATGCCGTTCCCATTAAATGTCGAGCAGTCTTTGGTCAGGTATCTTCCCTAAAACTATTTTCGACATTGCCCCAAGAAGGTATCTATCCTGAGGGTGTCTACCCAGTGCAACCTTTGGGACTATGTTAAAATCACCCACCTGTAACATTTCCAGCGGGCCACTCTCACTCACTCTATCAAGCATGTACAAGAGGGAGTGTTTCTGGTCTGCCTTTGGTGCATAGGTAGTGAGTATGGGTATTTCCATTTCTTGTATAGATCTCTGTGCATAAACAAACCAACACTCTTTGGAATCTGTCATGACTCTATGCAACACATAATCAAGATCTCTATGCAGTGCTAGCATGATCCCACTTCTCTTAACTTCACTCGTAACTTAGAAATATAGTGGGTATAATGTGTTGCTCATTCTGGGCATATTATATCAGGTTACCTTTATAGAACTCCTGAGTTTGAGCTTTTTAAGGGGGGATTTCAACTCCTTTGCATTTCAAGATATTAGCTTCACCATGATGGCGCTGCATCTGACTATTATTATTATTATTATTAGTAGTATTATTATTATTGAACACCTGTAAAGTGCATAGCTACCCTCCGGCATCCCAGCGCTAGCGACTGAGCAGAAAACCATTGAAGTTATGGAGCTATTTGTTGGAATAGCCAGGTTTTTAGTAGTTTACGAAGTGGTAGGACATGGGATTCAAAGCAGAGGTGTAAAGGTAAAGGATCTTCCTCCGCTTCTTGTCCTCTTGACTTTGGGGACAACTGCAATATTAAGGTTGAGCGATCGCAGATCCCTCTTTGGGCGATGGGGGATAATGAGGGGTTTATAAATAGCCGAACCCGTTCCCCACATAGTCTTATGGACAATGCACAGGGCCTTACATTTTACTCTTTCAAGGATTGGTAGCCAGTGTAGGGTTTTTAAGGCTGGCTTAGCTGACTGGGTTTTTGGAATTCCAAGTAGCATCTTGGCAGCACAATTCTGAGCAACTTGGAGTTTACTTAGTGTTGCCTTAGGAGCCCCCAAGTAGAGGGAATTGCCATAGTCCAAACGTGATTGGACCAGGCCTGAATTAAGATTCTTTTTGCTGCCATTGGGAGGAGCTGGAGGACGTTTCTGAGTGATCTGAGTGTAACAAAACACGCCCCTGTAACCTTTACTGCTTGATGGTCAAACATGAAAAAGTTGTCTAACCAGACACCCAGACTCTTTATCCTGGTTTTGGGTGTTAGGGGTACCTAGGCACTTAGGCCAAGTCTGACTATAGTGGTTGCCTAGGAGCATAAGTTTGGTTTTACCTCTGTTGATTCTGAGACAGGAGTGCTCCATCCAAGAGGCAACTTTCTCCAGACATGTTTCGAAGTCCGAGGGGAAGTTGCGGGCCCCATTAAAGGTTATGACCAGCTGTGCGTCATCCGCATAGGTCACAATCTTAATACTGTGAGGTAGAATTATATCGGCCAGTGGACGCATATACACAGTAAAGAGTGTAGGGCACAGCGAGGATCCCTGTGGGACTCCACAGCTGAGCTTCAGTCTCCTAGATGTAGCGACCCCTGAGAAAACTTGAAAGTTCTTTTATCTAGGTAGGATTGTACCCAGGACATCATCTCATGTTGGCTCCCCAGTCTCCTAAGTCTAACTACTATGATGGAGAAATTAACTACTGACTATCATATTTAGGCCTGACTGATGTTATCAAAAAGTGACCGGTTTCTTATCGCCCATGCTTGACATGCTCTCTGTCCTCTGACCTTACCTACTATTTACCCTTACATTGCTTTTCTTTTCTTACCCGTCATCTCCTTATCACAGTTAAGGAAACTTTTGACCCTCCCACCAAATGTTTTTTCCCTTACACCATCCATCAGATCGCCACATATAACTCTCATCTTTAGTTACTCCTCTTCGCCTATGCCCACCAGTCACCTTCTTGTTGCAGTAGTTGTTTGGGCCTTACTGGACACTACCCTGTTTTGGGCTGGTGCCCACGGGCCATTTACTTATATCTTCTTCCCCATATTTACCACCCTTATTTTCCTACCATTCCCCAGCCTGGTTTCCCTCTGAGATGAGCCATGCACCCAGGCCCCTATCACCTGCATGGTTCCATACGGTCTACAGTCATTTTCAACCTATACATAGACCCTCTGAGGTTTGTACTAACAACACCAGAATAAATATTCAACAATATGAGGCCGATACACAACTTTACTTGAAAGTCTCCGCCACTCCAGAGGTACAATGCATCAAACATTGCCTGCACCTCATTTAAACCTGGATGTCTGGCCCCTACCTGAACCTCAATCTCAATGCCACCAAGTTAGAATTCCAGTTATTTGCAAAGTACAGCAAGCAAGAAATTGTATAAACTTGGCTCAATTAAATAAATCTTGGCGGCTTTGAACAACCACTTTTACCCTAATGCCAAGACATTTGGCTTCACCCTGCACACTAACGTCACGCTCCAAAACAAATATGGCTGCAACCAGCTCTTTTTTATGAGTTCTTAACCCAAGAAAGCAACTTGAGACTTGCTGTTAAAGTCCCCGTAGTGTTGTACAACAAAATGACCGGCCTCAATTTCCAAAATGGACCATTAAAGGACATTTTAGACACCTCATCCAGGGCTTGAAGAAATATAATTGCATCGAAGCTATCCTTTTGGAACGCAACTGGGTCTGCGTGCCAGCATGCTCCATCTTCAAAACTAACAGCTTCAATTACAAAGCCATCAGTACCTGTATCCCCTACCTATCTAGCTGACAGGCTCACCATCTCTGATGACCTTTTTCTTATTCCTAATTTATTTATTTATTTATTTTAGGGGCAGCACCAGAGAAGGCTCAGTGACCAGTTCTCTTTTTGCTAAAGATGATCAATTTCAGGAGGAGAGTAGAGGCGCTTCTATATGACCTCACCCTACAGGATAATTCAAGTTTTTGCGCCAGATACGTGGGAGTATTGTAGTGAAGGGCTTTGTGCGCCAGTATTGCAATCTTTAGTTGGATTTGTGCTTCAAAGGGTAGCCAGTTGAGAGATTTAAGGACTGGGGTTATGTGCCCATTTAGTTTGGAGCCTGTAATCAGTGTTGATGCAAAGTTCAGCGAGGCCCTAAGTGGAGCCAAGGCATATTTAGGAAGGCACTGTGCCTGCCCCTACAATAAGGTGAATTATCCCTTCACTTGTTTTTTTTTTATCTGAATAGTGGGTATATCTTACTCCTACTACCAATTTCAGTGTCTCATGTCACTCTTTCTTTACATGACCATGTCTAAAAACACGTGTGTGTGTGTAAACTGATTCCCTGTGCTGTACTTTTCTCTTACTCAACCCTTCTCTAGTGAAAAAAAGGGGAGGGGGGGTTGGCAACGCCTCACGGGAGCAACCACCAAGGAGGATGTGTCAAACTGGTTCTCGCTTGACTCCCCGCTATATCATCATCAGCAGTTGCCAACCTTGAAAATAAAGGGGATAAAACTGTGCACAAAAAAGAAACTCAGTGTAGTTATGTGAATGACCCACCTAAGTGATAGGGCCTAACCTCCAGGTTGTGAGTTATAGGACCTATTCGGTTAAAAAGAACTGAGCTCCACTAGCACTTTCCACTTTATTCTTTGCCGTGTGCCTGTTCTAATAAAAACCAACATGTACGAGAAGGGTGAGCGGAGGCCACAGCATTGTGTACAAACGATATCGACCCAAGGGCGAATACGCGAACCCACTTATGGACAAAGGGGGTTCTTTTAACAGCATTTTCTTCTACGGGAGCCTGGTATGCACTTCAACATAAGGCTACCTGGTACAATAAAGGGAGAAAATTAATACAATACAGTGCAAGAAGTACGCTGACCCAGACACAACCCTGAAGAAATCGCCGGTAATGTATAACATGGCGATGAAACATGTTGGTTTTTATTAGAACAGGCACACGGCAAAGAATAAAATGGAAAGTGCTAGTGGAGCTCAGTTTTTTTTAACCGAATAGGTCCTATAACTCACAACCTGGAGGTTAGGCCCTATCACTTAGGTGGGTCATTCACATAACTACACTGAGTTTCTTTTTTGTGCACAGTTTTATCCCCTTTATTTTCAAGGTTGGCAACTGCTGATGATGATATAGCGGGGAGTCAAGCGAGAACCAGTTTGACACATCCTCCTTGGTGGTTGCTCCCGTGAGGCGTTGCCAACCCCCCCTCCCCTTTTTTTCACTAGAGAAGGGTTGAGTAAGAGAAAAGTACAGCACAGGGAATCAGTTTACACACACACACGTGTTTTTAGACATGGTCATGTAAAGAAAGAGTGACATGAGACACTGAAATTGGTAGTAGGAGTGAGATATACCCACTATTCAGATAAAAAAAACCAAGTGAAGGGATAATTCACCTTATTGTAGGGGCAGGCACAGTGTTTTAAGGAGACTAGTGAGTAGGGGGCAGCCTGTACCCAGTCCAAATCCCCTTTGGGCCCCTTGGTGTTTGGAATATTTAGGAAGGCCACAGAGACTTGCACTGCCATAGACTAACCTTGGTAAGACAAGCGCTTGAACCACCTGCTTGAAGTCCTTTTGTGGCAGGAAGGGTTTGATATTTCTGAGTGTCCTCGTCAAGTGGTTCGCTTCCTTACAAACATTGGTGATATGCGTCTTCATAATCACTATACCACTATACCACTGCCATGAGATGTCTCCACTAACTCTCTTTCAGACTGGAGACAAAGAAGTGTAGAAAATAATAACCAAGGCAATGGGCCGTTTCCATCTATGTATTCAGGATCTGGAGCAACATTCCTGTATCCATTAGGACTGCACCAACCCTGCTCCAATTCAGGAAAGAGTTGAAGATGCACCTCTTTAAAGAACACTTCATCATGATGCCTTGTCAGTTCACAAACCAGCTACCCCTGAATCACTTGTTGACTGACTTTGACATATACAATTCTCCTCTGCCTTCGGCTAGTTCAATACAATGCAAAATACTTATGTCTTTTCATTCTCATAAAAGTGGTCCTCCACAAGCATGGAATGGTGGAAAAAGAAAGCCTTTCTCTGCCACTATTTAAACCTTTCCCTCGCCTAAATTGTCCAATCCACAATGAGCATCGCCTGATGGCCTACCCTGCTCATCTGACCAGGCCTCACCCCAACCCTACCTAACCATTCTGCAGGGCTCCCGAGTCCTACTACAACCCCTCTTTTGAATTCTAGATTTCAGCTTATAAATTTGACTGCGTTGCAGCACAAATGCCTCATTGTAATTCAGGAATTAGAATGGAAGACTGGAATGAAACGTGGGAACATAAGTACCTGTAAGCGAGAAGCCATTGTAATAAATCATTGTCTGCCATCTTTTTTGAATATTCATGCTGATTGTATCGTTTTCATACTTCGTCCCGCTGCCTAGCTCTTCCTCTGTTGTCATGACTTCTCTTTACCTATGATGTCTACCCTAGTTATAAACAAGTGATTTTGCAGTGGTGCTAGTTGTGTGTGTGCAGTTCATAAGCAAGAATGTTTTTCTCACTGTTCAAAATAAAGCAGATAAATATAGCTTGCAGCTTTTGGATTTCTGTATTGAATCTTGTCTATTTTACATTCCAGGTATCTAAAATAGGAGGCCTTCCAAGTAACATTTTGGACATTTGGGAGAGCTTGGGTAAACCTGAACACTGTCGTTACACATGGGACACAAAAATGAATAATAACTTAAGAGCACCTTATACCTGTAGACTGAGGTTTGATCGCATATTCTTCCGAGCATCCAAGGATGGAGGCCATTTTATCCCACGTACATTGGACCTACTTGGATTAAAAAAACTGGACTGTGGTCGATTCCCTAGTGACCACTGGGGTCTGCTGTGTATATTTGATGTGATTTAGAAATTGAAAGTTCAAATGAGGTACTTATTCTGTTTTAAAAATAACATTGATCAGAATTCAGCATTTTCATTACATTTTTAGATAAATGAATACCAGTGACTTGTGAAATGATCATTTTTGGTTTATAACAATTATATAACAAACCACCCTCTTAAATAATTAATTAGCTCCTCTGTTGCCCAGTGGCATCAATCTTTTAGTTGCTTGGATGGTTGGTATAGTCACAACAATCGATTCATCCTGCTGCCGCCATCTCCTGTACGCGCCCTCTTACCTCCCCTGCTACTATTTTTACCCCAGTTAAGGACATTGCGGCAGGGTAAAAGTAGTACTCACTGGCTTATACCACTGAATCTTACACGGTTTTCTTTATTGCTGAGATGTATGTACCGTTAGGTGATTTTACTACCTCAATGTGTATTTACATGGTATATTTTTTCAACAATGTAAACTACGGATGGCCTACCTTGTCGCATACATTGTATGTAATATAAATTCCAATAAATATATTTTCAAAATAATATTATAGTCAAAATGAATAAATGCAAATGGAAATAGTTTACAGCTGACTTGCTCCTTCTCTGCCACATTTGGGAGAAAAATCAGACCACATTTCATAAAGGAAATTAGTTGCCTTATACTAAATTTTGTATAATAAAGCTCTTGGAACAAGATGGTGTAATTAAAGTGTTGTATATTTGAAGGCGAACTAAGAAAAATCAAAGTGATTAAAGAGTATTGTTGATGTTTATAGTCTAATATTGTCTTTAAATGGCAGCACAATACTGCAAATGTATAAAGCTTCGGTGAATGTTGGTGATTTTGAAACAAAATATGGAAGAAAGAAATGCCCATGCCAAGGACTTTGCAGAAAGAATTGGCGTGTTTTCGGATTGTATTTCAAAATGTATTTGAAGCTCTTCAAATTAAAAAAAGTATATTTTATCAGTAATAATAATAATGTATCACAATCATTACTTGCATTTGTTATTACCGTATAGCAAATGCTTACCAAAGCAATCCTACATGTTTTAGTCTAACTCATTAAATTCATGTAACAGGGTATCACCAGAAATATATGCATTTCCAATATGTATCGCAGTTTAAAACTCATTAAATCAATCTTACGTGCATTTAACGCCTATCTTGTTTTTCATCTCATGCATACTGCATTCACTCATGACATACATTCTCAGTAGGTTTGCTGTGTGCATTTAAATGTTACCCTTGTTTATATTTTTCATTATTTAAACTCTTGTAATTTACATTGCTTCAACCAATATGTAGCTCAACATTCTTCTACCTCATTCGTTGATCTGTTTTGTTGACTACATCACTGGCAGCTGGCTGCAAATGTAACCTATGTACTTTGGATAGTCAAATATTAGTTACCAAATACTTATTTATTGTCAACAAACTATTTCTTATCTCCTATTCATTTCTAAATTTCAACCATTTTTGCATCTTTGTTTTCTACCAAACATTCCATTTCGTTCAAATAAAAAATCTTCTTGTAAGGTAGGGCGTTGATAATATTAACTTTCTTCAATAATTTAACCATTGTATTTCTGTTTACACATAAATACTAATGCACTAAGTTCACTTTTATATTGGTTGATGCCTCCATCACTTGAATACATCATGAATGGTCCATGTTTCTTGGCTTAGTAGAATAATGCATACGCTGCAGGGACATGTATTTGACCCCTAGGTCGCAGATTCAAATTTGAGGGGGTCCACTTACCCTTTTATCCGTAGAAAGTAGATGAAACGCGTACCAGAACTATGTTCTGTTACTTTATATTCCGAGAGCCATAGTAATCGTAACTATGTGGATTAAAAGTCCTTTTCCTTACTCAGAATCTTAGTATTTTAGTTATTATAATTATTCATACAAATTGCTCACTGATTTTTCTGTGTTCTTTTAACTTTGTTGTGCAATATTTTCCATATTACTTAAAATCCAGAATATAATGGGCTTACAATTAGGACCATGGTTCGAACTTAAACCATCAACATAGTTTAAATACACAAAAGGTGATTGGAGGCATGCTTGCAATAAGTCTAACCACTGACAGTCGTTCTGGGTAGCACTCCAACCCATCGTTCTTTTGCCCACCATGCTACCTCACTTTGGACCCAGCCATATGCAAATCAGTCTTGATCCTGTCCTCATGGGACCAGTCCAGACTGAACTGCCAGGTCCGGTCCTCCCTGAACCAGAAAACAAGCAACGCAAGATTGGCTTTGTTTTAGTGGAGGCTCTTCAGTTGGGTGTAGCTTAATTCCAGTGGCACAGTGAGCAAGGGACTCACGCCTGGGCATAACCTTGTGCACTTACAGCATTACATTAAACACACAAAAGGTGATGGGAAGAATGCTTGCAATAAGTGTAACCACTATCAATTGCACGGTTAGCACTCCAACCCAATATTTTTTTGCTCACCAAGCACCCTCAGGTCCTTATTACTAGTTTGGCGGTCCTCCAGCGGCACCACCACTTTGCCATCCGCTGGAGCACCACTAAAGCTGTGGTGCACCCGCTCGCCAGAAAACAACTTTAGACCAGGTCGGGCCGGGTGGCAGTGCTGAGGCAGCGGTCCATTAAGCTCATAGGAGAGACTAACATGTAGACCACCACCATGAGAATGCCTGCAGCACATGCCTGCATGGTGTGGCATGCACCGTGTTGTGCATGCTACACCGTGCAGGAACTGGGGTGCAATTCCAGGAGGGCACAACATGTGCCCCTCTGCATTCACCCCGAGGAGCAGCAGGGGCCCCTGACATCTCTCCACCACCCTTTGTATGGCAGGCTCACCGCCCTGAAAAGGGCGGTGGACAGGCAACTTAGAATATGCTCGCCTGCACCGTCAGCATATACCTGCTCCTGACCACTGCATGACTGCCAGGGGATTCTGAATACCCTTCTTCGGATGCAGCGGTCCTGTGGTGATCCAACCGCCATATTCTTAATACTGCAGGCGGGCCCGCAGTGTGGCGGTGGTCGGATCGTCACCACAAGTACGTAATAAGCCCCTCAGTTTGAACCCAGCCATATGCAAATCAGTTTTGAACCTGTTCCTTTTGGGAGCAGTCCAGTCTGAACTGCCAGGCCAGGTCCTTTCTGAACTGGAACACTGGCAACCCAACACCAATTTCACCCTGTTATGTAATGTTAAAATGATTTCTAAAGCACATGGCTACCCTAAAAGGGGCCTACCACCACAAGTCACAGGTAAGAAAAGGCAACAACAGGACAGTGAGATCATCAGCCTAACAGCCAGGTTTTCAGCTGTTACCTGAATTGTAAGTGACCTTGAATCTTCCCGAGGTTGGGTGGCATAGAGTTTCATAGGATCAGGACTAAGACACTAAAAGAGAAGCCTGTCATAATGTCCCTTCTATAGTGGGGGATGTAGGCCAGGTGTAACTCAGCAGAGCAAAGTGCTCTAGAGGGTCTGTAGAAATACATCAGGGTGGCTAGGTTGGGTGCTGCTTGCTTGCATACCATTTTGTTGGAGATGCATAGGGCCTCGAATTTAGTGTGCTTTCTAATAGGTAGCCAGTGGAGCTTAACTAGAAGTTGGGAGGCAGAGCTGAATTTACGGAGGGAAAAGAGAAGTCAAGCAACAGCATTTTGGACAACCTGCAAGCGGTTCAGAATACATTTTTTTGAGCCCGGATAGAGGATGTTGCAGTAGTCAAGTCGCGAGATGACTAATGATTTCACAATCAGTTTGCGTACTTGCTGGGGAGAGAGTCCTAAGATGGACCTGAGGTTCCTTAGCATGCCAAAACAGTGAACTGCTAATGTCTTGGTTTTCGCATGATAAAGAATTATCCATCTATATCCAAGGTTTTCACCACTGATTTTGAATCTGGGAGGACCTAGTATTACGAGCCACCATAGGTCACTCCAAAGATGGGTATGCCTACCTAGCAGGACAATATCCATTTTATTGGTGTTACGTTTTAAGCAGTTGTGTATCCATTCAGCAACTTCTGTTAAGCAATTTTTTTAATTAGCACAGCTGCTGAATGATTCTGCTGACAAGGAGATGAGCAGCTGAGTGTCGTCAGCATACAAAACTAGTGAAATTCCAAAGGATTTCTTTACCTCAGCTAGGGGTCTGATGTAAATGTTAAAAAGAGTAGGGCTGAGGGCGGAACCCTGGGGGATGGCGTGTACCAGTGCTTTTTGGGATGGCGCAAAAGGGGGGAATACAACTTGAAACTACCGCTATTTTAGAAAAGAGGCAAACCAGTTTCGGCGTTTACCCTGTACTCCCAGTTCAGTGAGTCGGGATAGTAGAATCACAAGGGAGACCGAGTCAAAGGCCGCATTTAAATCTAGGCGGATCAGAGTTTAAGATTTTCCAGCATCTGAGGAGCTGCAAAGGGCTTCAGTCACTGTTACTAAAGCAGTTTCAGTGCTGTGTGACGGTTGGAATCCATTTTGAGAAACATCAAGTATTTGATTTTGTTCTTAATGTTTTGTTAGGAGATTGTTTACATGTTTCTCCACCACATTTGATAGAAATGGCAAGAGATAGATAGGACGGTAGATTTCTGGCTGAGTGGCATCTACCGAGGCTTCTTTATAAGAGTGATAACCTTGGCATGTTTCCAAGATATTGGTATTTCTGCAGTACATAGCAAGAGGGTGGCTACTTCAAGAAAGATGGGAGTAATACTTTCCTGAAATTTTAAAATGGCCATGTTTTAACGGATCGTCCGGAGATCCCGTTTTTACTTTATTAATGCAATAGGTGGAGGCATTGTTGACATCAAGCAGAGCCAATTGGTCCAAGGGTGCCCATTGCATGTGGGTGGCCCCTGTATCAAAGTTGGGAGACATGACTGTTTCCTCCTCTTTATTAAAGTGAAGATAGATATTGTTGACCTTATTAACAAAATGAACAGCAAGTTTATTGCAGTGTCTATTAAAAGCCTCTGCTAACCTAGGAGTTGATGTGTGTTTATGAACTGCGGATCGTGGCTAGGTTACATCTTGCGCAAAGCCAATACACTAGTAACAAATCCCATAACAAATTACTCCAGGGAACTATAAGGCAACGGCCACCCACGTTCCAAAAACTCCTCTGTGTCAAACACAGTGAATTAGCAATAAACAAATTATTGTTCCCGAGCACAACACAGATAAAGAATTTTTTCGAATATATCAATTCAAAGAAAAAAGCAGTCCAAGAATATATCCGATTTTTAGATATTCAAACAGTAAATTCTTTTATTTCTCTTTTTTCTTCACAATTGCAGAGATTTCAAAGAATGATGATGCTTGTCGATAAGTTGATTAGAATCACAAATAATGTAGCCAGAAGGCCGACACTTGTTTCGTCTCGGGGAACAATTACCTGATGACTTCATCAGGGCTACAGAAACAAACAGAAGCCAACAGTTTGCACTTAACATTAGTTTCTAATCAGTCATGTATAACCAACTTTTCGCCACCACCAACAATGTGTAAAGTGAAAAACGGTAAACATAAGGAAAAAAGAGTCAAAAGTCACCAAAAATCACCCAATGAAAATTATAAAGTATGTGACTCTACAGCTCAAGTCGCAAAGGAAAAGAGGAACTTCTGAGTTTGAAGAGCAGTGCCAACATTACGAGCTAACACCAGGCCTGGACTGGCCGTTGCGGGCACCGAGCAATCCCCCGGTGCGCCGCAAGCGTGGGGGCCGGTTTTGGGCCCCTGGGGGCCGTTTTTGTTACAGGGCCGTTTTTGCAGCGTTGCTGCAAAAACGGCCCTGTAACAGAATCATCCGAAAACCGACCCTGGCAAAGAGCGGGGTCGCACCCCCAACCCCCCTGGGGGGTGGGGGGGGCCGGCCGAGCACTTTGCCAGGGCCGGTTTTGGTTCCAAGTCCGGCCCTGGCTAACACAATGGTTAGAAGCACCCATTATGCTACAGGTTCATTGGTTCTAAAAAAGAGTTGATAAGTCCAGTCGCACACGAAAAAAGGGGCTAAATTCAAATGATTAAGAAATCAGTCCTAGTAAACCCAAGAAGAAGCACATAATTCCATCACTCACCACAATAAGTCTTTGCGATAGAATTCTCCACATTCCAGTTATAACCTGTCTGTGGTCCCATATAGCATTAGACTAATAAAAGAAAAAACAGAAAAATATACAAGGGTCTTCAATAAGAGTCTATCATTCACTATGTCTATAGTCTATAGTTTCATGAGCAATATTCAGTCCAGTTGGTTATACATGACTGATTAGCAACTAATGTTAAGTGCAAACTGTTTGTTTCTGTTCGTTTCTGTAGCCCTGATGAAGTCATCGGGTGATTGTTCCCCGAGACGAAACCCGTGTCGGCTTTCTGGCTAGATGTGGGTTTAGTGAGGCTGAATAGAAAAGATTACCTTAGAAGGGTTGCTGCAGTTTTAAATTTTATCAGTAAAAAAAGTAGCGCATGCTCTTTTAATAGATTTCTGGTAGCCTTTAATCAGTCTCAGATAATGTGAATTTGCTTCAGCATCATAGGATTTGCACCAGGCATGCTCTAGTTCTTTCCATTGCTTCTTTTCCGTGATCAGTGTTTCGTTGACCTAGGCAGCTTGGGGCTGCTTCCTGGTTCTGCAGCGTTTGGTCGGAATAAAATGATCTAAGGCAGAAGTTAGCATGCTTTTAGTGGCAGACTCTGCCCATTCAATATTGGACTCTAGTAGGGGGACCCTTCTCTCGATAAAGTTTGAAAAGGCAGATGGGTCCAGATTATGCTATTGCCTTTTCATTGGTGGGTTACTGGTGATAGTATTCTTAGTGTTAGGAAGATCTATAGTCATAGGTACTATGTGATGGTCTAAACAGGTCACTGGGACATGTATTTTAAATAACATACTTTCACAGTCCTGGATGAGGCCAAGGGCCCTGATTGGGGCTCTTCATTCGGATGTAGCTTGATTCCAGTGGTATCCACACCTGGGCATACTCTTGGCCACTTAGGGTGTAGCATCAAACACAGAAAAGGTGATGTTTAGGAATGCTTGTAATAGGTCTAACTACTGGCAATAGCTTGGGATAGCACTCCAACCCATAGTTCTTTTACCCACAATACCACCTCAGTTTAGACCCAGGCATATGGAAATCAGTCTTGACCCGTCTTCTCATGGGACCAGTCTGGCCTGGACATCAAAGCCAGGCCTCCCTGAACTGGAACAGATGCAACCCAAAACTGTTTTCTCCCTAATTGGGGCTCTTAAGTTGGGTGTAGCTTGGTTTCAGTGGTACAGTGAGCAGGGACCCGCATCTGGGCAGGGATCTAATGCTCAATTATTGGAAGCATCTTCTCATCAGCTTTTGTGTGTTTGATGAATCTAATTGGCTCACAAAGTCATGGAAAGGATACCACTCCTGGGGATATTTACTCTGATCTTTCTCTGATATCGTTGTCTCCTCAATTTTATACGTCTAGGTCATCACTTTATTTCATTAAAGAGAGGGGACTCAACTTAGTTTAATCTAACCCAGTGATTTAAGCCCCTGATCAAATGGCCATTTTTATTCATTCCACAGAAGTATTTCTCCCATGTTGTCTTTCCTTGGATAATCTAGCATATTATTATATTATACTTTTATATTAAAAGATGTTTGTGCTCATACAAAATTTGCTGAGACTGCATTTTCTTGGGCCATGATGGCCCTTTATGGGCTTGAAGCCCCATTTTTTAGTTAACATTAATTTTTTTGGTTTCGGCATATGTATGTATGTGTCTCTCAATGTGGTCCACACTTTAAATGGAAACAAAGGTTTCTGCAACCTTTATTTTTCCCAGAATTTATAATATCACAATTCCTGTTTGAAATTTCTTTCCTGTCATGATTATAGGTGAATACTGCTACTATTCTGACTGATAAGGATTTGTATCCCTCTCTATCAAAAGATTGTTCTGGTTCTCTTGTAAGCTTTCCTTAAAATGTACGGGCTATCCTTTTCAGCAACGTTTCTCAACTCTTTCAAATGACCTGAATGTTTCTCATTCTTTACTGCAGCAGTTTCTTCATATTCAGAGAAGCTGTCAATAAGGATAATACTGCTATTATGTCTAAATGAGTTTGTGTGTGAAGTGTGGTAAGGTCTTCCTGGCAGTCTTCATGTCAGACAGTTTAATGTACAGGGTACTGTCTAGGTGTCCCTGTTCCTCATAAATCAAGCTACCTAAAATTTCTATTTGTGGTATATAAAGCTAATTGTCAGATTTCTCTCACTTGTGTTGCTCCTTTATAAAAGTTATTTTAGTTCTTTATATCCCGTTCAAATACAAAAAGGTAATTCCATGATGTTTCCATCCTTGGATCTTATCTCCAAAATATTTCTAAATACTCTTATCCTCTCTCTTTGTAGAATACCTTCTATACATTTGCACACTACGGTTAAAGTTGCTCCCATGCTTGTTCCTGTCTTCTGGAGATAACATTCATTCTTGAAGAAGAAATCTCTCCTTAGTGCTTGCTGTTCACAATTTGTGATGAATCAAACTTGGGGCATATTATCAAGAACGGCATTAAAATTATCGCCGGTTTAGCGGCAGAAAACTGCCTCTAAGGCGGCGATAATGGGCTTGATAACATGCCCTGGAGAATTCCAATAGAAGCCCATGTTCACACCAGAACATGGACTTCTATTGGAATTCTCAAGGGCATATTATCAAGCCCATTATCGCCGCTAAACCGGCGATAATTTTTAACACCGTTCTTGATAATATGCCCCAAGGTTTTTGATGTGGGTATTGTTTACTTGGTAGTAACTTTTCGAGGAATACTAGTGACCCATCTTGGAGAATATTTGTTTAGAACACTTTAATATCACAGGATACTAAAAATTCATAGGCCTCATCAAACCACCATAGCAATATGATTTTTTGTAAATCCGTTTATTGAGATTTAGGTTGAACAGCAATCAGCAGGTAGATAAGACTAACAGTAGAATCTATACAAATCCATCTGCCCTCTTCATAAAGTGCAGTGTACTATGTGTTCCTCTGCAATCAAACGGAATTGCGGCATACCCAAATTGCAATGTTAACATTTAGGAATATATATATATATTCCAACGCCTTGCCTTTTTTGTTTTACGAAACAAAAGTACTGTCCGGGCCACAGATGTCAATAGAGCGCGTTTATTTCAAAATCGCTCCACTCGACGCATTTCGAAGGGCAAGCCTTCTTTCTCACGAGTGCGAGTGTAAAGTTGTGAAGTAGTTAAATACAGATCACATGATTTTCACCACAGTGTCAACATAAAGAACAGACTAGCTGTTGTCCTTGTATTATGGAGCTAGAGAACATACTAATGGCAATCAATTAAAATGAACCGTTTCAGTTCAGTGAAAACAAATGTTACAGACAGTTGGTGATATATATAATAATTCTCGTAAAAAATAATCATCAACGAATTTAAATGCCATCTGAAATGCAAAAACATAAAATTATACGGCAATCCTTCTTTTCATGGCCACATCGGTCTATGGTGCAATGTGAATATAGCATTCATTCAACTCATAAATTCACAGCCCCAGTCGGCTTAACTAAAGGGCACATTAGAAATGCCTCGTGATGTACAACGGCCATAAAGCCTACAGTGCATTCCTTAAATGTCCGATTACATTCTAAGCCGTGGCTAGATCAAGCCCAAGTGGGCGAAAGTTCATTGTTCGTTGTGATACAGTCATAGCCCAAAAGTGCAAGAGTCCATAGCTCGGAACTGTGCCACGGTCATACCCCAACTGTCATTCGTGCTCCAGGTTATTGCTGCCAATAGTGTGATTAAACTCTCCTACTAGGACTTCCCATAGACCTGCAAAGATTAAAGAAAAACATTTAAGCATGTGAACAAGTGACTGTGTCATCATCATCTTAAAACAACATACATCTCACATACAATATTTAAAAACAAGAAAGAAGCGGGAAAAAGCTCTAATAGCACAAATAAAGGAGGCAGGTTATCCTTAGCCAAGGTGCACAGCCAATTCTTCATCAAGATTATGGCCCTACGGTTGCATTGTGCGATGTTTCACCTTGGAGATACCCAGAAAGGGACCATCTCACAGGGAAAACCAGGACTTTACAAGTACACCCACATTTACATTTACATTTACATTTACATATTTGATCATTAATTTTGATTCCAGCCTTCTGAGTTCCTTTACTCTGTCTGCCCCTCTCTCTCTGCTAGGGACAGTTTCAAAAACACAGAATGACATCATGCAGGTGTTGCTTTTGTGGTGTATTGCGAAATGCCTGCTATGGGGTACTGTTTGTCACCTTTGGCAATAGCTTGCAAGTGTTCCAACACTCGCTTTTTTGCTGGATGCATTATGCTGCCAATGTAGTATAGTTGGCACAGGTATTTAAGTGCATATACTACGTGATCAGATTGGCATGTGACATGCTTGAGAATATTAAAAGGTTCGCAGTTTTTTGAGAGTTTAACTTCTCTAACATTCTTGCTATATCTGCATGCCTTGCACTTGCCGCAGACATAGAAGCCCCTTACCTGATTTTTTCTGGCTACAGTGGGAATGAGGGTTTTACAAATCATGTCCTTGAGCGATTTGAGTCTGCGGTAGGTGATCTGTGGGTGTTCACTAATTCCCTTCACTATGTCTTTATCCAATTTCAGGACATCCCAGAACTTTCCAATGGCTTTCTTAACATTCCAGGATTGTCAATGATAATCGGTTATAAACCTGGAGGATTCCTGCCTGGATGGATCTATATTTTTGTCTTTTTCAACAATCAGTGTTTTTCTATCCCTCAGGTTGACTGACTTGACAGCTGAGTCAATGCCTTTTTGGCTGTAACCCCTTTCTCTAAACCGTTCGCCCATACCGAGTGCTTCTTTCATAAAATCATCCTCTTTGGTGCAATTACGTTTGGCGCGAAGTAGTTCGCCCACAGGTATAGAGTTAATCAGGTTACTAGGGTGACAGCTTTGGGCATGTAAAAGGCTATTGCCCGCTGTCTCTTTTCTGAACAGAGTAGTGATAAGCCTTTTGTCCTCAACTTTTACTTTAAGATCAAGAAAGTCAATAATGGTCTCATCCATGTGACTGGTGAAAGAGAGATTAAAAGTATTAGTATTCATGACATCCACAAACTTTTTAGCATCATCCACAGTTCGATACCAGATGACAAAAATTTCATCTACATAACAGAGCCATTTAATGACCTGAGTATGGTATTGTGGGAGCTGCCTGACCACCTGCTCCTCCCACCAGCGCAGGTAAAAGCCCTGCAAAGCTGGGGGCGAAGCAGGTGCCCATCGCAGCTTCAAGAAGCTGGTGATAAATGTTCCCATTGAATACAAAAAAGTTTTGTGTAAGACACATTAATGCCATGTCCAATATCATCTCTGTGTGGTACAGATGGGATATGGATCTATTTCTGAGAAAGTGTCTACAAGCCTCAATACCTAGTTGGTGGGGAATACACGTGTAAAGGCTATTGACGTCAAGTGTCATCAGTGGCCATCCTGAGTTCCACTCCACCTCCTCAATTTTGGGCAAAAAATCTCCAGAATCTTTGAGATAAGATGGTAATTCCTGCACCAGTGGCTGCAGGAATAAACCAACATATCTCGAGGTGTTTTCCCAGCAACTGCCCCTAGAGGAGACAATAGGTCTTCCTGGTGGCTTTGTCATACTTTTGTGCATTTTGGGAAGTAAATAGAGGGCAGGTAATTTGGGATACTTGCATTTAAGAAAATTAAATTCATCATTTTCTATCAGACCCCTCTCTTGCCAATCAAAAAATTGTTCCTGGTATTTGGTGGTGTTGGCATTATATGTCTATCACTCGTTTCATATTTCCTTTTATCACCAAGCTGAGAGAGACCTTCATTAATGTACATCTCTTGGGGTAGAACAACAATATTCCCCCCTTTGTCTGATTTTTTGATAATGATCGTATTGTCCTTACTCAGGTTGTCTATAGCATCAAATTGAGCTTTAGTAAGGTTGCTCTGACATATTTAGATTTTTTAGACATTTTCACAAATTCATTCATGACACCTTTTTCAAAGATGTCAATTGCCTCATTAGTAATTTGGGGGAGAAAAACAGATTTTGGTTTGAAACCACTCTGACAATTCAAATCAAGTCTGATATTTTCATTAATCAAGTTTAAGATGGTATTTTAAATAATGCCTGGATTACCACCTAGGTCGTGTAGAAGATGCAGCATCTCAGCATCTTCAATGGCAATGTTACTAGGTTCCCTCTGAGTTTCCTCTTGGCCTTATGTGACCTTGGTAGCAAACCACTTTCTTAGTCTTAATTTTCGTGTGAAATAGAACAAGTCTATCCTGCTTTGCGTGTAATCAAATGATGAAGATGGACAAAACGATAAACCAAAAGAAAGTACCTCAGTTTCAACTTCACTGAGTTTCCGTGTCGACAGATTGATAACTGTTTTCAAGTCTTTCATTTCTCCTTTCTCTGGCCCCTCGTTCTCGATCCCACTGGGCTTGATACTTCGTTTCTTGTTGCCGCATTTGGTCTTCCTGCGCCTCTGCCGCCTCGACCGCGTCCTCTTTGTCCTCCGGCGTTGGATTTGTTCTGGGCAGCTAGTCTTCCTTGCGCTACCAATGTGAATTCTTTTAAAATTTGCTCTTTTGGGCTTAGCAACCCATGACTCCTTCGTTGTTGAGCCTCACTGGGTGTGTGTATATATATATATATATATATATATATATATATATATATATATATATATATATATATATATATATATATATATATATATATATATTGTCTCACGATCCACTCCAATCAGGCTAGAAAGATGACCAGCACAGCCATATCGATGTAATTTCTTTTAATTCAAGCCCCTAACCCCCACAACAGACGCGTTTCGCCAACAGGCTTCGTCAGTGTTAACCAGTGCAAAATTACAAGACTTGTGCTGGTCATCTTTCTAGCCTGATTGGAGTGGATCGTGAGACACTATACAGCGGCTCACCACCGCGGACCAAGCACCCGGGAATACGAGGAGCGACGGCGGTGAAGACTCTGTGTTATAAAATATATATATATATATATTAATATATATATATGTATATATATATATATATATATATATATATATATATATATATATATATGAACAAGTCTCTTTTCGAGTCGAAACGTTATGGCGACTAGCACGCATTAATTAATAAATAAATTTGCACTGGAGTCCAGGTCCGTGTCTGTGTTAATTGGGGCAGGCGATACCAGCAGGCTGCTTCGACGAATTCACGGAGTTTGAGGATATATATATATATAGTTTGGCGTTATCACTTTATCCACTTGTCCCCTTCAATCCCCAGGCTGTGCCACAGCAGAACTGATTTTCATGCTGCATGACTTTTAAGATATTTTGACTGTTGCATTTGCCCTGGCTGTACGAACTTGGAGTAGACTTGACACCGGAATTTTGGGTGCAAACCTCTGTGTACTCTCTGACCAGTGAAAGGCACTATGGGAGAGGTAGTCCCGTGGGGTTTCAAGCATGTGCTTGAAGACTGACATTTAAGTCGTAATTCCACAGTTTCTGTGTATTGACCCCAATGTGAGGCTGCTTTTAACCCTGTCACATTGCCTTTTAACTTTGCGCCTGCCCGAGGCCACCCTGTGGCCATCAGGAGGGCGGGCCCTTAGTCGCGGAGGGCTGCCCCCGTCCCGTAATATGGTCAGCCACTCCTCCCCAGGGCAGGCGTTGCTCTGTGGGATGTAGGCGGGTCGGTGACGCGCGTCCGGGGCGGCAGGCAGGGAGAGGGGGGTATATCTCTCCCCCTCGCCATTGCTCAGGCCTCTTTGCCACTCCGGACGTTGCGCGCTCCACGTCGGGGACACTCTTTTCTCCCATCGAGTGCTGCAGTGCGTGTGTTGCCCGCCATTGTCGGATCGCCGAATTGTAAGGTAGGTGTGCCTCTCTCTCGCCTCCCCCCGGCCCCGTCCCTGGTATGGATCCAGGTGGTACAGGGGCCCGTGGTAGGAGACCACGGGGGGGGGGGAGAGGTGGCCACCCACGTGTTTCGGCTCGAGTGGGCTTATTTTGCGGCACTGTGGCCGGGTGGGATTCCGACTAGGGGGCAGCATAGCGGGATTCGGGGCAGCCCTCACGCTCGGTATGCCGCCAGGCAGCAGCTTGCTGTGGCTGAGCAGGCTGAGTTGGCCTGTTGTCGTGCGGGACTCGTGTTCCTCCTCGCCTGCCTCGAGGCGTACTCCCCGATCCCCTGGCATTCGTGGGTACAGTTGCACCATTGCGGGCGGGTTGTGGGTGCAGGTTGCATTTCCCCGTCACCGTTTGCCAGGCGGAGCGTACACCGGTTGTATGCGGGGCTTTTGCTTCCGCCTTCCCGCTCGCGAGTGGGCTGCGTGAGTGTTTACCGGGCCGCCGTGCGGGCCCTGCCCGGGGCTCGGGTCCGGCCCTACCGTTGGCAAGGGGGGTCGTGTGCAATGCCCTGCATTCTCTCTGCTCGTCAAGCCTGTTGCCGGTGCGGGACGCCTGCATGGGCACGGGTATGCGTTGCATACGTGCTGATTCAGAGCACTGCGGTGAGGGGGGTGTGGTACTCCCGATGGGCACTCCCGCCCTTTAGTGAGTTCTTGGGGCTCTTCCTGCGCAAGGATAGCAGTAGGTCTGCGATTAGGTTTGGAGCACACGAGGGGGGGCGAGTAGGCGCGGCCGGGCCACGGCGTGCGGTCCTGCTCCATATGTGCATGGGCCCTGCCTTCCTCTGGGGTACGGTCCCAACGGAGGCACTGCTTAGGTGTCTTCGTGGCGGCCTATTTCGAGCGCCTGCCCCCCCCCGGGTTTAGGCACGACCAGATACCTGCGTGCTCAGCCTCGCGAGGTCTTGCCTCGCACACGTCAGCAAGCGGAGGGATTGGCATGCGCGGCAGTGCGAGGGCCCTTCATGTAGCAGTCATCGGTTCCTGAGCGAGCAGTAAACGTAGGCACCACGCTATATACATAAAATTAAATATAGCCGGTATATGTGCTCAGTTCAGGTCACGGACAGGACCGGCACAGCGCACGCGTCCTACCCCTTCGGCCAGTACTGCCTCTGCCCCCGCCTGCGGTCCTCTGTTGTCGGTCTAGGCCACCCATAGGGACTACAGTGGTGCGGGACACTGCAACTATTCTGAGGCCCTGAGTCTGCCTCCTACGCCCTCAGAGGGGGGGGGGGGGGGGGGGTAAGCATCATGACGGTCGCAATTACCCGGGCACGGGGACAGTCTTGCAACGCCTTGGGGCACCCCTTAGTCTAGCAGCCTGCATTCCTAGCACAGTTGCCGCACATATCCGTTTCAGTGTCGGCGCTGGCTGAGCCCTGCTGGGAGCCTACTTTAATTTTGCCACGTTTAGTTATTAGGGATAGGATGTGGTCAGTCGGCTACATTGCCGACTTTGGTGCTGAGACCGTGGTTCGAGTCTCAGTTTCGCCTCCTGGCAAATATCATCATAATCTCCCCGTGCAAAATGTGTAATGTAAATACGGTGCTCTTAAACGCTCCAATCCCTTTGGTCAAAGTGTGGTACACCCCAGGGAATTGCTTATGTCTGGGGCGGCTGTGCTACAACTGTGGACACATGCTCAACAGTCTTGATACCGGACCGTGGCTTCTGAATCATAGGACTAGCAAGCCATGGCCTTAGAGGCGCGTCCCAACAGCCGCGCCCCTCAGCTTCGCTCCTCATCTCCTTGAGGTGCCTCCGTGGCTCCAGTTCCATATCTGTGGAATGGGGCACTTTTAGTGAGTGACGTGACATGAGCGTTTTTTTTTTTTGCGCCCAATTTCGGGGAGCGCCCAGATCAGACACCGTGCGATCAGGCCGGTGCTGAGAAGGCACAGCGTGAATCCAGCTTGTGGAATACAGCTATACATTTAATAACTGCTTTGCGTGCAGGGCTCGTTCTGCAGCAACTCAAGCTTCTCATATTCCTACTTGCACATTAGAGACCTGGCTAGTGGTAAACGTCTATCCATGGTACCCCATCTGTTCTCCCCGTGGTAAAACTTTACGATGGGGGGGGGAAATCCTACTCGAATACAAACACGTATATGAGGGCATTGCACGTTATTAAACGTGCCTGTAGCCCTCGGTTAGCGAGCATGGGGCATATGCTTGTGGCACTCGGGAATCACGAGACCGCGTTGGTGTAGGTAAGCACCGATATTCTAGACGATAGTGGCTAGGCCAGCACGTGTAGGGGAGGCACCATCCGTCAGCAAGTTGCCAGTGGACACCACGCTCGGCCCGTGCTGGAGCGAGGCAGGATCCATGTTGGGGGCTGATGTTATGTGTCAGCCATAGGTGCCTCTGGCGTACGTAGAACAGAAGTTCGCAGGGAACTCGTCGCATACGTGCGCCTCCGGGCCACAGTTAGGGGACGAGGCGTCGCTGGCGCAGCGGTAGAGCGGCTGAGCCGAGGGGGGGTATACATTCCGCATGTCTTCTGCCCCGCGGGTCGCCCATTTCTTTCGGGAGATAGCTCCGGGCGTAATGCTGGCCCACAGTGGCCATTCGGGTGCCCGCCTGTCTCAGGGGGCCAAGGGCAGGATGTTGGTGAGCGTTCGGGCCCGTTCACCCGGCCAGTGCGGGTGTTACCCGTTTAGTGAGCCACTTCGGGCACCAGACCCGCGTGGGCATGGGTCTTCCCGGGATTGCCCATCATCTGCCCGCATCTTGCAACTGCTGTCGTTAGTACATTCTCCGAAGTGCGGCATCTCGGCCGGGCAGCTTCGTATGTTGCCCAGTCCAGATTTTGCGTTGCCCCATGGCCTGTTGCGGCTAACCTAGCTTCCATGCTTGGCAGATAGTGTCGTCAGCGATGCTGGTAAACTGGTCGGAGACTCAGCTTGTATGGTTAGTCCGGGCAATCTTCTGATTTAGGTACATTTCAGATGGCACGCGTTGGGGTTGCGTTTCACACTGAGAGATTCTGGGCTATCATCCTAACTCGCCCATTTTGAATGCGAGGAGGAAGCGGCTCATGTAAGCGCTTCATACCTTAGGGTAGAGTCCGGCGGCCTAACTGGTGGTTCGAGCCTCGGCATCGCGCTCACCCGCAGCGATCCTGGTTGCGTTGTCTAGCCTGGTGCTGGAACTCATAATTGAGCCTTGGGGTCGAGTTTTACCTGTTCGCAAGGATTCGTTTATCGTGAGGGCGAGCTCGCATGGGCGACCTTGGTGCTGGTTACAGGGTCCTGTCACGGGGCCTGCGGGTCGCGTTCTCTTGCAGTGTAGGCGGTCGTCTCTCGTTGCTTATCAATACATAATAGCGGGGCGTTATTCGAGTAGGCCAGATGGGCCTCCCGGGTTGCCGCATATCAGGGCATGTGGGTTCCTGCACCTTTTTCCCACACGGCAGTAGGAATTGTTGTTGCCGGCAAGCATTGTGGGTAATTTCAGATCACACCCTGTATAATCGATAGAATGTCAGCAACCAGGCACCTGGTCGGGAAAGTTATTCATTTATGACTGCCCTTAAGATGCCACTCTGGTACACGGTGCTTTCTACTCCCTTGCTTCCCCGCATAAAACCAATGCTGGCCGCCAAGCATAACTTCATTTAAGACTTACACGTGGTGCACAAGGGCATGATGTTTCTTAGGGTGGGCTGTAACACACATTGGGTTTTAGAGGCACTGCCTGTTATTAAACCACACCCTCAAATTGATATGCCACGTCCCTTTATGAGACCGAGCTCATTTTCATCCCATGCATTCCTTTGCGAGAGTAAGTACATCCATTCTACAGATTATTATCAGTAGTCGGTTGCATGCTTTACACATATTTGTGGTATGACTAAGATGCACGTTGATTAAGCCCTTGCGAGGCCTGGTGAGGTTTCAAGTGGCAAGGCTGTGCACACCGGTGCGCTAGTGTTAGGAGAGCGTTCTGCCATCGTAGATCTTCCCTCCGGTCTAGGTCTGTCTGCACATGCCTGCTCTCGCTAGAGTGTATTGGAGAAATTCCCAATTTAAGTCAAGAGTTATCTCTGATTCTTCCCTCGTGTCGTATTGGCAGATCCATCTCTTTCGCAGACTCAGTTCTCTGCGCTACTTTAAATTGATCAGATTAGTGTAGAGGCGTGGATGTGCCATTCTATGAACACCACGAGAGATCGGTTCATGGGTGGTACTTACGTTGTGGTCTTTGCTGGACTGGAGTTAGCCATGGCGCTGGAGGGTAGCTTGCTTGCCTCACCCACCCCTTGCGAGAAGGTACTGGGTACAATCTAGTTTTCGTACCTGACTAGCAGGGCCATGGATGCTGATTAGTTATCTCTGGCTGCGACCAGCTCTGATTAAGCCTTTGTCATGACCAGAGGCTGCGTTTGCCAATTTTTGCGGGGGGTCATGACAGAGATTCCACAAGTGTGCGGCATGCTAGGCTAGCCCCCATTTTTGGCTACCACAGGTGTCAGGCGCGTTCTATGGAACTAAACGTTATTTGGGAGCACCATTGAACACCTTTGTAAAGCATACGCAAAGTACTGGGATCACAGTGACATGCACGATCAAATTATCCCATGCAGGAGGTAAAAGTGCTTACAGACGGAGAAAGTGACAGGTGGGCAGGTTCCAACAGTCTAAGTACAAATAGAGGTAGGAGACTGCATGCAGGCAGACTGTCTTTCACAGCGCTAACAGTGGTCGCACTTGTGCAAGTCCGGGGAGCGTTCATTGCAAGAGACAGTAGCAGGTTCCCATGTTTAGCAGGCTCCTTGCTGTACTAGCTCAGACATGCTATGTGGGGCATGGTATAGCATAGGCACTGCAACTTTATTACTTGCCAGTCCCCCCTTTTTCAGGCATGCCCTTGCCACACTCGCTGGTGGAGGGCTAGCTATTTTGACGGCTGCAAGCATGGTTAGTCTCTCTCCTAGGTCACTTTGGGCAGCAGGTCCTGGGAGCCTCTAACTAGGGCAGGATAAGTGTTGACCGCCCGGCAGGCGGGGGCATGCCTTTGACAGGTACTGGAGGTCAGTCTCCTCCCAATTTGAGCTGGCTTGGTGTTTGTTGCCTCCAAGTCCTGGTGGCACCCTGTACCAGTCTAAGCAATCCCTCATGTGGGTGGTTTCAGGTCTACTCAGACATGCGATCTTAGAGTTCGCATGGATCAAGCTGTCTCCAGGCGAAAATCATGTGAGCATGTAGAGCCTGCTGTTTTCCCTTTAGTCCTGTTATATTTAAGGAAGGTACACTTCACTAGTCAAGGAACATAAACTCTCGTATTTTCCCTACAATAATCGCCTGTATTCTTTGAGTATAGAAGCACAAGCGCTTAAACTGAAGCACAATGCACGTCAGCCTCACCCTGAAACAGTGGTGCCTGGGCCTTGGCCTGCGATAATGTCTGTTTACAGGAATCATGCAAGCGTTGTGGCTGTTTAGGTGTACGAGCCTCGAGTGCAGCAGTACAGGACACCCACGACTCTCGTGGCGGTCTGATATCTCGGGCTCGCTATGCCGTTTTCCTTGGAATAAGTGGGATGCCGGTGCAGGCATTAACGTTTAAGATGTAGGTTATGTTGCATAGCTCAGTCATGTCAGAGAAGACTGGGCGTGCTGATAGCTCCTCATGGGGATCAGAGTATGATCCGCATGGAACTCAGCTGCACAACTTCTTAGCACAGAGGGATAGCTTTACCCCCTTCAGTCTCATGCAAATAGAGTGTGCACAGCGTAGGATCTATACAGTCCTATGTCAGCTTGAGTGGCCTTGCCGGCTAGAATGTTTTGGGCAACAGCTTCGGCCTTTGGCAGGGATAGGTTCTCTGCCCTCCTCCTTCACGCACTTGGGATAGTCTACACTATTGCTGTAGAGCATGGGTACTCACAAACTTTCTCTCGGGGGCCAAATTTACAGTGTGGTTTTTGTCCGAGGGCCGCACTGGTGGGGGCGGGGTCAGTGGGGAAGGGGCGGGGCTAGAGCAACAAAAAAAACTGACCATGAGGTTGATCATAGGTCCCTGCAGCGGACGCCTTCGTCCACTGAGCCACCAGACCCAGCATAGACACACATCTCTCTCCCTCTCCCCCTCTCCCTCTCACTCCCTCCCTCTCTGACTCTCTGTCTCCCTCTGACTCTCTGTCTCCCTCTGACTCTCTGTCTCCCTCTGACTCTCTGTCTCCCTCTGACTCTCTCACTCCCTCTGACTCCCTCTGTCTCCATCTCTCCCTCTGTCTCCATCTCTCCCTCTGTCTCACTCACTCTTACTCTCTCACTCCCTCTCTTCCTGTCTCACTCACTCTGACTCTCTCCCTCCCTCCCTCCCTCTGTCTACCTCCCTCCCTCTGTCTCCCTCCCTCTGTCTCCCTCCCTCTCTCTGTCTCCCTCCCTCCCCCTCTCCCGCTCTCCCTCCCTTTCCTTCCCTCCCTTTCCCTCTCGCTCTCTTTCCCTCCCTCTCGCTCTCCCTCCCTCTGTCTCCCTCTCCCTCCCCTTTCCTCCCTCTGTCTCCCTCCCTCTGTCTGCCTTCCTTTCCCTCCCTCTCCTTCCCTCCCTCGCTCTCCTTCCCTCCCTCCCTCGCTCTCCTTCCCTCCCTCCCTCGCTCTCCTTCCCTCCCTCGCTCTCCCTCCCCCTCGCTCTCCCTCCCTCCCTCGTAATGGAATTCATTTTTCATATGGTTTTGTCTGTGTTTAATCCTTAAAACACAAGCAATCACTGGCAGTGGCGCAAGGCTAATAGCTTGTTTTTAAACTTGTTGTAAGATGCGGAAGATGCGTTCCTTCTCTCACCCTCACCTCTCCCCCAAAAACACACAAGCTGCTCTCTGGGGACCCGATCTCCCATGTCAGTGCTTTAGTGGATGGAAAAGGTGGTGGTGTCTCCAAAAGGGGTATTTAGGTGTAACTAGGAAATCTTGGAAAAATTATGGGTTGGGCTTAACGGGACCTAAACTCTGCATGCCACCTGACAAGTATTCAAGGCACCTTTATGTGTGATGTCTGGTAGTGCTTATAAAACCATCATACTTCAGGTAACACAAACACCTAAAACATGCCCGATCCATTACCTGTACCAATGCTTGTTAGCACAGATTTTTGTTCTATGTCACATGAAGGAGTAACTCACTTTCTTCCTGTCACATCACTTCCTGCTGCAGGCCCCCTCTCTCTGTCATTCACGTACAACCTGTGCTCCACTCATCTTTTTGAAGTCTCTCCATCCACATATTTCACGCCATTTGCACCACTGTCTTTCACTCTCTCCTACACATCCTTCCTTATAACTCCTCCCCCTCAACATCGCCTCTCACACACCCCACATTTTCTTTTCCATTGGCACTGTCCTTATTTTGACAGCTGCATACCACCATACACTTTCCCATAGAATCGCCGTTACAATTGGCACACATGTGGCCATCGTTCTGGGCGCCCAGCAGAGAGGCCAAGGATTGGATGAGCATTTAGTTAGAACACCTTTATGCGAGGCTCTGTCTCAAACCACATGTGGCCATCGTTCTGGGCGGCCAGCAGAGAGGCCAAGGATTGGATGAGCATTTAGTAAGAACACCGTTATGCGAGTCTCTGTCAGAAAGTCGAACTGCCTTCAGCCTCAGCTGCAGTTCTCAATCATGCCCAGTCATGAACAGTCACCCACACCCTGAACTCACACAGACACCTTGAGGTGACCGGGCTTGCAGTGCGGTTATGCAAGATTCGTGCATTGCATGAAAAACAACATTACTGAAACCCATCTGAGATATGAACATATTCTAAGGAAATAGAGGCGCACACATAGTTCTAAGCAACAACAAATAACTGTGGGTCTAATAACTCAAGACATGATATGTATAGCTGGCTATGTGTCTGTTAACGCTATTCAGATAGGAGACAGACTGGACAGTTAACCACTGTGAAAAATGTCCATCAGTTACTCGTTCTTAGTCGCCCAGTACATCATCTGGTCTACTCCACAGTAGTTTGACCACCACTCTCTCCCCACAGATATATAGGAGATAAGTAGTGTGAGAGATGTCTGGTAGGTGTTATTTGTTTGTAACTGAGAGCAGTGCTTAAATAGTAAGTGAAGAAAAAATATAAAGTGTAAGATTGGATAGTGCATACAATATTCACTTTATTCTGGAGTCATGCACCTCCAATATTAAAAACAACGATAATGCAAGAAAGTCAGGTGGTTCAAACAAATACCTTCTGACTGGGTGATCTGGTCGACATGTTTCTGCGGACTACGGTCATTTACTGTACCCGCCGCTTCCTCAGGAACCATAAACTTACTTGCTACTGCTAATGTGAATTAAATGATAAGTGAGAAACAGGACATTCGTGAACAGAAAAAAGTGTCACCTGTACACTTCCATTTTCCTCCTATACGTGTCCCGTTGTGATTAGGCCAGCATATCCACATGAGATGAGATAAAAAACAATAATAATAATAACACCTTCGTTAGTAAGGGCTATACAGGAGACATTGCTGAAATCATATTAGTACCACATCATGGTCAAATGACCCTATTGTAAATATCATTGTATGCGTAATCAATGCCTCACCTTAGTTTGCAAGGGGAATTGCCTCACCTCACCTGGCAAACAGCTCAGGAAAATGAAGCACCGCTCTGTAGTACAGAGAATATAAAAATCAAAATTAAAAACCCGTGTCAGGTAAAGTTAGTGCAGAGTCACAACCTGTGGGATGCTAAACAGCACATCCACAGGGGCCATATGATCTTACCATCCCTAATTGTTTGGCAAATTTGATTCTGTAGCGTCAGGCATAAAATTTGTATCAAATTAACAGCTCGATAGCCAAGTTGTATATTAATGGCCATCCTGATACAAACTATATCTTGCCAGAAAAATCATAGCCACAAAAATAATAGCCAGAGAAATAATGCCAATCATCACGATCTCTCTGCTCGTGATTTAAAGTAATCGCATTCAGGCTTCTGTTGTGAGTTATAATTTCACAGGCTTAGCTCATAGGTATTACAACAAAGCCAAATATAAATATAAATCAGCTATCTTAATTGATCTCTCTGCTCATTAATTAGCGCATTGAGGCTTCTGTTCTGAAATATAATAACACAGGCTTAGCTCGTGGATATTGTTACAGAGCCAAACATGAAACAACCGTTTTGATAGATGCCCGCGCGCTGCATGCTATAGTTAAGGCGCGCCCACTCAGTTAAAAAAACTATTCGTTTTACAATTGCAATGCCCGCATCAAGTGAGTTAAGAGTTAATCAGGATGTCTCCTGCACCCTTACCTCTCCGTCGGTACTTAAAGCAGCCGGCCGGGCTGTTTGGGGAGGTGCCGCGGGGGGGAAGAAACACTTCCTTATTGTTTCATGAGCGCTCGTGATTGGTCTAACGCGCCACTCATAGAACTACCAAAGCTGCTGGGAAAAGTAGTTTCAAAAGCGCAACTGTTTGGACTACATTCAATTCTGGGAAATGTAGTTTTCGAGTGCGCTCTGCAACTTCGCAGGATTTAAATGCTATGAACTACACTCGCTCATGGGAATTGTAGTTTATGGTGTGGCGAGCATGTAGATTCTAAAATATAGAGCCTGGTAAAGATCATACGTGCTCTTAGAGAAACTGTGCGTTATTAGCAAAAGCTTAGCAAATGGTGAGCAACATGTGCAAGGGTAATAATGTATACCTCTTTACAAATATTGCCGCGGACATTCATTAGATGACAGATAGGTTCATGGCATTATAAATATAATTACAGTCAGTCCAGGTAGCTGGTTACCAGTGAAGTTGGTTATTTATTGGATCATTTAGTGGAGATATTCCACTCGGTCGTCAGGATACTAGCAGGTGGCCGGTAAGGTATATGCCAGATCTAATAAAGGCCATATCAAAGTTCATGAAATCTCGTAGGGTGATGCTTCTACAGTGTCATCCAAGGGATGTCTTCGTTCAGCCCCAGTTTATCACAGTTAAGCTTATACACCCATTTTTGCTCAATTTTAAACAAGTGTTTGGATACATCTGTGATATGCAAGGGGATGTTCGGTTGTTCCAATACAGTCCATTCAAACTCCGTGGGTTTGTGCCCTACTTGGATGTAATGATTTGTCAACCTTGTTGCTTGTTTTTTGCACCTTATCGTGCTCTTATGTTCTGAGATCCTCGTTCTGATCTTACAGGTGGTCATTCCGACATATCTCAGTGAGCACGGGCAAGTGATGAGATAGATCAGATTGCTACTATTGCAATTTGTAAACCGCTTCTGCTCCCAGGGACGGTTAGTTCCTATATCAATTGATGCGGTGTGTTTGGTCTGGGGACACGCGGCACAGTTGCCACATGGATGGTGTCCTATCACGGGTGGCATGTTCCATATTGTACCCACTTGGTGGATCTCCTTGGGGGGGGGTCTGGTGTGTATCAGCTTATCTCTTAAGCTGGTTGCTCTTTTGAATGCAAACAGTGGTTGTGCCAGAGAGTCTTCCCCGGTGTTCAAGATCCTCCAGTGCTTTCGGACTATGCGTTGGATTGCATTCGATCTTGTGCTGAATGTGTTCACAAATGTCAGCCTCTCGTTCTTTTCTTTAGAGACCAGTGGTTCCAGTAGAGCTTCCCTGTTATTATTCGCTGCCCTTTTCATTGAGCGCTTGATGAGTTTCTTAGGATAGCTCCGTTCAGCAAGTTTCAAAGCCAAATCTGCGGAATGTTTTGTCCGCACATAGTTCACCATTAAATAAAGCGAACGAACTTTAACAGGGACTAAGTCGCTTACTTGGATCTCCTGAAAGGTTCTTGCACACACTGGCAGAAATTGGTGTTTTCCTTGTAAAGTTAATGGCATGAATGATGGGTCGGGGGGGGGATGGGGGAATGCCGTTTCATTTACTGGGAGTGCGGAGCACTGGCAGGACCCGCCCAAATTAAAGCCATGCCATGCTCTGCTTCTTCCTACTTATTTTCGGTTACCGGGCCCCTGGGTTGGTTCCAGCAACAGCAGGAGACAGGTGTGGGTGTGCCCTACAGCTCTCACTCAGAGAATGCAGCGGTGGGTACACTCTTTGCACCAACTGGGAGCATCTGGAAGGCTGAGGACTGCAACAGCTTCACGAAGCTAGCCACGTGGTCCCTAGGCTCTGAAGTGAGGCGGGTGTAAACTCGGGACCCCCCTCCAGCACCTGCTATCACCCCATACTCTCTCACCCTGAAGTTATCGTATCCTGGCATCTCTTGAGTGACTCTCCCATGCCAGTTTACACGTGCTTGTGTTGTTAGCGGAGGGCTCGCTGTACTGCACCGTGTCTCCTAGCAGAGCCAGCCTGGGCTTGGGGCATAATTAGTCGTGTGCTCTGCGCCAAACCCCAAAAGGGATATCTGTGCCAGTTTACAGTTGTCGCCTGTAGGGGGTATGATAGAAGTTCATTAGTGGGAAGGCGCACCTGCTCGCTGGACTTGCCCACACCGCCATCTCGTGATGACTTCTTTGCCCACTTTAGAATGAAGTACCCCAGGGCAAGAGTGGCACGTATGACCTTTTAAAGTGCCCCATGGAGCACGCAGTGCATACGAAGAGTGGGAGCTGGTTCACTGCCCTGTTGAAATGACCGTTGGCACTGCCAACTTTGTACCATGGCACACAAATGCAAGGGTATCTCCACACAGATTCGAGTGAGAACTGGGTAGGAAAGGTGGCCAGCAGGACTTCATTTCCTGATATACAAGCCCCTTGGCACTGCCAGGATCCCCCGGCACAAGAATCACAGACGTGCCAGCTGATCAGTTATTACTTTGAAGTGTCAGAAAGGCTGTAGGGAGGGGCTCCATCCGTGATGCCCCTTGCCCATCACTAGACGCCTCTGCCAGCTAGAGACGTGCCCCCCTTCATGGAGCTGGCGCCTGGGCTGCCGTGGTGACCCCGCGCCCAGCCTCATGGTTCCCGAAGACTGTGGTCGCAGGCTTGTTCCAGCCACGGAGCTGGTGGGCACTTGTACACGTCCTCCTCGGCGGGCTTGGCATCCGCTGGGCCCTGGTAGACATCTCTGCTTATTCTAAGCTGGCACCGCTACATTCTAAAGTGCCGCGAAGCAGCTCCCAGCTGCACGTGGCACTATACCAAAGGAATGATATAAACGGGCGCAGTAAGGAGGGGGCTGAAATGGTGATCTGGTGGGGCCAGAGATGCCCCGTGACATTGCGTCTGTGCGTGTGGCAGTGCCGAGGGCACCCTTTCCAGGAGGTGGGTATCAGCGGAGAGGGCAGAGGCATCTGCGCCAGGGTTATGGGGAGCTCGGAGAAGGGAACCTGAACTCCCCACTGACATCCTCCGTTTTTACGACTTTTCTTACTTTTTGGCCTCGCTGTTTCTTTTTAGGCGCTCCGAGACCCCCGTGTGCCATGTAACGCTATGTACAATTAAATGTAGTTATTAACCTGTTGCTAATGCCTGCCTGTGCCTCATTCAGTCCCTCCACCTTTTCTCTGACTGCCTCCTTCTCGTGACCCTGCCTGTGTGCCCCCCCCACCCTGTGACAGCTTCCAGGCGCGCGCACACAGCCGCACCTAAGCATTTCACAGGTCTTTAAAAGACCATTAGCATGTTAATGAGGCTATTTTCACCTCTCAGCCCCCTGCAGCCCCACTCTGACTACGGCGGAAATCGCCCGGCCCCCACAGGCAGCAGAGTCTATGAGTCGAGCTCTGGTTGCAGACAGCCTTTAATAAAAAAAAAAAAAACTCGGGTACGATGTCTGCAAGGTCCTCGGGCCGCCAGGGAAGGCTTGCCGGGCCGCCAGCGGCCCGCGGGCCGTACTATGAGTACCCCTGCTGTAGAGGGATTCTGCCCGGGGGTATATGCTGATTAGTTCAGAGGGGGAACTCCTTGGTTCAGCTTATTCATCCCTTGGCGGGGGTCATCAGTCAACTTTTATAGACAAGCTATTTATTGTTGGCAGCAGGATCTAAGCAGTCTCCGGCTTCCAGGGGGCATGTGTTATCGGCTGTTTACCTAAATGTAAGTCCACCACTCAAGTTATACTATTTTTCACCGAGCACTTAAAATAGCCCTCTGTACTTTGCTTGAGGATAGTTGCTCAAGCGTACACAAAGCACAGTTTACAGTTGTATTTTGTGAACGGCATTTCAGCAGAAGTTGTACATTACTGGGTGTAGTCGGCTGATGCTTTGTGCGAAGGTGTGTGGTGGGTCTCAGTGTCATGCGCTGGTTCTACTATGGTTTTGATCAGGGAGCGATGTCAGCAGGGGAGGGCCCCCTCATCTCTTGGGCTCTTTCCAGGGGTATTACCTCTAGAACCTGGGATGGTCTACACTATTGCTGTAGAGGGATTCATTCCCTGGGGTATTTGCTGACTAGTTTCAGTGGGCTTGTGGTGTCAGCGGGCGTGTCATGGTGCAGGTCGGGATCTTAAGGGGGCACTTGGTTTCTGTCCCAGCAATCCCTTGGTGGTGGTCTTAAGTCA
Organism: Lissotriton helveticus; assembly: GCF_964261635.1. Lineage (NCBI taxonomy): Eukaryota > Metazoa > Chordata > Amphibia > Caudata > Salamandridae > Lissotriton > Lissotriton helveticus. Next base: position 1,402,006,620 of record NC_136063.1, on the reverse strand, counting down.
TTCTTACAGACAAGCTATCTACAGGTCGCGTGGCCTAAGCTGCTTCCAGACTAAACCCGAGAGGGCAGGTGATGCCTGCTGTTAATACCTGTTCAACCCTGTATTGGCATATGCAAATTCATCGCCCAAGTATATAGTTTAATATGTATTTATCCCTTCCAAGCCCCAGTGCTCTTTTGAGTGTAGCTGCACATGCGTTCATTGTAAGCACACTTTCTCCATGTTATGCGGAGATCGGCGTACAGCAGGTGTGGTAACTTAGCTGGGTATAGCCTGCTGACGCTTGTTGTGAAGGGTGTGGTTGAGTTTCAGGGCATGTGCTGGAACGCCTATTGTTCGATACGAAGCACCTTCAGCAGTAGGGGCCCCTCCTCATCACTTTGTCATTTACCTGGAAGTATGACTTCATGTAACCGGGTATGGTTACACTATGGTTGCAAAGCATTAATAAGACCCGGGGTATCTGCAGATTAGGGGCAGAGGGGCCTGGGTTTCTCCAGGCATGTCAGGTCGCTTCGAGGTGGAAAGGGTCCACCGCTCACCTGTCGTTTTGGTCTTGTTCCTTGGACCGACAAAATGCTCTGCAGAGCAAGGGTTGCAGGTTTCCCTAAAAAGCAAAGTGGTGGGGGGCCCGGACGGCGACGGTGGCCGCCGGCCGGGCTGTGGCGGAGTTACAGGGCAATCCGGAAGCAGAGAGGTGCAACAATGTACTTCAGCGGGCACATAGGGGTGCCAGAGCCTAACCTGGAACCTCATGGGAGGTCCAGGAACTCGTGTCGGCGCCCCAGTAGTCCTTCGGGCGGTTGTGGGCCTGTGCAACCGGGGGTTTGCCTAGATACGCCCCGCAAGGGGCGTGTGCAGTTTTATTACCATAATGGTGCAGCAGTTGGGTGGTTCGCCACTGTGCTGATTGGCTCAACAGGCGGGCAGGTGGAGAGAATGCGGCCTGCCCTTGGATCGTCCGTAAGATAACCCACCGTGATTACATAATGTTGTATGTAATAATAAACCTGCAGCAATTTTTTCCCAATCTTAACACTTGTGTCTGTGTGTTATTTGCGGGATGTTGTATATGTTGGGGCGGGGGGTCCTGTGGCCCTGAAGTGACTATGCGCCTGCCCGAGGCCACCCTGTGGCCATCAGGAGGGCGGGCCCTTAGTCGCGGAGGGCTGCCCCCGTCCCGTAATATGGTCAGCCACTCCTCCCCAGGGCAGGCGTTGCTCTGTGGGATGTGGGCGGGTCGGTGACGCGCGTCCGGGCGGCAGGCAGGGAGAGGGGGGTATATCTCTCCCCCTCGCCATTGCTCAGGCCTCTTTGCCGCTCCGGACGTTGCGCGCTCCACGTCGGGGACACTCTTTCCCCCCCTACCTCTTACCCAGAGTGTCAGCTTGGGGGAGGCGCTCATAAGGGAGTTTTTAATGTGTTCCTTTTTCGTTGCAGGTGGAGTTACAGGGCGATCCGGAAGCAGAGAGGTGCAACAATGTACTTCAGCGGGCACATAGGGGTGCCAGAGCCTAACCTCGAACCTCATGGGAGGTCCAGGAACTCGTGTCGGCGCCCCAGTAGTCCTTCGGGCGGTTGTGGGCCTGTGCAACCGGGGGTTTGCCTAGATATGCCCCGCAATGGGCGTGTGTAGTTTTATTACCATAATGGTGCATCAGTTGGGTGGTTCGCCACTGTGCTGATTGGCTCAACAGGTGGGCAGGTGGCGACAATGCGGCCTGCCCTTGGATCGTCCGTAAGATAACCCACCGTGATTACATAATGTTGTATTTAATAATAAACCTGCAGCAATTTTTCCCAATCTTAACACTTGTGTCTGTGTGTTATTTGCGGGATATTGTATATGTTGGGGCGGGGGGTCCTGTGGCCCTGAAGTGACTATGGTGTTTGGAATCGTGACATCTGCATCATGGCAGGTGTTAAAACGAAATCCCGAAGCACAAGGTTAGAGGTCTTCAATCGGAGGGTGTGTTATGAACTCGTGTTGAGCACTCCGTGACAGTGGCTGTTTTTTATTTGGTAATTTAAGTGCGGCAGCATGTTCTTTTAATTAATTCAACATATTTTATGTTTCACAATGTTGTAACACAGGATGGAAAATTTGGCGGCGCACATTATATGTTACCAATGTACCAATTACGGCAGGTGAAATTCATTTTGAGCATACTTAATCATTCACCATTTAACTTAGAATAATGGGACTTCATGCAAACTATTTTAATGCACTGTGCAATTTATACAACTAAATATGTTTCACCTTTAATATTGCTGATACCCAGCTGTAGGATGCATGGATTTAGTTGCTGCATAAGGCTTTCATCATGGTTGCATTTTTTTAGAGTATGTCTTTTATGTTTACCTATGACGTAATTGGGAATGACTTTAAATTTTGCTTTTGTAAATGGCGCCAAACAGATTGATAAAGGCTTCAGTAAGCCGAAACGCGTCTCTCTTACCTCTGGGATTGAGGGTGATGTGGTGTTCTGGTAAATGGGCCTAAGCTAGGACAAACCAGAGACCACACGTAGCTATGTTGGTGGTCAGTACACTGCCTGCCACGCCCAGGGTCCCTGGGCTCTTTATTGGTTACAGCACGTCCCCTCCGTATCCACGTCGGGGCAAACCAACAATCCCACGCTTGTGGGGGGGGTGGAGTCTCAGGGCAGTTTCGGTCGTGGGCCACAGTGGTCGCGCCCACATCTCGCAACACTACATTCCTCCTTTACCCCAAAATAAAAGAACAGGATAAACATAACATAACTTATCAACTTCTGACCATAGTCTCTGGAATACTGCAAAGATGTAAGAAAGGAACAGTCTTACTTTAGTGCAGGCCGAAAATACAGCTCGAACTCTTTCAACGTCTGCAGCGGGCCACAAAGTCTCGGTACCTCTGGGACGGCTTCGGGCAGGGGCGCAGATTGTACTTGCTTTGGCTGCGCTCGCCCGACGGGGTTTGAGCTAGTTCTTCAGAGTTATTGTCCTCTGCAGTGCTTGGATAGCTCTGGGCCACTTGCGACTCGGGTCTGCTTCGGGCCAGTGTGGCCCAGTCTGTTTCTGGGCCTTCTTCCTCGTTGGGAACGTCCTCTTCTACTGTTTCTCTTGGGCTTTGGGTCGGTTGTGTGTAGGGCTCCGCAGGGTCAGGAAACACATCCTCTTCTCCACTCATGACTTTCTTAAAAAATGATACGTTTCTGGTGACCCTCTCTCTACCTTTTACTGCTGAGATCATGGTGCCATTGACGTTGACGACAGTCCATGGGTCTAACTCAAAAGGGAGGCAGAATTTCCCACCTGGATGGCGGTCTTTCACGAGCACTCGGTCGCCTACTTGTATGGGGCTGTCAGCAGCTCTTCTTCTCCGGGACGCCTCTTTGTTAGATTTTGTTCGCTGTTCCATGGATCGGTTGCAAGGAGTTGGAACGATGCCCACATAGGATGGTGTGGGATAGTGTCCATAACTGCCCTATTGAAGCACAGGCGGCTTGGGGGAACCCCAGTGGTGCAGTGGGGTGTCAGCCGGTATTCTCGTAAGAACTGGTAGAGGGCCAGCTCTAGGTTCTGGCCGTCCGTCATTGCAATCTGGATAGTCTTGTTTAGAGTTCTCATCAGCCTCTCAACTTCCCCATTGGCTTGAGGCCATCTTGGGGTTATTTTCCGGTGTTTGATGCGGTGTGACTGTAGGTATTCTGATAGTTCACAGCTGTTGAAGGGGGGTCCATTGTCGGTGCGCAGTTCTTCCATGAGGCCGTGGGTCGCGATTATCTTCTCTAGCTTGGGGATCACCTCAGAGGCTGCGGTGGAGGGCAGGATCTCAATTTCAGGGTACCTTGAGAAATCATCGACCACTACAAACATGTACTTCCCGCCGGGAAGACTGTCAAAGTCTGCGCTGGCGCGCATCCACGGAGCCGTCGGTCCTTCCTCTGTGATCACAGGCGCTGGGGGGTTGGGCAGGCTAGTCGCTAGGCACACCGGACAACGTTGGACGACTTCCTCGACTCTCTTGTCGAGTCCCGGGAACCAGAGCTTGCTCCGAAGGCGACTTTTTGATTTTACAATGCCCTGGTGTGCGCCATGGGCCAAGAGGGCTGTTTGCTGTGTGAGACTGTCGGGCAGTACCAGGCGAGGGCCTCTCAGGAGGCATCCTTCCGGAGAGATAGACAGTTCGCCTCGGACTAGGTGGAGTGCTCTTAGCGTCGCTTGGGCATCCAGGGTGCGGAACGATGCTGGGCTCTGGAGTGGTTTCCAGTTTCCCGACTTGATGGCCTGGATGGCGATTTGTAGGCAGTCATCGTCCTTGGTGGCCTGCATCACGTCATCCAGGGAGATTGGCAGGGGTCTGGATCGCTCTACGATCATTCTGACATATTCCTCCGTGGCGTCGGCTTCCGCGGCTTCTGCTTCAGTGGCCGGGCGGGCGTGCCTCGACAGGTAGTCGGCAGGGTTTCGGGTGCCTGGCCGATACTCCACCGTGAATTGGTACTCCTGGAGCTGGAGCACCCACTTCTCGATGCGAGGGGGAGGCCGTGAGGAGGATCCTTGGAAGAGTGGAACCAGGGGTTTGTGGTCTGTGATTACCACAAACGGGTGCCCGTACAAGTAGATGTGGAAGTGCCGGCACCCCCACAAGATGGCGATGGCCTCCCTCTCGATCTGCGAGTACCGCTGCTCCGTTGCAGTGAGGGTTCTGCTCGCATACGCGACGGGGCCCATTCTCCGCATGCTTGTTGTTGAGTCAGGATGGCTCCCAGGCCTGTCGGGCTGGCGTCCACCACGAGCTGCGATTCGTTGCGAGGGTCGAAGTAGGCCAGGGTCGTATCCGCTGAGAGTGCCGCTTTGGTTCTCTGGAAGGCTTCCAGCTGTTCTGGCCCCCACTCCCACGTGGCTGTGGATTTCGTGAGATCACGGAGAGGGCCGGTGAGGTCTGACAGATCTTTGATGAAACGCCCGCAGTATGTGACCATACCCAGAAAACTGCAGACAGCGGTCACTGAAGTCGGGGTGGGAGCTTCATGGATGTCCTTGACCTTGTCAGGGTCTGGTCCTACACCCTGGTCAGAGAATCTGTAGCCGAAAAAGCTAATGTCTTTTCGTAGGAACTCGCACTTTTCTCTGTGGAGGGTTAGACCCCGCTCTTGTAGCCTGGCAAAAACGGCTTGGAGGCGCCGGATGTGTTCATCCAGGGTCGGCGCGTGGACCAAAATGTAATCGCTCACATTTAGCACGCCGTCCAGCCCTTGCAGGACATTTTGAATGATGTTCTGAAACACCTCTGCTGCGCTTGATATCCCAAAGTTGAGCCTGGTATATCTCCACAGGCCTGCGTGGGTGGAGAAAGTTGTTATCGGGCGTGAGTCTGGGTGCAGTGGGATTTGGTGGTACCCTGACCTTAGGTCCATCTTCGAAAACCACTTTGAGCCTGATAATTCACCAATGATGTCGTCTATGGTTGGCGTCAGATGGCGCTCTCACTTGATAGCGAGGTTGGGGTTGCGCATGTCAACGCAGATCCGCACCGCATCGGGCTGCTTAGGTTTCTTGGCTACCACGATGGGCGACACCCATGGAGTGGGCCCGCTCACCCTTTCGATGATTCCGGCTCTCTCGAGTACTCGCAGTTCTGCTTCCACTTTGGGTCGTAGGTGGAACGCGATGCGCCGGTGCCGGAGGGCCACTGGGGCGACCGATTGGTCTATGTGGAGGTGGATGGCGGGTCCTCTCAAACAGCCAATCCTTTCAAACAGTGAGGTGTGTTCTAGCACGAGATGGTCGAGGCTGTGGGCTTGAACGGTGAGTGCGAAGTGTATCAGTCCCAGGTCTTGGGCAGTTCTGCACCCAAGTAGGAATCCGGCTCCCTCTTGCGGCACATAGATTTTGGTGTGCAGTTGATTGGAGTCATGTGACAGAGCTGTCCGGAAGACCCCACACAGGCGTAGGGGGCGGCTGGTGCCGTAGGCGTATACCTGTACTCTCGTGGGGTGGAGCGCTGGTGGAGTGGCTAGTGTTCGGTATACGCTGGCCGCCATTAGATTGATCGTCGCTCCGGTGTCAATTAGGGCCGCCACAGCTTGATCCTGCACATTGACGGTGCACATGGGTTCAGCGGATGGTGTGGCTGCCAGAGTGTTGAGCATTCGTACGACGTGGACTGAGGCTGCGTCCGCATCGTCATCGTCCATGTCGCTGTTGACGGAGGCATTTGGCAGTGGTTCTAGCTGTCTCACTCTCCGGGGCGGGCCATTGAGCTTTTTCCTCTGTGTTGATAGACACACGCTAGCAAAGTGGTTGGCCTTCCCACAGGCGCTGCAGATCTTTCCTTGTGCTGGGCATGCCCCATTGTGGGGTGTCGCTCCTCCGCACCACACACAGGCGCGGTCGTGGGAGGAAAGAGGTGGGCCTGGCCTCCCTCGCCGGGGTTGTCTCGTGCGTGTGTCGGTGGCACTGGTTTTGATGGCGCACAAGGGGTCTATTTTGACTGCGACTGCGGGTTTCGGTTCCATATGCGCGGCTCTGGCCTTTGACAGTTCCTTGGACCTCCCTAACGCCAGGATGTCGCGCATGGGCATGTTGTCCGTTTCCAGGACCCTTTCTCGCAGTTTCGAGGAAGCACAGCCTTGAATGAACTGGGCGCGGATCTCGTCGTCGACGTCCGGGAGGGTGCATGTGCTGGCCAGCTTTTTGAGTCTCGCATGGAAAACGTCCACCGATTCGTCTGGGAGCTGGCGGAGCAGGAACCTCTCATAATCCGCACTGGCGAACGGCTCGAAGTATTCCATTATGGCGTCGCGCAGCGTGGTGTAGTTCCGGGGCGGGCCACCCTCCACCACGTCTTTGGAAATGTCGTGGATCGCCTCACCTCCCAGGTGCAGGAGCATCGCTCGCCGCCGCTCAACCGCGATGTCCGCTGCCACAAAGTAGTTTTCCAGGCGTTCCACCCATTTTCTCCATCGAGCCGCTTGTGATGGCGGCGTGCCTGTGACAGCGAAGGGTTCTAGCGGGGGCACAGAGGCCATGGCCATCGGGAGAAGCTTGAGGGTCCGTCAGGCGGTAGTGCCCTATTGCTGGAGGGCCAGGAGCGCAGGAGCACGTTGGGGATGGCTTCAGGTGGCTTTGAGATGGCCCAGCAGCGTTGCACGCGAGATGCGTGAGAAACGGCAGGGTCCCCGCACGCGAGTTGCGTGGGAAACGGCAAGGTCCGAAGCGTGGCACGCGGGAAGTGTGAGGAAGTGCACGCCGGGTGCACGCGGCAGGCCTGGCGGCGTCGAAGGCTGGTGCGCGGCTGGAGGCGGGAGCGTGCGTGCGGAGGAAGACACGGCTGAGGCGCCGGGCTTGCTGACACGCACCTGAGGCCACAAGGCCGACCGGCCGGGCGGAGCGGCGGGGCCACTGACAGGCGGACTCTCGTCACAGGGGTGAGTCTATACGGCTGGAGGTGCAGGAGTAGCGTGGTAGGGCCACCTCTTCAGACGTCAGACGCGGTCGCTCCCACGATCCCTGGCTCCTGACTCCTGGTGGTATCGTTACACAGTACTGACTGTCTGTGCTTTAAACTGTGTTGTTTAATTGTCATTTATTAGTCATCACCGCGCTCATAGCGCTTCTGGTGAACTGTAGTGCTGCATAGTCTGTGCTGCTTTAAACTGTGCTGCTTAATTGTCATTTATTAGTCATCACCGCGCTCATAGCGCTTCTGGTGAATTGTAGTGCTGCATAGTCTGTGGCATTGTAAGAGCGCGACAGCGTGTCTGGTAATTTGTGTTGTGCCACTGTAACAGCGCGAGGAAAACGGCACTGCGCTCTTTGTCTGCACAATAACGCTGCTTTTTGAAAGCGCTGTGATTTTTATCTCAGTGGCCCCAGCCCCACTCGACTTTTCACTGCCTCCATTTTGTTTGTTGTTGTCTCCCAGAGCCCTTCCTCCCCGCCCCGCTCCCGCCTCCCTGCTGCCCCTCCCACCCTCCTCCCCCTCCACTCTCCATTTAAAGACAGATGTCCCAACGCGCAGCGTCCACGCGCTGCGGCCGCGCCGAAGGTGCGCCAAAGGTAAGCCCGTCTACGCCCGTCCGCGCCTGGACCGCGCCCAGCGCCAGACCCCCTGGTCCCCACATTGCCCAGAATACCCGCATTGCATACACCGCCACCACCCTCTTAGCACTAAACGCCGGCCGTCTCCCCAATTGCGTCCTGGCGGCACCTGGACATACCCATGGACCCTTCACATGCAACTCCTGCAAGTATGACGGCACCAAGACCAACTCCCCATCTACCAACACCAAACAAAGATCTGACACCAACCACCTACAATGCATCCTGCTCAACACCCGCTCGGTCCACAGACACGCCATCGACCTTTGGAATCTACTAGACACCTTCTCTCCGGACGTCGCCTTCCTAACAGAAACATGGATGAACGCCTCCTCAGCCCCAGACATCACCATTGCCATCCCGGAAGGCTACAAGATCATCCGAAAAGACCGCACCAACCAAAAAACAGGTGGAGGCATCGCTATCGTCCACAAGAATTCCATCCGCATCTCAACCAACTCAGACGTCAACCTCGCCAGCGCCGAACACCTTCACTTCCAGATCCACACCGACCCCAAGACCACACTCCGAGGCACCCTCCTCTACAGGCCACCAGGACCCCGTGCACAATTCAGTGAAGACATCACTGACTTTATCATCCCACACGCCCTCCCCTCCGAGGACTACATACTACTAGGAGACCTCAACTTTCACCTGGAAAAGAGCAACGACAGCAACGCCACCACCCTACTGGACAATCTGGCCAACCTCGGACTCAAACAACTTGTTAACACCCCCACTCACTACGCAGGCCACACACTCGACCCCATCTTCACCTCCAGCAAACATATCTCCTTCAGTCACACCACAGCTCTCCATTGGACGGACCACAGCTGTGTTCACTTTGTCTACAAAAAGACCACAACCCACTACATTCCTCAACCCACTTTGCGAAGAAACTGGAACAAAATCACCATCGACCAAATCTCCTCATCGCATTGATGAAGCAAAGCTTCGCATATTTTGCGACTTGCTGTATTCATGAACCTCGTCTGTGTGTAACAAGGTAATAAGTGTACGTCTTACTAACGTTTATATTTAGTTTAAGCAAAGTTTATGAAGCTTGCCTATGTGTATTCCTAATGCATTTAATCCCTGTCCGTAAAATATGGCCGCTGCTTGTATTTTAGTTACTGCGCATGCGTCAGTCACACTCATGTGTCCTGACGTGTCTGCAGAGTTGGAGGGAAATTTATGCGCATGCGTAATACATAGCCTTGCTAGTAACGTGGTACTGCTCGTGCCACTGCTCTTGTGCCTGTTATATGTAGCTAACATTTAGACTGCATAAGTATATTTTATAGTGATAAGTTGAAAGTACAAAACCAAATGATGTGTTTTCATAATGTTATTTCTATGTATTAATTTGTTTTCGCTTGCTTTTCATGTACCGCGGGGAATGGGGGTCTGTCTATACCGAAAGCCATCTTGGAGGTCCCTTCTGCGCATGTGCGACTTTTCGGGGACCTGACAACCTTGGCTGATGGAACTTAGCCAGCTGGCAGTGATGGGCAAGATGCTCCTGAGAACTGACCTGCAAACTCGGCTGAACGGAGTCACATGTCCCTGCTATGCTACATTGTTAAATTGTCATTGTATATCCTTGCAGTTTCTCATGGGAACCCCAATCTCGCTAGGCGGTACCCAGATATGTAAATGAAGCATCCAAATAGTGTGTTATGATTGGTGTATTACCCAAATCCTACCTTAGGACCAATCCAAATTGAGGGATTCTGACACTTTGCAACATTGGGGGGGTGGTACACCGTCCCAAAACAGTATATCTACCCTGGGTTCACCTAGGGAAATTGTCCGACTTGTCTGGTTTAGCTGACCTGTCACTGACCCATCGTACTCAATAGGTGACTGAAGATACAGAGCGCTGCGGAGCACTCTGTCCGCAATTGACCATAGACTAAGGTTCTACTGAACCTTAAAAGTGCTGGCGAAGCACTTTGCTGGGAGTTCGCTGACCCAATCGGGGTTTTGATCGATAGCTGCAGAGAGGGTGGAGCGCAGGCGTTGCTTCCAAACTGCGGGTGCGGTCCTGTCCTGAGCGGTCCTGTCCTGAGGGTTTGCTGTCCTGTCCTGAGGTCCTGTCCTGATTCCTAATCTGAGGGTATCCTGTCCTGTCCTGGGTGTCCATTCTGCACCTGCTGTCCTCTGAGGGGTATCCTTCCTTGAGGGTTTCCTGTCCTTAACTGACCCGTGGCCAGGGTTTGGTTTCTACACCAGTCTAGGTAAATACTGCTCTAAGTTCTTTAAACTTGCACCTTTCTATATTTCAGTCTTTTGCTTTAATAAAGACACACCTTTGCACATGTTGATTTTTCCATGCTTTTGCCGCAAACTATTGAATCATAAAGTCAAGTGCATATATATTCTTAAGATTGTTCCTATGCTATCCTACCTTTTTGAAATCATATTTTGCATTGCAGTTTGTCATTTTCTGATATGGTCTAGAACGGCCTTACTTAAACTGTCTGAAAACTCCTTGCCTTGAATGCATAGCATTTTCCCTTTATCTCATAATTGCATTTAATGATTACCCTGACTTTATTTCTCTATAGTTATGTACTTTTCATTATCTTGGTTATTGACTGCCTTATTCTTGTAAGTTTAATGCTTGACGAAAACGAACTTTAGATAAACATTTTAAAACTTCCAGTTGTCCGTGGTCATTATACAACAGTATTGAATGTCATTTGAATTTGCATTGGCTGGCTTTCCTTTTACAGCTAGGCCCCTGATCCATTGAGGTCATAGGTACCCGTGTCGGTGGATGGTAAGTCGGGTACACTGAGTAATAAAAGTAGGGAACACACACAATTGGTAGCAGCCCGTGAAGTCGCCCTGTCAATGAGTAGTGTGAATTGAAAGTATATGGGCCCTGAAGCCGGAAACGGCGGAATCATTGGCTGGGTGACCTCGCACGCTCTATCAGTTTTCTGGTAGCAGAGGATGGTTAGGGACTAGCTAAAGGTTAGGTAGGAATAGTTAGACTAGTTAAGTCGGTAGCTGCTAGTACATTGATGCTGCTATAAGAGCGGCTGTTCAGAGGGACCCGATCAATCTCTTGTGAATACGCTGCTGAAATCAATGAATTGTTTTTTCATTATTATTCTTGTTCTTATATTGTTATATGTATTAATCCATGCGTTTGTAAACCGTATTGTTTCTTGTTGTCCGAACTCCCCGGGGAATTGAAAGGGCAAGTGGTGAATAGAATCCATTGTCCTGAGGTCACAGGCTTAAGGAAAGTTAGGTGCAGGTTAGGATAACCGGGAAGCACTAACTAGGGTTTTCTGAATACATGTGTGAATAAATGTCAGTAACGAGGTTCATTGGCAAAATTCCCATAGTGGCGTAACCTAGTAAGGGTCACATCGGAAGAATAGCAGGTTCCTCGGAGCTAGGGTGAAAGCAGAGGGGTCCGCTGGGAAACCTTAGACTCGGATATATCCCGGAGAAGTGGATGAGTTTAGGGGAATAACAGGTTCACCGATGCTAGAGTGAAGGGTAGGCGGAAGAGATCTACCTGCAGCGCGTGAAAAGTAAATGGAAGTAGTTTACTTGCAGTAAAACAAAGCTATCCTGTCTAGACACTTGAGCACTGTGGCGAATGTGTATTTGTTGTAAAATAACCAAGCACTGAGCACTTTAAAAGGAAAGAAAGTTTCCGTTACCTTGTGAAGGGAGGGAGTCAGTCGCGAAGCGCCTCTGACGTCACTCCGTGCCGCGCTGGGATTGGTAGAAGCAGCGGGCGGGTAGCGGAGCTGGAATTGTGAAGGAGGGGTGAAGCGCCGGAGCGTGAGAACAGTCTCACGAAGGGGCCGCGCACCCATTGGCCGAAAATATTTGAACGCGTGCACCCATTGGTCGCACGGAATTGCAAGACGCGTTCTGATTGGAGGTGACTTTGTAAACAGAGTTAAGCGTAGAAATTGTATGTGCCACTCGTATTGTCCAGAGACTAGACCCGATCCAAGAAACCAAGGGTTTGAAAGGGATCAGTGGAAAGCTAATAGATACGATATTATGTACGGAGCTAAGAGAAAGATGTCCCTTGTAAATAGGGTAAAGAATTATTTCAAAACGGACAAACCGATTAAATCTAGAGAGGGCGTTACTATCCCGCCACCGAATACTCCTGCCTCATTCATGATGTTTGACCGAGGGTACAATACCTGTGTGTGGTTGGAGAATTGGGTAAGGTACACAGAAGATGACGGAGTATTGGCTTTTCCGTTAGACGGTACCTTCAATGGTAGGATTTTATTCAATTTGAGAACCCGCATGAATGAATTACATCCCAGACCGAGACTAACGCAGTATGAGGCATTAGAGGAATGGGAGATTGAGGCTTTTGAAAGAGAGAAACCCCGAATGGACAAAGGTCTGACCAAGTGGTACCCAAGGCTGAAACAGGAGACTAGGGACAGGAGGATGAAACAGTGGAGACAGAGCATGATTGTTGAGGGTCTGTTTCCCATGATGCCAGCAGGTAACCCTCCTGTGGGAGAGAAAAAGACAGAAAAGTGTAAGCATTGGGGGGCCCTTGGGGAGTCAGACGATGAATTGTTAGATGACATCTTTACGAGAAGTCCGCCCCCTTATAATGAGGGAGCCCGACCTTCCAGTGCAGGAGAGAATCCCCAGCGTCCATCTATTAAGGAGGAGGACAGATCCCTATGTAGGGGGGGAAATGGCCAGGTGTTGCCCTATTTTGAGAATCCCGGACCCGCGGAGGTACGCGATATATATCCTAGAATGCCCGTGAGCTCAGAGGAAAAATATTCCCGTGAAAGAACATTTTTTCCCAGACCTCTGTATGAAAACGAAGAAAAACTAGTAAGTTCAGGAGTGCCCTTTTTGCAGCCTCCATATGGGGAGGAGCGCAGGTCATTTGGCACAGGAACTTTGTTCCCAAAACCAAATTATGGTGGGGGACCAAGTGATACGCATCCTACTGCCCCGAGTCTTACCCCTCACCTGACCCCACAGATGATACCTGACCGGACATTAGGAAGAGTACTAGATGAAAGGGAGCAAGAGGCCCTAGCTAGACAGAGGACAGAAATAATTCAGAAGATCTCCCAGTTAAATACCAGTCCTGAAGCTTTGACTATTCCGGTAACGATCGGACCAGTAGTCCCGTTGTATGGGAATAGTCAAGGAAGTTCGAACCCTCCAGTTATGAACCCGATAATGGCCCCGCCAAGGCAAGAGCCCCTACTGATAGACGATCAGTCCAGTGAGTGCGAGTCCGAAGTGGTGTTCTTGGATCTGCCAAACAAACAGACCGGAAAGGGGGTGCAGAAGAGGCATAATCCTTTTGATACGAAAGAAATTAAATTAGAATCAGCAACAGGGACTAGGAGTGTTTCCTTGGTAACGCCGGAAGAGATTGAAAATTGGAGTCGTGATTTAGAAAAACAGGCTCCGCAAACGAAACCTTTAGACCTCTACAAGCTGAGGGTAGAAATAGAGGAATTGATAGCAGGAAATGTGGGGTTAGACAGATTAAACACCTATTCTGAAGAAGAATTGCTGTTCATGTGTAAAAGCCTTACCAGAAGTACCAGGGTGCTCCACGAAAAGCTGACAGACACCGCAGCTAGTATGGGGGTAGATATTTCAAGATCCAAGCCCTTACAAAAGCCTTACAGAGCTGAATTTTCAGACAAGGATTTAGAGAACCTGAATATGTCAGGGAGGAAGTTGCAGATTAAAGAGTTGCTTGCAGTTTTGCAAAAATGGGGAGACGTGGAAAGGTGGAAAACGAGGTGGGCACGTAAGAAAGATGAGGCCCGTTCGAGACAAGCTACCCCTGAGTTCCCTTTAAGAGAAGTAGACAAGCCTGAAACATTATGCCCCATGCGTGAAGTGCCAGGTGGGAGGTATGTGCACGTTCCATGGTCCAGACAGGATATTGTGTCCTTTACTAACGATTTTCCGAAACTGCGCGAGAAGCCGGTTGAATGGTACCGGCAAGTGGAAAGGTTCGTAAAGGTGCAAAAATGCCTGTGGAAAGACCTTGATGGGTTTTTCGATATTGTGGTCCCGGTCGATCTATGGACCGAGTGTAAAATAGGCATAGGCTGGCCTAGTGAGGAGTACCCGAGGGACTCCGCCACAGGGGAGCCGTCAATTGAAGTGATGAAAAAATATGAACAAGTGATTCAGCATTTGAAAAATAAGGTACCAGCAAAGGAAACTGATTGGACCAGGATAGATAGAACAACGCAGGAAAGAGAGGAGACGGTCCACTCCTATTATGAAAGGCTGTTGCAGGTGTTTAAAACATACAGTGGTATAGATAACATCGAGATGAAGGATATGACGCATTTCATTTACAGGTTTGTAAACGGTTTAAGGCCTAAAATTTGTCAGTGGATAAAAGATAATAAAATCTGTTGGCATACCAAAAAGGTAGACGAGGTCCTGCGGTACGCAAAGTACTGCGAGGACGAAATGGCAGAAAAGAAAAAGGCTCTCAAGGAGAAAGTGATGTGGGCTCAGGTGAAGCTCGCAGAACAGCAGGAAAAGCAGTTGAGTACAATGGTCAAAAATGCTAAGAACGAAGGTCCTGGGGGTGGGGGAGGAAGTAAGCCCCGGCCCAGAATGAGCAGGGAGGAGGCTATGAAGAAATTTCCCTGCCATCAGTGCGGCGAAATTGGACACTGGCGTTACGAGTGTCCTTACTTGCCGGATGATAACCCCAAAACACCTGATTTAACTCCACAGACGCAGAAAGAAAGACCAAGAAAGACTCAACCACAGGTAAAGACAGTGCAGGTGCCCCGCGCCCCAAAGCAGGTATACAAGGGAAAACAAGCAGAGGGAGATGAGATAGAAGTCTGGGAAAGCAATGAGAACAGAAATGCAGCAACTTCGCAGTATCTATTAAATGATACCTTCCTTTGTGATGACCAGTACTGACGGGGCCTGAGAGGGGAGGACGAGGAGTGCGTACTCGGCGCCTGCTTGCCGGTAGACCAGTCCGGAGCATACATTGAAGGAAAGGTTGACGGAAATGATGTCACCTTTCTGTTGGACACTGGTGCTACCCGTTCTACTGTGAGAACAGTGGACGTTCCAAACCTACCCCTCTCGGGAGAAGCCATCCAAGTAGTGGGTGTATCTAATCAATTGATTAGTACTCCTGTTACCAAGCCCATGGAGATCTCAATTGGAAACTTTAAGGAAATGCATAGATTTGTCGTTTGCGACACCAGCCCAGTGAACTTGCAGGGACGTGATTTGCTGTGCAAAATGAACTGTACCATCTTTTGCACACCAAAGGGTGTTGAAATCCAGACCCCAGATGAAGACAGCATTTATAAAATAATGTTAGTCCGCCCTGACTCGGAAATTAAACGAATGACCATGCAGGATTTACCGAAAGAACTCCAAGAAGCAGTGAAGCCAGAGGCGTGGGACTTTACTGGGAAAGATGTAGGGTTAATGAAAAATGTGGACCCCATACAGATAGCCATCAAGGACAATGCAGTATACCCCAATACTAAACCCTACAGAATGAATGCAGAAGTGAAAGCTGGTGTTACTCTGGAAATACAGAAATTGCTAGAAGGAAACATCATACAGGAGGTAATGAGTAGTCCATGTAACTCCTCGATTATGGGCATTAAAAAGCCTAGTGGCAAGTACAGAGTAGTGCAGGATCTACGAAAAATCAATAAGATAGTAGTCCCCTGCTGCCCTATTGTCCCGAATCCAGCAGTGATTCTGTATCAGATTCCCTGGGATGCTGAATGGTTCACTGTGATAGACCTATGTCATGCATTCTTTTCCATTCCCTTGCATCCAGATAGCAAATTTCTTTTCTCATTTGCCTTCAATGGTCACGTGTATTGCTGGAACAGGGTCCCTCAAGGGTACACAGAGAGCCCCTCTATCTTTAATCAGATCTTGAAAAAATGTTTGGAAACTTTGGTCTTACCTGGAAATTCTGTCTTAGTGCAATACATAGACGACCTCTTGGTGGCGTCTAAAAGTCATAGGGATTGTGTGATTGACACCATTGCCTTACTAAATCACCTGTGTGAAAAGGGACATAAAGTGGCCCCTGACAAATTACAGTTCTGTGCAAAATCAGTGAAATATCTGGGGCACCAGATAGAGAAAGGGGTCAGGAAAGTGACATCAGAAAGAGTGAGAATAATTCAAAAGATGCAGTTACCCCGTACTCAGAAAGAGATCAGAATGTTCCTGGGTGTGATAGGATACTGCAGGCAGTGGATTCTAGGATTTGCAGTCCTAGCTAGGCCCTTGATAAAAATGACCAAGAGAGGAACTCCAGATGTTGTAGAATGGGATGATGAAAGCTTAACAGCCTTCACGAAACTGCGAGATTGTGTGTACAGCCCCTGCATTGGGAATGCCAGACTATTCCAAAGAATTTGCCCTGTTCTGTGACACTCGTGATAATTGTGCATTGTCGATCCTGACACAAGATCATGGCACAACGAGAAGGCCTGTGGCATATTTCTCTGCCACCCTGGATCCAGTGGCTGCTGGATTACCAGGTTGTCTGAAAGCAGTAGCTGCTACATGCGCAAGTTTAGAGCAGAGTGAGTCCATTGTCATGGGACATCCGGTAACTGTGTATGTCCCACATGGAGTGGTAATTTTGTTGACCAGAACAAAAACTCAGTATCTCACCCCTAGTCGGCTGACTAAATATGAGAGGATTCTTGTGGGTGCTGCAAATGTAAACATTGTTAGGTGCAGTATTCTGAACCCAGCCACCTTCCTTCCCGACCCAAAGGATATGGAAGGGGGGGTGGATGATGAACATGATTGTATTGATCTAACAGAATTCAACACCAAGCCACGCCCAGACATAAAAGAAACGCCATTGCCTGAGCATGACAAAGAATTATTTGTAGATGGTTCATGTCTAAGGCATGAACAAGGAGGCCTGAGTGCTGCCTATGCGGTAGTCTCCTTAGAGAAAATTGAGGAAGCAGGTTACCTATATCATATAAAGTCTGCACAAGTAGCCGAATTGATTGCTATGATAAAAGCTTGCCAAATTGGGAAGAACCTGCGCATAACAGTGTATACTGACAGTCAGTACTGTTATGGGGTTGTGCATGACTTCGGCCAGTTGTGGCTACAGAGGGAGTTCCTGACTTCATCAGGTGCCCCTATTCGAAATGGAAAGGTTGTTCAGGACCTTTTAGAGGCAATCCAGTTACCAAAGGAACTGGCAGTGGTAAAATGTGCTGCTCATAAGAAGAGCATGGACAAGGTATCACTGGGAAACGATTATGCTGATCGAGTGGCCCAATGGTGCGCAAGAGATCGGTATATCGTAAATCCAAAACGAGGGGGGCCAGGAACCAGCTGCCAACTTCAAGTGTTTGAAGAAGTGCCTACATGGGATGAAGTGAAAGAGTGGCAGCAGGCGGCACCTTGGCAAGAAAGAGAGAAGTGGAAGGACGATGGGTGTAGACCAAGACGTGTGGATGGTGTCATTTTAGGTCCAACTGGTATGCCTGTGTTACCTAGACACCTACTTAGCACAATGGCGAGATTGATACATGAAGGATCACACATTGGTAGGGACGCCATGATTCTGGTGTTCCAACAGACTTGGTACAGTAAAAAGTTCAGGAAAGTAGCAGAGTCCCTCTGCCAGAGGTGCCTGTCATGTCAAAAGATGAACCCAGGGAAGAGGACTGTGGTGGAACTGGGGAAAATTGGGAGGTCTGGGGGTCCCTTTGTACGAATACAGATTGACTTCATCACCATGCCCCGGTGTGAAGGGAAGCGATATGACCTTGTCATGGTCTGTTTATTTTCAAAGTGGGTGGAAGCTTTCCCTACTCCCCAAAATGACGCAATAACAGTAGCTAAGTGTTTACTAAAAGAACTGATACCTAGGTTCGGGGTTCCAGTCACTATTGAATCAGATAGAGGCCGACATTTTCAGAATGAGGTGATCGACGAACTCTGTAAAGCCTTTGGAATCTCACAAAAGCTTCACTGTGCATACCGTCCAGAGGCTTCTGGAATAGTGGAACAAGTAAATGGAACTATCAAAAACAGACTAGCAAAACTGGGTGATGCAACTGGCATGACTTGGGTAAAGGCCCTGCCCCTGGTCCTGATGGGACTCAGAAGTGTTCCGGACCGCAAGACAGGCCTAAGTCCCCATGAAATCATTATGGGAAGAGTGATGAGACAAGCATGGGTGCCAGGAAGCAAACTGTTGAGTATTACTGATGATTTGGTGCTTGAATACTGCAAGAGATTGGGTGACCAAGTGCGTTCTATCTCTCGCCAGATCGGAGAAGACGCCATCCTCAATCCAATGACTCCTCTCCACAAACTGGTCCCGGGGGACTGGGTGAAGATACAGAAGCATACTCGGAAGAGCTGCCTGGAGCCAAGGTGGGGAGAAAAACGACAGGTGATTCTGGTTACTACCACAGCAGTCAAGTGTGCAGGGGTTCCGCGTTGGATACACGCCAGCCACACCCAGAAGGTACCACCAGACGAAGTGCCTGAAGCAGAAGGACGTCCCGCAGAGGATGTTGCAGGAGCCAGACCAGAAGTAGCTGACGACGTACAGCCCAGTACCAGTCGAGCTACAGAATCAGCAGACGTTGGCCCAAGAATAGTTGACAACGAACTACCAGGAGCGCAGCCTGCTGAAGGGGTCCAAGAAGCTGAGCCAGAAGTAGCTGAAGACGAGCTGCCGAGCATATGGCCAGAGGAGTGGATTCCCTTGATTGATCTCACCGAAGACCCCATTCGAACAAGTGAACGACTTTGGGAAGGTAGAGAGTGGACTAGAGAGGAAAAGCAAGGCACAGGCGAAGAACCTCAGACTCTTGAGATTCACATCAAAACTGAGGAAGGAGAAGGTCAGACAGGGACAGAGCACGTGGTTGATACAGAACAAGTGAATGCTGCGGAGCCGGTGCCCGATACTGAACAAGTGAAGGATCCTGAACAAGTGAGGAATACAGAACAAGTGATTGATACTCCTCCACTGACACCTGATATCGGGAAGGGACAGACTAGACATAGTGTAATAGTTCGAGCAGAAGAAAGTCCAGAGATCGAAGTGCTTGAACAGGATCAGATAGAATTAGAAGAACGTGTTCAGGAAACAGAGTCAGAGACACTTGAAGAGCAAACACACAATTTACCTGAACAAGGCCAGATTAGTACCCAGGCAGAAGAAACAGATGCTAGCCCTGGAATTAGTCAGATAGAAGAAGAAGAAACAGAGACAGAATTGCCAACCGTTAATGAGAACAAAAGGGCAAGAGAAGGGAACGAAGTACAAGTACCAACAAAAAGACTTAAGAAAAGAAAGCATCTTGAGCCTAGATACATAAAGAAATTGAGACTGAGAATAAAAACGGTAGAAGAAAAACGTGCAGAAGAAAGGAGAAGTGCTCGCATAGCAGAACAACCAGAAGACACTTCCAAAAGAAGGAGTGATCGGATAAAGAGACAAAACAAAAAGTACAAGTCACCCGAATGGACACTTGTGTTAGAAGAACTTGAAGATCTCGATATCACTGACGTAAGCGACGGAGAGCCCGTCCCTGAATACTCTGACGAAGAGGAAGAAGAGCCACCGTGAATTTGCACAAAGTAAGATACTTGTGTAGAGACACAAAGAGGGGTTGAGAAACTTCTTCTAAGCCAAAATGTCTGATTCAAACGTGAATGGTAGACCTAGTCGCAGCGGTTGCAAAACTTGCTCTTGCTGCAAGGTATGTGTCTGTAGTATAGTTGTCCTGATATTACTCTGGATAGGACTAACAATTTTCATTCCCTTTGCTGTAAGCAAAGATACTAATATTGGCCCTACTGAAATTGTAAATACTGACAGTGAAGAGCTGACAACACAGAGTGTAGCTAGACATGAGAGAGCACTGAGACAAACAAAACAAAACTTAGAAGCATCAGATGAGGGAGAACTACATTATCATGGAATTAAAAACAGGACACGCTTAAATGTTTTCGCAAACTTATTAATACACTATGTAGAGACTATGGAAATTGAAGATTGCTATGTCTGCATGAAGCTACCTACTTCTGTAGCTGAAGGCGTGACATACCATCACTTACCGCTGACATACGGAATCTCCTGTAGCATTTTAGCTAGTTTATTTTACAAAAGAGGACCGTTACAGTACTATTACTCTAATAATGACGTGATCTTTTCTGAGCTTCCTATACGTGGGAACTTGAATCCTGTACATACAAAAAGCGACGTAATACGATATATGGGAGACTATTTCCTGACTATTGGTGATATTGACATAGGTGAAGCACACAGAGATAACTTGACTTGTTCTTTGCATGAACAGGAAAAGATGTTCCTGAACATGGCAGAGAAAAGGAGAATTAAGATACAAAAGAAGGCTAATGACGAAAGTCAGAAAAAGCCAAGATGGGCAGAGAACATGGAAGGCACCTCAACTGGTGGGGCGGGTCCTGCTCTGTTGCTGGATTTTGAAAAGAAAGGCAAGCTATGTCTTCACCGCGAGAAGACTAGCTATTATAATAACATTTTCATTGGTTCCAGTGAATGCGAACATAATTACAAGGTAATTGGAGGTTGGGGTTTCAAAAATGGGTCAGAGCCTGTGTTTCCTGGAATTTATTATATCTGTGGGGACAAGGCTTATTTCAAATTGCCGGATCACTGGTATGGAAGCTGCTATTTTGGCATTGTCTTCCCGAAAATATACCATGTGAATGGAGTTGCTGGAAGCAGTGAAAATACTAATGGCTTAGTGCGTAGTAAAAGAGAAAGCATAGGTGAAATAATGGGTAGTATTTTCAGTGCACTGATACCTGGAGTGGGAGTGGTTCTGAACACTCACAGAATTTGCAAATTGTCCACTATAGTGGATGTGTTGTCGACTGAGACAGCTCATGGATTTCTGCTGGTCAATACCGAAATGGTTGCGATCAGATCAATGGTTTTGCAGAATCGACTTGCTCTTGATATCTTATTGGCGAAAGAGGGCGGAGTCTGCCGGATGTTGAAGGCGCAACATTGTTGCACTTATATTCCGGACAAAAGTGTGCAGCTCAAAAGATATGTGAGAAACATTACTAATTTGGCAAAGGAACTCAGACCACTCGAGGTTGATAGTGCCTGGAAGAGACTGGTAGATGGTCTCTCAAATGTAGGTCATTGGTTTGCTAGTATAGGTAAAGGCTTATTGTTTAAAGTACTGATGCCAATTGGAATTATAGGTCTCATCCTATTTTTCATATTTGTCTGTTGCAAATGCCGTAAACACACCAGAAAGCATGAAGTGAATGCAAGAGGGGTGAAACGAAGTGTGGATGAGCTCGAATTGGAGGAAGTGAATAATCAGATCTATAAAAAGGTGAAGAATTCTCACCCTACCAAAACTGAAAGGGAAAAACTGGAGAAATTGCTGGAAGAGATAGAGTTGTACAAAGTGTGAAAGAAAGTTGGCATCTGGTTCCATTAAAATTTTGTGATGATAGTAAATATCATCAAAGAGGGGATTGATGAAGCAAAGCTTCGCATATTTTGCGACTTGCTGTATTCATGAACCTCGTCTGTGTGTAACAAGGTAATAAGTGTACGTCTTACTAACGTTTATATTTAGTTTAAGCAAAGTTTATGAAGCTTGCCTATGTGTATTCCTAATGCATTTAATCCCTGTCCGTAAAATATGGCCGCTGCTTGTATTTTAGTTACTGCGCATGCGTCAGTCACACTCACGTGTCCTGACGTGTCTGCAGAGTTGGAGGGAAATTTATGCGCATGCGTAATACATAGCCTTGCTAGTAACGTGGTACTGCTCGTGCCACTGCTCTTGTGCCTGTTATATGTAGCTAACATTTAGACTGCATAAGTATATTTTATAGTGATAAGTTGAAAGTACAAAACCAAATGATGTGTTTTCATAATGTTATTTCTATGTATTAATTTGTTTTCGCTTGCTTTTCATGTACCGCGGGGAATGGGGGTCTGTCTATACCGAAAGCCATCTTGGAGGTCCCTTCTGCGCATGTGCGACTTTTCGGGGACCTGACAACCTTGGCTGATGGAACTTAGCCAGCTGGCAGTGATGGGCAAGATGCTCCTGAGAACTGACCTGCAAACTCGGCTGAACGGAGTCACATGTCCCTGCTATGCTACATTGTTAAATTGTCATTGTATTTCCTTGCAGTTTCTCATGGGAACCCCAATCTCGCTAGGCGGTACCCAGATATGTAAATGAAGCATCCAAATAGTGTGTTATGATTGGTGTATTACCCAAATCCTACCTTAGGACCAATCCAAATTGAGGGATTCTGACACTTTGCAACATTGGGGGGGTGGTACACCGTCCCAAAACAGTATATCTACCCTGGGTTCACCTAGGGAAATTGTCCGACTTGTCTGGTTTAGCTGACCTGTCACTGACCCATCGTACTCAATAGGTGACTGAAGATACAGAGCGCTGCGGAGCACTCTGTCTGAAATTGACCATAGACTAAGGTTCTACTGAACCTTAAAAGTGCTGGCGAAGTTTTGATCAATAGCTGCAGAGAGGGTGGAGCGCAGGCGTTGCTTCCAAACTGCGGGTGCGGTCCTGTCCTGAGCGGTCCTGTCCTGAGGGTTTGCTGTCCTGTCCTGAGGTCCTGTCCTGATTCCTAATCTGAGGGTATCCTGTCCTGTCCTGGGTGTCCATTCTGCACCTGCTGTCCTCTGAGGGGTATCCTTCCTTGAGGGTTTCCTGTCCTTAACTGACCCGTGGCCAGGGTTTGGTTTCTACACCAGTCTAGGTAAATACTGCTCTAAGTTCTTTAAACTTGCACCTTTCTATATTTCAGTCTTTTGCTTTAATAAAGACACACCTTTGCACATGTTGATTTTTCCATGCTTTTGCCGCAAACTATTGAATCATAAAGTCAAGTGCATATATATTCTTAAGATTGTTCCTATGCTATCCTACCTTTTTGAAATCATATTTTGCATTGCAGTTTGTCATTTTCTGATATGGTCTAGAACGGCCTTACTTAAACTGTCTGAAAACTCCTTGCCTTGAATGCATAGCATTTTCCCTTTATCTCATAATTGCATTTAATGATTACCCTGACTTTATTTCTCTATAGTTATGTACTTTTCATTATCTTGGTTATTGACTGCCTTATTCTTGTAAGTTTAATGCTTGACGAAAACGAACTTTAGATAAACATTTTAAAACTTCCAGTTGTCCGTGGTCATTATACAACAGTATTGAATGTCATTTGAATTTGCATTGGCTGCCTTTCCTTTTACAGCTAGGCCCCTGATCCATTGAGGTCATAGGTACCTGTGTCGGTGGATGGTAAGTCGGGTACACTGAGTAATAAAAGTAGGGAACACACACAATTGGTAGCAGCCCGTGAAGTCGCCCTGTCAATGAGTAGTGTGAATTGAAAGTATATGGGCCCTGAAGCCGGAAATGGCGGAATCATTGGCTGGGTGACCTCGCGCGCTCTATCAGCTTCTTCAAAACCCCCCGGCCCACTCTTCGAACGCCAACCAAGCAGCCGCTAACCTCACTCAATGGCTAACGAATAGCGCCGACAACCTAGCACCTTCGAAAAAACGTCAAACCAAACTAGGCAGCAAAAACGCCCCCTGGTTCAACGATGATCTTAAGACATCGAAGAAACTCTGTCGCTCCCTTGTGAAGGCCTGGAAAAAAGACCCAAACACCAGCACCAAGTACGCCCTCAAAAACGCCACTCGCACACACCACCAACTGATCCGAACTGCCAAGAAAGCTGCACTTAAAGACCGTCTAGACAACAACGCCCACAACAGCAAGGAACTATTCAACATCGTCAAAGAATTTACCAACCCCTCAGCCAACTCCAATGACATCACTCCCTCTCAAACCCTCTGCGACTCCCTTGCCTCGTTCTTCCACAACAAAATAGCAGACATCCACAACAGCTTCGACAACCAACACGAAGACCAAGCCACCAAACCTTCTGCCGTACCCACACCCCCCTTGAACATCCTTACTGATTGGAACCCAATCTCCACTGAGGACACCATCCACCTGATGAACTCCATCCACTCAGGATCCCCCACAGACCCATGCCCTCACCATATCTTCAACAAAGCTGACTCCATCATAGCACCACACCTCCGAAACATCATCAACTGCTCCCTCAACTCTGCCACCTTCCCGGAAAGCTGGAAACACGCCGAACTCAGCGCCCATCTGAAAAAACCCACAGCTGACCCCAACGAACTCAAAAACTACCGCCCCATCTCGCTCCTACCATTCCCGGCCAAAGTCATCGAGAAAGCCGTCAACAGCCAGCTCGCCGCCTTCCTCGAAACCAACAAATCCCTCGATTCCTCACAGTCCGGCTTCCGAGCAAAACACAGCACTGAGACCGCACTCATCGCAGCAACAGACGACATTCGAACCCTACTGGACAATGGAGACACAGTCGCCCTCATCCTCCTTGACCTCTCCGCAGCCTTCGACACAGTCTGTCATAACACCCTCCTACAACGCCTCAAAAACATTGGAATCCAAGGAAAAGCATTGGATTGGCTCAGCTCGTTCCTTACCGGAAGAACTCAGAGAGTCCGCCTTCCACCATTCAAGTCAGAAGCCACTGAAGTCATGTGCGGCGTGCCACAAGGATCTTCACTCAGCCCCACTCTCTTCAACGTATACATGAGCCCCCTCGCGACCATCGCACGCCAACACAACCTCAACATCATCTCCTACGCTGATGACACTCAACTGATCCTCTCACTCACCAACGACCCGAACACCGCCAAAACCAACCTACATGAAGGAATGAAAGAAGTAGCCGAGTGGATGAGACACAGCCGTCTGAAACTGAACTCAGACAAAACAGAAGTCCTTATCTTAGGCACCTCCCCTTCCGCCTGGGATGACTCTTGGTGGCCAGTGGCCCTTGGAAAAGCACCCATCCCGACAGACCACGCACGAAACCTAGGCGTCATCCTGGACTCCTCACTCTCGATGAACAGACAAGTCAACGCCGTCTCATCATCGTGCTTCAACATTCTTCGCATGCTCAAAAAAACATTTCGCTGGATCCCCACCGAAACTAGAAAAACGGTCACCCACGCGCTGGTCACGAGCCGCCTGGACTACGGTAACACCCTATACGCCGGAACCACCGCAATACTTCAGAAAAAACTCCAACGCATCCAGAACGCTTCAGCCAGACTCCTACTAGACATCCCGCGTAAAGACCACATTTCTAGCCACCTGAAAAACCTCCACTGGCTCCCCGTCAATAAAAGAATAACATTCCGCCTCTTAACCCACGCACACAAAGCACTTTACGAACTCGGACCCGAATGCCTCAACACACGACTCTCCTTCTACACCCCCACCCGCCAGCTATGCTCCTCCAACCAAGCCCTTGCTGCCGTACCCCGCATCAACAAAACCACCATGGGAGGTAGATCCTTCTCCTACCTGGCAGCTAAAACCTGGAACTCACTCCCCATTCACCTTCGCCTCACTCAGAACCACCTATCATTCAGAACGCAACTTAAAACTTGGATATTCGACAAGTAACTCCCCACCCTTCCTCAAGCGCCTGAGACCCTCTGGGTATGTAGTGCGCTATATACATTTTTTGACTTGACTTGACCTCCCGGTGAGGCCTCTTGTCGGGACGCTGGGCGCACCGCTGGGGGCGCCGATGTAGGCCCGCGAGAGGCAGGGCGGTGGTGCATGGCACGCGATGGGGTGGCGAGGCCACCTCGTCGCCAATGTGGTGTTCTGGTAAATGGGCCTAAGCTAGGACAAACTAGAGACCACACGTAGCTATGTTGGTGGTCAGTACACTGCCTGCCACGCCCAGGGTCCCTGGGCTCTTTATTGGTTACAGCACGTCCCCTCCGTATCCACGTCGGGGCAAACCAACAATCCCACGCTTGTGGGGGGGGGTGGAGTCTCAGGGCAGTTTCGGTCGTGGGCCACAGTGGCCGCGCCCACATCTCGCAACACTACAGGTGACTCAACAAAATAAATAGATGCCGAATCCTGACTACCTCGAGTCCGTGCCTTCAGATTCTTTTGATGATTCTGTAGAGGCTGGATGGTGTGCATTCTAATTCAGCGTGAGAGGTCGCCACGCTTTTTCACGGAACACCAGTCGTTTTGTGGCTCTCCCCTTGTGACCGCAAGTCTATGGTGAAGTACGGGAGTGCAGGAGGGTGAGCCCCCAGTTTGGCTGCCAAGGAAAGGAATGAGGATGACAGCTGTGGGTGACCTGGGGCCCGCAGCGGGGCGGTTTTTCACGACTGCCAGCGCGGGTCGTAGTTTCCCTAGGCATGAAATGCCTTGCCCATGAGTTTGCTGCCATCTGGTGACTGGGCACTGCGGACGCCAACGCCGAAGCGGTGAGGATAGTTTGGCGTTATCACTTTATCCACTTGTCCCCTTCAATCCCCAGGCTGTGCCACAGCAGAACTGATTTTCATGCTGCATGACTTTTAAGATATTTTGACTGTTGCATTTGCCCTGGCTGTACGAACTTGGAGTAGACTTGACACCGGAATTTTGGGTGCAAACCTCTGTGTACTCTCTGACCAGTGAAAGGCACTATGGGAGAGGTAGTCCCGTGGGGTTTCAAGCATGTGCTTGAAGACTGACATTTAAGTCGTAATTCCACAGTTTCTGTGTATTGACCCCAATGTGAGGCTGCTTTTAACCCTGTCACCGTGCCTTTTAACTTTGGTGTTTGGAATCGTGACATCTGCAGCATGGCAGGTGTTAAAACTAAATCCCGAAGCACAAGGTTAGAGGTCTTCAATCGGAGGGTGTGTTATGAACTCGTGTTGAGCACTCCGTGACAGTGGCTGTTTTTTATTTGGTAATTTAAGTGCGGCAGCATGTTCTTTTAATTAATTCAACATATTTTATGTTTCACAATGTTGTAACACAGGATGGAAAATTTGGAGGCGCACATTATATGTTACCAATGTACCAATTACGGCAGGTGAAATTCATTTTGAGCATACTTAATCATTCACCATTTACCTTAGAATAATGGGACTTCATGCAAACTATTTTAATGCACTGTGCAATTTATACAACTAAATATGTTTCACCTTTAATATTGCTGATACCCAGCTGTAGGATGCATGGATTTAGTTGCTGCATAAGGCTTTCATCATGGTTGCATTTTTTTAGAGTATGTCTTTTATGTTTACCTATGACGTAATTGGGAATGACTTTAAATTTTGCTTTTGTAAATGGCGCCAAACAGATTGATAAAGGCTTCCAGTAAGCCGAAACGCGTCTCTCTTACCTCTGGGATTGAGGGTGACTCAAAAAAATAAATAGATGCCGAATCCTGACTACCTCGAGTCCGTGCCTTCTTCTGTGGGAGATTCTTTTGATGATTCTGTAGAGGCTGGATGGTGTGCATATATATATATATATATATATATATATATATATATATATATATATATATATATATCTCTTATAACATGGTTTAGACTTAAAAGATAGTAGAAACAATAATGCCTTGGGTATTATAGATATACATTTGTCACTAGCAACAGATATCTGTATATCACAATGAACTAAATAAAAAAACTAGTAATCCAAACTTTCCCAGTGGGTTAGGTCCATTGAGAAACGAAGCTCACGGGCGATGCAGGGCGGAATCATAGGTAAGACAATCTGCTATGGTTCGATACAGCATTCAATCGTTAATAGAGTCTAAAAGGACATTCTCAGTGTCTCCTTGAGATGGCAGTCGTAGACATGTGTCAGTGTGTGGATATGAACAAGGTCTAATCCCATAAAGCAGCAAGGGGGTGTCTGGGGCTTGTTTATCTTTCAAGTGTGTGCAACACTAAACTCTCACTATAGGCCCATATTGCAATATCCGAGCACCATTTTTCCAGTGAAATCATAGCAGTATGTTTAGTGAATGTCGGTATTTCTGACACAAGCTGACAGAAGAAAAAGTCTACAATTTTACTGAAGCGCTTATGCAGGGGTTCTGTTCTGAAGCGTTATTTTGGCTGCACCCTTGCCCGTCACAAATACGCAATATATATGTGCACTTAGCAACTTAGCAACATGTACTCTGTGTATCCTAACGTTATCAATGAGAAGTATTGCACTTTGATGTACTACTGAAGTGCACTCACTGTAGAGCTAGAGATTCATATACACTGACGCCTTAATCTTATTAAAATAAATTGTACTTTTAAGAATCTTATGCAACCATCCTCACACTATTAGAATGTGTTTACTTCAGAAATGAGAAAGATTTAGGTAACACACTAATATGTGCATATTTACATGCATAATGTAGTTCTTAGTCACATTTACCAACATGTACCTGAAGTTATATTATCCTTACTTAAAGGTAACATGAATTTAATTCTGAATTAATGTACTGACATTTCCTTTTTTGTTGTAGTTGTATGTGCTCATGTATATTTAATGTGCACCATTAATTTCATATGTTTAAGTTGCCCTGACTAGGCGTGTATTTCTTTCTGCATAAAATGCTGCTTTCCCATTTCTGTTGCATGTCTTTTCCTTTGCAGAACATGTACATGGTTTGTTAGATTGTGAAGAGATGCAACACTTGGATCACAGAGCGCCTACTGTGCTCAGACCGGCCTCGAGAGCGCTGCATAGAGTGACACCCGACATGTTAGAGCAGGCGCTGCTGGATCACCCTTGTCATCTTTCGGGCGACTTGGACAGCGACACGGAGACTATGCAGCGATGGCTCACCGATAGGCTTGACGATCTTGCCCCTAGGGTAGCCCCCCGGTCCACGGTGGCACGGCAATCTGCACCGTGGTTCACGGAGGCGCTCCGTTTGGCTCGGAGCCAGTGTAAGGTGACCGAGAGGGCCTGGCGCCTTCTGTATGATGGGGAGGCCAAAATCGCTTATAAGGCGGCGGTGAAGGCCTACCATCGGGACATCCTTGGTGCCAAGAGGGACTATCTGGCTAGGAGGATCGAGGCATCTGCGAACTCCTGTAAGGAGATCTTTAATATTGTGAAGGAGTTTACGACCCCCAGCTCCCATCCGCCTCTACCAGCTTCGGCGGATGCTTGGGCGTGTGATCTTGCTGGTTTCTTCACAAATAAGATCAAGGATATTCAGGCTACCTTCGTGGAGGGACCGGACGGAAGCAGCGCTGTGAGGGCAGTCCGCAGTCTTCCGCATACATCTGCGGCGGTGCTGTCCGATTTCCCTGCTGTTTCCAGCGATGTCTCCCGGACTCTGCTGGCCAATCTTAAATCCGGTTCGCCACTGGACCCCTGCCCTGCCAAATTTTTGGCCGGGATGGCGGCAGTGGTGAATCCACTGGTCAACTCCATCCTCAATGCCTCCCTGAGGGAGGGTAGGGTCCCCAGTTCTTGGAAAAGAGCAATGGTGATCCCCCTCCTAAAAAAAACGGGTCTTGACACCGAGGCTTTGGCGAACTACAGGCCAATCTCGCTTCTACCAGCGCTGGCGAAGATAACGGAAAAACATGCCCACGGTGTCCTGTCGAGCTTTTTGGAAGCTAATAATCTGCTCCATCCATCTCAATCGGGTTTCCGTCCTAATTTTAGTACGGAAACGGCTCTGTTGGAGGTGACTGAGATCATCAGGGAGACCCTGGATGTCGGCGGTAGGGCCATGCTGGTCATGTTAGACCTTTCGGCGGCTTTCGACACCGTCCCCCACAAGGCGCTTTTAGCTAGGCTTTATGACATCGGCCTTAGGGGGACGGTGCTCAGGTGGTTTACTTCTTTTCTTGAAGGCCGCCGCCAGACGGTCTGGGTCTCCCAGAGTTCCGCCGAGATGTCGCCATTGGGAGTTGGGGTTCCACAGGGCTCTGTGTTGAGCCCCACGTTATTTAACATCTTTATGTCCCCTTTGGCGGCCTTGGTGGAGGCTTACGGGGCCCAGATCGTCTCTTATGCCGACGACACGCAACTCCTCTTCACATGCGGGAAAGACCAAGAGTTTGATGGAGAGAGAATCCGGGACTGTCTTGCATTGGTCTTCGACTGGTTCCAGCGGAACAGTCTGAGGGCCAATTCGGGCAAGTCTGAGATTTTATTTTTCGGTTCCGTTGCCGATCCGGAGTGGCGGCATTGGTGGCCGTCCGACATGAACCCTCCAGCACAGTCTTCCTTGGTGGCCAAAAATTTGGGCGTCAGGTTAGACAACCAGCTGTCGCTACGTAGTCATATTCTTGGCCTGGCCGGCACCTGCTACGGAATCCTGAAGATGCTCCGCAAATTTTTGCCCTTGCTGTCTGAGGAGCACAGGAGGATTACTGTGCAGGCTCTTGTCGGTTCAAGGCTAGACTATGCCAATGCTCTCTTTCTTGGCCTCCCTGATTACCTGGTCCAGCGCCTTCAGGTGGTGCAGAACTCTGCTGCCCGGGCGATTTTCGGCCTAGGCAGACGAGCTCGAGCTTCCGGGTTGCTTCAGACGTTACACTGGCTCCCCATCAGGAAGCGGATCCAGTTTAAAACCCTGACCCTGATGCATAAAGCTTTGCATGGATCAGGGGCCGGATATCTGCGGCGGAGACTGACTTTTTATCATCCAGTCCGTTCTCTTCGCTCGGAATCCCTTTTTAAAGCTGTGGTCCCGCGGGTGAGGAAGGCTCGTGCTGGAGGGCGGTCTTTTAGTTGCAGAGCTCCCCAGCTTTGGAATCGGCTTCCACTCCCGCTCCGCAGCACTGCCAATTTACTCCAGTTTAGGAAGGGCCTGAAGACCTGGCTTTTTAACTCTTAGTCTGTTTTATTGTCTACTGTTTTATTTTTTTCTTCTCTGTTGTCTTCCGTTTTTAGCTGTGTTGTGTTATTTTGAGCTGCTGGTGGAAAGCGTCGGGACACTCTTACCGAGTAGCCGTACGCTATACAAAAACTACATAACATAACATAACATAACTTGGTAGGGTACCATGATATAGTGATGGAAAGAGATCCTGAGAGAAGGACCAGAGTGTCTACTGACAGTCCCTGTTCACTAATGTTGCAGGAAGTCGCAGCTACAAGGACAATATCATTCCTATGTTTGGCCTAATTGGAAGGTACATTGGAGCCCCATTTCTCCTCGTTTTTTCCTCTTTCAATGTGTGCTGAAATTTGCAGCACACATAGAACGAGGAAAATGCCTCCTTTGACTGTTTTTGTGCAGGAAGATGCCTCCTGCACAAAAACAATCATGCCAATGACACAGACACCTTTAGACCAAGGAGCAAGGGTGCCTGCGTTGGCACTTGGCTGTAGTTTGCAGCTGAACGGACATGAATGTGCCGTATCTTATAGATACGACACAATCCTGCCTTTTTCTTTTGACGTTGGGCAGGGCAGCTAGAAGGCTTGTGGCATTGCCCTATGCCAAAATATTGTAAATATGCCTCTAAGTAGTGGGAGACTGACTCTTTTCTGACTTTCATGACCCTTAATTGCCAAATTCAAAACTTTCCTAACATGGTTCAGACCTGTTTTCTCTATCTAGGGAACACTAAACTGCAATGCAGGTAAATGCCCTTTGCTCCACTGTCCAACTTGTTGTTAAAGTATTGCGGTGGCATGGTGGACTTGCGGTGTAGCTCAAAATCCCTTCCAGGTCTCTGGGAGTTATTATTACCTATAGGTCAACATAACAGAAAGTGTGATTGCTAGGATAGCTCAAAGAATGAAACCATCTGAGAAAAGCCACTTCTATTCTCAAATAAGGAGTTTACTCTGCTCTTCTGTGAGGATACCAAGTCAACACTACTCTAGAAACGATAGTTTAGGGGGCAAGACTACACTGCAGAAAAGCTAGACATGCCGAATCACAAAGACTCCTATATATGAAGCTATATTCAAATAAGCAACCATAACACGGTTTTAGAATTTGATTTTAAAAAGTTCTAATTGGAATTGTGGGCTTGTTACGATGTTCTATTGTGCATCAGTGTTGGTGATCACTTCCTCTTAGTAAGAATTGCATAAAAACAATTTTAATTCTAGTGATTGTAATTTCTGCTGCTTTTTTTTTAAATAATGCATAGTACTGATCTTGTTTTACTTCACTTTAAAAAAGAAATCTTACAATTCATTCAGTGTCCTCTGTTTACACGTACCTCATCTTTTATTAGGTCGAGCATTTGAGACCTCTTGTATAAACTTTAGTATATACTTATATATTAGTATATACTTATATGTGTAATAGCTCCAAAGTCCTTCGAGAAATACCCAGCCGGGCCAAACGAAGAAGAAATAGCACTCACGGGATTCAAACAGCTTAACAGCACGGATTATTTATTAGACAAACGCGTTTCAGGAAAACAAGTTCCCTTCGTCAGTGTCAACCTCAGAACGCTCATTCGCGGCAATGTTTTATAATTGCATGCTGGGTAGTCAGAAATAAAAATAAAAATAGGACCAAAGGGCTGTACAATTACGCGCCATTTTGAAATGTGCAATGTGAGTACATATAACATATGAAATTCATTTAAACATTAAGCCTTAAATCGGCAAAAGCGGATATTTTAACCCACATCTTTGTGTTAACACAGTTTTGATGCCGTGAATCGGCCTTCCATGCACATAAGCCCTCTATTGATCACCATTGATACATTCTACTGTGAACAATTGTGCCTTGATCCATGTGTACTTGCATAGACCTATATTGGAACGAAGATCGTTCTTATTTAATATTATCTTAATCTCTTAATCTTGCCGTGTATCGGCAATTGCGGCCCAATTGGCCGCCTAGACAAGCAACAACTGTCCAATTTCAGAGAAATTACAATAAATTCTAGACACCCAAAAATTATACAAAAATCTAATGATATTTACAAAATTATATTACACCAAATATTCAATACTCATTTACCAAACTTTTCACAGACATTTCATGATCTCCCCAGAGTCCGATATTATACAGAATTTTTGTAACCAAGCATTGTAATGTGTCACAGCTATATACATTAAGTTAAATGTGAGGCAAGTTCTTCCCCCATATTTAATCCTCCAGGTGCTTTCGTTTCTAGGTCTATAATGTACCTGGATTCAAGTTTCCTCAGGGTCTGTGTAGGACTTGTCTGCTTCCGCTTATGATGTTTTTTTTCTGTTCAACTGCCTCTATCTAACTGTCTTAATAGAAAAGGGCCACCAGTAGAGGTCAGTAACATATCAGAATTGCTTTCTGCTGATGGACTTTCTTTTTTTTATTTTTTATTTTTTCTGGCAACTGCCTCTATTTAACTTTCTTCATAGAAAACGACCAGCAGAGGTTAGTAAAATACCAGAATCACTTTAGCATTCTCTAGATACAAGTCCATAGAAATTGTCTTCCACAAGCACCTGTAGACAATAATATTTTTTGTTAAATCTTGTATTTTCAGTGATATGACCTCCGAAGGCCCTGATTTTATATTAAAAACAGAGCTTTGGGCAATATTTCTCTCCACATGTTCCCATACCTGGCATGTCACACAGTTTGGTACTTACTTTCCTTTCATGTTAAAGAACAGTAGATGTTTCAGCATCCAGGCTAATGTACTGCATAGCTAAATACATATAAAGTCCCAAAGGCGAGACCGATTGCATTGCAAATGCTTGGTATAGGTGCAGACGATGTAATTGTGATTGTCATGTTAACAAAACAAATTTTTTGTTGTATTGCACAGGGCCAGGATCCATTCCGAAGCAAACAATGGAGTTTAAAAATAAGCAAAAATTACTTAGGGTTCAACAAATACCACATGGATGTCCTACACTCTTAGCATGGTTGGCAAATAGTCCATATCTAAACCTAAATATTTAACTTACAAAAACACAATAAGTCAGCTGAGTTTGGTTTGAGTGTCTGAGCAAAACGAGCGAGGGTCCACATCTGGGAATACCCATTTGACTATGGCAAGACTTAATGGCATATAAAAGAACATGTTACTTTCTGTAATAATGTTCTTTCTGGTAGAGACTAGCTGCACATTTCTCACCTTTCGAATATTTGCCAGTCATCAGACTGAATTTAAAAAAATGTCAGAAGTACCTCTTATAGGTGGCACCTTGTGGTTCTGCACTGACACC
Organism: Lissotriton helveticus; assembly: GCF_964261635.1. Taxonomy (NCBI): domain Eukaryota; kingdom Metazoa; phylum Chordata; class Amphibia; order Caudata; family Salamandridae; genus Lissotriton; species Lissotriton helveticus. The sequence continues at coordinate 1,401,972,430 of NC_136063.1, read as the reverse complement.
ATTGTGCTCCGTAACTGATGTGAGGAGCTATATAGGCACACGCTTACACTCTGACATCAGTTGCTTTCGAGACTGTCTGTGCACCCAGACACAGGGCCCCAAAAGGAAATTTGTTGTGACCAGAGTGTAGATTCCTAGACTTGGGATCTTATTAATGGGTAGTGTCTAATCACAGAATGGGGAATATGGAAGGGTTGATGAGGATTCTGCAGCTAGAAAGAGTTCTTGCCAGGTATGTAACATGTTCTTCTTATAGAAACTTCTAGCTGAAGATTCCTCACTTTTTTTAATAGATACCAAAGCAGTACCTACTTGGAGGTGGGTCTATGGATGGACTCAAACCAGAAAGTCCTGTGGAACCGGGTGGTCAACATACCCCTCTTATAGAACCTGACTATCCAGAAAATAGTGCTTGACCGAACCTATGGAGGAATGCCCACGTAGCCGCCAGGCAAATGTCCAGAAAAGGGACTCTGTGTGCTAATGCCCTGGTTGCACCTTTGACCCTGGTAGAATGAGCACACAGTCCTTCGGGCAGCTGCTTATTAGCTAATGCATAAGAGATCTTAATATAGAGCACAATCCAGCTGGATATTGTTCTCTGCTGCACAGCCTTGCGTTTTTCACTCCACAGAACCCCACAAAAAGCTGATCATCCATCCAATGTTCTTTGGAATGATCTATGTTAAAGCTTAGTGCTCTCTAGGGGTCCAAGACATAAAACCTCTCCTCCTTCTTAAAGGGGTGCGGCCGGGCATAGAACACTGGTAAAGTGATGTATTTACCCATGTGGAACAGCGTCACAACTTTAGGCAAGAAAGGTGCTTGTGTCCGCATAACTTGTGTGTCTGAGAACAAGGTGGTGTATATTGGGTAGACACAAAGAGCGTGAAGCTCACTCACATGCTGTGACATAGTTATGGCAACAAGGAACACTGTCTTGAGGGTGAGAAGCCACAAGGAACTGTTCTGAAGTGGCTCAAAAGGGATGCACATTAAAAATGTGAAGACCAAATTGAGGACCCCCTGTGGCATCACAAAGGGAGCGGTAGCAAGCGAATGTAAACCTTTCAAAAAAAGCAAAACAACTGGAGATTTAAACAAAGACGGCTGATCTGACAACAGCAAAAAGGTTGAAAGAGCCAAAAGGTACCCTTTAACTGTGCCCAGAGCAAAGCCTTGCCAGGCTAGGGACAAAACAAAGAACAAAACATCAGATAACTTTGCCTGGAGTGGGGAGTTTATCTGCTCAGCACCCCCAAGCAAAACCACTAATTTGTACCAATGACAGGCATATACACTTCTTTTCGAGAGACGCCTGGTTGCAAAAATTATATCAAGCAATTCCAGAGGAGGGTCGAAGGTGTTCAGTTGTTAGCGCTTCATCTCCAAGTAGGAAAGTGGATTTTGCGAAGGTCCAGGTGCAGAACCCAGTCCTTTTGCTGCAACAGCAGGTCCTCCAGAAGGGGCAGCCTGATCTGAGGTTAAATGCTCAAGCATAGGACTTCTGGATACCATTATGGGACCAAAGCTTAGCTGCAGAATTGGGCACAACATAATGCTTGACACTGATGTACAATAGGGGAAATACATTAATTACCCATATGACATCAATGACACCTCTGGATAGTTTTTTGTTTTTTCTTTTTATCCAGGCACATTTTGTGCGCTGGTATTTTTTTTAACATACAATTTTAATAATAAGCACAAAATGCAAGTCCAAAACATCAAGTTGCTATTGACTAAAAAACATAAAACTGCCTGATGGTGCAACTCATGACGTCCCACTTGGCAATTACACATATGGATGGATGAATGAAAAGTATTATTTCAAAAACCCATATATTTGCACTTTTTTGCAGCAATTTGACATGCCTTATTTGCAGCTTTTGAGAAATTGGATTGCTGGTTGAGGGGGTGTGAGCCCTTTTCAAGCAGCAGCCACAATCCCTGTCAGGGTGAACAACAAAAATCACCAAACTAACCTGTGCTCAACCCTTGGGTATCTTGGCACACAAGAAGTCAGGCTTAACTTAAAGGCATTGCATAAAGTATTTATACAGCACTTACACAATAATAAAGTGAAAACATAACACTAGAAAAATCCCACACCAATTTAAGGAAAATGGAGATAATTTGTATAAATTATTTGACACCAAAATGACAAAACTCCAATCAGTAGACCGGAGTTATGATTTTTTAGACGAAAAATAAAACCTAAAAGATCAGAGCGCCAACCGTGGACATCTAGTCACGTGAGACCAGGGCAAAGTCGAAAGTTATGGCCAACCACGCTAGAGCATGGTTCGGATTCACGAAGTGAATTGGGCCCGGTCTCCACTTACCTTCAGACTTAGAAGAAATTTTGAAGCATAACGTCTAAGAAGGTAAAGTTCAGTGGGGCAAGCCAGTCAGCAGTGTCTGAGGAGGAGGCGTCGTCGAGCCACTGGATGAGTTGCAGTAAAGATTTCTTCATTCTGACCTAGTCTCTTTTTTGGAAGTCGAAGATCTCCATGGGGACGAAGCTGCAGGCTGTAACCAACGAGGACCCCACGATACCAGATACTCCTTCTGCGAGGAGCTGATGAACAGGATTTGTGTTGCCGAGAAGACCGGAGCGGGAGCTACCGCGAAGTCAGGCTGGCCAGCGATCCACTTTGGGTGGATAGGCGAGCAGTTAGGCCCAGGTTGCGTCCTGACTCTCCGAACACTTTCTGGCAGAAAATGTTATGTCTCAAGTTTTGGATTTGGGCTATTTGGGCACTTTTGCCACCACCTCCAAGGGTCCACGACAGGAGGGGCACCACTTCAATGGTCAGCACTCACTCAGGCTGAGTAGATGTGCAGGTTCGAGATGGTTTGAGTCTTTTCTGTCCCTGGGGCTCTATTAGGAGGCCAGCCAAATAGCCCTTGGAATCACTCTGGAAGTCTTGAGTTCAAGCAGGAAAGCATGTCTCAAGCAGCAGGGTAGTCCTCTGAGGACACTGGGAAAGCTTCAGGGCAGTCCTCTCAAGTACACAGCAGAATACAGGAAGCAGGACAGTCCTCTGAGAGTCCTTCCACAAGTCCAGAAGTGAACTGAAGAGTGAGTCTGAGGGTCCTATTGTTATACCTGATGCCAGCTTTGAAATGGGAGAAGCTTCTGAAGTTTTCCTCCCTCAGAGGTGTCCGGAAGGTCCTGCTTCCCTGCCCTGGTCCGAGTCTGTCTGCAAGCACAATAGGCTAGTGTGAAGTTCTTTGTGTGTGAGCTGAGTCAGTGTCTTTGAAGTGCATAGCTCTGCCCCCATCCTGTCTTAGATGTCCCATCTTGACAAAGCGCAGCTTCTCTATTGTGTGGCAGTCTGGTAGGAAGACAAAAAGGCCATCTACATTTAGTCATGTGACCTAGGAACCAGGCTGCAGGCTCCAAGTGGTTAGGGCAAGAAAACACCAGCTTTCTAAAAGTGGAATTTTCAGAACTGTGACTGTGACTGTGACTGTGACTAAAAATCTGATTTTACCAATAAAGATGATTTTTAAATTACAATTCCTTAGACACCAAACATGACATTGTGTACCTGCCCCCAAACAAAAGTTATCATGTATTAAATGGAATAAGGTAACCAATTGTTATACTATGGAAAAGATAGGCCTCAAAGAAGTGAAAAATAAATGTGTGAGTTTTTGACTACTAGGACATGGTAAACTTAAATGTACACGTCCAACTTTTTAAATACTCTGCACCCTGCCCTATGGACTGTTTAGGGCCTACCCTAGGAGTGAGTTATATGCATTAAAAAGGGAGTTTTATGGGGCGTGGCCTGGGAAGCCTTCATGGCGGATGCAGCTTGAATGAGCTCCGCGCGTCCGCCTCTTTAATCCAACCTAATCCTCCAATTACCAACTTGGTTCACGCATCCGACAACGAGGGAACTGTCTCTGCCTTAGTGTATTTGGAGCGAGGCGGAGATCTGGTTGCTGGTGGCCGGCTGTGTGTGGCTGCGGGAGCTATCTGGGAGGCGTCGTGGATCAGGCCTGGCCCCGCGGGCAGCCACGGGCCTCCGTGAGATGCCGCACACACCTGCCATGAGGTGAGGATCCGGGAGGCACAGGGGGGCAAAGGCGAGAGTTGCGGGATGTGTCCGCTTCCCACCGTGCTGGGGCCTGCTACTGCGGGACCTTCTCCCTGCTGCCGGGGTTCTGGTTGCGGGGGAGCCTCGCGGGCCAGCCCAATCGTGGTTGGGGCCGTAAGGTTAGTCCTGACTGGGGCCCAGCTGGTGGGGGACGGCCAATTGGGTTCCCGGCGCTGGGGGTACGGGGGTTAAACTCCATGTGGTGAGGCCTCCCTGGTGGCATTTTTGAGCTTCCCCGGGGTGCAGTGCCCAGGAGCTAGTGTACGACTGGCGGTGCTCCTGCTGTCCGGGGGCGGCACAGTGTGTGCCTGGAGCCTGGAGTCCTCCGCCTCGACCTCGGCCTGATTGCAGCATTGTATATGCTGCCTGTACACGGATCCCTGCTGTGGCACTAGAGACACGTGCGTCACCTTCTTGGACCCTGGTTATCGCCAGGCTGCTCAATTATGCGGACAGAGATGCAGTGCTGCAGTTTGCCCGATCGCACAGAGATATACTCATCTTCGACTCCAAGCCCAAATTGATATTCCCGGACTATACCAGCTTGGTACAGCAGTAGCAGCAATCCTTCATGGCAGCGAAAAAGCCTCTACGAGACCTGAATGTCTCATACATGCTGCTATATCCGGTCAGACTCCGGGTGGTGTATAATTCTGAGACATACTTCTTTGACTCGCCTGAAGCGGTCTTTGCTTGGTCTGATGAGCGGATGCATTTGAAACCTCATTCCCCGCCGCCGCTGGAATCTGACTCCTCCAGAAACTCACAAACAAATAGACCACATAAAACGAAATCCAAGCCACAACACCGTTCTGGTTCGACACGCCGATCATCTAGCCCTGAGCTTGTGCCTTGATTACTTTACGCTAGCATGGTTACAAATAGACTGCAGTTGACTCGGAGCAGTTCTAAACTAACTCGTCTATCCGGCACCGGGTAGAGGTGGACGAGTTCCGCTATGGTTGAACTGACCTGGACACGTGTACCCCACTGTTAAAGTTCTACAGGCTGTTGGGATCCATTTGAGGGACGGTTCTTTGATCTACGTTCAGGGTCCTGGGCCATTCTCTAATGCAACAGATGCTCCGATTTCCTGGGGGTATCAGGGGAGGGAAGGGTGTTTTTCGAGTTTAGAGTTTCGTAGTTTTTTTATATTTCTTCATACACGCAGACACATGTCCCACTCTCCACTAGGCAGGTCAGTCTATCTGGTGATGGAGCAAGGTTGCGCATGTAAAGCAACTTGCTTGTATTCAACACTCTCTAATAACTCATAATGTACTAACTAACATGTTTGTCTTATTAAAATTGCATTTTACGACATGATGGGTATCTAGAAGAAGCTTGCTTATCTGTTTCTACTAACAATAATCCGCTTGCACTAAAATGGCCGCTGCTACGCGGGATTTCTTACTGCGCATGCATCTGTCACACTCGTGACATGACGTATCTTTCGCTTGGAGGGAAACTTTTGCTTCTGTGCACTAGAACTAAAATGGCTGCTTTGTGTTACAGCATGCATGAAGCTTGCATCGCTGCTTTTGTTAGGCTGTTCGTTTTGCCTAATCATTAACGCAATAGTAAAAATAAAGTAATGGGAATAGAATAGAGATAAGTGGTATACAGTACATTCATTTATTCTGTGTTCTAAAACTGTTTCTTTTCTATTTTTTCATGTAATGATAATCTTGGGCCTGGGAGGTGTTATTACTCCATCTTGAAAACCCGCACTGTGCATGTCAAACTACAGAAGGAGCTGAAGTAATTTGACACTGAAGCCATGCCAAGCTTACAGCACACTAGAAGATGCGCCTGGGAATCTAACCTACTGACCCCAAGCGGAAGAAAATATTGTTAACATTGTATTTCTCTAAGAACATCCATTGTTGGGTGGAATACAGATGCATGGGAAAGTTAAATTTGATTGACGGGAACATTAATAGAATATTCAGAAGTAAAAGTTTCATTTTAGTATGGTGTGATGACCTCTCCCCATCTCTTGTCCAATCAAAATTGGGGATCCTGCAACATTGGGGGGTTGTACACCGTCCTGGAAAATAGAATAACTAGAGTAGGCTTAGTTAGCCAATTTGTCCGACTTGTCCTAATAGCTGACCTGTTACTGACCCAACGCACTCAATAGGTGATCGGGAGCAGAGGTGCTGGTGGAGCCCTCTGTCAGAAGATTCAATAACCCAATCGGGTTTGGGAACTGCGTGCTGGCGAAGCACTCTGTCCAAAGACTTTCTGACCTTGTCGGGGTTCAACTGTTAGCTGCAGAGAGGGTCCAAGGCAGGCGTTTGTCCTTTAGCTGCGGGTGCCGGTTCTAGCCTGAGGTAGTCCTGTCCTGATCCAATTTGCTCCGCACTTGTCCTGATTCTGGTTTGCACCTGTTCTTTCCTGCTGGCACCTGCATCTTGGGGCCTGTCCTTTGTCCCAGCCCGTGGCCAGGGCTGGTCTTCACACCACTCTAGGTAATTATAATTAATGTGGGTTTGTCATTGTACTGTTTCCCCTTCTCTACCCTCCTTATGTTTCAATGCTTAATGAAAGTTTCTCATTTCATTTCATATTAATCATATTCTTGCTGATCAATCAAATTTCAATTAATGTAGTATGGGCATTGACATTTAATAATTTTCATAGATTAAGAGTTTAAATCTTTCCTGAGTTTGTGGTTATTTTATGAGTGCAAAATTTATATTTCTACCTATTTTCTTGCTAACTCCCTTATCCAATGGGTCTCTAGGTACCGGTGACTAGGATTGGTAAGTCAAATGGTATAGGACCTGAATGGTTAAACAAAATCTTGATCGAGCGTAGGTTTACCTGTTCAAAGTGTGTGTATGATGATTTATGGGCCCAGGTGAGTATGATGATAAAAATCTCGGGCAGGTGAGCCTGTGCTCCATCACTGGTACCTATACCTTACATATGGCCGCCCAGCCAGTAACTTACCACTTGACTGAATAATCTTAGTAACATGGAATGTCTGAGAGCTGCTTAATAAAATAAAGCGAGGGGCCATTCTAAGACAGGCCAAACATTATGAAGCTGATATCCTTCTCTTGCAGGACACTTACCTCTTGCGTAATAAGGCCCCATGCCTGGCCTGGTTGGGGTATCAACAGGTGTATCATGCAGGATTCACCAGGGATTCTCAGGGATCAGCCATTCTGATTTACTGCCATGTTCCGTACCTCCACATTAAACACTGGGTAGATCCTGGCAGCCAATATTTCCTTTTGACGGGTAAGCTCTATGGGGAACCACTGAACTTGGGAAGTATCTATGCACCCCCACCTCTGGAAACACATTTGAAGACAACATCACTCGCCAGTGGGGCGACCTTCCAGAGGGCCTATCTCTTCTGGGAGGAGACTGGAACAACACTATTGCACCTCCTGATAGGAGCCGTGGAGGTGTTGTAGGTTCTTCAGCCCCGACTTCTAAACTGTCGTTGCTTGCTGGGACGTTGGGATGGGCAGATTTATGGCGAGAATACCATCCCGCTGAGACAGGCCACATGTATAGGTCCATGGTCCATGGCTCCATGTCCCGCCTAGATTATCAATTTGTACCGCAAACCTATATCGATAGGTTTTCCCAGGTATACCACCTCCCCAGAGGGTTGTCAGATCATTCCCTGGTCAGGGTGACACTCCACTTGCATGTACAGAGGCCCCCCTTTCGGTGGTGAATGTCCCCTTGGCACCTCAGAGATCCTGACTATCAAGAGTGCCTGACTGACGCACTTCAAGAGTGTCTTACACTGAACACTGACTCCGCTCCAACCAAGGAGACCCTATGGGTGGCATGCAAGGCTACACCCTGTGGGGTGGACATTAGTTACAGGACAAATGACAAGCGTAATCGCTCTGCCCAGAGGACGGAGCTGGAAGATCAATGTACATTGCTCAAGGCACAATACACATCGGACCAGAGTCCTACCCTTTATCGTAATCTCTCTCTCACGCAGCAACGGCTACACCAACACCTTATAGACGAGGCTAAGGATATATGGTTGGCATCTCAACACCGAATATACCAGTGGGGGAACAAATCGAGCAAAATGTTACATAGACTCTTTCAGACAGGGAACACCCCAGCCTTGGTCCCAACCATTCGAGGTAGTGACGGTGTTTTAGATTCATCCCCCGCAGCGGTTGTTATCGAATTTGCACATTACTTCACCACACTATACACACAGAGGAAGCAGCTCTCGGAAGACCTCATAGCAGAATTCCTTTGCGTAATTCCCCCCCAGAGATTGACTGATCAAATGCGGGATCACTTGGATTCCCCCATTACGGTGGATGACAACGGAGGCGTTATTTGTGATGCAGCCTGGCCGTGCCCCAGGTCCCAACGGGTTGCCCATGGAATTTCTTCGCTCTCATATGTCTACGTTAGGTCCACATATGTTGTATACAATACATGAGGTCCTTGACAGAAAATGTTTGCCCCGGGACTGGTGTCAGGCGGAGATAGTTCTCTTTTCAAAACCAGGCCGTCCTCCAGATGAGCCATCCTCCTACCGCCCTATTTCCCTAATTAATTGTGAACCCATACTCCTGGGGAAGGTTTTAACAGATCACCTACAGACCTGTATTTAAGAGCTGGTCCACTTGGACCAATCTGGCTTAATGCCACATCTAGCCACCCACCACAATATTCGCCAGGTCCAGAACGCTATGGCGTTGGCCCCTGAACTGGGACGTCCTGCCGCCATACTCCTTGCAAATATAGATAAGGCCTTTGATTTCTTGAGCTGGGAGTATCTATTCCAGCTACTGGAGGCTAGTAATTTTGGCCCGCGTTTTTGGGCATACATACACCAGCTGTATACTAAACCTATGGCTTTGGTCCGTGTTGCCGGTCAGTGCGCTCCCCTTTCCCCATTGGCCGCAGCACATGTCAGGGTTGCCCCCTGTCTCCGCTCCTATTCGCCTTGGCAGTAGAACCCCTGGCGATATGGGTTTGCCGTGATCCAGTACTCCGGGGTTTCGACTGGCCCAACTCACAACCAGATCGTATAGCATTATATGCTGAGGATGTTTTATTTTTCCTGATCGACCAATGGATATCGGGCCAACGCATTTTACAGATTCTTCGAGTCTTTGGCCAGACCACCGGCCTCCATACCAACCCTTCTAAATGTGTGTTAGTCCCAGTCTGCGGGCAGCAAGGTAGAGGTACATGGGCATCTCAGCTTACACATGCTACGGATGACTTCCAATATCTGGGGGTATATGTTTCTCACTTCCCCAAGACATCCTGGATGAGAAATATCTATCCGCTTCTTGTTCGGCTTCGGGAAGAGACCTCCATATGGTCTTCCCTACCTCTCTCGTTGTATGGACGTTCTGCGATTTTCAAAAACGGTTTCTCTCCCCAGGGTGCTTTATCAACTCTAAAAGGTTCCATATTATATTCTGCGGTCCTGGTTTGCGCAAATAAATACTATACTTAATAAATTCCTCTGGGGTGGAGGTGCATTAAGAGTGGCCCTGCAGACATGTAAACAATCTACATACTGTTGAGGTATTGCTGCTTCCGATGTATACTCATATTACACAGCCTCTCATCTCCTGGTCATAAAAGAATGGTGGTACAATAGGCCTACAGACCCTGTGCATGCCCTAGAACAAGCAGTAATGGCAGGGCCTCCTCTCCTACGGTTGCGATACAGCACGCAGAAACTTGATTATCTGCACCACGCCATTCGAACGATGATTCGGTAGTAGAGATATGTTGTTCGGCGGATGGGATGGAAGGGGCGTCTGACCCAGGCTATGCCATTGTGGCACGGTAATTACCTGCGCCAGGTGACAGGTTTTAGGAGGTTCCGCCAGTAGGTTCTTGTGAGACCTGGCATCATTGGCGTGGGTCTCCCTTCCTCTCTACTCTCCCTATCCTTTATATTGGCTGGATTTAGATGTTCTGGGCCCTGTGCCACTGCTACTCAGTGCCACAGCGCGAATGCTCCCTATATATAAATGACTGTATGAATAAGGATAACTATAATACCTACATTGGTGTAGCCTGTTTCAATAGTGAGTTACTCTCCATTTCACTGTCGCTACTTCGAAACGCTCCATTCTCATAGGCCAGTATGGGCCGGTTAAAGATTGCTTTCTATCCTCCTATCGGGCCCTAGGAACCTGATAGGAACCTCGAGTTTGGTAGGTAAATGCTCAGGACATTGAGGGGCACCTTTTAGTAAGGACCCTTTATATATTACATGTGTAGAAATACCTTTCCTGAAAACGTGGTAGTTTCTTGCCTAAGCTTTACTGTAGGCTGTTGCGCGTATGTGTATTGGCAGTTTGGTTTTGGAGGAGCAGGGCCAACTGGGTCAGACCTGGCTGGAGAGAGAGATTGGTATTCAGAGCATGGGGAGGGGTGACTCTTTGATCCGAGCAGGGATGTGCCTGGCAAGGTGAATGATGGCTCCACCTCCCACTGGGTGTCTGATAGCAGGCTCCCTCATTCTGAAAGGGCAGGATGTCGCCTCGTAAACCAAGTGCTCCCCGACCCCAACAAACTGTTTCTGTCCCGAGTCAGTGATTTTCAACCTTCGAGAACAAAGACTTTTTTAAAATATAAAATGCTGCACTGGAACTTTGGCCAGTTGTGTTCCTTCTGGATGTCTAGACGAAACTCTGTCCGAGTGAACAGAGGAAAAGACTTTGTAACGTTCATCAAGCTTGCCGGAGAAACTACCCAAGGGCCTAAAATCGAGAGCGCCTCCAGCAGAAGTGTCAGGGACATTAGAAGTCACCCTGTCAGCTGTCGGAATTCCTGTGTGAGGAGTTCTGCTTGCAGGTGAGGCCTCGGTTGAGTAATTCGGAGCCTCTAGTTCTACTGCAAGGGCCGTGGACTGGGCACTTCTGGACTTTTGTTAAACCTGTACAGGCCGCTGCAGCTAAGTGAGAGAGCTGCTGGCGCTGAGAGCCTGCCTGAATCGAAATTGAGACTTTCTAAACTTTTCCTGAACCTATGCGGGCCGCTGCAGCTAAGAGAGAGAGCTGTGGCCGCCGAGCGCCCACATCCTTGACCACTTTGGATCCTTGGGATTTTCCCTGTGGGCCGCCGCAGCTAAGAGAGAGCTGCTGCCGCTGTGAGCCCACCACGGAGCTGCACGGCGAGAGCCATCACCACCATCCCGGGCCGCCGAAGCCGCCCGCTGCCGCCGCTGAGCACCCGCCTGCCCCTGAGTGCCCAAACCACTGTGAGTGCACGCTGCGTACCTCAGCCCCTGAGACTTGTGGTCGCTGGGAGTCTACCTGTCACCGTCTCCGCTTCTTCCAGAAGCTGCGTGCTGTAGTCCTTTCCAACGACAGGTTTCTGGTGCGCAACGGGCAGCGTACGTCCCGGCCCTGAACTCAGTCAGTGTCACGCTTTGGGGGAATACGTTGTTGTCTCTTTGAGTCCATACGGGTTGACGTGAATTGTAGTTGTTGAAACGCTTTGAGAGTTTTGAGTTAAACTGTTAGATAAAGAAAATATTTTTCCATATCTACCTGAGTTGTGTCCTTTTGTGGTGTCATTACTGCCTGATTGAACGTGGTCATAAACGCTTCACACACTGCCTCTGAGATAGGCCTAACTGCTCGTGCTACGTTACCACAGGGTTGAGCAGGGGTTATCAAAGGGGGTAGCCCACTTGTCCTGACTTGGGAAGAAGGGTCCCTATTTGGACATTGGAGCCAACCATGGCCAACAAGAGACCCCCATTTCTAACAGTTCTCATTGGCATCTCCACTCTAGGAGATGTCATGCGAGGCACAACGTTAAAATCTTTCCAGCAACTCCAGGAAGAGTTCCAACTTCATAAAACCCAATTTTATAAATATCTCCAGTTTCGCTACGCACCCACTCCAGCGATTCAACACGTAGATGACCTCCCTGATTTTCACCCACTGGAAGGCCGCCTCCTTATGGGGAACCTGGGAACTCACAAAACAAGGCAGGTTTATCAAACACTGACTACACATGCCACCACGACCCTCCATAAGACTAGGAAGGCATGGCAAGATGACATCCCTGAACTGACTGATGATGATTGGGCAGAAGCTGTCCCCAGTCCAAGGGGTGCTGTGGTGTCCTCTAGATACCGACTTATTCAATTAAAATTTGTACATAGGGTATACTATACACGCCTTCGCCTTTGGAAAGTGGGAGTTATAGCTTCCCCACTGTGCTTACGTTGTGATAGGGAGAAGGGGTCATATTTTCACACGGTGTGGGGCTGCCCTGCAATACAGCGCTTCTGGTGCAACGTTCAGACTTAGGAAAAACCAAAGGTGGTGATGGACGGAGCGTTGACAATACAAACACTCACCCCCAGTCAACTGATCTGGGTTTAATCCATCACCGTTCTTTAGCTCACTCCGCCACCCCAGTTCAGACATGGCCGTATGCAAATCAGTCTGACCCTGTGCCTCATGGGAACAGTTCAAAAGGGGGTGGTGATGGACAGAGTATCTGAGTTAATCAGAACACTCCTACCCAGTCAACAGATCAGGGCTTGATCCATCACCGTTTTTTAGCTCACTGCACCATCCCAGTTCAGAACCTGGCTATATGCAAATTAGTCTGTCCCTGGCCCAGTGCATCATGGGAACAGGGCAGACCAAACTACCAAGCCAATTCTTTACTGGAAAGGAAACAAGCTTCCCGGGACCGGTTTCTGGCATTACAGCCGTCTTCGGCCCGGCTTGCTTGAATCCTGATGGTGCAGTGAGCAAGGGACTCATGTCTGAGCATACCCTTCCACGCTTGTGGTGGCCAAAACGATTCAAAAGGGGGTGGTGATGGACAGAGTATCTGAGTTAATCAGAACACTCCTACCCAGTCAACAGATCAGGGCTTGATCCATCACCGTTTTTTAGCTCACTGCACCATCCCGGTTCAGAACCTGGCTATATGCAAATTAGTCTGTCCCTGGCCCAGTGCATCATGGGAACAGGGCAGACCAAACTACCAAGCCAATTCTTTACTGGAAAGGAAACAAGCTTCCGGGGACCGGTTTCTGGCATTACAGCCATCTTCGGCCCGGCTTGCTTGAATCCTGATGGTGCAGTGAGCAAGGGACTCATGTCTGAGCATACCCTTCCACGCTTGTGGTGGCCAAAACGATTCAAAAGGGGGTGGTGATGGACAGAGTATCTGAGTTAATCAGAACACTCCTACCCAGTCAACAGATCAGGGCTTGATCCATCACCGTTTTTTAGCTCACTGCACCATCCCAGTTCAGAACCTGGCTATATGCAAATTAGTCTATCCCTGGCCCAGTGCATCATGGGAACAGGGCAGACCAAACTACCAAGCCAATTCTTTACTGGAAAGGAAACAAGCTTCCGGGGACCGGTTTCTGGCATTACAGCCGTCTTCGGCCCAGCTTGCAATTGATGTATGTCGGATACTCACTGGCGAGGTACTTTGAAAATTCAATAAAACGTGTTTTCCAAAAAAATTGGAGTTTTATGCTTGGCAAAGAGATTATTTGACTAAGTCGAATTGGCAGTTTAAAACTGCATGCAGGCTGCAATGGCAGAACTGGGTCATGTTTAAAAGGGCTACCTAAGTGGGTGGCACTACCAGGGACTTACAATTAAACTAAATATGTCAATTGGGTTTAAGCCAATTTAACCATATTTTAGGGACCACAAGCACTTTAGCACTGGCAAAGTGCACAGAGTCCTAAAAGCCAACAATAACGAATTCAGCAAAACAGAAGGGCAGAAGGCAAAATGTTTGGGGGTGACCCTGCAGAGAGGGCCATGTCCAACACAGATGTAAAGTTTTCTATGCTTTATTGAACTCCTTGCCTTCTAACCAAAGAGCTCAAACTTGCGTAATGTTTTCATAGATGTCTATCAGTCTGCTCCTTTGACACGCTTCGAACCACAGATTACACTTTGCCTAGACACAGAGAGGCCCATTCACAGAACTAACTTAAGACAAAATCATAAACTTACTATTTTGGTATTCACAGAAGGCATTTAGTAGTCTTAAGTTAGGATTTTGTCTTAAGTTAAACTTAAGTGTGTCTTAAGTTTAACTTAAGACAAAATCCTGATTTAAGACAAAATCCTAACTTAAGACGACAAATGCCTTCTGTGAAGACCAAAAGTAGCAAGTTTATGATTTTGTCTTAAGTTATTCTGTGAATCGGCCCCAAAGAGTTCCATATCATTCATTTGTTTAATGTAATGTTCTAGGAAATGATCAGAGACTTGCTGAACATTAATATCATCTGGAAATGTGGTGTCTAGCTCGAATGTTTTCTGTAAAGGCTTTATTTCTTTTCTACCACAACCAAGCCAAAAAATGAACAAATGCTGTAGAACAAATAGTGTAAACGGGCAAAGCTCTGTTTTGAATCATGATGCTGGCAGCTCAACCAATCAAAAAGCTTTCAAACCGGAGGGTTGCCTTGCAGGATTCATACAAGTTAAACATAAACATGTTGATGCTGAAATTACTAGACCTTGTAACCAACTGGAATAGTGGCAGTATTTCACACAATGTTTAGCTGAGAGAAAGGAACTTCTTTTGTGCAGCTAATTCCATCCTAGCCCAAAATGGTGCCTTCTGGCTGATATTCCTAGGCCAAATCTCCTTTGCCCCAATGAGTGTCACCAGATTGTTTTTTTACGAGATGTAGCTTAAATTGCACATCGAGTCATCAACCATTTGTTCTAGGCCTAGATATAGCCAGTATATTTGCACGCTTTGTTCAAGGTCAGCCAACAGAGAATATGTGACTGTTTCTAAAAAACTTTGAATACTGCCGTCAGCAATATAACATTTTCCTTTTTTTCCCCTGAGAAGACTAGCCTAATGAATAATAGTCTGACTGCACCTCCCATAGGGCACTCTGTCTTAAACTCCTTTGCCTTGTGCCTGCATATTGTGCAATAGGAAATCTGGCCCTATGAAGCTGGCTAAATGCAGGAGCAAGAAACATCATTGTTTATAAATATTCTTACTCCAAACATCTGGTGACTGGTAGCTTTTTTTTAAATTTTCAATATGCGAAGTTTCTTGTTAAGTGTACTAGCTATTGAAAATATATTCACAAATGTATTTCTGAAAGGGAATTATTATTTATATCCTTCACTGCCTTAGTTAGGAGGTGTATAAAAAGAAATAGAACATAACTATTTATTAGGGTCAGTGCTACTACAAAAATGTGATTCCACTCAGTGCTTAGTTTATAAATGAATGAGTGCACGTGCCCAAACCTCTCCTCGGAAGCCCAAGTCCAGCCCTATTAAACGTTGGCGTTCCAAATACCAAGGCTGCATAATCTGGAATCCACCTCAGGCCTCTTTAATCCGCCACCAGACACCATCTGCCTCTTTATCTCACTCTTGCAGGTTAATGTTTTCTCCCTTTTTGACGTTTTTTTTCTTTTTCTTCCTCCTTGCTTTGCTTATGTGCTTTTTTTCCTCTATTACTTTCGGCTAAACTTTTGATGAGTAAACATACGTGCTTAGTCCCCAAAAATGGGTGCCTGGTGGGGCCCATCAACTAAAATTATGCACTGATTCCACTGTCATTGCAATTTCCACGTAAATGTGAACTTGCTGCATCTGTCACATAATCTACAATCTGTTGCACCATTTGCAGTGTTTAATCACAGATGCTTGTTGCTTAAACAAAAGTTATTAAAATTGCTACGTGTGATACACAAATCCACCTCCTGTCGTTTTATAATTGTAATATATCATGCTTACTACCCTTGACGAGGCATTGAAGCACTTTACGCCAGGCAGCACACTGCTCTGGAACCCAAGGTTGGTGGTTAGTCCTGTATTATTAGTTAGTGTTAACTGGTCATCTTTCTGTCACTTGGTCTAGTCATCTTCTGGCTGCTATTGAAGAATTTGTACGAGAAGCATTTTGTCTCGGTTGTGTAAATACCCCAAAATCTTGGACTAGCGGAAGAACTTTTGTCTGCTGCACAAAAGATATGTGTGTGTAAACGGTTAGTCAAACAGGACGGAATCAATGCTTAATCGAAAATGTTTGTTCGCTTGTCACAGCAATGTATTTTTACATTACAGACACTGTTCTCAAACTATTAATGTAACAGAACTGCGGACAGTGGACCACTCCTGTTCCAAGCACCAATCCTAATATCACCAATATAATTTGTGTTGCTGATTTCTAAAGTACTGGCGTGCAATTTTCAAATGCCCCCTGTCCCCAAGGGCATATCCAAAAAGTTGGAAATAATCTATCTTTTTTATAAATGAAAAAGCACCGCTGCAAAGTTAAATGTCCAATAGTTCGTCGAAGAGTATTAACTCGTTAGGCCGTTCACATTCATACAGACGCTGAATCGTAAGCAATGATGAAAAGATATATGGAATTCAATGTTCCTTTAATAGTCCATACAAACACCAGCCAACGCGTTTCGTTCCGTTACCAGAACTTCTTCAGGGCTAAATAATTTTCCAGACGCTGGGTGTTTCTGATCCGAAATCCTCATCCATAAGTGTATGTATATTTCCTGGGTTTGGATTACCTCACTATGTTAGACTCATCTTAATGGTCCTATTCCATTAGGAGAACATATATGTCCGATATTGTGCCAGGTATTAACCTTTTCAATATGTGCAGAGTCTCTATCTTCAATTAAGAATGTCTCCCCTTAGCTCAATATTCAATTTCAAAGATAATATCGATTTATGGTAGTTGCCCGTATGGTCAATAAACCATCCTCGATGGTAGCGTCTCGGATCTCCGGCGTCAGTAACAGTCCAACTAAGGATCATCCTTAGTTGGACTGTTACTGACGCCATAAATGTTACTGACTACCATAAATCGATATTATCTTTGAAATTGAATATTGAGCTAAGGGGAGACATTCTTAATTGAAGATAGAGACTCTGCACATATTGAAAAGGTTAATACCTGGCACAATATCGGACATATATGTTCTCCTAATGGAATAGGACCATTAAGATGAGTCTAACATAGTGAGGTAATCCAAACCCAGGAAATATACATACACTTATGGATGAGGATTTCGGATCAGAAACACCCAGCGTCTGGAAAATTATTTAGCCCTGAAGAAGTTCTGGTAACGGAACGAAACGCGTTGGCTGGTGTTTGTATGGACTATTAAAGGAACATTGAATTCCATATATCTTTTCATCATTGCTTACGATTCAGCGTCTGTATGAATGTGAACGGCCTAACGAGTTAATACTCTTCGACGAACTATTGGACATTTAACTTTGCAGCGGTGCTTTTTCATTTATAAAAAAGACTGTTCTCAAACTAGCAGTAATGCTAAGAGTACTTAGACTGTGCAATAACGAGACACTAATAGATAATTGTGCTTTGCCTTTAGTTGTGAGAACTGTGCACACAGGCTTGTTTTCTACTGAGCGCACAGTTGTATAACAGATGGTGTACACTTCCAGTATGTTTATCTTGGGAGGTAAGATAGAAACGACAACGCATCAACATTAACAGATCGTTTGTGCGGGGAGTATGGATGTGCTCGCGCTGTCTAGCATTTACACCGACTCTGCTGAGGTTGCAGCTTGCTTTCTTGCTTATGCCAGCCATTGGGCGCAGTAAATACTGTACTCCCAAAGAAGACACGCGGCATGTCACATCCCGGTGCTGGTCGTCAGGGCGCTGCCCAACGAGGCCTGAGGGAGCCCACGGGTGACAATGCTTGGTGAGCGGGAACAATACTGCCATTCGAGCCTCTACGCTGCTGTGTGTCTGTCTGAGCCCTCCTGAAAGCAGCAGCAACAGAGCAGACAGCTGTGACGAGGACCGCCAGACGCTTCCCCAGGGCCGCCGCCGCGCTGCATATTGGGGCGACACTGGAGCCTTCTCCCCGGCGGACCAATTGTATAATAAGAGCCCAGGGACAGGCGCCCGCGCCGCCCCGGGCCACGCGCTGCCCCTGGTGATTCGCTCTCGTGGCTCGGCTCGCGGAGCCCCTTCCTTCCTGCTCGACCACGCCCTCCGCCTCGAGCGCCGTCCCTGCCTCCTCCCGTCATAGTCCGCGTCCCTGGGAGCTGCGGCAGGTGCAGAGGAGCCGTGGATGGGAGCCGGGAGGAGAGGCGAGGTTCTGTCCAATGCCCGGCCGTGGAGGAGATACGCCTCGAGACCTCGAGTGTAGCAGCGGCTAGCAGGTACGACTCCGAGACGGTGACTATGCATGTCAGTGTGTGGTGAATAAATGCATAGACTGCAGCGTGAGCATCCCCGCAACAGAGAAGGCGCATCGTCACGCATGCATTGTGGTCTTTTTTTCATTTCTGCGATTCACTGGAGGTAAGCTGTTTAATTAAACTGTACCGTTCCTAATTTCACAGACCATAACCTGTCCAGTGTGTAAATTGCCGCCCACATGGATGGTTATCAATACTGTTGCTCAGTAGGCTACAACACCTGCGCCTTAGGTCTGCGTTTAATCTGCAGGTCGCCTGTCTCGACCCACACTAAAATTCATCAAGGTAGCTCAGTTGTGTAATGCTCATGCAGCAGGGCTCTTTGTGCAACTTGTGGAGGCGCATACTTCCGGTCGGATCAGTGGAGAGGTGTGCGTGGAAAACTGTGCCACCACCACTTCTAAACACAGGTATGTTACGACGTAATGGGCTAATACACCCGTTACTTGGGGCTTTACATAATCTACGGGTCACATGTGTAAATTGCAGCCAGTAAATAGGCAATTCAATTAAACGCTATTAATTTTAATATCAAGAACGTTGTATTTCGGTGTTTTTGTTCAAATCTCTCATTTACCAATATGCTTTCCTCAGTGAGCATGGCCTGTGATTTCAGTCTGACATGCGAATGCATGCGCAACCGGGATGAGAGGTTATCGATTAGGTGGTGGAGTCTAATTTGTAAACACTGACCCTGGGGCAGGGAAACGCAATTATTGCATATTGTCAGATGGGTCTCACTCGCACGACAACAACGCTGTGCCAGCTGACAGCGACAGAACCTCTCCTCCATAATATTACGAGCACAACGAGAGCTTAGGGCTCACAAGGAGGATGGGAGGGAGAGTTGGATAGGAAAATAACTCCACTTTTAAAGGGTACCTACATTCAAAAGTATTAACTCTGAAAAGTATACAATTATTTTGAAAGTGAGGCTTGTTCCCTCTTTGCACAAATTAGGTCACAATTCCCGGTGCGCTCAAAATATAACCCTTACATGAATGACCTGTAACAGATTGTAAATAATTAAATGTATTCTTTGCATTGAGCGGTTACAAGTACAGACGCGCTCAATGTCTCTACTTTCAAGTGTTTTTCACTGTGGAAGAATATGCGTCGGGCATTCATTTTTACAGGTGGTGTTTTTAATTCTCGAGAGAGAGACAGCTGTGTTCACCATTCATGTTGTCTCTGGAGCATGAATCACAAAGCTGCTTCCTTTCTTTGGGCCCAATTCAGCCTTTGTCTGCCTACGCCGGTCTGTCTTCCTACCTTCTTGCCAGAGCTGTAGGTCTCACTAAAAAGAACCACACATGGTTTGAGAAAGAGTGGACCGCTGATTAAACAAGCATTTACACAGCCAATCTGTTTGGCCTTTCACATAGCTAGAGTAATTACTAGATGTCCTTCTCGAATCAGAAGAAACAGCCTGAAGTCTTTTACAAGACTGCAGCCCTTCAAAACTTTACTAGATGTACCACTCAGGTCAGAAGCAATTGCTCAACAAATCTGGCACAAATCCGCAGTGACTCTTGTTGTTACTAAGCATGAGCGTAAAATCCGTTCCACTCGCGGATTTTGCAGATTTTCGGTAAATTCGCAATCCGCGAACTCTCGCAAACTTGCCGAAAATCTGTAAATCCGTGCGAAGCGGATTTTTTGCTTGGTCGCACTTGCCAACTAGAATACTATACAATTTCGCAGGAGTAAACACTTGCGAACACGTAGATGCGGCGAGCAGCGACAATCTCGCAATTGCGAGATTGCAAAATTTGTAATTTCGCACAAGAAATCCCCCAGCAGGCAGCATAAACCTTGAAAATTATGATTTTTATCAGAATAACTCCTCAGGTTGACATTTGCCTGCACTTTTTTTTGCAAGGAGTCCATTTTTGGGGGGGGGGTGGGAGGAAGGAAGTGCCCCACAGTCTCCAACTTCCTGTTCCTGTCCAGCAGGCTCCTCCCAGTGCTTTCTTCATGTGCTGGTCACTTTGATTTGGATCTTGACCTGGAAGGATTACTTTTTGTGGATGCTGCTGGATATTTGGATTTTTGCAAAACTGAAAGCACTCAGCAGGTGCAAAAGTTCAATCTTATCATTAGTAACCATTCCCTGTAGTGCTTCCTGAGGGGCCCCTTCAGAGTTCAGTTGCCTACTTGCAACTATTCTATGACCCTGCTCTGACCCTCACAGCAGGCTCAGAGAATAGCTACAAGTATACCACAAAGGTCCTGTTAAAAAAATTACACTGCAACACCAAGCAATTACAGATAAGGAAGCAGGTGCCAGCCTGAAAGTTCACATTCAGTGACACATTAATCAGCCCCTAATTCATTCATGTCAGTTGAGGCAGGGCAGGTGTGCTTTTCCACCCATAATCTACAGTGATGAACTAGAGGGTGGCATGGGTGAGCCAGAGGGTGGCATGGGTGAGCCAGACGGTGGCAGTGGTGAAACAGAGGGTGGCAGAGGTGAAACAGAGGGTGCTGTGATGAACCAGATGTAGAAACAACATGTTCGCGACCGTTGCTACCCGACAAGTAAGTTTGCGTTTGCGAACTGGTAAAAAACCCTCGCGAAATGGCAGAAACACTTGCGAACACAAAAAAAAGGAATCCGCAAAATTCGCGAGAGTTCGCGGATTTTGCGGATTGCGAATCCGTAAATACGCAATTTCGCGGATTGCCAATTCGCAAAATCCGCCCATGCTTAGTTGTTACTAAATTCCCTCTTGAGTAAGATGCAATGGCTTCAAATGTCCTTCACAAAGTTTAGGGGGTGTAATGTAAACAGTTTCACTTATGTTACTCTAATAAATTGTGCTTGATGTCAATAGGATAGGCAAATATGCCAATGCTGGTATAAGCTGATGAATCAATATTGCAACTTTTAATTAGTGTCTTGATTACTATGGAACATTTGTGAAGACAACCTTGTATATTTAGGTACGAGCAGTCACTGTTTGATTCAAGCCCTACAACCGTATTGTGGGGAAGCTGTTTTTTTTGAGTGGCACTTTCTTTGTGTCCCAGTAAAATGCCCACTGTCTTATGCTTTATGCTGTTTTACAAAGATGGAAGCCAGTAGGTAAAGGTATTTTATATATATATATATATATATATATATATATATATATATATATATATATATACACACGCACACACACACACCTATAACAACCTTCTCAGCTCGGTTTGTTTCCTGCTTCTGGAAAAAGACGGACACAGACCCACTATACCTGGTGCGATATATTTTATTGCTGTTTGTCCGCCATAACGCGTTTTGTCCTGGAAAGGTCTTGATCACATGATGAACTGCATTTTGGGAACAAGTAATTTAAAGTGACAAATGCATTGGTTTAACAGTAAACATAGAGAACAGACTGTTATACTCATCTGACAGAATAATGCTCTGGATCAGTTACTGTATAATACAATGTCGATTTGATGTAAAGAACAACATATAATAAAACATATTAACCATTAATATTAATACATTAAACGAGGGATAAAATGACGATTAAAACCAGAACACATATATGCTTAGTCCCTTGTTGATAGACTGCAATCTAATAATCTCATTTCTATATACTTGTTCTAGACTTTTCTCTTCTCAATGATGTTATTAAATAATCCCTTCTTTTCTGCTTACTGCTATTGTTATCATATATCGTATTAATTCATGAGTTTTATCTTGTCTTGAATATATGTAGCCTGTTTCTAAAGTGCAAATGTGCGATTGTGCAAAACTGATTTTTTAAATATATACCGATTAATATAAAAATAAAGTGCTGTGTAATACAAAGTATTTTCTCCTTACTATTTGCTTAAAGTGCAGATGTGTAGCAGCAGGAATGTAGCAGAAAATCATTAGCTAGCGGACATATATATATATATCACTTATGGGCAGTCGCCAGTAGGTATGTATAGTTTGGAACATAGGAAAGGCATTTTCTTGTTTGCTTATAACTTTGGCGCCATTTAACAAATCTTCGAAATTAGTACAACGCTAAGTTCAACTGCTGTGTTGAAAGGTTCAGGGAGATTCGTTGAGTGGGGGCTGAGAAAAATAGGGGGTCCCAAACGCTTTTTCCCTGTGTTAATTCCCATAGAGATTTTAGACACAACTACAGAACGAACCCCTGGGCGTAATTAACCAAATTTAGCAGAAAGCTAGATCTTAGTCCAGAAAGAGCCCTTTCTGTTATTTAGGGTAAATCCGTTCAGTAGTTTGAGATATTAAAGGAAGACCAGATTTAAATATCTAGAGGTGCTGACCCTCCACAAATCCTACCGATCTCATGCAGAAATCGAAGTGACTGCCAACACTTTAACCAGGAAGTGTTGGCAGCCATCTTGGGACTCCGACTGAGCTGAGTCCCAAGGAAAAATGTTAAAAAAAAGTGAAAGGGGCAGAGTAGGAATACCCTGACATCCTAGGTCTTGTTGTGGGGTCACCCAGGGCCCCTCCAGACTAAAAAGCACTAACAAAGACACAATTTGCAGGACAAATCCTGAAGATTCGCGAATCCCAGTCAAAATGAAAATGAAAAACAAGTAAGGTCTTGGTGGGCCAGGTCCCGGGGGCTTAATTCTATTCATAATTGATGGAGGGGGTGCATGCAAGCCCCCTCCCCGTTGCCGCTCTGGCCCCCGGGCACCACCACCTCCCAGGGCTCAGGGCAAACCAAAAATGAAAAGGAGGGATGACATGCGGCCCCCTCCCTGGGACCTCCACCTCCCTTTGGCTTCATCATAAAATAAGAGGGCGAGGCCCCCTCCTTACAGATAAATTGCCCCTTGGACTACCCCATGGCAAAATGCATTCAATAAAGGAGGGGGGCTGCATTCCCCCTCCCAAGCCATATTCGGCCCGGGTACCACCACCTCTCCGTGGCTTGTGCATAGGAGCTGCCCCCTTCCCAGACTGTTCTCGGCCTGGGTACCACCACCTCCCCAGGGCTGGCCCTAAATAAAAAAGGAGGGAGACCGCATGGTCCCCCCCTGAAGCCATTAATGGACATGAGGACCACCACTTCCCAGGGTTGGCTCCCTATGTCCCAGGGTGGCCACCCCTGGGACATAGGGAGCTGTTTGCTCTCATTTGGCAAGCTTTGACAGCTCCCGCCAAGCGAGAGAAAACATTAAGTCCTCTCCCAGCAGGCGGGAGCAGGAGAACTGCTCATGCCCTCTGGGAGAGGACTTTTCATCGTTTTCCTGTCCAAACTTATATAAGGATTGCTCCCACACACAGAGAGTAGCATTTTTGACTGCTCCCTGAATCAGTCAGTCAATCAGGATTTGTGTAGTGCTGCTTATCACCTGTGAGGGTATCCAGGAGCTTGGGAGAGGGCTGCTGCTGCTGGTAGTTAGTCAAACAGCCAGGTTCTTAGTTAATTTCTGAACTTCTGTAGAGTAGCGGCTGTTTGGAGAAGGAGGGGGATGCCATTTCATGTCTTTGCAGCCAGGTATGAGAAGGCGTGGCCGACGCTCTTGCTTCTATGGATGTGGGGTATGTGGGCGAGGGTGGCAGAGCACAGTTGTCTGATGGTTGGTGTAATATTCACCCTTTGGTTAAGGTAGGCAGGTCCTTTTTTGTGCAGGACCTTGTATGCATGGGTTTGCAATTTGAACTGGCACTGTTTGCTGTCGGGGAGCCTGTTTAGTGATTTGAGGTGAGGGATTATGTGGGCTCTTCTCAGTGGGTAGAGGACAAGCCTAGCTGCTGCCATTTGAATGGTCTAATGTCTATTTAGCAGTTGTGAGGTGATCTACACATAGAGGGAATTGCCGTAGTCCAGACGGCTGGTGATGAGGGCCTGGGTGAAGGTGGGTCTGGTGCTGATGTGGAGCCACTTGGAACATTTTCTGGAGCAAGTGGAGAGTGAGGAAGCAGGATGATGAGACAGCATTTATCTGCTTCTTCATTGTGAGC
The DNA here is from genome assembly GCF_964261635.1 of Lissotriton helveticus. Taxonomy (NCBI): domain Eukaryota; kingdom Metazoa; phylum Chordata; class Amphibia; order Caudata; family Salamandridae; genus Lissotriton; species Lissotriton helveticus. Next base: position 1,401,948,167 of record NC_136063.1, on the reverse strand, counting down.
TTGCTGTGGAGTATAATGCCAAGGTTGTTTGTATGCTCTGTGGGTGTGGGCCAAATTTAGCTCGCCTCCAGGTTTCGTCCCATGGGGAGGTGTTGCTCCCAAAGATGAGCATCTCTCTGTTTTGTCGGTGTTCAGTTTGAGGAACTTTTTTTGCGTCCAGCTGGTTATGCACCTGTGGAAGTTGGTTTTGGTGTTTGTGGGGTCTGGGGATAGGGAGAGGATGAGCTGCGTGTTTTCAGCGTATCGTATATTGTTCATACCATAGGATCTGACCAGGGTGGCCAGAGAGGCCATAAACGCATTGAACAGGTTTGGGCTCAGTGAGGAACCATGTGAAATGCCACAGGTGATTTTTTTGGGCTCGAAGTGTAGGGTGGAAGGCAGACGCAGTAGGTTCTTCCGGTGAGGAAGGATGCTATCCATTTGAGGGCCATCCCTTGGATCCCCATCTCGTAGAGTCCTTGTAGGAGGGTGTAGTGGGACATGGTGTCAAAGGCTGCAGAGAGGTTGAGGAATATTGGGGCTGCGGTTTCTCCCCTGTCTAGGAGAGACCTTATGTCATCAGTGGCTGCGATTAGAGCAGTTTCTGTGCTGTGATTTGAGCGGAGCCCAGATTGGGATGGGTCCAGGAGGTTGTTGTTCTCTATGTAGTTGGTGGTTTATTGCTTGGAGAACTCTTTGATGATGCTGAAGCATTCCTTACTGTGGTTGGAGCTGACTTTGAGGAGAGTGGTCAGTGTGCTTTTCTTGGCGTTTTTCAGGAGTTGGTGGTATTCGTTGAGAGCTACTTGGAAGTTGGGTGCTTTGCTGGTGCACCAGACACTGTCCCGTCCTTTACAATTGGGTTTGGTAGATTTAAGTTCTGTTGTGAACCAGCTGGCATGTTTGGAGGGTCTGCCTCATTTGGTGGGTTTGAGGGGTGCAAATATGTTGGCTCATTCGGTGATTTCAATGGCCACCTCAAGGTTGGAGGTGGTGTCTGGGGTCGAGGCACTGAGGGTGTTGGTCCAATGGTTTTCGGTTGCTGTGCTCCAGCTCTTGTAGGGGGTGTTGGACTGATTGGTGGGGATGTTGAGGGCGGCTGTGATGTAGAACTGAAGGATCGCGTTGTCGGATGTGTGGCTGTACCTGATTAATTTACTGGCTGAAAATATGGGATCCAGTGTATGCCCACTAATGTGGGTGGGGTCAGTGACTAGTTGCAAGAGGCTGAGGATGTTCATGCTCTGAAGGTGGTTGGTTGTGTTGGCGTTGCTAAAGTCGTTGAGCTGAAACTTGAGGTCCTCAAGGAAGATGAAGTCTTTCGAGTTGATGGCCAGGGAGGCAATGACGTCGGGATGTCCTCGGAGAAAGTAGGGTGGGGTGCTGGGGGTCTGTAGGCAAGAGTGCCTCTAACTGTTGTTTTCCCATCTGTGTTGATTTCAACGTTGAGTTGTTCCATGATAGGGCTAGTGCTGTCAGTGGTGGCTGTGCAGCTGAGAGTTTCTTTGTGGATGATTGCTATTCCACTTCTGTTTTTGTTGATGTGGTCCTAGTGAATCATCTTGTATCTGTTTGGTGTAGTGGTTGCGATGTCGAGTGCTGATGACCGATTGAGCCAGGTTTCGGTGAGGAAGACTAATTCTGTTGTGAGGGAGGTGTTGGTGTCCCAGATCTCGATGGTATGTTTTTTGAGTGATCAGGTGTTGATCAGTCAGCAGTGGAGTTATCCTGTTGTTGTGGTGGTGGGCAGGGGCTCAGGAGGGGGACTCTAATACAATACAAGAAACAGTGACGAAAGGAGAAAGATCATGCTGTTGAATGAGAAAATACACAGTTGCATTAGTTGTTGCGTGGTCTGGAGTGGAGTGCTAGAAGCTCAGCGCTGGTGTAGCTGTGGGTAGGCAGGGGGCAAGGGGGCCTAGTGATGGGCGCAATCCATGCACGGAAGGGCTCACTTGGGCTTGCCTTTGGCACGCCAGTGCCGCACCCACTGCATGGTCGCTCATTAATTAGGTTCCCTGGAGGGGCACTGGGTGGGGTCAGCAGGAGGGAGAGGGATTCTGGCGGGAAATAAGTGATCAGGGGAGGATGAGGAAAAAAGCAGAGGTTAAGAGGAAATAGTGGTAAAAAGAATTTAAGGGTGAAGGAACCTGGAAAGAAAACAAGGTTAAGAATGGTACAAAATGAATTAAGGGGTAAAAAGAGCCTGTAGAGAAAACAAGGTTAAGAGGAGAAAATGGGAGAAAAACTCATTAAGTGGGAAAAGGAGCCTGGAAAAAAATTGGATTAAAAGAGGAAACAGGAGAAACAATTAGTCAAAGGGGAAAAATAGCCTGGAAAGAAAAGAATGCTGCAAGGAGAAAATGGATAAAAACCTATGAAGGGGGAAAAGAGCACAGAAAGAAAAAGGTTAAGAAGAGAAAAAAGGGAGAAAAATTAATTAAGGGTGGAGGACCCTGGAAAGAAAACAGGGTTAAGAGGTAGAAAGCAGGGTTTAGACACTCTGACGTGGTGGTTTGGCTAGAGTGAAATGCTCACTCTGGTGGCTTTAGGGAAGAGCTGGCCCAGGGACCTGCTCAATGGGGTTGCGCAGCGATCTCCATTAAGTAGGTTCCAGGGAAGAGGGAGGAGAGCTGAGCGGCGGAGGCAGGAAGCCTGGAGGAGAGGGCTTCAGGCGAAATGGGGAGCATGAGGAAAAAGGCAGAAGTTAAGTGGAGAAAGTGGGAAAAAACAAAATTAAGGGTGAAGGAGCCTGGAAAGAAAACAAGGTTACGAATTGTAAAAACTAAATCAATGGCAAAAAGAGCCTGGAAAGCAAACAAGGTTAAGAGGAAAATATGGGAGAAAAGCAAATTAAGGGAGAAAAAGAGTCTGGAAAGAAAGCAAGATTAAGAGGAGAAAACAGGAGAAAAATGAATTACGGGTGGAGGAGCCTGGAAAGAAAACTGGGTTAAGAGGGAGAAAGCAGGGATCAGCTGCTGAAACGTGGCAGTTTGGCAGAAGCGAAATGCTTGCGCTGGTGGCAGGATGCGAGGGCTGGCCAAAGGACCTGCTCCCTATGTGTGGGAGCAATGCTAACTTCCGCTGGAGGCAGGGAGCCGGCAGGGACGAAGGGGGCATTGAGGCTCCCCACGGTTCCCAATGCTGCAAACTGGGTGGGCTTCAGGCCACCAAGCATCCAAAGGCCATGCCCCTGGAATGGGGTCCCGGGGGCGCGCTTTCCCAAGCCCATAAAATGTTTGGCCTGGTCCGGTGGATCGAGTCAACAGGGCCGAAATCAGCCTGGGAATGGAGATGTGGGGCCCCCCTCTCCTTGTATAATTTATAAAGCAGAGTCCAATCAATCAATCATTTGTTAAGCGCACTACATACCCGTGAGGGTCTCAAGGCGCTGGGGGGTGAGGGGGAGGTAGGGGCCACTACTGTTCGAACAGTGTCTTCCTGAAGGTCAGCAGGTCTTGGGTCTGTCGAAGGCTCAGCGGGAGGGTGTACCATGTCTTGGCGGCCATGTGGGAGAAGGATCTCCCGCCGGTGATTGTTCTTCGGATGCCCGGGACGGTGGCGAGTGAGAGGTCGGCGGAGCGTAGCTGGCGGTTGGGGGTGTAAGGAGAGCCGTCTGTTGAGGTAGGCAGGGCCGGTCTTGTGGAGTGCCATGTGTGCGTCGATGAGGAGCTTGAAGGATATCCTCTTGTTGATGGGGATCCAGTGCAGGTTTCTCAGGTGGAGGGTGATGTGGCCGTGTCGTGGTACATCGTGGATCAGTCGTGCCGAGGCGTTTTGGATGCATTGTAGTCGATTGATGAGCTTGGTCGGGGCTCCCGCGTAGAGGGCGTTTCCGTAGTCGAGTCTGCTGCTGACGAGGGCCTGGGTGACTGTCTTTCTTGTATCTGTCGGGATCCATCTGTAGATCTTGCGGAGCATGCAGAGGGTGTTGAAGCAGGAGAAGGAGACGGCGTTGACTTGCTTGGTCATTGCGAGCGTTGAGTCGAGGATGATTCCCAGGTTGCGTGCGTGGTCTGTAAGTGTCGGAGCTGCCCCCAGTGCCGTTGCCCACCAGGAGTCGTCCTAGGCTGACGGGTTGGAGCCGAGAATGAGGGCCTCCGTCTTGTCCGAGTTCAGCTTCAGACGGCGGATCTTCATCCAGTCGGCAACGGCCTTCATTCTTTCATGGAGGTTGGCTTTGGCGGTGATGGGGTCCTTGGTGAAGGAGAGGATCAGTTGAGTGTCGTCGGTTAAAGAGATTATGTTGAGGGCGTGCTGTCGGGCAACGTGTGCAAGCGGGGCCATGTAAATGTTGAACAGTGTCGGGCTGAGGGAGGATCCTTGGGGTAGGCCGCAGATGATCTCTGAGGCTTTGGAACGGAAGGGGGGAGGCGGGTGCTCTGGGTTCTGCCGTAGACGAAGGAGGTGGTCCATGGTTCTCCCTTTTAATTACTCTGTCTGAACATGCAAATGCCCCAAATCATCTGCAAGCACCGCTCGTTTGGTCCGCTCCATTTTCCTTAGTAGCATACAGCAGTCTTTTCTCCTTTTCCTAAGTTGATGGACAGCTTACCAAGAGGCACCAGAGTGCGTTTCCAGCCGATTCTGGTGATGTGTTCTTGATGCAGAGGAATACGAGGCCATGTCCACCAAACAAACAAGCACTTACTTTATATAGTTAGGATGAAGCACCCTTGTTTGGTGGAGATTCACCTCTTTGTAGTCTCGTTGTCTTCTCCTGATGAGGATTCATTTTATCACAGATTTGTGGATGAATTCGCTGCAGGAACAATCACGTTGTAAAAATACACGCACACAAGGTTACTTGAGACATTACCTTGTGGTCCTTTATGCAGCTGTAGTGTAGAATATGCACTAGTTATTACCTAACGAGGTAGCACTTACTAATTAACCAAAAGAAAGTACTCCATTTGGGAAGACATTTTGTGCAAAACTGTGGACTTTCGGTGGATAAAGGAGCAGGTGAGGTTCCATGCTGGCCCAGTCACTCACACAGCTACTGAAACACCCACACAGACACTCAGACACCAACTAATACGGCTACTCTCACACTCGCAGACCCACATATCTACTCACACATCCACTCACACACCCATACAGCCACTCACACATCCACACAAAAACTCACATATCACATAACCACTCACACACCCATACAGCCACTCACACATCCATTCACACGCCTATACAACAGCTCACATACCCACTTATAGATTCATACAGCCACTCGCACACAGATTCATACAACCACTCACACAGCCATTCACAGAACCATACACCCACTCACATACCCACTCACTGACCCATTCATCACTCATACACCCACTCAAATACTCACACATCACATAACCACTCACACACCCATACAACCACTCACACACCCATTCACACACCTATACAACCACTCACACACCTACTCACAGATCCATAAAACCACTTGCACAGCTATACAGCCACTCATATACCCACAAAACCACTCACATACCCACATAACCACTCACATACCCACATATCCATTCACACACCCAGAAAACAACTCACATACCCACTCACAAAGCTATACAGCCACTCACACACCTGTTTATACATCCATACAGCCACTCATACACCCATTTACAGATCCATGCAGCCACTCACACACCCAATCACAGACCCATACAGCCAATCACACACCCACACACAGACCCATACAGCTACTCACACACCTACTCACAGACCCATACAGCCTCTCAAACACCCGCTCACTGACCCATACTGCCATTCACACACATCCGGATCTACTCATACACCCACTCACAGGCTCGTATAGCCACTCCCACACCAACTCACCAACCTATACAGCCACTCACACACCCACACCCACACTCAACGGTTACAGTTAGGAAATACAATTTCACAAAAACCTCAGAAATCCATAAAAAAAAGGTTACTGGGATGTTATAGTTAGGAAATACGCTAAAAACCATAGATGTTTAGTAAAACAATCAAAGGTTACCGGAACGTTATAATTAAGAAATAGAATTAAAAAAACATTAGGAATTCGCTGAAAAAAGCAAAGTTACAGGGACCTAATAGTTAGACTCAGATTTCACTCATACAAAACCAATGAAATTCAGAAGTTATAGTTAACTGAGCTAACTAAAAGTTACGCCCCCCCAAAGGCACTGCTTATGACCTCACGTATTACATCACTCATGACATGGTCAATGATATCACTAATGACATCATCCACAGAACCACTCACACAACCATAAACCACTCACACACCCACACAACCAATCACACACCCACTCACAGATCCATACATTCACTCACACACCCATATAACCTTTCATACATCACTTACAGATCCATACAACCACTAACACACCCATACAACCACTCACACACCCACTTACACACCCAAAAAACAATCACAGACCCATACATGCACTCACACACTACCAACACACCCAAACAACTACTCACACACACGCACATTGACTCACATTGACTCACACGGCCCCTCACACACCCATACACCGCTCACACACCCACACAACTACTCACACGCCCATACATCCACTCACACGCCCATACAACCACTCACACACCCAGAAAAGCACTCACAAACCCATTCAGAATCACATACAGCCACTCAGATACACATTGACAGACCTATACAGCCACTGACACACCCAGTAACAAATCCATACAGCGACTCACACACCCACTCACAAAACCATACAGCCACTCAGATACCCACTCATACAATGATATCGTCACAAAGCCACTCAGATGAAATATGTTAGAAACAGTATCACTCAGTAGTACAAAAAGAATAGTAATTTAACTTATGCTGTAGTTTAGTAGACACCTTTAAGTCTCAGAAACGTTTTCAAAACACTGACTCACCGGATGATGTCATTAGTGATGTCATTTGAGAAGTTATCAGTGATATCATCAGTGTTGTCACTGACCATGTCTTGAGTGATGTAATATGTGAGGTCAAAGCAATGTATTGCATGTGAAAAAAGTGGGGGAAAAAAAGATATATATATATATATGTATATTATATTTTACCATCAATGTTTTTACCATGTACCTATTTATTGCTATAAATTATTTATGGATATTTATTGGCATTGCTAACAGTGATCAATATTATCATGCTAAACAAACAAGCTTTTAGAAGATACATGTGCTATGATGTATGGTGAGAAGCAGTGAGTGACGATATATATATATATCACTCCAAACCCGCCTTCACTTCTCTCTGCACACGAACAGACGAGCGTGGACCCGGTAATTTTGTGCAAGTATTTTATTTAGCCAATGCTGCTATATATATATATATATATATATATATATATATATATATATATATATATATATATTCAAAAGACGCCATCCATCACACTCCTTTACCTCAGGGGCAAATAACGTCGGAACGAAACCACAAGTATGTGCAAATCCTTTCAGTGCTTTATTTCGTGCATAAAATTCCAGCCAGCAACTGCCATGACGCGTTTCGCCTCCCGCAGAGGCTTGATCACATGATGTGTCACAGACATAGATGAGGGTATATATAGTATAGTGATTAATCCAAACCAATTACAGCTGTGTGCATTATTAAAACCATAGACATAATGGAAATACTGCCAAAAAGGAAATACTTAGCAGCAAGCAGCAAAATTGAAGGGCATAGTGCCCAACATCATGTAGAAATATACTTTCCAAATGTTAAGAAAAGTATATACTATATACAAAATGAATAAATATGTAGAAAAATAGACAATCTATTAACATTCATATTTACATATTGTTAAAAAAACCAATTAAAAGAAAGTCATATTTACATGTAAACAGGTATTTCATATAACCTCAATATTTGCATTGGTCTTGCTGCACTGGTATAAGACCTGGTGAGGAAATAGGGAGGAGTGGAAGGTTCGAGATCAATTGCTCTCCCGCCTCGCAATCCCTAGTCCCCCACCTTTGGTCTACCATAAATCTGAAATGTCCAAGTTAATATTAAACTGCATAGCTGTTGGATATATAGATACCCTCCATAAGCATACTGGGTAAAATTACCCAAAGTGAATAAGTGTGAATATTATTTAAAAACTTGAAAATAGTTTTTTAGTTTCAATCGGGGATTTGAGCTCTCAGCTTATCGATCTTTGCTTTATCTGATCCCAGATGTTTTAACCAAAAAGAGTTAATACCCAACCACTCATGTATACTGTTGTACATAAATTTAAGCCATTCTCATTATAGACAGGTATACATGTCCTCACTGGCATTGAGGCCTCCCGGGGCCTTGCTATTGAACTCCAGAATGTATCTTGTCTGCAATAGCCGTAATAGAGCATCTCTGTTACCCCCTCTTTTGAGGGGCGGGATCGTGTCCACTAAAAAGTAGACCAATCCATCTGGATTACTATTATGGATCTGCTCAAAATGTCGCGCAACAGGGTAAGCTGGATCTTTACCTGAGATGGCTCGAAGATGTTGAAAGATCCGTTTGTGGGCGGGCAGTCGGGTACTGCCCACATAACATAGCCCACATGGACATTGCAACACATAGACTACGTACTCAGTTTTGCACGTGAGTCTATGTTTTATAGCGATAGGCTTGTCATGGAAGGGAATGGAATAGTGAGTTTTACTGATACCTTGCCGACAAGCCTTGCAGAAAGGACACCTTTTAAAACCTCTGCTGAGGTCCATCCAGGTCCCTGAAAGAGGCTTGTCCAAAGTACTGCTTACCAAGGCATTTGCCATTGACGGAGACCTTCGGAAAGTCAATTGCGGCTTAATGGAGACCAGATTGCCGATGATTGGATCTCTCTTAACCAGATTCCAATTTCTACTGAAAATCTTCCGAATTTCAGCGTCTCATGCGCAACATTTCCCCATAGGGAATGCTGCGTATGAGGTGTACAGTGTGCTGACTGGTAGCGTGTAAGAGAGTATTCCCTGAGGTCTCTTTCCTATAGGCTCTTGTCTCCAAAGCATTGTTTTTGATGTAGATCAGTGATGTCATCAGTGATGTCATTTGAGATGTCATCAGTGATGTCATCAGTGATGTCACTGACCATGTCATGAATGATGTAATATGTGACATGATCAGCAGTGGATTGCGGGTGCGCGATATATAGTTAGTGCAACTAACTATATATGGAATTTCAATGGTTTTGTGTGAGTAAAATAAGGTTTTGTAAATGCTAATTCCTAACTATATATGGTCTATAACCCATGGTTTTTTCAGTGAATTTTCAAGGTTTTGTAAATGCTAATTCCTAACTATATATGGTCTGTAACCTATGGTTTTTTCAGTGAATTTCAATGTTTTTTTATTAGCAAATATCAAAAGCTTTAAAATGTCAAGTACGTGGTAGGTAAAAACATTTTCGTGTTTATGCACGCTGATGTGCTTTCAACGCTGCCCCCCCCTCTTTTCTTTTAGGAGTATTCTCTCTTTGCAGATAGTGAAGGGTAAGTAACGCAGGCCTTTGCCCCCGTTGTAATCCGTCGTGCCTGCTTCCCTCTCCATTTGATTGATTGTTATCCAAGCATTTACTGTTTTGGAATTGGTTCTCTTTGGTTCATTCTCTATTTACAAACAAGCACAGAGTCGCAATACTCTGTTTAGTCTTTGCAGATAGTAAAAAATCGTTAGAAAAAACAAAAGGAATCAAGCAAAATCAGTAGGCCACTAATGGCATCTCTTTTTGACCTCGCTAAAATAAAAACATTAGGAACAACCCCTCATGAGAAATATGAAACTAGTGAGAGGAACCGAGCTCGACGCCATGATGGCTGCAAGACAGCTCGACTCCGCCGCCCACCCCGCCCAAAATAACGACAAACCCTATGCAAATATTAAAAATATATACAACACACCAGCAAAGTAACAGGGTAAAACGTTTTATTAAATAACTATTTACATGGCAGCCTGCTGCAACATCGATCCAAATGCATGCCGCCGTTCCCGGGATTTCTCCCCGACTACTCTGCGGCCTACGAGATGGAGAGGCCGGGGCGTTGACTAGGCGGGGCCTCCGGCCGCAACCACAGCGCCAACGATCGCTGCTGACGGAGGGGAGCCTTGCCGGTGAGACCACTGATCTGAAGAACCGCTGCCTGCGGTGCCTCCATGAGCCGCTTGACGGAGGCCCCCGAGGGGCGGTGTGGTGGCGCGGACTCGGAGGGGGCGCTTGGCTCCTGCCCCCTCCCCAAGTCTTGTTGCCCTGGTGTGGCCTGAGATTGCCCCCGACATAGGCGGCCGGCTCCCGGGGTCCGGCGGAACTTTTAGCCTTTTGGTAACTCTTCCATTCTGGACCTTGTCCCACAATCCGTTTGACCTGAAGACACGTCCTGCGGTGCCCTGGTCCGACCATCACATATACCTGCACCAGGAGACGGCGTGGGGTGCACTGGAAGGGAGAGGCGGCGCGAACGAGCCTCCCCCACCTCCCCAGGTGGAGGTTTCTCAGCTGCACCCCAGCGCTTCACTCGACGTAGGCGGCCGGCTCCCGGGGTCCGGCGGAACTTTTAGCCTTTTGGTGACTCTTCCATTCTGGACCTTGTCCCACAATCCGTTTGACCTGAAGACACGTCCTGCGGTGCCCTGGTCCGACCATCACATATACCTGCGCCAGGAGACGGCGTGGGGTGCACTGGAAGGGAGAGGCGTCGCGAACGAGCCTCCCCCACCTCCCCAGGTGGAGGTTTCTCAGCTGCACCCCAGCGCTTCACTCGGCAGCTGAGTTACGCCCACTCTTGCGGCACAGTGCCTCGCTCGGCCAGCTGAGTTGCGCCTGCTCTTGCTATTACAGCGTCTCACCCGCCATCCGGCTGAATTGCACCCACTCTTGCGGTACAGCGACAGGCGGCTGCCACGGAGTTCACGAAATGGCGGTCGGCTCCACAGACTTGGGCCTGGCCTGCAAGGATGGCTCTGGGCAACCCTGGAACTCGGACGCTTGACTGCTAGGGCATGGGCCCCATTCCCAAAAGCGTCCCCTCAGCCTTGAAGATTCTACAAGAGTCACCGGGGCCCCCGACTCCCGCAGACTTCCGGTGGGGAGCGACTGGCATGATTACTCGCGGAATGGCCACGACGTAGCCACGGGGTGCTCTCATGCTGACGCCAGCTTCAGTCTGAAACATCCAGAAACACTGTAGTATCGCGTTGTCGCGTAATGCGTTATATGACGCGCCGCGTTAGCGCACCCGATGCGCGAGGCGCGAAGCGCAGCTTCCTGGAAGCGATCCGGGGTGCGGAGCGCGTAACGTAAGCATAACAGGTCATGTGACTTGTTAATAAAAATTTTCATTGGTTCATTTCACTTTTGGTTTCCTAATGATGTAAGGCTAGGTCATGTGACCTAAAAATGACACTTTTCATTGGTTTAGAACTATTTTTTGTCCCAAAGGATGAAAACCCCTCCTTGTTTCCTCACTCTGACTTTCATCTTTGTGAGAGGAAGACCTACAGTGCCTCGCTCGGCCACCTGAGTTACGCCCACTCTTGCGGCACAGTGCCTCGCTCGGCCAGCTGAGTTACGCCCACTCTTGCGGCACAGTGCCTCGCTCGGCCAGCTGAGTTACGCCCGCTCTTGCGGCACAGTGCCTCGCTCGGCCACCTGAGTTACGCCCACTCTTGCGGCACAGTGCCTCGCTCGGCCAGCTGAGTTACGCCCGCTCTTGCGGCACAGTGCCTCGCTCGGCCACCTGAGTTACGCCCGCTCTTGCGGCACAGTGCCTCGCTCGGCCAGCTGAGTTACGCCCACTCTTGCGACACAGTGCCTCGCTCGGCCAACTGAGTTTCGCCCGCTCTTGCGGCACAGTGCCTCACTCGGCCGGTTGAGTTTCGCCTGTTCTTGCGGCTACAGCGTCTCACCCGCCATCCGGCTGAATTGCACCCACTCTTGCTGTACAGCAACAGGCGGCTGCCACGGAGCTCACGAAATGGCGGTCGCCTCCACAGACTTGGGCCTGGCCTGCAAGGATGGCTCTGGGCAACCCTGGAACTCGGACGCTTGACTGCTAGGGCATGGGCCCCATTCCCGAAAGCGTCCCCTCAGCCTTGAAGATTCTACAAGAGTCACCGGGGCCCCCGACTCCCGCAGGCTTCCGGTGGGGAGCGACTGCCATGATTGCTCGCGGAATAGCCACGACGTAGCCACGGAATGGTGGTGCTCTCATGCTGACGCCAGCTTCAGTCTGAAACATCCAGAAACTCTGTAGACTACCAATTCAATCAGTTCCGGTGGAGCCCCAACGTGACCCGTTAGGGAAGAACTTGCCCTCCCCTCTTTTACTGATGGTTCTTGTTGCCTGTCCCTTCTGTTGTCATTTAACGGAACTTTTTGGACTACTCAAAGGGGTTCTGGTCCGACCGCTGCTTGGTGGAGACATTTTGACTATATTCTGGACCTGCCCGGCCTCGCCCAAAATGACCAGACATCCCTCACTTCCAATTACAGCATACACTCCTTTATCAATATCTTCTTTGATGTTCCTCTTGAATATGTGATTTTGTAGAACCTCATACAGACAAACATTCTCGAGGTGACTGCTTCTATTTGGATAATATGTATCCCACATGTTGGCAACTCCTTGATGTGTACTGGTTGCTCAGCCTTGATATCACGAGATATGTATGCAGTTTTGGAGCACATGGCGGGCGGGGACGGGTACTGATTGAACATTTGGACATCCATATTGATATTAAGTTCTGATGTATTATTGATTACTGTACTATTAAAAATTCGAATTAACGTTACTCATGGTACTTGCCCGGAAATGTATATCTAGATAATTTCATTGTAACTGGTCCTGTCGTACTTTGATTATAAAATTAACATCCACCGATTCCGCAACTGTTAGACACCTTAATTCCTGCAACCTAATGGCCCGCCCGTTACGTTTTTCTACAGTGTAAATGTCCCCTCATCATATACGATTCCAGTTTCCTCCGTGGCCGGCCCACGTGGTTGTAGGCCCGTATTTGTATACTGACATTTTTGCAATAAACAGTTTTCGAAGGAAGTATGGAATCAGCGTCGTAACAATCGTCTAGGTTGGTTGGGTTTTTGAATAATGGCTGTTATTCCCAAACAATAGAAAACAGATAATGCAGACCCTTTGCCTGAATTTTGGATTGATTGAAATTTGTATCCGTCACACCTGCCCTTTTTCCAGAATTGTTAGAAAATGGTCGACCGTAGCTTAAGGTATCTGCCGAATGTAAGGTGTGGTATTTTGTCCCATAAAATACGACTAATTGAGAAACAAATACACGAAGAGGGAACTCGAATTTAGAGACAAACAAAATGAAACATTTTTTTGCATCATAAGAAGGGGAGGATATGTTACACAGAAAAATAATGCGAAAGGGATAGCCAAGATCTGTTGTATCACACGTTCCTGCAGCTAGTCTGATACATGATAAGTAGAAGCTTTTTCGTGTTTGCGCGCGCTGACATGCTCTGAATGCTGTATCCCCTCCCCTTTCTTTTCTCCTCTGTAGGTTACATCGGAGTTCCGACTGAAGAATGGAGTGGACATGGACCGCACCGTGCTCCATGTAGGGAAAGACATAGACAAGCGCTGTGAGATATTGCATGGAGTGCAGACCATCACTGGGAGCGTGAAAGATTGTATGGTATGAATGTGCGCATGGGCCCTGATTTGTACGGTTTGAATGAGTATGTGTGGCGCACGACTGGGTCAATAAAAGAATGCTTTTTGTATGACTGAGGCGGTGATCGACGGTTAATGGAATGAGAAAAATAAGCCCGAACATGGTATCCGCATGTGAAGGACGAAAAACAATATAGCACTTTCCTTACTTAGGAACGACTCTCTCTGGAGCTAGTGAATGGGAGAGTAGCCTACACCAGAAACTTGAAGGGTTATTTCAGTACGACGAACCCGACCCCAACCGATATCCCAAATGTACACCCAAAATAATGCGCACCAGTAAGTCAATTTATGTGCTGACTAAATAAGAGAAGTTAGCTCGGCTCCGCCGCCCACCCCGCCCAAAATAACGACAAACCCTATGCAAATATTATAAATATATACAACACACCAGCAAAGTAACACGGTAAAACTTTTTATTAAATAACTATTTACATGGCACCCTGCTGCAACATCGAACCAAATGCATGACGCTGTTCCTGTCGAGGTAGCATAGGTGGCGGCCTAGGGGTGAAGGACCGTTGTGCAAATAGCTCGGGGGCGACACCACGCGCAAAGGCCCGTCCCCGCGGTCAGCTGCAGCAGGGCGAGCCTTAGCGTTTCACTCCCCGGTCAGCTGCACCATGACTGCCATTGGCGTTCCACTCGGTTGGATGGCCGGGGACCCGCTCCGGTAGCCGGGGTGAAGAGCGGCTGTTGCTGCGGAACGCTCAAAATGGCGGCCGACTCCCCGGATTTGGGCCTGGTCCACTAGAACGACTCTGGTCTACCCTGGAACTCGAATGGACTGTGGCAGAGCGTCCAAAATCCACAAAAAACACCACTGCCAACTCTTCAATAACTTCCATCACCCAGCACCGCATTTCCAAAGGAACAGCATAGCAAGCTTTCGTGGCCTTTAGAGTTTTCGGAAGCAGTTTCCCAAGACCATCACTGCAGCCATTACAATCCAACAGAGGAACTTTTCCCAAGATCGGCATATTAACAGGGCTGCTGGTGTAATCGGGGCTCTTGCAGCCATTCAACTTAATTGAAGCTTTCACAATGACAAACCGCCCACTGAACTTCGTGCCATGACATTTACTTATAACATTCTGCTGGGTCTTCGCCGAACTGAAGTCTACAAATGCAAAGCATTTCATTCTGCTTGCCTGCTCGGACATGAGCCCCACTCTTGAAGACGTCCTCTCAGTTTTAAAGGTTCTACGAGAGTCGTTGGCCCTCGACTCCCGCGGGCTTCCGATGGGGGCAACCGCCACTGTTGCTCGACTATCCCCCATGGATATACCGCTGCCACGGGTGTCCGCCGCCTTATCCACATCTGGTGCCGTGAGGGAGGCTGATTCAGTGCATCGGCGGAGGGATACGCCTGCTGTCCCGCTCTCCGGAAGTGGCCACAACATTGTCACAGGATGGTAGTGCTCTCATGCTGACGCCAGTTTTTGTCCGAATTACTAAGAGACACTGTAGACTGCCAACTTGATCAGCTCCGGTGGGACCTCAGCGTGACCCGGTAGGGAAGATTTTGCCTCCCTCGCCTTTGAGTCATGGTTCATGCTGCCTGTTCTTTCTGTTGGCGCTAACAAACTTTTTGAACTGCCGAAAGGGATTCTGGTCCTGCCGCTACTTATTGGAGACATTGAACTATACTCTGGACCTGCCTGGCCTTGACCAAAATGGCGCCAGTATAGGAGCGACTTGCAACTCCTTATGACGTTCTAGTTACTTAGCCTTGACGTAATGGGGGATGTATGCGGTCTTTGTGCACATGGCGTGCGGGGAAGGGTACTGACTGGGCATACGGACAACCCTATTGATGTCGATTTTTCATTATTGATTATTGTATTATTAAAGCTTCGAAGTAATGTTACCCATGATACTCGCCCATGGTGTGCGTATGGACGATTTTATTGTAACTGATCCTGTTATACTTTCAATTATAAAATCAACCTTCACTGATCCTGCAACCGTTTGTCACGTTTAGTTTTTACAATTAAATGGCTCGCTTGTTACATACTCCTATACCCCTGGCTTTTGACCCTTTCCTACGCGCGGTCTGTACTACCGCCCTCGAGCGATCTATGTAATGAACAGACTACCATTGCCGAGACACAAGGGAATGCATCTCAGAGAGATAAGTCAAGCACGTGGTAGATAAAAACATTTTCGTGTTTATGCACGCTGATGTGCTTTGAACGCTGCCCCCCCCCCCTCATCATTTAGATTACCACCGCCCATTGCACAAAAGCGTACCGGGCGCACACCACGCAAAAAAAACGATTTTTTTTTTTTATTTTGCCCCGCGGGGCCCTTTTAAAGCCTCCACATCAAACCTAGAGGGTGAGGGAGGGTCTACTATTCCCCCTTATGGTCATTTCCCCCTTTGTTTTGGCCTCCTCTTGTCTCTCGATCCTACCGAGAGACAAGATGGCGGCCGCTCCGGACTGTTTAGAATGTTGACAGACACCGGAGAGCCAATCAGCTTCGCTTCGCGAAGTTCCGTTACGCGTCAAGTACGCGAACCGGAGCGCTACCCGGAGCGCTGTTACAGATATATATATTTTTTGGAACGTTAATTTATCAAAATCCACTGGACCACATATATTGAGACCTAGCAAAGGCACATCGGGCTACCAGTCCCTACAATTTTGCCAAGTTTCGTGCAAATCCATTCAGCCGTTCGGGCTAAAAGTGAGGCCAACCGCCCTATGGAAAAATGAATGGCAAAAACGTGTTTTGGGACCCCCCTTTTTTCTCGGCCCCCCCTTGACGAAAACCCCCCAAATTTTCAGGGGCTGCTCAGAAACAAAATGTTCCATTTTCCTGAAAATTTCAGCCAATTCCGTCCACAAACGTCAAAGTTATTAGACATAGAATTTTCAAAAATCCCATAGAGAAAAAATCCTAACTATATATACCTACTGGCGACCGCCAGTAGGTAATATATATATATATATATATATATATATATATATATATATATATATTCACTGAAAAAACCATAGGTTTCAGGAGTTATATAGTTAGGAATTAGCTTTTAAAAAACCTTTGAAATTCACTAAAAAAACTATAAGTTTTAGTGGTGTTATAGTTAGCTGGACATTTTACTCATACAAAACCATTGAAATTGCTCCTTTATAGTAAGTTGTACTGACTATATTTCGCGCACCTGCAATCCACTGCTGATGATGTCACATATTAGATCATTCATGACATGGTCAGTGACATCACTGATGACATCTCAAATGACATCACTGATGACATCACTGATGACATCATCCAATGAATGTGGTTTGCTTCGTTATTTAAATATGCATTATATATATAGCAATTTGCATTGAAGAATAAGTGGATATATATAAATAAATATTTGGATGGAGGATTTAGTAGCAGTGTAATTGACTGTTTACTTGACCAATTTATAATGTCTCACTAAATATAGTGGATAGTGACTAAACTGTGTGAATATCTGTATCACTTTGTCAGTTGTTGTGTAAACTGATTCTACAGTTGGTTACTAGCTATGAGAA
This sequence comes from Lissotriton helveticus, assembly GCF_964261635.1. Taxonomy (NCBI): domain Eukaryota; kingdom Metazoa; phylum Chordata; class Amphibia; order Caudata; family Salamandridae; genus Lissotriton; species Lissotriton helveticus. The sequence goes on along the minus strand of NC_136063.1, from coordinate 1,401,930,957 downwards.
AGTCTATATTAGTTATTGATTAGTTAACTGAGTATTTGTATGGGAGTGTGAAAGTGTGTGTGGTTCGGTGGGGGGTGTGTGACTGTCCAAAGATGTGTGAATAGTTGATTCAGTAGATATATGAAGTTAAAACTACATGTTCTAACAGTTGTTTGGGTGAGTTAATATCTTTATGGGTGTGGTGATGAGCAAATATATTTTTCAATGGTACAGGTCCAACAAACTAGAAAAATAAAAGACAGTGTATGTGTCAGTTGTTGTATATAAATAAGTATACATAAGATACAATGATTGTGTGAGTGACTGTATGGATAACTGTATACTTGTAATAATGATTTTATAATTCACTAAGTATGACTTACTATCTAAATGAATAGAAGAAGTGGTGTTTGTATAAGTGTTTGGCTAAGTAAATATGTAAGTATGATCCATTGTTTGCATAAGTGAGTAGGATGACTTCATATGTGAATAGGATGCGTGCTGTTGTTTAATGTCGATATAGATGTATAAGTATTTTTGATAGTGTTCTATTGTTCATTGACAGCATGTATGAGTGAATCCATAGGTAAGTGATTAGATGTATGTATACATCTATGAATCACTGAGTGGATTTTTAGATACTTGTATTGCTGTGACAATGGATTTAAATATGATACTCTGTATTTTATAAAGAGTGATGAAAAATTGTAATAGTGTATGAAAAGGTGTATGTGATTGTCACGTGGATGATATCATCAGTGATGTGATCAGTGATGTCATTTGAGATGTCATCAGTGATGTCACTGACCATGTCATGAATGATCTAATATGTGACGTCATCAGCAGTGGATTGCGGGTGCGCGAAATATAGTCAGTACAACTGACTATATAGGAGCAATTTCAATGGTTTTGTATGAGTAAAATGTCCAGCTAACTATAACACCACTAAAACTTATAGTTTTTTTAGTGAATTTCAAAGGTTTTTTAAAAGCTAATTCCTAACTATATAACTCCTGAAACCTATGGTTTTTTCAGTGAATTTCAAAGGTTTTTTAAATGCTAATTCCTAACTATATAAGGCCTGAAACCTATGGTTTTTTCAGTGAATTTGCAAGGTATTTTTAAATGCTAATTCCTAACTATATAAGGCCTGAAACCTATGGTTTTTTCAGTGAATTTCAAAGGTTTTTTAAATGCTAATTCCTAACTATATAAGGCCTGAAACCTATGGTTTTTTCAGTGAATTCGCAAGGTTTTTTAAATGCTAATTCCTAACTATATAAGGCCTGAAACCTATGGTTTTGTCATTGAATTCGCAAGGTTTTTTAAATGCTAATTCTATTAGCGGATAACGTTTTTATATATTAAAACGTTTTTTAAATCTCAAATGCCTGCTTTGCTAACAGAGTTTTTAAGCACAGGCTCTTTTGTCTCTGGTGGCCATCTTGGGAGACTGCATATCAGAATTTTTTTAATGAAATATAAGAGGATTTGAGAAGTCACTCAAAATGTGCCGTCATTTTTCTTTCTTCAGCACTAATCATAATTTCTATGGCAAAATGAACCCCCTCATTTTGTTCCTTTGCAAATTAAATGTTTTAAGTGTTAACACTTTATTCCAATCAAGATGACTTCAGGTGTGCCATACTTTTGTCATAAGTAAGACTGTTAGCGCTCTAGTTGTTCTTTAGAACACTCTGGGACATTCTGTCATTGGGCTATAGTTGGGTTACATCTGGCTGATATTTGGGCTACATTTGTTTTTTTTGTCTCTGGTGGCCATCTTTGGGCTACATTGGGCTACATTTGGGCTCTAACATATATATTGCCCAATGTAGCCCAATATATATTTTTTCAAAGTTAATTTTCGTAAAAACCACTGGAGCACATATCTTGAGACATAGCAAAGGCACATCAGGCTACCGGTCCCTACAATTTTGCCAAGTTTGGTGGAAAACCATTCAGCTGTTCGGGCTAAAAGTGAGTCCAACCGCCCTATGGAAATTAACATGGGGAAAACACGTTTTGGGACCCCCCTTTTATCTCGGCTCCCGCTTGACGAATCCCCCCCAAACTTTCAGGGAAGGACCGGAGCGCCGCGAGGCAAAGTTAAGGAAAATTGCAGTAAGATTCCTCAACCGGCGCCAAAGTTATTCCCAATAGAATGTTGCGATTTCCCTATGGAAAACAATCCTATCGCCAGTAGGTAATATATATATATATATATATATATATATATATATATATATATATATATATATATATATATATATATATATATATATATTTGTACAAAGGACGCCGCACACAGCAACTTCTTTTTACAGGTTTATTTCAGTGCCCAGTCTAACACCAACGCGTTTCAGCCTGACGGCCTTGCTCACGGTAAGTGCAATTACTCTCTTGCAACTGTTTATACTTTCTTTGATTTCTATTATTCCCATAGACTTCTGGGATATGTAGCCCTTGTTTGCATACAAGAATCCACTTTCTGTTAGACAGTGTTCTCAAAAGTTTCTTGGGATACATTTTATCTTTTATCGCAATGTATATCAAAGGTGTGCATTTGATCAGACATGTTGCATGTTTATCAAAATTCGATATTTAAATGCTATTAGTAACATTTACATTGAATATAGCAATGTTGCATTTATACATTTTCAAACATTTTTATGTATATGAGGCAAACTCATTGCACCTTGCATTCGTATATATGTCCTGCGTACTGGTATAGTACCCATGTCAGATTAGTTTTACATGATAATTCCATGCTGCATATTCTTATCCCTTGTGAGGGCAGATATTGTTAAGGCCTTATGTCTCTACTTGTTACTCCAAATGCACATAAAGCTCCTCGTCGAAGTTCATGCCTCTCGGAATTTTGGTTCTTAGTCTTATAATGTACCTTGATTCCAGCTGTCGGAGTTTCTTTTTTCGATCTCCCATCCTCTCATGTTCTTCCACACAGTCAATTGCAAAATAAGTAATTTTTCTCCAGTCTCCCCCTTGGCAAGTTGAAAGATGTTTCGCTGTTGCATATGCCATATCTTTATTTTTGACTGCCCTGATGTGCTCCAGGATTTGTTTTTTCAAATTGCAGATTGTACTGCCTATATAAAGCATTCCGCAGTTGCACTGGATGGCATATACCACAAATTGCGTCGAACACGTGATCTTTTTCTGAATTTCGATTAATCTTCCTTCTGGGTCTCTGATGTTTTTCTTATTAATGCCAATTTTACATGCTTTGCAGACTTGACATTTGGTAAAGCCATTTTGTTGTTTCCCCAGCCAATTTGAATTTTTATTCTTTTGTTGTTTTCTTTGGCTAAAGTGGCTCTGAACAATTGTGTCTTTTATAGATGGTGCCTTTCTGAACGTAATCAGAGGATTGGGACCCATTAGGTTAGCCATGTCTTTATCTTGTTTGAGGATGGGCCAGTATTTTTGTACTGCTTGATGTATTTTGTGAGACTCCTTACTGTATGCCAGTATTAATCTTGGAATTTGTTGGTTTTTTTCCTCTTCTTTTTGTTTCCTGGTTTTATTTACTAGGATTTCTGTTCGTGATATTCTCTCGATCTTGTTTGCAAATTTTTTTAGGTCACGTTCTCGATATCCTCTTCCTCTTAATCTTTTGGTGCTTGCTGCAATTTCTTTTTTCACGTTCTCATCATCTGAACAGTTTCGTTTCATCCTCACGAACTCCCCATAAGGAATGTTCCGAATTACTGATTGGGGGGTGAAAGCTTTTAGCATGTAAGATGCTGTTCGTTGCAGTTTTTTTCCTATATAAGGTTGTTTGGATTTGATCTTGTTCTATATATACGCAGATGTCGAGGAAGTCAATTTTTTGGCGACTCATTTTGTAGGTGAAAGACAACCCAATGTCATTGCTGTTTAGCTGATCAAAGTATTTGACAAAGTCTTCCTTGGTTCCATTCCAGATTAGGAAAAGATCGTCTATGGGGTCCATGGGGATGGCTTTTTCCCCCAACTACGCCAATTTAACCATGGGTTGGTGGGAGAAGGAGATAGCCTGGAACACAGAGCACAGTGACGCTTTAGAAAAAATCGTACTATGGACCAGATACATAGACGATCTTTTCCTAATCTGGAATGGAACCAAGGAAGACTTTGTCAAATACTTTGATCAGCTAAACAGCAATGACATTGGGTTGTCTTTCACCTACAAAATGAGTCGCCAAAAAATTGACTTCCTGGACATCTGCGTATATATAGAACAAGATCAAATCCAAACAAGCTTATATAGGAAAAAAACTGCAACGAACAGCATCTTACATGCTAAAAGCTTTCACCCCCAATCAGTAATTCGGAACATTCCTTATGGGGAGTTCGTGAGGATGAAACGAAACTGTTCAGATGATGAGAACGTGAAAAAAGAAATTGCAGCAAGCACCAAAAGATTAAGAGGAAGAGGATATCGAGAACGTGACCTAAAAAAATGTGCAAACAAGATCAAGAGAATATCACGAACAGAAATCCTAGTAAATAAAACCAGGAAACAAAAAGAAGAGGAAAAAACCCAGCAAATTCCAAGCATACAGTAAGGAGTCTCACAAAATACGTCAAGCAGTACAAAAATACTGGCCCATCCTCAAACAAGATAAAGACATGGTTAACCTAATGGGTCCCAATCCTCTGATTACGTTCAGAAAGGCACCATCTATAAAAGACACAATTGTTCAGAGCCACTTTAGCCAAAGAAAACAACAAAAGAATAAAAATTCAAATTGGCTGGGGAAACAACAAAATGGCTTTACCAAATGTCAAGTCTGCAAAGCATGTAAAATTGGCATTAATAAGAAAAACATCAGAGACCCAGAAGGAAGATTAATCGATATTCAGAAAAAGATCACGTGTTCAACGCAATTTGTGGTATATGCCATCCAGTGCAACTGCGGAATGCTTTATATAGGCAGTACAATCTGCAATTTGAAAAAACGAATCCTGGAGCACATCAGGGCAGTCAAAAATAAAGATATGGCATATGCAACAGCGAAACATCTTTCAACTTGCCAAGGCGGGAGACTGGAGAAAAATGACTTATTTTGCAATTGACTGTGTGGAAGAACATGAGAGGATGGGAGATCGAAAAAAGAAACTCCGACAGCTGGAATCAAGGTACATTATAAGACTAAGAACCAAAATTCCGAGAGGCATGAACTTCGACGAGGAGCTTTATGTGCATTTGGAGTAACAAGTAGAGACATAAGGCCTTAACAATATCTGCCCTCACAAGGGATAAGAATATGCAGCATGGAATTATCATGTAAAACTAATCTGACATCGGTACTATACCAGTACGCAGGACATATATACGAATGCAAGGTGCAATGAGTTTGCCTCATATACATAAAAATGTTTGAAAATGTATAAATGCAACATTGCTATATTCAATGTAAATGTCACTAATAGCATTTAAATATCGAATTTTGATAAACATGCAACATGTCTGATCAAATGCACACCTTTGATATACATTGCGATAAAAGATAAAATGTATCCCAAGAAACTTTTGAGAACACTGTCTAACAGAAAGTGGATTCTTGTATGCAAACAAGGACTACATATCCCAGAAGTCTATGGGAATAGTAGAAATCAAAGAAAGTATAAACAGTTGCAAGAGAGTAATTGCACTTACCGTGAGCAAGGCCGTCAGGCTGAAACGCGTTGGTGTTAGACCGGGCACTGAAATAAACCTGTGAAAAGAAGTTGCTGTGTGCGGCGTCCTTTGTACAAAAAATTGTCTTTTTGGCCATTGGTCTGGCCCAACGCCAGCACCCGCTGTGGAGCGATCCTGTGAGCAGACCACATTGAATGACAGACCACATTGAATGAATATATATATATATATATATATATATATATATATTTATTTATATACATATTTTCCAAGTTTTCCAAGAGTCGCTCCTTCGGACTGCTCGGGCCCCATGGGAATTGCCGCACATGTCGGCGGAGCACGCCGGTAGTCAATCTTCGAAAAACAAAACAATATCGTGCTCTCTCAGTAACTCGAGGGTCCACCAGGTATTAAGTCAAAGGGTGTTTATTCATTTAACAACATGTTTCGGCTTACTCGGAAGCCTTGCTCACATAAATGAAAAAGTGATAACTGAACCAGCCACAAGGCTACATGGTGCAAATTGGTTCCATGGATGCGCGATGATGCTTTGACACAGTTCCACTGGGTTGCGTGACACTTGCCTCTGCCTTTTATTTACCGCACTGCCGAAGTTTTACCAACTGAGCACTAGGCTCTTATCGTGTCCTATCTGTTCACACTGCAATGTAGTGTATGCTATGCCAGCATGATGAGACAAGCACGACAACTACAGCATTTAACAGTGTTAGGTGCACGGTCGTAGTGTTACACGATAATCGCATGTATTGTTATGGATTATCACATATGTTGAGCGGATAAATTGCCTTTCATTTACAGGGCGGGGCATCTCACGCATAACTGCATTGTGCATATCTATGTAAGCGGTTCTGCTAACTATTAATTACAAAATAGCTTAACCCTACAGGCCTTCGCTTCTGTGGCCCCATTTTATAATACGGATTTTGTTATATGAGAGTGTATATCAATGTGGGATTACCATGTATTGTACATTATGCATTTGTTATGTTATGTTATGTTACATACATTTGTATTGCGCATAGCTGCCCCAGCTAAGGGGCGTCCCAGCGCATGGCAGGTAATATGCAACACCTACAGGGAAACACAACAGATAAAAAACAAAGAGCTGGTTGATTAAAACAAAAAGGTTTTTAAAGCTTTATGAAAAGCTAAAAGGTCATCTAGTAACCGCAACTCTACCGGAAGAGAGTTCCAGAGCTCGGCTGCTCTGACCCGGAAGGATCGGCCACCAACCCGACACAACCTGTATCGAGGGATCACAGTAAGCGCTTGGCCCAAAGATCTCAAGGACCGGGTAGGCACATACCAGGACAGAAGGTCCGCAAGAATTTGAGGACCCCCTCCCCTCAAAATCTTGAACGCCAGGCACAGCACTTTAAACTGGATTCTTGCCCTGATAGGCAGCCAATGCAGTGATCTCAATGTGCCGGAGACGGAACTTGTTCGGGGTAAGCCAACAATGGCTCTAGCCGCGGCGTTTCTATCACTGAAACAAGACTTAATTTCACATTACAAGATGGCTGCTACAATTGTGCTGCATTGTATCGAGCTACAGTCCATCGTTTGTGTTTGCATTGGAGCTGAATGCTTTATCAGTCTGTTTTGAGCACTTTTTCATTTACGTGAGCAAGGCTTCCGAGTAAGCCGAAACAAGTTGTTAAATGAATAAACACCCTTGCACTTAATACCTGGTGGATCCTTGAGTTACTGAGAGCGCACAATATTGTTTTGTTTTTCAAATATATATTTACATACATATATTAATTATCTACTGGCGCCAGTAGGTAGTTATAGTTAGAACCTAGTTTCCATAGGAAAAACATTTTTTGATTTGCCAATAACTTTGGCGTAGTTTGACGAATCTTCACGAAATTTTCCAACCTAATTGTTCACTCAGGTCAGCTCCAGTCTTGAAAGTTTCAGGGTGATTTGTCAAGGGGGGCCTGAGAAAAAGGGGGGTCCCAAAACAAGTTTTCTACATGTTCATTTCCATAGGAACCTTTAGACATGGCTACAACCTGAACTGCTGAACGGAATTACACCAAAGTTGGCAGAGAGATAGCTCTTGGTCCAGAAAGCACGCTTCTTTTTAAATGGTGTAATTACATACAGTAGTTTTGAGATACTTAAAGATTTACAGATATTGATATTTGAAAATTCTGAGATCTGAGTGGCTGAGCCCTCCTGAGCACGAGCTGGCCTCTGATTGGCTGCCAACACTTCAAACCAGGAAGTATATATATATGTGTACACACACACACACGCACGCACACACACGCACACACACACACACACACACACACACACACACACACACACGTGCGCGCGCACACACACACACACACATATATATATTCACTGGAAAAAAACAAAGGTTAATGTAACGTTATAGTTAGGGGAATTTGTCAATGACAACATTATTTATTTATTTATTTTTAGAGTTTTCTATAGCGCGAACCTGACCCAAGATAGGGTAACAGAGTGCTTTGCAAACTGAACAGGGAGAAGAAAAAAAAAGACAAATGTTATCAACAACACCGATCAAAACAAACGCAAAATAAGTAACAAGTACATAATAAAGTTCGGGGGATAAAGGCAGAAATAGAGAACAGCTCTGCGATAGGGAGTCAAATCGTTATTGAAGAAGTCTTATCTTTGAGATTAAGTTTGAAGCTGGCTTGGTAAGTGTGCAGAATTTACGGTACGAGTTTGTTCATCAGGAATGATTTAGCTTCCTTTTTGAAGAGGAACGTTGAGGTGATTTTTCTGATGAATGACGGAAGCGAGTTCCAGATTCTTGGCGCCGCTCCAGAGAATGCTCTGTTGGAAGTTTTGGTCTTGTTGAACCTTTCGGGTTTCAGGAGTAAGTTATCTGTGCTCCTGGAATGTCTTTTTTTCTCCAGATAGAGTACGTTTTTGGGCTAGGAACTGAGGGGTATTGTGGTGTAACGCCTTATTGGTAATACATGCAATCTTTAAGTGAATACAGGCTTCATAGGGAAGCCAGTTGAGTGTCTTCAGGTGTGGCGATATGTGATCGAATTTCCTTGATCCTGAAATGAGTCTAGCTGCGGCGTTGAGACAGGGTTTTAGCGGTGCAGTAGATGTTTTGGGAAGCCCAGCGAGGGTGGAGCAACCGTACTCCAGCCTTGAGATGACTAAGGCCTGAACTGCAATTTTGAGGTCAGGGATCTCGATAAAAGGCTTCATTTTTGTTAGATAATTGAGGTGAAAACGGGCATTTTTAGCCATCAAGTTAATGTGAGCTTGCATGTTAAGATTCTTATCCAGAGTGACCCCAAGTGATATTGGGGAGTCCACCAACGTTGGGGTGCAATTCAAGGCAGTGATCATTTTGGTCCATTCCTTAATGTCTTGTGAGTTATTGGGGGGGAGATTAAGAGAAATTCAGTTTTTTGTGCATTTAACTTGAGGAAGTTGGTCGTTAGCCATTGTACATTTTTTCAAGAGCTAGATTCATTAACTTTATCTCTTCAATGGAGGTGATTTTGATGTAAAGTTGTGTGTTGTCTGCGTACATGTGGTAGGAGATGCTTGCCTGCTGTAGTAGATCAGTGAGTAGTTCAACATATAAATTGAATAGAGTGGGAGACAAGGTAGAGCATTGAAGTACTCCTAGTAGGTTAGGAGAGGATGGGGAAAGGATCTTGTTGGTCATGTTCTATTCTCCAGAAAGTATTTGAACCATAAAAGGACTGTGCCTTAGAAGCCCATCCTGTCTTCTAGTCTTCTTAGCAGTTTGTCGTGGTTGACCATATCGAAGGCTGAAGAGAGGTCAAGCAAGACTAGTAAGCATGTTTCATTGCGATCAAGAGCTGAGAGGGCGTCGTCTACTATATGTAGGATGGCTGTTTCAGTGCTATGGCCAGGCCTGAAGCCAGATTGGTGTATGTTCAGTAAATTGAAATTTGTGATGTGTGAGTTCAGTTGTTGTTGTTGAGCACATTTTTCCAGGACCTCAGCTAGCATAGGGATGTTAGTTATTGGTCGGAAGTTTTTGGGGTCGGAGTTGCTAGCTGTCGTTTTTTTTAGGATAGGAGTAACTTGACCAGATTTTAGGCAGTCAGTGATGTGACCTTGTGAGAGCGAGGCATTTATGATCTTGGTCCAGAGAGGTGCTATGCTACGATAGATGTGGGGTAGGCACTTTGCTGGGATAGGGTTGTTGAAGTGGTTGTTGAGTTTAGTAGTTGTCAGAATTATGATGATGTCATTGATATCATAACATTTGAAGTTGGACCAGTTAGAATTGTTTTTGGGTAAAGATCGGTTATTTAGTACCAAGTTGCAAGTATGACTGATCATAGGGGTGGATAAGTTGGTTGCAGCCATTTTGAGTTCAAGTTGGAGGGAATTTGTTTTTGCCGTGAAGAAGGAGGAAAATTCTATGGCAGGACCGGAGGCTTCAGATTATGCCTTATTTTCTTCACTTTATTTTGCACAGCAGCAAGAAAGAACATGTAAAAAACTACATTTCCCATGAACATCAGGGAAAAAAAAACAGGAAACTGAGCCATAAGTCCTTCGTTAGTCTCTATGCACCGGCAGCAACCATCATGCCTTGCATCCACTTCCTCTTCCTCTTTTTTCGCTGCTCAGCAGCAAGTTAAGTGTTTTGTTCTTACTCTCTCCTGGGTTTGGGGACTTCTGTGTCAGCGCTTGGCTTTGTCGTTTAGCGGTAGTGTTTTGCGACTCCTACAGGTCCCCTTGGTATCGCGGGACGCTTTTGCGCTCCTTACGCGATCTTGTTGGCCAGGCGGAGTGCGGTGCGCGAAAGCGCCGCTAGGGGGCAGTGCTCTCTCTGCCTGTGGGCGCGCTAGACTTCGCGTTTTACACGCGTTTTTTACCGCGTTTGCAGCAGCTTTGGCGCTGTTCCTGGCTACCCGGTCCTGACACCCTGCGGGGTCGAAATTTAGGCTTTCCTCACCTGTGACGCCCAGATTGGGTTGTATTGTGCAGTTTGGACACCCTGACAGGGTCGTAATTGGCGCTGGTGTGGCGCGAGGGGACGCTTGACCGGGTGGCGCCCTAATACATAGAGGGCTGTTGCGTTCCCTGGGCTAGTCCCGGAATTCGTGCCTCTGTGCCGCCATATCCTCTGGGTTACCCCAGTCCCACAGTGTACCCTCAAGGGGGTCTTGGTAATTGGCTGAGCTGTACCTCCCTTCTGTGAGCCCAATTTACCTCAGTATGCAGGGGGAGTCAGGCCAGTACACGGAGGAAGACCCTCTGTCTTATGCCCCCTGGGATGAGGATTTCTACCAGGCGGTGGATGACTCCATCTACAAAGCAGTGGATCAGGCGATAGTGCCCCTGGAGCAACGCCTGACGGCACGTTTTGATGAGGCGTACGCAAAAATTGCGGCCCTCATCCCGGCGCCTGCCCCGGCTTCGGATCCTTCCCCGTCAGCGGTTCCCCCCCCCACCTAAGAAACCTTGCACTGAGGGGATTGATCCGGTGGCCTTTGACAGGGTCAGACACGCCTTTAAGGCGGTTGAGGTCCCCTTGCCCGCTCCCACTCCGCTTGCAGAGGCCCCACCTCCTACTCCCCGCACTATGTCCCCGGAGCCGCTGGACGATGATTCTCCGGACTCGGAGGAAGAGGCCTGCTCTTCTAGGTCGTGGCTCCCGTCCCAGTCGTCCACTTCCGCGGGCCCTTCGGATATGTTGGACCTGGACGACATCGTCCACCCTCGGTCCTCCGAATGGGTCCCGGGGGATAAGGTGGCTCTCTATGTGGCGAACCGTCTCCGGAAGCCAGTGGACAAAGATGCCCGTAGTCGCCTTAGGGCGGAGTGCCCCCGCCCTTCCCTGGAGGGTAAAGTGGCAATGACACCGGACATTGACCCTAAAATGGCCACTTTTCTCGCTAAATTTGTAAAAGATCCCCGGAAGGGTATAGATCGGTCCTGGCGTACTTGCCAGGACAAGCTTCTGGACGCCATAGGCCCTATGACTAAGATCCTCGACATGGCAGAGGAGGCGAAGGTGTCGGGGGACCTCATTTCGCCGGAAGTCTTGTCTAACTGGGCGCAACGCGCCATTATTTTCCTCGGCAATGCCAACTGCACCCTCTCGACGGAGAGGAGGAGGTCACTGCTAATCAAGATAGACCCTAAGCTGGGTGACCTCGCCTCTTCTGAGGCTGACGCGGTGGCGCAGGGCGGCTTATTTGGAGACCCCTTTATCAAGGAGCTCGGTAAATTTGTGGCTACATTTACGTCACTGGACCGGGCCCAGTCTAACATCAAGAAGGTGTTTGCCCCTCGGGTTTTTGAAGGGGCCGGACGAGGCAGGGGCCGCTCGTTCAGTCGAGGCAACCCCTCCGACAGAGGACAAGGCTCCGGACGCGGGCATGGTCAGGAGCACAGCTCCCGCTTCAATAACTTTTACCCCACAAGAGGTCAGAAGTTTCGAGGACGTGGGGTCTATCGAGGTCAGCAACAGGGTGGACGAGGTGAGTGTACTACCCTCTGCGCTTCACAAAGGGGCGATTTGCCATGCGTGCGAGCACCCGGACGGCTTCCTCAGCAACATCTTCTTGGTCGACAAGGTCGATGGAGGCCGCCGTCCGGTTATCAATCTAAAGGAGTTCAACGAGTGGCTAGTCTACCGCCACTTCAAAATGGAGGGAATCGACCTCCTGAGGGATGTGCTACGGCCGTCCGACTGGATGGCCAGGCTCGACTTAAAAGACGCCTATCTGGCAGTCCCGATTTTCCCTCCGCACCGTCGTTTCCTCCAGTTCAGGTGGGGCGGACAAGTGTACGAGTTCACCACGCTTCCTTTCGGGCTCTCCTCAGCGCCGTGGTGTTTCACAAAGGTGTTGCACCCGGCGGTGGAGACCTTGCGGGCGCGCGGTGTCCGAATGATAGTGTACTTGGACGACATGCTCTTCATGGATCAGTGTCCGAGACGCTTGGTGTCCCAGCTGCAGTTCGCGGTGGACCTTCTGCAGGGTCTGGGGTTTGTGATCAACGAGAAGAAATCTCTCCTGGTCCCAGCTCAATGCGCAACCTTTCTCGGGTTCAGCATCGACTCGGTCTCTGCCTCCTTGAGTCTGCCCGCTCGGAAAATGTCGAAGATTCGTCACGAGTTGCGCCAGACCCTGGCGAGACCGTTGATATCGCTGCGTCATCTAGCACGGATAGTGGGTCTGTTGTCGTCTTCGATTCAGGCCATCTTCCCGGGCCCGCTTCACTATCGGGCCATGCAGCGGTTGAAAGCGCATCATCTCAGGAAAGGCCTGACGTACTCGCAGCTAATTCCGCTGTTGGAGGACGTGAGGGACGAAATGAGATGGTGGCTGACGCACATGGAGGCCTGGAATGGTCGTGCGATATTTGGTTCGGCCCCGGACATAGTGATAGAATCGAACGCCAGTCGTTCGGGCTGGGGTGCCAGGTGCGGAGATTTCTCCACAGGCGGCGCTTGGTCTGCCCTCGAGCAGTCGTTACATATCAACTGTTTGGAGTTGCTGGCAGGTTCCTTCGCGGTCCAGTGCTGGACCAAGGATCGGGTCCAATCGTGTGTCCTCCTGCGGATGGACAACGTGTCTGCGGTCCGCTATATCAACCACCTGGGTGGCACCAGGTCCAAGATGCTGGCGGATCTCGCGCGGGACTTTTGGCACTTTTGCCTGGATCATCAGGTCTCGGTGACGGCGGAGTATTTGCCGGGCCTTCAGAACGAGGTGGCCGACTGGCACTCCCGACACCTCCTAGATGCCAGCGTGTGGAAGCTGGACCCGCGGATATTTTCCCAACTGATGGACCGGTGGAGTCCGTTCTCGGTGGACCTATTTGCCTCGTGGCTGGACCACCAGTTACCGCGGTATTTCAGTTGGCGCCCGGACCCGTCAGCGGAGGCGACAGATGCGTTCCTCCAAGACTGGTCGGTCGAGCAGGGTTATGCGTTCCCTCCATTTTCGATGATCACGCGAGTGTCCACGTTGCTGCGCCGTCAGTCTGTGCAGGTGGTGATGATCACCCCTTGGTGGAGGTCTCAAGTTTGGTTTCCGGTTCTTCTGGAACTTTCCTGGGATTTTCCAATCCTACTCCCCCACTCTCCTCTCATTCTCCTGAATCCGGACGGGAATCCCCACCGGTTGGTCCAGGAGGGCTCGCTGAGGCTGATGGCGTGGCGGATCTCTGGCGTCGCTGGTCTCTCCCGGGCCTTTCGGGAAAAGCAGAGGATCTGCTTTCTAAAGCCTGGGCGGACAGCACCACCAGGAGATACCGGTCAGCGTGGCATAGGTGGCGTTGCTGGTGTGTGCGATGGGGTTACGATCCCGTGGGGACGGATGTAGTCCATATCCTTAACTTCCTCGCCTCTTTGACGGAAGAGGGTTTGGCCTATAGGTCTATTAATACCTTTCGCTCGGCCATATCGGCAGGGCATGACCTGGTACAGGGCTGCCCGGTCGGGGAGCACCCTTTGGTTTGTAGACTGTTGAGAGGGATTCGCCTCTCGCTGCCACCAGAGCCGAGGTATTCCGTCCTGTGGGACGTCAACAGGGTGCTGAATTTGTTCCTTTCTTGGCAGCCGAACAGGTTTTTGTCTCGCAAGGAGCTTACTGCTAAACTGACGATGCTATTGTTTGGTTTCCTGCAGACGGGTCTCGGACGTACGTGCGCTTGATATTACAGCACGGGCGTTTTTCCCGGATGGGGTGTCTTTTACGGTGAGCAGGAGAACTAAGACCCTTATGAGGGTGATTTCATATCCGGCTTTCCCGGATTCCCCCAAGCTGTGTGTGGTGCAGTGCCTCCGTGCATATGAGGATATGACTGATGATACTCGCCCACCGGGTGAGAGACAACTGCTGATTGCCCTACGGAAACCGTACAAGGCTGTTTCTTCCCCGACGATCGCCAGATGGGTGCGTTGGGTAATGCAGGAGGCGGGCATTGACACGAAGAAATTTGGTGCCCACTCAGCACGGGAAGCTATGGCCTCGAAGGCTTTTGCGCTAGGGGCTCGGTTGGAGGACCTGATGAGGGCCGCGGATTGGTCCACGGACTCCACGTTCAAGAGATTCTATTTTAAGCCAGTAACAGAGGTGGCTCGGCTAGTTGTCGATAAGCTTTGAACTGGCATAATCTGAAGCCTCCGGTCCTGCCATAGAATGAGAATTTGCCTAGCCTTGGTGCTGGTAAGTTCCAATTCTATTAAGGACTCGGAGGCGAGGATTATCCCCCCCAAGGACTTCCTCGAAGTGGACCCTCCCCGTACGGAATGTAAGTAAGCTGTTTACGGAGTTTTATGAGATTGGAGATGATATTGTTCTGTTGCATTTATGCTGCGTACCTGGTTCTTCAGGAAGGTCAGAGATTGATTCTGAGGTTTCTTGCAGGGAATGATGGTTCAAAACAGGACGCGTGAGGTTACCGGGTGGAGTGCTTCGCGCGAAGAAAGAGGAAGAGGAAGTGGATGCAAGGCATGATGGTTGCTGCCGGTGCATAGAGACTAACGAAGGACTTATGGCTCAGTTTCCTGTTTTTTTCCCCTGATGTTCATGGGAAATTTAGTTTTTTACATGTTCTTTCTTGCTGCTGTGCAAAATAAAGTGAAGAAAGTAAGGCATAATCCTCGCCTCCGAGTCCTTAATAGAATTGGAACTTACCAGCACCAAGGCTAGGCAAATTCTCATTTGTCACTACTCAACTGTGAGGCTGATGTTAAGGGTGAAGATTTGGCTAGTTTGTTCGATTGTTGATTCAGAATTTCGAGGAGCTTTTTAGGTCTATTTTTAGCATTATCTAGTTCTGATTTGAAGAAGTCTTTTTTTGATCTTAGAATACTTTTATTGTAAGATTTTCTTGCTTTTCGGAGTAGTTTCAACTGGGGGGGGGGGGGGGGGGGGCGAAGCCTCCATTTCCGTTCCGTTGATCTGAGTTTGCGTCTCTCCTCGTTCAGGGCTTCACTGAACCATGGGTTTTTGTCCTTGTGAGGTATTCTTTTGAGTTTTGGCGGTGCGGCTTGGTCGAATATTTTGGTCATCGTGGAGTTATAATGCTCAGTGAGGGCAATGACGTCACCTATGTTGTTGGGGGGAATAAGAGCCTGCTCACATTGTGAGGCTAGCTTGATCCAGTTGATGTTCTTAGTGTCTCTTATCCATTGTTTAGGTTTAATTTGTTGAGGGAGGATTTTCTTGTTCCAAGAGGGGATTTGGAATGTGATAATGTGATGGTCTGACCAGTCGCAGGGGGTAATCGAGATCGATTCAATAGTATTTAGTTTGGAGATAAGCCAGTCTAGCGTGGCTTTTTTTGAGTGAGTGGGCTCTGAGATAGCTTGGACCATGGAGTGGTCAGCAAGGAAGGTTTTAAGGGTGTTGACCTGCTTGTCCAGTTTGTTCTCCCAGTGGAGATTGAAATCGCCCAGGAAGATGTCATTCGAGTGAGGGGACGAGTTTGGCGTGATGATTTCCATAAGTTGTTCCGTGAAATTAATGTTTTGCCCCGGAGGATGGTAGAATATATGTAATTTGAGGGGGTGGTTACTAGGTGAGTTCACAGAGATCCCAAGGTATTCACAGAAGTCTTGGGGTTACAAGTTCAATTTTGAGACGGTGAGGATAGAGCGATGTATGCAGGCTAAGCCTCCGCCTATTTTGTGAGGTCTGTCTAGTCTAGATGTTGAAGTCTGGGGGGACCAGAAGGTCAAGGCATGGAGAGGATGATTCCTTAAACCATGTTTCCGTGAGGATAATTATGTCCATATTCGTGCTAAGGATGAGGTCAGCAATGTCAGAGGCGTGTTTAGGGGCTGAACGGCAATTTAGTAGAAGGCAGGAAATCTGGTTTGGGGGATTCTTTGGACTAGGCTCCTGGTTATCTTGGATTGGGGTTATAAAGTGAAGATTATTCCGGTTTATTCCTCTCTGGATAGGATGTGAGGTTCTGCTAGGGTTGACAGAGACTAGGTGGATAGCGAATTCCTCTTTATCTAGGATATGGTCGGGTGGAGATTCGTACAACCGTAACAGAGACTGTAGTTCCTGGTCCGTAATGGAGTTGGAGAGATTGCGCGTGCGCAAACATCGATTGTCTAGAGGCAGGGGGATAGTTTTTGCCACATTTTCAGCTGTCTTTAGCGAGTTTTGGAGATATTTAAGTGTAGGAAGCGCTTTTTTTGGCAAGTTGTAGGATGGATTTGATTTCAAGGATAACGTTTTGAAGGTTTCTAGATGTGTCGTAAGAGGTCTTGAGACAGTCTTGTTCCATCTGTAGATGCTGTGTGGAGGGCAGGTTGTTTATCATGGAAATTCTAGTTGAGGATGATACGGAAGTGCGAACTAGAGGGGGCAAGTTGTTTATCATACTTTCACTGAGTGTGGGTACATGGCTGGGTCGAATTTCTTCCGGGGAGGGAAGGAGGGTGTGAGTAGAAGTAGTAGGGTCCCTAGAAGTATTGCGCGGGAATGATGATGATAGTGGTGTAGTGTGTGCTGAGGAGGGATAGTTGTTACCTCTTTCCTCAATTCTAGGTGAAGGGTCCCTAGAAGTGTTGCGCGGGAATGATGATGATAGCGGTGTAGTGTGTGCTGAGGAGGGAAAATTGTTTTAAAAAAAAAAAGTTTGTATTAGATATTTAAACGACAATAAAGGTACAGTCATCAACATTGCATGGCAAAGCAAAGTAGCCTCATTTCCAAAAATGATACATATCTCCGTCGCTAAGTCACTAACACAGCCTTTTAGCCAACATCTCGTAGCGGGCAGGCAGCGTAGACCTACAGCTCTCTGTCGTATGCAATTGTCTCAGCCTGAATAGCTTCAATCCCCAATTCTAGGGGTATGCACTCCCCTGTAGTACCTCTCTCCTCACAACCACCCACGCTTGCCACAGCCACTCTCATCCAGTCAAACATCCCTCTCTCAATCACTCCCCACCCCTCTCCCCTCAATTACACCCCACCCACTTCCGCATCCCATCGTCCAGAATTGGTATCCCCCCGCCTCTTCTCAACCGATCCCCTCCGGGTCAGCGCCGCTCTCATCTCCCACGTCTTCAGCAATCCTTACCTCTGCCCCCCCATCACTCAGCACACTTTGTGTATACGTAGCATAAAGTCCCCAGAAGTTCTTGGGTCTGCTTCTAGGGGGTAGCAATTCGCTATAGAGTTCCGACTGCGTAGAGCAGTATAGCATATCACTGGACCAATTGCGCAGTGTCGGGACTGGCCCCCTCAGCCAGCATATGGCGACTCCCCTCTTGGCCATAAGGAGCCCCATGTCCACCAATCTTCGGATAGCCTTCGGCAGCTGTTTAGTATATCGCAAAAGGGCCGTGAGCGGGTCTGGTTCCAATGTCACCTCAACTATTCTACCAAGCTCCTCAAACACTGTTTCCCAAAAAGCAAGCACCCCCGGACATAACCATGCCAAATGCATGAAATCCGCCACTTCCACCCTGCATCGTTCACACTCTGCATTGTCACGTAAACCGTATCTACATAGCCTTTCCGGAGTGTAATACATCCTATTGAGGTCCTTAAAATGCACCAGTCTGTGTCTGCCATGTAGGGATATTTTTCTGGTATTAAGACAGCAATAAGACCACACAGTGTCGTCCAGCTGAGTCTCCAGATCGCGCTGCCAGGCCAACCTGGCAGCCGCGTACTTGTGCGCTCTGTGTGACATTGCAATCCTATAAAGTGCGGTCACCATCTTACAAGGAGAGTTAGCCTTAATAACATGCGTTAGCTAACGCACCTCCGGGGGCTCTGCCATGTCCTCTCCTAGTAAAGCTCGCAACGCCGTTCTAACTCTGTGAAAGGTAAACCTGTTCAGTGGTCTGTCGCTCTCCGGCGCCCCCTGTAACTGCTCCACTGTACGTACAGTTCCCTCATGAAATAAGTCTCCTGCTACCTCTATTTTCATAGATCGCAACGCTAGCACGACTCCCTTTTCCCTGCACGGCCCCAACCATCTCATCCATTCTATCGGCATGGCCGGAGAGTATAGTATAGTGCCCGCCTGATTGTGCAGCAGCCAATGCCAAGCATGTTGCGTTGTTTTTAAGGAATCCAGTATACCGGTCCTGCGGTCAACCTGTTCCGCAATTACCGCTGGCAGGGCAATTGGCGCAGTGAACAAGCGCTCCATACGAAGGTAGGGGACCCACTCCATCCCGTGGATCCATGCATTCAAGTACATTCCCTGGACACCCTGTAATAAATTGAAAGTTTGGCGCGCCCATGCCGCCTAGATGGTATGGAAGCGTAAGCAAACCCCACTGCACTCGAGCTTGTTTACCTGCCCAGGCTAACTTGAGCATCAATTGCCGCAACCTGTGGAAGAAGGTGCACGGCAACACCAGAGGAATATTAGTGAAAAGGAAGAGGAGTCGGGGCAATACAACCATCTTCATAAGTGAAATACGGCCCATTAGCGACAGCGGGAGCCGAATCCATAGTTCCACGTCGTCCTCTAATTTGGAGATGGCAGTACCATAATTTTCCCAAAAGACAATGTCCATCTCCGTATGCAGCCGGATGCCCAGATACCTCACCGAGTCAACCGTCCAGCGAAGGGGGTAATCCATTGCAAAGTCTACTGTTGCAGGCGTGAGCGTGAAGACCAGAGACTTATCCCAATTGACATTAAGGCCAGACAGGGCACCAAATCTAACTACTTCCCTAATAATGGCCGTCAAGTTCTCTTCCGGCTCCCGGACATAAAGAAGCGTGTCATCCTCATATGTAGACACTACAATCCTATAAGTGGGTTACCCAATCCCTTCGTTTCCGTGGTATTCCTGTAGCGCGCAGGCCAGCGGTTCCGCCACTAGGGCATATAGCAGCAGGGAGAGGGGACAGCCCTGTCTGGTGCCTCTAGTAATATTAAACGGAGCAGTGACCAAATCACCAATACGTACTCGTGCCGTTGGTTTGTGATGCAGAATGCCCAGCATGTGCAGGAACGCTCCCCCAAGACCCATTCTCATCAACACCTGCCGTAAAAAAAAACACTCCACCGAGTCAAAAGCTTTTTCCATATCAAGGAATACAGCTACCGTCTTATTCTCCTGACGAACGTGTTGCCTGGTCCCGAACACAGTCCGTATATTATACGTTAACAGGGGTCGAAAAATGTACTCGCCCGCTCGCAAATGCGAGTGAATTTTCTGAAGGGCGAGTCAGTTTCAAGGCCTACTTGACCGGCCTGGCGAGTGCTTAGCTGGCACTGCAGTAGTAGGTGAAGGCTCTGGGGGGCAGCATTACAATGCTGGCAATGACGGCATTCAAGTATCAAGTGCACGCTGTGAAGGCTCTAGGGGGCAGCATGCACGCACCACCTAACATAGTTGGCGGTGGTGTGGTGCGCCATCTATTGTTTCTGTGGGTCCCAGGGCCGTCAATCTTGTAGCTCGCGAAAGCGCTACCAATGACGTCCCTGGCCTGCCCCCGCGCGCTGTGCTGCTTAACGTGCAGCAGTGACGCAGCACGCCACCACGCGCGCTCTCTTCGGTGGAGTTGGGACGGAGTGCAGGGCGATTTGGAGGTGAGTCGTTTTTTTATATATTGTTTTGTTGCAGGCCTTATGTGCAGAAACCTCCCCTCACACTCTGTCCATGCCCCAGGCCTGCAGACTGTCATCTGCGCGCCATAATGAGCCGGAGCTTGGTCCGCCCCGGGCTCCGCAGACAGCTCTGTCACTTCTGCTGTCAGTGCCCGGAGTTACCGGCGATGTATAAATAAAAAGGGTGTTGTATGCGCTATCAGCACCTTTGATCCAGCCGCCTTTAGCTGCGCCCTGAGATGATTGAGGGAGTGGATTGCGGCCTGGAGACGGCTGGGGTGAGGCCTGAAGGCGGCTGGGGGCCCCAGAACGGACCCCACGCATAGTCAACGTGAGAGGCCGAGATTACACTAGTAAATAATTTAACTAGATGGCATCTTCTTACTTTCCCTCATGGAATCCCTCGCCCTGCGGTGAGGCTGTGGGGCTTCCCTCTGCCACCCCACCCGTCTGTCAGGACTCCCCACGGCTTCCTCCTCAATACTGACACCAAACTGGTTAGCTCCCGTTTCTCCACACTTGCCAACATTGTGTGACCACAAACACGTCACTAGTCACTGACGAGTTTTAGGACCTCGACCAGAATTGAGAATGCCCTAGCGCATTCTTTGACTATCACTTTGGGTGCCCATCAGCACGTGTTTATTATCATTAATTTGTACCACCGTGGGTTGACGAGGAGTTACTAGACACACAAGGTAAAACTACATAGCGGTCCAGCATGAACTTTTAAGGACAAGCCACAAACTGTGGTGGAAAATAAACTGAAGCAGCACAGTTAGCCCAATATCGATCTTGCACTGTTAACCAGTAAACGTAGAGACCCAGAGTGGCCAGGGGACAGGGCTATTTAAGCAAACGAGTTTTATGAAGCTACAGAGAGAACACCAAACGAAGCTCGAATACAAAACAGCGGCCCTTGAATAATAAACAGAAAGACAGGCCTGACAGCATCAAGCCATCTTCGTACTAGCTACAAGCAAGCATTAGACAAGGATCAAACATATACATGTATGTATGTGTTTATGTGCGTGGTATTTGCGTAACACACCCCAGATGTGCAGAACTGATGGATTTATGGGCGCGTATAATGTCAGTATGGTGAATATGAGAACTGTCAGCAGGGAGGAGAACAACCACCATCAACAGGGTACGCCCCCCAGCATTAGAGTACTGCGAATGTGAGTGATAGCTGTCAGCATAGAGGAGTACTGTCAGCATTGTGTCCCATGAGCATGAGAGTACTGTGAATGTGGAGTAGTATCTGTTAACATGGGACGTCAAAAATTCATATGCTATCAGTTTGTGGGTCGAGTGCATTGCTGTTAGGTCGAGTAGAAAAGTCTACTCACTCGACCTGCAGGTCAAGTAAGATTTTTTAGATTTGTCGAGCCCTGGTTAAATTTCTAGATGGTACGAAGCCAGCTTGCTCAGGCGCCACCAGGATATGCGCCATTAGAGCCAATCTAGTGGCCAGGATTTTCGCAAACAATTTGGCATCTTCGTTGAGAAGGGACAACGGACGATACGAACCACATTCATTCATTGGTTTTCCCGGCTTTGGAATAGCGACCAGGATCGCTTCCCTCATCGACGGGGGCATTGTGCCTGTGTCTAACATGTCATCAAACAGTGCCGCGAGGTGTGGCAGTAGCTGTTCCGAGAAGGCCTTATAAAAGGTGACTGTTATGCCATCCGATCCAGGTGCACTCCCCGCTCTCATGCTGCCTAGCGCCTCTATCATTTTGTCCTTCTCTATCGGATGTCTCAGCAATTCCCTATGCGTATCCGGGAGAAAAGGCAACTGAATGTACTCCAAATACTCACTAATTTGATCGTCCATCCCCGT
Source organism: Lissotriton helveticus (assembly GCF_964261635.1). NCBI lineage: Eukaryota > Metazoa > Chordata > Amphibia > Caudata > Salamandridae > Lissotriton > Lissotriton helveticus. The sequence goes on along the minus strand of NC_136063.1, from coordinate 1,401,908,908 downwards.
GGACCTGGTTTTATAAAGATCTGCGTAATACTGCCTGAAGCACTCAGCCACCTCTGTCAGGAGATCGCCATTGTCCGCCCGGATCTCCGTCACTTGCGTCTTGCCTCATCTAGCCTTTATCAGCCGAGCAAGGACTGATCAAGGCCTTTCTCCCTCCCCGTACCCTCGTGCCGTGGCATACTTGCCTAAGTGTTTCACTTCCCGATCCGCCGTGTCTTGATATTCCAAAAGAAGCGCACTCCCCCCTTCCTCCCTGTCCCTTTCCAAAGTCCGCAGTTTCCTCTATAGCTCCGCCAGACTTCCCCAGAGCGCCCGCAGTACTCCCGAATGTTTGGACATGGCTATGCCCCTGATATCAACTTTAAAGGCTTCCCAGAGTATCTGAAAACTATCCACTGAGCCAACATTGGTGGTAAAAAAGGTATCGATGGCCTCAGCCATCTCTTCTCGGAATAACGGGTCTAGCAGAGAGTATGGGGGAAATATCCACGTAAACGGTGGAATACTCCACGTGGGGGGCTTCAGAACCAAAAGCAAAGGTGAGTGGTCCGAGAGGGTACGTGGCAACACTATGCATTGCCGCACCTGGCTAAGTAATGAGGTAGAAGCAAACCAATAGTCGATTTGCGTGTGTATATCATGGAACGCCGAGTAGTGCGTGTAACCCCCTTTCCCCACATTGCGAATTCTCCACACATCGCACATATCCAGACTCACCAACATTTCCTCAATTCTTCTCGCAGCAGCTGCAGGCAGTCTAGGCGGTCCCACTGAGCGGTCCAGCTCTGGATTTCTGATCACATTGAGATCCCCACCCCACAATATCCGAGCATCAGCATACTGAGATAAAATTCGAGCTAGGTCACCAAAGAATTCCGGACAATCATAATTAGGCCCGTAAACATTTACAAGTATGTAATCCACACCCCGCTCACTACACTTAGAAATAACATATCTGCCATCCAAATCCTCTCGAAGCAAAGTCAGGGCAATAGACGACCTGGGGTTAAGCCCAACTTAACACTCCCCTAGCATGCGTAGTAAACCCTGCCGCATTGATGTTGCCCTCCAGTGCCCTCAGCTTAAGCATAGGACTGGTGTTTGGGAGGTGAGTCTCCTGCAGAATAGCCAGGTACAACTTGCCTGTATAGTTTCGGACCTTACAAATATCATGTCCATGACAAAGTTAAACGCGTCTCAGAGAATGTCATGCCCACACAGTCCCGACATTACCAAAGTGCCTAACTGTGTCTCCCTCAGGATCCATGGTGACACGGCCAGTCCCCGAAGTCCCCTCGGGGCACAACCGCCCCTGTCAGTAATCAACCTATCAGAAACATCCGCACATATGAACATACCTCCCACATAGATCAGCACCCTGTCCCCACTATCCCCTATATCACACAGCACTCTCATAGCTACCAGCCCTTGTTGGTCAGTCCTGTTTATCCAGCGTCGACCCCTCCGGATCCTCCGAACCAGACTGCTCCGGGCAGGCACCTCGCTCCTCCGTCCAGGTCTTTATAGCTTTCTGCAGAGCGGAAGGGTCCGTAAAAATGTGTGAGTGGCCCCGACGATTAACTCGGAGCTTCGCGGGGTACAACATTGCATAGTCCATTCCCATATCTCTTAGCTGTCGCTTGAGCGGTGCAAAGTGCCTGCGTGCCTCCTGAACTCTGGCGGTAAAGTCCAGACATAGGGCCAGCTCTGAGCCCTCGTAGCATAGCAACTTCTTCTCTCGGGCAACCCTCAAGGTGGCGTCCCTGTCCCGATATTTGAGCAATTTCGCGTTGATCGGGCGCGGCGCCGCTCCCGGCGGCGGCCGAGGACCCAGTGCCCTGTGCGCTCTCTCCACCACGAACATAGCCGAGAAGACCTGATCGGCCAGCAATGACACAAGTAACTTTTCCATGTACTGCTCCATATTTCCCGTAGCTGTCGTCACCGGCAGGCCCACAAGTCGCAGATTACAGCGCCGAGAGCGCGATTCAAGGTCTTCGGTCTTATCCTGTAAGACTCTCAGGACTTTCCCCAGCTGCTTGTTATCGGAATCCAGAGTTGTATGTGTCTCCGACATGTCCAGTCTTTCCGCATGCTTGTCCAGGCGCTCCTCCATCCTGTCCATACGATAGGTTAGGGCGTCCATTTTCGCTCCTAGAGACATGATACCACCCTGCAAGGACTTCTCTATGGCTCTCAGCATGCTGCGGATGTCTGGTTCCTCCTCATCCTGGGAATGCGATGCGCCTCTGGGTCCCCTGTCCGACGCGGGGCCTTGCGATCGCGCCCGCTTTTGCTCAAATGTTAACTTTGTCTGAGTCTTGTCCCCCTTACCTATGCTGACCGACCAGGCCTACTTCAGGCCTATTATCTCCACACCACAGCGTCTCCCGCACGCGCCTCAAGATTGCGTCAGGCCCCAGGCTCCGGTCGCAGACCACCAGTGGCGCAGTTCCTTCTGTTCAATCAGGTAGGCAGGTCGCAAACTGCCAATTAGGTATATGGTGTGCACAACCTGTGCCAGTGCGTGCCCAGTTCCACTACCACATGGATTTTCCTTACGGGGGAGAGCCAGCAGGAACTATCCGGTGAATTCAGGCCGCGAGCCTCCCCTACACCTCCGGGTGCAAGGTGTCTCTCTCTGCCCCACGCTAAACAATGTCCGTCACTTCCCCGCAGGCCTGCACGTGGGTGTTCGCACTCTGCGAGCCAGTAGATTCCAACGCTCCACTCGCGTCCCAAGGGCAAGGCAGGGTGCCTGTATAGACTGCAGCAGCCACCGGGCCCACCAGGATGTTTCACCCCGACCGCCTCTCCACAATCTGCCTCCGATGCCGCCACGTGTGACCCTCTGTGCCCAGGCTTCTCACAGTGCTCCTCTCACCTGCACTGCAGCGTGCCGCTCACTGCCTCAAAAGACGGGGGGCACACTCTGCGAAGCACTAGTACGCCTCACTTCTGCCCGGTGCTGGGCTCACGCAGCCTTCGCCACGTCGTGTTCGGGCCGAGACCTCCGGCCGCCACTTCCGCCGTCTTTGTGGCCGCACGTCGAAGGACGTCTCCTGGCCGCTCCAACCACTTCAAGCCGTGGATCCGCGGCCTAGTCGCCGCGATGCAGGTCGGCGCTCGATCGGGTCCGTTCCCGCTCCGGTCCGCTTCAAGGTCGCGGCAGCCCACGCCGCACACCTTACCACCGGTCCGTCGCTTTCATGCGGGGTACAGCAGCCGCGTTAGCTGCAGGATTGTTGATGTATCGGCCGATGTCCCGGGAGAGCTCAGCGCCCAGGCAGCCATTTCGTTGCCGAGCAAGCTCCGCCCCTCAAGGAGGGAGAATTGTTACCTCTTTCCTCGATTCTAGGTGAAGGGTGTGGTCGGTTTTCAACTAAGGAGGAATGGGCAGTGGGGGTGGTAGTAGGGCCCCTAGGCATGCTGTATGATGTTAGGGCTGTTGAGGGTATCTGCGCAGTACCTGAAGAGGAGATGGAGTAGTTGCTTCTATCACCACTTAAGAGTTGTAGGGGACGATGTTCAATCGGAATGGGAGGAGTGGCGGGGGTAGTGTTGAGCTCCCGAACAGTGTTACTTGCGGTCACTGTAGTTGTCCGTGCAGTATGTGGAAAGGAAGGAGAGTTGGCGTTGTCTCTTTCCATGGAGCTAAGTGATGGAAGGGGTTGAGAGGAGGAGCTGAGTGAGGTAGCAGCTCTAATTATAACTTGCGCCCCTGCCATGTATTGATTTCTTCCTCAGATATGACATCACTAAAGACCTGTTCTATGACCTCCTTTATAACATCACTGATGACATCATCCAATGAGTATGCTAGCTTGTTTTATAATTTCCATAGTATCTGGTAAGTGTCAAATTTCTGGTCTACCTAATTGTGTACTGCCTGGATCCAGCTAATGGGTGTAAGTGTTTACAAAACACATCTGCTTCTTATGCACTATAGGTGTGCAGAGGTATTAAACACGTTATAAATCTTTGTATTCAAGAGAAGCTTGGACTCTCCAGGGCCTCTTGATGCTTGAGGAGGGGTGGTGTGCAGCCCCCTCCCCATTTTGCTACATTTAGGCCCAGGGTGTGGGAGGGATCCACGTGCCCCCTTCCCACAAAAAGTATTGTTGGCACCAAGGGGGGCGGAGGTGTGCATGGCTTGGGGAGGAGAGCCATGCAGCCCCTCCACCCCTTTATTAAATTACCCCCTGGTATAGGCTCCCTGGGGCATAAGGTAGTTAAATGTGGCCCGACTACCATTTTATTTATTTTCGATAGTCTTGCAATTCTTTTCTCCATTTTTTGCACCACAGGGTCCTCTGCGTCCCCTCCCATGGGGCCTAAGGGGGTCAGGGCATCCCTACCCTACCCACATATATTTTTCTTTTTTACAACTTCAGGACAGGAGACTAAGTCCTTGAGTCCTGTAATAGCTGTCAGCAACATTTTTCTCATGTTGCTGGCATCCAATCAGAGCTCTCAGAAGCGAGATGGCCCAAGGAAAAATGAAGCTCCCAGGACCAATCAGAATATTTTTAAATTGGCGCTCCCGCAGAAGTCTATGAGACTCTGGGGGGGCCAACTGTCCAAATAACTATCTTTTTTTACCCTTAATATCTGAAAAATTACTGAACAGATTTACACCAAATCATAAAAGCACAATCTACGGCCAAGAACTAGTTTCCTGCCAAATTTGGTGTAATTCCGTTCAGCAGTTTTGCTCTCGCCCTCCTTCAATACGTTTATGGAAAAATGCATGGGGATTTAGTGTTTGGAGACCCCTTTTTTTTCTGGACACCCGCTTGACGTATCACCTCAAATCTTTCCCTGGAGGAGCTGAGGTGGATGAACTTTAAAAAAAATGTTTTGTGAAGATTCTTCAAATGGGGTCAAAGTTATTAACAAACCAAGAAACGCTCTATCTATGGAAAAGCCGACCTAACTACAATTACCTAGTGGTAACCACTAGCATATATAGTGAGTCTTGTTGTGCATGGAAAGTTTCATGGTGATCCGTCAAGTGGGGGGGGGGGATTAAATATGCGCATTTCTTATGTTAATTCCCATAGGGCCTTTGAACACGACTACAAACTGAGCCGCTGGATGGAATTACACCAAATTTGGCCGAAAGGTATACTAGTCACGCAGATCACGCTTTCACTAATTTTGGTGTAAATCTGTTTAGAAGTTGTTGAGAAATTTATGGAAATACAAATTTGGATATGTGCTATCGCAGCTAATTTGCGAATAACAAGCTCGTACAGAGAACTGCAGAGCTCTGATTGGCTTCCAACAGTTCGACCAGGAAGCGTTGGCGGCCATCTTGGGCCTCTGCTTCAGCCGAGTTAAAAAAAAGTAATAAAAAAGATAAGAAGGCAGGGTAGAAATACCCTGAATCGAAGCCTTGCTTCTGAGGTCTTCGAGGGATCCTGGCAGGGCAAAAAAGCATTTTTTAAAGCCAAAAGGTGGCTGCAAATTCATGAAATTTACAAATTCGCTGAAAAAGATAAGTGCAGACTCCTGCCCTTGTTTTGAAACAGGGCCCCGTATGGACCAGGTCCCAGGGACATGTGGCGATATAATAAAAAATGGAGGTGGGTGCATTGGGTTCCTCCTATGTCTTACTTTGCCCTAGGGACCACCACCTCCCCGGCTTATGAACATTATACCCGGGGGGCCTCGCGGACCACCACCTCTGGGGCTATAGTGAAAAAAAAGGAGGGGCTGTGCAGACCACCCACACCCTGCCTCAGGGACCACCACCACTCCAACAGCACGGCCCCCCTCCTGGGCTGTTCTTGGCCCTGGGGAGTGCCACCTCTCCGGGGCAATCCTTTGTAAATCAAAGGAGGCCCCCCTCCAGAGCTGGCTTCGGCTTTGTTCTGGGGTGCCCACTCCCAGAAAATAGCTGCTTGCTTTTGCTTGGTGGGAACGTACAGCTCCTGGCAAGCAAAAGCAAACACTGTGCTTCCAGCAAGCGGTAGCTTTCAAAGTGCTCCCGCCCACTGGAATCTCAGGTTTCATCTCTTTCCCTGCCACAGACATGCTACCTGGCTGGGATCCTGAGGGCTTGAGGCCCCCCGGTCTCGGGGAAAAAGAGCAGAGCAAAGCTAACTCAAGGTCAGAAATGAACAGACAGAGGCAGAATAAAGGTCAGAAATTAGTAGAAAGAGGCGGGACAAAGGTCAGCAACGAGTAGAAAGAAGCACGATAAAAGTGACATACGAGCAGGAGGAGGCCGAATAAAGGTAAGGAATTAGCAGAAAAAGGTGAGAAATTTGAAGAAAGATGCAGAATAAAGGTCTGAAACGAGCAGAAAGAGACAAAATAATGGCTAGCAATGGGCAGAACTTTGCAAAATAAAGGTCAGCAACGAGCAGAAAGAGGCAAAATAAAGGTGTGAAATGAGCAGAATGAGGCAAAATAGAGATCAGAAACGAGCACAGGAGGCAAAATAAAGGTCAGAAACGAGCAGGAAGAAGCAGAATAAAGGTACAAAACGAGCAGAAAGAGTCAGAATAAAGGTCAGAAACTAGCAGAAAAAGGTAAAAAAACATAAGAAACAGCAGAAAGAGGCAAAATAAAGGTTGACAACCAGCAGAAAAAGGCAAAATAAAGGCGAGATTTCAGCAGAAAGAGGCAGAAAAAAGGTCAGAAACAAGCAGAAATAAAGGGCAGAGTGGAGAAAAAAGAGGAAGAATAAAGGTCTGCAACTGACAGGAAGAGACCAGATAAAAGTGACAAACGAGCAGAAAGAGGCCGAATAAAGGTAAGAAACGAGCAGAAAGAGGCAAAATTAAGATCAGAAACTAGCAGAAAGAGGTGGAATAAAGGTCAGCAGCGAACAGAAAGAGGCAAAATAAAGGTGAGAAAAGAGCAGAAAGTGGCAGAGTAAATGTAAGCAACGAGCAGAAAGGCAAAATAAAGGTCAGCAACGCAGAGAACGAGGCAAAATAAAGGTTAGCAACGAGCAGAAAGAGGCAAGATAAAGGTGAGAAACTTGCAGAAAGACAAAGTTTTAATGTCAGAAACTAGCATAAAGAGGCAAAATAAATGTCAGCAACTCGCAGAATGATGCAAAATAAAGTTATTCAACAAGCAGAAGGAGGCAAAATAAGTGTAGAAACAAGCAGAACAAGGCACAAAAGAGGTCAAACAGAGCAGCAGGAGGCAAAATAAAGGCCAGAAAAAAGCAGAAAGTGGCAGAATAAAGGTGAAAAACTAGCAGAAAGAGGCGGAATAAAGGTGAATATTTAGTAGAAAGAGGCAGAAGAAAGATCAGAAACGAGCTAAAAGAGGCAAAATAAAGGTGAGAAACGAGCAGCGAGAGGCAAAATAAAGATTGGCAACGAGCAGAAAGAGACAAAATATAGGTGAGAAATGAACAGAAAGAGGCACAAAGGGGCAGAAATAGGCAGAATAAAGGTCAGCAATGTGCAGAAAGAGGCAAACTAAAGTTCAGCAATGAGCAGAAAGAGGTAACAGATGTGCGAAACTTGTAGAAAGAGGCAAAATAAAGGTGAGAAACGAGCAGAAAGAGGAAAAAAAAAGGTCGGCAACGAATAGAAAGAGGCAAAATAAAGGTGAGAAATTAGCAGAAAGAGGCAGAATAAAGGTCAGAAACTAGCAGAAAGTGGCAGAATAAAGGTCATGAAATGAGCAGAAAAGGCAGAATAAATGTCATCAATGATCAGAAAGAGGCAAGTTAAAGGTGAGAAATGAGCAGAGAGAAGCAAAATAAATGTGAGAAACTAGCAGAAGGAGGCAGAATAAAGGTCAGAAACGAGTCAAAAAGGGGCAAAATAAAGGTCAGAAACGAGTAGCAAGAGGCAGAATAAAGGACAGAAATGAGCAGAAGATTGCAGGATAAAGGTGAAGATTGAGCAAAAGAGGAAAAATAAAGGTCCACAACAAGCAGAAAGAGCCAAAATAAAGATGAGAAAGGAGCAGATAGAGGCAGAATAGACGTCAGAACCTAGCAGAAAGAGGCAAAATAGAGGCGGGAAATGAGCAGCAAGAGACAGAATAAAGATCAGAAACAAGCAGAAAGAGGCAGAATCGAGGTCAGAAATTTGCAGCACAAGGCAGAATAAAGGTCACAAATGAGCAGAAATAGGCAAAATAGAGGTCAGAAAAAAGCAAAATATAGGTGAGAAAAAGCAAAAAAAGGCAACATAAAGGTTAGAAACTAGCAGAAAAAGGCAAAATAGAGGTCAGAAACAAGCAGAAAGCTTACAAATAAAGGTCAGATGTGAGCAGAAAAAAAGGTAGAAAACACACAAAACCCTCACAGGTACTCATGCACCCACTCACAGAGCAACTCAGACAGACAATTTCACAGCCACTCACAGACCCATTCAGACACTCATGTACCCACCCAGAGACGAATTCAGACACTTACACCCACTAACACACTCACTCTCAAAGGTTATAGTTAAGAAATAACATTAAGAACGGTTTACATTCACTGAACGAACAGGTTACAGGGACCTTATAGCTAGGAAATAGAATTAAAAAATCCTTAGAAATTCACTGAAAAAAACAGAGGTTATAGGGACGTTATAATTAGACTCAGATTTCCCTCATACAAAACCAGTGCAATTTAGCAGTTTTAGTTACCTGAGCTAACTATAACTTACACCCCCACAATGCACTGTTTATGACCTCACACATTACATCACTCATGACATGATCAGTGACATCACTGATGACAGGTTTCAGAAACTACTAACCTTTGTAATTTCATAAGGCATTGCATTTTCAGTTGATTTTTATCACTTTAAAGACTTTCCTATTGCCTTTTACTAATGCTCTGGAAAAGGAGCAAAAAGAAATTATTTTCCTTATCAAATGCTTGTAGGTGGCAAAGAATTGAATGTAACAAAAAGTGTGATGATTGAGTGTACTTATCAAAGGGAAAGTTGACCTTCAAGCATTCCAGTGGAAGCACACTTCCTGTAAAGCAGAATAATGGACTAAATTATATATTGCATGAGGTGGGTAACTACTACTCCTCTGGGTAGAGCTAAAGCGGACACTCTATATTTTAAAGATTAGGTAAGCATACATCTTACAGACAGATGTGTTGTCAAGCGAGTCCTAATCACACCGCTCTCTCAGTAGTATGAGTGGAATGCCTCGCACAACATCCCAGGGGTACCACTGTTGTGTTTCTTGAATAAGGAAAATTGTAAATCAGTACTCATTAGGAGTAGAACTTTTACGACTTCAAACCTAAGATTTGTTTTGGTAATTGGGCCGTAACTGTGTAATAGTTTAAAAAAAGATACTCATTTACCCTTACCTTCCACTAATCAATGCTTTTGCTAAAACCTCTTTGGAATTATTTCTAAGCAACAGCAGCAACTTTATGTTTCAGTTAATTCTCCTGTTTGGGTCACTGCTTTCCCCATGGTTATGGTAGCGAACACATATATACTATAGAAGAAGTAAATATACCAATTCATTGCTCACATTACTGTCTTCATTTTCACCTCAAGATAGTCATGCCTATTTTGTGCTAATGAGGCATATATGTTTGTAACAGGTATCAATTAGCAGGAAAATTGGTATTCAGCTGTTGGCTCTGCTGTATAATTGTTCTATTGTGTGACGTTTGACTTAACTTTTATTTTTGACAGGCATTGTCCCAGATGACAACTTTGTGCTGAAGATCAGGTGTATAAAACTGCAGTAACTGAGATCTAGCTACGTGGACAGTTTATTCGTGTTGAAAAATGGGTCTCCACATGTGTATATTATGCCTATTGCTGTTTGCAATATCAGGTACATTTTTTACTTCAATTGATGAGTTTTATGGAATTGTATTTCTGCTGAGAACATCATTTGCCACAATTCGATGCATCTTTTATTCATAGAAGTGAAATGTATAGTTTAAATGTGGGTAGTGTGCTTTGTGATGCAAAATTGAAAAGTTCAAATGAAACAACGTATTGATTCATATTTGGAATTACCTTTCAACAGGTTAACAGAGAAGGTGGTATTTTAGGGACGACTTTATTGGTCTCCCTTAGAGCACTTTTAAAATGTTCTGACCTGCTAGACTTGGAGCCATTCACACACCCAGTGAGACACTTATCCAGCCACTGCCAGACCCACACAGACACTCACACACCCATTGAGACACGCACGTACACACTCACTCACACACCCATTGAGATATTCATGCACTCACTTACACACACACTCTCAACTTCATTTGTCTTCCTGAGAACACTTTTTAAATTCTCTGAAGTTCTAGACTAGGAGTGATTTTTCTGTAAACTGTCCAAAATGGAACTTGATATCTGGGGGACAGTTACTGATGATCGTACTTCTAAACCACTGATGCACACACCTACCCAATAAATTAATACATAGGGCTAAACTGGCAATGACAAATTTGTCTCACAATTGATTAACACGCTTAGAATATTTAAAGAAAAAAATTAAATGTATGCGTGAAATTCGGGTAATGCTTTTAACAACTGGGAAATCATCCAGCTAGCATTCCTTTTCATTGCATTTGAGCATGTCTGTTCGCTTACAGAAGGATTCAGGAAAAGGTGTACACAAAGATTGTGTATGGATGAACTTGTGACCTTGTTGTAGTCCTAAAGTTCTGAAGAAGCCAGTACCTAAAGACTGAAATGTCGCTCCCCCACGCTCCCTTGCTCATTTGATTTGCAGCACCTACACCGCAGCTGAAGCCCCTTGCACCCGCGACCTACAGACTGCGCCTGGTATTGTAGCGCCAAACAGATAAACCGCGCTTTGAAGATATTGCTCGTGCAGCGTTTTGGATACTTTTGTATCATTCATTTATATCGCGCTTTGTGCTTGTAGCGCTGTGAATACAACAGCGGGTATTGTAGCTGCTTTGGATACTTTTGTATCATTCATTTATATCGCGCTTTGTGCTTGTAGCGCTTTGAATACAACAGCGGGTATTGTAGCTCGTTTTTATTAAGTGTGCTTAGTAGCTGATCATCGTGTAGCGCTTTGAAAACTTAGGGGTGCTCATTTGCTTAGCGCTCTGTTTGGTCCGCTCTAACATCATTTCTGTGTTACGCTTTGAAGGCTGACTGCTTGGTGAATAGCGCTTTTAGTGGAAAATTAGTCTGCTATACCTAGGAGCCTTAGTCTGCTTGCTGGCGTGCATTGTGCTGTGCCCTCGCTGTTTTCACTTTCATTTCTGCCCTCCATTTTGTTGTTGTGATATACCCTAACGCGCCTCCACGATCCCGCCTCCCAGCTGACCCTCCCACGCTCCGCCCCCCCCACTATCCATTTATGGACAGATGTACCCACGCGCAGCGTCCACGCGCTACGGCCGCGCCGAAGGTGCGCCAAAGGTAAGCCCGTCTACGCCCGTCCGCGCCTGGACCGCGCCCAGCGCCAGAGCCCCTGGTCCTCGTAAAGTCCACCCCTCCCGCATTACTTACGATGCCACCACCCTCCTAGCCCTCAACCCCGGCCGCTCCCTCAACTGCGTCCAAGCTGCTCCTGGACACATCCATGGCCCCTTTTCCTGCTACTCCTGCAAGTTCGACGTCACCAAGAACAACTCCTCATCCACTAACACCAAACTGAGATCTGACACCAACCACCTACAATGCATCCTGCTCAACACCCGCTCGGTCCACAGACACGCCATTGACCACTGGAATCTACTCGACACCATATCTCCGGACGTCGCCTTCCTAACAGAAACATGGATGAATGCCTCTTCAGCCCCAGACATCACCATTGCCATCCCGGAAGGCTATAAGATCATTCGCAAGGACCGTACCGGCCACACAGGAGGAGGCATCGCTATCGTCCATAAGAAATCCATCCGCATCTCAACCAGCTCAGACGTCAATCTCGCCAACTCTGAACACCTTCACTTCCAGATCCACATCGACCCCAAGACCACACTCAGAGGCACCCTCCTTTACAGGCCACCAGGACCCCGCGCACCATTTAGTGAAGACATCACGGACTTCATCACTCCACACGCGCTCCCCTCCGAGGACTACATCCTTTTGGGAGACCTCAACTTTCACCTTGAAAAGAACAACGACCGCAACACCACCACCCTTTTGGACAACCTCGCAAACCTCGGACTTAAACAACTTGTCACTACCCCCACCCACATCGCAGGTCACACACTCGACCCCATCTTCACCTCCAGCAAGCATGTTTCCTTCAGCCACACCACAGCTCTCCTTTGGACTGACCACAGCTGCGTTCACTTCACCTACAACAAACCCACATCCAACAACCACCCCCAACCCACTCTGCAAAGAAACTGGAACAAAATCACCATCGACCAGATCTCCTCATCGCTTCTTCAAAAGCCCCCCGCCCACTCCTCAAACCCAGACCAAGCAGCCACCAACCTCACCCAATGGTTATCCAACAGCGCCGACATCCTAGCACCACTGAAAAAACGACAAATCAAACTAGGCAGCAAGAAGGCCTCCTGGGTCAACGATGACCTTAAGAAATCCAAGAAACTCTGTCGCTCCCTCGAGAAGGCCTGGAAAAAAGACCCAACCACCAGCACCAAGGACGCCTTCAAAAACGCCACCCGCATACACCACCAACTAATCCGAAATGCCAAGAAAGCAGCCTTCAAGGACCGTCTAGATAACAACGCCCACAACAGCAAGGAATTATTCAACATCGTCAAGGAATTTACCAACCCCTCAGCCAACTCCAACGACATCATCCCCTCTCAAGCCCTCTGCGACTCCCTAGCCTCATTCTTCCACAACAAAATTGCTGACATCCACAACAGCTTCGACAACCAACCCGGAGACCAACCCACCCAATCCCCTGCAGGACCCCCACCTCCCCTGAACATCCTCAATGACTGGAAGCCAATCTCCACTGAGGACACCATCCGTCTGATGAACTCTATCCACTCAGGATCCCCCACTGACCCTTGCCCTCACCACATCTTTAACAAAGCAGACTCCATTATTGCACCGCACCTCCGAGACGTCATCAACTGCTCCCTCAACTCTGCAACCTTCCCGGAAAGCTGGAAACATGCCGAACTCAGCGCCCTCCTGAAGAAACCCACAGCTGACCCCACCGAACTCAAAAACTATCGCCCTATCTCACTCCTTCCATTCCCGGCCAAAGTCATCGAGAAAGCTGTCAACAACCAGCTCGCCGCATTCCTCGAAACCAACAAATCCCTCGACTCCTCACAGTCCGGCTTCCGAGCCAAGCACAGCACCGAAACCGCCCTCATCGCAGCAGCAGACGACATTCGAACTCTACTGGACAATGGAGACACAGTCGCCCTCATCCTCCTCGACCTCTCCGCAGCCTTCGACACAGTCTGCCATAACACCCTTCTACAGCGCCTCAAAAACATCGGAATCCAAGGAAAAGCACTGGAATGGATCACCTCGTTCCTCTCCGGAAGAACCCAGAGAGTCCGCCTTCCACCATTCAAGTCAGAGGCTACTGAAGTCATCTGCGGCGTACCTCAAGGGTCCTCACTCAGTCCCACCCTCTTCAACGTTTACATGAGCCCCCTCGCGGCCATCGCACGCCAACATAACCTCAACATCATCTCCTACGCCGACGACACTCAACTGATCCTATCACTCACCAGAGACCCTAACACGGCCAAAACCAACCTACACGAAGGAATGAAAGAAGTAGCCGAATGGATGAAGCACAGCCGTCTGAAACTGAACTCAGACAAAACAGAAGTCCTCATCTTAGGTACCTCCCCCTCCGCCTGGGACGATTCTTGGTGGCCAGAGGCCCTTGGAAAAGCACCCATCCCGACGGACCACGCACGGAACCTGGGCGTCATCCTGGATTCCTCACTCTCGATGAACAGACAAGTCAACGCCGTTTCTTCATCTTGCTTCAACATTCTTCGCATGCTCAAAAAAACATTTCGCTGGATCCCTACCGAAACTAGAAAAACAGTCACCCACGCTCTGGTCACGAGCCGACTGGACTACGGAAACACCCTCTACGCCGGCACCACCGCAAAACTCCAGAAAAAACTACAACGCATCCAGAACGCCTCAGCCAGGCTCATATTAGACATCCCGCGTAAAGAACACATCTCTGATCACCTGAAAAACCTCCACTGGCTCCCCGTCAATAAGAGGATCACTTTCCGGCTCCTAACCCACGCACACAAAGCACTCTACGAAATCGGACCCGAATGCCTCAACACACGACTATCCTTCTACACCCCCTCCCGCCAGCTACGATCCTCCAACCAAGCCCTTGCCACTGTACCTCGCATCAACAAAACCACCATGGGAGGTAGATCCTTCTCCTACCTAGCAGCTAAAACTTGGAACTCACTTCCCACTCACCTTCGCCTTACTCAGAACCACCTAACATTCAGAAAGCAACTCAAAACGTGGATATTCGACAAGTAACTCCCCACCCTTCTTCAAGCGCCTTGAGACCCTCTGGGTATGTAGCGCGCTATACAAATCTTTTGACTTGACTTGACTTGAAATGCATCAACATTCAAGTACAGGAACACAGCCAACTACTGATAAAGTAACACAGGACAGTTTTCTGGAGGATGTAGAACCATTGTTTGGAAGACAGATAAACCTTTAAGCAGTGTGGCTGTGTTACCCATAGGTTGTACCACATTGTAAAGGAAAACGTGAGCACCTGACAATATGACGCACAACAAGGACAATTGTGTGCTAGAGACATTTAAGATAGTGTATTAATGATTTGAATATGAGGAATTATTGAAAGGTTTGGCTATGTAAGGGAACACACAATTGTGATATTGTTTCCAATATTTAATAAGTTATAATGGTTGTTGGTATAGAGGTATGTGTTTTATCATTGTAATGCATTTTTTTAGCTAAATAACGTAGCAGGTCCAATCCAATAATGTTATTCAAGATATCTTCAGTGATGTTCCCAATTATTTCATAGATCATGTCATGACTGATTTAATAGGTAACGTCGTAAGTGGTGCATGGCGAGGGGGCAAGTTATAGTTACTTCAGTTAATTATAACTGGTGAATTTCAGTGGTTTTGAGTTTAGAATGTTGAATTTTGACTGACATTTTCACCTAACTTTAATGTCACTTTAACCCTTGTATTTTTTCAGTGAATTTCTGAGTTGTTTTTTTTAACATAAAGTAACAATATATAAAGAGTTGTGGTTTTAAGTATGGCGGATTTACTGGCTTTGCCAGAGGGTCAGAAAACCAAAAGATGAAAGGCAGGCCTATTGGCTTTAGCAGGGGGTCATCACATCAAGCTATATAAAACAGACCTATAGGCTTTAAAAAAAAAGTCACCACAATAGTTTATTAATAACCATATTGTGAGGTATTCCTTATATATATATATACACACACATAACAATGCATAATAATTGTCGCAAAACTAGTTAAAATATATCACTTTTATTCTAAACAACCATAAATGTGTGTTTAAGTCTTTTTTTAACAGTCTTCAGGCCACAAAATGCAGACATTAAACCAACCATAAGGGGTCCGTGCACTCCAACTGAAAGGCCTCAAGATGTTTATAAAATCTGGTATGCTGTCTTGTAGTCATGTATTACTGTGACTTTTTACAAATTTTCATGGGGGCTGCTGCTCTCTCTGCAGCCCACACAACATTTAATAGATTGGTTAGTGGTGTTCATGCCTCAAGGAACAAATAATACAACCAAAAAGCCCTTCCAGGGCATCATGGGCGCTCCCGGGAGGGAGCATTTAATAATTAATGAGCAGCCTCTCCACTTTAATATTGAAGAGGCGAGGGCACAGCTATTTTAATTATTGGTATTTTTTTTATTATGCTCTTTAAAAAATAAATAAAAGCGGTTTGGGAAATCACTCCTGTGCTGCCGCACCTTTTTTCTTTTTTTGGGGCCACCCACAACTTCACATCACATTGGGGGCTCCAGAGAGAGGCCCAAGGCCCCCACGGGCCCTACGGCTCCCCTGCTAGCACCCGTCCTGGGTGCCAGTGGGAGCCGCACACTGCTTTGCTCTTGCCCTGTAGGCATAGCTTTTATTTCTGCTCCGTGCTGGTGGAAGCAAACCTGTGTTATCTGCCCAAGAGATCACAGAAAGGGAGTTAGCTTTGTGTTTCCTGTACTTGCTCTTGTGGCTAGACAACAACACAGTGTCCCTGGGGATGGCGTCCAAAGGACACTGCCTGTCATTGGGTCTTGGTGGATGGGATCCCGAGGGCCAATATATGACTCTGGGAGGGTTAACCCATGCCTCACACCCCTAATAAACCAGTCATTGGCCTCAGGGGAGGGGTCCCTGAGGTCCCTATATGACTCAGGGAGGGATCTTCATGGCCTCTCATCAAATAAATAAGACATTGAGCCCTAGGGAATGGGGTCCCTGGCCCATTAATTGACTTGGGGAGGTCGGCTTTAGGCCCTCTCCCTTAATTACCATGATGCATTGACCCCCTCCTGTGCCTGGCCCACCCAGGGGGATTCTAATTGATAAGGAGGGACTGAAACATTTTGCCACAGTACAGTTAGAAAAAAAACATTTTAGCCCCAGTGGAGGTTCATCTGGGACCCCCACACAATGTCTAGTGGTTCAATGGAACCTTATCCTGCCAACCTCTATGTTTTTTTTTCAGAACTATAAAGTGAGAACCTTAATATTGTAGTTGTAATTGCATTTATATAGCGCTTACTAACCCTGACGAGGCGTCAAAGCGCTTTTTCGATGAGTAGCACGCTACTCCAGAACACATAAAGGATTAGTGGTGAAATTAGTATAGTGAAATATGAAATTCTGTTATTTGGATCGAGAAGGGAAGGGAAGTGAAGGTATAGAAGAGGCAAAAGGTGTGCATTTATATAGCGCTTGCTACCCCTGATGAGGTGTTGAAGTGCTTTTAGGTGAGTAGCATGCTACTCCTGAAACTAAAAAGGGATTAGGATTAGTGATGAATTAGTCTGGGGAAAATGAAATTAATTTGAGTGGTGGACATGTTAGTCTGTTATTTGGATTGAAAAGGATAGTGGAGGGATGGAAGAGGGAAGGGTTTGCATTTATGCAGTGCTTGCTACCCCATATGAGGTGTCGAAGCGCTTTTTGGTGGGTAGCACGCTACTCCGGAACCCAAACAGGATTAGTGGGACATTAGGAAATATTAAATTAATTTGAGTGGTGGGCATGTGAGTCTGTTATTTGGTTTGACCTGGGGTTACCAGTCCACATAGGGTAGCCTGGCACAAAGTGGGAAGACCTACTCCAAGGCAATTGTGTTATACTGGCATCGCACCTATCACAGTAACCCAATGCCCATCCACCAAAAAGGAAACACCACACCGTGTTTAGAAGAGTAGAAAATCTTTATATTCTGTTTCGGTTAGTATCTTTAATTTCTCTTAGTTGCAAAGACAGTATCACATTTACATTTATAACAGTGCATTGAAGTTACTCGCTTTTGTAAACTTTCCTAGTTTCATAGAATTTTGGTTCCCTGGCATTCTTGCTCAGTCAAAACATTTCTTTTAGTAGGCTAGATCCCTTCAGCTTTTAAAGTCCTAATACATCATCCTGGATCAGAAGGGAACATTTCTACATAAGGCAAACTGAGTAATCTAGCTCGAGATTATCTTGGAAAGGAAGGCAGATTGGCTTCAGTATTACATTTCAGTTGTAAATATCAATTCAAATTTACATTGGCCCCTCTTGAGGTGTAATTACTAGTGTGCAGATGGTCTCACAGTTCAGGAATTAAACCAGGCAGGGTAACCTGTCAGACTCGTGGTTTCCTCTGCCTCTGTCTTGTTATCTCGCCAACACCGGCGCACTTCCACTGAAACAACAGAGTCCCTATGGTTTATGGCTCCCTAGAGTGTTCACGCTCTCTTTCCTGCCAGTTCCAGTGAAGTTATGCGGTTTCTTTAATCCCCATGTTCTCCACTTGTCCACTATATGCCAGGAAGTCTAATAATTTCCCCAGGCCTGGCAGAGGGTTCCGTAGAATTCCCACTTCCCTTCCTGCTACCCGCGCCCGGCTCACACCGGGCCTCCGGTACTGCCAGATGGTCTAATTTGGGCCGATAACCTGGGTAAGTCGATCTCTCCCCTCCCGCCACACTTTCAGAAGCAGAAACGAGGCCCTCTCAGCTCCGGGGGCCCCGCACTTCAACAGTCTTACCGGGCTCTGTCTGCTTCCTCCCGGTCTGAGGGCTCGGCCGCGCTACCTTCACCAGTCACGCGTCTGCCGCTCTACTCTGATTCCAGCCCTAACGCTGCAGGCTCCTCGCAGCTGACGGGGCTGAAACTTCGCCGCGACTCCCTCGGCGTCTCCGCTGGCTCTGCGTCCCGCCCTCTCCACAGTCGTCAGAGAGGAAGGGAGCTGATGGGGGCCGGCCTACTCTGATTCCCGCCCCTTCCTTTCAGCGCTCGCCTGACACCACTCTCCGGCCTCCGCGCTGCCACTTCCCACGAACTGCTGCCCTGCTGACCAGAACCGGGACCTCTCCCGCTGGATCTCTTCAACGGGGGCTCGTGAACACAAGGCAGGCGCTCAGTGATGGGGCTACAGCGGCCAGCTGCCACAAGGTAAGGTTTTCCCTACAATCAGATGGGCACAGAGAACCCAAGAGGGGGTAGTGGCTGTGATTTTACCAGGACCCACACTTTCTGTAGAAGCGGTCCAAGGAGGGTCACGAAAAAGGGGGGAGGGGTAAAGCCAGACAGTCTCTTCCAAAATCAGATGCTTCCCTGATGTGTTCCCAGGTCAACAATCGACCGCTCCTCACAGGGGGCTCAATGAAGCTTTTCTCAGGAGCACTTCAAGGGTTTTGAGAGCTAATGGTGGAAAACAGTGGTAGGGCTCAGTCAATAGTTAGGGGGTGAAGTCCTCAAAGTAGAGCAGCCGGCCCATAGGACGATCTAACCTCTATTAGTGCGCCTTCCTCCCTACACTACCGCCTCACTCCTCACCAGGTTCCCCCTGAACTCTCTCTGGTCACTCAAAAATGGCCGCCCTGGTTCTTGCCTTTTATAGTCTGGGCTCAGGCTACCAGAACCAGCTGGAAGGTTCTAGAGCTTTCCCTTATAGTCCTATGGCTCAGGATCCTAAAGTAAAAAATGTGGCAGTTACAAGCCTCCATTTTGTGTCTCCCTATCATTCCATTTTAAAGAATCACCTGTGCCTCAAGATGTCGTAGGTGAAAGGAGGCACCCAGAACCCTAGGGACAACACCAATTAAAATATAGTGGACACAAAAATAAAAGAAAATTAGGAGGCAAAAAGGAGAAGAAAAAAAAAATACCACCCAAAGGGCTGACAGATCTAACAGAAGGGTTTGCATTTATGCATTGCTTGCTACCCCATATGAGGTGTTGAAGCGCTTTTGGTGGGTAGCACGCTACTCCGGAACCCAAACAGGATTAGTGGGACATTAGGAAATATGAAATTAATTTGAGTGGTGGACATGTGAGTCTGTTATTTGGTTTGAAAAGAAATAGTGGAGGGATAGAAGAGGAATGGGTCTAGAACGTTTTTTCTTTTTAAATTTAGTTTTTTGGGGGTTCATAACAGTTGGAGGGAGTGTGGAATAAATAAATGGGAGGTGGTGGGGAAGAGTCAGGGAAGGGTTTAGAAAGGTTGGTTTGCGAGATTGAATAGTAAAAGAGGTATGAGATGATGCAAGGACGGGTAGTGGAGGAAAGAGTCTCGAAAGGGTTATTTCGGGGATCATAGTAACGGTATGGGGTTGGGTATGAATGAGAGAGTGGATGTAGAGAATATATTGATAGAGGTATAGGGTGAGAAAATTGGTAATGCATTGGCGAGAGTAGTAGAATGAGGTTTGGGATGAGACAGAGTGGAGGTAGAGGATCTATTGCGAGAGATATGGGGCAAGATATAGGGTAGTGCATTAGATCTGCTGAATTAGAAGCAAAGTAATAAATATGAAGATACATAAGTACATGGAAGGTATATGTGTATATATATATATATATATATATATATATATATATATATACACCAAAGTTCCCAATGGGTTAAACATCAATATGAAGGGCTCAGCAATTTTTTTGTAATAATTGTTTGTAAATCTGTGATGAGACTGAATGTCTTTCATTGGCTTGTTTAATTGATTTCTACATAGCTCGTGGCCTATGAAGTCTAATCAGTTTTTATGTGCACTATTTACAGGATACATTCATATCTTTCGGTAGGTTACCCACCTGGGTGCCTTTGCTAAACTGTTTTAGTGCCCTTTGTCAATATTATTTATACTCTCTTTTTCTTTTATTTTTCACTAATATTGCTTTGTACAGACTAATTTTTTGTAATATATGCAATGTTTATATTTATAATTGTTTTTGAGGTAGAGGTTATGAACTTTATATGATGAGCAAACGTTTTTGGGCAAATCAAGCATGGGTGGTACAATAAGTAATTGAAGATTTCTTCATTTCATTTATTATATGTGCCATTCATGCATTGATGACCTGTTGTTTCTCCAACCGTGGAGATGTTGACTAGTCATCCATTTTTTAATTAATTAATCATGTTGAGATATCTGGCACTGGCCATCATTTCTTTATACAGTTTGACGTATTCACCGTTGCACTGTAAAATTTATTGAGCTCCATACGTGGTTTGCTATATCTTCATCTCGTTATTGGAGTTCATTGTTTAACCTCTCACTGTCTGTACATTGTTTATGTTTCACTTTTCACTTTATTACCGCCTCTCAGTCCATTTTCTTTGGCTGATAGGCTTTTATTGCACATAAAATGGCACAGCCTACAGTGGCGCGTCATGTGATCAAGCTCCACCCGCGGAGCGAAACGCGTCATGGAGGGCAGCCGCCCGAAATTTGCACAATAAATACTCTGCAACTGCTTAAGCTTTCTGGTGTTTGATGGCTCGTCATGGAACGTTTTGATTCTGGGGAAGAGGTCGGTACCTACTTGGAGCCGTTGTTCATGCAGCGGCCAGGACTTGCTCATATATATATATATATTCACTGAAAAAACCATAGGTTATAGACCATATATAGTTAGGAATTAGCATTTACAAAACCTTGAAAATTCACTGAAAAAACCATAGGTTATAGACCATATATAGTTAGGAATTAGCATTTAAAAAACCTTATTTTACTCACACAAAACCATTGAAATTCCATATATAGTTAGTTGCACTAACTATATATCGCGCACCCGCAATCCACTGCTGATCATGTCACATATTACATCATTCATGACATGGTCAGTGACATCACTGATGACATCACTGATGACATCTCAAATGACATCACTGATGACATCACTGATGACAACATCCAGTGACTGTATTTTTCTGTAAAGTTAAAATATGTCTTGAGTGGATGTATAAGTGTCTGGATGAAGGATTTAGTAGGTGCATGACTGACTGTATGAGTGAGTGATTAAATGTGTCTCACTGAATGCATGGGTTAGTGACTAAACTGTCTTAATTTGTGCATCATTATGTCTGTTGTTCTGTAAACTGCTGCATGTGTTGATCATTAGCTATACGAGAGGCTATATGTGTTATTAATTGGTTGCCCAAGTATTTCTATGGGAGATTGAGTTTGTGTGGGGGTGGCTGGAAGGTGTGTGACTCTATGCATAGATGTGTGAGCAGTTTATTCACTAGGTGTATGAGTTCAAGAGTGCATGTGGAAACAGCTACATGGGCAGTTGACTGTGTGCATGAGTGTATTGATGAGTGAATGGATATCTCAATGCTACATGTCATAGTAAGTACATATGTAAAACACAGTACATGTGAGAGTTGGCATATATAAATAACTGTGCATGAGAGCCACTGAATGAGTGAGTGGTTGTATCGATCATTGTGAAATTGTATCAGGGATTGTATAAGAGAGTAAATATGTGTTAGTATATGTTTCAATAAGTAAGGTGTGTTTAACTGTATAGTTGAAGAAATGGAGGTGAGATTGTTTCTTTGCATGACTGACTGGGTGTGTGAGTAACTCCATGGATGAGTGGCAGTGTGTGAGTGTCTGTTTACACTGAGTGTATCTAAGGTTATATTAGAGTCTGAAGAGGTTTATCGTATTAGCACAAGAATGATGTCAAATGAGATGTCATCAGTGATGTCATCAGTGATGTCATTTGAGATGTCATCAGTGATGTCATCAGTGATGTCACTGACCATGTCATGAATGATGTAATATGTGACATGATCAGCAGTGGATTGCGGGTGCGCGATATATAGTTAGTGCAACTAACTATATATGGAATTTCAATGGTTTTGTGTGAGTAAAATAAGGTTTTTTAAATGCTAATTCCTAACTATATATGGTCTATAACCTATGGTTTTTTCAGTGAATTTTCAAGGTTTTGTAAATGCTAATTCCTAACTATATATGGTCTATAACCTATGGTTTTTTCAGTGAATTTCAATGGTTTTTTAATAGCAAATATCATAAGCTGTCGAATGTCAAGTACGTGGTAAGTAAAAACATTTTCGTGTTTATGCACACTGATCTGCTTTGAATACTGCCCCCCACCCCTCATTTCTATTAGGAGTACTCTCTCTTTGCAGATAGTGAAGGGTAGTTAACGCAGCCCTTTGCCCCCTTTGTAATACGTCGTGCCTGCTTCTCTCTCCATTTGATTGATTGTTCTCTTTGGTTCATTCTCTATTTACAAACAAGCACAGAGTCGCAATACTCTGTTTAGTCTTTGCAGATAGCGAAAAATCGTGTAAAAAAACAAAAGGAATCGAGCAAAATCAGTAGGCCACTAATGGGATCTCTTTTTGACCTCGCTAAAATAGAAACATTAGGAACAACCTGTTGAAAATAGCAATGCGTATGTACATAAGCGGCGTTCATTTGTGTTCACAGTACCCCTTGTTGATTGTTTCAATCGAGCATTGAATTGTTCGAAGTTAATTCTCTTAAGGATCTTCTCTACCTGCAAACGAGGAAGAATAGGAATATTCTCTCTCCCTTTGCAGATAGTGAAGGGTAGGTAACGCAAGCCTTTAACACGTCGTACCTATTTCATTCCTCATTGATTGATTGATTGTCCGAACATTGACTGTTTGGGAATTAGTTCTTTTTGGAGGTATTCCCTGTTTGCAAATAAACGTAGGAAAATCTTTGCAAGTAGTGAAAGGGTACGTAATGCGGACCTTTCTCCCCCGTTGTAATCTGTCATGCCTATCTACTCCCCACTGATTGATGCACCTTTTTCACCCGGACCATTTACTAGAGATACGTCATCTGGCCCGACCAGAGAGCACCCCTAGTGAAAAGGACATATGCAATAATAACGAAGTGATCACTGTATCCTGTTAACAGAAACTTTACCATGAAACAACCTGGAAAGAAAAAAATAGGAAAACGAAAATCAGTAGGCCACTGATGAACATGAACTTTTATTAAACAACAAACAAAGAAACGATAACATAACGTAATGATAAAACCTATTAATGTCCTAGAAACAAGAAAACGTTAAAGTATGCCAGTGGTGAGAGACCAGAAAAACAGTCCGAGAAACCAAATCACCCCTCGCTGTCCCAACTCATGCACTCTGAAAGTTCAAAGTTTTGAGGAGTGCTTGTAACATTGTCTGAAGCCTATTTGCAATTGCTTCATCTTCACTATTCTTAAAGTAAGTGGGGGCTGTTGTGATGCGGTGCCACCCTGAACCGCTTGACGGAGGCCCCCGAGGGACGGTGTCATGTCGCGGACTCGGAGGGGGCGCTTGGCTCCGGCCCCCTCCCCAAGTCGTGTTGCCCTGGTGTGGCCTGAGATCGCCCCCGACATAGGTGGCCGGCTCCCGGGGTCAAGCGGAACTTTTTTCCTTTTGGTGACTCTTCCATTCTTCACCTTGTCCCACAATCCGTTTCACCTAAAGACACGCTGTAGTGGGGCACCCCTTTTCCGTTTCATTTGCCATTCAGCCCGCTTTTGCTACACTGTGCCTCTTCCGCTATTCAGCTGTTTACCGCCCGCTCTTTCGACTACAGCGTCTCGCTCACCATGTACTTGAGTTGCTCCCGCTCTTGCGGTGCAGCGATAGGCGGCTGCCACAGGACTCTCAAAATGGCGGCCATCTCTTCAGATTTGGGCGTGGTCCACTAAAATGGGCCTGCGACACCTTGGAACTCGGACGCTTGTCTGCTAGAGCTTGGGCTCCATTCTCGAAAGCGTCCCCTCATCCTTGAAGATTCTACAAAAGTCTTGGGGGCCCCCGACTCCCGCAGGCTTCTGGTGGGGAGCGCCTAGCATGATTGCTCGTGGAATGGCCACGACGGAGCTACGAAATGGTGGTGCTCTCATGCTAACGCCAGCTTCAGTCTGAAACATCCAGAAACACTGTAGACTACCAATTCGATCAGTTCCGGTAGCGCTCCAACGTGACCCGGTAGAGAAGAACTTGCCCTCCCCTCTTTGACTGATGGTTCTTGTTGCCTGTCCCTTCTGTTGTCATTTAACAGAACTATTTAGCCTGCTGAAAGGGGTTGTGTGCCGTCCGCTGGTTGGTGGAGACATTTTGACTATATTCTGGACCTGCGTTGTCGCGTAATGCGTCATATGACGCGCCGCGTTAGAAAGTTTAATAAATTATTAAACACAATAAACAATCCTTAAAAAATAAAAAAAAATAAAAAATAATCAACAAAACCAACAATCAATTAACAACAGTATTTGAAAAGTCTATCATTCATATTTCATTGCAGTACGCTGCCCAGAAAGCTTCCCGGTTTTTTTTTTTGCCCCGCGGGGCCGTTTTAAAGCCTCCACATTAAACCTAGGGGGTCAGGGAGGATCTACTATGCCCCCTTATGGTTATTTGCCCCTTTGTTTTGGCCTCCTCTTGTCTCTCGATCCTACCGAGAGACAAGATGGCGGCCGCTACGGACTTTTTGGAATGTTGACAGACGCCAGAGAACCAATCAGCTTCGCTTCACAAAGCTCCGTTGCGCGAAAAGTACGCGTCCTGGAGCGCTGCCCGGTCCGCTGTTACAGATATATATCTTTTTTTAAACGTTAATTTCTCAAAATCCACTGGAGCACATATATTGAGACCTACAAAAGGCACATCGGGCTACCAGTCCCTACAATTTTGCCAAGTTTCGTGCAAATCTATTCAGCCGTTCGGGCTAAAAGTGAGGCTAACCGCCCTATGGAAAAATCAATGTTAAAAACACGTTTTGGGACCCCCCTTTTTTCTCGGCCCCCCCTTGACGAAACCCCCCCAAATTTTCAGGGGCTGCTCAGAAACAAAATGTGCCATTTTCCTGAAAATTTCAGCCAATTCCGTCCACAAACGCCAAAGTTATTAGACATAGAATTTTCAAAAAACCCATAGGGAAAAAATCCTAACTATATATACCTACTGGCGACCGCCAGTAGGTAATATATATATATATATATATATGTATATATATATATATATATATATATATATATATATATATTTTGCTCCAACAATCCCTCCCCGTAATCCACGGGAACCAGGAGGCAGCACTCCAAAGGAAGGTACAAAAAATCAAATTTATTAGCTTCTCACAAAGCGCTTTCGGCACTCGGCCTTCGTCAGTGATGAGACGCTGACCATCTACCACATCATGTATTTAAACACCCGCGTTGCTCGGGTAATCAACATAAAGATAGGACTCAAAATCATTCAAGTGGCGGCCGCCATCTTAGAGTGGTGTATATCGTAATATGTAAATCATACCACAGTATATCTAATTGAATAAATTGAATTAAACACCATACTCAAAGCAAAGAAATGCAAATCATAAAATCTCGCCCTGTATGGGCTTATTTTGCAATATACTTTTTCTAAAGTCACGTATTCTTCTTTTTGTTGATATTCTATATACAACATAACACAATCCTCCTGGAAAAAAGTTCAATAAGAATTTGTTCCTCATAATTAAACAAATAAAGAACATGAAGCAATGTAACTGTCAATTCAAAACAACTCATCCCAGGTGTACAGCTAGGTCCTCATGCATATTCAGTCCTGTTGGTGTTTTGCTCAACAGGTCTATAATGTACCGTGATTCCAGCCTTCTTAACTTTAGGAGTCTGTCACCCCCCCTGACACTCACAGGGATAGAATCCAGGCAAAAGAAAGTGAGCAATTCTCTGTTGCGTGCATGCTCTTTATCAAAATGTCTCGCAACAGGATAACTTGCATCTGCATTCTGGATCGCTCTCTGGTGTTCCAGGATCCGTAATTTCACCGGATTGGTAGTGCTTCCCACATACCTTCTGCCACAAGGACATGTGAGACAGTATACTACATAAGGCGTGGTACATGTGAGGAATTTGGAAATTCTCTTAGGGTCCTTGACACCCGGGATGCTATACTGAGTTACACGCTTGCTTCCCTTGCACGCCTTACATCGTCCACATGGAAAGAAACCTTTCATAGGTTCAATTTTAGGTTTTGGCTTCAGTTCATCATGGTGGCTATGGACCAAATAGTCTTTTAGTGCTCTTGCTTTTCTGAATGTTGTCAATTTGAAATCCTATCTGAAGGATACAAAACACTTCTTGAACAATATTCAAAAGATGGTTTGGCTAGATGGATATACTATGATGGTCGTTGACATTGCTAGCTTGTACACGTGCATTGAGCATGAAGAAGGGATACAAGCTATTTCCTGGTTTCTGGAGAGGAGGCCAGTGAAGTATTACGAACATAATAAAATGTTGATTGAATTTCTAAGATTTTGCCTCGAGAATAATATCTTCCTTTTTGGAACCAACCTCTACAAGCAGCTAACAGGCGTGGCAATGGGCACTTGCTCGGCACCGAGCTTTGCGAATTTATTCGTGGGGCATTGGGAGGAGCGGGTAGCCTGGTCCAATACCAACACCAAATGGAACAACCTGGTGAAATGTTGGTACCGGTATATCGATGACCTGTTTATTATCATCGAAGGAACAGTGGAGATGGCTGAGGAATATCTGGAGGTTTTGAATAACAATGAGAATAATCTAAGATTTACTGGAGAAATCAGCCAAAAGGAAGTACATTATTTGGATCTGACTATTTTCATAGAAGGAGGCAATCTGCACACCAAACTTTTCAGAAAAGCCACCGCAGGAAACTCAACACTATATGCCACCAGCGGGCATCCAAAAAGTTTGGTGAATAGTATACCCTATGGTGAGCTCCTAAGGATAAGGAGGAATAACACTAAAGACACTGAGTTCAAAAAAGCAGCAATTAACTGTATACAAAGGTTCAAGGAAAGAGGATACAATGAAATCATACTCAAACAAGCACTGAATAAAGTTGAGAACCTTGACAGGAACAAACTGCTGCAAGATAAAACTCATGAAGATAACAAATCCGAAACCGGACAATTCCGATTAATAACCACTTATTCACGGAATTCGGGAGATATCAAACGCATCCTGCGTAAACATTGGAATATCCTGATGACGGACAATGTTATCAAGCAAGATCTGCCCTCCCATCCACTGATCACATTCAGAAAAGCAAGAGCACTAAAAGACTATTTGGTCCATAGCCACCATGATGAACTGAAGCCAAAACCTAAAATTGAACCTATGAAAGGTTTCTTTCCATGTGGACGATGTAAGGCGTGCAAGGGAAGCAAGCGTGTAACTCAGTATAGCATCCCGGGTGTCAAGGACCCTAAGAGAATTTCCAAATTCCTCACATGTACCACGCCTTATGTAGTATACTGTCTCACATGTCCTTGTGGCAGAAGGTATGTGGGAAGCACTACCAATCCGGTGAAATTACGGATCCTGGAACACCAGAGAGCGATCCAGAATGCAGATGCAAGTTATCCTGTTGCGAGACATTTTGATAAAGAGCATGCACGCAACAGAGAATTGCTCACTTTCTTTTGCCTGGATTCTATCCCTGTGAGTGTCAGGGGGGGTGACAGACTCCTAAAGTTAAGAAGGCTGGAATCACGGTACATTATAGACCTGTTGAGCAAAACACCAACAGGACTGAATATGCATGAGGACCTAGCTGTACACCTGGGATGAGTTGTTTTGAATTGACAGTTACATTGCTTCATGTTCTTTATTTGTTTAATTATGAGGAACAAATTCTTATTGAACTTTTTTCCAGGAGGATTGTGTTATGTTGTATATAGAATATCAACAAAAAGAAGAATACGTGACTTTAGAAAAAGTATATTGCAAAATAAGCCCATACAGGGCGAGATTTTATGATTTGCATTTCTTTGCTTTGAGTATGGTGTTTAATTCAATTTATTCAATTAGATATACTGTGGTATGATTTACATATTACGATATACACCACTCTAAGATGGCGGCCGCCACTTGAATGATTTTGAGTCCTATCTTTATGTTGATTACCCGAGCAACGCGGGTGTTTAAATACATGATGTGGTAGATGGTCAGCGTCTCATCACTGACGAAGGCCGAGTGCCGAAAGCGCTTTGTGAGAAGCTAATAAATTTGATTTTTTGTACCTTCCTTTGGAGTGCTGCCTCCTGGTTCCCGTGGATTACGGGGAGGGATTGTTGGAGCAAAATATTGTGTCGGGTGCACCCCCGACTGGCAGGCACCCGCCTCTGAGTGCAACAGGCTGGTGCGAGTGGAGCGGTTATATATATATATATATATATATATATATATATATATATATATATATATATATATAGAGAGAGAGAGAGAGAGAGAGCTCAGACTTTCAAGTGTTGTACTTCAAATTCATTTATTTGTTTTTACTTTTGTAATTCAATAGTGAAGCAACTGTAGATAAATGGTTAAGATAACATATTTTCTCATTTATGCAGTCACTTATATACATGTTAAACATAGAATAATGTAACAATAAGTAATTTGTACATTTTGTAAGCAAAACTAATGAATATCTATATCTTTAAAAACATAATTATGAGCAGAGGTTCATTTGCTGTATGTATTTTGTGATTTTATTCGCAATGAAGATCGGTCCTATTCCATTTATCGATTTAAGGGTGATACAAAGTTGAATGTAGATCTTCTGACAACCAATTTAGGGCACGGAATATTTGGGCTTGCGGCTTTATATGGAAGAGTTGTCTGGAAGCAGAGTTCTTAATCCGTTGTAGTCTTTTCATTGTTGTTAAAGGTGATCCATGGTAGAGGCTGTTGGCGTAATCGAGAATGGACAGAACAAGAGAGATGGTAGCCCGGACCTTGTGTTGTAATTCCAGTTGGGGGTAGATGTATCACAGAGTTTTTTATAATAACAAAGCTTGATCTTGCTAGAATGTCCACTTGGACATTCATTGATAGCCTGGAGTCCATGGTCATTCCAAGGTTTCTTACTTCCCTTGATACTTTAGGCGGATTTCCCAGATCATCAGGCCATGCGTCGAATGGGTCATAATTCCATTGATCCACGGCTCTGAGACAACTGAAAATTGGTGAGTTTCCAATGTCTTTGGGGAATTCCAGTTGAAGGAATATTTGTGTGTCATCTACATAGTTATAGCACGTGAGGTGAAATTGATTGCTCAGTGCAGGTAATGACATCATATAGATGTTAAAAAGCATGGGCGATGATAGAGCCTTGAGTGACCCATGCTTTTGTGAAGCATGGTTTGGAAGATAAAGGGGGGTATGGATGACATTAGTTCTATTGTGAAGGTAGGATGTGATTCAGGCTAGAGCAGTCCCCTCTATGCATTCATGGATTCTTTGTATCAGAGTGTCATGATCAGTCATGTCAAAGGCAGCTGAGAGGCCCAAGAGAAGTAGAGCAACAACCCTGTTGCGGTCAACGGTGTTCTTAAGATCACCCCAGATGGCAAAGAGGGCAAATTCTGTGCCTCTTCCTGGACAAAATCCTGTTTGGAAGTCTGAAAGTATGACATCATATTCAATAAATTGTGACATCTGGGCGAATTTTCCTCTTTCGATCAGTTTACTCATGAAAGGTCCCATCCTAATCGGTCTGTAGTTGTCGGTTCACCGGGTCCAGGTTTGTTTTCTTTCGTAATGGGCGTATGTGTGATTTTTTAGTTCTTCAGGAAATATTCTCGTAGTTAAAGAATTGCTGATGGTTCTTCTTATTGGTGTGTCAACAGATGTTGTTAGGAGAATTCTCTTGAAGGTTTGTGGTGGACATGGGTCAAAAGGGCTGCAACAGGCCTGCTTGCCTCGACCAGGTCCATAAATTCATTGTGTGAAATTTGATGGAAGGAATGGAGAGGCTTAGTTAGAGTATTCTTGGATTGTTGTTTTGGAGAAGGGTTGGTTTTGGTGCTGTTTCTTTGTTTTAAATATGAGTCCAATGTGTCTGCTTTGGCCATGTAATGATTTGCCAGTTTGTCTGTGAAATCTTGAATAATGGTATGAGCTCAATCTAGGTAATTTGGTTTACGAAATTCAGTGAGAATTTTATAGAATTCTTTATTTGCACATTTAGCATTTTGAATTGTGTCTGAATAGCACCTTTTCTTAGCTTTTTTTTATAGCTGATTTGTATAATCTGTTAAGTTTCTTTAGGTGAAGTTTGTCTTGATTGGTGTTTGTTTTGAGCCAGGCACGTAGCAACTTTCTAATTTGTTGTTTTATCTCTTATCTCTGTATTTCTCCAAGTTTAATTTTTTCTTTTGTTCTGCTGTGTAGTTTGTATTGGTATTAGGATATCAAAAGCTTCCTATAGCCACTCATATCGTTTTTTAACAGAATGTATTGTGTCTAGGTTTGTACTGGATTTTAACTGTGTTTCTAAGTGTTCCAAATTGAGTTTGTTCCACAATCGATGGGGGGAGGCATGTAAGGTGGTTTTAGGTGTGTTTGTTTGTGTTGTTTTTTGTTGGAAAGCAAGCAAATGGTGTTACTGTTTGAAAGATTACTAGTTTGTTATTTGCAAAAGTGATATATAGGATGTGACCAGTAATGTGGGTGGGCTTGTGGACAATCTGATGTAGGTTCAGTGTGTCTATGCCAGTGATGATTGTTTTTTTTCCATGAGACATATTGGGTTTGTCAAACCAAATGTTGAGGTCACCCAGAATGCATAGGTTAGAGTGTAGTGTTATCAGGATTGAAACCTTGTCTAGAAGTGTGACTGAGAATTTTGCATTGCTAGGCGGAGATCTGTAAAGGAGCAAGAAGTTACTGTCTGATTGCATCTGTTGAAAAGGGCCTCACAACCTTGTATGGAAATGTCGTCAGCTTTAGTGATATGTAATGTTTGCTTGGACACAACAGCTAGGCCACCTCGTCTTTTGCCTATATGATTTTGTGTGATAGTTTGATAGCGTAGAGGAACGGCTTTATGCAAGACTGGAGCCATATCATCTTCCAACCATGATTCAGTTATGAAGATTGTGTCAGGTTTTGCTTCAGTGAGAAAGTCGTAGATGTGATGTTTGTTTTTTAGCAAGCTATAGAGCATTTATTAGTGTGACTTTGTTTTGTAGAAGAGTTAGGAGTATTTTGTGGGCTTGTAGCAGGTGTGTCCTTAGTGTTGGTATTTGCTGTATGAGGATAGCATTCGTGTAGTTGTTCTGTATCGTGTTCCTTGTCCAGCAGGCTAAGAAGGCATTTTGATGGGTCTGCGTGTGAAGATGGTAGAGATGGTTGTTGAGAGTGAGTTAGTGAGCTGTGTTGTTAGGTGTTGTTTTTATAGTGTAGCCTTGCTGTGCAGTAGACATGGAGAAGCAAAGTTGCGAGGAGTGTCATGTTGCTTATTTTGTTTGCGCCTGTTTAGGGTGAAAGGTGTATGAGTTAGGGGGGTCGTGCTGCATGTGGGTCATGTAGTAAGGTTCTAAATTGTCCAGTGGATGAGAGGCAGTTAAAAGAGAGTTGCTGTGTTGCTGTATTTGGTGTGGGGGAAGAGAGAATGATTGGTATTGGAGTTTGTTCATGATGTGTATCATTTGGGTAGTCTGAAAGGTGGGAGTGGGTGTATGCTTGTAGTTTGTGACGGTAAGTATTATGAGGTGTTGTGTGTGAGAGATTTTGTTGTGCTGGTGCCTGTGTTATATTTTGGTTTTGAGAAGTAGTGAAAGGAGGTGCTGATGTATTTGTATTCGGAGAAGGATTTGTATGCAAAGTATTGTTGGTGAATGGAAGCTGTAAGGTAAAGGGGGTGGTGTTTTGGAATAGAGTGCACATGGTGTGTGAGAGGGTATGAACAAGAGTTGAGAGTGCTTATGTTATATTTGATTGCTGAAAGAGGTAATATGTGTGGTGCACTGGAGTGTAAGTGTTGTGCGGTTGTGTTATTGTGGTAGAGGAGTGTGTTGGTGGCTAAAAATATGGAAGGCTGAGTATAGATTTGTTAGTGACAAAAAGGGGTCTGTTAGGAGAAAGTATAGTAGGGAGTGTGTCTGAATGGGATATAGTTAAGTATGGTGTGGAATTGGTTGGGTTAGTGATGAGTGCATTGGTTAGTGGTATAGGATAGAGTTGTGTATTGTTTGTAAGTGATTGTACAAATGTGTGGTAGCCGGGAAAGAAGGGTGCATCTCAAAACTACTGAACTGATTTACTTCAAAACACAAAAACTACAATTTTTGGGTAAAGATCTATATTTCTGCCTAATTTGGTGTAATTCTGTTCTGCTGGTTTGGCTGTAGCTGTGTCTGAAGTGCCTCCAGTAAATTGCAGAGGGGAAAAGTATTTTTGGGACATCACATTTTTCTCAGCCCTATATAATGGATCAACCCAAAACTTTCCAGGAAGAAGCTGAGGTGGGCATGCCTTTTTCTGTTCAAGCTTGTTAAGATTCGTTCAACTGCACCAAATTTATTAACAAACCAAAACATCCATTTCCCATATAAACCTGGTCCTAACTATATAGCTATAACATCACAGTGGTGACTGTCACTATGTGTACCGCTGCCCACCCCTAAACCCTAAAATTACTTTTACCTACCTTCACCACTGACACCCTTAAACCCTAAAATGACCCTTACCTCCCTTCTCCACTACCCAATCCTAAACCCAAAAATGACCCTTACCTTCTTTTACCACTACTCACCCATACACCTTAAAATGACAGTTACCTTCCTTTGTCACTACATACTAATATATCTCAAAATTACAGTTACCTCCCTTAACCACTACCCACCCCATAACCCTAAAACTACCCTTACCTCTGTTGCCCCTACCAACCCCTAAACACTAAACAAACCCTTATCTTCCTTTACCCCTATCAACCTGCAACTTTCTACATGGCGGTCAGTGCACTGCTCAGTCCACGGTGGCTTTCTCCTGGTATATGGGGGGGGGAGGGTCATCAAATCAGTTCTGCACAAGGGCAACAGCCTAATCAGTGCATAACCGCCTCCTCACACTTCACTCTGGGACTCCACTCAATAGGGCACCCCACTGAGCCTCGCTCCCTCCAATGCTCTGCTCTTCCTCACAGGGCACACTTGTATTGGCAAGCAGTCACGGCTGGCGCTCTAGGCTCGAGGGCAGGTGGTCTGGTTTGCCTGGGTGATGTCCCGTTACTCAGCAGGGAGCCTTGGCCCCCGGTCTTGGTCCTGGTCACAGGTAGAAGTCTGGCAGATATTACCTTCCTCATGCAGCCTATGTGGCTGCTTGGCAGATGACAAACTTTGGGGTCTTAACCTCCCCTTCTTATAGTCTATTTCCAGACACCAAATGTGACTGAGGGTGGGAGTCTTTAATTTTTTTATGTTGGGGTTCTGCTTCTTTTGAAGTGTATTCTTTTCTTTCTGTTCTTTCCAGGAAAGACTCTGAAGTTGATTGTCCCACGACGCAAGTCATGGGAGTGACTAGAGTTTGCACCTGGAGGTCAGCAAGAGTAGTATCAAAAATCAAAAGGTTAATCCTGGACTCCCAGCCCTACTCTTTATGATTCCCTTGTCAGCCCCATCTCCTTCCTGAGATGTGTCCAGGCCCCTTCCTTGTGATCTATGACTGAATTAAAGAGCAGCCTTTTTAAGTGTTAAGGAGTTTTTTTTTCTCCCTTCTTCTAGTGTCCCACCCTGCTCACAGGAATGCAGCAATACACAAATTTGACAGGGGGGATTCCTCTACTTCTCATGTCTTCACCAGGCAGGTCTGGGCTTCTCAAAATTGACCTAGGGTCCTCCATATAATGTACCATTGCAGGCACACTTGCGCTCAGTGTACATTCACAGCACACATACTGTCTAGCACTGTTACCTCTATATATTTTGCCACCATAGACACATATACATTCAGCACCCACATTACATCTGTGGGCACTGTTCAGTGCTGTAGCCTTTCTGTATTGTACCAAGGTGTGCTATTGGCAAACACACACACACAATGCCAGCATGCACACACACCATGTGCGCGCTGCACAATACTTCTCTCTTCATATATTGTACTTCTCGCAGGCACACACACCCAGCACATGCTTTTCATTGTACGCACACTGCATAGCATTACATCTCTCATGTAGTGTATTCCTTGCAGACATACATACACTCGGTACATGGCACTAACCATACCATCACTGCACAGCCCTGCTTTATGCCTGAACTATACCCTTCCCAGGCATGCAGACATCCAATGCAGTCACTCACTACTCCTGCGCAACCTGATTTGGGCCAACGGTGAGTAAAGCACATAGCAGCTGAACTTTAAATAAGGTGAGATAGCCTGTCTCAATCCAGTGACACTGGGTAAAAAGGACCTGTTCACTCGTACTGATCATTACACAGTATGCTGCCACCACCGCGGTCATGATGCTTAACTCTTGGTGAAGGCGGCAGCCTTCCACCACTATGAAGGTAGCACTTTGGGTGCCCCTCCCAGTCCAGCAAGACTACAATCGGTGATACAGGCCTGTCATGGCACACACGCTTGATCCGTGTTTGCCTATGATAACAAAAATAAGCATTAGGGATCCAGACAGCAGTACAGATGGGCGTTCAGTGTAGAGGTGCACACCCTTTACCATGCAGAGGACATTTGTATCCCAATATGGAATGATACATCAAGCAGCCAATAAAATGAGGTGAGAGAGTAATAGTCTTTTGGGCAGAGCCAAACAGCCGCGGCCCGTGGAGGGAGTTACGGTGGGGCAGAAAGGCGGGGCGGGGGAGGGGCAGGGTGGGGGATGCTAAAAACCGGAATATGGATAATTGGAGGTAAGTAAACAATTTAATAAATAAAACAAATTTCGTAGTGCGCCCTGCATCACAAAATGCTTTGCAGTGCGCGCTCCGAAATTCGTTTTATTAATTAAATTGTTTACTTACCTCCAATTATCCATATTCCGGTTTTTAGCATCCCCCACCCTGCCCCTCCCTCGCCCCGCCTTCCTGACCCACCGTAACTCCCTCCACGGGCCGCGGCTGGAGCCAAATCCCGCTGAATGTATACTTTAAAGAATTGGTAACAATGTGAAAGCTGACAGCTGCACTCTCAAGCTCGACCTAAAAGCAACAAGTTAATAGATTAGAAAAGAGTGAAGGTGGCTAATCTAAACATAACACTTAGAGGCGGTAGAACAGAGAGAAAGCACAGAGAGGCTAGTCAACAGCTGAGAGACATGAATAGCTGAGGTGATTACTAAGAGTTCATGGAGGGGTAAGTTCTGGGAAAATTGTTGAAAATGCGGAAGAGTCAAAGAAAATCAGAGGCATGTGTTTGGCTTGCGTTGCACCTTAGGATGTCTTCCTTAACAAGTTGATTCATTCCAACTAAAACTCTATAATTTAGTGTGAAGCATTGTGTACAATGGAGGCCCCTTTCACCCCATGCTTATGTTGGCGATTTTGGGCTGTTGGAAGATAATAGTTTTGTGTGTTTTTCTCCAGTATGCTTCTGCTAGGATAGATTGAATCAAGGGTTTACCAATTAAAACACAATCACATTTAATTCTTTAAAACTGAAAATATTAAATATCACTTCTTCGTGCACCACCGCCCATGCCTGCTCATGTCACCAGCCATTCGCCTCCCCCAGCCCCGTCCCTCAATTCCCCTCACCCCACGGCCACCTCCACTTCCTCCCTACCTCACAGAACTCTGCCCCCCCTCCCTCCCTTCCATCTCCCAATCCCCCGGACACCCCCCCCTTCCTCCCTACCTCCCAGAACACTAGCGTGCACCATTCCACTCAGCGAAGATAACCACCTCTCCCAAAGGGGCTGCAGCCCTCCTCCCTCTCGTTTCCTTGACCACATGATCTCAAAACCTGAACATGATCCCCCCACCCCTGCTATCCCCCCAATCATTATCTCACCCCAAACCCTTTCCCCCTCTCTAGACCTCGCCCATCTGTACCCCAATCCTGACTCAGTCCCTCCCTCCCCAACTATCCCTCCTAACAGCATCTCGCCCCATTACCCCTCTCCCTCCCCAGTCCTCTACAAACCGGAATCGGTCCCTCCTACCTCTTCTCCCCCCCCCACGAAGGCCCTGCCCCTTCGCCCCTCTCACTTAAGGCCCAGCTCCCCCCTCACTACCCCCCCCAGCTCCCATGATGACACATCGCTTGGACCTTCTTGAAGCCCAGATCGCCACGCTGATCCTCAGACTAAAAGAAACCCTTTCCTCCCTAGAGAAACTCCAGCTTCCCCATCTCATCTCACCCCCCCTCCTCCAGCAACCTCCCATTAGAAATGACGCCCCCCCCCCGATCAGACCCCTGTCCCCCCCAGGCTCTCGGCCTCCTCTTACTGAACCCCGGACTGAACCACAAATTGACTGTCCCAGAAGAACCTCTTCCTCTCCCTCCCCTCAGGAAGTGAGCTCCCGAGTCGCATCCTATAAACCCCCTCCCAACCATCCTGCACAAGCTCTACTCCCGCACCCCTCACCCCTTTCTTCAATCCAAGTCAACACTGGTATGAGAAGAGACCCGCCTCACCGAAAAACCGCCAGACCCCCAGCCCATCTCGCATCCCTACCCAGAGCGAATTTGGTCAACCGGAACCCGGATGCAGACCCCCCCATCAGCTGCATGCTCATCAACTGCAGATCAGCCGTCAAACATGCAACTGAATTAGCCGAAACTATCCTCTCCCATGACCTAGATGTAGCCTTCATCACTGAAACATGGCTCAACACCCTATCCCCTCCCATCTTGGACACGCTGGTGCCTCCCGGCTTCTCACTTATCCACAAAGACAGGCCCATACGCAGGCGGAACAGCAATTATCCACAGAAGTGACCTCTCCATTACTGAAACCCCCTCCCTCCTCTACAACTCCTTCGAATGCCTCTCGGTCAACATCAATTCGCCCCACCACAGCCCACTCCAATGCCTTCTCCTCTACCACCCTCCAGGCAACGCTTCTGTATTTGGCGAACAGCTGTCGGATCTGATCACTCAAACCGCTCTCAACAGTGACGTCAGAATAATTCTGGGCGACCTCAACCTAAGATGGAATGCAACCAAGAATCCGCTCACCCAATCTCTCACCTCCCTTCTACAAGACCACAATATGATCCAACACTGCTCAGAAGAAACACACCATAGAGGAGCGGTCCTAGATGCAATCATTGCGGACAAAAAGACAATTTCAATTGACCACATCATCCCTGTGGACTGGTCCGACCACCACGCCATCCTCTTTCATATCAACCACCCGGCTCTTTTCCTCCCATCCACCAAAACCTCCCCGAAGTGGGTCAGAAACTTATCGAAAGTCCCCCCCTGACAAGCTACAAGATGCTCTCACCTCACTCCTCCCGAGCTCGACGGAGCTCCTCTCAACCACGGATCTCACCTCGCTCTATCACTCCAACCTGGAGTGCGTCCTGGACCAGCTGGCACCTAGAAAAAAAAATAAACAGAAGCATTCCCTCCAGGTCTTGGTTATCCACTGACATAAATGATGAGCGCAGACTCCTAAGAGCCATGGAAAGATCCTGGAGGAACAACCCCACTTCCCTCAACCGGGACCAACTCATAACAGCTCGCAAAACCTACCTTAATCATATCAAGAACAAAAAGTCATCATTCTTCTGCTCTGGACGAGGCTAAAAACCGCCCCAAAGAACTCTTCAATATCATCAGAAACCAAACCTCCATACCTATGACAGACCGCTTAACTGCGTCCAAACCCCTGTGCGACGACTTTGCTAACTTCTTCAACGAAAAAATTGCCTCAATTGACCGATCTTGCAGCAATCTTTCCGTCCTCTCAGAGTTGCGCCCTACTGCTTCTACCCACTCAAGACCAACAACTGCACCCACTCGCTGGTCTTCCTTCCAACCCATCCAAACCAAAGCGATAAGCGATCTCATTGCCATCGCTAATCCCTCGTCTCACTCCCTTGATCAGCTGCCCTCGAGACTGACGAAAGACCTGAAACTTACTCTAGCCCCTACCTGGGCCAAGATCATCAACAGCTCTTTGAGCGATGGCTCCATCCCTGACTGCCTTAAACTAGTTCAAGTCACGCCACTCCTAAAAAAACCTGGCCTCTACCCTACGGTCTTGAACAACTTCAGACCAGTGTCGAACCAGCCGCTCTTATCGAAAATGTTCGAAAAATGTGTGCTATCTCAGCTAACCCAACACCTAGAGATCCTGAATCTTCTTGACCCACACCAATCTGGGTTCAGAAAGGGCTGCAGCACAGAAACCGCAATCCTCAATGTGATGGATGACCTACACATGTCTCTCGACTCCAACCAATGTAGCCTCCTCATCCTCTTAGACCTCTCGGCAGCGTTCGACACAGTGGATCACAACCTACTACTCAATGTCCTACAGAAGAGAGCGGGTTTGGAAAAAACTGTTCTCAAATGGTTCGCCTCCTTTCTCAACAACCGCACACAAATTATCAAAATTAAAAGCTCCAAATCGGACCCCCTCCCCATTACTAGAGGAGTCCCACAGGGGTCAGGACTCTCTCCACAACTTTTCAACATCTACATGGAACCCCTCACTACAATTCTAAGGAACTCCAGCATCCCCTTTCACCTCTATGCGGACGACACACAACTCCACCTGGAAACCACTTCGATCACAGACATCCACAGACTAAATGACACACTCACAGAGGTCCAACACTGGCTCTCATCCAACCACCTCAAACTTAATGAAGAAAAGACAGAAGTGCTCCTCATCTCAAACAAAAGTGAAAATCCCCAAATACTCGAATGGCTCAAAGCCTTAAACGCCCTCAATGTTCCTCTTGTTCCTACAACCTCCGTCAAATCACTGGGGATCACCCTGGATCCAAAACTGGACATGAAAGAACATATCTCTAAAACTGCCAAAAGTGCTTTCCTTAACCTGAAACTCCTCTACAAACTCAAACCCTTCCTCCCCTTGAAAGACCTGAAACAGGCCACTCAGGCACTGGTACTCTCCAGGATTGACTATGGCATTGCTACTCTGACTGGAACAGCCAAATCTCATCTAGGTCCTTTGACTGCTACCCTCAATGCAGCAGCTAGAATGGTCACAGGAACTAAGAAATATGAGCACATCACCCTGGCTCTCAAGGACCTGAAATGGCTTCCTATTAACCTATGAGCCAACTTCCGCACAGCCTGCCTCACACACAAAGCCCTGCATACAGGTAAACCGGAATATCTGGCCAATAAACTCAAGAGAGCCGGTCAGTCCAGGACCCTCAGAAGCTTCAACACGCTACTACTCATACCTCTGAAATCACAGAAACGTAAAAGATCTAACCGGTCCTTTGCGGGAAATGCTCCTAAGATATGGAACTCCATCCCCCCCACATCAAGATGACCGCCTCCTTCCTGAAATTCAAGATACTACTCAAAGCCTTCTTTCTTGAGCGGGCTGGATCGTAACGAGAACCACTGTTATGACTTTGATAGTTCACTGTCTCTTTGGTCCTAGCGAGAACCTGTTGACTCTCCCTTGATCTCCGCCATGTCGCCCTCATGCTGATACTGTATAGACTTTTACTTGCTACCATGTTATCCCATACTCTCCCTACCCTGCTTCGAGCTACCTGTTATGTTGATGCTTATTTGTATCCGTTGTGAGGCGCACTGATACCTTCGGGTCCAGCTAGCGCTATACAAAACTTAAATAAATAAATTAATTAATTAAAGGGAATTCACTTCAAGTATGTTTTTCTTTTCAAAGACGTTTTCTCTATAGAGGTTATCCTTATGATGAATAGTGCCAGATTTGACGGTGGTGTTTGTGTGTACTCCTCTTTGTTCGAGGGTTGTTCATATCCTTTAGACTGGATGAAATTCTGGCGCTTAGAGTAGAATTGCTGCTGTAACCTTTATCAGATTTATTCATAAAGTGTCTGAGATATTTTGGACAATCACAAGTTCCTGGAATAAATGGGGAGATTACAACAAAAAGGGGTTGGAGGTCATCTAAGCCAACAATATTGTGGTTCAAGAATATTGAGGACAAAATATCAAGGGGCATAATATTGAAAGATATGTGCATATAGGGAAGTATATATTTAGTATTCTTAACTCCACATCTACGTACCTTAAAAATATATATACTGCGTAGGTACATATATGTGGATTTAGGTAAAGAAAATCTCCTAGACTTATTTCCCTCTCAGTATTTTATTTTTGATATTCTGTTCTCAGTATTGTGTCCCATCGACATTGTGGTTTAGATATTCAGGGGGCACACCATAAAAATAGTTGAGATAAGAGTGAGGGCAACATTGCCAGAAATAGGACTTGGAGAAGGAGATCCTGGTTGTTTTATTGCACAAGTACAGATTGGGTGCAGTTAGGGGAGCGAGATAAATGGCAGGCCCGAAGCATTATTTTAAGATAATAGAGTGGAAATTAGAAGATGGCGCAGGGTCACT
Source organism: Lissotriton helveticus (assembly GCF_964261635.1). Classification (NCBI taxonomy): domain Eukaryota; kingdom Metazoa; phylum Chordata; class Amphibia; order Caudata; family Salamandridae; genus Lissotriton; species Lissotriton helveticus. Next base: position 1,401,868,185 of record NC_136063.1, on the reverse strand, counting down.
TGTTAAAAGGGTTGAGAGGGAGAGTATATTGACAAAAAACTGCTCTAGGGTATATGGTTACCACTGCTTTCTGAGGTACATGGACCTAATACCAGATTTCGTGCCAGAATAAAAGAGACTGTTAACTGTGCTGTTTCATTAAGGGTATAGACGAAATCACGGGGAAAACATGTGTTTCATGTAATAAGCAGTATTCGCTAAGGAAGAGGGGTACAGAAGCTGTGCAGGTTCAATGCCAGACACTGCAGAATTCCTTGAATCCCTTCTCTTTACGCATGTGCTGTGTTGTTAGGTTTTCTTATGGAAAGAACATCACTGAGAAATTGTATCAAATTAATTAGGGATCTGAAAGTGTAGGTGAAAATCTGTTAGGGATCATATAACTCAGTTTTTCTTTAGATAGCCTACTTCGTGAACTGCCATGATCTGTACACCTGTACTAATACCAAACTTGTGTGCCTCTCCGTCCAAAATTTACAGTACTTCTCAGCACTTGGTGCTTCCTGAGGTAACTACTGTATTGTGTGGATTACATGAATTGTGTGCATTCCATTTGGAGAACAGAAAGAGTGATGGCAGCCAACAATGTAATTAATATAAATGATCATCGTATTTTAGGTAGTGTTTGAGATCGAATAGGATACTATAATCAGACTTTTGGACCATAAATTTTCATGACGTTAAATGTTCAAGTGACTTGAATATCTGTGTGTTAGTGCATTTTTTCTAGGCATCTTACATTCGTGAATATATGTCATGATCTATTTTTTAAATGTGATCATAATTGTATCATAATTTCATTGACAAACGGCTGGTATGTGTTGATTGGCATAGCTTGCCCCAGCACCAAGAATATAAATAACTTAGCGTTCATTTGGCTCACCTGTATTAAAGTTGCGATAGCAGCAAGTGCAGAAAAAATCGTCCGTTTATTTGTTTGTATTAGTAAGTGAACACTGAACTTTAAATATATTGTGAAACCCAGTCTGTCTTTCATGCCTCTGCATGGGCAAACCTCATCATAGATTATAGGAGGGGGGTACACATAAATATCGTACACTTCATTTTAAACTTAGATGAAAGCAGATTTGATCTGTATTGTTATGACTTGGCTACAAATGCAGATAGAAGATTGAATCCTGTTTCCTGTTCTGATGATTCAACAATTAATGAGAGCCAGCCTCGCTATTGTAGTTCTCACACATATTAGGAGAGAATAATATTTACACTGATATGAAAACTGTGTCTGTTTACATGAGGTTATGAAATTAAATGCATCTTTCTGTTTTGAAATAAAACACAATCAAAATGCAGCTTCTTTACCGTATATGCATATTTTTAAAGTCTAATGATCTGCTTATGTTAATGATCAATGAAGACAGATCGTATGTTTCTGTGCAATATAATTGTTCTCCAGTATCAGGGGTGTCTTTCATAGATTCACATGCTTGAATATCCCCCGTCGTCGAAGTGGGAGTCCCACGGTACATAAAATAGCAGTAAAATATGCATGTATACATGAAAAATATTCTAAATAAAAATATACATACATATAATATAATATAATAAAATGTAAATTCCAAAAGTACCATAGAACATAATAGGCCCATTGAAAAGCCTAAGGGAGAACTCACTTCAGTAACATATTAGTGTCATTATGTGTTGGTTCACATTCCAGCCAATCAGGCTGTAGCCTCCTCTAGAACCTTCTCCTCAGAAGCCCAAGTCCTCAGATTTTCTACCACACGTCGTGTGAAGGGAGTCTCCCTGAGCTCTGCTCAGTTTTCTTCAACTCTAACTGTTTTTTCATAAGAAAATGTCTTCAAATAAGAAATCTTTATTTAAAGCCTGCCCTCTTGTGGTAAACTGCGCCTTTTCCATGAGGATCCACACAGTAAATGCATTTACTGTCTCTACCCAGACCACGAGGTGAAAAACTGTAAGTACTGTCGCACTTTCCCTCCCAAGACTCTGAGGGATAGAGAGGCCCGTCTCCTTCTGTGGCTACAGAAGTTGAATACTTCAGAGTCTGTGGTTTCTGACGTAGAAAGTTTATCATCTGGTATTTCTAAATCCTCTCAGAAGCGTGGGTCTGATACTGAGGTTCCATCTCCTTTTCTGAAGAAAAGTAGACTGTTGGAGTCCTCCAGGATTGTCTCCCCACAGGATTTGCTTCAGAGCACGTCTACGGGACCTGGTTCTCTGACGTCTGCGCCCAAAGCCTTGCCTTCCATTACAAAATCTGGCATTGGCTCGTCGACGCGTCCGTCGATGTCTTCAGCGACGACGAAGTCAGTGACTGTAACCTCTACGTCGACGACGACATGTACTATGTCGACCAGCGCTAGGTCGACGACGATCACCTCGTCGGCGGCGGCCCAGAAGGTGAGACCCATCACTTCTATTGTGAAGATCTCGTCGACGAGCGTCAAAGCGAAACTGTCGACGACTAAGTCATAGTCGACGCTTCCCTCGTCGACGCGAACACCGTCGACGAAGATCAAGTCATCTAAAAGCAGCTCGTCGACGGGCCCATCATCGTCGACGGCGCCTCCGTCGACGACCATCATATTATCGTCGACGGCTTCGTCGACGGCTGTCAACCCGTCGACGTCTACATCATCGTCGACGATTAAAGCTCCAATCTCGTCGACGGCTCCGTCAAAGGCTCCGTCGACGGACAAGAAATCTTCGTCGACGAAGAAAAAGCCTTCAATTTCAGCGCCGATTACCTCTATGGCGACGACGCAGACGCCTCAGGTTGATTCTAACACTGCCACATTTACGTCAACGGGCTCGTTGACGTCTCATCAACCTTTGCCAAAAACAGCTGCCATCTATACAGTGGTTACTGCTTCTTCTTTGAGGAGAGTACCTCTCATTCAACTGAGTCCAGTGAGAAGTGGAACTCATCTCCCAGATCAATTGTTTCAGTCTGGTGAGGAAGAATCTGGAAACGATTCAGAGGTGGAAGAATTATTTAAACAGGCATCCAGTCCATCTGATTTGCACATTAAGTGCCAGGAGTATAGTGATGAGGGTGATGAAGTGGATAACGTCGAAGATGGGAACAAATTATTTCCTGTTGATGAATCAGAACCAGTTACTTCGGAACCAGTTACACAGATACCGTTATCTTTGGTCACGAACCTACAGCACATGCTAGATGACTATAACCGCAGGTTTCCTCCTTCTACACCTGCCTCTCCAGCACCACCACCTCCTCCACATCCTCAACCTCAACTTCCTCAGGCACCTGCACCAGTTCCACCCGTGTCACCGGGGAGTACTCGTCCTGACACCGGTGACGAGGATCCTGATCCTCACAATACTGATGACGACGACAATGACGTTGAAATGAATGAGTGGGACAATTACAGGGCTCAAACACCTTCCACTCCGCTCACCTCACCTCTAGCATCGCCTCCAGTGGACATTGCAAATTTCCACAATTTGATGATCCGTGCTGCAATACGTTTTCATCTCACGGTCGAAAAACAACAACATGAAAGTGAATGCTTCTTGTATGATTTTAAGGACCTATCGCAAAGGCAATCCCACACAATACCAATCGTTGACTATGTTTGGCAGGAGGGCCTTAAATAAATGGAACGTCCAAATTCTGTACCTGCAGTTTTGCCCAGATTGGACAGAAAATATAAGGCTCCGGCGTCTTCCCCGGCCTGTTTGGTGTCACAACCGAAAGCAGATTCGATTATAAATCAGGCAGCACAGAAAAGATCACGCAATCCTGCTACACCACTCACGTCTCCTCCTGATCAGGAAGTCCGCAAGTTGGACTCTATAGGAAAGAAATTTACAACCATGGCGGCTACTACTGTGAGGGCGGCTAATACTTTGGCTATTTTGGGCCGTTACGACCGCCAGATGTGGTCCGAGGTTGCCGCACTGATTCCTCAACTACCTGATGCCATCCGTGCAGAAGCGCAGACCATTATACAAGAGGGGGAGTTAATTTCATCCGAAATTATTGATTGCGCACTCGACATTTCCTCCACGGGTTTTCGTCAATTGGCTGGGGCTGCAGTCTTGAGGCGTCAAGGCTGGTTGAAGTCTACCACCTTCCGCCCAGAGGTACAGGCAAGAGTCCTGGACTTGCCGCACGACGGAGAATTGTTGTTTGGCAAACATGTTGATGATGCCCTTGAGGCGATAAAAAAGGACACCAACACTGCAAAGTCTTTAGCTACCCTCCAGTACAAGAAGCAGCCCTTTCGGGGGGCACGAGGTAGAGGCGGAGGTTCCTCTACTTTTCGAGGATCAGGTCAATATCGTTCGTACAACACCTACAACGATAACCGGCAGAGGGGTTCCTTCCAATCCCAAAATCGTCAGTTCAACACCAGACGATACCAACGAAAAACAACATATAGAGGTGGCTCAAACAACAAAAAGCAGTGACAGTCTCAGTTCCTTTCTTCTGCCGACTGTAAATCTTGGAGGTTGCATCTCAAAGTACTTTTGCAAATGGTCCGAAATCACCTCCGACCAATGGGTCCTGGACGTTATCTCCGAGGGACATACCCTGGAGTTTACGAAATTCCCTCCCACACGTCCACCTTCGGGGCCACCCTCTCCCCATCTCAAAGAACTTTTGGCCCAGGTAAAATTGATGATCAAAAAAGGAGCCATCGAGGTAGTGCCGCAAGGTCAACGCGGCAAGGGGTTCTATTCCCGATTCTTCTTAGTAAAGAAAAAGTCAGGGGAATGGCGTCCAATTTTGGATTTACGGGCCCTAAACAAATTTTTCATTTTGAAAACTTTTCAGATGTTAACTCTGCTTCAAATTCTAAATTATCTCAATCCAAGGGAATTCTTTTCAACGATCGACCTCCAAGACGCATATTTCCATGTGCCAATTCACCCCAGACACAGGAAGTATCTACGCTTCACAGTCGGACAGCTGCATTTTCAATTCAAAGTCCTACCATTCGGCCTTCGATCAGCGCCGAGGGTCTTTACCAAGATCTTGGCCCCGGTAGCTGCCTTTCTGCGTCTGCAAGGCGTCCAATTTCATCCATACCTGGACGACTGCCTCATCAAGGCCAAGACTTTTCAGCTGACGGAGCAGCACACTCAGGTCTGCGTCTCCCTCTTTCAAAGTTTGGGGCTTTCAATCAATTTTCAGAAGTCACACTTTCATCCGTCGCAATGGCGAGATTTTCTTGGAGCCTCGCTAGATTCTCGACGAGGGAAAGTGTTCGTTTCCCAAGAAAGACAGGACCGCATGGTAAAGATGGTGCAATTTCTACAGTCAAAACTGTACGTTTCTGTCCGAATGTTCAAATCATTCCTTGGCATGGCTTCCTCGTGCATCCAGCTTATTCCCAATTGCAGATTGCACATGAGGACTCTACAGGAGGAATTAGACAAACAGTGGAAACAGGTGTCAGGGTCATTCGAGGACAAAGTCCTTCTAACACCTCGCATTCAGAAAGCGCTGGAGTGGTGGGCTCACCCTCCAAACATATCTGCGGGCCGTTCATTCCAAGACGAACCTCCGACTCTGACGCTTACAACAGACGCCTCTCTCGAGGGATGGGGAGCGCATCTCGACGGCATGTCTGTGAAAGGGAAGTGGACGGCGACCCAACGTGCTAGGCATATCAATCGCCTCGAACTCATGGCGATCTTCTTGGCCCTAAAGTCTTTTCAGAGGTTAGTGCAGGGACATACTCTGCTGGTGAGGACAGACAACACCACCAGCATGCACTACCTCAACAAGCAGGGCGGCACGAGGTCTCTCCTACTTTCGCTACTGGCACAAGAAATATGGGATTGGGCGATTCAACGTCAAATTCATCTCACAGCCATCCATTTGCCGGACGTGGCCAATGTTCTGGCGGACTCACTCAGCCGGGCGTTGTCAGACAATCACGAGTGGGAACTCCACCAACCAACCGTCGATTTCATCTTCCGGCGGTGGGGCCAGCCGCAGATGGATCTTTTCGCGACTGCTACCAACAAGAAATGCCTACACTTTGCAAGTCGGCATCCCCATAGAGAGTCGAGCGGAAATGCATTTTCGATCAATTGGTCGAACGACTTCATCTACGCTTTCCCTCCACTTCCTCTAATTCCTCGCCTGTTACACAGGATGAGGTTTCAACCTTGTCACATCCTCCTGATTGCACCCAAATGGCCGAGGCGTCCATGGTTCACGGACCTGCTTCTATTCTCACAGTCTGACCCGATACCGCTTCATCCTCTACCTCACCTCTTCACGATGAAGCAGGGACAAATCTGTCACCCAGATCCGGCATACCTTCAACTCCATGCCTGGAACCTGAATACAATGAATTTGCACGTCTGAATATCGACGAGGACTGCAGGGAGGTTTTAGCGCGCGCTCGCGCTCCATCCACCATTAGAACCTACCAGTTAAAATGGAAGTGTTTCTGTGTCTGGTGCCGCACTAAAGATTTGGACCCCATGACTGCAAAACCTGAACAGATATTGCCTTTCTTTTTATCCCTGGCGAGATCAGGGCTTTCACATTCAACCCTGAAGGTGTTTCTGGCGGCGATTTCCCGCTTCCGTCATGATGGTTCTACATCTCTATGTTCCTCGAGAATCATAAAACAATTTTTCAAGGGCCTTTTTAGGAAGTTTCCACCTATCCGTCGCCCTCCACCTGCTTGGCGCTTAAATTTGTTTTTTTCTCAACTGCTTCTACCTCCATTTGAGCCTATCCACTCTGCAAGTCTAAAATTTCTCACATGGAAAGTTGCTCTCTTACTCGCCTTGACATCCTCGAGGCGTGTCAGTGACATTCAGGCATTTACCATACAGCCTCCTTTTCTACAATTCTCCAATGAGGCTGTGACATTGCGAACTAATCCTAAATTCATACCGAAGGTTCCCAGTGACTTTCATCTCAACGAACCTATAATCCTGAAGACTTTCTTTCCTGCTCCGCTAACTCCAGCTGAGCGGTCTTTACACTCATTGGATGTGAAACGTTGTCTCAAATTTTACATTCAGCGAACTGCAACTGTCAGAAAGTCAGATCAATTGTTTGTGGCATATGGTCCAATTTGCAAAGGACAACCTGTTACCAAACAGACCATAACCAGGTGGATATCCTCTACCATATCCTTTTGCCACCAACGGGCTGGGAAGCCCCTTCCTGCTCCAGTTCGTGCTCACTCAACTAGAGCGGTGTCTACTTCTGCTGCCCTTTTTGCGGGGGTACCCCTGAGGCAGATCTGCAGAGCTGCTACTTGGTCGAGCAGCCATACTTTTACGAAACACTACTGCCTGCAATCAACAGACGCCGCGGATGCGGCAGTAGGTCAAGCGGTGCTGCGGAATCTTTTCCATTAAAGGTGAGCCTCTGTTGCTACCCGCCTCCAGTCATAAAGGTTTTCTCTTTCTAATAATATTTTGGTATTTATTGCATATAGACTGATATGTTTACCTTACTTGCTTAGGTATGTCACCTTTATGACTTATGTGATGATTTACTGCTTTCTACTCTTATTCAAGCATGTGAATCTATGAAAGACACCCCTAATACTGGAGAAGAACAAAAGTTACTTACCTGTAAACTGTGGTTCTCCAGTATTGGTGTCTTTCATAGATTCACATGCGAGCCTCCCATCCTCCCCTCAGAGGCTCTCTTCTCCTCAGGCACTTTTACTTACTTTGTGCTTCGAAAATCTGAGGACTTGGGCTTCTGAGGAGAAGGTTCTAGAGGAGGCTACAGCCTGATTGGCTGGAATGTGAACCAACACATAATGACACTAATATGTTACTAAAGTGAGTTCTCCCTTAGGCTTTTCAATGGGCCTATTATGTTCTATGGTACTTTTGGAATTTACATTTTATTATATTATATGTATGTATATTTTTATTTATAATATTTTTCATGTATACATGCATATTTTACTGCTATTTTATGTACCGTGGGACTCCCACTTCGACAACGGGGGATATTCAAGCATGTGAATCTATGAAAGACACCAATACTGGAGAACCACAGTTTACAGGTAAGTAACTTTTGTTCTTTTGCATGACTAGAAATATTTCCATAGTGTGAACTAGAAGCATTGGAATGAAGTCAGTTTAAGGAGAGTCTTATTTGTCTTTGCCATTCACCAGAAGATTTCACCACACAATATTTGACATTTGGGAAGTAACAGCACCAAGATCGAGGTTTCTCCATGCTAGGCTTAACCAACAAGTAGCTCGTGAATAGTAGTATCTCTCTAGCTACCTGTAAGTAACTCTCCTTCCTAAAGCCCAGCATATTAAATGAGAAGCCTTTGCTTGGTTTAATGAATATACGTTGACAAAATGCGAATATTGTGTGGAGTCTCAGAACTCAAAAGTTGTTTGAAGAAAAATGGTCAAATTTACAAAATATATTTAGGTTTAACTTTGCTTTTTATTGACATCTTTACCAGGGATACAATTCGTATAACCACCTCACAATCCGCACTGTTACCCCATATCCAAAACATACATCCCTACATTTGTTATTATCTGCGAGGGTGCAATCCAACATATTCCCCCTAAAAAGTTGTAGGGCAAGCCTAATATTGATTATGTACTACGTAGTAACAAGAAAGGCAATAGTACTCAACATTGTCAAAAGGTATTCAAACAAACCCCCCCCTCCCACCCTGCCCTCCCGGGAACTGGTTTGCACAATGCCCTTTCTGGCTTTAAAAGTAGTGTTCCAGGCGAATTCTGTATCGAATCTCGAGGTCCAGTGGTGGACTCCTGAGGTGCTGTGAGTCGAAGGAGGCAGAGGTACTTTGGGCATGTAATCTCATTCAATTCAGTGGACAAAAGGGATACTATCGGTCGCCAGACCTCCCGAAATCCTGCCGCGGAGTTTGTGAGGGAAGCCTGTATCCGTTCCATCCCCAGGATATGCCATAATCGATGCAACCACCCTGTATGCGTCGGAATTGTCTGTGTCCCCCAGTGAAATAAAATGTTCTGAAGTGCTGCCTCCAGAGCTAGGCCCATCTGCTTCCCTTTCCTGGACTTCAGAGGGAACGTTATGGGTTTGGGTGACCCCAGCACTACATAAGCCTGGAATCTTGGAATCTGTGTCTCAAACTGCTGTTCTATTTTGTCCAGATCGTGGTTCAATATGCAGCCAGTTCCCTACATTCCCATAGCAGATGTACTAACGTGCCCTTCTCCCCGCACCCCCTCTAGCAAGTAGGGCTGCGGTCTGGGTTCCCTTTATTCAGGCGTACCGGCATCAGATACCAGTACGTAACGATCTTAAAAGCAGTTTCTTTGCTGGCGGAGATTCGGGCTGTATGTTTCGCCCTGTAGTAGATTTCCCTCCACTCTTTCCTCGTGAGTTCCCTTCCCAATTCTTTTGCCCAGCGTTTCTGACTAGCAGTGGGCTGTGTGGGGATTGGCAGATGCAGCATATCATCTAATTCAGACATCATGTTCTTATCGGTGTGTTTTGTCACTAACCGTTTCTCGTACATTGTCAGTTTCCTGTTGACTTTCATGTGCACTTCTGGGTGGAGAAGCCAGTGCCTTCTCTGGAGATAGTGAAACCTTTCTGTCTCTGGGAGGGAATAATCCTGCCTTAGGTGGAAAAACAAAATGATCCCCTCTACATCAAACAGATGACATGCCGCTTGGCATTCCGAAGTCCGCCACGCCGAAAACGCCTTCCCATCAAACCCTGGTGTAAATTCCTTGTTATCGAATAGGGGAGTCATCGGGAAGGGAAAAGTTTTCAGCCCCCTTCTACTGGCCACGCCGTCCCGCACCTGCAGTACTGCGTTCGTGATAGGTGAGCCCTGTAGGTTCTGTGGTCGGTCCGCTCCTTTCAGAAAGGGAACCTTCCATAAGGAGAGTTTCGCTAAAGCCCTATCCTGAAATAGCCATCTCTTTTTCGATTCTGGTCTACTCCATTCCACCAAATATCGTATTTGAGCAGCCCTAAAATACTCTAACAGATTCAGGATTCCCAAGCATCCCTCTTCTGATCTCAAATGCCCCAGCTCCCTCCGCATGCATGGGCGTGCTCCTGCCCAGACAAAATGGAAGAATTGCTTTTTGCAGCAATTGAAGTGTTTCATTAGGAGGCCAAACTGGTAGTGTTTGGAACAAATATAAGGCCTTGGGGAGAATAGACATTTTAACCGCAGTCACGCGTCCCAGCAGTGACAGCTGGGGCTGCTTCCAGTTCTGTAGCTCCCTCGTCACCTGTCGGACGAGTTTGGAGTAGTTTAGGGTGATCATCCACTGTACAGACTGAGCCAATTAGATTCCTAAATATGGGATGGACTTCATTATCCTAATCCCTGAGAAAGTTCAATCTCCCGTCCCTGAGGCTGCCCATCGCCTGTCTAGTCAGAGGAACAATGACTTCCCTACGTTTACTCGGAATCCGGAAACTTGACCGAATGACTCAAGTTCCCACTAAGAATGCCGGGACCGAGCGAGTTGGGGACTCTAGAGATGCAATGATATCGTCCTCATATAGGCTTATTGCATGTCTTTCCCCACCAAAGGGGATCCCTGTAATATTCGGGTTGTCTCTAATCTTCTGGGCCAATGGTTTGAGGTATAAGGCAAAAAGGAGGGGCGACAGCGGCCACCCCTACAGCGTCCCTCTCTGGACAGCAAAAGGTTGAGACGATAGTCCCTTTACCCTAATGGTTCCGGTGGGCGAGCTATAGCAACTCATCACCCAAGCCCTAAACCAGTCCCCCAACCCAAAGTGAATCAAGGTTTGGTCTAAAATGTCCCAGTATAGCCGGTCAAACGCCTTCTTGGCGTCGACCGATAGCAGCATGTTCGTGCAGTGAGCCTTATCAACCAAGTGGAGAATCCTTTTGGTGTTGTCACTTCTCTGCCTATTTTGGATTTTATTTATTTATTTATTTTGACGGTTTTGTGTAGTGTGAACAAGACCCTTGCAAGTATCAGAGCGCTTTACAGGGCAAATAAAGTTGAATTACATATACATATAAATACAATGAATTATGTGAATACAGTAATGGTAACTATTAGAGATTAGCACATATCTACAAGAGTGTATAAGAAAAGTTCAAGTGAATTTGGACATGAGAATCAATTTCACTTCTTTTTTTAAAAAAGCAGCGGACAGATTAATTCTCTTTTCTGGGGGTAAGGCATTCCAAAACCTGGGAGCCATTCCTGAGAAGGTATGATTGTATGTTTTCTTCTCCTAGTAGATCTTTTACCACCCGATAGTACTAGTTTCTCCGCTAGGTACCTCAGGGTTTTGTTATTTAATACCTTATGTGTCATACAGGCGATTTTTAACGGGATTCTGGCCTCAAAAGGTAACCAGTTGAGGGCATGAAGGTCAGAGGAAATGTGTTGTTTCTTTTGGTGCCTGTGATGAGTCTAGGAGCTGTATTGATCGAGGGCTGAGCGGAGCGGTTGTTGATTTGGGAAGGTCACAGAGAGCGATACTCCCATAGTCAACTCTGGGAATTACTAGAGTTTGAACTGCATGTTTAAACTTATTTGCGGGTATGAAGGGTTTCAATTTTCTCAGGGTGTTTATCTGAAAAAGTGCTCCTTTTGTTGCAGCGCTGATGTGCTTCTGCATGTTTAGCTTATTATCCAGGGTTATTCCTCGAGATTTAGCGGATTAGATGAGGTGAGTTTGACTGTCGAGTGCAGTTAGGTGCTTCGTACACTCACGGATGATGGTTGTTTGGGGGGGGGGGAGCGATTAAGAGGAATTCTGTCTTTTGTGTGTTTAGTTTTAAATCGTTCTTAGCTAGCCAGGTGTTTTTGGAGCGTTGAGTTAAAGGATTGATGCCTTCAAGAGAGTGGATCTTAATGTAGAGTTGTGTGTCGTCGGCGTACATTTGATATTGGATATTTGCGGAGTTGAGAAAGATCCCTGGGGTACTCCCAAAGTGACTAGGGGGGGGGGGGGGGTTAGATAAAAATTGGTTGACCTTGAATCTTTGTGTTCTATTTTGGAGGAAGGAAGTGAACCAGTTTAACACCGTTCCAGATAGCCCCATTCTATGCTTCAAGAGGTCAAGTAGGTTGTCGTGTTTGATTGTATCGAAGGCTGAAGATAAGTCAAGTAGGATTAGCAAGCAGGCTTTGTTTTGATCCAGTATTTGTAATCCGTCATCTATTATGTGGGTCATGGCTAATTCGGTACTGTGCCCTGATCGAAAGTCTGATTGGAATTGGTCAAGCAGGTTGAAGTGTTCTATGTAGTTACTAAGCTGCATGTGGACACATTTTTCGAGTTGTTTGGCCAGGGTCGAGATATTGGATATTGGGCGATAGTTATTCAGGCCTGATTGGTCCGCTGATACTTTCTTTAGGATGTGGGATACCTGACCAGCTTTGAGGATGTCTGGGATGGTTCCTTGCAGAAGAGAGATATTTATAATCCAAGTCCATAGGGGCACTAGCAGTGGAATGAAGGTCTTTAAGTGGGATGCTGGTAGAGGGCCTGAGAAATGATTGGAGGGATTCAGAGTAGTGAGCGTGTTTAGGATAGTTTCTTCGCTGTAGAGGTTGAAGGCAGTCCAGGAGGCGTTGTTCTTGAAATCGAGCGTTACAGAGCAGTTAAGCGGGTCCCTGGTGTGGTCAGTGAGGAGATTGTGTGTGGGTCGATAAGGGATAATAGATCGTTAAGTAGGTCTGACTTTACGTTTTCAGTCTTTGTTGTGAAAAAGGAGGCAAGATCCTCGCAATTGGGGAGTGTATCCCGATTGTCTTGAGGGGAATGGCAGACACCATTAGATTGAGCTTTGATTATTTCGAAAAAATGTTGTGGAGATTCTTAGCTTGGTCTAATTGTTTGCATATGAAATCAGCTTTTGAGCATCTAATCCTTCTGTAGTAGGCATTTCTGGTGCTTCTTAGTAATTTGAGGTAGGGAGTGGATGGGACTGATCCAGCGGCCTATGGGAAATATGTCATAAACTACGCTACCCAACTTCACAACTCACTTTAAAAATCACTATTCAAATACATGGACCCATTAATCAAATATGACATATTTTGACCAACTGAATCATATGGCCTAATTTGTTTATATACATTTTATATACATTTATATACAACCGCGGTAAATAGATGACATCTTTTTCAACAAACCTAACTATTTATTAAGCCACCATGGCGATGGAATCTAGCTAATGATAACCTGCACTCCTGAATAAACAACACCAGCTTGTTTCAAAAGTAAGATTTTATTAGCTATTTATTTGAATTTTGAAAATATGATTTTATTCATTCATTTTTATTAGAATCATTGCATTTTAAATCAATAGCATCATGAAGTTCAAAATATAGTAAAGAATCATTAGTTTGGCATTTTTCAAAAACCTAAATCTCTAACTAAGCTAAATAAATGGAAATAAAGTAAAGTCTTTGAGGGCTCTTACGTGTGCTCCAAATGCAGTCCGTCAGCACAACACCCTCATCCGAAGGTTAGAAAGCAGCAGCGTGACCTAACTACGGGGCATGGATTTTTATACCTTTCTGCGCTAAGCTAATCTAAGTAAAAGTAAATCTTTTCTGCAAAAGTCGGAGTCCCATTGGTCCACAAGTGACAAGCGACATGTCACCACATATTTCAAAACATCAGTTCCGTCATTTTCTTAGACTCCATTGTCTCTACATTCAAGGTCCGAGGCTTCCTCTGTTTGCAACAATTTTTTGTGAGAAATTGTCATTAGTCTCGTTTCACGCTTCCTCGGATGCAAAGTTATCAAATGTTCCTCCTGCCGGTTCCTGGCCTTGGCCTTGTCCGACTAGAAAATTGTCAGAGCCTCATAGTATTTAGCAAATGTTGATACTTTGACGGAAAACTTTCGGAATGGACATCTCTTGCTCCGTGCAGAAATTAAAATTCATCACTTTTAGTAAAGCCGAGTAAACTAGGCCCAAAGCAGTCAATTTAGTGTCACTAGTGTATAAACAAACACAAGAAAATGATTAATGTAAGAAATATTATTTATTCTGTTTCCACCCTCCATTGCTAATTTATTTAACCCATTAGTCTAATGTTATCTAGCTAAAGCGAACAAATAAAGCAGCATTTTATATCTACCAGTCTTCATAAATCCACGAAATTCTTTATGCACCTATAGAGAATAGAATGACATTACATAGACAAGGAAAGCAAAATAAGCACATGCCATTTTTATATTTAGCTGCAATTAATCATGACATGACAAAACGACAAAATTAATTTATTATTTTTGCACGAACAAAAAGATGCAACAATAATGCACATTTATGAGCACACATGTTAGTATCCCGTGTATAATAAATTTAATCTAAGTTGAATTAATACAAACACATCACAAATCATTAATAGGATTATTTTTATTATGGAAGTATGACTTTGCGAGTTGGAATAAAAAGAAATTCTCTATCTCGCTCCATCAACTCCCTCATCTGGTGATTAACAAATCACCACACCACACCCAGAATTTGGATAATTTAAACTTCTTGGAAAAATTATTCAAATTCATTTGAGTTAGTAATTCTAAAAATTTGTTTCTGCAAAATCCTTGCAACAGTCATATTGGGCTCTGTGTAACTCTTGTAACTCAATCTCCCTTTCTTGTTCCTTTTTGATTTTATAAATTCTCTTCTTTTCCTTCATGTGTTTCTTTCTTTTGTGTAATAAGCAGCCAATTCTTGACAGAACCATTACAAATATTATCAAAATCAAAGGTGCCAGAATCTTGCCAAGAACTGAACCACCTATTTCTTGAAACCAGGTTTTAATAGCTTGAAATCTTTTTGAAAGTCGTTCTGAGAAATCTTCCTCTTCTAATGGAACTATCTCTGAGTGCATTTCTGTAATGTTCTTAATATACATCTCAATATTCTTACTTTCGTCAGGTATGTAAGTGCAACAATGTTGCACATGTAAAATGCCACAGACTCCTCCCTCTTTTGCTAGGAGTATAACTAGAGCAAGGCGATCTTGCATCACCATAGATCTAATTGCAATGACCTCAACGCTCACTAATTGAAAACCATCTGCTGTGTCAGTTGATAATCTGTCAACAATTGTGGATAATTTTCTAATTCTTCCTGCATTCAAGGTTATTCCTACTAAAGGTATCACTGCTTCAAAAATATCTCCCAAAATTTCTGTGAAACTTTCTCTTTTATACCTATTTACACGATTATTGATTTTAAACAGTCCTTCTGTATTTCTGTCAACATGAAAAATCTTTGGGAAAACAATTCCAACAAAACAAGTCCCATACTAGTGGTCTGGGAGGTTATAGTAGGCCTTGTCACCACAAACAAAGTATATCCCAGGAAAAATTGGATCCTTGCCACCTTTAAATCCCCAACCACCCATGATTTGATAAGTATCTTCACAATTGCTAGCACCCACAAAATAATTATCAAAAAGTGTATTGTCTCTTCTAATGCAAAGCTTACCACTAATTGGTTTGTCTATGTGAATTGCAACATTATCAAAAGTTTTGCCATTAAGTTTCTCATCCTCTTTTTGCCAGAATTTAGATTTGTAAATCGCTCTTCTCTCCTCAACTAGATTCAGAACATTCTTTCCTTCAGTGCTTAATTTGCAAGTTAAATTATTCTTGTAAGCATACTCATAGGTGAGTTCGTTAGTAACTAAGAAAAATTCCCTCATCTGTTTAGCTTTTTTATGTTTATTCAAAACACTCTCAATTTTTAAATTCGCAAAGATTTCATCAAAGTTTGAATAATAATATTCTAAGCGTCCAGTCTGATAGAACAAGCTAGCTAACACACTGCAAGTTATACCATATGTAAGAGGAAGCATATTGTATGTCACTCCCTCAGAAACAGAAGCAGGTAACTTTACACACACGTAGCAATCTTTGGCATCCATTACTTTAACATATTCTCCTAAAAGCCTTGTGAATGTATTGCTTGAAAAATCACTAATAGATTTGTCCTGATGAATTTCAGGTCTGTGATCAATAACTTTGCTTGTTGCACTATGTTTGTTTTGACTAAGTGAAGCTTTGCTTGTCATGTTGGCTTTATGCAAGTCTTTGTTGATTTCAAAAGGAATAACAATAGCTAAAACTAACCAGAGCAGAATTAACATGAGCACACACACCAGAGTCATCTTACAGCATCTCTTGAAAATGGAACATTTTGAAGTACTCCGTTCCATAACGTAAGGCATCTTTTGTTAACTTTATCTCAAAGAAGTAATATAAAAAAATATATATATTTTAAAATATTAGTTTACAATTTTCAAATATACACCCCCCTTTTTAAAAGAATTTTTTTTTTTTCTAACAGTGTTTCTTCGACCTTATGTCACAAGTATTTTTCCAACTAAACAAATTTTCTTCGACCTTGTGTCACCTAACACAATTTCTTTGGCCTTTTGCCAAAAATGAAAATCAAAAATTCTTTTAATAAATCAGCACTTCAATCATTGTCACTAATTTCTTCAATTTCTTCTTCCTGACTACTGCTATTTATTTCAATAACAGGGGGAATTATCAGGTACGTCCACTCAGGAGATTTATATTTTTGATTTGGCCTTACAATTCTTTTAGTTTTTCTAGTCACTACTTCTAATTTTCTCCCTCTCTCATCTTTCTTTCAGGCTCTTTTTGACTAGTAAATTCATCCACCTGCTCCTTTAAATTTTTAATTAACCTGACTCTCAATCTTCCATTTTCTCTTGGCCACAAATCACCTTTTCTCAAGATCTTCCTTTTTGGTTCTGAAACATTTGTTTCTAACTTCCAAGATCTTTTCCTCACACTTCCGTCTTGACCATCCACGTCACTTTCTCCAGAATCGCTGTCAGAAATTTCAATACTTGACACAGGAACTTTTCTAATCGGCAGTTTCACTCCGTTAGGAACTATACTTTGTCTTCCATCACTGGTACTTGGTAATTCGTCCTCTTCCTCCTCTTCAATTACCTTCAACTTCCCAGTTTCTGGTTCTCTGTTCCTTCCTTCAGAGCTTATTTTCTGCTTTTCGATACTCTCCTGGTCAGAAATTTCTATCGTTTCAGCTTCTCTGTCTTAAAAATTTTCAGTAGACTTTACTCCATTTATTTTCTTGACTGATTCTTCTGCTAATTTCTTTTTCAGCAAATCTTCTTCATTCTCAGAGTCTATTTCAATGATTTCCAAATCTTTTCTCGTCAACTCTCCATTCACAGGTACAATTTCCAGATGTTGACCTCCTTGTCGATCTTCAGAATCTGGAATTCCTTCACTTTCTACTTCAGAATCTGAATCTTCTGTTGAATCACTCTCATCATCAGAATTTTCAGGAGTAGGTATTGGAATAGTATGACTGGGATGAATCCACCTTTTCAATCCTTTACATTTCACTGCATTTGTCGTGACTAGAATTACCTGTCTAGGTTTCTGCCACCTTGGAACTAGACAATTTCTTCTTCGGTGAACTTTTGTCCTGACCCAATCTCCAGGTCTCAGATCATGTGTCTGTACCTTTTCATCTGATTGTGCTTCAGTTCCCACCTGATTAGACACAGAAGTCACCACATCAGACAGTCTCTTGCAATATTCCAAAATAGCACTGTCATTAATGCTCAATAATTTACCTACAGGTACAAAAGCTTGTCTCATGACTCTGCCCATAAGAATTTCATGTGGACTCAGACCTGTCTTTTTATCAGGAGTACTTCTCAGAGACAATAAAACAAGTGGAAGAGCATCTGTCCACTTTACACCTGTATATAGACACATTTTTCCAATCCTGTTTTTAATTGTTCCATTAATTTGCTCAACCACTCCAGATGCCTCTGGCCTGTATGCACAGTGTATTTTCTGCTCAATGTTTAATGCCTCACAAATTAATTTCAAAAGTTTGTTATCAAAATGGCTTCCTCCATCACTCTCAATAATGACTGGAAAACCGTACCTTGGGATGATTTCTCTAAGCAGCAGTTTTGCCACTGTAACTGAATCACAATGACGTGTAGGAAATGCTTCTACCCATCTTGAAAACAAACAAACGATCACAAGAACATATTTCAGACAATTGTGTAGGGGCATTTCAATGAAATCCATTTGTAATCTAGTAAAAGGACCACCTTCTCGACCTATGATTCCTGTACCTACAATTGATTTTCTGTTTGGGTTCATTTGCTGGCAAGTTAAACACCTCTGACAGAGAGACTCTGCAATTGTTCTGAATTTGGCATTAAACCAAGTCTCTTTAAAAAGTCTGATCATGGAATCTCTTCCAATATGGCCAGGACCATGATACAATCTGGCCATATCAGCAATCAAACAATTTGGTAAAACTACTCTGCCATCTTTGTAAGTCCACACTCCATCCTCATCACGTGGTCTACATTCTGCTCTTAACCACGTGTCTTTTTCCTCATCATCAGCTTCATTTTGTAAATCCCTAATCTCTTGCCATGTTTCCACCACTGTTGTTAGCATCAATGAATTTGAATCACATTCCTTACTTTTTTCCCGATTATATGCACGACAATTCTTCGCACAATATTTAGCTGTCTCATCTGTATAAGCATTGCCTTTGGTGATATAATCCTCACCTTTTGTATGAGCTGCGCACTTAACCACAGCAATTTCCTTTGGTAACTGTATAGCATCAATTAATCTCTTTATGAATGTTGCATTTTTAATTGGTGACCCTGCTGAAGTTAAATAGCCTTTTTGAGACCAGAGCTGTCCATAATCATGCACAACTCCATACCCATACTGGCTATCAGTTATTATGGTAACTCTCAAATCCTTTGATATTTCGCAAGCACGAATTAAAGCAATTAATTCAGCCACCTGTGCTGAACGAATTCCTTCAAGACATGATGCTTCTTCAACATCTGCAACTGTACAAACTGAATATGCTGCTTTTAAAACACCTCCCTCTGATCTCAGACAGGAGCCATCTACAAAGTAGACAAAATCTGATTCAGGCAAAGGTACATCTTTAATGTCCTGCCTAGGCTTGGTGCAATACTCCATGACATCCAAGCATTCATGTTCCATGTCATTTTCATCAACGATTTCAGAATCAGGTAACAATGTGGAAGGATTCAGGTTCACACATCTTGCAATTGAGACATTGTCTGCTCCCAGAATTATTTTCTCATATTTCGTCAACCTATTGCTAGTTAAATGTTGCGTTTTACCTCTTGTCAGCAATATTTCAACTGAATGAGGCACAAAAACCTTTACAGGAAATCCCATTATGATTCCCTCACTTTGCTCCAGACTGACACTTGTTGCAGCAACTGCTTTTAAGCAACCTGGTAATGCTTTTGCAACGGGATCAAGAACTGCGGAGAAGTATGCAATGGGCTTCTTCAGATTCCCATGCCTTTGAATTAACAAAGACAATGTTATGTTATGTTATGTTACGTCTATTTATTGTGCGCGCAGCGACTCCAGCCAAGGAGCGTCCCGGCGCAAAGACAAGGTAGCTCGTAACACAACGGGATGTAAAAAGAGGCAAATAAACAGCTAAAACAGGAGCAGGGACAAAAACAGCTAAAACAGGAAGGTTTTTATCGCCTTCCGGAAAGTCAGAAGGTCCTCAAGCAAGCGGATTTCAACAGGCAAGGAGTTCCATGCTGACGCAGCCAGTACCCGAAACGAGCGGCCTCCCATGCGGCTAAGCCTGAATCTGGGAACCACCGCAAGGGCCAGACCTTGGGAGCGGAGGCAGCGGGCAGGAACATAGAAAGACAGACAATTCGACAGGATTTCCGGGCCTGTACCTCTCAAGATTTTAAAAGCGAGGCACAGGACTTTAAAGAGAATACGCTTCCTAACCGGAAGCCAGTGTAGGGAGCGAAGGACACCTGTCACTGAGCAAAATCTTGGTAGGCCGACGATCGCCCTCGCCGCAGCATTCTGAACCCGTTGTAATCGGGTTAGTTCAGCCTGGTTGGCCCCAGCCAGGAGAGAGCTGGCATAATCCAGGCGAGAGATGATAGTGGCCTGGATCACCAGCTGCCTGGTCGGGGCGTCAAAGAACTTGAGAACAGGTCTCAAGCCCCTCAGAAGACCGAAACAGCAGGCCGCAGTTCTTTTCGTATGGCCTATAAAAGAGAGGCCCGCATCCAGCCATATCCCCAGATTTTTCACTTCCGAGACCGGGATCGGAGTGGGACCCAACTCTGGAGGCCACCAGTGGTCACCCCACAGCTCCACTCCCTTCCCGACGACCAACACCTCTGTTTTAGTGGCGTTTAGCTGAAGGCAGTTGCCTGTCAGCCAACTAGCCACCGCCTTCAGTCCGGACTGAAACCTGGGGGCCTCAGTTTCCGCATCCCCGCTGAGCGTAACCGCCAGCTGAGTGTCGTCGGCATACGAGACCAGGGTAAGGCCCCACTGCCTGGCGACATCAGCCAGCGGCCTCACGTAAAGATTGAACAACGTGGGACTCAGCGAGGACCCTTGCGGAACCCCCATGGCCAGTGGATGGTAACTGGACTTGAAGGGAGGGATGGCAACACAGAAGGAGCGGTCGTCTAAGAAGGAGCGGAACCATTGCAATACCACACCGCCAATGCCGGTCTCCTCGAGCCGACGCAGGAGGATGCTGTGGTCTACCGTATCAAAGGCGGCGCTAAGATCTAACAGAATAAGCGCCGCCGTTTGACCAGCATCCAACCTTGCCCGGAGATGTTCCACCATCACAAGTAACGCAGTTTCCGTACTGTGCCCAGCACGGAATCCGTTTTGTGTGGGGTCGAGGGCATTGGTCCGAGTCAGATGTTCAGACAGGGCCAAATTGACGTGGGCTTCAGTGATCTTGGCTGGCCAGGGTAGCAGCGAGATGGGGCGATAGCTTTCAGGCTTAGAGGGGTCCAGGGTAGGCTTTTTAATAATCGGGGATACCACGGCTTGTTTCCACTTAGATGGTACAATTCCCGATTCCAAGGAGAGATTGACAAGGGAGCATACAACTGTACGCCCCATAAAAGCCTGGTCTCGAAAGAGAGCAGGCCTTACTGGGTCAGATGGAGACCCAGATTTAACTTGCAGCGCAAGTTTGTCAAAACCGTCCAAGGCAAGGGGGGGGAAAACAAGCAGTGTGGTCTGATGGTGAACCCGATTAATACTTTCCACAGTGGACCCTATGCTAGGGAATGTCCTGTAGATGGCTAGGACCTTCCCCAAAAAATAAGAGGCAAGGGATTCACATTGGGAAAGGGAGCTTACGGTTGTAGTGGTAGTCCGCTTCGCCATAAGTTGTTTTACGGCCTTAAAAATAGCCTTTGACGGATTTGGGCTGTTCCGGAATTCGGTAGCATAGAAGGCCGCACGAGCCCTGCAGATAGCTCGATGGTAGAGCTTAACGGACCTGGTATATGCGGCTTTTAAATCAGCCGCATAGGTTTTCCTCCAGGCCCTCTCTGCTCGTCTACAGGCGCCCTTTAGGGCCCGAAGTGCGCCATCGTACCAGGGACTGGACTCTCTAGAGTTGATTTTAGTTGATACAATAGGTATCAGAGAGTCCAAGGCCCTGGTGATCCAAGAACAGAAGAGGTCATACCCCTTTTCCACATCCGTCAAAAGGTCCAGCGGCTCCTCTAATAGAAGACGATGGAAGTCTTCTAACCTAAGCTTTTTCCAAGCCCTCTTCTGAACCCATCTAGCCGACGAGATGGAAGGAGTGGCAGAGACAGGGCATAGAATGGACACCAAGAAGTGATCTGTCCACTCCACCGGAGAAACAGAAGTGATTTGAATCCCCGGCAGATTGGTGAACAAGGGATCCAAAATATGCCCCCCCGAGTGGGTAGGCTGGGACACCATCTGAGGGAGTTGAAAGGCCTCTAGGTCAGAGGAGATGGAACGCACTGTCAAGCCAGAGAGGGTGTCGAAATGCAGGTTTAAATCACCCATGATAGAAAAGTTGGCACAATCTGCAACCAGAGGGCCAACAATATCGGGGAAGGCATTTCTGAACGCCACCTCACTGCCGGGTGGACGATAAACGACCATCCCGGACAGGGTAAACTCCGGGCTGACAGAGACCTTGAACATGGCACTTTCGCACCCAGAGATGGTTAGGGCGCTCCAGACGCAAGGGTAGATAGTTTTTACCACTAACGCGATACCTCCGCCCCTAGACAGCCTATTCAAGGTGTATATTGAATAGCCGGGTGGGCAGGCTAGATTGGTAATAGCGGTATCAGCGTCCTGCAGCCATGTTTCCGTCATGGCGAGTACGTCGGGAGCTTCCTCCTCAATAAGGTCATAAATATGCTGATAATGCTTCAGCGCGGACCTGACATTTAGGTTCAGGATCTTCAAAGTAGTAGGAATGCCTATAATGCGGTGCGTCTCCAAGGAAACCATCCTTGAGAGGGGGCGCGGGGAGTCTAGAGCCCACCCATTACAGAGGCAATGATAAGGGCCACGCAGTGGGTGTACCGGTGGAAGGGTGCAACAGCGGCTTACCTGACCGATGGAAAGCAGGCAGTCCCGCGAGTACGTCAGCATGGTAGAGCCGGGAAAGAATGATGCTCCCTAGCCAGAGTACCGCGACGTCCAGCGCGTCCTTAGCGCGGACGGGCGCAGACGGGCAGGACTCTGGCACGACTCCGGCCACGCGAGGACGCGCCCGCTGCGCGATCCCGCTGCGCTAGGGGAGGAGCTTTAAATAGGTGTTCCAGGTCCGCGCATGCGCAGTAAAGCGCAGGCAGATCGAGCTGCCTCTAACCAATAACCCCACTCCAAAATGGCGACCAAGATGGAATAAAGCACCCACCCCAGAACCAGACCCGCCCAAACGGCGGTGGGGGCCACAAATTACAGTGCAAGTGAGGGGCAGATTAAAAACAGGGTCCAAGTGACCAAAATAAAGCCAACACAATTAAAATAACACTTTTAACACAGCGCGCTAAGCGCTCGCGCTGCAGTCAGTCAGCTACCTTGTCAGGGGGCGAGGTGAGGAAGGACTCGCCTTAAATAGGTGTTCCAGGTCCGCGCATGCGCAGTAAAGCGCAGGCAGATCGCACATCCTTCTCTTTCACTACAATACAGTTCAAAATCTTTCTCGTAATTTGGCATACCTAGAGCTGGAGCTTCACATAAGCTTCTTTTTAGATTTTCAAAAGATTCTAACTCAGCTTCGTTTAGAACAATTGGGTCTCTTACATCTGACTTAGTCAATCTTTGTAGTGGTTTCGCAATTACCGAAAATCCACTTATCCATTGTCAACAGTAACCAACCATTCCTAGAAACATTCTGACCTGTCTTTGTGTTCTTGGAGGTTGCATTGCTTGAATCATTTTAATTCTCTCTACTGTCACTTGTCTCTTTCCTTTTGCAATTCTATGACCAAGATACTTCACTTCTTGTTTACGAAACTGCAATTTTGCTGGGGACACCTTATGTCCCTCATCTGCTAGATGATTCAGAAGTATAATCGTGTCTGTTACACAATTTTCTCTTGTTTTTGCTGCAACCAACAAGTCATCAATATACTGCACTAGCGTTGACCTGCCAGGTAAGTCTAGATCTTCCAAAGATCTTTTCAACAGCTCATTAAAGATAGAAGGACTCTCTGTATACCCTTGAGGGATTCTACACCATGCGAGGGTCCTACTCTGGAATCTGAAAGCGAACATTTCCTGGCTCTCTGGATGTAATGGCACAGTAAAGAACGCATTGCAAAGATCAATGACAGTATACCATTCTGCATCATGTGGAATTTGATACAAAATAACTGCTGGGTTTGGAACCACAGGACAACATGGGACAACAATCTGATTAATTTTCCTCAAATCCTGAACAATCCTATATGTTCCATTTGATTTTTTGATTCCCATAATCGGTGAATTACAAGGACTGCTCTCAATTTCTTTCAAAACACCTTGTTTAATGAATTTTTCAATCACAGGAATAACTCCCTCGATTGTCTCTGCTTTCATTTTATACTGAGGAATGTTTGGAAATTCTATTCCCTGCTTTAATGTAATTTTGACTGGATCGACATGTTTCATCAGACCCATCTCATTTCCAGTCAAATCCCAAATTTCAGCTTTTACTGTTTCTTTAAGCTCTTCTGGTAAATTTTCTTTTTCGAATGCAGAAAACAATTTTGTTTCCTCTGTTTCCACTAGCATCATTGTCATCTTGTACAAACCATCTTCCTCCATTGTTTGTAGTTCAACTCCTTCAGGAGAACAATATATTCTGCAATTCATTTTGCACAATATATCTCTCCCCAACAAATTCACAGGACTGCTGTTACAAACCACAAATCTATGCTTATCTTTAAATTTTCCAATCTCCACTGGCACTGGATCAGTTAAATCTGTTTTGATCTGTTGATTACTTACTCCGACTACTTGGATGGTTTCCCCAGAGAGAGGTAGGTTTTCAATTTCCACTGATCTAACAGTAGAACGGGTAGCACCAGTGTCCACTAGAAAAGTGATGTCTACATCATTAACTTTCCCATTTACAAATGGACCAGACTGGTCAACCTCAAGAGTGGCTCCAATAACACACTCTTCCCCCTCTCTCGGGCACCGTCAGAAGCAGTCATCAGAGTCACTTCCTTGTTGCTCAGTTAACAAAAACTGTCCTGAAGCGTTTTGCACAATCTGTCTTTTAGTTCTTATTACCTGATCGTCTCCTTGAAATCCAACACTTGGATTATATTTTTGACTTCCCCCACAATTTGGAAAAGGAGGCTGTGGTATTTGGTTCTGATGATGATTCAACTGATGCTGCAGCTGTCGCTGAAGACTCAGGTCATTTAAATTCTGTTGTAACTGTAGCTGTCGCTGCAGCTCAACATCATTCTGCATCTGTGGATTCAATAATGGACTTTTTAAATTTCTAAGTGGTTTCTTACACTCATCTCTCCAATGTCCAATTTCTCCGCAATTGAAACAAGGTAATTTCTGTTTTAATTCTTCAACTTTGGGATTATATTTTCTGTTAATATGAAATTTAAATTTTCCTTGACCCTGATTCTGATTCTGATTTTGAACAAAATTTGTATTTTTGTTTTCAAGACTAGCAATTTGTTGCTCAGCCACCTTTACTTGAGCCCACATTGCTTTTTCCTTCAGCTTCTTCTGCTTCACCTCTAACTCGTCACTGCAGTATTTTGCTTTTCTCAAAATGTCATCAACAGAAAGTGATTGCCATCCGACAATATTATTCCTGATCATTTCTCCAACTTCTGGTCTGAGACCATAAACAAATCTGTAAATGAAATGGCTCATATCCTTTTCATCTAATTTCTCATAACCACTGTACTGTTTAAAAACCAACAATAGTCTTTCATAAAATGAATGAACTGATTCTTTTGGTTCCTGATTTGTTCTGTCTATTTTAACCCAATCAACCTCTTTTGCGGGAATTTTTTCTTTTAACCAGTAAATCACTTTTTCGCAAAAGTCCATTACTATCGGAGCTGGAGCACCTGTTTCTTTAATTCGCTCCGGTTCCTCTTTTGGCCAACCTATTGCTATTTTACATTCTGTCCAGAGATCTGATGGGACAACAATGTCAAAAAATCCATCCAAATCAATCCACAGAACTTTTGAGACTTTGATGAATCTGTCTACCTGTCGTTACCATTCAACGGGCTTTTCTCTCAATCTTGGAAAATCATTGTCTTGACCAAGGGACGTGAACATACCCTCCACCTGCAATTTCTCTCATTGGAAACTGTTTTGACAATTTTTCCAATTTCTCATCTTCCTTCTTTCTTGTCCATTTCACTCTCCATTTGCTCAATTCTCCTAATTTTTTGATGTAAACAATCAAATCTTTTATGTGCATTATTCTTCCCATTGAGTTAAAATTCTCGATGTCTTTTTCTGTAAAATCTAATCTGTAATGTTTTGCAAAATTCTTTTGTCTGTTCAAATCGATTTCAAGTTCTGCTGCCAGTTCTTCTAATTGATCATATTTATTTTTTGTTTTCCACTGAATACTCTTGCAAATGAACAGGAGTTCATCATCACGATAAAATTTCAAACTATCAGGACCAATCGTACCAATTATTAACTCTTCCAAATTCGCTTTTAATTTTGCAACATCAAGGTTTGAATTTGACCTTCTAGTATCAGAAGTTTCAGCATCAGATTCTGCACCCATTGGTGATTTAGAAAAAGAACCTTCATTGAAAGTCAAATCAGGCATTCTTGTTTTCGCAGAATTAATTTCAAATATTTCTGAGTAAAATTTTTCAGCAACTTTTTGAATTTCTGCATTTAAAGGAATTGTTAAACCTGGCTTGTTAATTTCCCTTTGTTCAAAAACAGGCTGAACAGGACCAATCGTTACTGGAACTGTCACAGCGTCGTTACCTTTTGTCATCTGCCGAATTAATTCTTCTTTTGATCGTAAATATTCAGAAGAATTTCCAAATTCCTCATCTCTAATTTCTCTCATTAAGTTTTTAGGAGCTTCCCTCTCTTTTGGAATTAACGAAAAATGTCTACCTCCAATACAGACATCAGCATTTGTCCCAGTTTCTAATTTTTCTGGAGTTTCGAAAGATTCAGAATTATTTGGATATATTTTTGGAGATTCATTCATCGGGGGTGCACTCGGTGTGGTTTCAGTAGAAACCATCGGAGTAGACCATGATCGAGGAGGTCTCAAAGGTTTGTTTCTTTTATTAGAAGTAAAAATTTCTTCTAAAACTGCATCTTCAGTTTCACTTTCTACAAGAATATTATTTTTCTTTTCAGATCTTTTTACACCTGGAGACCCTAAAACCATTTCTCTAATTAAATAGAGTCCATCACTCATGCTTCCCTGTCTCCACATTCGCATCCTGTCTTCATGCGTTTCTCTTCTATAGCTTGGTATTTTAGGAGGTCTTTTAATACCACTTGCTTCTCTTTGTATTTGAAACATCTCATCCTCCCATTCAACTAAAGCTTCAAATTGAGTAGGTCTCATCTTTTCTCTCAAATTTCTTAAAACCTTTACGTTAAATGACCCATCGTCTGGCCAAGCCAAAACACCATCGTCCTTTGTGTTGTGTTTCCAAATATCAAACCACAAAACAGTATGATAACCATATTCACCTTCCATATACGCTGTAGGTGTTTTGTATTTATGAAGTAATTTACCACCTCGCGTTTCAATCTTTTGTCAGGTGAAATAAAATTTTTACGTTTCTGAAGCATTGTAGGCTTTTTCTCAACATGTCTAAAATGATAACTCATTTTTAAAAGTCAAATTCAATTAATAAAATTGTTCGTAAAATATTTCCGGGATGTTTCGCAAAGTCAGCCAATCCGTGCGCGAAACACACCAACAAGCCAATCAGGGTTGAGCTACGTCACCACCTTGCTCAACCAATAGTAATGGAGTTTTCTTGAAGAGCCAATCAACTTACAGCTCGTCAGAGATTCAAGAACCAATCAAAACACAGCTCGTGACGTATGTCACCCAATCACAGCGCGACCCTGTGACGTACACAGCAGCTGCGGTTTCTCGCATCTCACTCTCAACGCTCACCTCTCCTTCACAAAATCTTTTCACAGCGCCATTTTGAGAACGCTTTTCAATAAAAATTAATTCAACAACGACAAGAAAGACTCATCTGTCTGTTTCTCTAATAAGTGATAGAATTCAGTCATACAAGAATTCTTTTCGTGGAATAGACGACGCTATTCTCACAGAATATACATTCACCGATAAAGTAATCTTTTTACTCTACCCTTCAAGCAAGTAATAATGAACTCGTTTCCCTCAGAATGCACAACCAAGTGACAATTCAAAGTTCAACTTGAACACGATTACAAAACAATCACGCACTTTCAAACAGAAATATCCCTAATATCAAATACACATGAAATCCGTACAGGACTCTCACCTGTTTATAGATATCATGTACCGTTAATAAAATAAGCGACGTTATCCGTACAGGACTCTCACCTGTTTATAGATATAAAACATGTTACCCCTACAGGACTCTCACCTGTTTATAGATAATCATGTACCGACGTTATCTTACCCTTCACTCAAGCTCGAATATATACTATTACTTTTATCACAGTGAGTTTTATAACAGGCTCATTGTCCCTATACTCATGCTGTTCAAATTTCTTAGATAATCCTCACTATACAACATTCACACCTAGCCCTAACTTGTGTTGCACGGCCACAACACTTGTGATACACGGCGATATCACTACTCTGAAACAGATCAAATGTACTGTGTGACTACCTTCTCATCACACTATCTGTACCGGTACTCACATATAGCACGATAATGAACTCAACATGTATTAAACATCGATCCTATATCAATACCATATCACATTGGTTACCATAGCAACCATCAATATCTGCTACCAGAAGAATTGATCCAGCGGCCTATGGGAAATATGTCATAAACTACGCTACCCAACTTCACAACTCACTTTAAAAATCACTATTCAAATACATGAACCCATTAATCAAATATGACATATTTTGACCAACTGAATCATGTGGCCTAATTTGTTTATATACATTTTATATACATTTATATACAACCGCGGTAAATAGATGACATCTTTTTCAACAAACCTAACTATTTATTAAGCCACCATGGCGATGGAATCTAGCTAATGATAACCTGCACTCCTGAATAAACAAGACCAGCTTGTTTCAAAAGTAAGCTATTTATTTGAATTTTGAAAATATGATTTTATTCATTCATTTTTATTAGAATCATTGCATTTTAAATCAATAGCATCATGAAGTTCAAAATATAGCAAAGAATCATTAGTTTGGCATTTTTCAAAAACCTAAATCTCTAACTAAGCTAAATAAATGGAAATAAAGTAAAGTCTTTGAGGGCTCTTACGTGTGCTCCAAATGCAGTCCGTCAGCACAACACCCTCATCCGAAGGTTAGAAAGCAGCAGCGTGACCTAACTACGGGGCATGGATTTTTATACCTTTCTGCGTTAAGCTAATCTAAGTAAAAGTAAATCTTTTCTGCAAAAGTCGGAGTCCCATTGGTCCACAAGTGACAAGCGACATGTCACCACATATTTCAAAACATCAGTTCCGTCATTTTCTTAGACTCCATTGTCTCTACATTCAAGGTCCGAGGCTTCCTCTGTTTGCAACAATTTTTTGTGAGAAATTGTCATTAGTCTCGTTTCACGCTTCCTCGGATGCAAAGTTATCAAATGTTCCTCCTGCCGGTTCCTGGCCTTTGCCTTGTCCGACTAGAAAATTGTCAGAGCCTCATAGTATTTAGCAAATGTTGATACTTTGACGGAAAACTTTCGGAATGGACATCTCTTGCTCCGTGCAGAAATTAAAATTCATCACTTTTAGTAAAGTCGAGTAAACTAGGCCCAAAGCAGTCAATTTAGTGTCACTAGTGTATAAACAAACACAAGAAAATGATTAATGTAAGAAATATTATTTATTCTGTTTCCACCCTCCATAGCTAATTCATTTAACCCATTAGTCTAATGTTATCTAGCTAAAGCGAACAAATAAAGCAGCATTTTATATCTACCAGTCTTCATAAATCCACGAAATTCTTTATGCACCTATAGAGAATAGAATGACATTACATAGACAAGGAAAGCAAAATAAGCACATGCCATTTTTATATTTAGCTGCAATTAATCATGACATGACAAAACGACAAAATTAATTTATTATTTTTGCACGAACAAAAAGATGCAACAATAATGCACATTTATGAGCACACATGTTAGTATCCCGCGTATAATAAGTTTAATCTAAGTTGAATTAATACAAACACATCACAAATCATAAATAGGATTATTTTTATTATGGAAGTATGACTTTGCGAGTTGGAATAAAAAGAAATTCTCTATCTCGCTCCATCAGGATGGCTCTCCATTGTCTTTCAATTGCTCTCAATGATCTTCTGTCTTCATTTAGTCTACCATCATACCAGGGGTTTGAATTTTTTGTGGTGTCTCTATTTAATTGTCGGGGAGCTAAGGTGTCATGTACCCTGTTCATAGAGTGAAAGTAGTGATTGGTCATATCCTGTACATCCTTTAATCCGTCCAGTGTGGACGTGAGGATGTGACTAGCGGATGCGAAATCGACCAGATTGATGTTTTCTAAGTTCCTCTTCTAGATTTTCGTTCTCGTGGGTTGGACAGAGAGTAGGTTAACTACTTCCTTGAAATGGAAAGTGATTATGTAATGGTCGGACCAATTGCATGGGAGATTCGATTCCAGGTGGGTAGAGTCTGCTTGGGAAATTACTAGATCAAGGTTTGAGCCTTTTTCGTGGGTGGGCTGTCACAGATTTGGGACAAGTTTCCGTTAAAATTATAAGGTCGGGTCGTTGGTCAAAATGAGGCCAGCTATATCAGTGGCATTACGTGCTGCCGATCTAAAGTTTAGTAGGATACATTTTATCTGGGCCTTGGCCGAGGTGGTGTTCTGGTCGTGGGAGATGGGCACTCTTTTGAGGTTGTTTTCAACAATACCTCTGGTAGTGTGTCTTGTAATTCTGGGAGGATCGGAAAGGATGGGTTGGATTAAGGACAGTTTCTGTGTATTCTCCGTGTGCACAGGTCTAGAGGATAGGGAAGGGGGTTCGTAGGAGTGAAGTAGGGAAGTAAGATCATTTGGTGATAGGGTTTTCTTTTCCCTGATCGGACGGGATGATGCATTGGGGTATGGTACTTTTTTTTCATCTGGGGAGCACCTGAGGCAAGGGGCAAGTGCAATGCCGCTAAATGGGTTTCGCTTGTGGCTTGGGTTGTTGCCGGATCAGGTCATGAAGAGTTAGGATGTCCCCTTTAATTTGTTGTAAGGATAGTAGTATCTTATCTAGTCTGGGGTCAGATGTAAGAGTTGTCATTTTGATAGCCTGTCCTGAGGTTAAGTGAGATGGGGTTGTAGCTTGTGTGGTGTCCCGGGGCGTGACGTGAGCTGGTTTGAAGAATGGCCGATTTTCAGTGTGGTAGTTCGTGGGGAAGGGAGGGGTGGAGAGGGGACATGAAGGGGTATTGATGTGTGATTTAGGAGTATCTGATTAATTGTGTGGCATGGTTGCGGAGTGGAAGTCACTGGGAAGGGGGGATAGAAAGGGCACGTGAGGGGGTATTGGTGTGGGCTGTAGGAGGAGGGATGGTGAGATTAGTATTACAGGGAGGGGGAGAGGTTGGGACCTCGGACTGAACGGGAGTAGCTGTGTAAAGAGAGATTGGAGTAGACTCTGGAATGGAGTTAATGGGGGAGATGGGGAGGGATGAGCTATGTAAAGAGGTGACGAAGATGTGGTTGTGGAGATGGGGAGTGGTAGTTGAGGACGAGGGGGCGTGTGGGAAGGCTAGTGACGAGGTGATGCGAGTGTGAGGCAATGTGCGTGTAGTGGAAATTGTGGTGGAGCTGGGGGGGAGTAGTGATAATGCAGATGTGTGTCATTTAGTGGGGTGACGGTTAGGCCTGGGGTGGGTGTATTTGTGCTATGGGATACCGAAGGAGAATGTCTAGATGGGGAGTCAGGTAGGGAGTCAGTCAGAGGGTTAGGAGAGTGGTTTTTTGGGGTGGTGGGAAAGGGTCATGCAACCTTTGCTTTGATCATCGGGAGGATGTTGTCCAGTATGTTATGGTTATGGTCTGATGCCTGCATGAGGATGATCCCATTATGATAAATGGTAATTGTAGCAGTCACTTTGTAGAACAGAGAGGGAACGTTAGATAATGTAAGACCATGTGCAGTTTTCTTAGTGGATGCAATTGAGAATAGAATGAGAAAGGCTTTCCGCCACCGTGCTCTCCTTTTGGTGTAGAAGATAACGTCATTCGTTATGTGTCCTGTGTTATTTGAGAAGTAGGGTCAGAGATTGGGGGTTCTGGGTGTGATTTTAGAAGATTATGTTTGAAGCCTTTGGCCGTCTTTTTTGAGAGGGTAGTAGGGTATTTGATGGAGTGGGTGTGTTGGCCCATTGGCTCCATAGTGTGTGTTTGGATTGTTAGGGAGGTGGGGTGAGAGGGTGAGATAGTGAGAGAGGTAGAATGGGAGGAGATCTATTTGGAGAGTATGAGTAGTAGTAGGCCTCTGTTTGCATTAAGGGGATAGGGGTTCTGGGGAATGAGGTCAATGAGTATGTTCTGGAGTGATTGCCTAATGTATCAGTCATTCCAAGATGGCTGCTGACTTATCTAGTGAAGGAGTAGATCTGGGGATTAGTCCTTATCACTCTTTCCATGCAGCCGAACTACCTAGGCAGAGTCCTCTTTCCATACATCAGAACTACCTTGGTCTAGTCCTCTGTCTGTTTCTGTGGGGGGTAGATCGAGCTTGGTCCTTTTTTGTGCTGTGTCTATTAGTCCTCTGTCTTTGTCCATGTGGTTGTGTGAGTTGAGTGGTCCTTCCTTTAATTAGCTTATAAAGTTTTCCATTTTGAAGTTAATCTGTTCCGGCACAAAATGGTGGGGCTTGTATTGTTCAATCGAGGTGTGTCCACCCAAATCACCACTGAATTAGGGGGCCACGCATGAGGGTTTGGTTTCTACGGGTCAGCAGCAGTGAAACCAAAAGTTTATTTGTGTGAGTGCCGAGCGTAGAGCTTGCTAGATTAAAGTGGCAGCTCCTTATAACCGATTATCCCACGAAATCAGAAAGTTTATCAACATGTTTGTTTGCATGACAGCAAACATGCTTGTTTGCCGAGCTTGCTATTTTAAGGTGGCATCTCATTATCATCAGTCTTTCCGCACGTTACCGTCAATGCCCCTCAGCGTGAGAACGCGGTCGCAAAAAGAGACTTCAAGTGCAAGAGCCTGCACCCCTGCTGCAGAGGGAGCCACGGAGCGCACTGATCACGGGCTTGGCCTTCCGTGAAACTTTATATTATGCGTGCGGCTGGGGATTGGGAGCGAGGGAGGGTGGGTCGGTACCTGATTAAAATCATGTGGCGTTGATCTAATGAAGGTCCAAAATACTGCTTCATGATGTGCGGGGGTTGTTGCACTTGTGATTCAAACCTCTGCCATGCAGCATTTTCACGCTGTGTCTGCTGCAGAGGGCTTCTCTGTGTGGTCGATTGATAACCCACCTCCTGGGAAGTGGAAGCACTTGGGCTTAGTGCGGGTTCTCAGGGGAGTTTCAGCTCTCGCTACACTCTCTCCCAGGCCAGTGGGGAGGGGGTCGTCCTTCTCTGCTCTGGGTGCGGGGCAAAGCACTACTGCGGTCAACAAATAGTCGCGTCTGTCTCCAGGGGAGTCTCGGTCCGCAACAGGAGATGTGGGAACACTTGATCAATGTCGGTCTGTCACCGCTGGATCCAACTCCTGCCGTCCTGTGTTTTAATGACCTGCTCCGGTGAGTGAACGATGGGTGATACTGCTTCTGGATCCAGCTCCTGCCGTCCTGTGCTCCAGATGTCCTTCTCGGTAAGTGAGCAATCAGCGATGTTACCTCTGCTGGAATAGTGTGTCTTCGTTGTCGAGATCCTATGTTCTTGTTACCTTTCTTTTTATTCCGGCATATAGCTATGGTGGGGCTCGCGTGGGCTAACAGGGATATTTTAGAGCATTTTGATCCCTAGCCCTCGGAGCTCATTCGTAGAGCTCCTCACCATCTTTTGATTTTGTTTTTTGATGAATCCAGATTGATCCGGCTCTCTGATACCAGGCATCAAGGCCTTGCCGCTAATATGCTGGTAAACAGCTTTAGGTCCACATTAAGAAGAGACACTGGTCGATAAGAACCTGAAAGGTTTTTATCCTTTCCGGGTTTAGGCAGGACTACTTTGGAAGCCACCAGCATATCAGGGGGAATCGACCCCGGCCCTGCAAAGGAGTTAAAAAGTCTTGTCAAGAGTGGTGCTAAGAAATGGCAAAAGGATATAGAAATCCGCAGAGAATCCGTCTGGTCCAGGCGATTTCATAAGCTTGAGGTGTGATATCACCCCTATAACTTCTTCTATCCAGATCAGGGCATCCATCAAATCCGCTTGACCCCTATCGAGCACCGTCGTGTTCGCTCCCTGAAGATATATCGCTGTTTGCTGTCCAGAGGGGACCTCTCTTTTGTATAAGTCTGCATAAAACTCTCTAAATGCGTTTGCTATCTCTTCGTCTTCCTCGACCATTTCCCCATTGTTGTTCATGATTGATTAGACCCTTGTGTGGTGGGTACGGGCCCTAAGTTTATTCGCCAGCATGCGCCCTGTCTTGTCCCCTCTGATATAGTAGGAGTACTTGAGATGAAGCACTGCGTATTTGCTCTTATGGATGTCAAGCCCCGCCATTTGAGCTTGTGCTTTCTTAAACTGTCGCCAGACCCTCGGCGCCCTGGTCCTACTGTGCACCGGCTCCTGTTCTAGCACTAGTGCTGTGATGTGATCCCTCTTTTCTTTGCGCTCCCTGTTCTCTGCGGCAGATAGCAACAGTTCTCGCACCACCGCTTTTAAGGCCCCCCATAAAGTGAGTAAGGAGATGTCAGGGGAGTCACTTATCTCTAGATAATCTTTGATGATTTTGTGTATCTGTCGCGTCACTGCCTCCCTGTGTAGCATGCTTTCCCTGAGTCTCCAACCTCCTGGCTGTCTCCGTGACAGGAGCAACCGAAGGCATACCGTCACGGCGTCATGGCCAGAGAGTGCTGTTGGTGTAATCTCCACTTCCCCCACCCTAGCATTTAGCTCTGTTGTGCCTATCAAGCAGTCTAGGCGGGCATAAGTGCCATGGGCATGAGAGTAAAAGGAGAATTATGAAGTCTGAGGGTCTGCCGCTTGCCACAAATCTATCAGTCCCCTGGATTAAAGCCATTCTTTCCCTTCACTGGTCAATTCTCTTGGCTGAGTGAATCGGTGACCTGACTGATCTTTAGTCGCGTCCATAACAATGTTAAGATCCCCTCCCACAATCATCCACCGCTCTTGTTTGCTCAGGACCTCAGAGAGAAATCTCCCCACTTAAACTTCAGCAATCTTATCGCCCACTATCCATGAAAATCACTTCGGGACCAAAATAGCCACCACCGCTTTTTTATCCGAGGTGGTAGAGAAAAATTGGTGGGGAAATGCCATTGACCTCAGCCGATGGCAATCTTTAGAGAGAAGTTGTGTTTCTTAAAGGAGACACGTATCTTCCCCCAGGTTCTCCAAATATGAAAAGAATGGATTTCCGCTTAATAGGGTCATTGAGGCCCTACACATTTAGGGTAACTGATTTCATTGTGGAGTACGACATGGTGTAGGATCGTAGTACAACCTCCTCTCCCATGGGACCTTGAAACCTCGGTCCCTCCTTGAGCCCCCCTCCGCTTCTCCTCTTGCCCCCCTGGATCGATCTCCACTCCTGCGACACCAGCACCCTGCACAATAGTTCCTTCCCTCCCTAACCCAAACCTAGTGCTCCCCAACACCCCAAAGTGTCCAGATCCCGCAGTTCGTACTCGCGTGCCCTTAGAAAAAGGAAGTAATAGGAGCATATTGTGATTCAAGATTCCCCGCCCCCTGCTCCCAGCAACCGCCCCCCTAGCTCCACTTATGCTTGTCGTTTGAAGGTATCCCAGCCAAGTTCAAGAGCCATCTTGGGATGCCATGTCCATGAGTACCGCCTCGAGAACCGATTGCCTATCCTGCACCATGGTTGTGGGGTCTGACCCTAACATCTGCCCGGTGTGACGCCTCCCCCGGACTCTTTGCCACCTGTCTCGCGGGGGCTTGCGCTCTTGACTGGCCACTTCCTCTTGACCTGGTTGTGCTAGGCCCAGTATTCTTCAGGCTTCTTGCAATGATTTGATTTGGTGGAGTTTGCTGTGCCACTTGAATATCAACCGGAATGGGTGGCCCCAGGAGTATGCCACCCCTTGGTCCCGCAAGTGTGTTGTCACCACGCAGAACTCCCGCCTTTTTTGTAAAGTTATTGAAGCCAAGACTTGATAGAGGGCCACAAGATGACCCTGGTATGTGAGCAGGTGCTTCGCCCTGGCCTCCCATACAATACTTTCCTTGAGAGGGAAGTCCGGTATGTAATCCAAGATGTCGGGGGGGGGGTGGGTGCCTTTCTTCTCAAACCCACTCTGTGCGCCAGGTCTATCCTGATGTCAAAGTCTGTTGGGACCCCTAGTATGCTCCGGAACAGCCCCTGCAGATACGGAACCATGTCTGAGCCCTCCTCTTCCGACGAAACTCCCTTCACACGTATGTTATTCTGCCTGGAGCGGTTCTCCAGGTCTTCCGTATGTGCTTGGGGGTCAATCTGCTGGGCCCGCAATCGAATCACCTCTTGTTGGAGCTGCTCCAGTTCCTCCTCCCTGGCCTGTTCCTGGTCCTCGATGCTTGCCACCCATTCTCAGACTGCGTCCACATCCCCCGGATTTCTTTCACCTCCCTTGCGAGTCACCTTTCAGTGACTGAAAGTCATCTCATAACGTGCTGAACAGTGTCTCTGGGAAGGAACAAGTGACCGGTGCTTCCGCTCCCTCTGTCTCGTGCTCCAGTTGCATGGGTGGAGACAGTCTGCCCTCCCCTCTGCCGGTCTGTGGGGTTTTGATCAGCATATCTTTCAAGGTCTTTTCCTTCCTTCCTCTCAGCGAGGACATGTTGGCTGTGCTATCCGCTGCCTTGTCGCAGTGCCTCTCTACCCCAATTCTATCCGTTGTAGTACTCTGGAGGCCCTGCCACTTGCCTCTCCCAAGACAGCGCTCTCTCCCTGGCTTCCGCAACTAGTCACCTCTTCGCTCTCACGTTGGTACCTCTTTTGGGTTACCTGCCATGTTCACCAGGGTCAGGTCTGTGCCAGTTGTTTATCAGACCTGTGCGGCCTCGCATTAAGGGCCTGCTCTTCGATCCCCTGTCCTTGCGGGCCTGCCCCCTCAGTCCAGCCCCATTTGTGGCCTCCTCTAGTGTGGACGGGAGGAGTGTGTTCGGATGGATCGGTGGCCCGTGATCCCCCCTATCCCTGAGTCCGGGGACCCCAGCCTCCCTTCTTTGTGCGGCCTTCGTCCACGCTTAAGCTGTGAGTGGTCACCTTTGGGCGGTCTCGGAACGATCTCCTTCCACCCTTGCGCTAGAGGCGTAGGACACCTTACCCGGGTGTCCTGACGGGTGCCTAGCTGCCCGAGGATGCTCTTCTCCCCTTCTTCAGTGTCCCTCCTTGGGACTGACGTGTTCCCTCTGATGGATGGCCCGGTCGCCATAGTCCTCCTCGGTGCCCCTTGGAATGGTGGCACAACTCAGCGCCCTGAGAGTCTCCACTCCTTCCGTCCCCCAAAAATCGCTGTCTTGTCCCGGGTAGTTCCGGGCAGCTGCTCTCCCCATCCTCCCCGCCGACCAGGTACCTCGGGGGATTCTCAGAGGGCAGGCCCAGTACACATGGGCCGCTTCTTCTTCCCCAACCTTGTAGTGTAGTTCCTATTATCCCAATAGGCTTTGCGCATTGGAATAATACCTTCAATAGTATTGGCCTAGACCAGACGTTAACTAGGTCTACTACTGTCGATATTAGACTTAAAGTTTTGGGTTTGCCAGCTAGCTCAGAGTTCACTAGAAACTTTCTCGAATAGGCAAGGAGGAGTTGAACCTCCCTGGATAGACAAGAAGGGATTTAGTTTCTGACAACCATAGAACATGACAACTTTGCTCTCCCCTAATCAAGAGTGTATCTCGAGAGTCGTGTGAACAAAAGGCAATTTATTTTACTCAGTCAGTACGTGCATTCTTAGTCTCATCAGTTTGTAGAGAAAAGGAAGAGACGGGCGTGTTCAATAAAAGATGTTATTTATTGATCAGTCTCTTTTCTCATACAAGAGAAATGGATCGATATTATTGCAATACTTATGGTTAAGTAAAGTGCATACATTAAAAGCAGAAGTATAAAATAATACTGTAAAAACATTGATATGGTTTCTAAGCCATATGAAGGTTTAAAATGAATAAAATATATTACATACACATATACATTTGGTTAATCGTACTCAACTGGTGTTTCTAGCTACGCCTACCCCGTGTACCTGACCTAAGCCTAATACGTGGGCGGGAATAGAAAGTTACAGTTTACGTTAAGTTTGTTTTGCCAAGTGACTGACTAAAGAATTCTCTGTGAGGGGTTATTCAGTTCTGTACCTGGAATCTAGGATGGATGAGGGATGGTATCTCTCGTCTCTGGTCTCGATATTCCAGGCTGCCTGCGAGGGCTACCCGGAAGCGCCGGAGCTGGATTTCTCGGCAGGAGAAATAGGCAGCTGCTCGTTCTCAGCGCGTCAGGAAGGCGGGGCTGCGCCAGCGGGGTCTGCTCTGCTCTGGGCTTCGGCAAGTCTGGCTGCTCCGTTCTCGTCACCACCGCGTGTGTTTGCATAGGGCAATATCGGTAATATTTATACCTTTAAGGTGCCGAGATTGACGTAAGGATGGACATAGATACGTCAATAAGGATGTCATACGACCAGGTCGTTGGCACATTCTTTTGCTGAAGTTCTCTGTGAAATCAAAACAATGGCCGCAGGGTTTTTCCCAGGTTGTCATAGGTTTGATTTGTTATGAGAACTCCGTATGCCTTATCAGGGGCTGGAGGAATATCGCTTGTCTAATTAGATGGCAAGCGTTATGACCTAATCAGATAACACGTTCCTGTGCCGTAGTGTGGCTTTATCAGATAACGGTTCCTGCATCATGGGGGTTTTCTGCCTCATGAGATGGCTGCTAGTTAACTTGTTAGTTTGCTAACCAGAATAGGGTCAGGAATAGGGGGATCGATACAGAATCTATAGGAATACATCACACCCACTCCACGCTAACTATGGACATATTTACTAATCTATGCATAGTAAAACATACTATAGAGTAATGTGTATACCTTACCACCCCAAAATACATAAATGCATTTTGAAATTATCAAATACACGGAAAAAATGCAGTCATATGTATAGTATGCACTCAAGCTGTAGGAAAATGCTAAAGTAATCACGCATTTGTAT
The DNA here is from genome assembly GCF_964261635.1 of Lissotriton helveticus. Classification (NCBI taxonomy): domain Eukaryota; kingdom Metazoa; phylum Chordata; class Amphibia; order Caudata; family Salamandridae; genus Lissotriton; species Lissotriton helveticus. Next base: position 1,401,829,305 of record NC_136063.1, on the reverse strand, counting down.
ACATTATTGCTATTTTGTATATGAAAATTTACACATGAAATGGCTCTTAATACAGAAAAAAAGTTCGAGACCATTTCATCACAGAATAAAATATTTATGAACATACCAGCGGGCAGCTAATGTCTATAAACTATCTAAAATTAGAAATGTTAGTTCTCTAAGAATAGTTCTTACTTTAAGCAGAAGATAGTGTCCCGAAAAATATGCAAAAATATTTTGGGGCTGCTGAAAAATATGCTGTCCGTGAACTGGAGGGAAAATTGTTCATGTGACTGTATTATTAAAGTTGAAGGCCAAATTCAGGGAACGCCGTGTACGAGCTTGCTCAAAAGTCTCTATTTCTGCTCCGGTGAGAACATCATATCATTTAGACTCTCGAAAAAGTTGTCAACAGCTTCCTGGGAGAGTTCCACTAACTCGGAAATAGGTGTAACCATGCATTCGTGCGCATGGTTGTCTCCATTGACATTCTGATTTGGATTGCTGACAGAAGGTCGTACCTGATCGATGCTGCTTTCATCTTGAACTTCACTACCCCTTAATCGTAGTGGTGAAGCTTCCACGAATGCCGTCATCAGGATTGGTAGCCGTTGAGGGCAGCACAAAGCATGAGCCTTTGTTGGACTCAACAATGTTTCTGCATTCATTGGCGCATCCGATTGTAGCGTCAGACAGGTGTCTAACACGCATTCTTCTCCGCATAGCAGGCACCTTAATACAGGTAAAACACATCGTTGCCACATTGGTCGAAAGGATAGAAACCAAGTCATGTTCAGGTCTCTAAGCCGGGATAGTCCCAGGATTTTTGATATCCGGTCCCGGTATCCAATGGCTAGGATTATTTCTTCCCTTGTCGCAGGTGTTTTGTCTGTGACATGGTTTGCCATAACGAAATATAAGGACTAGGAATAGGATTCCTGCAATTAGTCCCAAAATGAGGGGAAGTCCGCCAAAAATCGAATGGACGAAATCTGGAAAAATACCCAGTATGGCTTTGAACGGTGTTAATGCCATCGAAAATACTGTCTTAAATACCTTTGAGACTCCACTGGTATCAGAAATATTTAAGATTTCATTCAGGATTTCTGCGAAATGTATGGGGGAATTAGTTGATAACAATGAATGTATCTCTGCAGTCGTCCTTGCGACTTGGAGATCATACGTTTCTTTTGATGACGTGAGCCTTGTCGGCGTCTGAAGAAGCACTGTTTTCATTGTGCTTAAAGTATCTCTTCGAATAGAAGTAATTTTCAAGTTGGGCCATGCCCTTGCCTCCCTGTCTGGAAAGGAGCTGGGGAACAATGAGTGTCCACAGCACTTGACCTTCGCAGTCGTAGTTACGAGATAAGGAGTCCCGGGCATGAGACTACAGCATTTGCGGTCTACAATTAGAATGTAACTCCCATTATAGAGTCTTTGAAAGAATGGTTCTATCTCTGTAGCAGGTGTGCCTAGCTGGTGACATGAAAGGTTATTTGAGTTCCCTTCACAGGCTCCATGCAAACTAATTCCGTTACACAGAAGTGTACCGCTTAGTGACATCGCACAATTATTGCCACTAAGAAACACTTTCTGTCCTTTATTACTGACACATGCATGTGAATAGGGCAAGTCCCATGTTGTTTTAATGTACCCTTTTCCCAATTTTTCGTACATGCCAGCCTGTATATATTTTTGGCAGTATTGAAACCTGAAGGTTGAGATTGGAATATTAATTATCCCATGTATTATCCATTCACTGACAGGTCGTTCTGACATTGTCACTGGTAATCTCTCAAGTTTCTCAATGCTCAGGATTGTATAATCAGCACCCTTCTGGGCCATACTGATTTGTCTATCAGTAAGGTTAAAGATATTGAAAAGTGACGTTGTGTTGATTAAACGCCAAGGCACATAGCCTGAACGCAGATTTTGTAACGTCCAGCCAAGCTGTAAAATAGAACGCAATTGGGACTGACCGTGTTGTAATAACAGTAAGTCTTGCGATAATATGTCGATTGCTGAAGACACAATGCTGTCCAAAGAAAAAATTCTGGAGGACAGAGTCATTAACCCATTGTCCACTACAGAAAGTGATTTTTCCAAATTAATACGGTCAATTTCCCGTATCCTTTCTGCTGTCTCAATTTGAGTAACCTTCCAGGCCTCGTTGTATGCTGCATATACAGAGGCTGCTATGAAACGTTTTTGACGCTGTTTGCGCGGTCCCATAATGAAATCACGCAAGTCAGCACCATCAGTAAGTAAAGTTAGGTGTTGCTTAATTTCTACCAGTGTGGAAGTTTGTAGCCATTGAAGGCATAATTTGCCCACACTGTAGGTGGTTATTATTCCTGGGTGATGTCTTTGGGAATATCTAGGGTCTGACCTGGTCATTTTGAACCCCTGTGTTTTGTTCAGGAATCTGTCTTGACAGTTATTAGTATCTGTGGGCCAGATCAACCACTTTTTCCAATCTGGATGTGTTCTGTTTTGGTTTAATACATAATTTACGTCTATCTCTTCATCTGTAGAGCTATTGCTGTTCATTGTTGGTTTTGGAATAGACGGTTTATATAAGTCTTTGATTTTGGCTAAGCCAAGACAGGTAGTTTGTTGAACAGTGTCATTTAAAAATATAATTTGTTCTGGGATCATGCAGGCTCTAAACAAAGATTCTATACCCTGTACTTGCCATTCTTTTGTGCCCCAAACACTTTTCAATTCAACATATTTGTCCCAATAATCAAAACCAAAAGTATTCATTTGTTCAAAGAATGAGTCTGAATAGATCAATTTTGTGTTTGTTATCATGGTCTTCGTTCCTGTCTTATTTGACAATTTGAAATAAAATGTTTCAGCATTACTTATGTTAAAACCTGAAAAATATGAATATTTGTCGTAAACGGTTCGTGAGCTTCCTTTTGGAGGGGTTGCACAATGTTCCCATTGATTATAATTTAAAACATTTCTAGGTTGTGCAGATCTATGTAGAAAATGGTTACCATAGTGGTTATAACAGTACATACTATCATAATTTGTAGAACCCTGCAAATAATCATGTTTGGTAAATTTAGCAGACATCACTAAGTCAGACATCATATTGTTTATACTTTCGAAGTCCCAATCATCAGCAAATGAGCTTGGTTTTACAAAGTCACTCAATGAGATCTTAATTTGGTGTGGATATTTCAGGATTTCAACCGGACCATAAATTTCATAGTCAGTGTTGTCCCAGGCTACCCCACCCGGTATCGGATTGGCTGTGAAGTTGACTGAAGAAAGTTCTCTTTTCTCGATGTGTGAAGATGTGTGTGGTTTGAGGATCAAGTTGATTTTCTGACTTGCTGTGTCCATTTTAGCATATTTTCCCTCAATGAAGCGTCCCAAAGTAAGTATCATGATGAGCCAAAGTATGAGGATAAATGCACCAAAACCCACCCAAAATTCGATCCATGGAGAAATTAGATATGTTTCTTTCAGTTGTTTCAAAAGTACTTTAACTTTATCTTTAAAGGTTTTTGTTGATGGCTGTGTTTTTGATTCAGTGAAGCCTTCAGAGGAATCATCGAAGTTTATGAAGTAGCCGGATGCAGTTCTGTCAATTGTTCCAATAGCTTCAAGATTACTGTTTCTTGCATAGTCGTTTGTTACTTCATTATAGGTTGGTGTGTCTCTGCTAAATGTTTTTATTTGGGTTTTCAGAGGTCTAAGTTCCATTGCATTGTTGCATAGTCCTTGTTGTTCTTCTGTAGGCGTTTCGAATGTGATTAGCCTCTTTGTTAGTACCTCTGTACTGGTAGCAAACCTTGGTGTTCTGCTACTTATGGGGAGTCCACTCGGCCTACTATTTGTTATCGGCCACATGATTGTGGTTTTACCAGGTCGATGGATACAACTCGTTCTCCTTTTTACCAGCAAGCGGCGGTAGTACAACTGATCTTGTGCGGTTGACAGACAAGACAGGAACTGCTTTTCTGTAAGAAGGCCCAAATTCCTTCTTTACCGCGATCTTTTCTCTGACTAGATCCCCGATTTTTGGAATCCAGACAGGTCTTGCTGGGACAGGTGGTGGTTCTTCAGTGGTTGTTGGCTGCTGTTTCAACTTTATGTTGCTCAGGTCTTTTCTTTTTTCGTTTAAGTCCTGTAAAATAGCCAAACGATCTTTGATATCAAAGCTTTTTTCCTTTACCACTGAAGTCTGACTGTCAAGGTCAGAGATTAACATCCTAGTTCCAAATAATAATTCGTACGGACTGAATCCCTTCAGAGAATTTCTTGGCAGGTTATTTAGACTACGTTGGACACTTATTAGATGTTTGACCCACCCAGCTCCCGAACCTAATACCTTTCCGTTATAGATTGCTTTATGCCTTGGTTTTTTCTTTACACCATCCAGTATCCCTCAGGAAGGAAGTGAGAAGATTCCCGCTGTGCTATGCTCATTTGGCCATGTTTTCCCTCAGGCTGGAGGGCCAGATTGAAAACAATGGTCAAACGTAGCATGCTCTTAGCGTATATGCCATTTAGACTTGCAAATCTTTGTATAACAGTCCAGACGTCAGCCGAGTGCTGGTGATCTACATTATAAGTGGAAACTAGCCTGTATATGTTAATCGGACGCTTTGCTTTTTACTGTTGATCTTTTCTGGAGTGAAACGACACGGTATTACACCGTTTCTCTCACCACTGCGATTTCTGTTACAGTTTTGGCAGTTCTTTACAAAAATGGTATGATGCAGGCTCATGCCTGGCCACCAGTACCTTGATTGTAATTCTTCCAGAGAATCTTTTAGTTTGAGGTGTCTGAGACCCTCGCCCATATGTGCGTCTGCTATTAACAAGTTTCTCCTGTCCATGTTTGGAATCACTCTATCCCCCACTCCAGGGATTCGAGCAAAAGGGACGGAGTTTGCATCGATTATGTATGTATAATTGAGTGGATAGTTGATCGGTAGCGCTGAGCAGTCACCTTTTGATGACGTTTTCACCGCCAGCACTGTTTCACCGTCAATATACTTCACTGTACGCTTTTTCCGAACTACGGAAGCCGATTTAGTTGCTACCGCTGTGGCTGTTTCAGCCAATGAATTCCCTGCAACGTGAACGCCATCACGCTGATGACTCAGTGAATGTGTCACGTGAGTCTTTGGTAGTTCTTTTTGTAAAAGAGCTATTTGTTCCCAGAGCAGTTTCTGCTTTATTGTTGCATCTGTGTCATCTTTGTAACCGTTTTGAATCCCTGTCTGCAAATCGTTGTTATATGATTTGACGCAGTAATATGAATCGGACACTATAAGTGTTGGGAATTCGCGATCCGCATTATCTAGCGCCATTTTCAATGCTATTATTTCAGTCTGTTGTTCTGAATTAGTTTCTACTGAGTGTGTTTTTGTTAATAGAGGTCTTAGTTTACCTCCGCGCCACACTTCTTTTGTGATCTCACATGTTGGGTTGTATGCTTGTTCTCCCCAAATGGAAGGTAGAGCATGTCCGTCTGTATAGATTACACAAGCGTATTGTCGTAAGGGCAGAATGTCGATTGGCAGAGGGAATGTTCTTTCATATTCTAGATTTTTTAGTTCCTCTAGTTCTGGATCAAAGTAGTAGTATACTTTGTCCGTTGTGATTGAATTCACCCATTGTATCAATTCCGGATTCAATGTTGTTGTTGGTAAATTACATGGTGTTGTTAATGCCTCAAAGGCTGATTCTGCTGTTCTGACCGTGGTGTGTCTACCGTCTGCTTGATCTTTTTCTCTAGCTATTGCGGTTTGAACTGCATGAACAATTTTTTCTTTAATGCTGAATTTCTTTTCAGCTTCTGTGTACAAGTGTGATTTGAATGCAATTGGTACCTTTTCTCCCTCATTAGAGGTCAGGTATGTGAATCCGCATCTTCCTGGGATGACTCGAATCACAAGATTGCATGTGTTATCACGTGTTTCTAATTTTGTTTTAATTAGCATGCCTGTTTGTAAGGATCTCAGAATTTCTGTGTGTATTTGAGTCCAATTGGTTCTTTTAAAATCCGGTTTTATTAGATCATAAAGGGGTTTGACCCTTTCTGCGTAATTTGCAATGTATGTTCTTCCGAAATTTAGGACGCCTAGAATTGACTGTAGGTTTTTTAGTGTTCTAGGTGCTTGGAGTACGGCACATTTCTCTAGGAAATTGTCAGCCAGGCTTTTGCCTTCACTTGATAATTCATATCCTAAGAACAGGACTGTCAGATGGGCAATTCTGGATTTTTTAAAGTTGAATTTGTAACCCTCTGCTGCGAACCCAAGTATTATGGTGTTCACTCTCTTCAAGTGAGTCTCCAAGTCATCATCTGTTAAGTATATGACGTCGACATACGATAATGCTTCGTCGTCATATGTTTGTAGTAATTTGTTACTCTCGCTGAGAATACTCCTGGGCTGTTCTTGTACCCCTGGGCTAACCGACAGAATTGTTTTTGAGTGCCATTTATTGAGAATGCAGACAAATATCTGCTCTCTGGTGCTATGTTTTGACAAAAGAATCCATTAGAGATGTCTAATGTTGTTTTGTATTTTTTGCGCACTATGTTATTCATTAGTGCAGCACTATGCGAGTTTTGTACTGCAAAAGTTTTGCAACATGAGTTAAGGTGTCGGTAATCCAAAACTAGACGATATGAATTGTCTGGTTTGGAGACCGGAAACAAAGGGTTGTTCATTTGTGAGGTGCAAGTTTCAATCACCCCCTGGTATTCTAGCTGATCTAGGATTTCTTTTACCTGTTTTTTAGCTTCTTGCTTAATTGGGTACTGCCTCTGTGCAGTAGGTTGTGATTTTAACTGGATTTTGTGAGGAGGAGAGTCCTCATCCCATCCTACGTGATTTTTATATAAAGCAGGAGCTAGGGCTACTGCCCACTTTCTGGCAAGTGTGTATTTTTTATGAATTGGGATATGATTTGAGAAGGCAGGCATAATTATTTCTTCGCCATGAGGGCACTCCCTGACAAATTCTGGTGGCCAGTCCTTTTCAGCTAGAAGGATGTCATAGCCCTTGGAGAGATTATCCCAAAATAGTCCCCTTATTTTTCTAGTCTTATCCCCTTCTATACGTAATGTTATTTCATATATTTTGTGAGGTTTGCTAACTCTGGTGTCTGCAGTTTCCACTTGAAGATATTCATTCGTGTCCACTGTCTCCAGATGATTCATAAGGACTTTGCGAGCTATGCTCACTTCTGCTGCGCTGTCTAGCATTGTCTGAGCCCATTCTCCGTTTTTCAGTTGTGTCCTCAGTATTCTCGGCATTGTTAACTACCTTGATACTGGCTACCTTCTTTTTTGGAAATTGTAATTTCTTTTTTAGCTGAGCAGGTTCCTTGTCTTTGGACTTGGCTTGCTCTTCTCTTTGTTCTGATCGTCCTCTTCTTTCCGATTTCTGCGAGGAAGTCTGAAAAGATTGAGAGGGACGTGTATCAATGTCTTGATATCTATCAGGTTTCTTTATATTATCCCTATTTCTAAGGTTATATCTTTTCCCAGAGGGGTCACTCTGGGGTGACCTGTGTCTTTGGTTCGGAGATTTTTCTCTTCGCCTAGGAGACCTTCCTCTGGACTGGAATTTCTTTTCTTTAGGATTGGATTGTTTGTTTCCATCCCAGCTCTTTTTTTGTGATGTTGAGTTTTTATTAAAAAATATTTTTTCAGGACTTTCAATCAGTTGTGGTTTTACTGGTATTCCACCTAAACTATCTCTACCTAGTTCCTCATAGGATTTTTCTATGATTCTGGCAATTTCAGCTGGTTGGTCTGCTATATCTGTCTCTTTTAACCTCTGGCGGATCGCCACGTTCGCTGCTTCTCCTTTTATGTTGGCTAATAATATAGCCGAGACCTGCTTGAAGTCTTTTAGTAATTTCATACCAAGAGTTAAAGCGGGTTCTGGACCATATTCATCTTGAATTTGTTTTAGCACATCTGGTATTACCGAAATGGATGGAACACCGTGCGTTTTTGTGTAGATGGAAGCAAAGACTGTACCCCAAGTGTCACAGTCCTCAATGTGTGGTGCGATTCCCATTGGAAGACAGATAGTCAGAATCCTGTGTTTTTCTAATGGGGTGGTGTCTGGAAACACAGCCTCGATTTGGGTGATTTTTTGTGCTAACCAGAATGGTATTTGTTCCCGTTTAGCTGGTACTTTACCTAGGCATGATTGAATGTTCTGTGGTGTAATTTTATTTGTGTTCCCCTGGTGAGGGGTCAGCTGTGGAATTTTAATTGCTGGCTGAATTGTTGAAGTCCGCATCACATATTGGACTAATTGTCTATGTATTTTTATTAATTGTTTTAGCTGTGTTAACAGCTCTGCTGCAGACATCCCATTGATGTCTGGATGTGGTGTGTATCCGGCTAGGACCGGCCACGTTGCTCCTGGTCTACCTAAAGGACCGAGCCTGGTGATGTGATTATTATGTTTTAGGGCGCCATTAAATAAGAGCAAATGCTCTTGAAATTTAAGTGGTACTTCCACCTCCTCGAACGGAGTGTACTCTCCAGGAGGTTCCTCTACTTTGTAATAGTGGAAGTACTTTGTTACAGCATTTGCTGCTGGAAAATGTATCCATGAATAGTATACCTCTGTCTGCCGATATTCGTGTGCCTCAATTACGAATATGACTGTACCACCTCTAGGTGTCAGTCCATTTTCTATAAGTTTTAAAGTTATAGATTTCCTTTTAATGACCGGGATGAGTATTATATCCGGGTCTGCGTCTTGCAGTGCAGTATCAGCTGCTGCTATTTCAGTTGCTAATCTAACTGCCTCTCTTTCTCCTTCACTGTCTGACATTGTACCGACAGAAGGTTATTTTGTTTGTTTGCAGATCAGGTTTCTTATGGAAACAAAGATTAGATGCACAATATTTTGGAACGGTTTATCCTTCAACGTTGACTAAACCAAGTACCATACATAGGAGTTTCCTCCTGCGAGGTTTGGCGGATATTACCTTTCACCCACTCCAGACGTCTTTGGAGTATTATGGGAAAAAAGGGGTCTGAGTGAGAAAGCACGACTGAGTTACTCTAAATGTCTTACGTTAGTTTTATCGCCCTTCCAAACGCGTTGGGCGCCATGTAGTGTAGTTCCTATTATCCCAATAGGCTCTGCGCATTGGAATAATACCTTCAATAGTATAGGCCTAGACCAGACGTTAACTAGGTCTACTACTGTCGATATTAGACTTAAAGTTTTGGGTTTGCCAGCTAGCTCAGAGTTCACTAGAAACTTTCTCGAATAGGCAAGGAGGAGTTGAACCTCCCTGGATAGACAAGAAGGGATTTAGTTTCTGACAACCATAGAACATGACAACTTTGCTCTCCCCTAATCAAGAGTGTATCTCGAGAGTCGTGTGAACAAAAGGCAATTTATTTTACTCAGTCAGTACGTGCATTCTTAGTCTCATCAGTTTGTAGAGAAAAGGAAGAGACGGGCGTGTTCAATAAAAGATGTTATTTATTGATCAGTCTCTTTTCTCATACAAGAGAAATGGATCGATATTATTGCAATACTTATGGTTAAGTAAAGTGCATACATTAAAAGCAGAAGTATAAAATAATACTGTAAAAACATTGATATGGTTTCTAAGCCATATGAAGGTTTAAAATGAATAAAATATATTACATACACATATACATTTGGTTAATCGTACTCAACTGGTGTTTCTAGCTACGCCTACCCCGTGTACCTGACCTAAGCCTAATACGTGGGCGGGAATAGAAAGTTACAGTTTACGTTAAGTTTGTTTTGCCAAGTGACTGACTAAAGAATTCTCTGTGAGGGGTTATTCAGTTCTGTACCTGGAATCTAGGATGGATGAGGGATGGTATCTCTCGTCTCTGGTCTCGATATTCCAGGCTGCCTGCGAGGGCTACCCGGAAGCGCCGGAGCTGGATTTCTCGGCAGGAGAAATAGGCAGCTGCTCGTTCTCAGCGCGTCAGGAAGGCGGGGCTGCGCCAGCGGGGTCTGCTCTGCTCTGGGCTTCGGCAAGTCTGGCTGCTCCGTTCTCGTCACCACCGCGTGTGTTTGCATAGGGCAATATCGGTAATATTTATACCTTTAAGGTGCCGAGATTGACGTAAGGATGGACATAGATACGTCAATAAGGATGTCATACGACCAGGTCGTTAGCACATTCTTTTGCTGAAGTTCTCGGTGAAATCAAAACAATGGCCGCAGGGTTTTTCCCAGGTTGTCATAGGTTTGATTTGTTATGAGAACTCCGTATGCCTTATCAGGGGCTGGAGGAATATCGCTTGTCTAATTAGATGGCAAGCGTTATGACCTAATCAGATAACACGTTCCTGTGCCGTAGTGTGGCTTTATCAGATTACGGTTCCTGCATCATGGGGGTTTTCTGCCTCATGAGATGGCTGCTAGTTAACTTGTTAGTTTGCTAACCAGAATAGGGTCAGGAATAGGGGGATCGATACAGAATCTATAGGAATACATCACAACCTCAATCCCTCTGGCATCCCGTGCTGGCCGCCCGCAGTGTCTCTCTTCACCAGTCCCGCCTCTAACCGATGTTCCCGGGTGCTCCCTCTTGGCGGAGCTCTGTGCTGGTTGTTCCTGGGGTCGTGCCGATCTCCACCCCAGGCCGGTGTGTGCTTAGCTCTCTCTGGGCCTTTCCGTCAGCTGCCGGCCTCTTGCTGCTGTTGTGCCTTTATGCTTCCGCCCTCCCTCAGGCCCGGAGCAAAGACGCAGTAATCGCGCTCACCTGCTGGCTTTGGTCTCCCACACCGGACAGCAGCGAAGCGGGCGGCAACAGTCCCGGTTCCATGGGAGCAGGCCGGGGTTATCGTTGGAGTGCCTTGCTGTGAGACTTTGCTGGCGAGCGCTCACTGCCGGTGACCTCCCTCTGCGTCCGGAGCGTCTCTGGTCCCCAAGCTCCCACTGTTCCTAGCTCTGCTCTCCCGGACCCCACCAGCCGATGGCTCTAGCCGAAGCTCAAAAAAAGGTGAGACCAGCACGGGTCAGGTCTACCAGTTTGATTTTGCAATCATGGAAATAATGTGTATTCCTTAACCAATTACTTCTACCCATCCCTATCCACCACGAGTACACCCATCCCTCACCCCCCTTCATGCAACCTTACTACTTCTTCAAATGCATAAACTGTTATCGATTCTTAAGTATATTAAATAAATATACAACAATTGAATTACTTTTGGCGCTCTTTCTTGTTTCATTAACTGTATGCATGATATTGTTTTCTTGGAACGTAGTTGTTTTTCTAAAAAGCACTAACTGTAGGCCTTATAAAGCTATTAATTTGTTGTATGGTATTAATTATCAGTGTTGATTATTTTCTCAACACACCCTAGGCAGACTGTAATTCATCTCTCCTTATAAAGCAGTCGCGGACCAATTTTTCATAACCAATGCTTGGCATAGGGGCAAGTTATAGTTAGCTCAGGAAACTATAACTGGTGAATTTCAGTATTTTAAGAAAAAAAATGCTATTTTTTAACTGACATTTTCACCTAACTGACATCACTATAGCTTTGTTTTTTTGGGTGAATGAGTGCCTATGTTTTTTTAATGTAAAGTAAGATATTATTACCAGAACTAACTATAACGTCACTTTAACGTTTGTTTTTTGTTGAATTTCTGAGGTTTTTTTTAACGTTAAGTAAGATCTTATTACCCTATCTATCTATAATTTCACTTTAACCTTTGTTTTTTGAGTAACTTTCTAGGTTGTTTTTTTTTTTAACACAAAGTATGGTTTTACTTCCATAGACAATTATATTAAAATCACTGGACTGTGGCAGACAAGCCCTGCACCCAACCCCACCCCTTCCCTGCCCCCATCCACAGCCATCCAATAAGAGTGATCATGACAATATAAATGAGTATCACTTTAAATAAGGCAGTTCTATCGGCTTTGTCAATGGGTCACCACACCAATATATATGAAGGCAAGCCTACTGGCTTTTTCAAGGGGAGGCCACATCAATGTACATGTTTAGCTTATGAGGACCAATAGAATCCAACAGCATATTTAAATGTATTCATCATTAATAACTTGCATTGCAATGTTTGTAAATAAATGCTGAACTAAATAAAAAAAGCTCATTTTAAACCACATTTTTAGCATTTTTCAAGGAGATAGTTAATTTTTCCTATTTTTTTGTGCTCTCAGCCTACTTCAAGTTTGTTGAAGAAATCAGTGTGAAACCCATGGGTGATCCAGAAAAGCGAAAGATTTCTGAAAAGTAGACACCATTTTGAATTCAGCAAGGGGTCATATGTGTACATCTCACAAGGTTTTCCCAAATAAACTAACTGTTGAAATAAAGAAATACTGAAAACGAGTCGGAAAAAATGGGCATTTGTGACAATGTTTTCATCTCTAACTTTTTGGCACAATGGCAAATTTAATAAAAGCAATATATCATTACGTCTGCTAGACCCTTCGGGCACAGTTGTTTTTCATTGTATAACGAGTATACACAACTTCAGAGTTATAAATGGGTATCAAGGAAACCTATGTATTCGTGAAATGGGCACAAGATTTGTAGTTTAGTAGCAGTGATTATTTATATATCTCTGAATTTGTGGGTACCCATACTAGCAAATGATTTAGAGGATATTTTTCAAAATGCCTTCTTTGTTGTTACACACTGGCTCACATTTGGAAAGCATAAATGCAGCGAAATCCAATTAATAGTACCAAATATCCTACTATTCAATGCTCCCACATGCCTTCTGATAAAAATGGCACCTCACTTATGTGAATAGGACTAGTTTCTCCAACAGGAAACGGCCCAAAACACAACATGGATGCATCGTATTGTTCTCCTTAAAACTGACCCGTTTTTTGCAAAGTAGGTAACTGGGGATTTTGGCCCTAGCTCAACCGGAACCTAGGGAAACCCAGCAAACCTGTATTTTTTTTTAATTAGACACCCAGAGGAATCCCAGATGGGGTGACTTGTGTGGCACTTATCAGGTTTTTTTACCCAGAATCACTTAAAAACCTCAACTTTTGATTAAAAAAACACTTCCTCCTCACATTTCTGCGGTGGAAAGCCGTGGAAACTGTGGGGCGGGGGCACAAATTTTCTTCCACCCAGCATTCTCCTAAGTCTTTCGATAACAATGTTACCTTACTAGTGTTGGTAGGCCTAGTGCCTGTGATAGGAAGTGGCCCTAAACTCAACATGGATACATAACATTTTTCCACTCAAAACTAGCCCTTTTTTTGCTTTTTGCAAAGTGGGCAGGTGTAGATTTTGGACTCTAGCTCAGCCAGCACCTAGGGAAACCTAGCAAACTTGTACATTTTTTAAAACCAGACACCTAAGGGAATCTAGGATGGAGTGACTTGCATGGTTCTCACCAGGTTGTTTTACCTAGAATCCCTTGCAAACCTCAAACTTAGACTAAAAATCACATTTTCCTCATAGTTCTGGAATCTGCATGGAGCCACAAACTTCCTTCCATCCAGCATTCCCCTAAGTCTTCTGATAAAAATGGTTCCTCACTTGTGTGGGTAGGCCCCGCTGACGGAAACAACCCAAAACGCAACATGGATACATCACATTTTTCCACTCAAAACGGACCAGTTTTTTGCAAAGTGGGTACCTGTGGATTTTGGGCCTAAACTTAAGAGGCACCTTGGGAAACCTGTTAAACCTGCACATTTGTAAAAACTAGATACTTGGAGGAATCCATGGTGGGGAGGCTTGTATGGCTCTCACCAGGTTCTTTTACTCAGAATCCCTTGCAAACCTCAAACTAAGACTAAAAAAACACATTTTCCTCACATTTCTGTGATGGTAAGTTCTGTAATCTGCAGGGAGCCACAAACTTCCTTCCACCAAGCATTCCCCTAAGTCTTTTAACAAAAATGGTACCTTACTTGTGTGGGTAGGCCTAGTCCCCACAACAGGAAACAGCCCCAAACGCAATATGAACAAACCACATTTTTCACCAAAAGCTGACCTGTTTTTTGCAAAGTGGGTAGCTGTAGATTCCAGAACTTTGCACCACAGAATTGTGAGGAAATGTGTTTTTTTAGAACAAAGTTTGAGGTTTGCAAGGGATTCTAGGTAACAGAACCTAGTGAGAGCCAGACAAGTCACCCCTTCCTGGATTCCCCTGAGTGTCTAGTTTTTAAAACTGTATAGGTTTGCTAGGTTTCAATTGGTGCCGGCCGAGCTAGGGTTCAAAATCTATAGCTACCCACTTTTGCAAAAAAAGGGTCATTTTTCACTGTGAAAATGTGGTGTGTCCACGTTGCGGTTTGGGCTGTATCCTGTTAAGGATACTAGACCTACCCACACAAGTGAGGTACCATTTTTACTGGAAGACTTTGGGGAATGCGGGGTGTGTGGTATTTTGTAGATCCACACAGATTCCAGAACTTTTCACCACAGTAATGTGAGAAAAATTAGGATTTTTTTTTACAAAGTTTGAGGTTTGCAAGGGATTCTGGGTAACAGAGCCTGGTGAGAGCAAGACAAGTCACCTTATCCTGTATTCCGCTGCGTGTCTAGCTTTAAAAAATTTATAGGTTTGCTAGGTTTTCCTAGGTGCCGGCAGAGCTAGGATTCAAAATCTACAGCTAGGCACTTTGCAAAAAAAGGGTCCGTTTTCACTTTGAAAATGTGGTGTGTTCACGTTGCGTTTTGGGCCATTTCCTGTTGCAGCCACTTGGCCTACCCACACAAGTGAGGTACCATTTTTCTCTGAAGACTTTGGGGAATGCGGGGTGTGTGGGATTTTGTAGATCCACACAGATTCCAGAACTTTTCACCACAGAAATGTGAGAAAAATTTGGAGTTTTTTTTTACAAAGTTTGAGGTTTGCAAGGGATTCTGGGTAACAGAGCCTGGTGAGAGCAAGACAAGTCACATTATCCTGTATTCCCCTGCGTGTCTAGTTTTAAAAAATGTATAGAATTGCTAGGTTTCTCTAGGTGCCGGCAGAGCTAGGGTTCAAAATCTACAGTTAGGCACTTAGAATAAAAAGGGTCCGTTTTCACTGTAAAAATGAAGTGTGTCCGCATTGCATTTTTGAGCAGTTTCCTGTCACGGGCACTAGGCCACCCACACAAGAGAGGTATCATTTTTATCGGGAGACTCAGGGTAACACATGATTGTAGAGCAACTGATATTACCTATTGACTTTTGATACATGACAATGTGCAAAAAAGAAGTCACTTTGAAAAATGTCCTATAATTCTCATGCTAGTATGGGTACTCACAATTTCGGAAATGTGCAAATAGCTACTGTTTCTAAACTCTATATTTTGTTCCAATTTCAGAAATACATAGGTGTCTTTCATCCTGATTTTTTTTACTGTATATATTTTCCCAAATTAAATGCTATATACCCGGTACATAATAAATTGCAAGATGCTGCTCAGTTATTTGCACTGGGTGTGTCGGGTTCTTGGTGAACCTACTAGTCCTATATATACCCACAACCATAAAGGTCCAACGGATGTAATGATATATTGTACCAAGCATTTGTCATACTTAGAAGTTACAGGTGAAAACATTGGCACAGATGGCTGTTTTTTTAACTCATCTACACAAATGACCCCTTCCTGAATTCAGAATTTTGTTCACTTTTTTAAAATGTGTAACTTTCCAGGATCCTTTATTGCTTTCATACCTATTTCTGCCAATAATTGGAAGAAGGTTGAAAGCACAAAATAGCAAAAATAGGCTATGTCCCAGTAAAATGTTAAAACTGTGTAAAAAATGTTGGTTTTCTGACCAAAGTCTGTCAGTCCCTGAAAGCTGGGAAAATCTTGATTTCAGCCCCACAAACCCGTTGTTGATACCATTTGCAGGGACAAATACCGGACTCTTTCATTTGCAGCACTTTTTCCCATTTGAAAAAACAAAAAAACCTTTAGCTATATTTTGGCAAATTTCTGGTCCCCCCCAGGGGAATCCACAAACTCTGGGTACCTTTAGTAGAATCCCCATGATGTTGGAAGAAAAGGACGCACATTTGGCGTGGATACCTTGTGTGGTCAGAAAGTTACAGTGGCCTAAGCGCAAACTACTCCAAATCCCCAAATAGCCCCAAAAAAAAGTGTGTGTGTGGGGGGGGGGGGAGGCCTAGCAGCAAAGGGGTTAAAGACGTCGCTTTTTGTTTGTCTATAGTTCAGCGTACCCTCAGGATAAAAAGAAAATGCAGTCTGAGGCAGTATACAGTGCTCTTCTCATGTAAAGTTCACTCTGTTGTGGTAAAACACTGGAGTTCGAACTTTGCACTGTAGTAATAAATGTCTAAATGAGCATCTATTAGTACAGGTGCTCTAAATAACTTGTATTTGAGTAACATCTATTGTCACTGCAATTATGTTAAAGCAAAGATTATATATAGTTCATCAAAGTTTATATGTTAAGAATTGGTGTCATAGTTCGGAGGTCATAATGGTCTGACACATTAGAAAATAACTTTGTGCACACAAATCTCACAATTTATTTTAAAGACAGGAGTCGATGAGGTTGTATCATTCATTCACAGTGTCGTATATATGGACAAGGTAGGATGTATTGATTTCTGGTTGGCAGTGCTAAATCCATGCACTGTTCGTGCCCTAGTGAAATTGACCCGTTCCATGATGGATTTTTTTTTAACTCGCTTGGCACCTCGTGAGGCAAGCTAACCAATTTCTGCCATGAAGCAGTGTATAATATCATGTCTCCTTAAGGTACTGAAGTTAAGCTACCGGATGAATTTTTGCTGAAGCCATCCTGCTTTTCGTCATATTGTGAAATCTAGTTATCCTTTCCTCGTTTTGTTCTGACTCATTGGTTGATTTAATATGCTTTCAGATTTCCATTTCGTGCTGTATGGGAACTGTTCACTCCACGGTCAGAAACGTTCTCAAAGAACAAAGCAGAGGCATTTGTGTTTTGCTGTTGTGCTGACATCCATGACGTATTCTTCCTTCATGACTATTACAATTGCAGGGAAGATATTTCAAAGTTACACCCCCGCAGTCTTCCAGGATTCATGTCATTAACTAACAATGTAATGCACAGAAGTGATCATAATCATTGGGTTGGGGCAATAACAGCCTACTCAAATATTGAATTACTGCGAGTGGGAGACGCGTGAGCACCTGCGCACATAGAGAGCGACTTAGATTGTGTGTTAACGATGGAAAGCCCTAAAACTGTGTTTATTCCTATTTGTTTGGATGCCACCTGGTTCGGGGCCTCGTGATGTGTATGTTTCCGGTAGCAAGAGGTGTTTTGGTGTCAGAACGGGTGAGAGCGTTTGGCTGCAGACGGTGTTTAAAACCGGCGATTGCCCCACGGGTCTCTGGTCCCTCCGGACGCACTGAGTGCAGCGGTGTGAAAACGGGCCTCCTTCCACGGAAAAAGTGATGCGCTGTCCGTCGAAGGCCACGTGCTTCCTGCAGGAATATTCGCCTGGCAGTCTGTGATCACATCCATCATTTCAAGGGCTAGGAGCATCCTCACAGGCGCAGCGGGAGGGGCTCTGAAGGGCCGGGCGCGCCCAGGAACGTCTCACAGCACGTGCAGTGACGTACACATGGGATGACACAGCTGTCCTGCCAGGGTTGATGCTCGTACGGGACGCTTTGACGTAACAGTGTGGCATTGTGAATTAACACGAACGTCATAATCCGTGAGGCTGAGCAGGGCTTTATAAGTCCGCGCAGGGCTCTTGAGACTGTTAGTCAGACATTAGTGTCAAGATGATAGCAAGAGTCCGAGGGTCCGGCCCTTGCTGACGAGGAACCAAGCTCTCCGGCCATGGGACCCGGGGCCTGCGGATTTCGCAGGCAGAAGAGGATTTTGCAGGCAGGCTTCTGTTTGCTGGCCTTAATGTGCCTGGGCTGCATGATCTACCTGTACAAGCACTTACAGGAGAAAGCGCCCAGCTCCGAGAACCTGCTACTCATGTTCAAGCAGCAGCAGGAGACGCTCTCTGCCCAGCTACAAGTGGTGAATGAGGACCGATCCAGGCTGGAACAGGCCCTTCAGAAGGAGCGTGCGGAGCTCAAGAAGACCAAGGAAGATTTTGTAGAATATAAATTAGAAGCTCAAGAAGCCCTGAGCAAAGAGAAGGAAGACGCCATGAACCCCTCTCAGCAAATGATCCTGAAGAACCAGCTTGAAGAAGGGAAGAAGCAGCTCCTGGACTTACAAGTGCAGTATAACTCTCTAAAGCTGGAAAACTGGCGAGCGTTGGAGAGCCACAACCAGAAATATGCGCATCTTCAGCAGGAGAATGAGAAACACGTGGTGATGCTGCTGGATATAAAATCGAAACTAATGGAAGAAAGTATGGTCGTTCGCAATGGACATGAAGAGGTCCGCTCTAAGCTGCTTAGTGCGCAGGAGCAGCTGAATATGATGCACCAGCTGAATGAAGTTCTTCAGAGGATACCAAGCTTCAAGCTGGTCACAGCCCGGAGGCACCACCCATTGAAATTACAGACCCCAGATAAGAAGCATTCCCAAGCCTTGGAGGCTGAATTGCAGCGTATTCGCGAACAGACTAGCCTACAAGCGAATACTCCGGAGACGCCAAAAGACTCTGGGAAGAAAACCCCAGAAAGTGAATCTCTCATAAAATTGTTGGTACCCCGTACAGGGTCTCTTGAAGTTATGACTGGCCTACAAGCAAATACTATGGAGACGCCGACAGACTCTGGGAAGAAAACCCCAGAAAGTGCTGCCCAGACCGAAGATTCTCTCCGAAAATTGTTGGTACCCCGGACAGGGTCTCTTGAAGTTCTGCCACAGCCAGCCTTGCCTCTGTGGCTAGCGAAGGATAGAGATGGCCGTGCCGTGCGTTTCTAGGGGACGGTGAATGGCATCCAGCCAGGAGACGAGCTGCTGAAAGAAATATACTTCACCATCAGAAACAGTGCCATCTACTAAGATGAATTTGCGAACATGAATATTGGATATGGCATTCTGACCTGGATGGTGGACAAGAATGCAATGCCTTTCCGCACTGTTGGCGAGTACACAGGAAATCTGACCCTTGATGCTGATCAGATTCAGTGGTACACGGTGAGCCAGCGAACAATCTTTGAAAGCCCTATACTCCAGTGTGTGTGAAAGAGAGAGGGACTGTGCAAGCTCTCAATCAAAGGGGCCAAATTAGGAATGTAACGAATATTGGATTCCACTCCATTCTTGTAAGCCGGGTACTGAAAGGAATATTACTCTCTCCCTTGCTGAAGACAGTAGTGGAAAATCTCCTATTCCTGGCCAATCAGGAGAGACTAATGGAAGCTAGGCTATTCTTCTCCATTCAAAGAGAATCCACTTGCTCTCAGCCAGCAGAGAGTAGTGGAAACTACTCTCCCTCTCTTAGTGGAGCACAATGGAAGCCATGCCATCCACTTCGTCCCGAGAGAGAGTATTGGGTGCTCTTTTATTCTCCCCTTTCTGGCAGAGAGTAATGGAAGTTAGTGCAAACTTTTCGGCGTTGAACAGAGCTGTGGAGCCTCCTCACTCAAGCCAAGACAGGCTAATGAAAGCCAACCACCGCTCCACCCAGAAGAGAACAGCAGCAGCCATGTCTTCCTCTCCACCCAGCCATTATACACTCTCCCTTTCTCACCATGGCAGTGCCAAGACCCTACAAATATCCTTTGACCCTGAGAGGCACCTGTAATACCCTTTAATTTCAAGGGAAACAACAGTATGATCAGACTCATCCCTTTAGAAGCTCTGGCCTGTTAGCACATCTAGCTATTTCCTCATTGCCATAACCTGATATGGGCTACATAAGGAAGACCTCTTTACATTTAGGGACTAATGGTGCATCATTGGTTGTTAACCACTTGCAGGGAGGGATTCTAAAACGAGGCTCAAGGTCAATTTTCACAGGAACCTCACTGTTTCAGGTTCTAGTCCATAGAGGGTCCTGCAGACTTTTTCCCACTACCTTTTTTAAATTAGTTTAGCCCTTTTTTGAGAAAGGTCCCTCTGCTACCCTTTGTTTTACATTTCATTTTTTGTCATGATGTCTCTCAGAACAGTGGTACCCTACACCTTTGCTATAGTTCTTAAATACTATTTCTTTGTTACTTACCCTCATGATGGCTACTCCTTTCAATGTTCATAGAGGGCCGCTGGACTGATGATCATCTCTAACTCTGAGGGACGTGGTCCATCAGCATGATGAAGGTAATGCTCTCCGCCACTCTGTCAAAGAGAGTACGGTCTTTCAAATGCTAAATCAGCCCTCAGTGAAGAATAATTATACATGAACTTAGTTTGTGGAATCCCACACATCCATTTGTCCTGATATAGATTGTAATAAAATATCAGAAATACTCAAATATTCTAAAAAATAAAGATAATGAAACAACAAAATCAGTTTATAAATATTGATTTGTATGTTTTCATAACACATGCAACCTTTGGTACTCCATATTCCACTGAGTTACTTTAGAGCACTACTGGGAAGGATGTAGTTCCCCTCTGGAATTGGCAAAACCAAGAAGGACACTTCTTCATTTAATACCATGTGAGGGATTTTAAGAGGACATCTAAGTGTGGTATTTACAAGGTAGAATGCATGTTGTGTGCTCATACCATTCACCTCTCCTCCACATGAGACACAAAATAAACTATAAAACACCTGTAGTTTACCTTTGATATAAACTCACCTTCTAGAGTACATTGACAGATTTGCTGGCATCATGGTAGGTATATGTTTTTTTGTGCATTAGTGCTATGCAAATGTCCATTCACTTAATGACCTTACAGTACCAGATACAAGTACACAAATAGGGAAAGTCCGTGGGAGATTCATCCATCTCTGCCATTGCAGAATATTGCCAGAGAAATTGGACAGAGACTTTTCATCAGACAATAAGAACACTCTACCAAGCAGAGCCCCAGACATTGGAGTCCAGATCTACCCAGTTAGAACTAGGCCGCCCTTTGGACAAGTGGGTAACCATTGTGCAACAGGACATGGACTAGTAGTAATGAGGACGGGATGCCTCAGAAATCTAGATGTACCGTAAAAATCTGCTTGTCCCTTTTGGCCCATGCAGTGAGGTGGCACATTATTCCAGCATTCTCAGGGGTCTGATAACCTCTTTGAATTTGTCAGGTCTAATATTAAACCATAGTTTTTATTATAGCAAGATCTAATTTAGCCAACTTTCACCATGGGCGAACTGGCCACCCGGGCAAGCGGGCATCCCCCCAGGAGACTGGAGCCCCAGGAGGCCGACTTGACACTGATTTCGGCCTCCAGGAGTGATGGTGCCCGTTATGCGATCCGAGTGTCAACTTGAAAGAGTTGCTCTGGTTCTAGCACACATTAGCACGTCTGCACATGGGGGCTGAATTTATCATTTTTGCCAGTGCTGTTTTAATTTCCTAGTCCGGCCCTGCCTTTTACCAAATCTATACATAGGGGTGGTAAGCAGATGGGAAGATATACAGGTAGATTCATCAAGGGAAATTGCGCTCGCAAAGGGCCAGATTCTCAGAATCTGGCCCTTTGCGAGCGCAATTTTTGCATTTGGGATTCATCATCCCAAATGCAAAAATCGCTAATAGCGAAATCGCATATTTGCGAGGATTTGCATTTAAGGAATCTCTATTTGAGATTCCTTAAATGTAATTCATTAACCATTTTTTCTTTGCTAATTCGCTATTACTGGCCGCTATTTACCACGAATTGTAACTTCGTGGTAAATAGCGAAAACTTAGAAAAATGCACTTCAGTGCATTTTTCTAAGTTGCATGTTGCGCACACACATGTGTACATTTTCATTTCAGGGGTGCTACAGGGTGTCCCTTGGACACCCCTGCACCCTTGAAATCGCATCCTTATTTGCGATTAGCAAATTGCTAATCGCAAATAAGGAATAACTCCCCATTCATTCTTATGGGCCATAGGAATGAATGGGGAGTTATTCCTTATTTGCGATTAGCAATTTGCTAATCGCAAATAAGGAAGATGTAGGAATCGCAATATTTTTTGCAATTCCTACATGAATCCCGTTTTGCAAGTCCTTTACAGACTCGCAAAACGGGACTTTGATGAATCTAGCTGATAGTTCCAGGGCTGAAATGCCCTATGAGTGTGTGCGCACCCAAACACCTACATACTTGCGAGTACTCCGCTTCATTGTCTTCTCACACAAGAGTAAAACTTTTTTTCAGGGTAAGAAAAAGGGTGGATGTAAACGAAAAATTATTTCTCTATGGGGTGAGGGAGGAATATTTTCCCCTTGGAGAGTAACAAAGTTTAAACAAGTGAATTTGCAATTGTTGAGAAGGTTTTCAAATGAGCGAGCAAATGCCTGTATGTTTGCTCATGCGAAAAATAGGCTTCACAAGATTTTTCTAGGAGGGTGGTTTCCAGGCCTACGTCTGTAAACGCTTGTAAATTCTTGCTGTTCATCTGCACCATTGTACAGTTATTTTCCTGCGGGTGAACATTTGTGACTTGCTTTAACTATGAATTATCCCCATAATTTATTTGCATATTACTCATAATATTAGCCATAAAGGTTATAGTTGAAGTTTCACACTAGTTTAGCAAAACTTTTATTGGATTGTAATTTTTTCAACTAAAAAAACCTCGAGAGACAAGAAAACTTTTTTCTGCAATTCAAGTCACATTTTCCAGCCTCAAAATGTATACAAAAGAGGCTGCTCTCTACTCTCTCTATTCTTCTTCTCTATACCTCTCTCTCCACGCCACCGGGGGAACAAAGACAATTGGACAATTCAGCAGGGAGGAAGGGGGTTTGCCAAGAGGAACTGAAGAACTGAAGGAACAGTGAGAACAAAGTGGACAAATGGCGGCAAATCACTACCTAACGGTCCCCCTCCCCCCCCCCCCCCCCGAGGGCCCTCTTCCCTCTTCCTTGTCTCAGTTATCTCCCAGGTATATCCTGTATATCCTTTGTACCATGTAAATATAATTTTCAATAAAATTTTACTGAGAAAAAAAAAAAAAAAAAAAGAGGCTGCCTTCTGCCAGACAGAGAATTTCAGAGAGCTGTTTTAAACGGGCATCTCCTGCTGAGCCATACACATTCGGAAGGCTGTATTTTCAAATACATGTCATCAGAAGTTCACATGTTTCATCTTGGTTGGAAGATGGGCCCATTTTGGCTAACAAATGTGTTTTGGGGCCCAAGTAAGGTTTATGGCGCAAGCACAGTGAATTAAGCATAAGCTGATTCTGGACGCGGAACCAGTGTAATGATCACAGGGCTATTCGTACGTTATCTCTATACCTGTCTTTTATCAGGAGCCTGTTGTAATTGAGAAGCATGATTTCTTAGGAAGGCCTCGGTATTTCACGAATAGTAGAAGTAATAGATTAACGGCCCTTTTAATGGTCCGTCTCCATTAATATATGTTGTGGTTTTGATGCACAGAATTCCGGGCTGTTCTCTGAAAAAAAAGCCGGATCATTACAGTGCATTTTAAGTGCTTTTATATAGCAAGCAGCTGCCATTAGTGGGGCCTCTAAAGTACTGTTACCCTGCCCATCATAGAGGACCGTGCATGTGCGTGACTGATATGTTGTGTGATGTGTTTGTAGGCCAGAGTTGTGTTGGAGTGGCATCCTTGTGGTGTAAGCCACGGAGATTTCTTGGACAGAGGTGCTGAATTGACTACTTAAACACAAGGCATACAGCGAAGGGTAATTTATGGGATAGTGGTGGTGCTTAAGTGCGTGATTGATACCCGTGTGTGCAGCTGCCCTGTTTTAAAAGTACTCGGGTGCTCCGATCATGGGACACCTGTGAGCTGGCATTGGTCGAGTTATGATATGTTCTGGAATCAGGGTGCACTTACAAATGTCCACAGAAGTTATTACTCCTCCAATGCGCTTGACTATTCACAGACCCATATACAAAATTCCACAACCTGGCACCTTGTTCAGAAAGAAATTGCAGCATCATATTTCTGCGATGCAATATTTGACCGACAACAGGAGCAGGAGTTTGTCATGATGAACCTTTCTTATATGTCGTGATCAGAGAAAATAACAACTAAATCTCAATTTTAAAATAAAGCCAAGGTGAGCAGACCAGATTGTTACCAACATGATCACTCCTCCTTATTAAGGGCAAGACAGGCTAAGTGAAGTTCAGATTGGAAAAGCGCCTCACACCTTGAAGCACCCCATAGGATCCATGGACACGGACCAGAAATCCCTTACAGAATATCATAGTATAGCATTGCATGACCTGACATGCTTTGCCTTAACACGCAAGTTAAGAGTCGTCTCTAGAGCTTTCTAGGTGTAGCTTATAATAGAGCTAATATCATCTATGTGCTCACTCAGTTATGAGTTTGAGGTGAACATTTCTCTTTCCCAGAAGGCAGTGCTCAAAAGGGGGAAGTCATAGCAAGCCAAGCTCACGTCCTGTGATGCAGGTTTGAGTTCATTAGCCATCTGCACAAAATAGCTTCCTTACTGTGCATGATTTCCCTTGACGCGTCTATGACTAATTTTACATGCCCACTCATTCATTTACACAAACAGCACCACATGCCCTTCCAAGACTAATTAGGCATTTGTCCACGTGCATTCTCTAAATAAAGTCAATAAAACCTTGGTAAGATATTCAGATTCATTAAACCACCAAGGAGACAGGAGCATTACAGAGTCATTTTGTATTGTTTAATAAATTCCTAAAAACATTTCATTTCACTAAGGGTGAAGGGTCAGATCTAGAACATATGTAGTATATCAGTAAAGGCTATGGTCTCTGATGCCCTGGGTGAGGGCCCGTCCCATTGGATAGAGATCTCCACCAGGCAGGCAGTGCTCTCCAAAGCCCTCATTGCAGTTGTCAGTGTGCAGTGAAGGCTGTGAACTTTGCAGATCAGGTGACATCTTTTGCCCATCGGCAGAGTGCTTTATTGTACTGAAACAAATCTCTGGAGT
The DNA here is from genome assembly GCF_964261635.1 of Lissotriton helveticus. Classification (NCBI taxonomy): domain Eukaryota; kingdom Metazoa; phylum Chordata; class Amphibia; order Caudata; family Salamandridae; genus Lissotriton; species Lissotriton helveticus. The sequence continues at coordinate 1,401,804,379 of NC_136063.1, read as the reverse complement.
GGAGATCCGTTGATAGTGGCCTTGATGCATGGGGACTATTTCCCTGCCTTTCAGGGCCATTACTTGGTTTCCCCCAGAAAGGACTTCCTGGATTGGATGTATGTCAATGCATCGTATACCAATACCACGCGCGCCATTACAACGCGGTTATTACTACACGATGTCAATGACGACATGCTATGACATCGCAAACGTTTACCACGACTATGCTTTTACCACACATGCCATTACAACGCAAAGGCATGCGTGGCAAAGCTATACTGGTGGTGAAAGTTTTCAAGGTAAGTGACACTACTCTACCCCAGCACAACTACTCCGTACAATAACACTACACTACCCTGCACGACCCCCCCAACACTACCCTAAAACACTACACTACACAAACACCACTACACTACCCTAAAACACTACACTACACAAACACTACCATAAACCCTAAACACTACACTACACAAACACTACAACATTACCATTAACCCTAAAACACTACACAACACAAACACTACCACAGTACCTTAAACCGTAAAATTCTACACTACACAAACACTACAACACTACCCTAAACCCTAAAACACTAAACTACACAAACACTACAACACTACCCTAAAACCTAAAACACTAAACAAACACTACAACACTACCCTAAAACCTAAAACACTACACTACACAAACACTATAACGCCACCCTAAAACACTACACTACAGAAACACCGCAACACTACCCTAAACCCTAACACACTACACAAACACTACAACACTACCCTAAATCCTAAATCACTACACTACACAAACACTACCACACTACCTTAAACCCTAAAATTCTAAACTACACAAACACTACACAACTCTAAACCCTAAAACACTACACAACACAAACACTACCACACTACCTTAAACCCTAAAATTCTACACTACAAAAACACTACAACACCACCCTAAAACACTAAACTACACAAACGCAACAACACTACCCTAAACCCTAACACACTACACAAACACTACAACACTACCCTAAACCCTAAAACACTACACTACACTACACAAACACTACCCTAAACCCTAAAACACTACACTACACAAACACTACAACACTACCCTAAACCAGAACATAAACACAACAACACTACCCTAAACCCTAAAACACTACACTACACAAACACTACCACACTACCCTAAACCCTAAAACAATACACAAACACTACAACACTACCCTAAACCCTAAAACACTACACTACACAAACACTAAAACACTACCCTAAACCCTAAAATACTACACTACACAAAGACTGCAACACTACCCAAAAACACTACACCAACACTACACTACCCTAAACCCTAAAACACTACACAACACAAACACTACAACACTACCCTAAACCCTAAAACACTACACAACACAAACACTACAACACTACCCTAAAGCCTAAAACACCACACAAACACTACAGCACTACCCTAAACTGTAAAACTCTACACAAACACTACAACACTACCCTAAATCCTAAAACACTACACTACACAAACACTACAACACTACCCTAAACCGTAAAACACTACACAAACACTACAACACTACCCTAAACCCCAAAACACTATACCAACACTACACTACACTACCCTAAACCCTAATACACTACACTACACAAACACTACCCCAAACACTAAAACACTACACTACACTACACAAACACTACAGCACTACCCTAAACCCTAAAACACTACACTTCACAAACACTACAACACTACCCTAAACCCTAAACCACTACACACACACTACAACACTACCCTAAAACACTACACTACACAAACACTACAACACTACCCTAAACCCTAAAACACTACACTACACAAACATTACAACACTACCCTAAACCCTAAATCACTACACAAATACTACAACACTACCCTAAACCATAAAACACTACACTACAACACTACCCTAAACCCTAAAACACTACACTACACAAACACTACAACACTACCCTAAACCCTAAAACACTACCCCCAGCACAACCCTGCCCCTTCACCCAGTCCGGACCCTACACTGAAACACTACCCTGCACGACCCCCCAACACTACCCTAAAACCTAAAACACTACACTACACAACACTACACAAACATTACAACACTACAAAAAAGTAACCCCCACCCCAATCGCAATCCCATTTACCTCACCCTCCTCGTGGTTCCTCTCTCCCCAACTGTGTCATCCCTGTGCAACGGCTCGGTGTCCTCCATTTCCTGCCTCCTTACGTCGTTGTGAGGAAACAGCCTGTTTCCTCACAACGACGTGGATAGCCATTACAGCGCATGTGTTGTGAAAGTGTATGCGATGTAACGGTATGCATAGTAATGGCTACGCGTTGTTACATTGCATGCGTTGTAATGCATGTGGTGTAATGGTACTGCATGGGAAAATCCACGTAGTAATTGCTGTTTCCTTCCTAGATTTGTATAGCAGTCCTGGACACTGAAACCTAGTGATGGTCATCCTGACCTAAATAGGCAGATGCAGGTGAGTGTCCACTGGTGCAAACATTTCTCTTCCTAGACCTCTACATGCTGCAGGAATACTGCTGGTTGGATGTGGTCGGAAGAACCACCAACGTATGCCATTTCTCTCAAGCTATCAAAACTGTCTAAATGCTCCATGACTCTTGGGGCATAAAAACTTGTCATCTGTGAAGTGCAAACTGTGACACCTCTAACATAAACATGGTAAAAATGAAGAGGTGTTTGTTAGGGGCTTAACTCAAAAATTGCAGGACAAACAGAGCAGACTTTTCCAACACGCCAAGAAAATATGTAGAACCGCAATGTCGATTGGCCACAATGTCGAAAGCAGTGTAAGTGGCTTTGAGAACATTTTGACCCTCAATAATATTGCTGGCCTGACACTTACTTCTTCCTTTAGTCGTTTAATAGCCTCTTAGTTTTTTGCTGTGGTGTTTGGGGTAGGGGACCTGTAAAAACTAAACAGGGCCAGTAGACACCTGTTTGCTGTTTTCTTGCTTTTGCCTTCATGGCCTGTGTGTCCAGGGATAGCTAGGGAATTTCTAGGGTTAGCAAATGGCATGGTAGTGATAGCAGCTGCTATCCCTAATTATTACTGTTAAACATGGAGTTCTCTGCAGTCATCCCAAAATGTTTTGGCTTTGGCTTGCTGTTGTCCAAAACCGTTTTTGTTGGCCTTTAGGACTCTATACACTTTACCACTCCTACCCAGTAACAAGGTTCCTGTGCTTTCTCCTTTAAACATAGTGAAACTGGCTTATACCCAATTGGCCCATTTCATTTACTTGTTAGTCCTAGTAAAGTGGTACTACGTAATCTCAGGGCATGTCAATTAAATGCTACTAGCGGGCCTGCAGCACTGATTGTGCTGCCCACTTAAGTAACACTTTAAACATATCTCATGCCTGCCATTGCAGCCTATGCATGCCATTTTGACCTGGCAAAATAAACCTCTTGCCAGGTCTAATTCTTCCTTTTTAATACATTTGTCACCCCTAGGGTAGACCCTTAACAGACCACCGAGCAGGGTACTTTGTATGTAAAAAGTGGGACATGTACTTTTACATTTTACATGTCCTTGTAGTGGGAAACTCATTAATATTTCACTATTGGAAGGCCTACCTCTCTAATGGCATAATATTGGGTTACCTTATCACATTTAATAAGGGATAACTTTCAATTGGGAGCAGGTAGGGAAGTCCTGTATTGTAATTTTAAATCCTCTTTAATGGTAAAGTTGTATTTTAAGTCTCAGTTCTGAAAATGCCACTAATAGAAAGATCGCATTTTCTTGACATAACCATTTGGTGCTTGCAGCCTCTACCTGGGTCACATGGCTAGGTATAACTGGCAGTTGGTCTTTGTGTAGTGCTCCCAGACAGTAAAACAAAGGGGGAGTAGTGGCTGGCAGGATGGTCAATCTCTTGTCAGGATGAGGGGGAGGATCTGTCACCTACAACATTTGCACATCATAAAGGCTCTACCTCAGCACACTCACAAAGAATTTCACACTAGTCTTTTGTGCCTCCTGACAAGCTGCATCCAGGGTAGAGAGGCAGGACTTTCTAGACACCGATGTAGGAGGAGTACTCAGAAGCTTCTCCCACATTAAAGTGGGCACCAAGTATAAAGAGTGGTCCCTCAGATACAAAAAATCAGTACACCCCGGGAGCTGTAGAAGACTCTGAAGGACTGCTGTGCTGTTGTAAGGATGACTGCCCTGTTACTGTGCTGTCCTGCTGCCTGAGCGAGAAGGACGGGACCTGCATTTTGAACCTTGGACCACCAGAGTGACTCCAAGGGCTAGCTGACTGGCCTCCTGAGCAAAGCCTCCCGGACAGAAAAGGCTATAACCCTTTTGACCCCTGCCCCTGGACTCAACCTGTTGTGAATACTAATGCCCCAAGTTGTGCCCCCCCCAGTCCTGGACCCTTGGAAGTAGGGCCAAAGGTGCTCTGCCAGCCAAGCTGTGGTCCCTACCAGAACTAATGCAGTATGGCGCAACCCCAATGCAAGACCACATTGCAGACCTCACAGCTCATCGGAATCGCCGCTGCACTACGCATCCTGATTGTGAACCTCGCCGCTCCTCATAGGAACCAACACGGCGCGATTCAGCCTCTATGCATGTCCTCATCGCAGCCCTTGAAGCTTATTGAACCGCCGCTGTGCAACGCATCATCGATTTGGACGCCGCATCACTCCTCGGGACTGGCGTTGCGCAGCACAAGGATCCAAAACCAGGATTTTATGTTTTCTTTTTCCCAAGAACTAACTTGGTCCCTGTATCTGGTCCGCACTCCATCACAGTCGCCCTGAATTTGTGACTTTACCTCAGCCCTGCGCGATCAGATAACCTCAGTTGGTGCTTTGTGCTTTTAAGCACTATTTGTCCCTAAATGTTTAAAAGCTCATATCTCCAGTTGGTTTGAGATTTTTCTTGTGTTATGTTTTCATTTTATTATTGTTTTTGTGCTGCATTAATAGTTTACACGTTACTTCTAAGTTAAGCTTGACTACTTTGGTGCCAAGCTACCAAAGGGTTAAGTGCAGGTTAAATCAGTGAATTGAGTGGCTCACCCTGATGTGGATTGTGGCTCTTGATTGAGAAGGGCTCACACTTTACACAACTATCAATCTAATTGCTCACAATCACTAATTGATTTCCATGACTTATAATAGATTTTCTAGCATAAAACTATCTTAGCTTGATGTGAATCACAATTGTTTTTGGACCAATTCTTAGGTATTTCCTAAATGGCCAACAAGTCATGAATCTCTGCCCTAAAAGTCTATCTGAACAGAGTGTGAATGTACATTTTAGGTAGACAGAGGGCCATGCAGTCCCTAGTACTAACAGGCGCTCTTTAGGATCGGAGGCAAGAGTTCACGGTTATTCCTTTTGTCACCCAGTTTGGCCAAAATCTTCTGGTCTTTGTAGGTGCATAATTGCGGTATTCCACTTGAATTAAAGTGCATTATGTTGGCTTTCTTGGCTGTTCATAATCCTACATTTGTTTTTCTGTATTTTTCTGTATATCTGGCAGTATTTTTCTAATTATTTGCACCTCAACGGCACAGCTTTTCACAATATTTGCAATTTCTTTCTTAAGGTTACTTTGCTTTGGGCATGATCATGATTGTTTTATAGGGTATTGGAGGGAGAACAAAATGAGGAATGTTTACCTGAGATCAAGCAAGGCAAGCATCATTACAAAAGCCAGGTTTTACAGCAAGAACCATGATGGGAAGTTAATGCAAGTCTTTAGTGCTGGGCTGTGGAACTCAGTGTGTCCTGACTTTGGGAAGATTCCAAGCCTTCTGGGTGTGCTAAAAACCCTGTAAATATTGTCATTCAAAGAGGATGTGCATGCTTTTAATAGACTCTGGGATTCCTCCTTCATATTCCACCCCCATCGCAGGGCACCAAGCAGTGCAGTTTGGCCAACGCTGAACCCCATATCTGAAAATACCATTAGGCGATTCCCAGGCCGGTTCAGAGCTAAAGCCAGGGATTGTGGTAAAGTTATTGAGGACATATCCGTCATTCTTTAACATGGCTATGAAGGAGCTCTTTTCACAATAAAATGTTTAATTCTTTTTTTTTTAATAAATAAGGTTTGCATTAGGTTCCTGTGGCCCAGTAGCATGGCTTTTCTTCATTTGTCTTTTAGAAGCTCTGAGATACCTACCTTAACGTTAATGTTTAAAATTCATAGTTTTTGTACCATGAATACTCTGTATATTCTTCCATGCACTTCAACCCTGGTACATATTGCTGATGTGTTTGTTGTGGTATCTACTGCAGCAGATGATAAGATAAATGGTGCAGCTCAGTGCGTGTGGGATTTCCTGGCTGCAACTCCTGCTGTTCGAGTATAAAGGACGACGTGGGACACTTTACAAACTGCTGACGTTTGCTGCCTTGTGTGCACTTTGATAGGGGGAGAGTTTTTTAAGAACTTCTAACACCGAGGGACTGCGAGGTCCAGCAGGCTCTCTGACACCCAGCTGCTGCCTCTTCCCTCGGTGTTCCCGCCCACCGCCCGTAGCGATATAATCTCGCTCCTAATCACGCGACGCGGGACTCAGCCCGGGGCTAACCCCGGGCAAAGGGCGGGCCGTCTGAGGCCGCCGTCCGAGGTTGACAGAGGTTGGGTTGGGACACCACTCTTTCAATTGTGTTTTGGATTATTTTGTTTCCTTATATTGTTACATCTAGAGTCAGTTGTAATTCCCTTATAGTTATACACGTAGGTTCTTGGAGTTATCACCCCTTTTTAGGGCTGACTAGCCTATAATAAAAAAATAAATAAACATTAACACAAATAATGACCCTACGATCTGGTAAAGAAAGGCTGGTACAGGTCTCAACATCGAATGGGGTTTTTAAAGGAACTATTGATCATTTTTTTAAACGAACCACTTGTATATTGGAGAAAGAAATAGCCCTTGCTGAAAAACGTTTATCTATTGACTTGGTCACTGGGAAGCGGTCTTCGCTAGGGAAAATAGGCCAGGTAGTTTCCCCAGTCCCATTAACTCAACTGGACCATAGCGATAATAACGGTGCGAACCCGGAAATGGAGCTAGTAGACCAGGAGTTGGAAGTGGCTGTTACTGCATTAGATTCATCACTAAGTAATTCCCTTTACAACAATTTAGTGAATATTGAGACCGATGACTTCAATGACTTCGAAACTTCTGGTCCTGTATTGAGCCTCGAGCCCAAAAACCCATCCATAGATAAATCCTCCAAACAAATATCTAGTAAAAGGAAACGGGAAGAGATAACTCAGAGGGGGGCATTGCGAAGGTCTCTAAAACTAAGTATACTACAACACCTACGAAAGACACTGTAGTTCTTCCGATCAATTCCTCTGTGAACACCATAAACCACCCCCTGATAAATAATGGTGAAGATGCTCTCCTGGGTAAGATAGAATTATTGGTCAAATCCCTACTGTTGCCATTATTAGAACGGACGAGGCTGTTAAACGATAAAATGGACCAGATGGAGGCTTTAGTAAGAGACAATATGGCTACCTTGAAAAAGATATCCAATTCTCCTGACCAAGCAGGGGTTGCCCCACCCGGAAGCCAGAAACAGCCCAAAAATATTAGTGGTAGGATAGGGCAATTGGCCATACCAGCACCATTAACATCTAAAGATCTACAGCAGAAGGCAGGGTATCAGCCGAGTTGAGAATAAACTGGTCCAGGACAAACCCCTCAAAGAGGGTGCAGCTACTAAACCCCAACCTGCCCCTAGTAGGTTATCTAAAATTACCCGTCCATTGGAACATGATAACTTGATCAGGAAGAATGTTCATCCCAAACTACAATGTGTTAATTTGCCTCCAGAATCAGTCCCATATACTATTATCCTAACGGGAGTGGTTCCAATGGAGGAGGGGAAAGTGGAATCACATCGGGATCTATATAACAAAGTCAACTTCTGGCTTAACAAGAATCGAACACTTCCACCAATGTCCAATACAGAGATCCTTAACGTTAGGACAGTAGACTGGGTGGGGCATTGCCAAAAAGATCTAGAGGGGGATTGCATAATTGTTAGTTTTAGGGAGCCCTGGGTGGTGGATTTTATTCGTAGGAAGCCAAGATATGGAAAAGTGGGAGATGTCCAAACACTATCTTTACACTATTTTTATCCCAAACAAGGTAGATCTAGTGACCCCCCTTTTCAAACACCATCTTACCACAACAGTAGACCCAGAGGAAGATATCCCCCCGATCTGGCTACATATCCATTGTTCTTTCCCCATCTTTCGAATCGGTTCGCACCACTTAGTGGCTTGGAAGGGGTTGACTGACTCGTTAGGGGGTCAACCGCCAACATCAGTGAGTTTAAAATAGCCTGTAGAGTAGAGGCTTCTAACTCCCCTCATATAACGAGGGAGGATAGTAGCAACCAAAAATTGTGTACCTCAGAGGAGGTACTGGAGGGGGGATCAATAGGAGCCGACCCCATAGGTAGTAACTTGGTAGAAGGATTCGATAGTGGGTTGTTGGTAGTTGAGGGAAGGAGAGGGTGTATATCCAAAAAGGAGCAAACTCTAAAGATAGTCTCCTGGAACATTGCGGGGTTGAAGGGGAAACTTGATAGTGCAGATTGGGGGGAATTTATAGATCAGTATGATATTTTAATATTCCAAGAAAGTTGGGCAACTGAACCAGTTTTTCGCTTTGGTTATCTTAATTTTTATAAACCTGCGATCAAGGGGAAAAAGGGACGACCATCTGGTGGGCTAGTTATTTGGGGCTAAAACTTAGTAGAGAAAACCATCAGGACTTATTTATAATAAACATCTATGCAAGGGGTCTACCAGGAGGACGGAGTCCAGCAATCATAGACGATTTAGACCTTCTACTGAATTCCATTGGTAGGGATAAGTGTATAACTGTGGCAGGGGACTTAAACTGTACATTTGAACCCCTGCCTAGTTTGGGAGATGACTGTTATGGAGAGGTTGACCAACTATGGAATGTCCCCAACCTTGTCATAATACCCGTTAAAAAGGTTACCGAGGCTGCTCTACAGTGGCTTGGTTTGTGCTTGGAGTGGGGATTAAGAGCAGCAAACGGAAGAGCAATCTCAGACAGGGTGGGTCAGGTTACATTTGACAATGGTTTAAGCACAAGCCGAAATGATTATTTTTTTAATCAAAATAGAGTTTTGGTCACTTTTAGAGGACATGGAAATTTTAGTAAGGCCAGAGAGTGACCATAATCCTCTGCTAATAAATTTGAAAGTCGATGGAGGCTTGGCTAGATCAAACGCAACTAATTGCATTACAGCAGACGTCACCCTCACAAATGATTGCCGTAGGGTCCGATGGTGTAGGGTCCTGGAAGACCCAGCAACTCTTGATAAAATCTCCCAAGAAGTGTCATTGGCAGTAATAAAGGCCAGGTCAGTGATTGGTGATTCAGGACCATTTGAGCAGATTAGCTCAATTCATGAGCTTCTGTTTGATAAGCTAAGAACCCTTTTTACAAAGTCAGGGACATCTGGGAAAAATTGTGGTGGATTTTCCAGTACCAAATGGTACGATAAAACTTGCCGCCAGGCTCATAGTTCCCTGATCAATGCTATCAAAACTAGGGTGACATCAGTTATTCAAGCGGAAAGGGCAAATTATAAAAGGGTCCTAAACAATGCGAAGCAGATATGGGACGACCGACGTTGGCTGGATCTGTATGAGGCCAGTCTGTCTTCTAATCAGATCAAATTTTGGCAGGTCGTGAAATGGGGCGGGCCTAGGGACTCGCAAACTCCAGTTAATCATGTCTCTGCCGAGGACTGGGTTGATCATTACTCAAGCCAGTTCTGTGGCTTGGCAATGGCAACCAATGACGCAGTGGAGGGAGGCTTGTCGTCTATACCCAAAACTATTAGTGCGTCCCTAGTATTTGAAAATATTGAGGCAGCGAAAGCATTAAGTCTGGTCCAAGCTGGTAAAGCCCCTGGAATGGACTGCGTCCCAGACGATCTTTTCAAGCACGATCTGGACAATTGGGTACCATATATAACGACGTTAGCTAACGCCATTGCCAATGGGGCCAGGGTTCCAGACTCATGGAAAGGGGCCGAAATCCTTCCTGTTTATAAAATAGGAGATCGGTCTCTGCCAGGGAATTATCGTCCCATAAGTCTTATAGACGCCCTGCAGAAAGTTATAGCTAGAATGCTCTTGGGTAAAATACAGACATGGATGAGTGAGGAAAATATTTTGTCCTCGATGCAAGCTGGCTTTAGGTCAAGCACAAGCACAGTCGACCAAGTGCTCAGATTTACTCTGATATACTGGAAGACTGTGATTTTAGGTGGGGGCACCATCTATGCAGCGTTCGTGGACCTCAAATCCGCGTTCGATCTGGTCCCTAGAGAGAAGATGTGGGCTGCTTTGAGCAAAATGGGAATGCCTCCAGAACTCCTGGAGTTAACTGTAAGGCTCCACGACAATAATTTTGCCAGAGTAAGATGGGGCAGACAGGGCCAGGTGACTGAGCCTTTCCCTGTGACTCGTGGTGTAAGGCAGGGTTGTGTCTTGGCACCAACCTTGTTTCTACTATTTATAAACCAAGTAGTGCTGTTTTTAGTGGATACCCCGACAGATGCGCCAGTTTTGGGTGGGACAAAGTATCCCCTTCTTATTTTTGCCGACGACACGTTGATCTTGGCAAAAACCCAAGTGGGGTTGCAGACTGCTATAAATAAATTTGTGGAGTTCTGCAAAACTAATGAACTGGAGATTAATGTATAAAAAACTACATTTATGGTCCCAACGAAGAATAAACCATTACGGAGTCAAGTCAGTATGAATGGCACCATTTTAGAACAGGTAGAGGTTATGACCTACTTAGGGGTGGTTATAGACTACAGGCTGCGATGGAAGGAGCAGATTGAGGCCCTCTGTCTAAAATTTGCTCGCTTAACGGGGTGTTTAGTAAAGGAACAACGATGCTCCCAAACTAAAAGGATTTTGCCAGCATTAAAAATTTATAATGCTAAAATAAGTTCGGCTATCCTTTATGGTGCGAATCTATGGAGCACTGTGGATCTTGCACCTTTGGTCAAAGTTCAAAATAAGTTTTTACGCAGCTTGGTTGGTCTTCCACAATCCACTCCTACCCTTCCCCTTTTGTTAGACATGGGATGTCATTCTATCAGAGACTTAGCACGATTTAGGATGGTAGCTCTATGGAGACGTATCTGGTCCACCCCAGAACTTTCTCTGTTTGCTAATGAAATCTTGGATGTGAGATCGATCATGGGGTCAGGAAACCTACCTTGGTTTAGAGATGTGCAGTCTATTTTACGAAATATGGGCTTGAACTTACAGTGGTCAGATCTGGGAAACCATGTGTTCCCGTCGAAAAAAGAATTTAAACTTTTATATTGGGCTACTGTAAAAGAAGAACATGTCTCGCTATCACAGTCTACTAACCTGACAGGTCTCTTCTTGCTCCACAAAGTTGATTTCCACACTGAGCTTTATTGGGATAACATTACCGAAAGTTTAGACAGAAAACTTTACCACCAGTTCAGAGTTGGCACGTACCTGTAAGGGAGTTTACAAACAAATGGTGTAGCCAATCAACTGAGTTCTGCCCCTGGTGTAGTGGGCAAAGGGAATCCATTGGTCATCTTTTCTTTGTCTGCCCAGCCTATTCCGTCCCTCGTCGCAGATGGCTCAAGCCAATCTGCAGGAGGATTAATTTACGGACGTGTATTTCAAGCCCTCTGGGTTTTAAGATCTAATACCTCAGAGTGTGTGTCCATAGGCGTGGCCAAATTTTTAGGGTGGTGGGCATGGATTATTAGAGCTAGGCACCTACTTGGTAATTAATTAGATGAAGGGTTTTACTCTTTCATTTTTTACTCTGAATGAATTCTTATTATTGATTGAATTGCTGAACGTCTTTTCGAATTTATTTAATCTAGTTTTATTGATTCGTTGATGCCTTAGAGGATACTAAGGAAAAATCTTATTATTTAAAACTACTCAATATTTAAAACTACACATGTTATGAACTGTATTTTTAATTGATGAATCATGTATGTATTTTATATGTTGTCTTTTATGATGAAATATTCGAAATAAAGACGTATGAAACTGTTACACTACATTCACACATGTAGTCATGAATTCGACATCTTGATGTGGCCTGTGATGCAGCCCAATTTTATACCTGAGGGATCTGGTGTAGACGTCAAACATATTGCACACTGGTTGTATGGACCATTGATTATTGCTGAAAGTATATTCTGGGAGCTAACATCAGTACATCAAATATACAATTTACAGTGAAACCAATTTGGCGCCACAAGAACGACCGAAAGGAAGGTTTCTAAACCATGAATGTTTATTAGCAAATTAGTCTAAGTTACAGACTTTATTAATTTGTTAAATCAATCAATCAGATAAGCATAACATTCAGTATTATTTATCAATCCACCTAGATAAAGGGCAGGTAAAGGACAATACAAATCATTATAAAGTACAAAATGCAGAAATTAGGAACTATCGGTTCCATAAAGGAACTTTCCTTAGCTAAATATATAATGTGCTAATGGCAAGGGTAAATTCTAAGCAGAAGGTTTCAGTCTAAAGTGAACCAAGTTATGGCTCAAGGGAAAGATAGGCAACCAATGAGCTACTCTTGGAGCTAGTGGAGGCTATCTTGTTCCTGCAATGAAAAGAAAAACGTGAAAGCACATTTTGAAGACAATGTTATGTTAGCATTGACCATAAAGGCATCTGAGACCTCATCGTAGTTAAGACAACTTTAAAATTGCACATTTAGTTAACACGAATATGCAACAAGCTACTGATAATACTTCAGCTATATAAAATGTGTCCTCCTTATATGTATATTGCCACCCATTAACACACATATTAACATGTTATTTATAAAGGTTATGGCATAAAATGTATGCTGCTCCACCTGCAAAACACCGAACATGGAACACAGGCTGCATTTGTTCTTAATCCTGCTAAGGACTACAATGCAATATTTTTTATTCGAATTCGTTAGTGCATTTTTATTTTTACTTTCTGTTGAAACTTGTTAGCGGTTTCGAATTAAATTGAGGGCAAACAAACAGTCTGGATCTGCCTCGCCCTCGTTTAATACAATTTAAGTCAAACATCTCTAGTATTAATCAAGGGCTCATTTTAGTGTTCCTGCTCCATATACTTTTACCTGTTTGAGGCAAATGCTATAAAATCATCAAAGATTCATTCTAACCTTCTCAAACACACTCCTTTTCTTTTCAGAGTTTCTTTCTTGATGTGTATATAGAAACATACAGTTTGGGTTCTGTTCTCTTTTAGTTAGAAATCGAAAGTAAGCATGTACAGCTTTTAAGGGATTATACTGCAGTAGAAACTGTTGACGTCTCGTCTTCTGGCGAGTTCGATCTCCTTACCTTTTATTTATTGGCCATCAAATGAAATGTTTAAGTCTGCCACTTACATTGAGCTCTGCCACACTTGGCAAAGCTTTTGTTCTACTCCCCAAACACTTTTTAAAGAGTCTGCTATAAAATGGCTGCTTGCTCCTACAGTTATGAAAACAGCAATCTGACTATCTTACCTGAATACATTAATTTAAATCTGTGTCATCTTTTTTAATATTTACTCACTTTTAGATCTCTTTTTACTAAGAAATAATCGTAATGACTGATATTTTATTTTAATTTGGCTACGCCCCAAGTCCTGACTACTAGAGGGGAAGAGCAAAACCTACCGGGACTCTGCCAAGCAGCCTCCGCTGCTGAAGTGAGGGGAACGACTGGAATCAATCCTTCCTGGCCGTGAGGGGAACGGCCCGAAACCACAACTCCCAGCAGCCTTTGCCCCATTGATGCCGCAAACACGCCTGGAGACGCGATAAAATTGCTGCGGCTCCCTCGCAGCGTGGGAAGAGCAAAACCTACAGAGACTCTGTCAAGCAGCCTCCGCTGCTGCCATGAAGGGAACTGCTGGAATCAATCCTTCCCGGCCATTAGGGGAACGGCCCGAAACCACAACTCCCAGCAGCCTTTGCCCCATTGACGCCGCAAACGCGCCCGGAGGCACGATAAAATCGCCGCAGCTCTCTCGCAGTGCGGGAAGAGCAAAACCAACCAGGAATCTGCCAAGCAGCCTCCGCTGCTGCCGTGAGGGGAACTGCTGGATTCAATCCTTCCTGGCTGTGAGGGGAATAGCCCGAATCCACAACTCCCAGCAGCCTTTACCCCATTGACGGCGCAAACGCGCCCAGAGGCGCGATAAATTCGCCGTGGCTCCCCCGCAGCGCGGGAAGAGGAAAACCTACCAGGACTCTGCCAAGCAGCCTCCGCTGCTGCCGTGATGGGAACGCCTGGAATCAATCCTTCCTGGCTGTGAGGGGAACGTCCCGAATCCACAACTCCCAGCAGCATTTGCTCCATTGACGCCGCAAACACGCCCAGAGGTATGATAAAATCGCCGCGGCTCTCCCGCAGTGCAGGACGCGCAGGGCGTACCCGGGCCAGGGGCGGGCCCAGCCGAGCCCGTCAAAGACCGGAAGAAGCCGGGCTGGGCCACCCCTCTTTCACTCGGGGTCCGGACTCTGGACTCTTATTCGACCCCAAAATAAGGTACTGATTATTTCTGTGTTCCTAATCTGAGGTCTGATATAACTAAAGAGAAGTCCTCTCGTAGGTGGCTAAATTGGTAGAGATCACCGCATGTTGGAAAACAATCAACCATAGTCTTACCAAGAACATCAACGGGAATTTGTGTGGGCCGGGGCATTGTTTACTATAGGATCATGGGTAAAAGAAAATCTATGGAAAGATGTGGGTGGGTGCAGTGGCACTAGCAAGGGTAACAAGGGGAAAAAAGCCAGGAAAGTGCTTAAACATGCAGGTAGCAATTGTGTGCCTCACTTCGGATCTCCGTCAGACCCATGCCCACACCACATCTTCAACAAAGCCAGCATAGCCATCGCACCCCATCTCTGGAAAGTCATCAACACCTCCTTCGAGACAGCAACCTTCCCGGATAGCTGGAAGCACGCCGAGATCAACGCCTTATTCAAGAAACCCAAGGCGGACCCCAAGGACCTCAAGAACTTCTGGCCCATCTCCCTGCTCCCGTTCCCAGCAAAGGTCATCGAGAAGACCGTCAGCGAACAACTGACCCGCTACCTCGAGGAGAACAACATCCTGGACCCTTCCCAGTCCGGGTTCCGCAGCAACCACAGCACCAAGACTGCCCTCATCGCCGCCACCAATGACATCAAGTCCCTGCTGGACAACGGGAAAACTGCGGCCCTCATCCTCCTGGACCTGTCAGCCGCCTTCGACACGGTCTGCCACCACACACTACGAACACGTCTCCACAGCACCGGGATCCAAGAGAAGGCCCTGGACTGGACCACCGCCTTCCTCTCCGGAAGAACACAGAGCGTCCGCCTTCCCCCCTTCTGCTCCAAAGCCACCGAGATCATCTGCAGGGTACCCCAGGGCTCATCCCTCAGCCCAACTCTGTTTAACATCTGCATGGCACCACTCGCCCATGTCGCCCGTCGGCACGACCTCAACATCATCCCCTATGCCAATGACACCCAGCTGATCCTCTCCTTCACCAAGGACCCCCACAGCGCCAAAACCAACCTTCACGAAGGAATGAAGGCTGTCGCTGAATGGATGAGGAACAGCCGACTGAAGCTGAACTCGGACAAGATGGAGGTCCTCATCCTCGGATCCACCCCTTCACCCTGGGACGACTCCTGGTGGCCGACCGCACTGGGAACCACCCCAACACCCACACACCACGCACGCAACCTAAGGGTCATCCTCGACTCCACCCTCTCCATGACTAAACAGGTCAACCCCATCTCCTCCTCCTGTTTCAACACCCTCTGAATGCTCCGCAGGATCTAGAAGTGGATCCTCACTGAAACGAGAAGAACGATCACCCAGGCCCTCGTCAGCAGCAGGTTGGACTACAGAAATGCCCTCTACGCAGGAGCCTCAGCCAAACCCCTGAGATGGCTCCAACGCATCCAGAACGCCTCTGCACGCCTGATCCTCGACATCCCTTGCCGCAGCCACATCACACCCCGCCTGAGAGACCTGCACTGGCTCCCGGTCGACAAGAGTATAACCTTCAAGATTCTCACCCACACACACAAGGCACTCCACAACACCCGACCAACGTACCTCAACAGACGACTCAGCTTCTACACCCCACCCGCCAGCTCCACTCCGCTGACCTCGCCCTCGCCACAGACCCCCGCTTCCGAAGAGTGACCTCCGGCGTCAGATCGTTCTCCCACCTTGCCTCCAAGACCTGGAACACCCTCCCCATCCACCTTCGGCAGACCCAAGACCTGCTGACCTTCAGAAAACTCCTCAAGACCTGGCTTTTCGAGCAGTATCAGCATTCCCCACCCCAGTGCCTTGAGACCCTCATCGGTGAGTAGTGCGCTTTACAAGTGATATGATTGATTGACTGTGCTCAACCGCATTGACACTCTTATTAGCGAGTGCGAGAACATATTAGAGTCAGAACCTAATACACAACTTGGCAGTGACAAATCCCCCCTGAGAAATACCCAAACCATTAGTCGAAGCCCTAACCGCAATTCCGCCATCCCAGCAATGTTTCTTAAAACAGGTAAAAAGGGGCCCACTGACACGAGTTACGAGAAGAAACTTGATGAAACAAGGGAAGATCATCCCCCCAATAGTTCAACTTGTACTAACCTGTCACGACTAGACCCCATTATTAATTGTACAAATAGGTTCCCTCCCTTGCTGACAGTGCATGATGGCGACAAGGAATCAAGCCCCCAACCACCGCAAGCACCATCACTCAGCTATGCCGGGATTGTAGGTGGGAACAGTGATGCCAAGGACATGCCCCAACTGGTTAATTGGCTTCCGCTTTAAATTGTCACAATGTAAACAATGATCGAGGACCTAACTAAAAGAGTTACGCTTTTACTGCAAAGGGACTTCTCCCACACAGAGCATAGTTACCCCATGTCTAGTCATCCTCTCCAAACTGGTCAGTCCATCGCCAGGAGGAGTGAAATAGTCCCCGGGGCTAAAAGCACCGTTTTGCCTGGTCATATAACTGTGCCCACCATAGTCCTGAGCCAGAAATCAAAGGTAACACCCTCCCCAGCTAGGAGCTTACTCCAGCAAAGAGTAGGGAATCCAAATAAGCATGGTAGACCATCAAATATGAAGGATCAGATTCCTCAGGGCAGACACGCCTACTCCTCCCAAATCAAACAGCTTCAGAACAGTGCCCAAACTGACTTGATAGACTTGAAAGCACCCCAACCACATAGGGTTTACATTGTGAACGTACCAAAATATGACTTTAGTAATGGCCTAGAAACTGCGGACTCCCTAACAAACAAATCCATTAATTGGATTCGGTATATTAGAGGATACTGTTCATTGATTAGGGAAGACATTACCAAGGCGCGCAGGCTTACCTCTCCAACTTATCAGTTGGATTGTATTGAACTCATACTAGCAAGGGCTGATCTTGCTGAAAACCTCATTGCTCTGGAGTTTAGAACTAGTTCTCCAGATTCGTCCTCCATTCAGTTTAGAAGATCTCCACCAAATATCCAGGACAGGGAATATTCTAGGCAGATCCTCACTAGATAGATGGAATATTCTTCACTGGAGGCCAACGATTGACTCATGTATGTGCCCCAAAATGGTTGCACAGCTATAAGGGATGCTTCCACTAGTCCTGAGTGTTTGAGTATAGGCCCTGATTGAATGATAGAAAAGCGGTAAAACCCCTGCATTCCGAGGATGGCCCGAGGGAGTCTAGAAGTACGTCAACCGAGAGATTGAATGGGTCATTAATAGCAGGGCACTCCTGCCAAAAGGTAACCCTGTTGTCGTGGAACATTGCAGGACTGAACTCAAAGATTGTATCTCCCAAATGGCACAATTTTATTGAGGGTTACGACATTTGCCTATTTCAAGAAACCTGGATGGTGGCCCCCTCCACTGTTCAGGTCACTTGAATTATTATGTTCCGGCTATAAGAGGAGCAAGGGGCCGTCCATCCGGGGGACTGACAATTTCGGTCAGGCAGGAATTAGGCTATGATATCCAGGTACTCGAGACCCAAAGTAATGATATCTTGGCCATAAGATTGAACATGGGTTCCTATGGGAACATAGACATTTATAACGTTTATGTTAGAGGAACAAGAGAGAAGAAGTCAGGAGTTTTAGCGGCCCTTGATGATCTCCTCCATCATCACTCGGGGGAATCCGGTGTTCTAATAGCAGGTGATTTTAATTTGCCGTTCGAGCCCCTAGCTAGTGATGATGCGCATTGCCTCATGAAAGAGGAAGATGCCCAGAGGGGCATCCCAAAGCTTGAGCTTGCACCCATAAAAAAATGGACAGATGTGGCCATCCAAATTAATTCTATTTGTTTGGAGAAATGTCTAAGGGCGGCAAATGGCAGGTCAGTTTCTGATAGAGATGGGGCGAACACATTTGATAATGGATCTTACGCTAGTTGGATTGACTTTTTACGAATTAGCTTAAATCAATGGCATCTTTTTGACGATACGACAGTGAGGGACAGGGTAGAGAGTGACCATAATGCATTGTGCGCTTCATTTAGGCTATCGTAACAGAAGGCACAAACACTGATAGGCGGTGAAGTGCTAGCCCTTGACGTTGTCCCTACCAACGACATGAGACGCCTAAAATGGGTGAAGATATTAGAGAAGCCCGTACTCATATCCAATATCGTTAAGGATATTGATGATTCTATAGCTGAGTTAGAGGCTTGTACAGGTACATTTGAGGCCCTTGAGGCCACCATCTCCACTCATGAGGAATTCTGTGCCCTCTTGCGCACACATTTTATTAAACAGGGTAAGAGACCAAGTAAACAAAGTCTGAAAGCTAGTTGTTGGTTTATTAAGACATGTAGAATGGCGCGCGCATCTTGAGCACAAGCGATTAGAGTAGGTGATCCCGCTGCTGTCCGATTAGCTAGGCAAACATATAGGAGCACTCAGGAGAAGGCAAAGAGAGACTGGGACGAGGAGAGATGGCAGGACCTTAAGGAGGCTTGTGCCACGGGTAACTCCAAGCACTTCTGGAACATCATAAAATGGAATCGAGGTGGCCAGCCGCAACAGCCACAGAATCATGTGACCCAGGAAGACTGGGTCAAACACTTAAAACCCCAATACGCTCGTAATGTAGCAGAGAAAGATCAAGGGGAGTTGAACTACTCATTCTATCAAGGAAGAGCTTTTTGCAGGGCTGATGTTGAAGTAGCACTTAGATCTGTATCAGGGGGTAGAGCCCCAGGTCCCTATGGTATTCCGGTGGATATATTTTTGTATGATATCGCCAGATGAAGCCAATATATCCTCCTGCTGGCCAATGCGGTTGCTAGTGGCGAGCCTGTGCCTGAATCCTGGAAAGGTGAAGAAACTATTCCTGTGTTTAAAAGGGGGATAAATCACTCCCAGGTAACTACAGACCTATTAGTTTAATAGGGATCACTGACAGAATATCGACAGTCAAAATATCGACTTACCAAAATATCGAGGTAAAAATATAGAATGCCAGAATATCGACTTCCTATCTACAAACAGGTAATTACAAAAATATTGACTCCAAAATATCGATAGGAAAAAATATAGACAGTCAAAATATCGAATTTTTTAAATATCTTAAAAGTAATTTAAAAGTAATATAATATTAAATATAATTAATTTAAACATACCTAAAATACTTAAATAAACTTAAAATTAATAAATAATTAATATAACTTAATTTTTTTTAAACATATATATATATATATATATATATATATATATATATATATATATATATATATATATATATATATATATATACATATTATTAACAAAACATATACAATATTTTTTCCGTAGGATAGCAAGAGGGTTAAATTTACTATTCACACTCCAGAGAGTGCAACGGTAGGGAAAGCGCTGGATAGCGTAGGGGTAACAATTACTATTCCCACTCCAGAGAGCGCAACAGTGGGGAAAGCGTTGGATAGCGTAAGGTTAAAAATTACTATTCCCACTCCAGTGAGCGCAACAGTAGGGAAAGCGTTGGATAGCGTAGGGGTAAAAATTACTATTCCCACTCCAGTGAGTGCAACAGTAGGGAAAGCGTTGGATAGCGAAGGGGTAAAAATTACTATTCCAACTCCAGAGAGTGCAACAGTAGGGCAAGCGTTGGATAGTAAGAGGGTAAAAATTACTATTACCACTCCAGAGAGAGCAACAGTAGGGAAAGCATTGGATAGCGTACGGGTAAAAATAACTATTCCCACTCCAGAGAGTGCAACAGTAGAGAAAGTGTTGGATAGCGTAGGAGTAGACATTACTATTCCCACTCCAGTGAGTGCAACAGTAGGGAAAGCGTTGGATAGCGTAGGGGTAAAAATTACTATTCCTACTCCAGACAGTACAACAGTAGGGAAAGCGTTGGATAGCGTAGGGATAAAAATTACTATTCCCACTCCAGTGACTGCAACAGTAGGGAAAGCGTTGGATAGCGTAGGGGTAAAAATTACTATTCCCACTCCAGAGAGCGCAACAGTGGGGAAAGCGTTGGATAGCGTAAGGTTAAAAATTACTATTCCCACTCCAGTGAGCGCAACAGTAGGGAAAGCGTTGGATAGCGTAGGGGTAAAAATTACTATTCCCACTCCAGTGAGTGCAACAGTAGGGAAAGCGTTGGATAGCGAAGAGGTAAAAATTACTATTCCAACTCCAGAGAGTGCAACAGTAGGGCAAGCGTTGGATAGTAAGAGGGTAAAAATTACTATTACCACTCCAGAGAGAGCAACAGTAGGGAAAGCGTTGGATAGCGTAGGGGTAAAAATTACTATTCCCACTCCAGAGAGCGCAACAGTAGGGAAAGCATTGGATAGCGTACGGGTAAAAATAACTATTCCCACTCCAGAGAGTGCAACAGTAGAGAAAGTGTTGGATAGCGTAGGAGTACAAATTACTATTCCCACTCCAGTGAGTGCAACAATAGGGAAAGCGTTGGATAGCGTAGGGGTAAAAATTACTATTCCTACTCCAGAAAGTACAACAGTAGGGAAAGCGTTGGATAGCATAGGGATAAAAATTACTATTCCCACTCCAGTGACTGCAACAGTAGGGTAAGCGTTGGATAGCGTAGGGGTAAAAATTACTGTTCCCACTCCAGTGAGTCCAACAGTAGGGAAAGCGTTGGATAGCGTAGGGGTAAAAATTTCTATTCCCACTCCAGTGAGTGCAATAGTAGGGAAAGTAAATACTTCATATATAAATTTAAATAACATAAATATTAATACCAATTACAAAATAATTAAAATATTTTACAATTTTATAAAATATATTAATTAATTAAAATTACAAATAAAAATTAACTAATAATAAAAATTACCTACTAATACTAATTATTTACCAATTACCAATAAATTAGTTTACAATATAAAAATAAATAAAAATTAGACACAAAATTTTTTTTTTTTTTTTTACTTACAATTAAATTACTTCCCAAGCTATTCCCCTATAAACACACAACCCACTACAGAAAATAATGTAATAAAAGTAACATATTTATCAATTAATCAATTACAAATTATATTTTAATTAATTACTAATTAATAATTAATTAATTCGAAATAAAATAACAATAAATACAATAACATATTTAATTAATTATAATTAAATTACTTCCCACCCTATTCCCCTATAAACCCACAACCTGCTACAGAAAATAAATTACTAAAATTAACATATTTATCAATTAATCAATTAAAATTCATTACCAATGGTGGCTTGGCGGGCGAAGATGGCGGTCGCAGCGTTGTAGAGCTCCCGCCTGCCCTGACATAATCCTTTCAATTATCCTGGCCCCCGAGCCCGCTAACTGCCCTACCTGAGCGGCGATTGTTCCTGGCAGCATCTTGATCTGTCCGGTGTGGCACGCTATCCCCCCGGCCGCTCTGGTGAGCTGACATCGTCTGTGGCGAGGTGCGGCCTGGGGCCGGCATACGGAGCTGGGACCTCAATTTTCGAGGCATCGGCCGGCGGCCGCTGGTCGGACCGGTCGGACGCCTCCCAGATCGGAGCCTGCGGCGCCGGAGGTGGAAGGGGCTACTGCAGTGTCCGGTGGAGCGGACTCCCACGCCGGGGTGGCCCCTGGATGTTCCGGAACCGCTGCGGCCTGTGCAGACCCCGAGCAGCCGGGGCCTCGAGTTTCGTGACACTGAGCTGGCCCGCGTCTGGAAGGTGGTGAGTCGGCGCTGGGTGTCCCTGGTGTTGGTGGGACCGTGGTCTTGCCAAGAGACATCATCCGTCGTGAGGAGGGGGTGCCACGGGAGACACCTCGTGACTACGGCCCGTCTACATTGTGGGTTGGACCCCTCTGGTGGCGTGGGGTCCGGCGGTGCAATTCCCTTGCCTGGGTCTGGGGCTGCCTGTTCCCGGGGACGAGATGGAGGAGTCCCCGGACTGATTTTGCTGTGGCGGCGGAGGGACCTGGCGCCCCGGGGACACCGGAGTGGTGCTGTGACCTGCTGGGCCTCTGAGAAGCCGGGACCTTGAGTTTGGCGGTCCCCGCCTGGCACAATCATCTTTGGCTCTCTGTCGGGGGAGCAGACGCTGTGTGGTCGGAGGCCCGTGGGGTCGAGGGCCACTTTGAGATTGGACCGCTACAAATCCTGCGGCTGTGCTGGCTGGGCAGTGGATCGGTGGCAGATAGAGTCCAGTGAGACCTATCCCCGATACTCTGGGGATTGCGCCTGCTGCCCTGGAGTGGACCGAGGCCTGATCCAACTGCGGCACACGGAGAACTGTGAGTACCCCCCGCTTTGGTGTGTCCACCTGCAGTGTGAAGCTCGGCCCCCGAGTGAATTCTACGTCTGTATTACTGAGGGTGCGGAGTGGTTCGCCCGACTTCCCCTAATCATGACAAGAGGTGGGGGCGGCGCTGGACCCAACAAGCAAGGTCCGATCGACAAGTTTACCGGACCCAGCGGGGGGTCGGGGGCCTCAGGAGGCAGTCAGAACACGGGTCCTGACAACGCGGCCCTGATGGCTGCCATCACGCAATCCAGAGACTCACTGGACGCCAAGATCGGGGCAGTGGGGGCCGATGTCATGCTCCTGCGCCAGGACCTTCGCAACGCGGTTGCTCGCATCACAGAGGCCGAAACCAGGATCACGGGAGTAGAGGATGATGTGGGTGCCTTGAAAAAGAAAGTGGCAGAGATGGACAAGATTCAAAAGGGACTGGCACTCCGCGTAGAGGACGCAGAAGGGCGAGCGCGCAGGAATAATCTACGCTTCATTGGTTTTCCGGAGGATTGCGAGAATGGGCCCATGGATGCGTTCTTGACGCGTTGGCTAGAAGGTTGGCTCCCTCCAGATGTCCTTTCGCGCTGTTTTGTAGTAGAACGTGCCCATAGAGCTCTGATGCAGAAGCCGCCAGTGGGAGAGCGACCGCGCCCTATCATCGCAAAAATCCTCAACTTCCACGATAGGGATACTATACTTCGAGAAGCACGGGCCAAAGACGCGTTGTTGTTCGATAATCACAAGATTATGATTTTCCCAGACTATACCAGACAGGTGCAGCAGGAGCGTCGCTCCTTCCAAGATGCGAAAGCCAAGCTCCGAGGTTTGAAGATTCCGTATTCGCTGCTCTACCCGGCTCGTCTTCGAGTCGTCTTCCAGTCCAAGACTCATTTTTTTGATACTCCGGAGGCAGTGTATGGTTGGACCGATGAGACTATCCGGCTCCGGCCGAACGCCCAGCCGGGCCTGAACCCCGGACCATCGCGTGGATCGTCGCAGGAAAGGAGTGACTCCTCCGCCAGGGGTAAAAGACACAGGAAATCTCGGTCGCGGGGACGCTCCCGATCCGGGGGCGCCCCGCGGGATGGTGTGCAGTCCGACACTGATCAGTCCGGGAAAGGGCTTTAAAGACCATGAGACCTCCATCTCCTATGTCTGATCTCTCTTCATCATTGGACTATCCGAGAGGCCCGGAGCTGCTGCCGCGATGGCCGAGAGACTGACGCCAGGGGTGGTGAGACCCGGACATTGGTTTGTCTCAGGAGGGGCGCTGTTGGTGAGGCCTGATTGCCTCGCCCTGACCATGTTACAGGTCACTTGTGGTTCATTGGGGCTCGGGGTGTTGACGTATGGGCGGCCTTGTCCTCTCACGTTGGGAGGCGGCCCCGAAGGGTAGATCCCGTTAGTTGGGGGGTGTAGTGGGATCCATTGGTATGGGTGGTTTTGGGCACTATGTTTTGGGCCCGAAGCTCCCCATGCCGCGACAGATACTTCAGGGTTTAATGAGGTATAGGGGTGGGGGGAGGAGGGGTGTTGGGAGTTGGGCAGTTTTTGGGGTAGTGTTAGTGGGGAGAGCTGGGGGGGCTGGGGGGGTATTGGACGGGACGCACGTGATTTTGGCTACAGTGATATGCATGCTGCAGGGTGCCTGGGCTGGGTCCTGGGGCTTTCTGAGACTTTCCCATCGAGACTATGGCTGATCCCACACAAATGACACCTGCTAGTGGATCTATGAGAATTTTAAGTTGGAATGTGAGGGGGATGTTGGACAAAATTAAGCGAGGGGCTGTGTTGCGCTGGGGCAAGAGAGACTCAGCTGATGTCATGCTATTGCAGGAGACGCATATGTTGGGAACAAAGGTGCTAAGCTTACAGCGCTTTGGCTATACTCAAGTGTTTCATGCAGGATTTTCTAGAGGTTCGAGGGGGGTGGCCATCCTTATACACAGGAGACTGTCATATACCCACGAGCGTCATTGGCTGGATCCCCAAGGACGGTATGTCTTTGTCAAAGGTGTGATAGGTACGGAGCCAGTGGTGTTTGGCTGTGTGTATGCCCCTCCTCCTTTACAATGGTCCCTGGCTGAGCGCCTCTTTGCATTGTGGGCTGAGATCCCGGACTCTTTGGCCGTGATAGGTGGTGACTGGAACGATGTGGTGGATGTGTGCCTGGATCGGCAGAGGCAGCAGGAGACTGCGGTGGCGACCTCCCCTACACGCTTGAAGGCGATGGTTGATGGGCTGGGCTGGGTGGATGTCTGGAGGCATTTGCATGCCAGGTCGCGCGAGTACACGTATGTATCTGCTGTGCATGGCTCCTTCTCCCGACTGGACTGTGTGTTTGTGCCGGGGGCCTTTCTTGACAGAGTGAAGCAGGCCGTGATTCAGCCTCGTGGGCTGTCCGATCACTCCCCAGTCGTAGTACGGATTGCACTGCGCAGGTCGCACCAGCCATTTCGGTGGCGGATGTCCTCGTGGCATCTCCAGCAAACAGACTATACTAATCACATGCGCGGAGCGATTGCCCACTACTGGCACGAGAACCTGACTGAGGAGATTGATGGGGTGACGGTCTGGGAGGCCATGAAGCCCACGTTGCAAGGTGTCGACATAGCTTGGTGCGCTGCCGCCCGTCGACGTCGTCAGGAGGCTATTGTAGCGGCGTCAGATAGAGTAGGGGTATTGGAAGCTCGGTGTCGGAACGACGGTAATGGTGTAGCTCTCAGACTGCTCCTGCAGGCGCAGCAATCTTACGCCTCAGTCTTGCTTGACGAGGCGCGACAGGCCTGGCTGGCTACGAGGAGCAGGGTCTACCAGTGGGGTGACAAATCTTGCACCATGCTCCATAGACTGTGTCAACAAACACTGCAACCGGTTACTATACCGGGCCTCGTGGACGAAGAAGGGATTGCCATGACGGATCCGGCTACCATTGCGGCGAGCTTCGCTCGCTATTATGCGATACAATACGCCCCTCGGGACAGTCTTCCGCCGGAGGCTATTGACAAGTTCATCGCTGACCTTCCCCCTCGTGCGATAACAGACGAAGCCAGGACTGCCCTTGATCTCCCCTTGACGGCGGAGGAACTAGGCGATGCATTGGGACAACTCAACACTGGTAAGGCGCCCGGACCGAGCGGATTTCCCAGCGAATTTTATAAGAAATTCCACTTGCAGCTGGGGCCGCATTATAGGCGGGCACTGGAGGCGGCGCGGGAATGTGGTAGCTTACCAGTGGACTGGCGTCAGGCTGAAATCGTAGTTTTTCAGAAGCCAGGCAGGCCACCCGACAGACACGAGTCATATCGCCCCATATCATTGATCAACTTTGAAGCCAAATTGTTGGCCAAGGCATTGGCGAACCGCCTCCTCCCGTATATAGCAGACCTAGTCCACCCGGATCAAGCGGGCTTTATGCCCGGTAGGGCGACGCGACACAATATCAGGCGCGCGCAGGTGGCCGTGGATGCGATGGGAGCGACGGGAGAACAGGCGGCGCTTCTACTAGCGGACATCGATAGGGCGTTCGATTCGGTCAGTTGGACTTACCTCTTCGCTCTTTTGCCGCGGCTCAACCTAGGTCCAGTTTTTGTCTCGTATGTCCGGCTTCTATACACGGACATCACCGCCTCGGTGCGTGTTTCGGGGGCTGTTTCGGAGAAGTTCCCAGTCGCCAGGGGGACCCGCCAGGGGTGCCCCCTCTCCCCGTACCTTTTTGCATTGGTCATGGAACCGCTGGCCGCGTGGGTGCGCATTGATGCGCAGCTTCGGGGCTTTGTGTGGGGAGCGGGACTCTCGGACAGGATTGCGTTATACGCAGACGATGTCCTCTTCTTTCTGACCGACCTTCATCGTTCTGGCCCG
Organism: Lissotriton helveticus; assembly: GCF_964261635.1. Lineage (NCBI taxonomy): Eukaryota > Metazoa > Chordata > Amphibia > Caudata > Salamandridae > Lissotriton > Lissotriton helveticus. The sequence continues at coordinate 1,401,777,601 of NC_136063.1, read as the reverse complement.
CGGATCCTGGACATAATGCGTATTTTTGGAGAGGTGTCGGGACTCTTCCTCAACCCGCGTAAATCGACTTTATGGGTACTAGGTGGGAGGTCGGAGGCGTTCCCTTGGGCCTCGGCCTTACAAGTCGCGGTTGGTGGTCTAAAATACCTGGGAGTCTTCCTGTCTGAATCTGCCGCAATTGCATGGGAGCGCAACGTGCAGCCGGTGTGGGACAGAGTTCAATCGGACGTCAAGACCTGGTCTCTCATGCCCCTTAACATCTATGGCAGATCGGCAATCTTTAAGATGGTCGCCCTCCCTAGACTCCTATACCAGCTGCAGAACTACCCATATAAGGTTGACCCGCAATGGTTCCGTCGCGTGAATTCTGTACTGGGACGTTTCCTGTGGGCAGGGGGTGCCTCCAGAGTGGCACTACGGACTTGTTTCCTATCCACGTACTGTGGTGGTCTCGCTACATCGGACATTCTATCCTACTACCAAGCCTCTCATTTGTTGGTTCTGAATGAGTGGTGGTACGGTGGGCGCGATGACCCGGCATACGCCCTGGAACGATTTCTGATGGGTGATGCCACGCTTCACACGCTGCTATACTCGGCCAGCCGGCGGAAGAAGCTGCCGCAGGCTACTCAGGTGGTTTTCATGCTTGGGAGACAGGTGCTGCGTCGTATGGGCTGGTGGGGCCGCCTAACAGCGGAAACGCCACTTTGGAACAATGGCCGGCTCCCTGCGCTCGCCTCACTGCCGGGGTTTAGTGGCTGGGACTCCATTGGGATCTCGACACTTGGCCATGTTCTTACTGGGACTACTCTTAAAACCTTTCAAGCCCTTAGCGCCGAATTCGACATGCCCAAGACCCAATTTTTTAAATACTTACAACTTCGTCACGCTCTTGCGCCGAGTCTAGTGGGGTTGGACCAACTTCCTGAGTTTAGCCCAGTTGAAGCCAAACTCTTCATGGGGGATCTGGGGGATAAAAAAGTCTCCAAAATTTATCAAACCTTAATTACTCACTGCTCCTCTCCCCTTTTGTCGTTGAAGGCCTCCTGGGAGGTGGATATTGGCCCCTTGGGTGAGGATGACTGGAGGGAGGCACTGGAGTCCCCCCGTGGGGCGGCAATTGCTGTGAGACTCCGGTTTATACAGTTCAAGTACCTACATCGGGCCTATTACACCAGAGAGAGACTGTGGAAGGCTGGCCTCATTGCTACCCCTGTATGCCTGCGTTGTGGGACGGTGAGCGGTACGCTGTTACATACTGTGTGGTCGTGTGTGGGTCTGACCCGGTTCTGGAATGGGGTTTGGACTAGCTTGTCAGAAGTGCTGCAATGGGACCTTCCTCGCACGCCCAGACTAGGTCTTTTGCATATCCTAGATCAAGTGGGGGGTAACATTTATAAGCGTCACCTCCTTCTGTTGGGCCTGACTGTTGCCAAACGGGATTTGGCAAGGGCGTGGAAGAGCGACCGCGCCCCCCCACTCAGCGCATGGAGGGCGGGACTAGATTTTCTTATGGGATTGGAATTGCTAGTGTTTGAGGCCAGGGGCTGCCCCCGCAAACATTACAAGATCTGGAAGCGGTGGGCGGAATACAGAGACTTGCCACTGGAGCCTCCCGTCGACCTGGAAGATGGACTGCCTGCCAGCAGTGACCTCGGGGCCTAGGTGGCTCCAGGACGCCTATTGTGCTTTACACTGTATACTGCAGCTGATAGTGATCACGTGCACCGGGTTAGGGTGGGATAAGGGGTGGGTAGTTGGGGGTTTTGGGGTTGTTGGTGGGGGGCAGGAGCGTGGGTGGGGGGATAGTTGAACGTCTAGGCTGTTCATGCATTCTATTATGTGTTTTCCACTGACAGTGTCCTCCTGGCTATGGAGTACTGTGCGTATGATTTGCCTAAAAACCTTAATAAACGCGGTTGTGAAAAAAAAATTCATTACCAATTATATTTTAATTAATTACCAATTATTAATTAATTAACAATTAATTCTAAATAAATACCAATAAATAAAATAACATATTTAATTAATTATAATTAAATTACTTCCCACCCTATTCCCCTATAAACCCACAACCCGCTACAGAACTATATTACACAAAAATTAAAAATGAATATTAACTTACCTTAAATTTGATATTTTTGTTGTCTATATTATGTCTAGTCGATATTATGTCCATTCTATATTTTTGATTCAATATTATGTCCATTCTATTCCATATTAAAATTTTCTAGTCGATATTTTGGTAGTCTATATTATGTCTAGTCGATATTATGTCTCTTCTATATTTTTTACTCCATATTATGTCTAGTCGATAATTAAAACTCGATATTTTGACTCTATACCGTTTAATAGATTCTTTACAGAAGGTAATGAGACAACTTGCTTTAAGCAAGTTACAAGACTGGATAGATGAGAATGATATTTTATCGCCGCTACAGGCTGGCTTTCGGGCATTACCAGCACCATTGACCAGGTGTTTCGGTTTAGCATGATTTATTGGAAGACCGTGGTTCTGGGCAAGGGCAGCCTGTATGCTGCTTTTGTTGACCTTAAGTCAGCTTTTAATCTGGTCCCCCGTGCCATGCTCTAGGCAGTTCTGAAAACTATGGGGATACCACTTGAATTACTAACTCTTATTGTGAGACTTCATAAGGATAACTACGCTAAAATCCGCTGGGGCTCACAAGGAAAAGTTACTAGTCCCTTCCCTGTCGAGAGAGGTGTTAGACAGGGCTGCGTTATGGCACCTACATTGTTTTCCCTGTTCATTAATGGAATTGTGAATAGTATGGAATCTATTGCAACCGATGTCCCAACACCAGCGGGTGATAAAATCCCTATTTTAATGTTTGCAGATGATACAATAATTATCTCAAAAACCCCGAGTGGGCTCCAACGAGCCCTAGTGATATTTGAGGAGTTTTGTTGTACAAGGGGCTTGGTAGTTAATGTATCTAAAACGAAAAGCATGGCTTTTAACCCCTTCCACGCTCATGACGAGCTCAGATCGTCATGAGTTACGCCTGTCGTACGCTCATTACGAGCTCAGCTTGTCATGAACCGCGGCTTTTCGCAAAAGTCAGCGCACAGCGGGAAAACCCGCAGGGCGCATGGGGTTAACCCACACAGATCGTTCAAAGGTGGCATTTTAATGAACAACCGTCACTTAGATCAAGTTACAGCCTTTACCTACTTGGGGGTTAACATACAGAAGGATTTTAAATGGAACCTAGAGATTGACTTGGCAACGCTAAAGTATCAGCAATTCGCAGGAGTGCTTCATCTTGAGTGTAACACCTCACTCACGAAATCTATGAGCCCAGTACTTCAGATATATATTATGAAGGTGGTTAGATCAGCCTTGTATGGGGCAGAACTCTGGGGCTGCGAGAGCCTGTCAAAGCTCACTGTAGCCGAAAATAGGTTCTTACGCAAGATTACGACTCTTCCACAAAGTACACCCGTATGCCCCCTACTTTAGGATCTTGGAAGGAAACCACTGGCGGATATAGCCAAATTACACCCCCTATTATACTGGCGGAGAATTTGGCGTACACCCGAATTAGCTTTGTATGCTGCAGGTCTTACAGACATACTAAAGGCTGATGAATTTCACTGAATCAAATGGCTGCGGGAGGTAAGAGCCACCCTAGCATCCATGGGCATGTCAGCACTCTGGGATGATTAATTGGGTTCCCCATTCCCCCCAAAAGAGACCCTAAAGGAAAAGTATTGGGAAATAGTAGTACACAATACATGGAGAAGCAATGAGTCATCCTCACTAACCGGTGGCTTTTTGGAAGTCAAAAGGACCCCCTTGCTAGACAAATACTGGGATCTAATCACAAAGCTGCATGACCGGAATCAATTTTTTCAGTTCAGGGTTGGCTCACTACCAATTAGAGCGTTTACTGCCAGATGGACACTAGGAGGCGATACCCTCTGCCCTGCCTGTCAGGCCAAAGAGGAAACACTCGCCCATGTAGTGTTTGCATGCTCTGCCTATGCTGCCCCTCGACGTGTTTGGCTGGGGCAAATCTGTAAACGATTAGGCACCAGAAGGAGCAATGAAGCATTAAGAATTTTACGCTCCGACACGTTGTCTACTATTTTTGTCGCAGTAGCAAAATTCCTGGGGTGGTCATGGGCCAAAAGATCAAGATCAAGCTTAATTGCGGTATAAAAAGAGTGAGTCTATAATTGCTCATTTGCACATGTACAAAGAAAGAAAGCTAATGAGTTGCTTTGTGAGGTAGAGAGTAATCTTAGTTATTTGATGGACTTTTTTATCTTTCGACAACGACAAGATAAGGTTGTGCTTTTTAAAGAAGGCATTAAACTGTTTTAATGTTATTAGCTATTTCTAACATTTACTGATCAAAAGAGCTCTTGAACGAGATTTTTAAATCACATATATTCTGTGTTTTATAATATGTTTTGTATGACGCTTTTATGACCAATGACCAATATGTCGAATAAAGCTTGTTTGGATAGGATTGGACCAGAGGGTTTGTCTTGCTAAAGTGGTTGAGATATGTTTGGTTGCTAGTGGAGATAAAACGTCGAGATGATAAGGTCCTCTACTTGCTGCACGGTCATGATGCCTGCCCTCAGTGCCCTACTGCAAATATCCGTGTCATGGTTTTTAGGTTTTTGGCCCCAAGCTCATGCTAATCTTGTGTGTGCACAAAGGTCTAGCCCTAATCTTGATTTACAAATGGTTCTGAAGCTGTCTTGGACTTAGATGGACGTTCCAAGCGTATCCTCTTTATTGACACAGGGCCTATTGTCCCACATCACAGGTTCCTGCATGAAGCGTGGTAGTGGCAGTATTCTGTGTTTTATACTGATTATAGTGTAACAAACTCTTTTTATCTCTATCATGTGACTGGGAGTCTACTGGCTCATTCACCTAATGCTCAGCTGCTAATGGTGAGCCCAGAATCGAGATCCGATGTGCCTGGATGTGTGCAATTTAAGTTTGGTATACATTTCATGAGTGCCTGAGCAAACCTAAGTGACACAGGACTGGGGGTTCCGTTTTGGAAGCTCCAGGCCTGTGTGCGTACACAAGATGGAGGTGAGGTTGCTGTCCCAGACAGTGGAAGTGTATTGCTGGCATTCCTTAGACTAGGAGGAAGGAACTAGAGGAGGCAGTCTTCACTGTGGAAATTCTATTATGTCCTTTCTGATATGGAGGTCTACTGATTAGACTGCGATGTTTGCCAGTTGCCCGCAGTTTCTCTGCCTGGATGTGAAGGGTCCTTTACAAGGAGAACAGCCCTTTGTCTACCAGATCACTATCAAGAGTGGATCTTTATAGTTGCAGAACAGGCTCCTCATATCTCTTTGTGCCTCTGATGTGGGCACCCATCCTGAACAATGTTACAAGTTTGAGGACTTGTATGCACTGTGCACTATTCACTGGGTTGATAAACCCTAATTGTATACTGCAAAGGTTTCTTGATCAAAATAATACTCAATACTGAACCATTTGTTCACAAATGAAACTCTTATTTTGACATATTTGTGCCAAAAAACATAAACATTACATAATCCTAATAAATTCTGCAATATGCTTATTAACAATACTATAACAAATATTGTAACACATAAGAATTATAATGCATCATTCTTGTGTATGCTGATGCATTTCGGGACGTTACAGCCCCTTCCTCAGGGGACAACCTATAAAGGAAAAAATACTTTTATGAAACTCATCTGTCAATGGTTAGTAATTACGCAGGGCAACATTGCCCAGTTCACCATGTTCACAATGTGTGTGGCAACTTGTGTGTCTTCTATATGTGCGATAACTCAAAATGCCTGTGCCTCCTCATTGGATTTGCCATGAATGTTAAATGATTCAGTGCTTTGTTAGCAAAAGATAATTCTTAACTATGTTAGTCGGTGATAATAAATGAAAGTGCATTAACACCGGTTGTGTGCATAACCCTTAAAGGAAAAGAAAAACGAAAGAAGAAAAAAACATCCTAGTCCTATGTCAAGTACCTCATTGATGAATAGCAGTTGCTATGAAACTCAATATTCATGAGTACTGCCCTGTGTGAAAGGAAAGCCAGTGAGCTTTGTTGACCCTGCCATCCATTTTAATAAAAAGTAGATACTACCTAGAATGCTCACCTGAGCAAAAAACTAGGCTGTGCCTGGTTGGACACCGTACTCAGAAGTAATTACTGAAAACAAACGAGTAAGGTAAACAAACAAAGATAATCTGTACATATTGGTGGGAAAAGCGCTTACCAGAATAATAGAGTTAACTGACTGTTCAAGCTCTCACGAAGTCCAGTGAAAACGAAAGAATTCCTACGAACAGAAAAAATCTATGAGAGAGATGCCTATTTATACAAAACTGTGATCGAAGTACCAGTCCCGGTCGTGACTTACCAGAAACTACTCCGTGGTATCAGAAACCGTTCATGCGTTCGAATCCTATGTTTGTTTAATGCTGCTGCTACAACCGGAAGACAACAAATCAGACCTGAAGGAAATAGAAATAGGACTGAGTGTGCCTGAAAGGAGCCGCCATCTGCACGCTGTGACTACCAGAAGATAACTAATCAGAACTGAAGGAAATAGAAATAAGACTAAGCGTACCTGAAAGGAGCCGCCATCTACACGTAGTCAAAGGAATGAAAGATGATATCAAGCAATCACCTAAGAAGTGTGAAGATCATAAAGTTACGATGTGTCTAACAAAATTAACTCAATTGGTTCTATGTATTTGCTGAACCAATGTATTTGTACCTATAATCAGTCCAACCGATGAGTGGAACAAGCTGCATTTGCTAAGAACACTGCTTGCCCGGATCAACTCTGCCCTCCTGAATGAATGAAAGAATAAAAACACGAATAAAGAAAAATGTAAACAGGAATAAGGGGAAAAAATGATTCTGCTCAGTCAGGAACCATTATAATCCTACGATAAAATAAAACAATAGGCAAGTTCCCTATTATACCTGGTCAAGCATAACACTTGAATAAATGCACCATAACGTTACTGAAAAAAACGATACTGATAGGCCAATAGAATGTAGCACTCTTATCAACTAGACCCCCATCTGATCGTGTGCTATCCAATAATTGAAAAAACTGAAGCCAGAACAAATGCTGTGAGAGAAATGAACGTTGCTGTGTGTGTGTTCCATCACCAAATCAGTGAGTGTATTACCTATTTACTTATTCGTTAAGATGTATTGTCTCCCTAAATAGTGTTATCAAGGCTGCATCAATGTTGATGATCCGGTAATATGATTATAAAAACAACTCATGTCTAATCGATCATTAAGTCCTGATGGTATCATCGTGCCTAGATATCTGATCCAATAAACTTCTCTTTGAAGCAATGTCTTGGTCATGTCAATCCCTGGTTTTAATGTCACCTTTTCAATTATTTGAAATCTGAGTTGCGTTATGGTATGCTTAGCCTTCAACCGTTGCTACTATGTACACAATTGTTACATTTCTTAGTACCTTGTGTATCTGTTTGCTTGACAGGTTGTTCCGTAGTTGATAAAATTGTGCCTAAATGTTTGCCCCTGGAAGATGTCTATGAAGTCTGTTTCATTTTCCAATAGTTCCCACATGTTGTTTATGATCTTTTTGATTGCTTGTGAAGAAGTTGAAAATTTGGACACAAATACTATCCTTTTTTCTTCCAGCTTCTCCTGTTTTCTAAACAGGCCTTTGCGTTCTTTAGTCTGAGCGCGTCTTAAGCAGTCCTGTAATATTTCCTCAGGATAACCGCCTTCTTGATTGCATTGTTTTTATTTGAGTAGATTCTGTGTGCAAACAGTAGTGCCTGAGCAAATTCTTCTGATTGAAATAAATTGCAGATTCTTAATCAAACTTCTCGGATGGAAACTATTATACACCAGAGCATTATTCCGGTCTATGAGTTTACTATAAACTAGGGTGTAAATATTTCTGTTTGAGGTGGACCTACTCACCAATACATCAAGGAAGTGAATGCTTTGTTCAGTGATGTTGTACATAAATTGTATCCGGGGATTAATGGTATTCAGTGTGGCAATCATGGTTACAAGTTCTTCCTTAGTATCTGACCACAAAATGAAAATGTTGTCTATGTATCGGTAGTACATCTTGATCTTGTGCCATCAAGTCAAATTGGTCATGATTTTTTCGTGCTCAAATAATGCCATAAACGTATTTGCGTATGCCAGGCCCCACCGAAAAGCCCATGGAGGTCCCCATAAGTTCAGCAAAAAATGTCCTTGTCACTCAAAGTAGTTGTGATGTAAACAGAACTTCAACAGTTGTAAAATGAAGATTTTTTCGACGTCCATGTCCCCCATCTGAAGTAACGCCCATGCAACCGCTTCTAAGTCTGCTTCATGGGGTATGGACGTATACAATGCTGCTACGTCAATAGTGCAGAGTAATATTGTTTCACTGTTGACCATTTCAATCATTTCCAATTTTTGTAGAAAATGGCTAGTATCTTTGCGATACGATTGCCATCCCTGTACAAATTGCTGCAGATAATAATCCAGAAACTTCCTGAGTGGGTAAAAAATTGAACCGCATCCCGAAACTATGGGGCGAAACGGGGAATTACTGGCATCCTTGTGTATTTTCGGGGTCATGTATAATTTCGCGCTACGAGGATTATTGGTAGTGAGAAATGCTTTGATTTGTTCATTAATCCAATCCTGATCCAATGCGTGATTCAGTATGTCTTCCAGTATACCTTGCAATTGAGTTGTGGGATCATAAGTGAGTTTGAGATGGGTATTGCCATCATTTACATGTGCGTTAACCTTTGCCTGGTAAAAAGAGGTATCCATAACAACTGTTGCTCCTCCCTTGTCTCCTGGCTGCAATGTTAGTTCTGCATTATTGGCTAAGGTTTTAATAGCCTTTTGTCATGTATTGTATGATTGTTACCTCTGTTGACTTTGTAATTCAAATCCTTAAAATCTTTATGCACTAGTATTTCAAAAGTATCTAGCATCTTATGTGATACTGGTGACAGGATCGTACTCTTTGGTTTAAATATGGTAGTTTTAGGTTCCTCTGAATCTTTGTTAGGAATGATTACATTCGTAAGAAAATGACGTAATCTTAGTGTTCTCATTAATCTGAAAAACTCAGCTTCAACTCTCAATGGGGTAGTTGTACTGGTTGGAACGAATGTCATCCCTCTCCTTAAAATACTGAGTTATTGTTGAGTCAATTGTTTGGAAGAGATGTTAATCACTAAACCTCTGCCTTTCCACTTCATAGTGACTTCCCACTTTTTTTTCCTGCTTCTTTCTTTGTCCTTTCCTGGTTTTTCGAGTAACGTTTGTGCGCTCCGGCCGGTTAAGGCTGGTGGTTGGCCTCGGTCTGGGGCCTATGATGAAGAAGGTACAGGAAGTGAAGCATGTGATGATTGTCCAGGTTCAATTGTTGGTCCTGCGCTTTGTAATTGAGTAATCACTGTTTGAGCTGATGTTCTACTGGTTGATGCTTCTTTGTCAAAAACCAGACTTTCATCAGATGATATAGATGTTTTCTTTTGGTGTAATGCACACATACCACGCCAAAGCACGCATGAACACTGGTACCTGTCCACACCAGACACCCTGGTGGGGACAGGAACACACACAAGTGCACCCACACCAGTCCCACCTCAGCACAATCACCCCCCGCATCAGGCACACGCCGCCCACGCAACACCACAGCCAGCCCACGGACGGACCCCGCTGCACTGTCGGCGGTTGGGCCTGTTACCGCGGCCACTCCGTCCGCGGCGGCCAGTTTTTCTATGGTTCCGTCCGTGGTCGGCGGTCTTTGGAGACATCCGTCCGCCGTGGTCGGGTTTTGCTAGAGGGGAATCCTAATAGCACTGCTGGTTTCCCCATGGTGCGGTCGGACGGTCATTTCCCGCGAGACTGGTTGTCCGAATGCTTTCCGTCTGCCATCCTAATCGGCCCCTAAATTTGGTATCTTATCAATGCTTAATACAGGCAGAGCAATGTATTGAATTGTACTGCTGAGAGCATTTTTTTTTTAATGTGGTCAGAGCTGGAGTTACATTCAAAAATACTTCTGTTGCTCAAGCTTGCTTTTATTTCCTCTGCAACTGCTATGAGAGGTTTAGCTTTTCAAAGACCCCCTCAATCGCTAACGCCATTCACCAATTGGTGGTATTGTCCCTTTGTGCCCATTACTAATGTTGTAAGTTAACATCATGTCAGAAGTCATAAATTATCAGACCTGTGCGGCTCACAAGTGGTCTCTTCTTTAGCACGATACTAGAGGCAGTCAGATCTTTGAGATCCTGCCGCAGCAGAGATGTTTGTAAGAGCTCGTCTGCTCTCCCAGTGGTCGCCATGAGGACAGGCATCAAACTGGCTGCAAGGAGGGGCGTGGCTTGGACGCCGATGGGTGAGGCGGCGTGAGCTGCTAGCTCCGTGCCCGATCCCGCAAATATCCTGATAAATCGTATACCGAGCTGCTGTTTTCGGGTCACCGAGGGTCGGATCGATAGGGGTGGAGGTCGAGATCGCCCTCGACAAACTAGAACCCTCTTGTGCAGCCCCGGAGCGAAGAACGGCAAAAGACGGTCTCTGGAGGAGACGGCGACAACAAGATGGCAGCCGGAACCGAGGCTGGTCGACATCCCGAAGAAGCCTGAGCTCACCATCAAAAGTGGCCTAAGCGGACACTGGATCTTCTGAGTTGATCCTGAGTCGGAAGAGACAGGGAAATCCGAGGCTCCGACGGGGGCACCTTGGACTCCGGGCAGAGGTGACGAACGTGAAGGAGGCTCAAAATGGCGGCCGGAGGTAGATGACGAAGGGACCCTGAAGCCTACGCTCGGCTGCAGAAAGGGTTTTTCGGCTGGGACGGCCGTGGTGTGAGACGTCAGAGACAGCGACCACCGGAGAACGGGGAGGTGCCCCAAAATCAACCAGGGGCCCCCGAAACGGCGGAGTTAAGGGCTGACCTACAAGATAGTCAAACATGCTGCGACACGACTGTCGGAACAGCGGTGCATGGAACGCGATGAGCCCAGAGAAGTCCCTGAATCAGCCAGGGTACACCGGAGGTGGTGGAGCCTGAGACGGGCAGACAAGGGGGACAGGAAGGGCTGTGGCATTCCCGAACGAGCGAGGTAGAGCGACTGACGTCGAGGTGGGAGGGAGGTGCCAGGCCTGTCGTAGTCCCGGAACGAGGAGGCTTATGCTAAGGCGTGGCGCACCAGCCGGTGGTGAATATGAAGCCGAAAACCAGGAAGGAGGAGATGGCGGGCCAAGATCCCACTCGAGGAGCGGAAGGAGGCGTGGATGCGACGCATTCAGAGTCAGGAATCCATAAACGGCTGGACGAAATCGTGGAAGCCATCACGGCCACGAAAGAGGCGCTGCAAACTGATATTGCGCAGGTGGCGACTGGGCTGGGACTTCTGAGAGCAGATCATGCAAAGTTGGCGGACAGGGTGAAAGGGAGTGAAGCAGCACTGAAAGAGCTGGTACCGGCCCAAGCGGCTACGGACATTAAATTGGGGCAAGCCCTTGAACGCATAGAACTGTTGGAGAGGAAAGTGGAGGACGCCGAAAGTAGGAATCGCCGTAATAATATACGGGTGGTAGGCCTGCCGGAGAAAGTGGAGAAGTGTGGCTCACTGGTTAGAGGAGGCAGACCCTGAAGCAGAGGTCAGACCCGGGACCTGGGTTCAATTCCCGACGCGGCAGGGTCTTGAGCCCAAATATCCACGGACTCGATAATTCTCGTTTCGGTGCCTACTCGAATCACGGGTTCACACTCTGCAGCTCTGGCCATTAGCTGCTTAATCTCCACTACGGCCCCCCCGCGGCGGGATGCCTGGCTTTCACCTTGGGGATGCCCAGTACGGGTATCTCACAGGGAAAAAAGCCAGGACGGGTTCCCAAGGCAAGCGCCGAGATGCCTACGGGTAATCGAGCGCTATATAAGAACGCATAATAATAATAATAAGGGGGGGATATGGTGGCATACTTGGAAAATTGGCGCAAGACGGTGGTTGTACCAGAGGGCCTATCCCCCTTTTTCACGCTTGAGAGAGCACACAGGGTCCCGGCCAAACCCCCATTGCAGGGCCGCCCGCCGAGGGCAGTGGTAGCGAAATTGCTCCATTACAAGGACAGGGACACGTTGATTCAGAGAGCGCGCACGATGGGACCCTTCACGGTTGAGAACAGTAAAGTCACGCTATTTCCGGACTATACGCAGGAGATTCAGAGACGCAGGGCCTCTTATCTGTCGATTAAAAAAGAGCTCAGGGGAGAAGGGATTCAGTACTCGCTGCTGTTTCCGGCCAAGCTGAGAATCATTGTCGATGGAACGACGCAGTTCTTTTTTACCCCTGACGAGGCATGGACATGGCTCGAATCACATAGGGCGGGCACTGACCGAGGTGGCACCCAAAATTCTGACCTATTTCAGGCTCCGCCAGTGCGCAAATCACAACGGATAAGGAAAAGGTTCAAGTCCCTGCGAAAGCAGCAAAAATCGCAAATGGCGGCGGACAAACAGGGGGCACTGGCGGCAACAGCGGAGATCACCGGATCGCAGAGGACCGAATCGGAGGTGGACACGGACTCAGAAGACGGCAAAGTGCGGTCGGACACTGAACTTTCGGAAGCGGACAGCAGCAAAGGCCCCTCGGTTACACCTGCGACGGCGGACAGCATGTTAGATGAGTGACTTCTCTAAGAAACCTGTGGTGCAGGGGGGCCATTTTGACCTGGCGAAATGAACATTGCTAATCGGGGCTGCTGGGGGAACTGATGAGTACAGCGCACTGATGGATGGGGTCTAGGGTGGGGGGTGAGTACGGCGAACGCCGCTCCCTTTTGGAGCCGAGTCACCCCTCAATTGCCCTTAAGGCACTCTGTAGTGACTACTACAGATTATAGTCGTGTGTGTTTTGAATAGTTTGGATGGGGGCTAATAGATTGATATTGGGTCCTGTTCTGGGGGGGAGGGTTGTGGGAGTTGAGCGGGGTGTTAATTCTAGGGGTACTGTCGGTGGTGTGGGTGGAATGAAACTCTTGATGCGGGTGAGCGGAACAGATGGGAACGTTACCTGAACTGTGATGTATCACATGGAATGTAAGGGGTCTGAATACAATGACTAGGAGGCATAAGATACATGCGTATTTGGTGAGGAGGGGGTCCAGATCGCCTTATTACAGGAGACACATCTCACTGGGACAGAGGGTCAAGCACTGCAGCGGCGATGGAGGGGGCAGGTCTTTAGTACGGCCTATTCGGCCTTTGCTCGAGGGGCGCTAATCTGGGTAAGAGCGGGAGTCCCTTTCCTGGCCAAGAGACATATTTTGGATCCAGAGGGCAGATTTGTAGCGGTGGAAGGCAAGCTGTATGGGAGAGATGTAGTGCTCTGTAGCATTTATGCCCCAAATGTAGAACAGGCGCGCTTCTGTGAGCGGCTATCTGGGACACTGGCACACTACCTAGCGGGCCCTGCGATAGTAGGGGGAGATTTTAATGCGATTACAGATGTTACTTTGGACAGGTCGCACCCCCCGCTCGCTGCGTCTCCGGTTAGGAGACTGGCGAGAAGCAGGTCAGACTGGCAGGACAGTTGGGGGCTAGTGGACACATGGCGTAGACAGCATCCCAGGGATAAGGATTATTCCTTTTTTTCCGCTATACACGACCTGCATGTTCGGATCGACACGATTCTTTGTTCTCACGAGATAGCTTATCTGACTGCACGCTCGGAATACCTCGCACGTACCATCTTGGACCATAATCCGATGTTGCTTTTGCTTTCTTGGCAGCGCGCGCGCTCAGCGATTCTCACTTGGCGGCTCCGACCGGAGACGCTGGACGATCAGGTTTTCCGTACGGAGATACAGGAGGGGATTGAACACTATTTTGAAGAAAAACAGGGATCAGTGGAAACCAAGGCGGCGGAGTGGGACGCCTTTAAGGTTGTGATGAGGGGACTATGCATTAGTAAGTATTCGGGAGCCAGGAAAGTGGTATTTAATGATGTAACGAAAGCTGAGGAAGGGTTGCGGGACTTAGAGAAGTGCAGACCCGGTAGGCCCGCATTACAGGAACGACTTTTAGAGGCGAGGGAGAAGGTAGCAGCAGAGACGGAAAGACCGCTGTTTTGACCACAAGAACTATATGGCGAGAGCGCACGCGGAGGGGGATAAGGTTGGAACTTTGCTAGCGCGACTGGGGAACTCAGTGCCGAAAGGTAATCCAGTACTGAGCATGTTGACAGAAACCGGGCAGTTGGTTTATTCTCAAGCGGAGGTTCTTGCCCGGTTTCGACGGTACTATGAGTCCTTATACAGGAGCACGCTAGACGTGGCGGTGACTGATATAGAAGGATACCTAGAGGAGATCCCTCTGCCTAAATTGGAGGATGATCAGGGGAAATTGTTAGGTCAATATGTTACGTTGGCTGAAATACGGGTTGCGGTAAAGCAAATGGCCCGGAATAAGACACCGGGGGTTGATGAACTCCCCGTGGAATTTTATGCACAGTACATTGACATTTTGGCACCCCGGTTGTTGGAAGTGTATAAGGAAGCCGGGAAACGGGGTCATCTGCCAACGTCGATGAGAGAGGCGTTGATCATACCATTGGTGAACCCGGGGCGGGACGGGGAGGAGGTGTCTTCTTACAGGCCGCTGTCCATACTGACAGTGGACTATAAGATTTTAAGCAAGATTCCGGCCACTCGTCTCCTACCATTTATGACCACATTGGTCCATCGGGACCAGGCGGGATTTATTCCTACCAGGCACACTGCATCGAATATTAGGCGGCTGTTGCGGATTATGGAGGACGGTCAACCTGACTCTGAACTCCCAGTGGTTTTGTCTGTCGACATAGAGAAGGCCTTCGATAGTTTGGAATGGTCGTTTTACATCGAGTGCTCGAGCGGTTTGGTCTGGGTAAGCAATTCGTGCACTGGACGAGAGTATTGTACGCTGAGGCGACGGCAAGGGTTCGGTTGGGGGAGGTCATATCTACCCCGTATCCGGTCCTGAGGGGAACGAGGCAGGGTTGTTCATTGTCTCTGCTCCTGTTTGCGCTGGCTATGGAACCATTAGCAATTCAGGCAAGATCGGGGTGGATTTACCGAGGGCTTGTGTTTAGGGGGGCACCGCAATATGTTTCCCTATATGCAGATGATTTGCTCCTCTTTCTTGAGAACACCAGAGTAGCATTGCGAGCCGCGGAATCCCTGCTTTCGAGGTTCGGGCAGGTATCGGGCCTTAGGGTCAACTGGAGCAAGACGTGTCTCTTCCCGATCCGCCCTGGAGCGACTGAGTTGCCGACGGTTGGGGAGTTGCGATGGGAGCCGACATGCTTTACCTACTTAGGGGTCCGGATATATCATGAGAGCACGGACCTGCTGGACGGGAACGTCGGGAGGTGCATAAGTGCTCTGAAGGGAAGCGTGGCGTTCTGGTCGACGCTCCCTCTGGCGGTAGTGGGGAGGGTAGCTCTACTTAAAATGATGGCTTTACCTAGACTGCTCTATTACTTCCGCACTCTGCCAGTTTGGGTCCCGCCGCGGACTTTTAAAGAGCTGAGATCAATGGTGGTGGGGCTTTTGTGGGGCTCCGGGAGAAGGAGAGTAGCGCTGACCACATTGATGCGACCCAAGCAAGAGGGCGGGATGGCTGTACCCGATTTTGAGCTTTACTATCTGGCAGCTCAGTTGCAAATATTGACACGGGAAATCGCAGCGGAATTCAGGGGCCCGGAGGATAGGAGAGGGCTCGGGATACAGCGCCATGTTTTATCTTACATAGTTATGCAGCAGCGGCTTGACATAAGGGATCTTACGCTGGAGGAGCGCACGCTACGGCAGTGTTGGGCTAGGAGTCAGCGCAGGGCAGGTGGGGCGCGTCCCTACGCATCCGAGATTCCTCTGGGAATGCTGACAGCGCTACCGCATGGTGGTGACTGGTCTCCCCTCCTGGAGTGGGAGGAACTAGGCATTCAAATGGTGGGAGATTTATATATGAATGGAGAGTTGCTGCAGTTTCAGGCACTGCGTGAGACATTCGAGCTCCCAGAGGGCGGTTTCTTGCTTCACGCAGCGGTGGCGGCTGCGAAACGGAAACACTGGGGCGGGGGACAGGAAGAACCTGAGACCACATTGGCTTGCCAATACGTGGTGATGGCAGCGGGGACTTTCAAAGCAATTACTTGTCTGCATCAGAGGATGCTGAAAGAAGGGTTGAAACCGTTGCTGGACTTGAAAATGAAATGGGAGGCGGGCATAGATCGTCCCATACCAGACACAGCATGGGGCAAGATACTGGGAAGGCATGGAAGGGCAGTAGGAATGCCCGATTTCAGCAAGTGCAGTTCTTTATCTTGCATCGGGCTTACCTGACCCCCGGGAAGATGAAAACATATTTCCATGTACAAATCGCAGCTTATCCTAGGTGCAGGGAGGAAGAGGTGGAATTGGAACATATGTTATGGCATTGCCCGATGATAGGGAGATATTGGGTGGAAGTGGGCGCACTGCTAACTGAACTTACAGATAGGCAATTGACTTATGACATGGCGACATGCTTGCTGCACTGGTTTCCACACACAGCCAAGAATAAGGTCACTAGTAAATTCATTGACTTGGGCCTGTTGCTAGCCAAGAGAGAGATAACTTGGCTGGCGAGCGGAATTTTGTAAATGGGCAAGTAGTGAAAGTGTAATCAGGTTCCAGCAAGCTAGGCGAGGGGGTGGAGACAAGGCAATGGATGTGGCAAGAGCGTGGGAGGCATTGGTTCAAGCTTTGTTACTGCAACAGTCGGACGAAGGGGATGAATGAGCAATTACGTACATGTGATCATCCATAGGGGAAATTGTACATTACTGCCTTGCACGCTGAGAGTTATGGACATCATGGAGCAATGGATATACCCACACCACTGTAGTTTGGGGGGGGCACGTCTGGGAGGAGTTGGGAACAATCATGGAGATAGGTTTGTGGGTTATAAAGAATGTACGACTTGCTTGTTTGTATGATGATGAAAATAACCAATAAAATCTGTTTAAAGAGAAAAATCAAACTGGCTGCACACGGGTCGCTGCATTGCACTGCTGTCTGGCCGAGGGGGGCAAAGTATTGTGGTGAAAATTAAAGCGTACTCGCGGTGTAGTCACTGTTAGTCGACACTACGTACACAGTACTCATGGTGGCGGGCTCACTGTCTGCGCTCACAATATGCACTCATTCACCTGAAACGCACTGAAATTACATTCTCGAATGTATATGTACTCACAGGCAACAATCTGTGCATTGACCTCTCCACACCTGAAATTCTAAAATACACTCACACTCCTGTCATCACCGCACATGTGAGATTACCACGAAACCTGCAGTGCACCCGCTCTGTTTCTTGTGAATGTGCACCTGTACATATGACATCACCTCTACCACAATACACACACAGGATTATTTCTAAATGTGTACTCACATACCTGTGAGCCAGCATTCCCACAAGTTGCTGCCGCGACAGACACTAGCAGGCAACTCCAGGGCGTTGAATGTGGGCAAGGCAGTCTCAGGCTGAGGTGCACACATAAGGTCACAGCCCGCAGGCTGTAGCCTCGAACCAGGGCAGATCTTCAGCTAGCAGTAACCGACCGGCAGGCAGCTGATCGCGCTGCCGCTAAAAAGCGAATTTGCAGATGGTTAACACTCGGCTGGCACTGTCTCAAAAGTGACACTTAATTGCGAGGCGACTCATTCTGTTTACGGGCCAGCCGGCCGGCCGACCGCCTCCTAAGACACCTTGCCTCTGCAACGTCTCACTGTACTCCCTCAACAAACGTGCATGGACGGTGCGCTGACCCCACTTGGGCATGATCAGACTCAGCAGGCTCCAGCAGCCGCTGCAATACCATGGGGTTCAGTCCATTGGTCGCTGGGTCATCATTGATTTCAATTTACCACCATGCAGCGGGGCATACAGCACTGCCATGATTTGCCAAAGCCTTGTCAGCCAGCCTCCCACAATAACTGTAACCGCCGCCAGCAGGACATGACGTGACGTCCCATGGCACCTACGTCTGACTGTGTCACTCAACCTGAGTCGGTTAATGCCTGTCTCAGTAGTAGGCATTGGGCACTGCTTCAACCTCAGTCAGAATGTAATGCCGTGTCGCTGCAAAGAATGATACATTGTAGCAGCCAGTGTGTTCAGCCAGCCACCAAGCCTTATTGGAGCAGCTCGTATGCAACAGTGTGTTGCAGCTACTCCAGCTTTGTTTTGTCACCATAGCAGCCCTAACGGCTTGAGAGCTAAGGTGCTATGCATTTTACAATCCATTTCAGAGCGGTGATGCGAACCACACTGAAATGCCTTAGTCTAATTCCTGATGCGTGGTGCTTGGCAGGGATGAAACAAGGTATGCCAGCATCCTATAATTACATTTCCTTGGTGTAGGCAGAGTATGGGCTCTTCCATGCATTCACCCATGGATCTTGACGCAATCCCAGATTTGCTAAGGTTAGTAAACTAGGGATTGCGCCAAAAAGCTGCTCCTCACTGACCCAGGCGTTTCAAGGAGAAATATCTTTATTTCTCTCGTTACTTCATCTTTCTATGCTTGGCACCCTTTCAGGCACAATTGCAGCATGGAACAAGGGTGTTGGCATTAGGCAACACCCAGTGTGCCAGTGCTAGTAGCCAGCAGAAATGCGCCATATCTTTGTAAATATGCTGCATTTCTGATGTTTCCCTTTCATGCAATGCTGCACAGATTCATGCCTTGCTGTGCAGTGTTGCGTGAAACCTTAGTAAATCTTAGCCCTACTGTTAAGTAAATTCCATTGCCCGACATTCTCTCAATCTGTGCAGTGTAGCAGGTGAAAACAGGATTAAACAGCTGAGTGGCAAAATAACCTCTCTTCCTTCATGGTCCAAAATACGTGGTCACTGCTCTCATACTCTTGCAAATTATGCACCTCGAACTTCACACCTGTGCCTGTTGCCTACTCCCTCCAATCAGAGTAAGCAGGCTCAAGGCACTCTGATGTTTGTGGTTCCCACTGGACCTGTCATTCAATAGCAGTGGGAGATGCAGATCGCAGAAGAGGGAAAGTGCAAGTAGATGTGGGAGCGGGTGTGCTGTGAGACCCTGAGGGAAGTGTTCTCTTTTAATGTGGACACTTCTGGAGTTCTGTGGTTTACTTTAACAGAATTTTCGTTTCCTGCAGCCAGGTTTACAGCCAATAAACACCTGCTCCTCTTTTATTGGCCTGTGCCTTCAACTTTGGAATCGTATGGCGGGGTAGCTCGCGCCTTAGGCTATCAAAGTATAGGCAGGATTTTGTTTATAGAAACATGGAAATTCTTTTATATGGTGGAAACCTAAGCTTAGTCCAACCTCTCGGATTTCCAGTGCAACCTGCATTTACCCATGGGAGACTTGAGTAAGCGAATACATTTTTAACATTTACATTATGTAATAATTTTCAATTGAAATAAAAACTGACTGTAACACTATAGTCCCAAAAAGTGGCGCAATAATTTCAAAAAGTGTAAGTAGTCATTATGATTAACTGATGTACTGATGTTAGTGCGCATTTTTCTTATGATCAACAGTTCTTGGAAAAACATTACTTGTCTACTTGCAGTACAATTATGTTATTAGAGGGGATTCCTTATTTCCTAGCATTATGCTACAAAATGTAATACACTAAGATAGAATGTATTGTTAATGTGCATTGGGGCATTTTACTGTGATGAACTTGCAAAAGCCATAAATGCCTCTATACAGTCCTAACTGAGCTTCCGTACTTCCTACTTGTGAAGTATTCTTTCCAGTGTTAAAGGAAAGGCAGTGAACTGGGACTTTGTCTACAGTGAATGTTGGTATATGCTTAGCCGCCATTTTGTGAACATTGCAGTGAGAGCAAACCAGTTCATACCACATAGGACGAACTGTTTAGAATTAGGAAGGGAGGGATTTGGCTGCAGAAATAATTTGCACTAACCGTGATATTGTGCATAATAACTTCGGAATACAGAGCAAATGTCATCGGCATAGAGGGACATTCTGTCCTTATGCCTGCCTCCCATTTGAATCCCCATAACTGCGCATTCCACCTATTCTAATCTGTTAGAGGTTCTACAACTAAGGTGAATAGCAGGGGTACAGCGGGCATCCTTGGTGACTGCCCCATTCTTTCGGGAAGGGGACAGAGAGTACACCATTGGCACAAACTTGGACCCAAAATGCTGTGCACAGAATTGTGACATATTTGATGGGTATGTCCAATTTTTGTTTTAGGACTTAAAGTAGAAAAGGTCAGTGTACTAATTCAAAGGCCTTTTTACAAGTCCAACCGGACCAATACATAGTTCCTTGAAGTTTGTTTCCCCTGGTTAGCTTTACACAGAGGCACCAGGGGCGGCCAGGCATGGCACAGCTTTTGTCCTGGTATGTGAATGAAGGTATTATTCTAACTATTCTATTTTTTTAGAAGTTTGGCCAGAATTTTTGCCTCTGCTTTTATGACCAAAATGTTTTTAAACTGCCCTCAAATCCCCCTCTGCCCCATGCTACAATGAGAAACTTTGCACTGTGAAACATCAATGCAAAACGCTAGAATGAAAGGGAAGAAACTTCCATTCTCATAACAGCAAATCCATTTACAAAGCTACTACAAGGAAGTATTATCACTGCATTAAGAATGCTGGCAATTCAGTCAGGGATATCTTTCAAATTGTTATTGTGTGTTTTGTGACTGAAGACAATCCTAAAATTCATATGAATTTTGTAATAAAACAGCCATCGAAGTCCTAAAGTCCTAAAGTTTCATTGATGATACCTTAATAGCTCCCAGAGCACCTCTTTAGAAGCTTTCAAGATATTATCCAAGGATGATGCAACATTTCAGGTTAAAGGTGGAACTCCGCTGGATCCTTTGCCCTTCCTGCTTGTTTTTACGAGCCTTACAGATTTTAACACCTATTCTGACTTCATTAAATAGCTCCTCATTGCTCCAGGCATCACTATCAAACATCTGTCAACCTACAGAGCCCCCCCATTCTTTAAAATCCCTCAGCCAACCCTGCTGATTCCACCAACTACCCTCCTATTTCCTTTCTGCCCTACCAGCTACACTCATAGAGAAACAAGCAACAAACATATCTTTGACTATTTGGAAGTTAATGCCCTCTTGGCTGCTTCAGAGTCTGGCTGTTAACTTGACACAATACCAAATCTGCCTTACTTGCTGCCTCTGACAATCTTGGATGAACTTCTACCGGAGTATTTCTATTTATTGGGTTCTGCTTGATCATTCAGCTGCAATCGATACTTTATCATGTGCCACTTTTCTCTTGTGTCTTTTCAATCGGGGCACCTTAAATTGCCTCGGCTCTGTCTGACTACTAGATTTAAATCAGTCTGTCTTCCTCTTTATCGCTCACTTCTTGTTAACAGCATGTTAACCGTGGAGTCCCACCCTCTTCAACGTTTACAGTGCTCCTCTTGCTGAATTAGCCTGCTCTTTTGGCTTTGAGATCGCCTCTTATGCTCAAATTCTTATAATCATCTGGGTGCTTAAACAAAATTTTGCTCCTGTATGTCATTTGAATTCAGAAACAATTGAAATGCTTATGTTTGTCAAACTCGCTCTCTCTTAATCCCCTTCTATGTGGACTCCTAACTTAGAACCTACTCTTTCCCTTTGTTCCCTCTGTTAGAAATCTTGGGTTTCTGATGAGAAAGATCTTTCAATGGCCCAGCAATTCACTCAAGTTGCAGTGACTTTTTTGAACCTCTTAAGACATTAAGGAAAATATGAACATTTCCTTCCTCTTTCTTGTCAAAAGGCGGTCATTCAAGCTTGATAACATCACATCTTGACTATAGAAAGTAATTATATTTTGGTATTTCCACATCTCTTCTGCATGGGGTGAAAATTAGACAGTTATATTTAGTCCTCCAATTCTGAACCTTCCAAGGAAGACATGTCTCCTCACATCTCCTCGGCCTTCATTGGCTTCACATAACATAATGTGTCATGACATTACACAACTCAGCTCATATTGCAAGAGGAGAAATTGGTACAGGACTTTTCTGGCCTAAGGATCATTGAGATGGTAACTCCTCCCAAGTCATGTAACAGTCAACATCTTCACAGGGCTTCCTTATAGACTGCCAGAAGGTGGAAGATTAGAAACTATGCATTATTCTTAAAGGATTCTTAAAGAGTTCCAAAGGATGCCAGGTGTTTTACTTATCAGCATCACACAGATTGTTCCTTGAACTTCTTCGGGTGATCAAAATTTAAAATGAAACAATACTTCGGGTAGCCTTAAAGTCTAACCTGTTTAATGAAAAAATAGTATGTATGCAAGCAAACTAGTGCATTAGAACATTATACAAAAATCCATATAGAATTATATCCCCAGATGTACTTGTATTGCAGAAGACACCTTTACGAAGCACAAAATGTGAATTATTTGATAGGCAGAGGCAGTCTGTACCCTTTCCAATGGTGATCATTATGACCACCAAGTTAGTTTGCAATTTTTTATGTTAGCAGAATGAGAGAATGTGAGGGGGCCCGTAAAGTCCTTCCAGTGAGTTTCACAGGTGATCTTTCATAGCAGTATCCTAACGTCGTGTTTCAGGCGCACAGTGGCTGGGGAAGGTCAGGATCCTAGGCAGATACATTCAGGGGCCGATTCCGATGTCGGACGGGGTCAGGAGCCGTAACCGACTGACCTGCTGTCGTCGGTTACGGTGTATCCTCCAAAAGTGGGGAACACCCTTGTTGTTTTTGGTCCCCTCACACACCAACAGGCCCCTTGGTGCATGCTTCATCATCGGGGTCATCGTACCCCTCTGCGGGGTACGGCGTGCTGCGACCTACGAATACGCGGGAGCACTTAAGATGACTATGTGTGGTGTGGATGGGGTATTCAAATGTGAGTGTAAAGTGGGGTTTAGATCTAAGTGAGTGAAGTTTAAAAAGGAACCTGGCCTGTGGGGTAACAAAAAACTTTTAATGGGCCCCCAGGCTGGTACTATTAAAATAGAGTGTGGGAGGTTGATAATGCAAACAATGTGCACTACCTCCTCTCTGTGTGCGTCGACATGTTTCGGTGAAAACACCTTCTTCAGGACGGGGTACACAAATCCCCACCTTACTCAAGTTTCTCTATCTTATATCAGGATTTCTAATAAAAGTGAGATTATAAAGTGCAGGTAATAATGTACCTAACAAAAACGTCGCTTATTGGTCGACCTGTTGGGAGAAAATAGACAAATTTTTTTTGTGGTGGTCTACTTTTCACAACCATAGGTAAAGTGACCCGTGGTTACAGGTGACTTGATAGCGGTAAAAGTATCAGACTATAGGTGTCCATTGTGCCTATAGTGGAAAAAAGGACAAAGTGGACTCAATAACATATAACATAAAAAACACACTTTTTCTTAGTGAATATGGCATTATAGCGACATTCTGAACATTGTATCCTAGGTGGTTAAGGGTTGTCAAATCTAATGTTGAGTGCTCCTGTGAATGAAAAGGAGAGACACTACATGCCCATATACACTGGTAACATACTGTTTTCTTAGTGAATACGACATTATAGCGATATTCTGAACATTGCACCCTTGGTGATTGGGGGTTGTCAAATATAGTGCTGGGTGCTCCTGTGAATAAAAAAGAGAGACTATGCAAGCCCATATACACTTGTAACATACTGTTTTGTAGGGGTAGAAGTGCCTCATGAACGCATCGTCAGGGTCTTTTTATGCTAGTTAGCACCTGTCAAAAGAATGGAGTATCAGATTGCCATTTTTACTTACATTGGCGTCGTGGAGATAACCTTGCTCTCTACCCATATTACTCACGATTTCAGCGAGGAAATTCCTCCCGACCGACCACTCCGTGGCTCCTGTGATTGTGTCAAGGGAGGTGCCGAGTACGCATGCGCGGCTCCACAGACATACACGCCTGGGCTGCCCACTTCAATCCAACGTGCACAAGACACGTGAGGATGAGCAGAACGCATGCGCGGCTCCACAGACATTTACATCTGTGCAGGATGGCAGCACACTAATGCCTGGGGACGCGAGCAGAACCGGCACCAAGCCCTTACAAGGGCAGGCAGGAAACGCCAATTATCCAATCTTACAATGATCGGAGCCTGAGAAAAAGTACAAATACCGGTACTGGGCACCTCCCTTGACACAATCACCGGAGCCACGGAGGGGTCGGTCGGGAGGAATTTCCTCGCTGAAATCGTGAGTAATATGGGTAGAGAGCAAGGTTATCTCCACGACGCCAATGTAAGTAAAAATGGCAATCTGATACTCCATTCTTTTGACAGGTGCTAACTAGCATTAAAAGACCCTGACGATGCGCTCATGAGGCACTTCTACCCCTACAAAACAGTATGTTACAAGTGTATATGGGCTTGCATAGTCTCTCTTTTTTATTCACAGGAGCACCCAGCACTATATTTGACAACCTCCAACCACCAAGGGTGCAATGTTCAGAATATCGCTATAATGTCTTATTCACTAAGAAAACAGTATGTTACCAGTGTATATGGGCATGTAGTGTCTCTCCTTTTTATTCACAGGAGCACTCAACATTAGATTTGACAACCCTTAACCACCTAGGATACAATGTTCAGAATGTCCCTATAATGCCATATTCACTAAGAAAAAGTGTGTGTTTTATGTTATATGTTAGTGAGTCTAATTTGTCCTTTTTTCCACTATAGGCACAATGGACACCTATAGTCTGATACTTTTACCGCTATCAAGTCACCTGTAACCACCGTTCACTTTACCTATGGTTGTGAAAAGTAGACCACCACAAACATTTTTTTGTCTATTTTCTCCCAACAGGTCGACCAATAAGCAACGTTTTTGTTAGGTACATTATTACCTGCACTTTATAATCTCACTTTTTTAGAACTCCTGATATAAGATAGAGAAACGTGAGTAAGGTGGGGATTTGTGTACCCCGTCCTGAAGAAGGTGTTTTCACCGAAACATGTCGACGCACACAGAGAGGAGGTAGTGCACATTGTTTGCATTATCAACCTCCCACACTCTATTTTAATAGTACCAGCCTGGGGGCCCATTAAAAGTTTTTTGTTACCCCCTCAGGCCAGGTTCCTTTTTAAACTTCACTCACTTAGATCTAAACCCCACTTTACACTCACATTTGAATACCCCATCCACACCACACATAGTCATCTTAAGTGCTCCCGCGTATTCGTAGGTCGCAGCACGCTGTACCCCGCAGACGGGTACGATGACCCCGATGATGAAGCATGACACCAAGGGGCCTGTTGGTGTGTGAGGGGACCAAAAACAACAAGGGTGTTCCCCACTTTTGGAGGATACACCCAAGGAGTGGATTCTTTTTGTTTATGTGCATTTAACCAGGGAGAACGAATCCATTTCGATATATATCTCTCTCTCCCCCCCTTGTTAGTAATAAGTCGTCGGTTACGGGCCTGGTAGTACGATGCTACCTAACGGGGTTCGGTCGCACTCGTATACCTCACAATGCAAGCATGCATTCCGAGCTGCATGCATGCCTTCATTGTGTAGAGCAGGGGTGCAGTTCATCCCTGCACCCTGTGGCCGGCACCCCAAGGTGCCTGCCATCGGGTGCAGGGATCAATAGAGGGGCACCATTTGGCGGCCTCGCACCCATGGGGGCCCTGCTGGGGGCCCCCAGAGACAGTTTCCGATTGCCTTTTCATGCTGGACACACCGGCACGTAAAGGCAGTGAAAAACTGCCATCGTACTCCCTCGTCGTAAAGAGGCGACCGGGGGAGTACTGAAGGATTTACGTACGGAAAACCGGCTTTCCGAGCCCGTCGTAGGCCATCTGGAAATCCGAGTCGGATTCCATTCTGACCCAGCCCATTGGAATGGCTCGTTCGGAAAGGATTCCGGCCTGCACTAACCGATGCGGTTGGAACATGGTTCGGAGCCCTTCCGACCGGAATCGGAATCGGCTCCTCAGTGTCTGAATTATAAGAAGGGGCTTAACTCTGATGGTGGCTTCCACCCATGACCTGAGTGGCATATTCAGGCCTGGTCCTTCAGGGGACATGCCCCCCTGAGGCTGGGCCCTCATCTTTGCTAATTTGGTCTACCCCTTGTCTTGGGCCGACGGTCAGTCTATGTCTTTGAGAAGCGGGAGGTCCTCTTCTCTGCCTCTCCTAGTCCAAGTGCAAGCGGCCATGGAGTCCTCATAGGTCACCAATGCCATCCGCCACATATTCACATATTCACCCGCACATCTACAGATAGAGACCCAACCAGGCTCTTCCGCTTTCCTAAGGTAATGGCTAGGGTCCTTCCCTTTTACTTATGTGTGCCAGGGCCATGGTTCACTCATGTCCAGCATGGCAGCAGCTCACCCGCCGCCTCAAGCTCCAGGGACTGCGCCGTGCTACTCCTGCCCCACTGTCAGTACGCCTCAGGGTATGCCACTCTCCACAGCCCGTGCATTTCTTAGCCACTCAGGCTGCAGCTCAGGGAAGGGAACAAACCACCATTCAGGGCCACTGGTGTCACCCCTCCTGTGTCTGTTGGTTGTCGGGTGTCAGGACCATGCATATTAGGCCACAAGAGCCTCGTGCTTCCAAGGGAGGTGTAGGATATTTGTGGGCTGTGTTGGAGGCTCATCAGGCTCCGGTCGCCATCTTAGGTGGTCAAATCATGTTAACATTTTTAATGAAGCATTGAGTAATATGAGAAGAAAGTAGTAGGTTTCAAGTGATAAACCAGTAAACGGTTGCCAATGTATAACTGTAATACTGAATGCTCTTGACATGTATACAAGCAAGATGGTGCTCCGTCTATCTGTTATTATTCACGAGACCTTTATTTAAATAAAAAAAATGAGCTTTATTTTTTCGCTGAATTCATACTGAATATTACAAAATTTGTAGTCCAAGGAGAGCAATGAAGGATTATGTCGCTTGCGTTGTAATAGTGTGTTGCTTTTAATACGTTCAAACCTAAATGCACCTCGTATATGACTGAAACAGTATTCTGTTTATCATTATCAGTCCCTCGCTTTATTCTGCAAAACGAATCCTTAACTTTGGCAGAGGGAAAGCGCTAGAATTATTGATGAGCGTTGTCATAAAGAAACTGCAGAAAGCTTATCTGGCAGCTGACTCTACATCTGCAAGTCTAATTGCCTTTAATTCGACCTAAAAATACGGAAGACTCCAGTTATTTGATTTCTCTTTTTGGATTGCTAGGCTGCCTTTTTATTGGGAGCAAACAATATGACTATACAGCCAGCCACATATAATTTTTCGATTGTATATAACTATACAGCGACCGACACTGCCTACCTATTGTAATACATAACTACATTGAGCGCACACATCCTCGTATGGTAAGTGTATATATATATATATCAACGTTCCACAAGTGTCCACACTTCAGGATGCCTTCCCCATTGGCAACTTTCGTCAATTCAGGCTGCAACGCAGATAGCAAACTGTGGGCTCAATAAACAGCCTTACGTGTTTCAGACAATAAGCATGTCCATATTCACAGGCTTCGTTCGGCAGTAAATGAAAAGGCACAGAGACTGCTGATAAATAACTTCAATACCTTTATTGGCCCCAGGTACGGCCTCTGAATGTCCCGATGTCTTCTGGGAACAGTAGTCTCTGTATCCAGCCCAAATTCCTGGTAAAATTAATTCTGCCAAACAAACACAATCTTCAATATTTCTGCCATAAGTGGGCCTCCCATGGAAAGCGCACTGCGCTGCCCAACATTCTTGCCATACCATTGGCCCAATATCGGCACGGACAGTTGCGCGCCAAAGGTCTACTTCTCAGGCGCTGGTGCATCCCCACGGCTGGACTGCCGTGTAAATATCAACGTTCCACAAGTGTCCACACTTCAGGATGCACTCCCCATTGGCAACTTTCGTCAATTCAGGTAGCAACGCAGTTAGCAAACTGTGGGCTCAATAAACAGCCTTACGCGTTTCAGACAATAAGCATGTCCTTGTTCACAGGCTTCGTTCGGCAGTAAATGAAAAGGCACAGAGACTGCTGATAAATAACTTCAATACCTTTATTGGCCCCAGGTGCGGCCTCTGAATGTCCCGATGTCTTCTGGGAACAGTAGTCTCTGTATCCAGCCCTAATTCCTGGTAAAATGAATTCTGCCAAACGAACACAATCTTCAATATTTCTGCCATAAGTGGGCCTCCCATAGAAAGCGCACTGCGCTGCCCAACATTCTTGCCATACCAATGGCCCAATATCGGCACGGACTGTGGCGTGCCAAAGGTCTGCTTCTCAGGCGCTGGTGCATCCCCACGGCTGGACTGCCGTGTAAATATCAACGTTCCACAAGTGTCCACACTTCAGGATGCACTCCCCATTGGCAACTTTCGTCAATTCAGGCAGCAACGCAGATAGCAAACTGTGGGCTCAATAAACAGCCTTATGCGTTTCAGACAATAAGCATGTCCTTGTTCACAGTCTTCGTTCGGCAGTAAATAAAAAGGCACAGAGACTGCTGATAAATAACTTCAATACCTTTTTTGGCCCCGGGTGCGGCCTCTGAATGTCCCGATGTCTTCTGAGAACAGAAGTCTCTGTATCCAGCCCTAATTCCTGGTAAAATTAATTCTGCCAAACGAACACAATCTTCAATATTTCTGCCATAAGTGGGCCTCCCATAGAAAGCGCACTGCGCTGCCCAATATTCTTGCCATACCAATGGCCCAATATCGGCACGGACTGTGCCGTGCCAAAGGTCCGCTTCTCAGGCGCTGGAGCATCCCCACGGCTGGACTGCCGTGTAAATATCAACGTTCCACAAGTGTCCACACTTCAGGATGCACTCCCCATTGGCAACTTTCGTCAATTCAGGCAGCAACGCAGATAGCAAACTGTGGGCTCAATAAACAGCCTTACGCGTTTCAGACAATAAGCATGTCCTTGTTCACAGGCTTCGCTCGGCAGTAAATGAAAAGGCACAGAGACTGCTGATAAATAACTTCAATACCTTTATTGGCCCCAGGTGCGGCCTCTGAATGTCCCGATGTCTTCTGGGAACAGTAGTCTCTGTATCCAGCCCTAATTCCTGGTAAAATAATTCTGCCAAACGAACACAATCTTCAATATTTCTGCCATAAGTGAACAAGGACATGCTTATTGTCTGAAACGCGTAAGGCTGTTTATTGAGCCCACAGTTTGCTATCTGCGTGGGGATGCACCAGCGCCTGAGAAGCGGACCTTTGGCGCGGCACAGTCCGTGCCGATATTGGGCCATTGGTATGGCAAGAATGTTGGGCAGCGCAGTGCGCTTTCTATGGGAGGCCCACTTATGGCAGAAATATTGAAGATTGTGTTCGTTTGGCAGAATTAATTTTACCAGGAATTAGGGCTGGATACAGAGACTACTGTTCCCAGAAGACATCGGGACATTCAGAGGCCGCACTTGGGGCCAATAAAGGTATTGAAGTTATTTATCAGCAGTCTCTGTGCCTTTCCATTTACTGCCGAACGAAGCCTGTGAACAAGGACATGCTTATTGTCTGAAACGCGTAAGGCTGTTTATTGAGCCCACAGTTTGCTATCTGCGTTGCTGCCTGAATTGACGAAAGTTGCCAATGGGGAGTGCATACTGAAGTGTGGACACTTGTGGAACGTTGATATTTACACAGCAGTCCAGCCGTGGGGTTGCACCAGCGCCTGAGAAGCGGACCTTTGGCGCGGCACAGTCCGTGCCGATATTGGGCCATTGGTATGGCAAGAATGTTGGGCAGCGCAGTGCGCTTTCTATGGGAGGCCCACTTATGGCAGAAATATTGAAGATTGTGTTCGTTTGGCAGAATTAATTTTACCAGGAATTAGGGCTGGATACAGAGACTACTGTTCCCAGAAGACATCGGGACATTCAGAGGCCGCACCTGGTGCCAATAAAGGTATTGAAGTTATTTATCAGCAGTCTCTGTGCCTTTTCATTTACTGCCGAACAAAGCCTGTGAACAAGGACATGCTTATTGTCTGAAACGCGTAAGGCTGTTTATTGAGCCCACAGTTTGCTATCTGCGTTGCTGCCTGAATTGACGAAAGTTGCCAATGGGGAGTGCATCCTGAAGTGTGGACACTTGTGGAGCGTTGATATATATATCAACCTCGGCCAGAGATGCTTTACAGAGGCTCCCACATCGCAAGCTGGCCCCATTTGTTCTGGTTGCTGCCTCGGCAGCTCTGTGGTGACTTTCAAGGTATTGAAAACTTGGGTCTCACCTCTACGTGTCGGACGGAGATAAGACGGTTGTAAAGTGATTCTACTTTGCATTGGGCGGCATGCATGGCCATACCTGCCCCCGTTAGATGGACTCCGAGACACGAAGGTTGATGTGGTTTGGGGACCCGGGGAAACATGTGACAAACATCGTAGCAGGATATTGGTCCTAACATCACCAGAGACTGTCCAGCATGCTGCGAAATCACTATGGCATCACTTAAAAATGTTCCCCCCTGCATCACCTACCTGAAGGCGAACAGCATTCTGGGCTCAGTAGTTCACTCCAACTCGTGAGCTACGATCAGTGAGCAGAAACACCTGTGTTGGGGGAGGAGCTGCTGTTTGTCCAACAACAACGAAAAAGGACTTTTAAATAACTGGGACTGTAAAACCTCCTGAACACTGCTTGGCACTGAAGAAGGCCGTCAGGCCGAAATGCATTTGCCATCATTAAAGTGTTTCCCTGGTATCCCCCTGTGTGGCCTCTGCTCTGTCCGTGAGGAAGGAGTTTTTGGTGATGTGTCAAGCGTCGGCCAGAGACGCTTTATAGAGGCTCCCACATCGCAAGCTGGCCCCATTTGTTCTGGTTGCTGCCTCGGCAGCTCTGTGGCGACTTTCAAGGTATTGAAAACTTGGGTCTCACCTCTATGTGTCGGACGGAGAGAAGACGGTTGTAAAGTGATTCTACTTTGCATTGGGCGGGATGCATGGCCATACCTGCCCCCGTTAGATGGACTCCGAGACACGAAGGTTGATGTGGTTTGGGGACCCGGGGAAACATGTGACAAACATCGTAGCAGGATATTAGTCCTAACATCACCAGGGACTGTCCAGCATGCAGCGAAATCACTATGGCATCACATAAAAATTCCCCCCCCTGCATCACCTACCTGAAGGCGAACAGCATTCTGGGCTCAGTAGTTCACTCCAACTCATGAGCTACGATCGGTGAGCAGAAACACCTGGGTTGGGGGAGGAGCTGCCGTTTGTCCAACAACAACGAAAAATGACTTTTAAATAACTGGGACTGTAATACCTCCTGAACACTGCTTGGCACTGAAGAAGGCCGTCAGGCCGAAATGCATTTGCCGTCATTAAAGTGTTTCCCTCGTATCCCCCTGTGTGGCCTCTGCTCTGTCCGTGAGGAAGGAGTTTTTGGTGATATATATATATATATATATCACACTCCACACTTTTGCCGAGGAAAAAGTGAAGAGACCACAGCAGGGGAGTATTGAGAAACCGGCTTTATTCCATCACACAGGTAAATGGCAGCTCTCCTTCACCCACTACAGGCGAATGCATTTCGGCGTATTATCTGCCTTCCTCATCGCCATGGGTGTAAGTGAATCAAGAAGGTTCGTGTCTCTCGGATGTAATAACCCGCCCTTCCTGATTGCACACAGTCCTGCTCCTTAAAGGTGAATGCCTAGCGCAAGCAGCCCTGGTAGTCCGTTATTTTTGCTGCGCCTACCAGTCCCAAGATGCATTGTCCATCGTTTGTTATTTGGAGGCTGCTGCGTGGAGCAGGTACATGAAGTTGCAGGGGGAACCCTCCTTCCTCCCATGCTTGTGGAACACGCCGTCTCCTCCTCTCCCCTAACCGCTTTACCCCGCTGTCATCAGGAGCACTTTGGGCGGGGGCGAGGCTGAAATCAAGCCTAGCCCAGCGTGAGGCTGGATGGCCTCTACACCGCCATATCACGTCCCGAACCAGCAGGGGGGTTCTGGTGATTCCGGTAACCCGGATTGTATCCATGTTTGACCAGCTGTCCCAGAGCCAACTTAACAAAGCGGGGGCCTCTTTGCGCGTAACTGGAACCCGCGCTGAAAATATCACACTCCACACTTTCGCCGAGGAAAAAGTGAAGAGACCACAGCAGGGGAGTATTGAGAAACCGGCTTTATTCCATCACACAGGTAAATGGCAGCTCTCCTTCACCCACTACAGGCGAATGCATTTCGGCGTATTATCTGCCTTCCTCAGCACCATGGGTGTAAGTGAATCAAGAAGGTTCGTGTCTCTCGGATGTAATAACCCGCCCTTCCTGATTGATTGCACACAGTCCTGCTCCTTAAAGGTGAATGCCTATATATGTGTACTAAACTTACCTCTACACAGAGTTACAACAGAGATACGTTTAATTATATACCGACCTTGCAGTGCTGAGATAGATTTATGTAGTGAAGACAGTCTAATTGCCATGCGATATATTGCATGCGATATAATAATCCCACACTCTTAAAATACACTTGTGCACTTCATGGAAAGTAGTCAGTTTTTACTCAAGGTCGACAATCACATCCGGTATATGGTTGTGCTTCTTCCTGATTGTCTATGTTTGGGAGTGGGGGGGGGAGTGGACAGGTCACATATTGTGGAGAGAGCACAGGATCAGGAAGGGAACACAAGCCTTACATTAAAGGTTAACAACAGGTAGAACCTTGATAGTTTGTGAGGCTGGTCCCATATCTGGCTCACAGCATCTCAAAGTAGAAAGCATTAGTTGAAGAACTGTTTGCACAGCTTGGTTAGCAACATTCATCAGAGGTAGTAAGTTTGAGGTGTACACAAGGACGGATTGGCAGTATTCAATAATTTTGGCTGTTCTACCTCCTTTCTGTTTCTCTTGTTTGATCTTCTGTTGCTTGTTTGAGTCTTGCTCAAGCAAAAGATTATTGAGAGATGCATAATGTGGCTTTGAGAGGACAACATCTGCAGGTGCTTTGGACACTTTTTCCAGATGGCCATGTGCAGTGTCCGAAGGATTTTAAATTGAACTCTGGAGTCCATCGGAGAAGATTGATCTGGTGCTTTGCTAGATGAAGAGTGGTGACAAGTGGGCATGGTATAGGACCCACAGGCCATCACAGTTTGTCATATGTGAACAGGGTGCCTGCTGTTGGTGTGGTTGTCTGCCACACTAAAAGTCTGTGGATGAGCAGTGTTACCTCCTTCAGTGTGTCCAAACTCTGAATGCTATACTGGGCTAGAATGTACTTCTGTAGGCTACTTTCTGGGTACTTGCGAGTTACGGCTAGCTCCTGAACTACTCATTCGAGATCCCCATTTGCAATAGGGTTCAATGAAACTGCATTGCAGCATACTTCGTATAGCTCTAAAAGGGAGGAGAATTTGCAAGAGATCATATGGACTATCAAACATGCATTTGGACAAGAATCGGAATTACGAGTTGTGTGATTATTATCACACCCTCACACTTTTCCCCTGATAAATTCCAAACACTCAAACCTGCCGAAATTAATTGTGGTGGAAATAGCCTTGAAACAATGCAAAGCATGCGGAATTCATTGGGTTTAATAGCGATTCCGAATGTCATGCCCATTTTCCTTTTAACACTCGGAATAGGAGGAGTGGAGAAGCGTGGCTCAGTGGTTAGAGGCGGCAGACCTGGAAGCTGAGATCAGCCGTGGACCAGGGTTCGATTCCCCGCCTCGGCGGGTCTCGGGCTAAAAAATTCCACGGACTCGATAATTCTCGTTCCGGTGCCTACTCAACTCACGGGGTCACACTCTGCGACTCTGGGCAATAGCTTGCTTAATCTCCACTACGGCCCCTCGCGGCGGGATGCCTGGCTTTCACCTTGTGGACACCCTGCCGGGGTATCTCACAGGGGAATACCAGGACGGGTTCCCTAAGCAAGCGCCGAGATGCCTACGGGTAGTCGTGCGCTATACAAGAGCGTAATCATTTCATTTCATACGACAAGTAATGCACATGTGGTAAATACCACAGCCTGTGTCGACAAACTGATAATCAGGGCCGTTTTTTGGGGAACAAATGACAGATTAGGGCTGGAAATATTCAGTTTATTATACATCATATTTAGATTTACATACCATGAAACCTTTAAAAACCTGTCCAGCCGGGGAAGTGCCTATCCTATCATGGGAGGCCGGAGGGGGGCTCATTGCTTTCTGTGCATCCAAGGAAGCTTACAAGCAGGCTAGAAAACAGGCACTGCAATGGGAACCACAAAAAAGTTCCAGCACGGAAAGGACATGTCTGTATCCCCATGGCTGGGGGTATGGGGCCCCGGTAGGGCCCTCTTTGTTCCTCCATCACCAGCCTTTTCATGGCAGGGCTCCTGCTATGAAAGGCTGCTGGTGGACAAACTCATAATATGCAGCATATTGCACTGTGGTACAGCTGCGCCAGGAAATGACTGTTCGTAATCCGCAAAACAATGCACCATCACCATTCGGCCCATTGCGTTAAGGCGCAGCTGCGCCACCACCAGGAAATTACTGTTCCCTGGCGCAGCCCAGAGTCCACTGCCGATACGACTTTTAAGGTCGTAATCGGCAAAATGGTGGACCGTCACTCCTGCACCATAGTGAGTCTGGCGGTCACGAGACTGCAAGACGCCTAATCAGGCCCTAAATCATTACAAATTAATATGTTGCTTAGTGAAATAATACATTTATTAAAATGAGTCTGTAAGCTAAAGAATTTAATGCTTGATGAATTGATGTACTCTTTTGAGATGTAAAACAGTCTCTCATGGATTGGAATGCAGGCAGGCCACAGGAAATGGAATGATAAAGCAAATAGTGATAGCATGAGGTGAGTGGGTAATACTCCTGTGAGGTGAACTAAAGCCAACTCTGTGCATACATTGGTAGCAATGGGTCATGAT
The DNA here is from genome assembly GCF_964261635.1 of Lissotriton helveticus. NCBI lineage: Eukaryota > Metazoa > Chordata > Amphibia > Caudata > Salamandridae > Lissotriton > Lissotriton helveticus. The sequence goes on along the minus strand of NC_136063.1, from coordinate 1,401,742,620 downwards.
AATAGTTGTACTGTGAATCCAGACGTAAAAATTCAACAAGTAACTTTACCCATCTTGGGAACTGTACTATCATTATAAGTGGACTCTATTTCTTTGAAATGTAAACCGTAAAGAATTACAACTATATTGGGACTGTTTTTTCCTAGTTATGGCAGGTGTAAAGATCATCTTGTCCTTAAGATCGAAGGGGCTCATTAGGATGGCGGAAGGACCGACGTCCTCCGACCGCGATTTTCCACCACCAAAATAGGATGGCAGGGAAAATCTGACTGCGACCGTGGTGGTGATAAAGACTGTCCGCCACGGAACCTCCACAGGTAATCGTTATGATTGCCTGGCGGAGCGGTCTTCATCAGTACAATCGCGGTGGTGCCTAGCAGGCACCGCCTGCCAAATTACGATTTTGGCTGTAGCCAGCTTTTACATTGTGGTAGAACCGCCATGGAAAGGCTGGCAGGGATTTGGGACCCTTTGCTGCACCCCCTTGTGTTTGGAGAGGTGAGCCTGCACTTGGGGGGTACCCATGGTACCCCTGTACATTTCACAGCACTACGTGGCAGGCACCGTGTGGTGCCTGCCATGTAGTGCTGTGAAATGCGCAACGTGGCATATTGACATCGCGGCGGGTGCTGCTCTATGCAGCACCCACCGCAGTGTTAATGATCAAGATGTGACCACAATGTTGGTGGTGGCATCGTGATCCTTTGGACGGGACTGCCGCTTGCATGGCTGACTCTCCCGGTTTACACCAGGGTGGCTAACTGACTTGAGTCAGTCCGCCATCCTAATTAGCCCCCAAGGGAGTAATATTGGGAGATTTAAATATTACTGGTATATTCACTGGAACTTTGTCCTCTGGTTTTGTGTCCAGTGGGAGGAACTAAAGATTTGTCCAAAATTCAGTTGTTTCTCTTTTGATCTAAATTTCCTAATGTTTCGAGATAAATATTAAGACCAGTCTGTTGCTTCAAGAGTGGGAACCGGTGAACAAGCAGTGGGATCATTTAGAGGTGGTTGTGGCCTATGTCAGAGCACCACGAAAAGATTAATGAGGTGACTGTTTAAACAATACATATACATTTAAGAATTGGATTGCAGTATAACCAATGTAATGTACAGGAATGGGTTTTACATTCCAATTCAAAGAAAAGTCAGTTATATTTGAAGTGAAAATGAAGCAATTAAATGACTTGTGTGTTTGAAACTTGGTACAAATGAAAGATTCTGAATAGAGAATTCTAAAAAAGATTGATTTATAAAGTCTTCCAATACACCTCATCGCATGTTGCAACTGTGCAGCACATGATCAATATCTGCCTGTAAATATTTTCAGCACATTTAGCTGCAGCGTTTTTCATTTTAGAAATACACAGCTAACACTTCAACATCCCCACATTCCATAGAATTCCATTGAAAAATATTTGCAAAGAAGGCCTTCGGGCAGCCCTTTGTTTTTATAATAAAGACTGAGGGTCAGATTTATCAACTCATTGTACTTGTGCAGTGTCTCAAAAGTGTTGCAAACAAGTGCAAAGTCTTGAAATGGGATTTACTTTCCCGAACAAATCTCGATTTACACTGGAAAGTAGTCCTAAAGTGATGCAAAGCAGCACTTTGCACTACATTGCTCCCAGGAGGCGCGTCCACTGGGTGGTGCTTGGGTGCTGTCTCTTCACCACCCATGGATTATAATACAGGGTCATATCTACTAACAATGGCAGAGGTATTCAGACAAAATATTAATGCAAAAATATCGCAATACCAAAATATTGTGCCAAAATATCTTCATATGGAAATATCGTCAGCAAGACTATCAATTTTAAGGTAAGTAATATTGATTTGAAAAATATTGAAGTCATTAATTTAGTTTGCAAAGATAAAATTGTTTAATATATAGTTAATTATTGTTATGTATTGTAATATATATTTTAAATGTATATGATGTAAATTTTTGGCACACTTATTGTTTGTTTTTTAATATATTTGTTACATATTTGGTAGTTATTAAATTAAATGTAATGAATTTTTGTGTTTTATAGTGCCGTAGGGGGTTGTGGGTTTATAGGGGTATAGGGTGGGAAGTAATTTAATTATAATACATTATTGAATATTTGTTATTTAATATCATTTATTTAATTGATATTTAATTATGTTAATTGTGCTTTTCCTTTTTTTGATGTCGTTTTTTTGTGCGGGTTGTGGTGTTTATAGGGGTAAAGGGAAGCAATTTGTTTTCAATTAATTAGTTGAATAATATAAATTGCTAATTATGTTAATTGTTTAATTTTTGTTTTTTAGGTGTGGGTTGTCGGGCATATAGGGCTGAAGTATGGAAAGTATTTTTTTTTTAAAATTAATTAATATTTAGGTGTTAATTAATAATTAATTGATAGTTATGGTAATTGTGTAATTTTTTTTTTTGGTGCAGGTTGAGGGGTTTATAGGCGTAAAGATTGGGAAGTAATTTATTTTTAATTGGTTAATAATTAGTTGTTAATTGATAATTAATTATGTTAGTTATTTTTTAGGTAAGGCTTGTGGGGTTTATAGAGGTAAAGGGTGGGGTGAAAATTCAAATTAATTAATAATTAGTTGTTTAATACTATGAATTATTTAATTGACAATTATTTTAATTGTGTAATAATATTTTTAAATTTTAATTTTAGGTGCAGGTTGTGGGTTTATAAGGGTAAAATTTGGGACGTTAATTAATTTTAGTGAATTAATATACAGGGGTTATTCTGATGGCAGTCGGACCGCATCTGACGACTCGTCGGATGCGGTCCGATCGCCATCTGTTGCTGCCATCCAACGGACACATCACAATGCGTGCAGTGGGAGGCAGCAGGCAGAGAGACAGTCCGATGCTTTCCGACGAACTCAAGGGGCCTGACAGGCCATCGGAGGGTCAGTAATCCCTACAGCAAGAGCTGTGCCTGCTCAGGCACCACCTTAGGTATTACAACATCCCATTCTGCCAGCTCTTTTATGGTGGTTCGCCCTCCATTAAAAGGTAGGTGGAAAGTAATTTTAGGGGCCCCTAGCAGGGCCCAGTTCTCCACTGGCCCTCCGCTATGGGACCTGGGGGGGGATCTTTGGTGCCCTCCTAAACATCCCTGCACCATGTGCAGGGATGTTTTTAAAGTATACATTTCCTATTGCGGTGTGTGCTGCACCCCGCAGCACAAGCCGCAATGGAAAATATATACTTTGCGACTGCCGTGAAGGTGGACGGATTGTAATAAGAGAAGTAGGGCTGGCGACTCCTTGTCGGGTGGTCCTGCTTCCGCTACAGAGCCAAGACAAGAGTCTGACCGGCATTGTAATGATGCCCGTAGTTTTTTATTAATAATATTTATTTAATTGATAATTATGTTAATTGTGCAATATTTATCTATTTGTAATGATTTTAGATGTGGGTTGATGGTTTTGTAAGGGTATTGAGTGGGAAGTAAATGAATTTAAAATAAAATAAAATAATGAAACATTTATTTTTAATTAATAATAATTATCAAATTGATAATTCATTATGTTAAATGTGTAAATAATGTTCTGCTATATTTTATGACTGCATTGTGGCGCTTGTGGGGGTATATTGTGGGAAGTGACTTAATCATAATTAATATTTAATTACTGATAATTTATTTGTTGATAAGTAGTTATAGTAATTGTGTAAATATTTAGCTTTTTAAGACGCATGTTATGAGTTTTGTGGGGTTATATCAAGGGAAGTAACGAAACTAAATTGACGTATTATATAGTTTTTGTTACTTTCTAAATAAAAAAAAATATTTGTATAGAAAATATTTTTATATTTTATTTATTATAACCTTTTAAGTTATTTGTGATATGTATTTAACATTGCAGTATGTTTTAATTTTTGGTATTTTTAAAATTAAACATATTTGTAGTTTTTTTGGTACATATTTTTCTTTTTCTTTACTTTGTTTTTGAAATAATATTATTTTATTCAAGCTGTTTTGGTTGTTTTTAATGTTGCACTGTGTGGAGTGGGAATATTACATTTCAACCCTCCACAATCCAAACTTTCCCTACTCTTGTACTGATTGGAGTGGCAATAGTACATTTTACCCCTACGTAATTCAACACTTTCCTTGTTGTGCTAACTGGAGTGGGAATAGTAAATGTTACCTCTTCTCAATCCAACACTTTCCCTACTGTTGTAATGACTGGAGTGGGAATAGTTAATTTAACCCCACCGCTACTGAACACTTTCCCTGCTGTTGTACTGACTGGAGTGGGAATAGTAAATTTTAGAACTCCACTATCCAATACTTTCCCTACTGTTGTATTGACTGGAGTGGGAATAGTACATTGTACCCCTCTGCAATCCAACACTTCCCCTACTTGTGTACTAACTTTAGTGGGAATAGTACATTTTACCTATCCGCAATCCAACAGTTTCCCTACTGTTGCATTTACTGGAGGGAGATTTGTAAATGTTACCCAGTTTTATTATTTTTGTGTTGCGTGAAGTGGGAGTAGTACATTGTTTATATATTTAACATAATAGTTTGCATAGTTTTGTATACATTGTAGTGGGAATAGTATATGTATTACTTTTCATATTTTATTTTCTATTATTATAATTGATATTATTCTGTTTTTGTATATTTAAAATTATATTCGTATTTATCAATGTTTATTTGAAATTATAATATGCTTGGTTCCAGTCCAGGGTGGACCTTACCTGGCAGTTCGGGCTGGACTGTTCCCATTGGGCACATGGTCAAGACTGATTTGCATATGGCTGGGTCCAAACTGGAATGGCAAGCAAATAAATGATGGATTTAGGCCCTGATCTCTGTACTGGGGTGAATGTATGACATTGTTCCGCATTCTGTCGATCAATTGTTCTTTTTGCCTTTTTCACCCAGAGTAGTACGGGTATTCCCAGACGTGGGTCCCGTGCTCTCCATGCCACTGGAGTCAAGCTGTCCTGGCTGATGAGGGGTAAAACCCTGAAACCAGTCCTAGGATGCTTGTTTCCAGTCCAGGGAGGACCTGACCTGACAGTTTGTGCTGGACTGTTCCCATTAGGCACAGGGTCAACACTGATTTGTATATGGCTGGGTCCAAACTGGAACGGCATGGTGAGCAAAAAAAAATTATGGATTTAGGTCCAGATCGCTGTACTGGGGTGAATATATGACATTATTCTGCATTCTGTCCATCAATTGTTCTTTTTGCATTTGTCACCCAGAGTAGGACGGGTATTCCCAGGCGTGAGTACCGTGCTCTCCTTGTCAACAGAGTCAAGCTATCCTGGCTGATGAGGGGTGAATCCCTGAAACCGGTCCTAAGATGCTTGTTTCCAGTCCAGGGAGGGCCTGACCTGGCAGTTCTGGCTGGACTGTTCCCATTGGGCACAGGGTCAAGAGTGATTTGCATATGGCTGGTTCCTAACTGGAATGGCATGGTGAGCAAAAAAATTATGGATGGATTTAGGCCCAGATCTCTGTAACGGGGTGAATGTATGACATTGTTCTGCATTCTGTCCATCACTTGTTCTTTTTGCGTTTGTCACCCAGAGTAGGACGGGTATTCCCATGCTCTCCATGCCACTGGAGTCAAGCTATCCTGGCTGATGAGGGGTGAAACCCTGAAACCGGTCCTAGGATGCTTGTTTCCAATCCAGGGAGGACCTGACTTGGCAGTTCGGGCTGGACTGTTCCCATTGGGCACAGGGTCAAGACTGATTTGCATATGGCTGGATCCAAAACGGAGAGCAGAAAAATGATGGATTTAGGCCCAGATCTCTGTAACGGGGTGAATGTATGACATTGTTCTGCATTCTGTCCATCAATTGTTCTTTTTGCATTTGTCACCCACATAAGCAGCCTCTTAAAAAATGTTTCAGGTCTGCCATTGCAACCTGAATTCAGTTTTATATTGCCAATTCGACTTGGCAAAATAACCCCTTTGCCCAGCCTTAGCCTCTCCTTCTGTTATATATGTCACCACTAAGCTAGGCCCTAGGTAGCCCACAGGACAGGGTGCATTGTACTTAAAAGGTTGGACATGTACTTTTAAGTTTTACATGTCCTGGTAATGAAAAACTCCTACATTCGTTTTCAATATTGGGAGGCCTACATTTCCAATAGGGGAGCATTGGGTTGCCTTAGTACATTTTTTATTCGGAGCAGGTGTGAAATTCATGTTTGGTGTTTAAGATATTGTAATTTAAAATCCTCTTTAATTATAAAGTTAGATTTTAAGTTACAAATAATTTGTTATTTTGTGCCTACAGCCTGTTTCTGGATCAAATGACTGGGTGTATTTGGTAGTTCGACTTTGTTTATTCCTCGCAGACAGCCACACAATACAGGGATTAGCTGTGGCAGGATGGAGGGGGCAGAGCTAAGCCCAGCCCTACCTAAAAGTCAATAGGATGTGCCCTGCCTTCATACAAAGGACTTCACACTACATCATTGGTCATGCAGTCAGACTGGAGCCAGGGCAGGGAAGACATGAAACGCCGAGCACTTCAAACGTAATTCTCTAGAAACGTCCCCTACTTCAAACAAGGTCCAAGTATAAAAATAGGACCCTCAGACCCACCCTTCAGTTCATTTTCTGGACCTTAGGTAGACCTTTCAGAGGACTGCCTACTGCTGTTGCCTGCTGTGTACATCAGCAGGCTGCATTGCTGCTCCTGAAATAACCGCTCAGCTACATGAAGCCTACCTTGAAACCTCTGAGCCCTGCACTGCTGCTTGAACTCTGTTCCACCTCTGAGCCCAGAACTACCAGAGTGACTACTAGGACTAGTTGGCGGGCCTCCTGATAGAGCCTTCAGGACAAAAAAGACTCCAACTATCTTAACCCCTTCGACGCTCATGACGAGCTCAGCTCGTCATGGAGTTTCCATTGACTTCAATGGAAATTACATGGAAGAACATCAGGGAGCTTAGCATCCAAGTGGTTAAAGCCACACCTGGACCCAGCCTGAGTTAGTCCCGATCCTCCAAGTGGTGCTTCTCCAGTCCTGGACCCTTGGACATGGTGCCAAACATGCCTAGATAGCCAAAATCCAAAACTTGGAACTTATAAACCTTTTGACTAAAATAGTGCTCTGAGAACGTAGACGAGGCCAGGACCTACTTGCTCGTAGAACTGCCCAAGGCGCATTGCCTTTCAGCCTGAGTTCGCGACAGCTCCTGCTGCGCTCCTCCCAGCATCAGCAAATCCAGTTCAGCAGTTCTGCGCATAAGGGGTATCTGGCCTTGTGAAGCCCTGGCCAGCTACAGCTTGCAGCTTCGCCCGCTGGAGGTTTTCAACTTAAAAAAAAGAGACTTAGGGCATCATTACGATGGCGGGCAGGCAAAGTCCGCCCGCCACCGTAACGGAGCACGGGACCAACCTCCGGTGCTGTGGCGGTCCCACCATGCAAAGCAGGATGCGCCCGCCACACTGGCGGGCGCATTCTGGGCCTTTGACATTGCGGGTGGATCTGCTGGCTGCAGACCTGCTTGCAATGTCAAAGGACTGTGCACAGCATTGCAATGCACAACATGGCAGTCACTATGTGGTGCCTGCCACGTAGTGCATTGCAATGAGGGGGGGTACCATAGGTACCCCCCCATGTGCACCCAACACCCTGGGGGGCCCACAACGCGCCCTCAACAGCAAGAACCGTATGCTTTTCCATGGCGGCGATTGGAAATGTGATGTTCTGCCTACATCATAATATGGATGGCGGTGTCAAGACAGACACCGCCACCATATTGTGACCCTTTTCCGCCCGGTTGAGAATTCGACCAGCGGAAAAGCGGCGGACGGTTTTTCCGTCCGCTGCGGTGCCCCCACCATACTAATATGGTGGGGGAGAACCAGGGACATATGGGGGGCAGAACGCCACCGCCGGGCCTGAGGTGAGTACTGCCGGCCCGGCGGTGGTGATCCGCCCGCCATCATAATGGGGCCCTAAGTCTAAATGTAGAAATCTTCACCATGACTTTGTCCAGTGGCTTTCCGACCACAATGCCTCCACCTTGGACACCACTTGAATCCTTGCCCCGCTGAACTTTACCTTCTCTGAAAATGTTGCTGAAATTCTTCTTAGTCGGAAGGTAAGCGCCGGCCTGGACCAATCCACTGCCTGTATCCAACCTGCTCTCCATCTTTTTTTTACCCTTGGCCCAGTCTCATGCAACTAGATTCGCGCATTGATCTTTTAGGTGCTAGTTTTTAACATTAAACTTTCAAAAATTGTACACCAGTTCTACTGATTGGAGTTTTGTCATTTTGGTATCAAATAATTTATTTACATTTACTCTATTCTAAATTGGTGTGGGATTTTTCTTGTGTTGTGTTTTCACTTTAACCCCTTCGGCGCTCATGACGAGCTCAGCTCGTCATGAGCGTAACGTGCCCTACGCTGATGACGAGCTGAGCTCGTCATGTAACGCGGGTTTTTTCAAATCGCAGCGCGCAACGGGAAAACCGCTAGCGCGCATGCGGTTAATACTTTGTGTGCTGCATAAATAATTTATACATTGCATCTAAGTTAAACCTGTCTGCTTGTGTGCCAAGCTACCAGATGGTTAAGCACAGTGTAATTTAGTGACTTTTGTCATTCACCCTGACAGGGAATGGGGCTGTTGCTTTAGCAGAATTAACACTGCACTCAACCAACAACCCAATTTTTCAAAATATGGCACTGTCCTGCCCTCCCCCTTTTATGCAGCTCAGCTAAGCAACTTTTGTTGCAATTCAAGAGTAAGCCAGGAGTGCTACAAGAGTAATTCATTACTACTCATAGCATAATCTTTGTGAATCGTATCCCATGTGTTATCTTAGATTACCAGTGTTAAATAACATTTTGAACTAAGGGTCCGATTCACAGGGATTGGTGTCGGAATAGCTGTGAATTACTCTTGTAGTGCTCCTCGTTTACTCATGATTGACTTACTCCTTGCTTACCTGTGCATGTCAGCAGTAAACCAGGAGTGAGTCACATCAAAATATGTTTTGATTTGGGTCACATTCTGTGAAAAGATGCTTTGTCAGGTCATGTGAAAATTGTAAGATTAATAATGAAAAGGTGTCATATGTAAAACAAAACATTATAAAAGCACAAACTATTCCTTAACTAGAAACCAAAGTCCTTCCTTTATATAATTCGATTTTCTTTAGATCTCGACTTTGACAAAGCTTTAGCTGTTTTGCCAGACTTTTGTTTTTTCCCAAAAATCATGGATAATATACATAGATAGAGGGTTCTCTCTCTTCATTTAAGAACCTGGTTCCAGGCCTTTGACACAGCTTTAGCTGTTTTTCCAGACTATTGTTTTTCCCCAACATCGTAGATAATATATATACATAGAGGGTCTTTCTCTTCAGTTATAAACCTGGTTCCAATTGTGTTTTTTAAAATGTTGTTATTTTTTCATATTCATTATTAATAGGGGCCATATATTTTACCTACACCTCTGATGTCCAGTTAGATGATGTGTTCTCTATCTCCTTTTTAAAGGAATAAAGGGGCATATTTATGAGATTTGCCACGCAGGGCTGCACAGCAAGTCACTGGGAAAGTAGCAGGAATGCGTTGTATTTAAAAGAATGCAAGCAATTCCTACCATTTCCCCTGTGCTTGCGCTGTTTTGGCTGCCTAACGCCAGAGCCAACGCCATGGTGCAAGGGTGCCTGTGTTGCATGCATGATTGATTTTGTGCAGGAAGGGTTACCTTCCTGCACAAAAATAGTCCTCGTTCAATCAATCAATCAATCAGGTTTCTTATAAAGTATGACTACTCACCTGTAAGGTTCCCAAAACATGAGGGTGTATCTGCAGTTCAGTCAAAGAGAGCCAGGTCTTGAGGTCCATCCTGAATTGTGGCAGCGATGGTGTTTGCCTGAGGTGCTTAGGCAAGGAGTTCCAAGTCAACGCAGCGAGGTAGGCGAAGGATCTTCCTCCAGCCGGTGTCTTCCAGATCCATGGGATGGGGGCTTAGGCCAGATGGGCAGAGCGGAGATGTCTGGTTGTAGTGTATAAGGAGAGGCGATGGCTGAGGTATGCATGTCTGGCATTGTGGAGGGCTTTCTAGGCGTGCGCAAGGAGCTTGAAGGCTATTCTTTTGTTGATAGGTAGCCAGTGAATGTCTCTCAGGTGACCGGTGATGTGGCTGCGGCATGGGATGTTCAGAATTAGTTTGGCGGAGGTGTTTTGGGTATTCTGCAGTTTTTTAGGAGTTTCTGGGTGTTGCCAGCGTAGAGTGCGTTTCTGTAGTCAAGCCTGCTGATGATGAGCGCATGGGTGACAATTTTCCTGGACTTGGTTGGCATCCACTTGAAGATCTTACGAAGCAGGTGGAACATGTGGAAGCAGGAGGAGGAAATGGCGTTGATGTGGAGGCATATCTCTCTATGTGTGTTGCTGAGTGCAGCACACATAGAAGGAGAAAATAACGAGGAGAAGATATTTCTCCTCATTAATCCTCTCCTGGGGCGGCTTATCTTTTTGGCATATTCGCTGGGAATGTGTCAAAAAACATGGAAGTTGCATGGGAACACCCATGCAATGCACAGAGAACGCCTCCTTAGTGCAGAGTAAGGCAAAGCTCCTTTGCTTTTCTTGAGATTTATGAAATCTCTCTGTGCGACACAAGGTGGCCCTGCGTGGCTTCATAAATCAAATTTTTGAGTTGTGTAGCTCTTGTGTGGTGTAAGAGCGACATAACGGGGATTATAAATGAGCCCCAAATTGATTAGGTGACATTGTAATATTTTAGCTGCCTGCAATTGGAATGCTTGGTTAGATAGTGATTTATTCTGGTCTCCTTAAAAAATAATTATTATAAAACAAAAGCCTTTCATATAAGAAACATCACAGTAAAATGGCCACATCAGTGAGTTTTTTAATTTGAACATTTTAAGGCAAGCATATGATAGCCACCTTTAGTGGGCCACGTGAGTTATTTTTTTGTCTTTCTGTGGCACATTCCTGCAATAAAAACAAAGCAAACAAAGTTAACAATCAAAGTAGCTTGCCTAGGCCAGACCAATTTGTGTTGCTAGCGCGTATTTAAACTTAGCACATCCTTTTTCATTCAGAGTAACATTCAGTGACTCATTTCCATTAAAGGTATACATATTAATGTTACATCAACTCTTAGCAATTAGTGAGTAGTCCAACATACTCATCTTGTGCCAACTCCTCGGAGGACATTACGATGGCAGTAAGCAGCAAGAATTCTAAAGACCCACAACAAATGGAAGGTGAATTGCGGAGAGATCTTAGGGGAACGACAAATGAGAAGCTGACTGCCGATGGTCCAAACTGTATTCTACCCCGTATTGATCTTCCACCAGAAAGTGCCCCATATGTGGTTGTCTTAACTGCGGTTCCTAAATTGACCGCCAATAGGACAGAATCATATAATGAGCTAAAAAATTAATCCATACACTGGTTAAATACTAACCGACCCCTACCCAGCAATGTGCACTGTCAAATTCTATTTGCCAGGAGAGTGGGATGGGTGGGTAGTAGAGTTAAAAATGTGGAGTGGGACTGCATTGTTATCAACTTTAAAGATAGAAGGGCGGTTGAACATGTGTGCCTGGGCTCACCAACAACGGCCCAAACGAAAATCCACCCCATGGGCCTTGTCTTTTTCTATCCCCCTATACTCGAACCCCAAACCCCCACTATTTTGATACCAACAAGGGATCACTCGTTCAACATGACCCCTGTGTAGTATTGTGGGATGTAGTCTAGTGGTTGGGGGGTGGAGTCAGAGGGAGGAGCAGGAACAGGAGGAGCCGGAGAACAGGAACCAGGGACAGTTAGAGTAGGGACAGGGCAGGGGTAAGAGGTAGTGAATAAAGCTCCAGTTCACATGAGTACTTGTGTCTGTGTTTCTTGTAGCAGGATGCTACAACTGGCGACGAGGGTGGGATAGATATCAGCCCCACTGAACCCAAAGCGCTGAGAAGACGCCCTGCCCGAGCAGCTCTGAAAACGCTGCTGGTTGCCGCCTGGAGATAGAAGAAACGAGCGCCAAACTGCGCGCTAAAAAAATAGCCTCACGCTGGAAGCGTGTGCCCGGTGTGGAGAGCCTGTGTGCAGGGATCGGGAGCCTACTCCGACCCTGTGAAGTGCCCAGAGCGGTGAGAAGAGTGTCCCTGCAGTGTGGACGGCGTCCACAACGTGCCGCCAGCAAGCGCTGCTGCGAGTGCTGAAATCCGAGCCCGGGAGACATCGGACGTCGGAAAACCTCACGCCCGATGCGTGAGGTTTGGGAGGTCATCGGCGGAGACGACCGGGAACTGCGAAGGCGAGCCGGGAGCCCACCCCGATCTCACCTGTTGTCCATGGTGACCGTGGAGGAGTGAATCCTGGCGTGGACTGCCCCAGAAGCCGACCGCCGGTGAGTCTTGAATGCCCCGAGTGGATGAGCCTGGAGAGCTAGCCTCGTGTGTGCCTGCAGTGACGGCGGCCATCTTAGAGTCAGGCGTCTAAGAAGGACAACCCTGTGCAATGCAACGGCGGCCATTTTGAAGTCAGGCAATGGGAAAGAAACAAGCATTGGCAGATTGGATCAAAATAAACATTGGCAACTGTAAATGAAGCAAGCATTGGTGACTGTAACAAAACAAGCATTGACGCATGCAAACAAGCATTGGCGAATGCAAATGAAGAATAATAAAGCGCTGAAAAGACGACAAACAAGCACATGCAAATGCAAGAAGCAATCTAAGAAGACAAGCATTGATAAAGGCAAGGAGAGAAATAGTACAACAAGCTTTGGCAAATGCGAGAGAACAAGCATTGGCATACGAAAGCAACAAGTATTAGTAAATGTGAAAGACCAAACACTGGTAATTGCAAAGAAGCAGATGCATAAGCCTAAGCGAGTGCCCGAGATTAACAAAGATAACGTTGAGTACGACCAGAGGAGGACCGAACTGCAGAAGACAGTTCCAAATCAGCAAACAACGCATCAAATGTAATCAATGAATGCGAATGAGCAACGTGACGTGAAAGGAGCCAAGGGTCAACAAACATAGCGAACACTAGCAAGTACAAGAAACGCGCTGAAAACAAGCTCAAGTCTGCACGAACTGTGAATGCGACAAACACAAGCAGTGAGGAAGCCTTCTCTCATCAGAAAAGGGAGTGGAAGACCTGTGGTAGTCCAGAAGAGATGCATGAATGAATAAGACGCCAAATGTGTCAGGCGTCATCGTGAAAGAGCCCTCAATCACCTGCAGCTAACATACGACTCTAAAGAAAGGAAGCCACGAGTCACGCACAGGTTGCTGAGTGGTAGCACGCCTGAACTCCAGAAATCCAAGTCCACTCAATTTCGAAATCATGAAATTCAAGCCTCGCTCATTGAAGCCTACTGAGACAGTCGCGCTAAGGGCGGACAGAACACAGTAGTCACCCTGGAGTGGCGAACCTTCCTAACATCGAAGGAGGCGACTAGACACAGAATCTCAGGCGAAGAAGGTCAGCAAATAAGACTGGAGGCAAAGTGAACAATCCTGCGACGGTAGTAGACGAAACCTTTCCTCCATCATGGCGGGGGAAGAAACAACACAAAGGTTCGATCCCTGCTTTGAAGCACCACCCCCAGGGGTGCCGACGGACACCTGGAGTCTGTCTCAAACGAAACCAATGGCTGGCCACATTGAGTGATTTCCTGGACGCCAATGGTGAACAAAGAGAGAGAAAATGTCTCATGCTGCTCCTCCATCTGGTGGGCCCAGAGGGCCGATGCCCAATCAAAACATTTTCCGAGGAAGAGACAGACATCTATAAAAGACTCCAAGAGAAGCTATGTGCCTGCCTCTCAGCACAAGCGGAAGTGGATCGAGAGCGCATCGCTTTCAACACAGCTCGGCAGGAACCAGGTGAACCACTGCCTACTTTCATCAATCGGTTGAAAAACCTGGTACAAGGCTGCCACTTCAACACCTTTACGGATGAGGACGCAGTTCGACTCCGGATAATTGAAGGCTGCGCAAACCCCGACACAAAGCTCAAGATCTTGCGAGGACAGTGGTCGCTAGAAGAAATTATCAGGAAGGCTGAAATTGGAATGCACGTCAAGGCAAGAGACAAATCAAGGGACCCGAATCTGAAGGCAAATTATCAAGTCGCCCGGACAGATGAAACTCGGAAAACAGACAAAACAAAAAATAGAGAGAGGGAAGGCAGACCAATGAAAAGGCAACGGGAAAGACACAATGACAAGGAGTACTCTGAGTCAATCAGTCAAAGGACAACCTCAAGGAGTTCTTCACTCTCAGGGTATCATCCAAAGTCTGGCCAACGGGAGAGACACAGTGACAAGAAATACTCCGAGTCAATCAGTCAAAGGACAACCTCAAGAAGTTCTTCACCCTCAGGATGTCATTCAAAGTCTGACGAGGGGGGAGCGTCCAGTGGGACAGATCGCACCCCTGGACAAGATGGCAACTTACACAACAAGAGAGTAAGGAAGACAAACTATAGAAGGAAAGCTCAGAATGGTCAAAACTGGAAGTCGGCGCAGGAACACTCTTCGTCAAGTTGTGAAGATGAGTCTGAAGGAACATCATCCAGTAGGAGAACACATCACACCCACATCATGGGTATCCGAGCACCAAGTAAGTGTGAAGAAAAAAATAGGTCGCATAAGACGAACCGACCCTCCCCAACAACGAACAGGAAAAGACCAACGCATCAATGACACCGGGGACAACGAAGAAACTGAGAAGACGTCGTTGACATGTGAGAAAGGCAAAGATGGAAAATCTCAAGAGCAAACACAAAGAACAAGCACGTGGTTGCTGAACAACTTCTCGGATGAAACAATGCCAAAGACAAGTCGACGAAGGCGCCCGGAGAATCGTTTCAAAGACAACCCTGAGTCACCAAACAACGCGTCACGGCCCACTTATTTCAGACATCCAGCACCCGATACACCCTCAAAGGAACGCTTCAAAAGGAGTATGGCCAGGAACTCCTCTGATTCAGAGAGCGCGTCCGTTCGATCCTGGAAATCGACAAAAGACTTCTCTGACCTAGAAAACACGTTTATGGCCAGGAACTCCTCTGGTTCAGAGAGCACGTCTGTCCGATCCTGGAAGTCGACAAGAGACTTCTCTGACCCAGAGTGCTCATCTGTTCAATCCCGAGAATTGACCGAGTCATGGTCCCAACAACAGTCATGGCGTCAACCACTCAAACGCACCATGGAACCAAAAGACACCCTTCACATCAAGAGCAACACGTCACACACCAAGGACTCTGACCACTCAGTCATGCCACAAGACAACCCGTCATGTCAGTCACAAGTATATCTGGACACAGATCAGACACCGTCACCCCTGAAGGGGTCCGCGAGGCTGACTCAAAGGACCTACAGAGGAAAAACAGAGACAGTGGACCCTGGTCACCGGACGGGAAAGGGCCAGCCAGTCACTCCGCAAGGAAAACCGGACGCGTCAGTAGAGAGTGATCATCAGATGAGAGAGAAACATGCCTATGCACAGACGGCTCACGAGTCTGCCAGACAACCCGAGGCTGTGAATGAATCATCGAATCAAGCCAAGACAGTCTCATCAGATAGCACCATACTGTCTGATATGCATGACCCTGAATTGGAGGACAGTGTTGCCCTCAACAGGGCAAGACAAACGGAAGTAAAAGCAGATGCGGGTACTCGGAAGAGGACCAGAACATTATTCACTCATGAAAGAGATCGAGCATCTGAACTAACAGTAGCTACACCACTGGAAGGAGACGTGCTGACTGCGGAATGTGAGAGCAGACAGTTCACACACAACGTGATCAAGAATGCCCCGACTAAGACAACCGGAAGATTGACCAAAGTCAAGCCCACCGCGGATTCAACACTACTGAGGTTTGAAGAACAGGCTGTCCGCCGACCCGTGTGGTGGATTGAAGAACTACGAACACTGAGGACATTAAGCTCATTTTGTTAAGAAAGGGGGAGATGTAGTATTGTGGGATGTAGTCTAGTGGTTGGGGGGTGGAGTCAGAGGGAGGAGCAGGAACAGGAGGAGCCGGAGAACAGGAACCAGGGACAGTTAGAGTAGGGACAGGGCAGGGGTAAGAGGTAGTGAATAAAGCTCCAGTTAACATGAGTACTTGTGTCTGTGTTTCTTGTAGCAGGATGCTACACCCTGGAAGCAAGGCGAAGATAGGGGTGGGAACCAGTCTCTGTGGGGTTTCCCAGTAAGCAATAGGTTTAGCCCACTTGACCAGGTTGATTGACTCCTATTTATCCCCCCACCCCGAGTTCACTACAACTAAGTCAGAGGGCTCTGATGAAAAAGAGGACATCAGAGGGGAAGAAACGAGACTCCCGAATAATCGAGCCAATGGGGTTTAAGGAAACCAGACAAATAATTCTGGTTGATCCAGAGGCGGAGGTTGGGAATCGGGTGTGGAGCAGCGAAAGCTCTAGTTTATCAAACAAGGTAGCGGCTCTCACAGCAGTAGTAGCAGTTCCTTCTCCCCGCCCCGGATTTGTTGATCGGGATTTGCTGGACATAGATTCATTGGAGGGCCCTGTACCTGTTACTAGAGCTGGAAGGGGGCCAGAGAGCCTTAGTGGAAGCCTTATTCTATTGTCGTGGAATATTGCGGGCTTAACTGCCAAAACGGACTTGCCAGACTGGGGAGCCCTCATAGATTCCTTCGGGATCTGCCTCTTCCAAGAGACGTGGGCCCTAAACCCGATTCATCGGGTGGGTTTCGCGACCTACGCCGAACCTGCAGTTAAGGGCCCCAGAGGCAGGCCTTTAGGGGGTATGTGTATTTGGGTAGGAACCCATATTGATTGCGTGGTTTAAAGAGTCAATTCCCTGTCGCCAGACATAATCTGCATTCTTTTGTCCTTTAAAAATCGACAAAAACTGGCACTCATTAACATCTATTCCCGACCTGTCCAGTATAGTGGTACCTCTCCGACAATGTTCCTACTGGATACCCTTTTGAAATCCCTACCAGGTGATGTGACACTTGTGAATGGTGGGGATTTCAACTGCCACTATGAACCCTTTAAGGGAACCTTGAAATCCATCACCGCAGAAGAAGATGCAATCTGGTCTATCCCACCCCCCAATACTTATGAGGTAAAGAGTTGTACACCACTTGTGCTCCAAATGACCTCCCTCACATTATCCTCATCAATAAGGGCCTGTAATGGTCATTTTCCGAATGATAATCCTGGGCTCCCGACCTTCAAAAGACTAGACCAGGTATCAGCGATTGACTATTTTTTAATTAGCTTGGAATTTTAGCATAAAGTGGTAGATTTTAAGGTTGTTGAGCACATGGAAAGTCGCCACAACCCACTGACCATTAGCTAGATTTCCAAGTAGGTGATACAGACCAAGGTCCTTTTATCCTGCCCCGAAGAGACCTTTGAATACTAAATGGAGGGAGGCGTATTCGCTAGGCAAAAATTATTCAAACCCCAAACACTGTGGCAAGAATGTACAATGCTATCATTCCCCTCATAGAAGAGGCAGGCCCTGTCCAAGTGAACGCCATGGATAGTAATATCCGGAATGATCTGGGAAGAATACACCAGGAGATGTTGGCAACCCTGGCAGATTTCTTCTACTGTGTACAGCCAACCAAAGGCAACCCCCGTGGTGTTAATAACCAGTGGTTTAGTAGGGGCTGCAGGGCTGCCAAGCGAACTCTTTTATCATCCCTCAAGGGTGGAGATCCAATTTCCATTAAGGCAGCCAGGGCCGATTTTTAAAAAATCATTAATATTGCAAAATCCGAATGGGAAGAAAATAGATGGTTAGACATTAAGTCCGCCCTAGACGAAAAAACCGCAAGGGCTTTTTGGAATTTGGTTCACACAGGGAACGCCGAGGGAAAGGCCTGTGTCGAACCAAATATTTCAGAGGAAACATGGCGTCTATATTTTAAAGATCTTTATACCACATTCCCAAACGAGCAATGTGAGCCGCCAGCGATCTTGCTGACAGCAGACTCTTCCTGGCACATCCCACCATGTACGGTGGTCGAGGTAAGATTAGCCTTAAGGAAGCTCCAAATTAATAAAGCTCCAGGATTAGACAGGATCCCCGGAGACCTGTATAGAAGTGAGCAGGTAGTGTGGGTCCCCTACTTGCGCTTACTATTCAATGCAATTCTACAGGGGCTTCAAATACCCCGTACCTGGTCCGGGGCGGAGATCATCCCTATTTTCAAAAAAGGCTCTCCTCTGGATCCGGCTAATTATAGGCCGATTAGCCTTATCGATGTATCCCTAAAAATTTACGCTAGGGTACTCTGACAGCGATTGCAGGAATGGATCAGCGACCACGATATCCTTACCCCACTGCAAGCAGGCTTTAGGGCCAAAACCTGCACTATAGACCAACTATTCAGGCTCCAGTTAATTTACTGGAAGCATGTTGTGTTGAAGGGTGGGAGCCTATATTTGACCTTCGTTGATCTGAAATCAGCATTTGATACGGTGGACCGTAGCCAGCTCGGGACCATCTTGCTGGCTATGGGGGTCCCACCATATCTAGGCTATCAGCTTAAAAAACTTCACGAAGGTACTTTCGCTAGAGTAAGTACGGCAGGAACGGACAATTGACAGCCCCGTTTCCTGTCGAGAAGGGGGTGAGGCAGGGTTGCGTGTTGGCGCCGACCCTGTTCTCCCTCTTCCTAAACGGATTGATAGATGCCTTACTCACTACTAAAGATATAGACTCCCCCAAATTGGCTCAAACGCGGTTTCCCACTCTGATGTTTGTGGACGATACCCTGTTGCTGTCTAAGACAGCTCGGGGTATGCAGCGCGTCCTAAACCAGTTTGTACAGTTCTGCCAAAAAAGGAATCTTGTGATCAATATCAAAAAAACGAAATATATGGTTTTTAATGCTAGATCCACGAATTGCCCACAACCGCTGTTAGAGCACGGAGCACTTGAAAGAGTTCCCACCTTCGACTACCTTGGACTTACATTGACCGAAAAAATGGGGGGGGTCCTCAGCTGGTTAAGGCTAACATAAAACTCACCCAGGCAGTTGGGGGAATTTTAAAAGTCCATAGGAGTTGTGTTGAAAAAAATTTAAGTCCACCATTGGAAATATACAGGGTCCAAGCTAGGTCAGCGTCTCTCTATGGGGCCGAACTGTGGGGGCATAAGCCCCACTTTGCCCTCACAGTCACTGAAAATAATTTTCTTAGACAAATTCTGACCCTGCCTAAAAATACCCCGCTCGTTCCGCCAAGGATGGACTTAAACATTGTTCCTGTTGCGGACATTATTTCCATCCGACCACTTTTATACTGGCGGCGGCTGTGGAGCACCCCTGAGCTGGTTAGCTATAAGGAAGAGCTAAAAGTGGTGTTGTCCACATTTGGGGCGGGTAGTCTACCCTGGTTCTCGTATGTAAGGCACTCCTTTAGGTCAATTGGCTTGGAAAATCTGTGGACAGATCCCGAAGTATCCTGTCCAGCCATTCCCAAGAAATTGTTGGCAAATGCATTGAAAGCGCATAAATTAGCACACATATTCCAGTCAGTGAACCCTTTTAGCCTAACCTATAGATTTCTTGATTTTAAGAGCCACTATGAGTATGAGAAGGCTTTGGACACCATCCATCCTACCCTAGCAAAGAAGTTGTTCCTACAGTTTAGATTTGGAACTCTGCCGCTATTCGCAATTACCAATAAGTGGGCAGGAGTCTCCTCTCACCTTTTCCCCGGGTGTCAGACTGAGGAAGAAACTCTAATCCATGTTACGCTTTTTTGTGGAGCATACAAACATCCCAGGCGTAAATGGATCATTCAATTATGTAGGAACTTGGGGGTCAGGAACTACTTAGACTTCTTTAGGATCTTAAAGTCGAACACTGACCCGGTCTATGTGGTCGCTGTATCTAAGTTTCTGTTTTCCATGTGGCTAATCTGTAGAAACTTGTTAAAAATGGAATAGCCTAAAGCTATTAATTAGTGCCCTAAGCCTTTATAAACTGAATAATTGGATACATAGTCAGAGCTCATACATGGGGGGCTTGAGGAGGGAGACTTGGTGGGAAGTACCTGGGATTTAAGTGCAATAGACACCCTTTTATTCTTCTTTTTTAGAGTTTTTAGAGCTTTTGAACTTTTAATTAATTGAATCATAATTTATAATTCTGATAATGTATTTTACAACAATGAATTCCCATAGTGAGGACTGTATTTAATGGTATTTTTTATTACGCCCAAACGCCTATGTATATTATGAATTGTTTATTCTGACCTTGGATCTGCAACAATATTTGTTTTAACGTGATTCTGCTTTTATGGCTATATCTAGCCGCAATAAAGTTTTTGAACTGAACTGAACTTAGCAATTAGCAGAAAGAATATACTGAAAAATATTGACGTTTCTTAAGTTTAAATGTATGGAAGATCAAATGTAAGATCATAACAATGTATTTTATCATTTGCAGGGTGTTTCTGTGAACAGTGCAGGAATGGGGTGACCTATTCAGGTGCAGCCATATCACCTAATTTAGAAACCACGCAGATCTTCAGAGTGCCTCAAGCAGTAACGATGTCCGACTGTGCTGCAGCCTGTTGCAACCTGTCTGAGTGTGACTTGGCCTGGCTGCTTGAAAGGCATTGTTACATCGTGAACTGCCAGCACAAAGAGAATTGTGAACCCAATAAAATGGAAACTATGAATTCCCAGCTTACCTTTGTACTTAGACCGCCAGATAGACTTGTTCCGTTACCCATATATGGACCGATAAGGCTCAACAGGGGACGCACGGCTGGATTGTTGCCTGATTCTGTAGAAGATGTGAGCAATCTGAAAGGGCTTTCCCTCCTAACTAAATACCACAACCTTGAGGAATTAAATGACTATCCGGATGACTACATGGACCATGAACAAGATCCAAGCACTAAGCAAGACTGGAAGGGGCGATTTGACTACGCAGATTGGTTTCCGACAAGCAGTGAAAGAAGCTTTAACTCTTCAGAGGCTGAGCCTAGAGATCGCCATGGACATTTAGAGGAGGCCCAGAAGGAAAATACCAAATGGGAGCAAGTCATGATCAAAAACGTATCTGAACTTGAAACTGTTACACTTCCTTTAGAGGGGAAGCAGCCATTGAAAACTGAGGTTAAGCTACCCACAGCAACAGTGCCTCAAACTGACTTGAGTGTGCAGCAGCATCCCGTGAAAACCAACAGCAGCTCATTGGGGGAGGTAGGTTCAGGACTATTTGATATTGTGAATATGTGCAGTCACACAACCATTTAGTATGACATTATGGTTTGGCTTTCTCTTCAGAAGAATCCAATATTAGCTGTTTTCACTGTTTTGCTGTAATCATGCTGGGCAGTGATAGAATGCCGGTGACTTAAGACTGTTTCATGATTCTTGATTTTGCCTGTATACATTTCTTGATGTGTTTGGGGTTGTGTTGTGGTGAGGTGTTATGAATCATGGACTGAGAACGGCAACAATAGAAAGAAGTTCTCAAAGAGATTACTATAATAATGTCATTAAGGAAAGAAAACAGAGAAGAATATTTGGAAATTGATTTGCTTAGATAACGGCAAGAGCAGTGGTAGACCAACAGTCACTAACATTTAGCCAGTAAATGACAAAAGGTTTTGTGAGCGGAGGGGCTGTTTTATCAATTGAAGTTCTTTCACCAAGACCAATAAGACTGTTCATCTTTATGTCATTCTTGGTTCTCTATGGAACCCATTTGAGTAAACTGTATTTTTGACCTTTGCAATCAGCTTTAGAGTCTTGCATGAAGTTAGAACAGGAATGCACTAATTTAGCTGCCACTGAACTCTAAGGTGCTAGAAAGCACACTTTTCGCTTGAGTAAAGCCTTCTTTAATTTTTGATTACTTGAAACACTCAGTTTGATATGCCACCGCATTGTCAACACTGAGAGTCAGAGATCTCAGTTCTTTATAGCCTGACCACCTTTATAGGAAAGCCAAGAGAAGATGGAAGAGAAGGATCACTTAATTTGTTCTCCCTGACTCGCTGATTAGTTGCTGACTTAGTTTACAAATTTTATCCTTTCACACTCTCATTTTCAATTTTATTTAACGTGTCAGCTATTTATTTACATGAGACTTTATTTCCACTCAAGAGAATTCTAGGGTGCAGACCATAGATTATATAAAGCAACATGTGAGACAAAGGAAGCATGAATATGACAGAAAAGACCCAACTGTGAATGAGAACACGTTTTTATAGGATGCACTGCAAAGCCTACCCTTTTTTTCTGGACTGTAGACTAGAATATCGGAAAAAGATACAAAAAGTTTATTAGCTGCTTTCCTCTTTTCTTTATTTAGCCTTTCCCTCCTTTTTGGTTTGTGCTCCAGTTGGTCCTATATCTAGGTGAATTTGGGATTTTGCTATTCCTTTCTCTAGTGTGTTTGGCAACACTTTACTTGTTGCTTCTTGAATGTTTCTTTTTTTATTGAAGAAAGATACTATTTCCCTTGAAAGTTAACTTTGCATTGTATCCTCACATCATTTAAACAATAGGAAATACCAACAACCTTCTCTCCAAAGCAGCTCCAAAGCAGCTTAATCCATACATTCGCTGGCCAATGACATGGAGAGATCAAAGAGGGGCAAGAAGGAAATGCGTGAGGAGTGAGGCCTACTGCTTCCCAACATACATTTAAAAAATCCCTATTATCAAGATCCCCAGTCACTCACCACCAATTATCAAACTATGCATATCTTTGGGCAGTGACAGACAGAAATCTTTCACTTAAAGCATTAAACTGTCCAGAGTGATGGATCTTCAACTACCATTTCCAAGGCCATCCCCGTCTAAGAACATGTGAGCACACCTTTCCTCCGTGAACACATATATTTTGTCCTCTGAAATATCCTTGAACTTAGCTAGATGTTGAAGGTAGCATTGAACCCTAGCACATTACGCTTATTTCCAAATACCAAGAACAGTTGCTATGTTGGCTTTTATTGCAAATCAGGGAAGAGTAACAATCTGCTCACTCTAGCAAACAAATCCCCTTTTTTTCTGGCACTTCTCTTCAGAGTATTTTCTTTGCTTCAAAGGCTTTTAGTGTTCCTCAATGACCGGAGCCCTTAAGTCCATAAAGAAGGCTCTATATATTTCACCTGATGGTGATGTCAGTGACACAGTTCTGTCATGTTCCTCAGTACATTATCTCCATCTCCCACAGATAAGCAAGCTCTCTGATTGATTTTGACAATCTTTATTCTCTTCTCATTGTTTTCCACCACTAAAATGAGTAAAAAAAGGACACAAAACACTTTTGTAGAGCAAAATCATGGCTTAGACCTAACCTGCTCTCTGTTACCCCATATCCTCTTTGTTGAGTCATCTGCCTTAAGTTGATTTGTTTCCTCAATTTAAGTTAGTCTCGTGACCAGTCCCTTCCCCTATATTCTCACTTTAGTCAGCTTGCTCATGATGGACTTCTCATTTCTTTGTCACAACATGTAAATACCCTATGGCCTCTGAATCTCGATTTGTCCCTCTCACCAAATGCGTACTTTCTTTTATTCATATTCATTGGCGGGATCGTGGACCAATCTCAAAGCGGCTTATCCGTCTTCCGGGAAATGCTAGGCAGACATGAAAACCTCAAAGTCGCACAATTCCTCATGGTACTCGGTTCAATCAAAGGTAAAATTTTAATCCTAATTTATTCATACTTTGTTTCTCTCTGTATGCCGCTTGTCCACAGATTCCGTTTATGTCCATGCCTGTGCACGTCTACCTCACCAGCAGGGCCGGCCTAAGGCATGTGCAAGCTGTGCACCTGCACAGGGCCGCCAAACCCCAGGGGCCGCCACGCCAATATATATCCTTAGATACATATTTGCGTGGAGGCCCCTGGCAGGGATTTGGCGGCCTTGGGCCCCCTACCTACACTCCCTGCTCAGGGCCTCCGTGAGCCTAGAGCCGGCCCTGTCACCAGCTGCAAGATGACTTTCCCAGGAATTCCATAGATGTCCCTCATATGGTCGGGCATCTCAAACTTGTATAGTCTTCATACTTTTGGTTGTCGAGTCCCTGGCAGCAGCGGTTCTCACTCGCCAACACAAATTCCATCCACGATTCACTCCTGGCAGCTGAACACTCGGCGGGTGCCTGCAAAGTGGGGGGTGTTCCTTACTTGTTACACAACAACTTCAGATACAGGAGCACTCACGGGGCAATTCTCAATTTGTCAGTGCAGAGTGCATTTTCGGCATCGGCCTTCCTCAGTGCACCCAATTGAACAAACGTGCACTGGTTTGCGTACTTTCTTTTATTCATATTCATTGGCGGGATCGTGGACCAATCTCAAAGCGGCTTCTCCGTCTTCTGGGAAATGCTAGACAGACATGAAAACCTCATAGTCCCACAATTCCTCATAGTACTCGGTTCAATCAAAGGTAACATTTGAATTCTAATTTATTCATGCTTTGTTTCTCTCTGGTATGCCGCTAGTCCACTGATACCGTTTATGTCCATGCCTGTGCAGGTCTCCCTTTCCAGCTGCAAGATGCCTTTCCCTGGAATTCCGTAGATGTCCCTCATATGGTCGGGCATCTCAGACTTGTATAGTCTGATTCCTTTTGGTTGTCAGTTCCCTGGCAGCAGCGGTTCACACTTGCCAACACAAATTCCTTCCACGATTCACCCCTGGCAGGGGAACACTCAGCGGGTGCCTCCAAAGTGGGGGCTGTTCCTTACTTGTTACACAACAACTTCAGATACCGGAGCACTCACGGGCAATTCTCAATTTATCAGTGCAGAATGCATTTTCGGCATCGGCCTTCCTCAGTGCACCCAATTGGTGAATTATATATATATATATATATATATATATATATATATATATATATATATATATATATATATATATATATATATATATATATATATATATTATATATATATATATATATATCTTTTTTATTGCCATTTTATAACATTACATGGCATCTCAATGATTTATAAAGTGAAACAGGAGAGAAAACTTATTTCTTACAGCTTCCACCTTTTTTATTTGTCAATAAGTTTGAAATAATGTGGCCAAGCACCATACATAATACACTTCCATATGAATAGCACATGGGGGCTTCCTCTTATTCTTGCATGTGTAAGGTATGTGGGGTCTGTATCTATACCATGAATGATTGTGTAGAGAGTACCTGATTGCCAGTTATGTATAAAACAACCTCATTGATCCAATCTCCACAGTGTCATGGTCTGGTTATGGGTGTCTTAAAGTGGCTGGGGCATACGCCCAGAGGGTAGGGGTCCAGAGGCGGGGCGGCCCCCTGTCATCTTTGAAGGTAATCAGCACTTTTTGATTAACATCCATCTCTTATAATTTGTTACATGGGAATCACTTGGCTTCTCTGTTTTTGGTCCAGTTCCTGTATGAGGAACCCCTGTTGGGGACCGAAGGGCTCCCTGCTAATTCGAGGTCACCTCCTCTGTCTGTCTCTTGGATGTAATAGCTCGTCCACCCTCCGACTCATCATTACGTTCTGTGGAGTCTTCCTCCCTACCTATTTCTGGGTGGATCCACTTTACTAGTACTTCCGTCCATAGATCTGTTATGGGTCTAATCGGTTCCCCCTCTAGCCTCCTTTCTGATCAGTGCCCTTTTCTCAGCTTTCACCCATCTTGTGACATCTTCCCTTCAGATCTGCACTTTCGGGCTTCTGGCTGACTTCCAAATGATGGCTATTCGCCTCTTTGCTAACGCTAATGCAAGGTCCATGAACCTTGTACTGACCTTTTGTGAGGTCGGTCTTGGTAACAACCCCAAAATACATGTTTCCATGTGCATGCTGGGGACCGTCTAAGGGCCGTCCTCAAGGCTTCGACTACACCCTTCCAGTAGGGTCTTAGGGTAGGGCAATACCACACCATATGTGAAAAGTCAGCGTCCGGGTGGCCGCATCTGGGGCCTGAGCGCGGTTCACCTCGATACACCACCTGCACTCTATGCAGTGTAATGTGTGTCATGTGTATTTAGTCAAATTGTATATACTTTAGTCTTGTGTTTCTAGAGATCTTCCATGTGGAGGCTAAAATTCTCCTCCATTCGGGTTCTGTCAGCTCTCGTTCCAGAATCTTTTCCCATTTGTCGCATAGGGCCAACAATGGAGGGGGAGCATACCTTTGTCACCAGGGCTTTATACATCTATGTTACCAGGTGTCTAGTTGATTCTAACATAACAAATAATTGCAGGACCTCATGTGTTGTGGGTTCCTCTCCGTGTCCTGCCTACAGATCTCTGAATGCTTGTAGCAGCGCTCCATATGTAAGGAATTGCCCCAGCGGCAAGCTGTGTTGTTCCGTGAGGTCTCCCAATGACATCAGGGCACCCTGATGATAGCAGTTGTTTACTGTAATAAGCCCTGCGTCTGTCCAAGTCCTCATTTGCCCTACAGTGAAATGCACAGTAGGGTAACTATGGGGGAAGCCAATCAGCGGCAGCACGGGTGCACATAGGCTTGTTCCTATTGTCTTTAAAATGCACCGGCGCCAACGTTTCAGCACCTTAGAAAGTAATATCCCTGGGGTTTGGGGGAGTCAGCTGAGGAGCAAGTAGGCTAGCTATTATAGTCTCAGCTTTCGCTGTGAGTCCAATTACTTCAATACCTCCTCTATCAGTCCCTCTAATCCATCTCGCAAGCCACTGAAGCTGTGATGCCTGGCAGTACAACTCAAAATCTGGGACTCCCAGCGCTCCCTCCTCCAGGGGACATCTGAGTATGGCCAGTGATACTCTCCTGCGGCCACCATCCCAGATTAAGTCTCTTACCAGTGCATCTAGTTGTTTAAACCATGTGGATGGCAACCTCACCAGGAGGTTCGCAAAAAAATAGAGTAACCATGGGAGCATGACCATTTTAGGCAACGCTACTCTGGCCATCACTGGTAGTTTAAGGGAGTGCCAAAAGGGGACAAAGGCCTTCAGGGAGCGAAGAGCCTTCCCCAGATTAGCTTCTTGGAGATCCTCCAACTGATGGAAGATCTGTATCCCCAAATAACTGAAGGAGGTGGGGGACCACATCAAGTCTGGAGGTAAATCCGATAACCTCAACCCTCCCGGGGAGATGGGGAAGATATGAGTCTTGGATTTGTTAACACGTAGGCCATACACTGCCTCACAGGTCTCCAAGCATGCCATGGCACGTTTAATGCCCCTAATCCCGTCTTGTAAGTATATAAGTATCGTACGCATAAAGCGAGATAACATGTTCGCGCCCATCCACCATTAGACCAGTGCCTCTGCATTCCTGTCTAAACAACTCTGCTAGGGGCTCTATTGACAGTGCAAACAATAGTGGAGAGAGCGGACAATCCCTGTCTCGTGCCCCTGCAGATCACATACTGCAGGGAAAGCTTATTGCCCATTTTGACCCGAGCCGTCGGTGCAGTGCACAGCAGCCGAACCCATTTGACCCAGTTCTGTCTCAGTCCCATCTTCAGCATAGCTTCAAAAACATAATACCATCTAACTGTGTCAAAGGCCTTCTCAAGGTCAACTGATATCAATAAAGCATTCGGGTTCTGGAGAGGCTCGGGATGATGCATGACTCAGTAGTCTCCTAAGATTCTGAGAAGTGTTACGTGCAGGTATGAAGCCACTTTGGTCTTCATGGATGAAGTACCACATATGGGGGGGTAGGCAAAGTGCAAGGACCTTACTGAGGATTTCAAAATCGGTGTTCAGCATTGAAAGGGGGCGGAACCCAGTAACCCTTGCTCCCTGCGTCTTAACCTTGGGGAATGGGATAACCACAGCATCTTTAGTGGAGTCCGGGAGACTACCTAAGTCCCAAGCTTCGGTGTACATTTTCACCAGTTGCATGGCCAGCGTCCCACCATAAGTTGCATCAAATTCCGCTGGGAGGCCAACCGGGCCGGTGTCTTGCCCCTGGTCATATCGTTAATCGCCTCTTTTACCTCCTACTCTGTTATAGGTTTCCCCAGATATTTATGATCTTACTCTGGTAGGGAAATTAGGGCCAGATGTAGGTAGCCAAATACCGGTCGGTAACGGCCGATTTCGGCCGTTACCGACCGGTATTTGGCTTTTGAGATGTAGGGGGATTGCAACAGGCCATTTCGGTAATTTTTCCGATTCGGTAAATATACCGGTCGGTAAATTTACCGACCGGTATTTTTACAGAATCGGTAAAATTGAGATGTAGGTGGGACTCTTCTGAGTCCCACAAGCCCTACAAAATCGGTATTTTACCATCAAATTCAATTTGATGGTAAAATACCGATTCAGGTGTGCATGCACATGTGTGCATGCACACCTGTGCCATATGACAGGCAGACCTGCCCTTAGGGCAGGTATGCCTGCCACATGGCCCCCGAACCTTTTTTGGGGGTGCTAGAGGGTGTCAAAGTGACACCCCCTGCACCCTTGTCAAAATCGGTATTTACCGATTCGGTAAATGGAACATCTGGATGTTCCTACATACCCCCCCTTCTTATTTACCGATTCTTAATTACCGAATCGGTAAAATGCGGTAATTAAGAATCGGTAAATAAGTTCTACCTACATCTGGCCCTTAGTGTCATATTTGACAGGTAAGTCTGTTGTGCGCTACATGGATGTGGCGCAGGCGCAGCATAAATTTTGCACAATAATCGTAGAATTCTTTATTAATAGCTGTCGGGGAGTGTAATGAACGACCGTCTTTCGGTCTCACATGTGTAATAGGGGCTCTCCCGTCTCAGAGCCTATTAACCATGCCAGTAATCGGCCTCCCTCGCCCTCTTCCTCATGTGTTCTCGCTGTATATTGTTTGTAGTCGTGACTACGTAGCCCTTCCAGTGTAACCTTAAACCTTTGCCTCGTCTCTCGGATTTCCTCTATTGCAATCTCCTGTGTGACCTGAGTACTGTCCAATAATTGCAGTTTGTCTTCAAGGGCACGAAACTTTCTACTCAGCCCCCTCCGCATGCCTACTATCATTTCAATGCACCACCACTTTAAGGGCCTCCCACTTCAACAGATTCCCACTCCAACAGCCTCGTAGTTGCAGTATCCTGATTCTGTATGAAATACTCAGAAATCTTCTCCGCTAGCATATAACGATAATGAGTATCTTCTAGGGAGGAGGGACTAAGCAACCACATCGGGGCAGGTGGACGCTCACCCATAGGCCGAAATCCCATAAGCACAGGACTGTGGTCGGACAGGGTGCACCCTAGGTACTCCAAATGTGTAGTGTATGGTATGACTCTCTGAGAGCACACAAATCTGTCTATCCTGGTGTGTAGGTTGTGTATGTGGGGAAGTATGAAAATACATGCTCCTCTGTTTGTTGAGCCCTCCAAACATCTACTAGTTCCCATTGTTCAAGCCACTCCCTCAACCCACCCGCCAGTCTACTCACTCCTGTACTCGGTACTGAGGGTGTAGAGCAGTCTAAAGTCACATGCAGAACACAGTTAAAGTCATCTCAAATCAACAAATTATCAACGGGAGACTAGCCAGGTAGGCGTAGAGGGAGTTAAAGAATGAGATTTGGTCCTGATTCAGTGGGTATAGGCATCTCAGAACTATTTCCTTTCCTGCTAGTCGTTCCTCTACCAAGACAAATCTGCCCTCCTTGTCCACCACTGAGCAGCTGTGTTTAAAGGGGATTCCTGCTCTTACCTTAATATGGGTCCCTCTAGCATAGGCCTAGGAGGAAGTTGCATAAAGTTGGCCCCTCCACCTGCGCTTCGGCCTGTCTATTTCAATTCCCACCAGGTGTGTTTCCTGGAGCATGGCAATTTGTATGCCTCGTCTTCAAAGGTACCTGTCTAAGTTATGTCTCTTGCTGGCGGATCCCATTCCCCTGATGTTCCAGTACATAAATGTCATTACCTGCCGTTGATCAACTATGGTCTAATACACTAGTACTCATAGTACGGCCCGGCAAGCCTTCCGTTGCGGCCCGCGGACCTTGAGACATCATACCCGTGTTTTACATTTATTTTTAAAGAGTGTCTGCAGCAGCGCGAGAGACTCTGCTGCTCTGTGGGGGCCGGGCGATCCTAGTGATAGCCAGAGTAGAGCTGCAGGGGCCTAAGAAGAGGTGAAATACATCAAAGCCTCATTAACAAGCAAATGGTCTTTTAAAGACCTGTTAAGTGCTCGGGTGCGGCTGTGAGTGTGTGTGTGCCCGGGCTGACACACAGGCAGGGTGAGATGAGAGAGAGGGAGGGGGACGGAGAGGGAGGGGGACGGAGAGGGAGGGAGAGTGAGAGGGAGTGAGAGGGAGGGAAAGGGAGGGAGTCGAAGAGGGAGTGAGAGGGAGGGAAAGGGAGGGAGATGGAAAGGGAGTGAGAGGGAGGAAAAGGGAGGGAAAGGGAGTGAGAGGGAGGGAAAGGGATGAGTGGGAGTGAGAGGGAGGGAAAGAGAGTGAGAGGGCGTGAGAGGGAGGGAAAGGGAGGGAGACGGAGAGGGAGTGAGAGGGAGGAAAAGGGAGGGAAAGGGAGTGAGAGGGAGGGAAAGGGAGTGAGAGGGATTGAGAGGGAGGGAAAGGGAGTGAGAGGGAGGGAGAGGGAGTGAGACGGAGAGGGTGTGAGAGGGAGGGCAAGGGAGGGAGACAGAGAGGGAGTGCGAGGGAGGGAAAGGGAGGGAGAGGGAGGGAAAGGGAGAGAGAGTGAGGGAAAGGGAGGGAAAGGGATAGAGACAGAGAGGGAGTGAGAGGGAGGGAAAGTGAAGGAGACGGAGAGGGAGAGAGAGGGAGGAAGAGAAAGGGAGGGAAAGGGAGTGAGAGAGAGGGAAAGGGAGTGAGACGGACAGGAAGGGAAAGGGAGGGAGACGGAGAGGGAGACAGAGAGGGAGTGAAAGGGAGGAAGACAAAGAGGGAGTGAGAGGGAGGGAAAGGGAGGGAGAGAGAGGGTGAGGGAGAGAGAGAGGGAGGGAGAGAGAGAGAGGGAGGGAGGGAGAGAGAAAGAGAGGGAGTCAGACAGAGTGAGTGAGACAGAGGGAGAGAGGGAGTGAGAGGGAGTGAGAGGGAGTGAGAAAGAGTGAGAGGGAGTGAGAGTGAGAGAGAGTGAGAGAGAGTGAGAGGGAGGGAGTGAGAGAGAGTGAGTGAGAGAGAGAGGGAGACAGAGGAGACAGGGAGAGAGGGAGAGAGAGAGAGCTAGAGAGAGGGAGGGAGACCGAGAGAGAGAGAGAAAGAGATGTGTGTATGCCGGGTCTAGTGGCACAATGGACGAAGGCGTCTGCTGCAGGATCCTGTGATCAACCTCATGGTCAGTTTTTTAAATTGCTCTAGCCCCGCCGCCCCCCTCCCCCACTGACCCCGCACCTACCGCGTGGCCCTCTGACACAAACCAAACTGTAAATTTGGCCCCCGAGAGAAAGTTTGTGAGTACCCATGGTCTAATACATCATAGCAGTAAGGCCAGTGCCTCCCCAGGACTCCCCACCCACACCACCCCGCTCCACAGGACAATACACAGCTCTCCCAGTAATGCAAATATTTTTTTTTGTAAGCTGTAAAGAAAAAGATTGGCAAACATAGCAAGGAAATGCAGGCACACGCTGCCTTTAACCAATCCAAGGGCAGTGTGGCAACGGCCAGCTATCCAAACTTGATATTTTAAGAAACTCCCAAGTGAGTTCATCCCTGAGATGGCTTGTAAGAGCTGCTCTGTGGGATGTTAGTCAAGAGGAACCAATGGGCCCCGTGTCCAACCGGCTGGGTTCAAGTTGGTCCATACAATAGTGTGTTCAGTGAACATCTGAGCCTTCAAAGAATAATCTAGGAGTGGAGGACCTATAGAGTGTTCATAATACTTACACAGGAAGTATGTCTTGCCCCCCTGATCCCCCATCCAGCCCAACCTTTCAACTTCAATACAACAAAGGATATCACATGAGGTCATCTGTTGTGGGACTGTGGGGAGGCTTATATTGTCTCCCTGTGAGGACACAGAGTCCGAGTATGTCGACTTCCGTTCAGAGGCAGAATCTATTTTGGTTATTCGTCTATGTTCCTGTACAATGTCTGCAACTGCCTGCATGGGTGCCGACCCGTTCAATTTCCGTTTGCGATGAGGATGGGTCCGTCTCTCAGTATGCATCAGGGGCGCCTTCTTGTCTTCTTAGATGGTGGTGGTCATTTATGTGTGTGGGGGGGAGATCTTTCCCTGCTCTGTAGGCCTCCAGCCAGTCCCAAACCACCTCTGGATTCTCGCAGAAATTAGTGGCGTCCCCAAGGACTATTCACAGTCTCGATGGGAATAACAGGGAGCATTGAATGTCATTATTTCGGAGGGCCCTTCAACCTCCGGGAATGAGGCCCTGCTAGCTTGCACTGCTGCCGTGATGTTCCAGAATATTGAGACTTTTCCGTTTTCAATTGTGTAAGGGCCATCTGAGCAAGCTTTTTGTAAAATAGTGTCTCCGTCACAATAATGTAATAACTGGACCACAACTGGTCGAGTGGGCCGGACCGGTGACAGAGGCCTTGCCGGCACTCGGTGTGCATGCTCTAAGGCAAAGAAGGAGTGAGCATGTCAGGGGCCACCTCCGTGCGCAGCCATGTCTCCATGTAGCCCACCCTATCTCCTTTTTCAGTTTTCTCTGGGAGGCCCAACACCTTGATATTATTACACCTATTGTGGCCTTTGGCATCCTCCACCGTTCGCTCAAGTACTTGCGTCCTGTTTAGCAGTTGAAGCATTTGACTAGTAAGTGTAGAGCATTCAGGCTTTAGACCATCCACAGAGGCTTCCACTTCTTTGACTCGGTCGGCCAGCTTGTGGTGTTCTGCACAGAGTAGGCCCAAGCCCACCGAGACTGCACCTATATCCTGTTGCAGGGTTTTTTGTGTCCTCAATGGCCGCTAGGATCTTACCCAATTGGCGGCCTATAGTGTCCCCGGTTTGGGTCCCTTCATTCCTATCAATCTCTGCCTCCTGGGAGGAGGGGCCCCCCCCATCAAGCGGGGGCCCGCTGATTTGAGTCACGTTTTCCCCATCTAGAATATGATGATCCAGTTGTGTGTATCTGTGCGGGACACTCTAGTAGGCTGTTTTCCCCCAGGTGACAATATTCCTCCAAAGTTATTGTATCTGGTGGGGGGTTTTACTTGCAGATTTGTCAGTACCACAGTTCCACAGCCCCTCTGTCGAGCTCTGTATAGAGCTTTGCAAGGGTCCTTGCCCAGTGATCACTAGATTAGATGGTCAGTCCTGAGCAGGGGCGGTGAGTATCAGTCTTCCTCAAGCTGTAATGCTTTGGGTGCGTATTATCTTCCCAAATGTCTTTGACTCTGTGAGGGGGGAACGACTGCCAACAGAGTGCACCAAGGGGGGTGGGGGGCAGTAGCTATAGCAACGCTCCAATATACTTCGTCTCGCGCCTCCAGAGGAGCCTCTACACCAGTTGGTATTTTAATATACCTCCCAAGGGACAACCCGCCAGTCACTACACTTCTTAACCTCACCGCCTCTTCAGGGGTTCTCCTCAAGGGGTGGCATGCTGTTAAAAAGTCTGCACCTGTGACCGCGAAGCTGCCGCCCCCACCAAGCATGCGTTGTTTGCAGAAATGTAATAAACCGTCCCTCGCTCAACACCACGCTTAGTTGCTCGCCCCTCTTTTAAGTGGCTCCCAGGCACAGGTCCCACAGAGCATCCAGGAGGTATTAGCCAGGAGAGGAGGTAACCTTGAAAATTGTTTGACTATAGGTGCTCCTTCCCACTCGTTTTTCAGGCTTGTGGGGCATTAAATGGGCTAATTAAAAAGCCATACCAACCAAAATACCTATTGGGGTATAGTATGCAGTTCATGTAGAATTTTGTGCACATGACATAGTATTTACGTCATAGTATTACATGTTATCATTTCAAATTTTGAGTGCAGAAGGGATCTTTCTAGGTCCTGATGAGAAGCCAGGGAAGGGATTTGAAACAAGTCGACACAGGAAGTACTGCCCATTAAAGCTTAATACCTCCTATTCCCCATTTTTAATAGTATCAGCTCGTAGGAACATTACATTTCGGTTTTCCGTAGAGCCAGATACTTTTTAATCATTTAACACTTTCACTAACTCTTGACCCTTCCACTCACACTCCTACACCACACATAGTATTGTTAAGAACCAGTGCTCCCACGTAGTCGTAGGTCGAAGCACGCCCCGTCCTGCAGCGGAATGGGAAGACCCCGATGATGAAGCATGCCACCATGGGTCCTTTTGGTGGGTAAGGGGTATTTTAACAAAGTTGTGTGCTTTCCATCACCTTAGGAGACACACCAGATCTGCAAGAATTTTACTACTCTTTCTTTTCTACTAGGGTGGATCCCATTGTTTGATAGCTATTGACCAGAGGAGGACGTATCCACCTCCTAGGCTCTTTTTGAGCACTACCTCTTCACTCCCTCTTTGTTTCTTTGAAGCTGAAGTTTACCCAGGAAGAGATGAAGATGCTGATCACAGAGGTGAAAAGACATGAGAAATATCTCTTTGCTGCCTCTTAACTCCCACATGCAAAGAAGGCTTCCTTGTTGAAAGGCATCATTAATAAGGCAAATGCAGTGGCACAACCAGTGCTTACTACTTAAAAGAATTGAGTGCCGGTGCCCGAAACTGTGTTAAGATGCCTGCGTCAGTGTTTCTAAATGTCAGCGCACCAAAAACCAAGGCTGCGTTGCCTTAAAACCCCCTGATGCCACCATAATACACTACCAGACACTCACTGCCCCTTTATCTCACTCTTGCTGGTTCTTGCTTTACCCGTTTTTGACTTTTTTCTACCTTTCTCTTTCTTCTTCTATCCCCTTAACGTGTTTTCTCTCTCTTGCTCTTGGGAAATGTCTGTTGCCAAAAGTAAGTGCTGGAACCAGGAAATGTATGCTGGTGGCTTCCATCAACAACCACCAGCTCAATTTAAGCACTGGGCACTTCATACCTTACTGTGGAGGAATGCAAGAAGAAGTGTCATGATTATAAGTGGAGGACAGAGGAGTAGTTGGCACGAAGATGGAGGGCTTCTGTGCCGTTACAGAGGAAGAGCCGATGGCAGCAGTAATTTCTTCTGATGTAGTCTGTGTAATTGATGGCTCAGACACAACTGACCTGTAGGAATAGACACAAACACATCTCTCGGGAGAGCAAACTGGCAAAAGTTATCATTTGACTCAAGCAGGCTACAATGCTGAGGAAAGTCTTTTCGGAGTGTGTAGCAACTCCTGTGTGGCATTGGAGCCAGGTTCACAAAATGATTGGTAGAGACTGGGTCACATGGCCATATTTTGAAGTGAAATGTTAAAGAATTGCAGGTGAGACTGCAACGTGTGGGCTAATTGTGAAATTATGCAAAATGACCCACCTTAAAGCTATAAAAAGCATTTAATTTGATTACAAAAAAAGTTACACATTTCATTTCCACTGCACCCAAACCCGCCCGTGCCCGCCACGATGGTACTGGAGCAAGGTCACAGAGAAACTCATCAGCGCCACCCTCCTCATAGACCCCCCCCCAGCGCCACGACCGAAACCAACTCCGCAGCCATAGAATTTCACCGATGGATCTCCTGCTGCGCCGACAAGATAGCCCCCCTCGGTCACCCTGCCAAACAACACCCGCTGAAGGCTGCCTGGTTCACCACAAAACTACAAAAAGCCAGACGCTCCTGCAGACGCCTAGAGAAAACCTGGAGAAACCAAAAAACCATGGAAGCACGGAACAACCAAAGGAGTGCCCTGAAGGAATACCATAAGAGACACCAAACGAACCTTCATAAGAGACAAAGTCCAGACCAACGCAACCAACACCAAGGAACTGTTCAACGTCATACAGCAGTTCGCTAAACCCACAGCGGACGTCACTCTTCCTAGGAACTCTGCGACAAGCTCAGCTCCTACTTTCATCTGAAGATCAAGGTCCTCTACGACAAGTTAAGCGAACAGACACCTTACATGGCCCCACTGGAGGGGGAGGTCGCACCCTTTGGAGTGAAACTCGCAACGTACGCGGACGACACCCAATTGATTGTTTCGCTCTCGCTCGCAGAAAGCCATGGTGAGAAGTTTGCCGCCTGCCTTACCAACATCATGGCATGGATGGCCGACTCAAGACTCAAGCTTAATGCCTCCAAAACCGAGGTGATGTTGCTGGGAAATCTCTGCACTTCCCTCCCCAAATGTATGTGGCCGGCTTGTTTAGGAGATCCTCCGACCCCGAAGGGATCCATAAAAAGTCTCGGCGTCTGGCTTGAACCGGAGCTGTCGATGCACACTCAGGCGAAAAAAACTGCAGGGTGCTGCTATGGGCTGCTCCGCTCAATACGGAAAGTTATGCCCTTACTCCCACTAGACTCCAGGAAATTGTTGGTACAGGGCCTTATTTTGTCAAGACTTGATTATAACAACGCCCTTTTCTTGGCTGCACCAGAATACACCCTGAACGTGCTCCAGAGGGCACAGAATGCAGCTGCAAGACTGCTGACGAATACATCCAGAAGAACGTCAGCGAAACCAGCCTTGAAAGCGCTTCATTGGCTGCCCATAAGAGCGAGAGTGAAATTCAAAGCGCTCTGTACAGTGTTCAGAGTCCTCCAAGGCACAGGCCCTCCGATCCTCAGAGATCTGATCCGCCCTTACAAATCATCACGAACGCTCCGCTCTGGCGAGGAAAACCTGGTTGCTATCCCGAGAGCAAAAAGAGCAAGGACCGGAGGTCGCCGCTTTTCAATAAATGCGGGTCAGCTATGGAACTCCCTCCCAACATCTATGAGGAAAGAACCTAGCTTGACCAGATTCCGAAAATCCCTGAAAACGTTCCTTTTCCCCCAGAATGACTAACATCTCTGCATGCGGTTCAGTGGTGGTCTGTCTGTGTGTACACGTAGCGCTGGGACGCTCAAGGGCCGCCATGCGCTTTAGAAATTCTTTTTCATTTCATTTCATTCATTTCACATCACCTCCACCCCCACCGCCGCCGACAAACCTACCCTCATGACCTGGGACCCCGCCACCGTCGAGCACATCACCACGACCATGATGTGCTCGACTCATAATCCACCATCGCACCCGAACTAAAACAGACCATCAACTCCTCCTTCAGATCAGACGTCTGCCCAGACGACTGGAAATGGGCGGAGGTTAAAACCCTCCTCAAGAAACCTACCGCCGACCCTACGGACCTGAAAAACTACCGGACCATAACTCTCCTCCCTTTTGCAGCCAAAGTCATCGAGAGACTTCTAAACGCCCAGCTGACTGCCTTCATTGAAGAGAACTCCATCCTAGACGCCTCCCAATCCGGATTCCGCAGCTACCACAACACTGAGACTACCTTCCTCACTGCCAGCGACGACATCCGCATGCTTCTCGACCAGGGACACAACGCGGCCCTCATCCTTCTAGACCTCTCCGCAGCCTTCGACACTGTCTCACATCGCACGCTTGCAGCCAGACATCACAACGCAGGGATACAAGGAGCCACCCTCAACCGGATCCAATCCTTTCCATCCTGCAGATCCCAGAGGATCAGACTCCCACCCTTCCTCTCCCTTCCCACCGATATCAACTGCGGAGTACCCCAAGGATCATCGCTCAGCCCCACGCTCTTCAACATCTACATGGCTCCCTCGCCGCCATAGTCAGACAGCATGGGCTCAGCATTGTATCCTACGCCGACTACACCCAGCTCATCCTCTCACTCATGAAGAATCCTGAAGACACCAGACTCTGCTTCCAGGAAGGAATGAAGAACTTGGCAGTCTGGATGAAGGACAGTTGCTTAAAGCTCAACTCAGAGAAGACCGAAGTCCTCCTCATCAGACCCTGCACCTCCGCCTGGGACAACGCCTGGTGGCCCCCCAGCCCTCGAGAACCCACCCACCCCTACAGACCACACACGAATCCTCAGCATCATCCTCGACTCCTCCCTCTCCATGAACCGCCAGATCAACGCCGTCTTGTCCACTAGTTTCAACTGCCTGTGCATCCTCCGTAAGACCTTCAAAGTGATCCCCCCCGACTGCAGGAGGACCGTCACCCACGCTCTCATAACCAGCAGACTGGACTACAGCAACGTCCTATATGCCAGAATCAACAGAACTCTCCTACACAAACTCCAAACCATCCAGAACGCCGCAGCCAGACTCGTCCTCGGGACTCCGCATCACAAACACATGACCAACACCTACAAGACTTCCACTGGCTCCCCGTTGAGAAGAGGGTCACCTTCAAACTCCTCACCCACGCATACAAATTCCTCAACAACATCGGGCCCAAATAGCTCAACGAGAGAGTATCCTTCCACGTACTCTAGAGGAACCTCCGCTCCGCCGACCTCGCCCTGGCAGAGGTCCCCCATATCCGCAGAAACAGAACAGGTGGGAGAGCCTTCTCCTACATCGCAGCCAAGACCTGGAACGAGCTCCCTGTGAACATCAGACGCTTCCTGACCCTGCAAACATTCAGGAAGGACCTTTATACTACTTACCCATTCTGGTAACACACTGCCCGGGCACCCTGATCACAATGTGCATACTCTTCTCTTTCTTCGTGTCTCCCTAGCTCACACAATCTGAAATATTGCTGGGTCCAAAGCCTAGGGGATTCTCAGTATTGTGTGCCAATTGCGGTTGGCCCATGGGGAAAGTTCAACTGTATCCTGGACCATGTGCTGTGTTGAGCTACAATGTCATCAGGCACGCCTCAGGGAGGAACAATGTAGCATAGCTGATAGCATGGAAGTGTGAGTTGTATTATTGTTGATGTGGGATGTGATCTTGTTAGTTTTCTAGGGTAGAAGAAATTGAGCATATTGCATTTGTCAACTGGTGGAGAGACTGTATGGTCTGGGAGCAGAAGTTGTAGATTTCGATGGCCATGAAGATGCCCTTGCTTCTGTTGGTCACTTTGTTGATAGTGGGTTTGTCAAGGGTGTCTCTGGGGTGTTAATTAGGGATTTATATGCAGAGCAAAGTACTTTGAGTTGTATGATCTCATCTGACAGTTTGACCATTCTCCATTTTTTCTTGTTTACTTACAATGTGCAGCTTCTTGGTGAGTTCTTGGGTACCATGGTGCCAAAAGGTTTCCTTTTATTTAATCATGTAATCATACCAAATGTGATTTTTTTGCCTTCTCGTTATTAGAAATAGCAGGTCAAGTGCCAGGTTTTCCCCTGCAGTGAGGTGGGCCGTTGCTCACAGATATAATCTTTACTTTAAGGAAATCAACACTCTAAAATATATATTCAATTAGGAATTAAAAAACGAGAGGGGAAAATTATGCCGAGTGCACTGCCAAGGGGAAAGTTGAAAGACTAACGAGGATAGGACGATTAAAGGATAAAATAAAAAAGTGTCTTTTTTCTATAACACTCTTTGAGTCACAGGCCAGACAAGGCTTCTGTCTCTAACAAAGGAGGAATCCCTTCAAAGCTCAACTGACAAGCTCCTGTTGGTGCTTTCAAACAAGTAAGCCAAAATCTCACCACCCAAAGACTGAGGTGTTCAAGGCAAGGGGATGCCCACAAAAATACCAGAAGATATGGCGGCTCTGGGTCGAATATCGAGGTATCGTTTTAGCCCCAGTGCATACTGCTGAGGCCCGACCACATACTGAAATACAAACCTGTGAAGTCAAGGCATGAAGACATGAGATGGGATTCAAGAATGTAATTGAATGGGGGCTTTATCAGGGGCATGTTGGGCTCTGGGGGGTGGTCGGGGGGGCTATGCCAGTTTTTGGATTACTGTAGTACGTGGGTACTCACCCTACAATTTCTTACATATGTATGTGGGCCGTTCTGGCCTTGATATATTGCCAAACCCCAATTAAATTTGTTATGAAACAAAAAAACAACTCACCAGCCAAAAGGTCAATGGGAGCTCAGTCTGAAAAGAGAGTGTTCTGGTTGGCAAAACTATGGCATCGAGATGTTACAAAAGGGGCTATCTGGTTAAACCAGAACATGCAGACTGCTACACGTTGGGCACCCTGAGTCCTTTAAGGACATCAGCTGAATATTGCAAGCTGCTGGAAAAAGGCTGAGTTGAAGGTGCCAGAGGTGCTTGGAATTTGAATAGCACAAACAGATGGAACCCAAAAGTGTTTGCAGACATCAGACTTCCTTATTCTAAAATTGGTAGTATCTAGTTTAGGATCAGGGGAACACAGGAATCTTCTAACTTTGATAACTCAAGAATCCTACATCGGAGGAAGATGGTTCAAGCGTTCCTTCATTCAAGTCAGCCTGTGTATCCAAAGACATCCTAGTGATATTGGACACAAGTAGGAGAAAACCTACATAAAAATGCCTACACCCCAATAAAAAGTTACTTGTTTATTACATTTAGGGTAATTTCGGAAGATTTGCATAAAATGTACTCAATATAAAGGTTCTTAATCAGTGATTTATCCTATCAGATTTCCACAATCTTCCAATAAGTCATAATCATGTTCCTACTTCCATTGCTAAATCACTTTATATTGTGTTTCAGATCGGATACCCTCAGGTATGGTACAGGTTATCCTCCCATTCTCTGTATTTGAGTTTTCGGACTATTGGTATATGATTTAAGGAATTTGTTAGGTTCTTTCTCCTCTATAGAAAAGCTATTTTTCTTCTAGTGTATACCTAAAGACTTTCATGGAGGTGAGGGGTGTTGCTTATTGATGAGGGGCGATGGAAGAGCACAGAAGATGTTGTATTCTAGAAACTACACTCAAGTGCACACTCAGGCTCATTAACTCAGCACCAGATGATGTGCATGGAAATCCTGCTAAATAGTGTGCTGTTTCTTACCACAAAAGTAGCTTCTGAACTCCTCAATATGCCTTCAAGCCTCTTGTGTTTGGTGCTTTGATAATCTATCCTCTAATCTTAGTTATTTGAGCTGTGCATCTTCATGGGCCAGGGATCTTCTGCAGGAACATCCTCCCATGCTGCCTTCTGTTGGGCAATAAGTTAATTTACTCCATGTAAGGAACCTCTGTCTCCTTAAAGGACAGTACGGTCCGGCATACGTCAAAGTGTGCTGCAGCAGCTTTGGTGGTTGCACATTAACAGAGGCTGTGTCAAGCCCCTGTTGAAATAGCAACTGAGTCCTGATCAGGCACTGTTTGACGTTTGTATGCAATCATTGTTGTTGGATAAAAATTGTATTTGGCCTTCTAGTTGTGTCAACTATAAATCACCGTAGTTCCAATTGAGAAATGAAAGTTTTTTTTTCTTTTAAATGTGTTTTTTCCTTGTACCAAATTTAGGGATTTTGCAAACGTACTTGCCCCCTATCCACCAGTCCATTGTAAACTCTATTAAATGTATTGAAGTGGCGATGGGCTTTGTTTTCCCAGAAGTGCTGAACCAGCAAATCAGAAGTTTAAATCCTCTCTCTTAGTTGTGTAAGATGTACTGGCAGCTTGAGCTCCTCTTGCCACTCATGTGTTAGAGGAATTGAGTCTTTGGGCTATAAGCCCCCAATAACAGACCGACCATGAACCCGAAGCTCACCAGTCTGGATGACATTGTCACCAACAGCGCAAGTAGTGTGAAAAGTTATACACCAAAAGGGACAACAGAAAATCAGACCTAAACATAGCACGTTACTACCCGCCACAGTTCAGTACAAAGGGCAAAGGTGTGCAAGTGCCTTTACACGTGGGGCATCATTGCAATCTGGTGTTTTCCTGTCCAGGGCTAATGACCACATAATAAGGTATGCATGGTGCAAGGGAATGTCTGTCCTTTGTAAGGACGTGAGTTTCAAGGACCCTTCTGAAGAACACTGACATAAGAGAACGTGACATAACCTATTTGTATTATGATGCCCATGTATTTACTCTAAAATTATACTATTAATAATTAATCTACAAACAAGGCATTATTCTATTTAGTGCAGGAAAGGGAAATTCATATATTTTTGTTATGTACTTTGTAGGTTCTTTTGCTATCATCTAATCATTCTGCAAACCAAGAAATTCTGCCCACTGGGTCTGAGAAGTTGAAGACTCTCCAAGTGGACCAGTTGATTCGAGAGAATGAGGCTGATATACGGCTACCCACGAGTACACCATCCTCTCCTCCCGACAGTGCAGATGAAGTAACTGCTCACTCGCCTACTACCAGCTTAGCAGGTATCTTTTCGTTCCAAAATAATGTTGTTGCTGGTTGACAAGATTTCGCCAAAGGTTGATACCACTATCAAACCAGCAACAGTGTTCATAAAACTGTTGGAAAGTCTGCTTAATTCCTTCCTTCTATGATAAATACCTTCACAGACCCTAAAATGGTGATAATGCTGAAAACATATTATATGGTCAGATTCACGTGTGGTGTTTTGTGAAATTGAGTGGTATGCTTTGTAATGGTATTATGTGGCATGGTGTGGAGTAGTATTAAATAGTGTGGAATTATGTGGCATCTTGCGAAGTTAAATTTTTTTGTGGAGTGTAATTTTGTGTTTTGGAATTGAGTGGATATATGTGCAGTGTAAATATGTTGCGTGAAATCGTGGTTGAAATATCGACCTTATAGATCCTTGGTGTTCATACTAACAACTCTCAGAATATTATCACAATAGACCTTATAACAGTAAATCTACACTTACCATCGCAAGTATTTATTAAATAGTCACAATGTAGGTGTAAGTCGACATTCAGACCGCGATAATGGGACATACAATCGTCAGTTACAGGTGGGAAAAGTGGCATCAGCGTAGACAAATCCAGATAATGATTTACAAAGCGAGGATGTGCCTAATTTTAAGGGGGGAGTCGGTTGTAACTGAACCATTTCTTCAGTGTGTGCAGTAATTGCGAATCACAAGTGAAATGACATCCTGAGTGGGTGTTCCATTGAGAATGGTCCTGCCAAATTTTGTGAATACCCACAGATTTGTAACTAATTAGACATTTACAATGATTTTCGCACACTGCTGCACCGCTAATTTAACGCCTGGCTAAAGTTTGGGAACGTGCAGAAATTATCAATTTTTTTCGACATTGCGTGAGAGAGAAAGAAAGATTTTTAATGACAAATAATTCTCAATGAACCAGGACAATCCATAAGAGGGGCACACACATTAAACATGTTGCAGTATTTTGTTTTATAATTTACAGACAGTGTTGCTCAGGTTTTCGGTCTCTTTTTAATTCTGCTTTGGATTGCAAAGTCTTTTTGGAAACAGAAAGTATTATATTGGTGAACAGACCATCAGCAAATCCTGTTGCTTAGTATCTTATCTGTGCACAAGTGAATCTCTGTAGTTTAGGTTAACTCCTCACTCTTTAGAAAATATTATTTTTGTTTACCCTTAGTAACCTTGCACCCGTTTGGTCAATCTGCACCCAGCTTGGGGATCAAGATAATAGGAAAATGTTACTGCCCAGTATACATATCAAAGT
Organism: Lissotriton helveticus; assembly: GCF_964261635.1. Taxonomy (NCBI): domain Eukaryota; kingdom Metazoa; phylum Chordata; class Amphibia; order Caudata; family Salamandridae; genus Lissotriton; species Lissotriton helveticus. The sequence goes on along the minus strand of NC_136063.1, from coordinate 1,401,699,227 downwards.
ATGTCTACTTGTCACAAAATGTCAGAACACTGACTGAACTGGACATGTACACAGAGTAGGATTACAGTGTGCATGCAGAACTTGTACGCTAGAAACTCATGGGTGTTTTCTTCCCAGTGTTCACAAAATACTGTAAGGAAAACAATAGATATGAAGTAAAAAATAAAGCAGCTCGTCTGCTGAGCGGATTTTGCATTATTCATAATATTTATAATTATTTATACGCTGACCCACTTCTGATATCTCTTTCCTGCCTGTTTGACATGCTGAGGAGAGATGAAAAACAGATCCTTCTCCCCGAATCCCCAGGACTAACTATGATACAGGAGGCAATACACGACCCCTTCCCCCTTACACAGAGTTGGAGGAGTTAATGTTAATTGATTCCCTTCGTGGCCTTCCCCCTTTTTATTATTACTTGAAGATCAAGGATCTCCAATGTACTGTTATTGGAAGCAGATTGCAAAGGTGTCTGTGTGATAACTAAGGGCCAGGGAGTGGTTTATTGCCCAATGCACTACCCCCTTACCCAAGGGTAGGAGTGCTATTCAGGGCTGCGACCCTGGTATGTGCTTCCTCCACCTTTTCAAAGGTTGAAAGGGATTTACAGAAAACTTTCCAGGCCTTTTCATAGTGGGGATATCTCGTGCCATTCGCTCATCGCCCTTTATTCACCCCCCCCGCCCCCCAGTGAAACGCTTACAAGTGACTGGTGTCCATGCGTAGCTTTATTATTAGACCAAAACACCATTTGACCATTTTATTAAATTCACACATACATGATGCGCTCCATACATATGCTCCACAGGTTAACATGTATTTACAATTCGGCATCTCTAGAGGCGTGTTGTACCAGCAGGACACAACACCAGCCCCTTTTCCAAGCACCAGCTACTAGGGTGGGGCTAGAGAGTCCAGGACCACCAGCAGGACGGCTCCGTCTCCCGCCAGCCCAGAGCCGCCATAACTGCCTCCCCTGCTGCAGGGTCATCCATTTTCCGCCGCAAAGAGTCCCCCGGCCTTTTTTCTTATCCGGGACCCCGCCACTCACTATTGAACTTAGGGATGGGTGGGTGGGCAACTGTTGATCCGGCTAGCCTTTCCTGTGCTCGAGGCGAGAGACGAAAGAGGGCTACTCCCTGGGGGAGCTGTAATTTTATTAACTTGGGGGGAGGGCTCTCAGACGCCCACCTGGCATCTCACATTACTGAGAGACCCTCCCCATGACAAAAGCCTGGAGAATCGAAACTCTCTTGCCAGGCACGGAATTCCCACTAAAGGCCCCCCTCCCCTAGCCGCGGGGGTGGCCTCTCATCAGTGGTGGTATGGGGGGACTCCTCAGTTTCACATTCCCATATTTCAGAAGTGCGAAATACTATAGAGTTATTACCGCCACCTATCCTTGCACAAGGACGAGGGGTGGAGTAATGCCCTCTTCCACCATCACCTTGCCCGAAGAGAGGTCAAAAATGCCATACTGCTTCTCGTATTGACCATTTACGATGGTAGTGTCTATTGAACCCTCTTCACCATGCCCAAAGAGGTGAGGGAAGATATTGCCCCTCCCCTTTCCTTGCCCAAGGGCAAGGGTACTTTTGATCCTACTTTCCTTGCTCAAAGGCTGTGGGAACTTAACACAATTTAAAAAAATACGAAGTGTTAGCAAGCTGCCACCCTGACCCTCTATAGCCCACAGAGTACTGCAGACCATGGAGGAGCAGGGCAGCTGACACCGGCTCTTGCACCATGTTTGCATTTAGGGAACCGGGCACAGAGCATTGTGCAGGCCACAATGGAGAAGGTCAGTAGCTGCCTGCAGTCTCATCAACTCCTGTGCCCACTTCTAAATTGAAAGCAAGTACCAGCTAATCTGTTCATCCTGCAAGCCACAGCGGGGCAGATTAGCTGTCACCTGAGAATGAACCCTTCTTGGAAAAAAGATGCTTGGTGGGTGGTATATCACCTGCTCCTTTATGGCGTGTGTGGTGCATTAAGGTGGTGCATTAAGTATTAGTGTGCTCCTTTAAAAAAAAGAATAAGCCCCCCCCCCCCCCGCCATTCAGCAAGGCGGTTTTGGGGATGAAGGCACATACTACCACCACCATTGGGCAAAGCGGTGCTAGTAATTCTTAAGCAACACATCGCTCTAGGGCGAGGTCAGGTGTAGAACCTCTATTTATTGTAATCCACCTGCAACACTTGTTTTTTTAAACCTCTAATTCTCTTCCAATGTTTGTGAACATCTGATGAGAATTTGTTTTAAAAAATGAGGAAAACTGAGCCCAGAAACTGGGGATGGTAAAGAACCGTCCCATTCCTCTTGCTCATTTTTTAAAATCTCTCCCAATGTTCATAGACATCAGGAGAGTTTGAAATAAAACATGGCAAATTCAATAAGTTTGGTTGATGCAGGGGTGACATAAAGGGGTAAAGGGGCACAGAGAAGGAATGCAGGATCTTGCACGGTGGCTGCAGGACTGCCACAATGATATGTCCACACAACTAGCATCATATGCTAATGACGATCACCATCGTATGTCAACACACCCATCATCACACAGCAACACAGGCATCATAACAGGTCCACACGCCGACCATCAGACAGCCACACCACACGTGTCCTACACCAGCTGACCCACCACCATACGTCCACCGAACCCATGTTGGATGCCGACACACCCGCTAACAACAACCTAAGCCAATACCCCCACCATGGTGCAATAGTGTACCCGCTTTCACACAGCCATAAAACCAACATCAGATGACCACACTCAAATGCAGAAAAATATTTAAAAAAATAAACCTCCATAAAAGTTGAATAGGAGTTAAGGTTTGCTCATATGTTAACAGTTGTTTTCCATAAAATCTAAAAAGACATGGAAATATTTTTAAGTTAATGTGCTGCTTTCACCTCCTGTCACAATGCCGTTGATCTAAGCCTTCATTGTAGAATTCATCGGATCTGATTGTATAAGGACACATCCATAGAATTCAACAGATGGTGATAAAAGAATGTCAACACGTTATTTTTAAGAAATAATTGGCTACTGTTTTGAATGTGGTAAGACAGATGAATTTCTCCTGCTGTGATATAATGTGGGGCTCATCATCCATGCAAAAAGAAGTAAGGTAGCTTTTATTTGACCTAATTTGAAGTACAGAAAAATAATTACATCAAAATTATATAGTGTGAGTGTTTAAATGTATGTGGAATGTACCGGATTAGGGTTAGGGTCAATGTTTTTGGTTGGAGTTTAGAAAAATGTTCGATTTAGGGCTAGGGATTAGATTAGATGATCGAATGAGGAGGCACAAGCTATGTGGTGGTCAAAGGGAGGTATGAAGCCTTAGAATAGCTGCGTGCTTAGTTTCACTCCATAACTCAAATAGTTACTTCAGTTTACTTCCTATTATGGAACCCTTGTGGGAAAATGTTCTTGAAGCACAAGAAGAAATGGTTAATATGATATGGGATGATGAAAATAGTTAGATATTACAACTGTTTAAATGGATATTAGCCTACTGCACTCTTTCTTCAGTGAAAAGAATAATAATCATTTGAGCTACAAAAAAATAATAATTAAAAAGTGACTCAGAAACTCATTCCACCATTAGTTTAATTATTGGTTGGGGTCAGAGCCAAGAAAAACAAAATAATTTGTATCACTGTATTCAAATGCTGCGACAATTAGGGACATCAAGACAACGGGTAAATCCTAAATCTGCACAGTCATATTATGCTATGTTGTGTTATGTTATATTACATAAGGTGTTGTATTGAAATTTACACCCAGGTCGGGGCATCTTGCTGATGAGACTGAGAGATGCTAATTGGATGCTTAGAAAACCTGCAAAGTCTTATTACATAGGCACTAGGCATCATGTACAGATTCCACTGAGGTTTCACCACTGTCACCACAATCATTTCAACCATTAAGTATTATGTAATGTAATTGGTGCTCATGAAAAGCTCTCCGATATCTTTGGGTCAAGTTTGCCCTACATAAAACTCTGCCCAAAAACGTTATTGCTAAAAAGATGTAACTTACACAATTTTTAATTTTTTTCCTCTTTATGTGACCAAATAATATGACTTCATGAGATGTAAGACATTTGTGGTTTACCACGATGTCGCAGAAACTTTGAGATCAAAACACGTTGGCTGTATACCATCATTGATATGGTAATACAAGTCTCTCTTACAGCTATATCTCTGAATTAATATATATGGGATATTTATGGACATATGCATTGCATATACTACTCAAGAGAGAGCTGCAACCTCTTAAAAAACAAGCATTGACAAAGCCAGTAGGACTTGCTTTAAAACCATTTGCCTTTGCCAGTGCTTTTTTTTGTGTTCGATGGCTGCTGACATTGTGTTGTCCTCTTTAATGAAATAGTTTACAAAACATAAGTAAGTGCATGCACAGCTGGCTGCAACAGATGATGTGCATCTTTGATGGTCATCCCTGAATGCATTTTGTTTTATTTCAATAAATCCCATTCAATGGTGGTCACCTTGTATGTGACTGCATCTTCAAAGACCATGTGTTTTTTTTAATTTAACAAACTGCATGCAGAGTTGACCATTGCATAGGGAGGTGCGTGCGTGTGTATAGGCACCTGCTGTAGGCCATCTTGGAAAGTTCAGAAAACCATTTTAATATGGCTGCCAGTCAATAGTATAGCAGGTGGCAAAAACCTAAAAGTAAATAAAGTAAATAAGGGGGGTCAAGAGGACGCAGGGTGGTACCTCGGAAAGAGGGACGAGAGAGGGGTGGGGGAGTAGGGAAGGAAATAATCTCTCCCATCCATAGCAAAAGAGCAAGGAATGTCATCAGTATTGGAACAATACATGCTCCAGTCAAAACATGTGAGACCTGGTTGGGATAAACACATGACTAAGGAGGGAAGACATTGAGTCAGGAGGAGGGAGGTGATACAGACAACAAAACAATCCAGTCATGTGCAGGGATATGTCCCAAAGCTCACTCTAGGTATATGATATATAATGGAAACAATAGGACTTGCCAACATACAACTGATCTCTGTGAAATTGAGAACTACTATATTTTTTTTTCAGTAAATCACCCACGCCTAACATACACATGAACACGTTTTGAAAAGTGCCCTTAGCACTACTCTAACATGCTCTCTTTTTCATGGTTACTCCTTTTAGAACTTCATACTAATTATTTTTAAATTACACAAGTAACTTGTACATTTATCAAAGTCAACTAAAATGTGTATATCTCAAACCTGTGGAATATGTGAATCCAAGACAGGTAGAATTACTTGTTTTCATTTCAAAATGTAACTTTACTTCATTATCATTTAAAGTTAGTGTAGAATGCTGATCTGGTGAAAACAAATCGCAAAAAGTTATATTTTGGGTCAAGTTTAAGGTAATTGTCTTTCGATGAATAAGCATATTTACTTATTTGTGATTCTGATGCAGAATTGAGGGCCTCGTTTAGTGCTGGGCATTAGCAGGACATCTATTAAAAGTGACAGACAAGTACATTTTTTCTGAATTGGTAAATGAAGATGCAGTGAATGCAGGCCCCTTCTATATCGCCCTGCACAGGTAGGAAGGTTCACATTTCAAGCGAGTGTGTGTTGTCGTGAAGGGTTTTTGAGAGGTGGGATTTAACTCATTAAGTATCACTGGCTCTGGGACATGCAAGAGTGACATAGAGAACCATGCCCCATGAGTGATCCTATGGAACACTGCTGCAATTTCAAATAGCCTGAGCAGCAAGGCATCCCTGCGTTCTACTGAGAACAGAAAGTAATGGATGGCAACATTCCGTTACATTTATCTTTGCTTACTCCAGCACTACAGGCAACATGCCAAATGCATAGTCTGCCATCAGCCGGGCCACTGTATCTGTAGCACACTAAAGCCAGAAGCCTGGTTGATAAGTGCAAAGAAGGTGACAAAAAGTGATGTGTTAAAGCGTGTAGAGAAACATTATATTTGTGATAGGTTGATGATTGGATAAACGAGACACATCAATGCAGGAATTTTAAAGTATAGGTATATTATGCACTGAAAAAGATAATTTGAAAATCAGATATCCAAGCTGAAATATGAACTCATGGACATTCCTGTCTAAGTGCATCATAGTGGGGTCAGTCTTATAAACTAGTCCTTTCTGCTCTTACTTTAACTGTACTCTAAGCTCCTTATTGTTGACAGACATCATGCTGAAAGTATTGCATAGTTCTCTACTGTCTAACACAGCTGCCATATTTGGCACAGAATTGTCTTATTTAGATGAATTTCCCAAGAAGCTTTATTGATACACCAATTTCCCCTGCTGCAAGTTTTGAAAGCAGTACTAAATCCTGCTAGCTTTGTACTTCACATTTCTCTTTGACTTTGCCACTGGGTTTTTGTTTTAAATTTTGATAGCTGGGCATTTGAAGCTATTTCTATTGTGAAAAGTTAATTCATGGGGAAATATCAAAATAGTTTCTGGTTGGCATCAAGCTGTTGTAGCATCAACTGGTTGCACTTGAAAATCTTGTCAAAGATATTCTTTTTTATTTTCTTTGCAATCTTATTCTTGTCGGCGATGATTCTTACTTGATATGAGGAATGCTAATCACTACCTTTGACCCTAATGTGCCATTATCAGTATTCCACTGTTTGACAGGTTGTATCCCAGTTATGGAAAAGCCAGGGCCAGAACACCTTTTTGAGTATCATATGTTTAACTATTTTTTACTTAGCTCTACATGGCTGCTCTGATGAGAAACACTGATAGGCATAGCTAGAATTGTACACTAAATCCATGCATAACACCAAAATGAGGTAATAACTTTGATGCAGCATTTTACCATTGAAGGTAGGTTACACTGCAAACACATACTATACAACATGCTATGTAATGTATATGACATAGCTTACCAAGTTATTTGCACAGCTGTCCCTGCCGCAAAATTGATGAAACTCAATGCGTCAAAGATCTCAACATTTGTGACAGTGGCAGAAATGTGTTGTTAACTGATTAGCACACTCGTCTGTCATTACCATGCTTATGTAAATAAGGAAATGAGTATGTCCTTGACATTTATGAAGAAGCAACATCTGAGACTTTATATAGCAGCATTGTAACTTTTAAGCTGTTGTTCTTTCTTTCATCTTATAATCCCCCATTTTGATCATATAACGTGTATCACTGTGCACTGCTATTTATTTATTAAATTTCTAGAGCGCACTGTCACCTGTCAGGCATCCTGGCGCTAATAGTGAGTTGACATGGCCTACCTCCTTCAGAACCTACTGAGGCCCTAGATCTTAAGAAATAGCCACGTTTTTAACTTCCTTCTAAATAGCAGGAGATCGCTGATTCGTCTCAGCGCAAGAGGCAGGGTGTTCCAGAACTTTGCAGCTGCGGCCTCAAAGGATCTACCACCAGCTCTAACTTTTTTAATTCTAGGGATTTTTATCAGTTTTGCCCCAGAGGAGCGTAATGTTCGAGCAGGAACATACCACTCAAATTTGCGTTGCAAGGAGGTGGAACTCATTCCATGCAGGGCCTTAAAAACCAGGCAGAGTGATTTAAACGGGATTCTTTGTTTCTGGATTCTTTGCTATGGCTATGTTCAATTACGCCTCTAATATTTACTGCTTTTTTGTCCCAAATGTACAAAAAAATACTATTGTCGTGATTCCATGAACAAACATGCCTGCTGACGTCTCCCGCCATACTGATAAGTTTGCTCACAGAATCCAATTATCGAATACAAGGCACAGAAGGTTTCATGCTTCAAACTAATAACATGCAAGACCCCTGATGAAGGGTTTTCCTGACTTGAATAGGGGTATACTAAATGTTATGACAATCATAAAGCAGGTCAGGAGTTGAGACTTAATGCTTATGACTTGGTGTGAGTGGGGAAGCAATACTCCCAGTCCTCTTTTGCTGAGTCCATCTTGAAAGGAAAGGCTGGAGGTGCTCACAAAGTGTAGATGATATCTGGTGCAAGGCTTTTGCATGTGCAGAGAACACACTATGCAACAGCACCCTGACAACGAACTACATTTCCTAGCAGGCCATGAAATCCCCCATAGTTTGGAAACAGTGACACCTACGTGGATATCTGATGTAACTTCCCAAGTGTTTCACAGTGTCTTTGCTAGGCAATCATTATACAATGTTTCCTCAGCCAGGACCATGACTCCCAGACATTGGATTGCCTTTACAAAAAGTTGTTGCCTTTTTTAACGTTTGTTTGGTGGCTACTTAGGAATATGGAGAAGTATTCTGAAAGCCAAGTTGTGTCGTTAACAGCCTTTAAACTATTATGAACATTTAACTAGAACCTTCCTTTATATAGACTGTAAAGAATTTTGCATTTTAGTTGACGGTATTCTGTGATGGAACAAGAGGAACTCTTAAGATTACTTATGTTGCACATGTTATGTATGTGTGCTTAAGCTTAAATTATTTGGTATTCTAGTAATGCATATAAGAGTATTTTAAAACAGGAATCACAGATTATTAACGTTTGCTATTTGCCTTGTAGTGGCACAAGAGTCAAGTACAAACTAAAATTCATCCTCCACAAAGAGTGCATAGTGATAAGACATAATAAATTATCTTATTTCTAGAGCGACATGTTGGTGAACTTATATTTGAAACACTCATCTCATGTATGTTTAGTTTTAAGAATAACAAATCCACATTAAAGTAGAGTTGGCTACACATAGATCTCACTAAGGTATATTCATTCATTGTTAAAGGTAGATACAAGACTTTCAAGACAGAATACCAAGACATCTCTTGTTGCCAGTATATATCCATTACTCTTTACAAACATCAGTGTCCAGCTGAAGCTATGAGTCAGATTGGTGGAGTGCACTGTCTTTTTTGTCCCTTACCCTATTCCCCTCTCCCCGTTTCTTTCTCTGGACCTCATATTGGTGTGATTATTGGTGGAGGTGGTGAGAGACGGGATACGAAAGAATGCATCACAGAATGTTGGATCCAGAGCAGAGCACATGGTTTGTGCTTTCTGACCCACAAACATAGCATAAACATGAACATAAAGGAAAGGAATTGCAGATGAATTGATTGGTATAAGATAAAGACCCAATTCACAAAGGTTTTTCCCTGAAAAATTGTAACTTACTCTTGTAGTACTTCTTTATTTGTGAGTTCCAGTAGTAACCCAGCAGTGCTTCTGGCTCACTCCAGGCTTTCAGGAGCAAGCCTGGAGTAGTACATGAGTAATGCAAATTACAATATTTGTGATTCAGTCCCGAATCAAGAAAATAAAGAAACACATCAAATTGTAAATAAACGATGGAATCCTGTTTTATTCAACGTTATACAAAAAACCATTAAACAAGCATTTTTAATGCAATAGGGCTCGCATTTGCGAGCGTTTAAGCTATTGGCATTGTAAATGACAATGCCTTTTATTTATGTGTTTTAAAAGCAACACATATATAAAAGGCATTATTATTTTTTAATGCCAATAGCTCAAACTCTCGCAAATGCGAGACCACTTTAATGGTGGCAGCGCCCCTTTCTTTAGACGCTGCTCCTGTATGAAGGTTACAGTGAGCAGCGGCTAAAGAACTGGACACCGCCAACATTAAAGTGAAAGCGCGTATGGGGCGCTTTCACCCAAGGTGTACATTTAAAAACAAATTCTTTAGAAAGGTTCGGTAGCGCGGCCGCAAAAGTGAATGCGATCCACGCTGTTAATTAAATAAATAAATAAGCGCGGCTGCTAATATGAAAGCGGCCCTCACTGTAAGTCAAATAATTAAATAAGCGCGGCTGTTAATGTAAAAGCGGACTGCGCCGTAAATTAAATATTTAAATAGGCGCAGCCACTATAGTTAAAGCGGACCACGCTGTAATTTAAATAAATACATTACTAAAAGTGTGCTGCAATTTCGTGGGTGTAATAGGGGAAGATCGATAAAGAAAATAGTGATCACTGACTTTTAAACGTACACAAGTAACGACACAAGTAAAAAGTCCAGTCGTTATGGGAGGTTACAAATGTAGACAAGCCGCCGAGGCAGTACCAAGAAGGTACTACCAAGCCTAATTACAAATGAAAAGAAACGATTTCGCAAGGACAGTAACAGAAGCCAGTTGAAAAGATGGGCGAGAAATGGGCGTAGTTTCTATGCCTTACCTCAATACAGTGTGCCTCGCAGAGCAGCGCATGCGCTGCCCAGGCTCGGCCTAACACTGTAGTCGTAATTCAACAGCAGTGCACAGGGTGATTAGTTACATGATCAAAATTGTGCAATATCTGCCTTTCCTCGTTTATGTAACCTTCACTGCAGGACACAAAATGTTAGCTATCTTTGCCAATACAATTGTCGGAAAAACAGTGGGCCCAACACCCATCAACCTTTCCTCCATCTCCCAGCTGTTCTTTAGTTGATGGCGGTCTGGGTTTGTGTTTATTGAACTTGTAAGTACCAGCAGATTCCCATAAGCCACCCTTTTTGTTCTTGAACACATCATTAGGGTACGACCAGCCATTAGTTTTAGTTATTTATTTTTGCTAATGCTGTTAAGCGTCGGAAACAAACATTCTGTCTGGTTCTTGAAACAACAGCAACACTATTGCAGTGTTGGCTGCTGTTCCACACCAACACATTTTCGACTTTTATTGTAATCACCTGGTACAAAAAACTAATAAAGCTATACTTATGAATAAAACATTAGTAGAGCCGCGCTGACCATGACAGCATGCAGTAGATAGTCTGCTCAGGGCAGAAAAGGTGAGCAGCTGACGCTCTCCGTGGTTACATAAAAGGACCTGCACAACCAATCTTCTTTCAATTCTGAATCCTATTGTACTGCTGTTGGAAATGTTCAAAACAAGGGATTTTAATGAGTGGCAAAATATCGACCTGCAACAATATCAGCTCCACAGTACTCACTATCCACATAATGTCAAGGTTAGTGAATGTAAGTATGTTTTTGATTTACTAAAGGTTAAGTTTCTACGTACCTTGAATGTATATGTATTGTCAAGTACATAGGTGTGAAATCAAGATTAACAATTCTATACTATACTTTTTACTCACACCTTGATGATGTAGTTGGAGTCGATATTCTGCAACTACACATTATTTGCTAGTATATATTATACCTCGATATTGTGGTACAACAACAGCACTCTTCAAGTAAGAGTCATTGCCCGTTCATGTTGCCACAGGGGTGTGCAACATGAGAAATGTAAACGCATATCTCATTGTGCTTCACCGAAAACAAATCATAGATAAAGACAATAGGTTTGCCTTTCGTCTAGTGCATGCCTTACGAGATTAAGACCGCATACGTACATGTATAGACATGGATCATACAGATATGCACATATGTCGGCAGAATAGCACATCTAAAGACATTCAATCACAGAGAGCAACACACCTACATACATCCAGGCTCACATACTAGCAGTCCCCCATGCACAGAGGCTTAGTCACTCATGTACACATACTAACAGATAAGGTGCCACTAATGCACACATAGCTCCAGACATCCACTTACCATGTAAACAAAAGTACAATTACATTGCTCACAACCGTGCTGACATAACATGTTTGAATTAAATTGCTGATTTTGCACACACAGAGTTTTTCAGATGATGTGAAATAACTTGATAGGGACATTCTGCCCTGGTGCTCTACTACTATCCAAGCTTATTATTTAGCTACTCATCATAACTTATGGGTCTATTTGGATCGTGGGCGGATCGCCACCGCCTGTCTGGTGATGGCAATCTGCCCTCCATTTTCCACCGTCCGCCTACCATTTCCACCCGGCAAATTACGATGGCGGTGGGGACCCCGGCGGATGGAAAGACTGTTTGCCGGTTTTCCGCGGGTTGGATAGGCGACCGTGCGGAAAAGGGCTTCAATAGGGTGGCGGGGTCTGCAAGACCCCTGCCATCCATATTAGGATGGGCGGTGGTGCAGGGCTTTCCATGGCGGAGACCCCACCATGGAAAGCCAGGCAGAGTTTACTTTCGGGGGCCCTCAAGTGCACCCCCAACCCACCCCATGGTTGGGGTGGGTTGGGGTTGCACTTGAGGGGTACCCATGGTACCCCCCGCCCTTCGCATGCACAATGTGGCAGGCACCGCGCGGTGCCTGCCATGTTGTGCATGCAAATGCACGACATGCATATATTGCATTGTGGTGGGTGCTGCTTACAACACCGCCTGCCACAATGCAATATATGCGGGATGCCACTGCCACCGTGGCAGTGGCATCCTAATTTCCATGGCGGGACCTCCGCACCTATGGCGGTCGGTCCCGTTTCCCGGTACGGTGGCGGGCGGAATCGTAATAGGCCCCTTAGGTATTTCAACTCGTTTTTAAGTCTCACCTACAGACAGCTTTAGTTGTGTGTTGTCAAAAGGCCTCCGATTTATAGCAGCAATATATAAATTCCCAAGAGACTTAAGAAGACTGTGAGATGATTGGAACTAGTGATGGTTCATGATTAACTTCAGGACCAGTACGATACATGCAATTTCTGCTTCATTAAAACTCTCATTTGGTAACCGTTCAGTAGTGTTGCCTTTCGTCATTATTTGCTCTCTTAATCATGCTGTCATTTTTAAATCCCTTGATTCAAAGGACGAAAGCCATATGTCAAATAATCTATCTTTGTCATCATACTTTAGTTATGATCATAATTATGCTCCAAGAAGCTATTGGATATGATGGGAGAAAAGAACCCTCTTTTAATTTAATTGTGGCTAATGTTTCCTTGATAAAACTACAGTGCCATGCTTTTACTCCAGTTTTTGTAAACCTCAATTTTTGTTCACTTCCTCCTCAGCAGGAGTTGCTCTATTCCAAAGGAGCCTGGTGCCATTGTTCATTTTGGCTAATTTACTGAGCAAATAAGATCTTAAAAGCGGATCTTAAGGAGCATTTACAGAATAGGTTCTTTTTACCATCTTCATCACCTGCTGGAGCACCTTTATTTTTTGTGCCCAAAAAGGACCTAGACTTCTGATCTTGTATTATCTGTAGAGGCTTCAAACACATTACGATCAAGCAGCATTTTCCCACACTGCAGACCCGCTGACCTTCTGGTGCATCACACCCCGGTCCACTGCGGGCTCCTCCCGTTTGTGTGGAGGGAGATTAGGGCGATTATGGCAACTTTCGGCTGAGAGGGAGGTTGGCGGTCTAGCTGCCTAACCTCTTTCCATATAACTGGATGCCAGCTAAGACGCACAGCGGACTTGTGCAACCCTCGCCAGGAGCCAGGACCCCTGCCAGTTTCAAGTCAGAACGGGGCCCTTGTCACAAACTGACCTTCTCAAGTAAGTACCTATTAGAGATCAGCAAAGGTCTATCATCCCCATGCTTGCATTACGTATGGGACAGGGCTAGGACTCTGCCGGCTATGGAGGGACCTTTCTCCTGTAACTCATGTCAGTTCCAAAGCATCAAGATAGTAACTGAAACTGAGCTTTGTGATCCTGGTGGCTCTCTCCTGACTAAACATTATGGTACCTCTAACGAGGCGAACCTCTTTCCTACGGATTTAGAGAAGCCTTTAAATAACCCTGGCCATAGTTGGAAAGGCTTTCTGTGTAATGTTAGATCCCTGCCTAAACATGTGGTTGAGATATGGGACCTACTCACCTTTGAGGACCCAGACATAGGGTTCCTTACGGAAACATGGCATAAATCCAGTTCCACCCCAGCCATCACAATAGCACTCCCTGAAGGCTACCGGATCCAAAGACTGGACAGACAGCGTAAAGTGGGGATGGGATAGCCATTGTCCATAAAGACAACATCAAAGTATCCATATTGGAACAACGGTGCAATGATATGATTGAAATCTTAGTCTTCCTCCTGGATCTACTCCCACAATACAGTTGGAAGGGTGCCTTAGTTTACCGGCCCCCTGGTTCTATTGCGGACTTCTCTCTTCAACTTATGGAACTGATAGCTCCCCATGTCATTTCCACTTAAAATTTCTTATTGTTGGGAGACTTCAACATACATAGTGAGTGTACGTCAAATTCAGATTCAGCGTTCCTCCTGACAGATTTGGCATCTTTAGATCTAGCCAAGATCAATGACGGCCCAACCCATGGAGCAGGTCATACACTGGACATTATTTTCACTATTTCGCCCAGTATCTTATGCGACTCCGCCATCCACTGATCTGATCTGACCATGCATTAATTAATTTCCATATTAAGGACCCTAGGGCGTATGTCGCTCCCCGACCGGCCTCCCACCATCTTAGTAGACAATGGCATAAAATCACTCAGGATCTTTTCCAGGCAGCTTTCTCCACTTCTTTAAACAGGGAGATCAACAACATTGAGGATGGTCTAGCCTGCTATAATTGTGCTGTAAAGTCTGCTATAGACCAGCTCGCCCCTCTTAAATTGCTTCCCAATGCGGCCAAGCGTCCCTAGGCATCATTGTTTTCACCCGATTTTCGCACAGAAAAACCGCAGTGCAAAAATCTGGAGCGGCACTGGTGCCGTACCCACGATGGGAACGATAAGGAGGGATACAAGATTACTCTCACTTGCTACCACAAAAATATAAAAGCAGCACAGAAAGCCTTTATTGCATTAGAGCTTGATCAGGCAGGGAATGCTCCCAAAGTGCTATTTTAGATCCTCAATTCTTATACCAACTCTAAGGCCTGTGAAAACGAGGAGACTCCCTCCCAAGCTCTTTGCAATAAAATTGCACTGCACGTCTCACAGAAAATTGCGTTCATTTATGACAAGAGTACTTTAGCTGGGAGCATGCAGCAGGTTTCCACGCCTCACAGTCCACCGACACTCACAAAGGCACAGCTGTTGGAGAACTTCCCTCCTCTTAGTTGTGTGGACGTGTATTTATTACAACCTACTGTAAAATCAGGCTCCCCTTGACATTATTCCAGCCAAAATCCTCTCTCTACTCTCTAATCACCTTTCCGTGCCCATCTGCTCACTTCTCAATCTTTCTATAAGAGAGGGTCATCTCCCCATTGAATGGAAGGCGGCTCAGGTAATTTCTATCCGCAAAAACACTAAGGCCCTTATGGAAGACCTGTTCAATTACCAGCCCATCTCCTTACTACCTCTCCTGAGCAAGCTACTGGAAAAGTACATAAATAAACATCTGTCTGACCACGTCGAATCTACTGGTGGCCTCGATCCTTCTCAATCCGGATTTAGGCCCAAGCATATCACGGAGTCAGCGCTTGTGGCTGTCACAGACAACATCAGTCTGTCCCTGGACAGCGGACCGCCCACATCACTCGTGCTGCTTGACCTCTCGGCCACATTCGACACGGTCTCCCACCAGATCTTGCTCAGGAGACAGGAAGAAATTGGTCTCAGAGGTTTAGCCCTTCAGTGGATGGTGAGCTTTCTCTCCGTAAGCTCCCAGACTGTTAACCTAGGCCCATTACGGTCAAAGACTATGAAGCTGCCTAAAGGTGTGCCTCAGGGCTCATGCTTGAGCCCCACCCTGTTTAACATATATATCGCTCCCTTGGTCGACCTCTTAAGGACTTTTGGTTTCATTACAATCACTTATGCTGATGATACTCAGCTTCTTTTTTCTTTCAATAAATCTACTCCCGCAGTCCAGTCCACTTTCGCCACAGGTATGGTAGCCATCTCCAAATGGATGAGGAGCAATTTCCTCCACCTTAACGCAGGGAAGACTGAGATCATGCTCTATGGAGACGCGCCTTCGCTGTGGTCGACGGATTGGTGGCCGGTGGAGCTCAGAGAATGCCCTGTACCCAAGACGGTTGTTAAGAATCTTGACATACGCCTAGACCAGGCATTGACCATGAGGAACATGTGGCCTTCACTGCTGGTTCCTGTTTCCACGTGCTCGGTCTGTTACAACAAGTCTTCCCTTTTCTACCAGTACCCACAAAGAAAAATCTCATTCAGGCACTGGTATTAAGTCGATAAGATTACTGTAAGGCTCTCCTGGTCTCAGCTAATGAGTCCTCGCTGTGCAGATTGCAGGTAGTACAGAACACGGCGGCGCGCCTTGTCTCCAATGCTCCACCTAGACAGGCTTCTCGTCCCCTTCTCCAACAGCTTCACTGGCTCTTGGTTAAATTAATTTTAAAATCTGCTGCCTCGTCCACAAGGCCCTGTATAACAAGGGTCCCACTTACCCTGCTAAGAAACTTAATCAGTATACCCCTACCAGGGCTCTTTGCTCCGGAACCCAATCCCTCGTCTTGGTTCCCCTGTTTAAGAAATCAAGGATGGGTGGGAAAGCTTTCTCTCACCTTGCTCTGCTTTACTGGAACCAGCTCTCCACCCATCTGAGACCATCTTTATTTTAGACGGCTACTCAAAACTGCTCTATTTTAAGTTCGGCCTTCTGTCTGTCTGCTTCTTGTTGTAGGTCCGCAGCACAGAGATACCTCTTCGGGGTTATTCAGGCACTCTTCAAAACACTTAAAGAAATAAATAAATAGATATTTTGCCTCTTACGAGAACATTTTCCATTCAGTCCACGGAGCAGAATTGTTAAAAAAAACTTGATTTAAGAAGTGGAAAACGGCTTTCAGCACAACATGTCAACAATTTGAATGCGGCCATGCCATTTAGAGCGTGCAGTGCTCTTTCCACTTTTCGGAGGCTTATGGATTCAGTATCCAGTGTTCTCAGATTTCTTGAAACAGTTTGTATTGCTCTATTTGGATGACCTCATGCTGTTTTCAGAGGCTCAGAAGGAAAATTTGCAAAATGTACATTTGGTGTTATCAGGATTTTAGTTGTAATTTATCTAGCAAACTTGCATAGTGTGAGTTTGAGAAGGAAGATGTTGAGTATCTTTATCATGAAAATGAATGCTTAACTTAATCTGAAAGAATATGATTCAGTCTACTCCTTATTTAAAATACAATGAAACCCGAGCCTCAATTCTAAAGTATTGTAAGCCCTAGAACTACATAAAATAATGTATCATATGAAGTAACCTTTGTTTTGCTTTACCAGTTGTCAGGCAGGCAAAACAATTCTATCAAATGTTCATCAAGTTTACAGTTGTTTTTTGCAAATGATGTATAATTAATTACTTTGTTTCTTACTGGCAAGGTTCTCCCATTTTATGCAAGCCTAGGGATGTAAAGATTATTCTTTCAAAGTATCTCAGATATTTTGCTATGTATGCCATGACATAGTTAGAATTTGAGCTAGCAAAAAAAGTACACACTGCAACAAATTGCGGAGGTATTGTTTGCTTGGTGCACTAAACTATGCATGTATATGCATTCTTAAGATCTTTATCCCAACTCTACTTGTCTTGTTCAAAGCACGCCTCAGCCTACATTGTCATTCTTAGATTGGCACTGTGAATTAAAAGATTTCAATATGTTTCATTTTTGAAAAATATGCTAAATTGTTACTAGGACTGTTTTGTCCATGGAGGGACAGAGACTGGAAACATAAACCCTCCATAATTGTAATTAGCAATTAGAGTTTTTATGTGTGCAATGCAAAATACAAAGGTGCGCGAACAACCATAAAGAACATATACTGCTTAAATATGAGAATGAATATAATGAATGTTGGAGAAGTGCTTGTTGATGGCTTTTTTCCAGAACTTTGGTTGGGTACAGAAGGAGAGATATAGGTCAGCAATTGGTGAGTTTGGTTTAACCGAGGGTCACTTTAGTAGGGCATGGACGGCTGCATGGTTACATGTTTCTGGGAAGGTGGCAGTACTTTTGGAAGAGTTGAGGACAGGTGTGAGGGCCTCACTGATTGGGATTGATCCTTTGTCGAAGGCATGGTGGGGGCAGATGTCCGCCAGGGTCCTGGAGTGAATAGTCTTCATGATTGTGATTTTCTTTGTACTATTGGTGCCCCACATGGTGACTTCCTTCATAACCTAGGAGACTTCTGGAGAGAGCCAGAGGGCCTGGTTGTGGGGAGGGGGTTGCTGTATATGGTCAGGATTTAGCTCCAGAAGTTCAAGAGGTAATTACACAGATCTTGTGAGTTTGTTTGCTGCTGTTTTAGCTGTGTGTATTAATTCAACTAGGGCTTTTTTCTTGGTTTCTCAAATGAGCTGCTGGTACCTCCTCTGGATGGCTTTGACTGTGTCTTTTTACACTTCCCCTTTGCTGGTTCTCCATTTCTGTTCCAGTTGTTTGCAGTGGCAGTTAGCCATTTTGAAGTCTTCTGAGTACCAGCTGACTTGTGTTCTGGTTTGTACTGTGTTTCTTAATTTTATGGGGGCCAGAGTGTCAGTTGCTGAAGTTCTTGATGTAGTGTGCCAGGATGCCTGTGGGTTTTTGTGGATCACTGAAATAATATCGACTGCCAGAATATCGACTTGCAAAAATATCGAGGAAAAAATATCTACAGACAAAATATCGAGTTTGTATCTGCAAACAGGTAAGTACAAAAATATCGTTTACAAAAATATAGTTTTAAAAAATATCGACTTTATTACAAAGTGTTAAATTAAATTAAAATAAAAAATTAATTACTAAAATATACTTAAAAATACTTAAATTAACTTATAATAATTAAATAATTAATGAAATTTATAAAAAAAAATTACAATCATATTTGTTCAAACATATATATATATATTAACATAATATAATTAAATAATATCCAATATTATTACCGTACGATAGCATAAGTCTAAAAAATACTATTCCCAATCCACAGAGTGCAACTGTAGGGAAAGTGTTGGATAGTGTAGGCGTAAAAAATTACTATTCCCACTCCAGTGGGTGCAACAGTGAGGAAAGCGTTGGATAGCGTAGGGGTAAAAATTACTATTCCCACTCCAGTGGGTGCAACAGTAAGGAAAGCGTTAGATAGCGTAGGGGTTAAAATTACTATTCCCACTCCAGTGGGTGCAACAGTAAGGAAAGTGTTGGATAGCGTAGGGGTAAAAAATACTATTCCCACTCCAGTGGGTGCAACAGTAGGGAAAGCCTTGGATAGCGTAGGGGTAAAAATTACTATTCCCACTCCAAAGAGTGCAACAGTAGGGAAAGCGTTGGATAGCGTAGGGGTTTAAATTACTATTCCCACTCCAAAGAGTTCAACAGTAGAGAAAGCGTTGGATAGCGTAGAGGTAAAAATTACTATTGCCACTCCAGTGGGTGCAACAGTAGGGAAAGCGTTGGATAGCGTAGGGGTTAAAATTACTATTCCCACTCCAGTGAGTGCAACAGTAGGTAAAGTGTTGGATAGCGTAGGGGTAAAAAATACTATTCCCACTCCAGTGGGTGCAACAGTGGGGAAAGCGTTGGATAGCATAGGGGTAAAAATCACTATTCCCACTCCAAAGAGTGCAACAGTAGGGAAAGCGTTGGATAGCGTAGGGGTAAAAATTACTATTCCCACTCCAAAGAATGCAACAGTAGAGAAAGCGTTGGATAGCGTAGAGGTAAAAAATACTATTCCCACTCCAGTGGGTGCAACAGTAGGGAAAGCGTTGGATAGCGTAGGGGTTAAAATTACTATTCCCACTCCAGTGGGTGCAACAGTAAAGAAAGTGTTGGATAGCATAGGGCTAAAAAATACTATTCCCACTCCAGTGGGTGCAACAGTAGGTAAAGCGTTGGATAGCGTAGAGGTAAAAATTACTATTCCCACTCCAAAGAGTGCAACAGTAGGGAAAGCATTGGATAGCGTAGGGGTTTAAATTACTATTCCCACTCCAAAGAGTGCAACAGTAGGGAAAGCGTTGGATAGCGTAGAGATCAAATTTGCTATTCCCACTCCAGTGGGTGCAACAGTAGGGAAAGCGTTGGATAGCGTAGGGGTTAAAATTACTATTCCCACTCCAGTAGGTGCAACAGTAGGAAAATTAAATACTTCATATATTATTTCAATAAATATAAATTAATATCTATCAAAAATTATTTAAAAGTAATTACGAATTTAATATAATATAATAATTAATCAATTAAAATGACAAATTAAAATTAATTATTACAATTATTTCACTATTAATACAAATTAATTACAAATTAACAATTAATAATTTCACATTTAAAATATAATTTACGGGGGCGTGGCCAAGATGGCGAGCTAAGAGGACGCATCCCTCTTGAGCTCCCGAAGCCCCGGAGCCCGCGCACCGCCTACTACCGCTGATCTCCCCCGGATCAAGCGGGAAACGGCGCCCAGCTTTCACGGGAGAGCAGCGACGCGACCTGTGAGGTCCCGGTGCCCTCCAGAGAGCAGCGGAGACGTGCCGGGCGATCCCCGGCGGAGAGGCCTGTCGACGAGCCGGGAGCCGCGGCGGGCCGCCCTGCGGAGCCCACCAGCAGTGCAGCCGGGTGCCCTGGCGCGGCTGCCGAGACAGCCGAGGGGGTAGCGCTCCCCACAACGAGCAGCCAGGGGGGTGACGGAGGAGCACGTCGCGACAGGCCGGCAGCCCACCGGCCGATCTACAGCGTGCCGGACCCGGGGAGCCCAGCTACGCGACCCCGGGGATCCAGGGGCCGGTGAGGCCTACCCCGGCGCATGGACTTCTGGAGCCCACCAAAGTGCCTCAATCTATCGGAAGGGTCGGCGCGACGGACAGGCACCGCGCCGGGACGCCCTGAGCTGCCCGGGCGGGCTGTGGGGACCACACCGCCCCCCCCCCCGGTGGACATCGGTGGGCCTAGGGAGCTACAGCGACGCCCAGCCCAGGGGCCTTGATTGCGACGGGGCCCTCCCTCCTTCATCACGCCTCACGCCGGAGCCGAGCTGTGACCCCCCCGGGCGTAGACACTCAAGGTACAGGGCTATAGGCCTGGGGGAAACGTGGTGCAGCCCATGGACTGCGGCAAGGGGCACCTGCCACGAGGGATATAGACCGGCGCCACCTCTGTCGCGGGGCGGAGGGAGGCCATCAAGTCCCTTCCAGGCGGACTCCACTCCTGTAGGCGCTACGGGGCTGGCGTAGCGGCGTGCCCTACCTGTCTTTCTCCCTAATCGCACTCTTCCTCATGGTGGACTGAAGGTGATATCCCGCGTTCGGGAAGGTCGCTAACGCCCGCCTTGGGGTGGCAACGCGGAAGTGGGCCCGCGGCTGTGCTCGGTCCGCGGGGTGCCGCAGTGAGGGGAGCTGACGCGCACATCTCGACCCACGCTGCCCGGGACCTTCTCGGTGCCCTCTGTGTCGCGGTTTGCGCCTGTTGTCGCGATGTCGGGCAACCGAGGGGGTAAGAAGGGTGAACGCACCTTGTCTGATATGCTGAGCAGAGCCGCCCACAGACAGGATAGGAGCCAACCCGCCCCGAGCCCTCCGTCCAGCTCTCGAGGGGCCGAGGGAGGGGAACCTCCGGTGACCCGATCGTTTCTGGAGTCGCTGTTCGGCACCCTAAGGGAGGACTTCCAGGCGCTGAAGCAGGAGGTGGCGGGGGAGATCCGAGAGGTGCGGCGAGAGGTCGATTCCCTTGGGGAGCGAGTGACCGTCGTGGAGGACTCTGGCCAAGCCCGTGATGATGAGATAACGCACCTGCAGCAGGAAGTGCTACGACTCCGAGACCAGCAGATTGACCTCCAGGCCCACGCAGAGGATCTTGAGAACAGGTCCAGGCGCAACAACATCAGAATCCGAGGCGTTCCTTCTGGAGAAGAGGGGGAGGACGTGGCTGCGTACCTGGGCGATATGTTTCGCGACATTTTGGGGGAGCCTGGAGACTTCCCGGTGAGAATTGACAGAGCACACAGGGGGGGGCCGCGACGACGAGCCTCTGCACCAGCCCCGGACATCTTGGCTTTCCTACCGGACTTCCCCTTGAAGGAACGAATCCTGCGCGAGGCTCGACGTCGGCAACCGCTCAGTTTCCGGGATCATCCGGTGGCGCTGTTTCAGGACTTGTCGACTATCACCCTTCAAAAGCGCAAGTCCTTCAGGATAGCCACGGACTTCTTGAGAGAACACGGCACACAGTACTCTTGGGGCCATCCCTTTCGGCTCATCTTCCGCTGGAACGGCGCCCTGCATCAACTCCGGTCCATTCAGGACACTTGCGAGGTACTAGGGATCACAGCGACGGACGCTGACACTCCTGCACCCTCCCAACGACGCGTCACCAGGGATGGGTGGCATACTGTCTGCCGACGCCGTCCCTCTGCTTTGCCTGCGCGAGCAGCCTCTCCGACGATCAGAGCTGAAAGAAATTACGCAATACTGGCAGTTTCCAGAGACACATCGTCTGGTGAGGTGGCCCTAACGGCCTGAGCACACTCCGGGGGGAGATCCTGATGGCCTCATCTTCATAGCAGGTGCGGGGGTTCCGGGAGAGGGGGGCGGTGGGGGGGGCTGGACATCCACACGAATAACTTACCACAGACTTGTCCGATAGGGACTGGACTGGGACAATGATCTTCGTTCAAGGGGAGTTGGGGAGGTGGGGATGTTGGGGCACCGGGGGGGGGTGAGGTTGGGAGAGGGAGGGGATTGGAGGGAGGGGTTCGAGGAAGCCACGGGTCCAGAAGTTTGAGGTGGAGTGGCTGGGTGTTGGTTTGGTTAGGGGTTGTTTGGAGGGGACTTTGGGACTTGTGCTGGGCTGTCATGTTTTATTGCTACTCCTCCTGTTGCTTCACACCACATGCACTGGGTTGCGGCGCCGGTGTTGCTAGGCCTCTGCCTTTGCTCGGCTTTCGGCCGTTGCTCCTCGCGACGATCATTGCCGACATAGCCTCATTGATCGCTGTTCTTGTGTCGACTAATCATGGCCCTTAAGGTAGTCACCCTCAATGTGAAGGGACTGAACAACCCGGTTAAGCGTAGAGCGATCCTATCCCTCCTAGAGAATGCCAGGCGGACATCTGTCTGCTACAGGAGAATCACCTTTTGGCCCGAGACTGCCTTAGGATGCGATCACCGAAATTCCAAATACAGTTTTTCTCCTCAGGGTCCACTAAGACGGCAGGAGTTGCTATCCTAGTCTCCAGACAATTTAAGGGAGAGTTCCTGCACAAAGTGGGGGAACAGAAGGGGAGGCTCCTAGCTTATAGGGTCAAGTTGGTTTTTTTTTTGTTCACTGTGGGTTCCGTTTATAGCCCGAATGACCGCCAGGACACATTTCTACACTCAGCCCTCGAACACATAGCGACTACACCGGACAGACACATTCTCATCGGGGGGGGACTTGAATATGGTCTTTGATTCGCTCCTGGACAGATCTGCGCAGCGACGCCCACACACCGGGGAGTTCTCACGACTGAGTCACTCCCGCCTAGGTGATCTCGATCTGCATGACTTATGGAGACGCCTACACCCCACTACACGGGCCTACTCTTATTACTCCCATGCGCACAAGACGTACGCGAGACTGGATCACATCCTAGCTACGGGGCCGATGGTTGCGCTAGCGACGGCTTCCGACATAGGGGTTCTCTCGTTGTCGGATCACGCCCCGGTATCGGGTTCCTTTCAGCTGCCACTGGTGTCGCCCTCTCGGGGAGTTTGGCGCCTCAGAGACACCCTGTTGCATAAGCCAACGGTGGTGAAACAGATACGCGACGCGATCTCAGAATACCGGTCCCATAATGATAATGGGGACACGTCCCGGGCGACACAGTGGGCTGCCTTGAAGGTGGTGCTCCGCGGGGAATTTGTTTCCATCTCGTCTGCGGAGAATAGAGACCGTCAGCAGAAACGGGATGAGCTTACGACCCAGGTGAGGGAGCTGGAACAGATGCATCAGAGAACGGGGGCGCCCAGGGTTTTGAGGCAGCTTAAAGCGACACGGAAATTGCTCTCCGCGCTGGATATGGACAGGGCGGAATACGCGGCGCTTCGCCTGAAGCACGCTTATTACACTGGCGGTGATCGATGCGGCCGCCTCCTAGCAAACAGACTCTGTGTGAAACATCAACGTATGCGGGTTGCGGAGCTATCAACTCCGAGCGGGGCGACGGCTACGGAGGACCCTCAGATTGCGGAAGGATTCCGCCGATACTACGCCGACTTATACACAGGCGAGCCCTCATCGGTGTCCGCAGAGACAGAATATCTAGATTCGGTCGACCTCCCCGCTCTCACCCCAGAGCAAGCGGAGTACCTGGAGCGGGACATTCGCCCGGAAGAGGTGATTGCGGCTATCTCCCGGCTTAAACATGGGAAAGCCCCGGGCCCTGACGGTTACTCCCCGCTTTTCTACAAGACGTTCTGTCAAGAACTGGTCCCTCTGTTGACGAGACTCTTTAACTCCTTCGCGGAACCGGGAGCCATTCCTCCGGATTTGCTCTGGGCGACGGTTTCGGTTATTCCCAAACCAGGGAAGGATAAGTCCGAATGCAGCTCTTACCGGCCGATCTCGTTGCTGAACGTGGATCTCAAGCTTTACACGGGGATCCTGGCAACTCGCCTGGCGCAATACCTGCCGGGACTTGTGGACCCGGATCAGGCGGGGTTTGTCCCCGGTCGGCAAACGGTGGACAACACTAAGAGGGTGGTGCATGTCCTGGAGAAGGCCTCCCGCGTCCCAGGGGAGCGCATGCTATTGTCAGTCGACGCGGAAAAGGCGTTCGACCGAGTGCGCTGGTCATACCTTGAAGGAGTGCTTCGCAAAGCGGGTATAGGGGAGAAATTCCGCACGCTTGTCTTTAACTGTTACGAACACCCGACCGCGGTGGTGCGGGTCAACGGGTGCAGCTCCGACCGCTTTGCGATTGAACGGGGGACCAGGCAGGGAAGCCCACTGTCCCCGCTTCTTTTTGCTCTTTACATGGAGCCGTTTGCCCAGAGGGTCAGACAGAACCTGAGGGTGACTGGCGTCCGGATGGAAGGCCATGTTCACACCATCAGCCTATACGCGGATGACGTGATCCTCATGCTTGAAGACCCGAGAGAGGCACTCCCGGCCTGCATCGCCGAGATGGACGCCTTCACCAAGGTAGCGGGCTTTAAAATGAATATGAGGAAATCGTCGGCCCTAGACCTCTCGCTGTCTGTTGCGACGCGACTTGAATTACAGGGGCGCTTTCCCATGAGTTGGTCTAAAGATCTGATCCCGTACTTGGGTGTCTTGTTGGCGCCCTCCCTGCCCGCTATGGTGACGGCGAACTACGCGGCACTGGGCAGTAAGATGAGGGAGGAGTTGTCCCGCTGGAGCAAGGGTACGTTGTCGTTGCTGGGACGGGTTGCCGCAGTGAAGATGACTCTCCTACGGCAGGTCCTGTACCTGTTCCGGGCGCTACCGCTTCAGCCACCAAAAGGTTGGATCCGTCAGGCACAGGCGGACATTGCCCGCTTTGTCTGGCTGGGCCGCAAGCCGAGGCTTAAGAGAGCCTTGTCTACTCTGGCTCCGGAATCCGGCGGCCTTGGCATTCCGCATCTCCAAAAGTACTTTCACGCAGCGCAGCTATGGTTCTTCGTAGAGTGGAGCAAATGGGAGTCTGACAGACACTGGCTGTTTCAGGACCAGGCGGTGGCGGACAGGACTTTACAAGAGATCCCCTTCATGCGCAGGGCTCACAGGCCTCCTAACCTTTACGCGTCTTTGGTCACCCGGGTCCCGCTCAGAGTGTGGGATGCAGTGAACATCACGCGGGAACTTACCACCTTCCCGTCGCCACTTACACCGTTGATCGGGAACCCTGACTTTCAGCCTGGGATGGAGCCTGGCGCATTCGCACACTGGCGAGCTGCCAGGTGCTGCGCTTTGTTTCACATGTATGGTTCAGATGGGATTGTGTCGTTCCAGGACCTCAGGCGGGATTACCACCTGCCTGAGACTGAACGTATGCGATATTTCCAGGTTCGCCACTGGGCGCTGCAGCCGCAGGTGAGGGAGCTGGCAGACCGGAAACTTACACCCTACGAGATGTGGTTGGCGACTCGCTCCTCGGATGCCAAGCTCGTCTCGGATCTTTACAAGCTCTTGCAGCCCCCCACCTTCCACATCCATAACCCGGGGAGGGAGCGCTGGGAGCGGGAGTTAGGGAGGGTCTTGAGCCACAAGGAGTGGGACGATATATCTTACCGCGCACGTCATTCAGCTTATCACACCGGGCTCACTGAGACTTTCACTAAAATAACTACATACTGGTACTACACGCCTCAACGACTGCACGACATGAACCATGGCCTCCCGGATACCTGTTGGCGCGAGTGCGGACAGACTGGTACGCTCACACACATCTTATGGGACTGTCCGTCGCTGGGCCCCTACTGGAAAGAGGTCCTGGATGAAGTTGACCAATGTTTTGACATTGAACTGCCTCACTTACCGGCCTATGTATTACTAGGGCTACCCAACGGGTTGATGTATCCCCTGAGGTCCAGGAAGGGTAGGCAGATAGCAATTGCATTAGGCTCAGCGATACAGAACATACTCATATATTGGCGCACCACCACCATCCCCGACACTACAGGTTGGCTACACAGGTTATGGCACGTTCTTGGTATGGAGAAACTGTCCCTCACAGTGGCGGGAGAGGTGGATAAGTTTGAGGAATTGTGGCACCCCTTTCTCACTCTCTTGCAGTCGGAATTCAAGGAAATTACCTGTCCCCGATACCTCAGGCTCATGCGATTAACATCTCTAACCACTCCGCAAGCTTAGTCGCCCTGGGGGATACCTGTGAGATAGGAGGCGGATCCACTGAAAGGTTGACAAGGGCACATGACACTAGCTCGGCACACCACTGTGGGAGGGGGGGAGTGGGGGGGTTCGGAGGGAGGGCGGAGGGGGGCAGTTATGTTGAGGGGCGGGTTGTTTTTGGGGTCAGTCGTCATCGCTTCTCGCCTAGCATGTGGCTCTACAACATGTTCTGAGTTTAAAGTCTGCAAATCTGGTGGCGCTCATGATGTGGAGACTCTGAACAGCATCATTTTGACGACGTATTTCTGTTGTATGTATTGTTTTATACTTCTGCAATAAAATGCTTTAAACATAAAATATAATTTACAATAAATTCTAATTAAATACAATACATTTTTTTTATTACATTTAGATAATTAGCAAATATTCAATTAAATAAAATTAATTAACAATTCTAATTTAATTATTTAGCCATAAAAAATTAATTAACAATTAATTCTAAAACAATACCAATAAATATGTTCGCATATTTAATTAATTATAAATAAATTACTTGCCACCCAATTCCCCTATAAACCCACAACTCGCTACAGAATATAAATTAGTAAAATTAACATAATTAGCAATTAATCAATTAATTAAAAATAATTGCCAATTAAAAGTTAATTAATTACCAAATATAAATTAATTAACAAATAATTAAAAAATAATAACAATAAATAGATTTACATATTTAATTAATTATAAATAAATTACTTCCCACCCTATTCCCCTATAGACCCACAATCCCGCTACAGAAAATAAATTTGTAAAATAACATAATTAGCAATTAATCAATTAATTAAAATTAATTGCCAATTAAAAGTTAATTAATTACTAAATATACATTTATTAACAAATAATTAAAAATGAATAACAATAAATTAATTTACATATTTAATTAATTATAATTAAATTACTTCACACCCTATTCCCCTATAAACCCACAACCCGCTACAGAATTAAATTACGCAAAAATTAACAAATAAAAATGTCATTAATTAAAATTATTTATAACATAAATACACACTTTTAACACACATAATAACATAAATATCACTATAAAAAATTCAATATTATCAAAAATTCGATAATTTTATTAAACTGTATTATATACTTCGATATTTTAAATGTCTATATTTTTAACAATCAATATTACATTACTTACCTTAATAACGATATTTTTGATGTCTATATTCTGTCCTGTCGATATTTTGTCCATTCGATATTTAAAACTCGATATTGTGTCCAGTCGATATTTTGTAGTCGATATTTTGACTGTGCACCGGTTTTTGTTTGTGCTCATGTAGGGCGGTCGTCCATTTCCCCTATGTTAGGTTGTTCTAGTGTTGGCATGCTGGGCCCACTGTGGGGGCTCTTCTAGGTTGATGGATGTCGATTGTTAAACTGACTGTGGTGTGGTCTGTCCTGGTGACAGGTCTTGGGGTGTTGATCGTAATGTTGTCGAAAGATGTGAAGAGGTGGTCTAGTATGTGTCCGGCATCCTCTGTGGGCTCTGTGACACATTGGATTAGTTCAAGTTTCCCAAAGTTGTCAAGAAGAGTAACTGCAGAAGGAAATTCAGGTCTCCTAGGAGGATAAAAATGATGATGTTGATGACTGGAGGGAAGGGGGTAGTGGTTCAATGAAGTCCGTGATGTTGTTTGCAAAGTTGGCCCATGGGACCGGGGGCAGTAGACCAAAGTCCCACCCAGGGTGAAATTTGCTGTGATTTTTAGTTTGAAGTTGAGGTGCTTCGTGTCGTTTTTTTCCGGCATCAGCAAAGGTGGTGCAGATTAAGGTGTCTTTGTAGACCATGGTGATTACTCCTCCATAGTTATTTCGGTGGTATTGCCTGGACATCCTATATCCAGCAGTGATGGCAGTCGCGATGTCTAGGGATGGAGGTGTAGTCAGCCATGTTTCCGTGATGAACAGGGAGGCATCTTCCAGCACATCCTACATATCCATGGTGTGTTAGCTGGGTGAGTGGATGTTGAGGCGCATACATGCTATAGGTCTGTGGGGGGAAAAGAGAGGTGCAGATTTGTTTTTTGGTAGGTGTTTGATTATGTGTGGGAGGTCCTCTCAAAACAATGTGCCTGCCCTTACAACAAGGCGAACTGTCCCTTCAGTTAGGTTATTTTGAACCACTCGAGGTAGTGGGTATATTTTACTCCTACTACCGAGTGCAGTGTCTCATGTCACTCTTTCTTTACCTGTCCATGTCTAAAAACACGTGTGTGTGTACCGATCAGTCCCATGTGCTATACTTCACTCTTACTCAAACCCTTTTCTAGTGAGAAAAGGGAAGGGGGGGTTGGCAACGCCTCACGGGAGCAACCACCAAGGAGGATGTGTCAAACTGGTTCTCGCTTGACTCCCCACTATATCATCATCAGCAGTTGCCAACCTTGAAAATAAAGGGGATAAAAATTGTGCCCAGAAAAAAACTCTGTGTAGTTATGTGAATGACCCACCTAAGTGATAGGGCCTAACCTCCAAATTATGAGTTATAGGACCTATTTGTTTAAAAAGAACTGGGCTCCACTAGCACTTTACACTTTATTCTTTGCCGTGTGCCTGTTCTAATAAAAACCAACATGTTTCATCGCCGCGTTATACATTACCGGCGATTTCGTCAGGGTTATGTTTGGGTCAGCGTACTTCTTGCACGTATCGTATCAGTTTTCTCCCTTTATTGTACCTAGATGCACACATGGAAATAAAAGTGTAACACACACACATATATTACAGTGCGGTCTTCGTGACTCAAAAAGGGTTGTTCTGGCACCATTACCGAAAACATTCTTATACATTACCAGGTAGCCTTATGTTGAGGTGACTGTGGTGGATATATTCTTGGTTGGTACTGCGGGTACGGTGGTGCAGGTGAAAGCTCTTTTCATGTTGTGTGCTATACCAGCAGAGGGTGATGGGGCATTTGAGGTTCAAGGTGCAAAGGATAGCGGTCGTGTAGCGGTCGGTCATGGGGGACCAGAGTTTCTGGCATAGGGCATAAAGGCATAATGGCACAAAGAGGCAAGAGAAATAGAACAGAAAAGTCACAGAAATGGCCAATGAGTCAAAAGAATGAGACAACGACACAGAAAAGTCACAGTAAGAGTGAGAGGAAAATGCACAAAGAAAGAAAGACAAAAGGCATAAAGATTGAGACAAAAGGCATAAAGAGCGAGTAACAAAGGCACAAAAAGACAAAAAAGTCACAGTTAGAGTGAGAGAAAAGGCAGAAAGAGTGTGTGAAGTGGCACAAAATACACAGAGGGAGGCAGACTAAGAGAGAGCGAGAGAGAGAACAAGATGGAGAGATGCAAGGTGGGTGCTTTGATTTGCTGGAGCCAGGTCCCAAGGGCCTTGACCGGTCGGAGTTCTGATCGTAGACAAGTCTGGGTGGGCTGGGCCTATGCATCTGCTTAATCACAATTAAGTCAGTAGTTCACTTATTCCACGTATGTATCCAGAAGGCTTCTTTTTCTCTTAATGCCAATTATCTGTTACCTTCTAAGTGGTCTTTTGTCATATGGAAAATTCCACAGATTTTGGGTTTATTTTCTTGGATTGATCTAGTGTGTTTGACAAACATTCCCCCAAAGTACAAAAAGAAAAGAGGATGACTATGCAAATCTATTAGATTTGAATAGAAAGCCCTCACTCACCACCCTGGTTGGTGACATGCTTCATCATCGGGCCCACCGGGAGAAGCCGAATTCCTCCCCGGTGTGCTTCAACGCCAGGTTAGTGCGGAGCTAGCTTTTTGTGAAGAGTGTGTAAATGTGATAGATTAAAAATGTACAGATTGTGTCCCACACACAATTTTTTTATTCAGTGACCAATCTGCCATATTAAAAGCGATGTTTTGGAAAGTACCAAAATAATTGTTCGGTTATTTCCACTTAAAGTGGGGTCAACATGTTTCCGCCCATTGACGCGTGATTTACTGGGCATTCGTCAGGACCATGGGGAGTGTACCTCGGCGGTATGGGCACGCTAAGGCCCACCCTTACCAGAGGACGTGGAAGTTAAAAATAGGTGTAAAAAGGTGCAGAAAACAAACCAACAAGTTTTATGGGGTAAATGACCTCAACGTCAGAGGAACCTGTATAGTCTGAAAAAGAAAATGTGACATACAGACATATAACAAGGACAAAACACGTAATTAATTACAGATCTGTTATGCTGGTTTGTTAAGAATCAACCATGCTCTACGTAATGTGCTTCTGATTTACCACTGTATAGGTGACTGCCAAATGATGGCCGTAGTAATATTTTACAGTGGTAGGAATGCTGGCCTTAGAGAAAGGGGCCAGTGGCCATGCATGCAGAAATATATATATATATCGCATAAAGGCACCTGGACGCCTATTCTGGCGTCATACCGGTAATAGTGTAGGTAAGAGATCAATAGGCAGTTAGGCGGGGCCGGTGGGTTCGAGTGATATTGCTTTTTTGAGGAAGGATCAGTCATCCTTGTAACACTAGACATAGAAAGTCTCCACACAAGTATCCCCCAGGATGACATCCTGAGGGTTCTGGGATCAGCCCTTGACTCCATAACCTGGGAACATCAAACACCTAAATACTTTATCCTGTAATGTGCGACAATAGCTTTGAAAGAAAACTTTTTTGAACACAAGGGCAAATTATACCTACAAAGCACTGGTACTTCGATGGGCAGTACTTTAGCCCCCAGTGTAGCGGGATTGTACGTCCATGATTTTGAAGTAAAACATATTTTGCCCACAGATGGCCCTTTTTCCTCCTCCATAGGATTATGGAGGAGGTATATTGATGACGTCCTCCTTATCTGGAAGGGCGGCGAAACCCTTTTGCACCCTAGACCCTAACCTGAAATTCACCCATTGCTGGAGTAAACAAGAAGTTGTGTTCTTGGATGTTGTAAACACAGTGAAAGGTACAACTCTAACCACCAGAACCCACTACAAACCAACTGCCAAGAATAACCTGCTTGAATTCTCGGGCTTCCACCCTAGACCGCTCAGGGAGAACTTACCATACGGTCAGTATCTCAGGATCCGGTGAAACTGCAGCGACATCCGGGACTACCGTGAACAAGCTACTGACTTAACCTCAAGACTCAGATCAAGAGGCTACCCCACGAACATTCTGGACAAAGGCTACAAGCGAGCTAGAAATCAACCTCGCGAAGCACTTCTTGAAGACGACGTGAAAGAACGCAACAAAGTACCACTAACATGCATTACCACATACAGCAGCCTCTCAGATGCAATGAAGAAATCGATCAACAAGAATTGGAGTATTATCACCAGTAACAACAAAAACTGGGAGAAACCTCTCTTTTCTTTCAATTTCAATTTCAATTTCAATTTCAATCTTTATTCGGTTAAAAACCTTGTAAGATACAATACATATAAAAAGATACAAACGAATGCAAGGTCACGGTTAGATTTAAAGACAGTTAGCAGCACGTAATTCTTGTATCAAAATAATGTATTTACATGTCCCAAAATGTTTTTGGAATGGAAGACAATTCATTACAGTCGGCTTATCTCATCTAGCGAGATCGCTTTCTAAATATGTAAAGAAAACAATAAAATGTTTACAATATAAAAGAAGCACCAGGATCACTAAGAACAAGCAATAATTTAACATGTAGTACAATACCAGTTCCTTTTGCCTCTGCACTTAACTTGTGGGTACAGTTCTAGCCAACAATAATCCATGTAAGGGTAAATAGGGTTAGATTTTAAAGCCTTTTCTCTTTCTGATCAGGGCTACACATAGGAGAAAACGGCTCAGGCTAAATACTATTGGTTGTGAGGTGTTACTCTTAAATGTTCTGAGCCCAACCCCAATATGGCGAAAGCCCAATAGTTTGCATATAGGCTTTAACCATTTTATCCTTGCGCTAGAATATGCAGGGCATGTAAATAATACATGGGATTCGTCCTCTTTCAACCCCATCTCGCAAAACTCACATAGGATTGAATCAATATTCCTATTTGGATCCTTATTACGATGCCATCTAGCCGTCATAATTCTCGTTTGCAAAATGCCATACCTGAATTTTAGATATAGACTCTTCGCAAACGGGGGGTAGATTTCATCCATAAAAGGCTTCAATTGCATAGTCATTTTTACTTCAAAGAATTTTGAGGTCAGAGTTCCTATATTGGATTTGGCTAACACTGAATCACTTTTGAACTCCCAGTACCTTTGTTTTAGGAGTTTTTTTGAAATGTTGGTTAGCGATTCTGGGTCAGACCAAAAGTTACTCAGGCCCAGTTTCCCGAACCATTTTTCGACATACACTAACCATGGCAGATAGGTGGTATTTTTTATAGCCATTATCTCTCGCAATGCTTCTCTATAATCCACCAGCTCCTCTGTGGACCACAGACGGACCCAATAGAGCAGCGGGCGAAGAGAAGCATAGTCGTCAGTGCGTCGGAAATTAAGGTCCCACAGTACGGGAGTCAATGGTGTGGAGCCCGGTACACCTAGGAGCTGTCTAATGAAGGAGTTCTTACGAACTAAAAAGGTGTCCTTCAATGCATAACCCCAAAGGTCTGCCCCGTAGAGGGAAGATGACTGTGCTTTGCCTTTGAATAGTTCAATGGCCGGTGAAACAGCTTTAAAATGACTGTTCCTATGCTTTTTTACAATTGGGAACTGGTTTTGGGTCAACCTCAATTTAGCATTTTCAAGTTGTGTTTTCCATGTTATTTTACGGTCTAAAATGATACCAAGGTATTTAAAATTAGGGACTTCTTCAATAATTTCATCATTTATTTTAAAAACTTTGTTAAAACCCTTGTGGGGATTAATTGTCATGACCTTTGTTTTTGAGGAATTAATTTCCAATTTCCTGTCATGACAGTACAAGTTAAATTTATTTAAGTCCTCTGGGTGTCTGAGATATTAAAATCGTGTCGTCTGCAAATAACAATGCCGGAACGGCTTCACCACACAATTTGGGAGAGTCATGCTCGCAGCCCAAAAGGGTGTCGGGAATATCGTTAACGTAAAGGGAGAATAGGGTAGGTGCCAAAACGCACCCTTGCCTGACCCCTTTAGATATATTTATTTTCTCACTTAGCTCCCTGTTTGGTCCCCATCTGACTTGGGCATAGTTATTCTCATGCAGTCTAATTAATAGCTGTAGAATGTTTCCAGGCACGCCCATGTTGTTTAATGTCTTCCATAGGTCTGCCCTAGGAACCATATCAAAGGCTGCTTTTAAGTCGACGAAAGCCACATATATGTGGGAGCTCCTTATAATAGTGTATTTCCAGACTAAACATAAAAATCTAAAAACCTGGTCCACTGTGCTTATTTTTGATCTAAAACCAGCCTGGTACCTCGTAAAAATAGAGTGATCATCGATCCATGAGGCAAGTCGACTAAGAACTTGGCGGGCAAATTTTTTTTGCAGCACGTCAATCAAGCTGATAGGACGATAGTGCGCAGGGTTCGACCTATCACCTTTTTTGAATAGCGCTACAATCTCCGCCCCCTTCCATGTTTCAGGGACAGAGGCTCCACTAGCAATTTCATTAGATAATAGATTGATGTAGGGAGCCCAAATGTAATCCTCGTGCTTCCAGAGGTCCCCTGGTATTCTGTCCGGACCGGGGGCCTTTCCTGGCTTAACTGCTTTAATTGCTAAAACCGTTTCATTCAGAGTAAATACAAGAGGTGATTCTTGTAGTGCCATCTCTAAAAACGTGTTGGTCTAGTTTCCATTATCACCTGAGTCTGCACAAGCATATAGTAGGGAGAAGTGCCTAACCCAAGTGCTTTCTTCAAGGAATCTATATTTAGTATCAATTGCCCCTTTGGTACCACTGGCAATAAGGCTCCAGAAAGAGGTCTGGTCTTTGCGCTTACAAGCATCTAACAGGTCAGACCATACCCTCTCGTCCCATTCTTTTTTAGCCAAGAGTAGACATCTTTTGTACTCGGCTCTTTTGATTTTAACATTGTCTGATAGGTTTTCCCTGACTGCAGTAATTAACTCCGATTTGGCTCTCCGGCATTCCTGGTTATACCAAGAATTACCCGTTTTTTTACATTTGTGGGCGCTATTTGGTCTTTTTACCACTCTGGTCAAGATCTCACTGAGTATGCCAATTAACTGGTCATGGGATTCTATCAGACGAGGACTGTGGTTTGCGGTCCTGTTCTCCATCAAGGGGGACATGTGTCTAACAAAGACATGATAGATCTGGCTAACAGTATTTACATTTCCTAAGACTGATGGCCATTTTAGGGACCTGCGATTATTAGCTTCTAGAGGGCCTTGTGATAGAAGATTATGTCTGGCTCTCTTATTGGTAGAGTTTGTAAGCAGATTCTGCATAGAAAGAGTCAAAGGGTAATGATCACTCTCCGTGCGAACATCCACCTTCAGATCCACTACCATAGGCCATAAGTGTAACGAAATCATGAGATAGTCCAAGTGACTAGAACAAACACCTCTAGTAAATGTTGGCTTACTAGGGCAGTCTGAAGGCAGTCGCCCATTACATGCGCGCAGCCCATGCTCAAACGTTAAGCTCAGTAGTTGTAGGGCACTCACAGTGCAGGCTACTTTGTATGTAGTGTCAACCAAGGGTATATTATTGGCACTATCCTCGTCTTTGTATATGTCTTCGAGACCCAAAATCGGCTCGAAACTTCTATTAAAGTCGCCGCCTACAATTACCGTTGCATTCTGATCTAACCCTGCCATGATGTTGCCTAGGTGGTTTATGACTGGCGATTCTTTGCATGCTTGATGGGGTCTGTTATAGACATTGATGACATAGATAGTCTGTCCCTTGGGCTTTCTTAATTCGATCATCAGGAGGTCAGAATTGTTAGTATCTATCTGCTTATAACTTATCCCCCCTGTAATTTTTACCCATATTGTTAAACCACCAGACGGTCTACCTCCATTAGTGTTTATAGCAGGAGTAAAAAAAGATCTATAATCGACCTTAAAGTGATTCTCTATCCCCCAGGTTTCCTGGAACAAGATAAGGTCCCCGTTGTCAAGGTATTGATGCCAAACAGGATCGGTCAGATTTTTTCTCAGCCCTGCAATATTCCAACAAATTATTTTGTCTATTTCTAGAATTTCTTGGTTTACCTGTGCATGGGATTGACTAATAATTTCGATGGCTTCAGTATTCGATATTCGGATCGCGTCATTTTGTCTAGTGGGATGATTGGACAGCGACTCTCCCATGCAAGCCAAAGCATTTTGATGGTGCTCAGCTTCGGGGTTGTACCTAGGAGTGGTATCCCTTGCTTCGTTAGAAAGCCCCCACCCCATAAGTCAATCGCAGTCGTTAAGGCCAGCCAAAACTCCAAACCTATTGGTGGTGCTAACTCCATAATTATATGATGGAGCCCCGAACCCCCATCCATTTATAGCTGGATTCCATCTAGGCACTGGGGTAATAGGGTAGGGCAAGTTCAGCTGGTCTCCTAGCCACCCTCCAGCGCAATTGTCATTACGTCTTGGCGCATACATATTAACATGATTATACAAGCCCTGTCTGTTCACCAGGTTCCAGTTTGGCCCTTGGGTAATCAAACAGGGCGTTTTTTGATGGTCACCTAGCCATGCACCAACCCTATTGCTGGGGGCAATATTAGAATCAGTTTGCATGTGTCCCCCACCCCATCTTTTGTTTCTTACCATCCAATCTGACTTGAGGGCATAATGTTTGGGTTTTTTTTTCAATTCATTGTAGAAGAATTCCAATGTAAGGGGGATTATGCTCCCACTTCTTCGTTGGGGGGGAAGAATATTGGGCAAGATATTCAGAAGCGTGGCTGAGTTATGGAAATTTAGCACGACACAATCACCCTTCCATTTTTTGGAATTATTCCCAATCCATGTCACCCTCCTTGCTGTTTTGACTTCATCAGCTAACTGCTGTTCTCCCCCCTGTGCCATCCTCATATTATTTGACAGCCAATGTAATGCCTTGCTGGTTAGAGATGAAGTTGTTTCTGTGTGGTCAGGTGGTAGGGTAGGGACATTTGCTAATACTAAAATCAAAGGTGCCGCTTCAAGTACAAATTGTGAAGAATCACTCTCAAGGCTATGGGGAGTTGGTGGAAGCGGGGGATCTATAGGGACCTCTTTTACTGGTTCTTGGGTGGTAGGTCCAATTTGTGGGTTCTCAGAGGGGATACTCTCTATTGGAGGTGTGTCTGATACTATCCCACCCATATTGTGCATCTCTTGGCAAACCAACTGCTTTGTAACACTCTTAGAGACAATGCCTATCGCATCAACTAATGTGTCTTGAGTACCTCCCAATTTTTTTATTACCGCAGTAAGTTTGTCAATTTTACTAGTCAGAGGCTTGATGAATGTCTGAATTTTCAACTCTAACAGCTCTGAAATTTTGGACAATAAAGCTTCATCCAGTATCTCCCTAGTGTTTTCCTCATTCTCCCGACATTTGTTTTTAGATTTTGGTGATGGAGTAGTTTTATTCTTCCCTGACCTTCCACCCCCACGATTTTTTTGCATTTTACGACACGCTCTAACTGCCCTAGTCGCCCTCTTTACAGACGGTACTTCTTCCATCACATTGTCAGTATGTGTGTCCACATCAGTGTCCGTGTGAATCTCCATATCATCCCCAATAGGGCTACTTATTTCCATACTAGCATTGCCTGTAGAATCAATTTCACCGGTAATGATAATAGGGTCTTGTTGTGTGACATCAATTGTTTGTGAAGTAGCAGAGGGGCTCATAGAGGGGAGGGTAGGTGACTGATATAGGCCCAGCGATTGTCTACGGTCGCTATTTATCTTACTTACCACCTGGGCAAGGTAGTTGTCCATGGTGTTCTTTGGTGTCTCAGGCGCCATGTGACTGTTCTTTTTGGACATAATTTTGAAGCAAATAAATTTTGTCTTGTGCCCATAAAAGAATAAAAGCAGGGGAACACTTGAAACGAGATGATCTTACTTCAAAAACAGGACTGGTAGCAGTTTTCTCCTCTTCCTTTTTAGGGGATGTGTTCGGGATGTGTAGGCTTTTACAGACGCATTCCCTGCTAATCCAGGCCTTGCACGATGTTAAGGGGGTGGCCTAGCCTAGCCTCCTCTGGCCTCTGAGGGCCGTAGAGGGCCCGCCCTTTGCCCGGGCTTCGCCCGGCGTCCCGCGAGACGGGGGTGACTGTGATTTAAAGCGCCGCCTGGCGCGCGATTGACGCGGATTGCGCCGCTGAGGATGCTGGTCACTGTAGTTTTTCCGCCCCACACCACGCTCCGCTCTGCGGCCAGACCCCGAGCTGGAACAGGGGTCAGACGGCGGGAGGCGGGTGGGCTAGGACACAAGCACAAGCAGATTTAATTTCCTTCCAAATCGGCAGTGGGTCCCAAAGATACAACAGCAGTTCGCTCTGTGGAAGATTCCCCCCCTCGACCGGGGTGACTGTGATTTAAAGCGCCGCCTGGCGCGCGATTGACGCGGATTGCACCGCTGAGGATGCTGGTCACTGTAGTTTTTCCGCCCCACACCACGCTCCGCTCTGCGGCCAGACCCCGAGCTGGAACAGGGGTCAGACGGCGGGAGGCGGGTGGGCAAGGACACAAGCACAAGCAGATTTAATTTCCTTCCAAATCGGCAGTGGGTCCCAAAGATACAACAGCAGTTCGCTCTGTGGAAGATTCCCCCCCTCGACCGGGGTGACTGTGATTTAAAGCGCCGCCTGGCGCGCGATTGACGCGGATTGCGCCGCTGAGGATGCTGGTCACTGTAGTTTTTCCGCCCCACACCACGCTCCGCTCTGCGGCCAGACCCCGAGCTGGAACAGGGGTCAGACGGCGGGAGGCGGGTGGGCTAGGACACAAGCAGAAGCAGATTTAATTTCCTTCCAAATCGGCAGTGGGTCCCAAAGATACAACAGCAGTTCGCTCTGTGGAAGATTCCCCCCCTCGACCGGGGTGACTGTGATTTAAAGCGCCGCCTGGCGCGCGATTGACGCGAATTGCACCACTGAGGATGCTGGTCACTGTAGTTTTTCCGCTCCACACCACGCTCCGCTCTGCGGCCAGACCCCGAGCTGGAACAGGGGTCAGACGGCGGGAGGCGGGTGGGCAAGGACACAAGCACAAGCAGATTTAATTTCCTTTCAAATCGGCAGTGGGTCCCAAAGATACAACAGCAGTTCGCTCTGTGGAAGATTCCCCCCCTCGACCGGGGTGACTGTGATTTAAAGCGCCGCCTGGCGCGCGATTGACGCGGATTGCGCCGCTGAGGATGCTGGTCACTGTAGTTTTTCCGCCCCACACCACGCTCCGCGGCCAGACCCCGAGCTGGAACAGGGGTCAGACGGCGGGAGGCGGGTGGGCAAGGACACAAGCACAAGCAGATTAAATTTCCTTCCAAATCGGCAGTGGGTCCCAAAGATACAACAGCAGTTCGCTCTGTGGAAGATTCTTTTCTTTCAAAAAAGGAAGAAGCTTGAAAGATTCCCTTGTTCACACACGCCCTAAAAACGACACCCAGAACATGGAGAGATCCATCACGGATGCCTTGGGTCTCCCACCAGTAACCGGTAATTACCCCTGCTCTAACTGCAGCGTGTGCCATTTGACCACACACACTAACCAACTTACTTTGGAACCAGGTAAACTGTGGACCCAACAAGTTCACACAAACTGTAACTCCACAAATGTGGTTTATCTAATCACTTGCCCGTGCCAAAATAGGTACTAGGCATGACTACATGCAAAATTAAACAGAGAATATGCGAACACCGTAGTAACATCAGGTGTCGTAAGATTACTACTAAAATGAGTAAACACTACCTTCTCTCAAATCATACCACAAACGACCTGAAGTGGACAATTATCGAACAAGTCAGTACCCGGAAAAATATCGCCAACATACTGTTCACAAAAGAACAACGCTGGGCCTACCGGTTGGGGAACCACCTAAATGGCCTAAATGATGGGATACCATGGTCCACAGTACTCAAACACTAAACATCATAGCTATCCATGTTTGTTAATGTACTAGACCACATATCACCAACCAGGTTTATAACCTTGTGTCGCAACAACTGCCTAATTGTCACTTTGAATCCCTGTATCTCTAGCCTACATCACCTCCAAACTTTTCGATGGTGAATCCTAAACTGCTCTGTCCTTCTCATTTCATACATCAAGATTCAATAAAGTTTTATTGAATCAGCATCATACCTAACAGAGTTCCTACTCCTGTATGACTAAAAATCTTTTTGCATAAATTTTCTTGCCGCTTTTCCGCCCGATCCCTTGTCTACGTGTAGTTATGACTAATCCTCCTGTCATTTGGCGCATCATAACTCAACAGAACTATGTCCAGTCAAATCACGCACCTTGGTCTGTGGTTAATACCCTCAAACAATCAGTGGTGTATCCTCCATCGTTTGTCCTTATACCACGACTCTATTAATATTTTAATAATTTTTTCCAAAGCCCAACAGCTTTAGTAACCGGAATGTGTTTTGGCCGATTTCACTTTCCATTGGAACCCTTCTTTACTCACTAGAACTATGTCCAATGTTTGTGTCTATAAAATGCAGAAAACAGCCTTTCTGACATTTCCGCCTACTATTTTACACCAACCGAGGTTTGCGGTCTAGTCTTCCCATCACGTCACACCTCGACGTACCCTCCGATTGGATGCATGTCATCCCATACATCCTGCCCCGGACCACTTCCGGGTTCAACGTCCTGCAAGTGACTACTTTAGCAATGCCGCCTCCACCGACCCATATCCACGAGGTCCAGTCAGAGGCTACACTCAGGCACCGAGCGGGTGCCAGGCGTTGCGGGCGTGAGTTCCTTTTTTCCCACCTTTCATAGCTAAGTACCCCCTCGATGTTTCGAGCAATTCTCACGCCGCTTTCTTAAATCTGCTTTTTATGTTGTTTTTTCCTCCCACAGGGTGTGCCATTTTCCCCTCCACCCCCCTCCCGTGACCTATGGGTCATGGATCTTTTACTTTTCAAATGAGAGCCTTTTATTGTAAATATTCAATCCAAATCTGCCGGGTCATAGCAATGTCACTCGAACCCACCGGCCCCGCCTAACGGCCCATTGATCTCTTACCTACACTATTACCGGTATGACGCCAGAATAGGCGTCCAGGTGCCTTTATGCGATATATATTTTTTTATGCATGCATGGCCACTGGCCCCTTTCTCTAAGGTCAGCATTCCTACCACTGTAAAATATTACTACGGCCATCATTTGGAAGTCACCTATACAGTGGTAAATCAGAAGCACATTACGTAGAGCATGGTTGATTCTTAACAAACCAGCATAACAGATCTGTAATTAATTACGTGTTTTGTCCTTGTTATA
Organism: Lissotriton helveticus; assembly: GCF_964261635.1. Taxonomy (NCBI): domain Eukaryota; kingdom Metazoa; phylum Chordata; class Amphibia; order Caudata; family Salamandridae; genus Lissotriton; species Lissotriton helveticus. The sequence goes on along the minus strand of NC_136063.1, from coordinate 1,401,658,292 downwards.
TGTCTGTATGTCACATTTTCTTTTTCAGACTATACAGGTTCCTCCGACTTTGAGGTAATTTACCCCATAAAATTTGTTGGTTTGTTTTCTGCACCTTTTCACACCTATTTTTAACATGCACGTCCTCTGGTAAGGGTGGGCCTTAGCGTGCCCATACCGCAAGGGTACACTCCCCATGGTCCTGACGAATGCCCAGTAAATCACACGTCAATGGGCAGAAACATGTTGACCCCACTTTAAGTGGAAATAACCGAACAATTATTTTGGTAGTTTCCAAACACATTGCTTTTAATATGCCAGATTGGCCAGTGAATAATTTTTTTTTGTGTGGGACACAATCTGTACATTTTTAACCTATCACATTTACACACTCTTCACAAAAAAACAGCTCCGCAGTAACCTGGCATTGAAGCACACCAGGGAGGCATTTGGCTTCTCCCGGTGGGCCCGATGATGAAGCATGTCACCAACCAGGGTGGTCAGTGAGGGCATCTATTCAAATCTAATAGATTTGCATACTCATCCTCTTTTCTTTTTGCACTTCTATGCTTTCATTGAATTACACTCTTTTGTTGTTTAAAGTTGACTTTCTGGGGGATTGAGAGTGTACTTGACCTTCCCTCCCTCTCTCGTTGTTAATAAATTCCCCCAAAGTAGACACTTTTTTATTTTTTAAGGCGCACATGTTTTTTCCACCTCCCTCTTATTTGTCATTTATTGGAGACTACATATTCTGTATTACAATCGCGAATTATAATGTGAACACAGCATATTGTTTTGAGTTCATTAATTGTGGAATTCTGCATATTTTACCTCTATGAACTTTAAACACTGCTGTTTCTTCCATGACATAAGGACAGCAAACACATGATCACATTTGTCACTGCCCTTTTGAGCCCTAGGTTGTTATTTAAGCACTTGTTTGTATGTGTTGGAAATTGATACACTTTAGCATATTATGATTCTAATAACTCTGTTTATATCCAAAGTGGCCTTGGGTGAACTTACAATGTGTTGGTTAATGTCCTTATCCAATTTAAAGATTGGCAGATTTCCCTTTTAATATATAAAATATCTTATCACTTTCCAATGTATACCTTTTGATGAATCTATTCTCTGAATCAAATCTCTTACGGTTTTGACTGTACTTTTTTAGGCAATCTTGTCTAGACATTGCATTCTCTCATTATTTTTCCTTATTCGTTTTAGCTTTCTTATATGCTGTTGCTGATTTATGTCCTAATGTAAATTTCTTTATTATAGTCTTCATTTTTGCTGCAGATCCTCCTCGCTCTTAATATTTCACTATAAAGAAAGAAAGAAAGAAAGAAAGGTTTGGTTAGCTTCTCATGTTCTTCCTTTCCATCCCTTGCCAGTTAAGGTTCAATCACAAATAGCAAACTAGAAACAGTACAAACCTGGCGTAATGAAATGAATTTTGATGACTTTGTACCCCAATATTCACTGAATGTGAAATCATTGGTTTCACCCTGGTCACCAACCTCACCCTCAAGAAACGCATTGCTCAAAAAACAAAAGCACCCTTGTACTAGCTCTCTCTTGGAAAGAAAACGAAATAATTTCTTCCCAAAAGCGACTTCAGAACTTCATCTATGCTGTAAATATGATTACATCACCCCTGTCTTGATGGAACTTCTTTGGCACCCCTTCCCAGCCTGCACCACCTTCAAAGGTAGTTTCATTATCTATAAAGCCATCATAACCAGAAGCCTACTTGTCTTGCAGACAAACTAACCATCTCTGGTGGTTCTTGGCACACCTGCATCAGACTGCTGGCTAGGAAGTGTAAAAAACAAGGCAGCATTCCTTTTCTATCCATGCATCCAGGATCTGTAACAACATCGATGTATCCAACATAAACACCACATTGCTGCTCCAATTTAGGAAAGAGCTGAAGAAAGTTACCTTTTTAAGGAACACTACATTACAGTATATTAACCGTCCACAACCCAGCTATCTTTCCTATTCCTCGTTGACTTTATGCTTGTTTTGTTCCTGTGCAGCATTCCACTGTCTTTTTGCTTGGTTTATGCTATGGAAATACCATATACATATGATTTTTTGACAACCCACCAGATAAAATTTTTAGTTTTTCGATGGTAGTTTCCCTATACTTGGCAGATTGATTCTGTTTTTCATTGATAACATTTGAAGCCTCATCCTGACCACCAACGTCCATCTGAACCTAAACTTCAATCAATTATAGTTCAAAGGCAGGCAGAATATGAGGTTAAAGAAATGTATGATTCTTTTATATTTCTGGCCCGTTTTCAGCTCCCGAACAGCTAGAGAGATTATGCATCTAGAGAGTCTTCATGGGAAGATGCATTGTCAGTTAATGCTGCATTTCTATTTTGCAGATTCTTTCAATGGCACACTAATAAGCCCAGCACCTTGGGAGTATTTATGTTGTAACTCTGCTGAAAACGTAGCCTGGAACAGTTCAGAGCTGCCACATCTGTCAAAAAGTCTGTATTGAGTTAATCAGAACACTCCTACCCAGTCAAAACGGTGATGGATCAAGCCCTGATCTGTTGACTGGGTAGGAGTGTTCTGATTAACTCAGATACTCTGTCCATCACCACCCCCTTTTTGTAATTATGTTGGCCACCATGAGTGTGGAAGGGTATGCTCAGACATGAGTTCCTTGCTCATTGCACCATCAGGATTCAAGCAAGCCGGGCAGAAGACGGCTGTAATGCCAGAAACCGGTCCCCGGAAGCTTGTTTCCTTTCCAGTGAAGAATTGGCTTGGTAGTTTGGTCTGCCCTGTTCCCATGATGCACTGGGCCAGGGACAGACTAATTTGCATATAGCCAGGTTCTGAACTGGGATGGTGCAGTGAGCTAAAAAACGGTGATGGATCAAGCCCTGATCTGTTGACTGGGTAGGAGTGTTCTGATTAACTCAGATACTCTGTCCATCACCACCCCCTTTTTGTAATTATTTTGGCCACCATGAGTGTGGAAGGGTATGCTCAGACATGAGTCCCTTGCTCATTGCACCATCAGGATTCAAGCAAGCCGGGCCGAAGACGGCTGTAATGCCAGAAACCGGTCCCCGGAAGCTTGTTTCCTTTCCAGTGAAGAATTGGCTTGGTAATTTGGTCTGCCCTGTTCCCATGATGCACTGGGCCAGGGACAGACTAATTTGCATATAGCCAGGTTCTGAACTGGGATGGTGCAGTGAGCTAAAAAACGGTGATGGATCAAGCCCTGATCTGTTGACTGGGTAGGAGTGTTCTGATTAACTCAGATACTATGTCCATCACCACCCCCTTTTTGTAATTACTGATTAGTTCATTCTGTAACTTCATGCCATAGCACCCCATGGCATAAACTAATCATCGAAGCAGAGCATCCGGAAAAAGCAATGAGAGGTGACAAGTGCAGATAATATTATGTGTCTGATGAAATCGAAAAAATGCTGCTGTGGAAGAAAGTATTCTCTGAATAAAAACACTTGAACATGTCTGTCATACAGTAGCAACACTTTTTTTCCTTGAGACTTATACCATAGTACTGTCTGCATAGTTGTTAAAGATGAAACCTCTATGTGCTTTGTGGGGCAGTTGCCACACTGTGTTTTTGGCTTCTCTTCTAATTTTCCTTTTTCATTGCAGTCAAACAACTTGTGGTGTCAGCAGGTGGAGACATTCAAATAATGTTGCCTAAGGATGAAGTAGAATTGAATGCCTTTGTTGTGCCTGCACAATCAACAGGTGAGTTTTCATCATTTTATTCCAGCTGTAATAATGCCAAGCAGGCTATGAAGTAAAGAGGTTAGAATTTGTTGTGCATGAGATTGGAGAGCTTGGGGCATAGATCAAAGCAAAGGTTAGATTTACAGTTTCTACATAGAGTGAAATAATTTTCACCACTGCATAGGGTAGGGTTGCACACACAAACCAATACAAAGTGAAAGTAAACATTTTAAAATTGGTACCTAACAAAGGAATTAATTACATATTCTGTTATTGTAGTTCTGGCCATATTTGAGAATTTCCATACAAAGCCATTTGTCCTTTTGTGATTTAAATTATATTGACTAAATCACAGTGAATTCTGTGATCTGCACCCGTATTAGGTGTTTTTGGCGTTCCTTACTTTTCACAGTTGTGTTTGACCCCTGTTACTGCCTTTGTGTTGCGTATCCTGCTTCCCTTGTTAGTATTACATATGAGTTAAAATAATTTCATAGATAATATATGCTGATATACATCGGACCTTGGATCAGAAGGTTTCTTAAAATTTTTTACTGTTTGTGTCTAAAAAAGCTTTTAAGGGGACTAAAAGATAACTTGTCAGACATCATCCAGATGAAGATTCCCTCCCAAACAATGAGATAATCTGGTTATTTTGAGTGGTTTCATTTCCCATCTGGTACACTAGTATTATAGCTGGAGGACTGAATGCAGCTTTGAGAACTACAGAAATGCGCGATGTAAGCGTAAATCTACAAAACGAAAGGATAGGACCATACTCAAAATTCCATGTATCAAATAATTTATTGAAATAAATATTTCAGTTACATATAAGGGAACAAAGATAACCTTAGCCTCTGTGTCTAGCCAGTACTCAAGTTTCACTGATGGGTGACCACCATATTTTCCTAAGATAAGGATGAAATAAAATGAATACTTCTCTGGGCACATCACTAAGCTTGTCACCATTAGATGTAGCGTATGCCCCTTCAGAGCCAAGTGGAAATTCAGCTTCAAGATTGATAGGTCGGTCGCCTGGATAGCCCCAGTAGCTTATAGAGGTAATATATGCCTCCACTTCTGTAAATACCAAGCCACAAGCTGTCTAAGCTTTGGAGAAACAAAAGGAGGATTCCCCGATTTGGAGTTCTAGAAAGAAGTCACAATTGAAAGGGGCATGTGTGATGGCTAGTTTCCTTTCAACTGTACAAGGAAGAGTAGGCCTCTCTGAAGTTAAGAATACCAGTCATGCCACTTTCTGAGAAGTATGTCTTGCTCTTTTCCTCAGAATTTAGCTGTTCCTGTTTCACAAAGGCCTAGCTAATTGCTGTTTTTTTTAAATCTTTAACCATTAGATGCACCATTCAACTATGAGTGGAGTTTGATAACCCACCCTGATGACTATGAAGGTGAAATTGAGAGTAAGAATGCCAGAACAATGAAACTGTCTCAGGTAAGCAAACCATCCATCATATCAGTTCATGGTTTTTATTACTAACTGTTCTGATGTCCATTTAGCAAGGTTAATGGATCTACTAGACTACAGTTTTTTATGTTTAGTAAGCTTTATTGAGACAGAAAATCAATGCAATATAACATACAGTATATCAATGTAAAGGATAACAGGTAAGCTAAAAATAGTAGGCAACAAATCATAGTAGAAAGCTGTTTACATTTTAGTGATATTATGGGAAAAAGAAGAGGAAGGGGGGTAAAGAGGGGAAAGATGGGGTAGAAAAAATATTTTACAAACCATAAATAAGATATAATATTATGCTCCATAAACCATAAGAGATAGTGAACAAGTTAACTGCTAAAATAAAGTTTGCCAGAATTAGAAGAAGAAGGAGAGAATAAAGAGGACGGAATTTAAGGGGGTTGGAAGTTTTCGGAACGATGATGAGAAACAGCATTGATTGAAATCCTCTTCCAATGAGTAGTTAAGGGCAACCAAAATACATCTTTATTAACATGTGGATTACATTGGGAGGCATAAGCAACATCTAACCTATGATATTGGCACCACCATGACTTAGTTGAAAGTTTTGCCAAACATTTCCAGTTCAATGCAATTTGTTGAAATGTTAGAGCTAACATGAGATCAAACAGCCCTTTTTCACAGGATGGTAGAATGATGGATTTTGATAAACTTCCCATACAGAGAAGAAGATTGGACATGGGAATATGGAACTTAAAAATGGTGGATAAACATGCCCAAATTTGTGTCCAAAAAGAAACTACATGGGGATGGGGGCATGAAAAAAGGAGATGTGAAAGATCTGCTGATGGAAAATCATGAGACCAACATTTCTTAGTATCTGTGTGTGTGAAGTTAGCTATAGAAATGGGAGTGAAATATAATCTATGATACAGAAAAAACATAGATTGAGTAGTGGAGGCAGATCTCGAGATACTCAGCGATTGAGCACAAATCCCATTCCACAGATCAGTAGTACACTGAAAATCAAAATCTGATTCCCAAGCGAGCTCCACCTCAGTCTTAACACGTTCTGGAGTTGTGGAGAAGAAACATTTATAAATTAAGGAAGCTTTCGGACATCATGCCAAGATTTTTAGAAGTGGGTGTTTTGTAGATGAAGATTTGTCAGAAGGAAGGGAATAAAAAATATTCAGTATTATCTCCATAAGGATGGAAAATTAGTATGAAAAGGAACAAGGACATTTAAATGTATCTTGAAAAATAGGGTCTGAACAGGGAGAAGTACCATCAAACAAGTCTTTAACCCAGGTAATCCTCCTTTCCCTCCATGAAGACCAGCATAAAGACCTATTATTAATGGTGATAAGACGGTTATGCCAAAGAGGAGATTGTATAAAGTCATTCCTGGTGAGTAATTTTGGCTGAAAAAACAGTCGTAATAATGAGCAGGTATGTTTAAAAAGTGGAAGGGATGTGAGAGTACTCTTGGCAGTAAAAGAAAGAACTTCATTAATCGAGAATGAGTAATTGAGAAGGGAGTAAAAAGAGCGTTCGCTATTTACCCATAAAGGAGAAAAGGGAGAGGGTTCCTTAAGGAGTCAATGAGAGGCTTGTTTTAAACAGAAAGCCTTGTGATATAACCGAAAATTTACCCCGCCAACAAGTCTCGGTTATCTGAGGTGAAATAAAGAGATTCTAGACTTTTTGTTTTTCCATAAAAATTTAGAAAGAAGAGAGTCTATTTTTTTTTTAAAAGGTGACAGGTATGTGGACTGGAATCATTGAAAAATAATATAATAGAATTGGAGTCATCATCATCTTAAAGAAATCAAGACGACCCCACCAAGAAAGAAAAAGAGGGTTCCATGAAGATAAAAGTTTGGAAATACGGTCTAGAGCAACAGTCATATTTATATTAACAGACTCTGTAATAGAGTTGGAAAACTAGATGCCAAGATACTTAATTTTAGAACTATTCCAATGAAAGCCAGTGGAATCAAATTGTTGTTTAAAACAAAATTTAGTAATTGGTAAAACTTCTGTTTTATCAGAATTAATTTTATAACCTGACACTTGAGAGAGATTTCTTGTAATAGTGCAGGAATAGAGGAGTACGGGTTGAAAATGAAGAGTAAAATTTCATCGGCATAAGCAGATAATTTCAAATGATGATCACCATATTGGAAACCAAAAATAGTGGGGTTATGACGAATACGGGACAGAAAAGGCTCAAGAGATAGAACAAATAAAAGGGGAGAGAGTGGACAGCCCTGTCTAACACCACTATGGAGTGAAAAATGCTGTGAGATTTGACCATTGACAATGGTGGAGGCATAAGGAGCAGAATACAGAAGAGAAACAAGAGAGATGAATTTAGTACCAAAACCGTGCCATCGAAGAAATTTAAACAGGAAGAACCAATCCACCCTATCAAAGGCCTTTTCTGCGGTAATGGAGATCGCCGCAAGAGGAAGCGGTAGAGTAGAAGCTTTATTAAGAACATTAAAAAATAAACAAGAGTTATCAGATACTAATCTACCCTTGACAAATCCACATTGCTCTGGGCCTATTAGATGAGGAAGAAAGGACTCAAGACGTAGAGCTAATAATTTGGCGAAGATCTTATAATCAACATTTATCAAGGAAATGGGGCGGTAGTTCTTACAAAATTTGGGATCCCTACCATCTTTATGAATAAGACAAATAGAAGCCTTAAAAAAAGTACCACTTGCTGTGCCGGTGGAGCAGAAATGTTGAAAAAGTTGAAAGAGTTTTGATAATAACAAATTAGAGAAATTAAGATAAAATTCTATTGAAAAACCGTCCGGACCAGGGGATTTGTGTTTCTTTAGATAGTTCAAGGAAAAAGAGATTTCCTGGAGTGAAAGATCTATGTCTAAAGAGGCGAAATCTAGATCGGAAGAAGAAGGAGGAGGAATTGTGCTAAGATATTCATCAATGTGTGAAGCGGATGGAGGTGCCTCAGGAGTGTATAAATCACTATAAAATTTAGTAAATTCATCTAAAATATCCTGATCTTCGAAAAGATGTATACCATCCGTTGATTGAATAGAATCAATGAATGTTCTTTCCTTTCTAGATTTTAAATAATTAGCAAGGAGTGTTCCAACTTTGGGGTCGATTATGATGGCGGACGGACCAGCGTCCGTCCGCCACTCCCGAGGTGGAGGGACTGTCCGCAGGGGCAGCGGCATTCCCTCCGTTGGAATTAGGATGTGACCGCCACCTTGGCGGTCACATCCCGTATATTTAACATTGCGGCGAGCGCTGCTTTAAGCAGCACCCGCCGCAAAGTTAAAAATGCATGCTGTGCATTTGCATGCACAAAGCGTCAGGCACCGCGCGGTGCCTGCCACATTGTGCATGCAACTGCAGAGGGGTACCATAGGTACCCCCCCATGTGCAACCCCCACCCCCCCTTCACCCTGGGGGCCCAAAACGGGCCCCCAAAGCAAAGACCGCCAGCATCTTAATATGGTTGGCGGTGTCTCGCAGACACCTCCACCATATGTGAGCACTTTTTCCGCCGGTCGCGAAGGCGACCGGCGGAAAAGCGGCGGACGGTTTTGCCGTCCACCGCGGACCCCCCCAGCCATCCTAATGTGGTGGGGGGTCATTTCAGGGAGAATGGCGGACGGATTGCCCCTGCCAGCCCTGCGGAGGCAATCCGTCCGCCATCATAATTGACTCCTTTATTTTGACCGCTATAATACCTGGCACTGCCACGGAGTAAATTAAAGGATGCGTTGTCAGTTGATATTTTATTAAGACTACAGTTTTGATCTCTTTGTTAAAACCAAAACTTTCAAACCCTTAGATAGACACACATATAAAAAAAGAAAGAAGAACCCTTGGTGGACTTTAATTTTAGGTACAGTGTTTTCTATATGTAACACATCATTCAACCAGTGTCACTTCTGATTTGGCTTCCCCAAACATCCATATTTTATTAAAGTCTTTAGAGATTGGATTTGTAAAATACCTTTGTGCCAAGCCAGGAAGTCACAAGAGCATTTGCCATTCTTGCCAAAGAAAAATGCTTTCCAAGCTCACCTGGAATAAAGTAGAGATTTAGGGTTTGGTTTACTAATCAAGCAATAGCAATCTCAAAGCAGAATATCAGCTGAACTTCATTTTTGAATGCAAGTAATTTATCACACAGTACTTTGTGTAAACGTTCATCGCTGTCCTTATGTTTGTCCATCTAGGACACCTGGCTAAGGTTATTTCGGGTTGTACCCCACCACTTTTTATAGTTTGATGTTAACTGCCGATATTTTTGTACATGCTTTGATTATGAGTGCCTCGCAATTACCGTTACCCAGTGTTCATGTGTTGTTGGAAGCAGGTAAATAACGAGGATCAAAAGTTTCTGGAGAATAGCATGCAGGAATTGATGTGTCCACATCAATTCTTGCATGTTTTCCTCTGGCGTTCTCATATGTGAAACACGAAAACTTATAATTCCAGTGGGTCCAGAAACTCTCGTTACCAGGCCCCTCCAAATTTACAAGTTAATTGTAATTGAGCCTTACTGCATGCTTGGTTTCAGGAGAGAGCATCAGAGCCAACACAAAAGATTTTCGACTATTGCAGCACAATACTGGCTGTATATCGAGAAACAACTATACTTGATTGCAGTAACCTACGCTTAGTCTGGTTAAAATATTGAGAGATTTAACAGTATGCTACAGTAGGGTTGGCTCTCTCCATGTTATGGAGGGTAAGCAGTCTAGGTCCCTATAACCTGGAAAATTTGTCAGTGCAGGGATGCCAAATAAATAAGGATAATATATTATTAACATACAGAAATGTTTACAATAAGCTGATCATTCAGAAACACTTTCTGTTTTGAGCACCATAACGCATACTCCACAGTCTTGACCTGAGTTGTGTTATACTTATAGTCATTATTAACATTTCTGCCATTGTTTTACACTGACTTTAGCTTCGGCCGTAAGTGTCCTGCCACTGGCGTTTAGCGAGCCGCAACTCCCTAAGGCTGCTTCGGGCAAGCCGGACACACAGTGGTTTGAGGTCATGTTGGGGCAGGGGAGAGATGGCGGAGTTCCGCACTCCTTAATATGACTTACATGCAAGCAGTCAGCACACCAGTATACTGTCCCACAACACCATTCTTTTCCTTGTGGGGCCCTTCTCCTTGTTCCTGGGCAATTCTGGGTCCCAGAATTCCCTCTACTGACACATATTTTGTGCTGTCCAAAATGGCACCTTGCCTTCTTAACTTACCTGAAATCTCCCATTCCAATATGGAGGCACCCTGTTTCTTGATGCAGTTTCCTGTTTGTGAGGTTTGTAAGGGAGGTAGTCTTTTTTTCCCTGTGTCGGAACGCTTTCTAGTGTTATAGGTGTGTTCCCCACTCCTACTTCCTTTCCAGTTAAGAAGTTCTTGTTTTTATTTGGCGCCTTCTAGTAATTTCTCCTGGTCTTCCTGCTTTCAGTACTATGCTGTAATTTTCTGTGGTCTTCCTGTTACTGGTCTCTTGCCGTCAACGGGAGGTTTTTTTGCCCTAAGGCCTTTTCCTCCATTTAGGGCTTCTTCCTGAAGGCACTATATGCTCGGCACTACCTAGTGTCGGTGGCATTTTGGCTACTAGAAGGGGTCACCCTTATCTCTGGCAGAAATGGACAGTCAAAACTGGGGCCCTCCAGTCTACCCATCATCGTAATCTTTCCGACCAGCATCAGTATCCTGACAGTAGGCGATAAACCTGATACTAGTTTTCAGAAACATCTTAACATAGCACCTTTATTTAAAGTATATGACCTTGACCCCAAAAAATATTAAACCATCAATCAATCAGGGAATTGTAAGCACACTACTCACTCATGGGGGTCTCAAGGCGCTGGGGGGGGGGGGAGCAGATCCGTTTAGCCGAAGAGTTCAGGAAGGGGGCGTGTCTGATGTCGATCGGGAGCTCATTCCAAGTCTTGGCCGGGATGTAGGAGAAGGCTCTTCCCCCTGCTTTGGTTTTGCGGATGTGTGGGGTCTCGGCGAGGATGAGGTTGGCTGATTGGCGGTTTCGTTTGGGTACGTGAAGGGTGATTCTATTGTTCAGGTATTGGGTCCAGTGTTGTAAGAACTGTATAATCCCTTTGTCCAACTATAGCATTCCACGATTAAGAGTCTCTACCTCGATGTTCAGCAGGCTCTTATTACTTGTTCACGACAGCCTATGTGATACACAGGGCAATGGCACTGAGAATAAGTTAAAAATAAGTTTGAAAAACTCCATAGCAATATAAAAGTGTATAATCATGCAAGGATGACAAATTTTAAACTTTTTTTCTCAAGTAGTGCCACAGCTTTAGCTATTCTGCAATGTAATACTTACTTGATTGTTCACTCTATGCCTGACAAGCAAAGACATTATGATTAAACATAACACGCACATTGCTAGGAATTTAGTAAACATCAACATTATTTCCTTGGATGTATTATATTTTGTTAATTCAGAATTTTACCCCTGCAAATGCAAATGTAAAAATCGCAGAACTCTGTAGGGCCGTCCTTTGTTAAGCCCTGTAAAGGTAACACTTAATACTTCTTCATTTTGTTCCAAAAATATAATAACTCATTGAATATAGTATTATTCAAAGGGATCCCATACTTTGTCATACAATTGGTTTAAGTATACCCACTACTTGACTTAAATCGGCTTATCTGCTCTACAACTATGAAGACTTTTTAGTAGGATGTGCTATTGGAGATTCTCCTTTGAGCCCCTTGACCTTATTCTTGACAAACTTATCCAACATCATTTTAAGTCATACATGATAGTGCTTGGTAACTGCCAAAATATTGGACTAAGGGCGTGATTTAGAAATTGGAGGATGGGCGACTCAGTTGCAAACACAATGGAGTACCTTGTCAGCTGAAATAGCAGCCGCTCGCCCTTATTACAGTCCAGAGGACCATCAGCTTTCCTTCAACCTAAAGCTTCCTCCAATGGTCCGATAGAGTAGGCGCCCTTGGAGGAAGGGCTTACACTGCCTGCCCTATTTAGGGTGCATAGTGTCTTGTCCATATTTTCTGTCCCTCACCAGCAGGTGAGGGACAGACAAAAAACAAATAAATACCCTCACACCTAGGGAACAAAACTCACAGTGTGGCTCCATTTTCATTGTATCTTTGAATAACAGACACCTACTTTGGTTGTCTTGTTTTGAATACCAAAACATTTGTAAATGTAAGGATGGCTGTCCAAATTCATGATGTCTGTTGACCGAACCTTTTGTACCATAACAGGAACCAACATCAAGGTATAGATATCACTGCTGAGTTAGCTGTGATCTCTAAATTGGACGGATAGTAGTCTGCCCTGATGACAGACCTAATGTCCTCCAACATCCTGATGGATAGAGCATCATCCACCAAACTCCAGACCTGGCACTAAATCTGGTAACTCAAGGCTGCTCAAGGGTGGAGATCATGATGGGTCACCTGAAATGCTATTTATCTCAAGGTCCACTTCTCACCTGTAGGCAGCAGTGGTAGAGAGGAAGGGAGGTTGGTCCACTGAAACACACCTTGTGGGTTCAAAAACCTGGGACCTCTTACATGATAAGTGTGAAAGAGGCCCTGGTCATCTTCCAAACTGTATGTTGCCCAAGGGGCTATTGGTGTCGAGGCTTCTATGAGGGTTACCAGCGCCTGTGTCTCCACCCCTCTTTGCTTCACTCATGACTCTTATCTCCTTACCCTTCCTCTCTCACCTACCACACATTCTCTTTACCTCTGCACCAACTTTATATTGATTGCATGTCAGTCAGTCAGTCAAAACACTTTATTCGATTAATTAAAATCATAAAAGACAATAAAAACATTTTGACATAATTTAAAGCGTTTAAAACAGTTTTTATGACACTCTATATCACATTAAAAAATGGATTTAACTAAAATCCCGACAGATGCAAAAGTTAAAATCCGTGTACAATCTCATCGATGATAAAAGACATTAATATCAATTTAATATATACAATCACAGTTAGCTTACATGTTCGCCCCTTCTATTTCTTAGCCTGGCGGTGGCCACCAAAAAGCTCGCCACGCTATAAATATCTTGTGTACTCCTAAGCATTTGTAGGTACATTAGGGCCGGCCTAACTTGAACAAAGCCTTTCTCTCTCAGCATGGGGGTTAAAAATTTCTTACGCGGCTCAGAATAAAAGTCGCAGAACATTACGAAGTGCAAGGAGTCTTGTTGCGAAAAATTATCGCAGGCACATGGTTTTACCAATTCTGGTTTTCTCCAAGAGGGATAATCCCCCAGAGTTAGATGTATCAAATTAAACCGGAACCTAACCAGCAAGTAGCGGTGAAACGGCTTTGTGACAATTTGTAGGTATGGTTCCATGTTCAGTGATGTTTTCAACAGATAGTTGGCTTTGACACAAGGTTTTTCTAGCTCCAGGTTTTCCCGCGCCACTTCTAACATGTTCCGATAACTATGCTTGATCCAGCTTATGTCTTTTTTGGTTATACTGTCTGGGGATAAAAACAATTCAGGACGTCCTAGTTTGATGCACGCCGCTCTAACGTGCATCAGCCAGGGAATCCTGCTTGCCATATCCAGTTTAGGACAATCCCCCATTATTAAGTGATTTAGAGTGAGTTCGTCATTAAGCCATATATTTGCCCAAGCGATCAATGGTGCCAATTTTAAAGAATCTGAAATATACCCCAGGCCAAGTTCAGTGTGTAGGGAATAGGTAGGGGTCGATTGGGGAACTGACAATAGAGATCTGAGGAACCTATTTTCCACCAATTGTATATATTGATTGCATGAAAGATGCTTCAGCAATGGCTGACTCCAGAGTCATCTGCACAACAGCACACATACATGCTGCAGTCAATCAGATGGTTCACATACCAGACAATGCATGTTCTCTCCCTAGCTGACAAGCCCAGCTTCCATAACATTCTGGAAAATGCAGATTTCATCACATAGCAGAATCATCTTTTTTTAAAGAATTTAATAGAGAATTTTCAGTAAAGGGCCCTTTTTTTGATCTTTACCTAAGGTTCATCATCCAAACTCCTCATCAATAACGAGTGCTACATTAGAATAATATATTTATGTATATATATGTTATACGCACCACTACATTAATAATTGAGATCTACCTCAGGGATAAAAGAAAACAGTGCATACAAAATTGTGCCTGTATGGATTTATTTTAAAACATTATTCGCACATAAATGACTTAGCATAAGTCACATATTCACCTTAAAGTGGTGACAACATGCTTGTTTTTTCCCATAGTAAGATTCTAATTAAAGCACTGTGAAAGTCTCAATTAGTGCATCTCCAACTTAATCAGGAAAGACTGATTTTGTACTTGGAGCACCCGCATATCCTAATTATATTTTATGCATTACATCACATGACAATTATATCAGATCCACTCCTTCGATGCGACCACTACTTGACAAGGTAAGTATTGTAGTGGAGTAGTGTGGTTAATAGGGTGGGATAATCGATATGAAGGTACAAATAATAAAAATGTAATGATGTTGCGGTTACTCACACATCCACTCACTTACTCATAGATATACTAACACATGTCCCCAGTCACTGAGACAAGCACATAGTCTCCTATACAACCTCTCTCACACTCACTTACTCACCCATACAGTCGCTTACACACCCACTCACTTACGCATGGAGCCACTTACACACCCATTCATACACCCTTGGTCACTCTTATACCACGTTACTGACTCATACAGACACTTATGTACCTGCTCAGTCACCCATTCAGCTACTCACGCACCCTCTCATATACCATTTAAAGCCACTGACACAACCACTCACTCACCCATACAAAACCTCACAAAGCCACTCACTCATATATACAGACTCTCACATACCCTGTCACTCTTCTATACACCACTTACACATCCATACAGGCACTCCCAGACTCACTTACCTTAGTATATATGTTTAACACTACGTAACGTTTAGAAAATACTCAGAATCATGGGATGATGTCATTAGTGATGTCATCAGTGATGTCACCGACCATGTCATCAGTGAAGTTCTAAGATTTTTTAAATACTATTTCCTAACTAATGGAGAAAGGGGCCGGGCCTCGGGCCTCCCACAAGCTCTCAGCAATCCCACTGGGTGAGACTTACTAGAGGTAACAGGAGGTGTTCTTGGCCCCCAAAGACCCTCAGCATCCAAGTTGAATTTATCCCCCAACAAGTAGTGCACCAGGAGGCGCTTTTGCAGAGTGGTGTAGATAGGCAGAGGGGCCTCAGACAAACTCGTGGTCTCAAGGGCCATTTGTGGCTCCAACATAAAAGTAAGCCCCGGGGGAGGGGGTGGTTCCTGGGGCTGGGAGTCTGCAATGGAACCCCTACATAAATGGATTTCTGCCCGAGGGAGGTGGCAGTCCACGGGGATGTGGAGGAGCCACGTGGCCTTCCTTATTTTTAATGAATTGCCCTGGGGAGTTGGTGGTTGCCAGGGCTGCGGGGGGGGCTGTATGGGCCCCCACATTCATTTTATAATTAGCCCCAAGGAGGAGGCGATCCCCCGGGCTGCAGGGGAGGCTGTACTTGCCCCACATTCATTTTAAGTTTAGCCCTGGGAGGTGGTGGTTCCTGGGGTTGCCGGGGGCCCACCCGCATTTCTTAATAAACATTTGCCCCGGGGAGGTGGCGGTTACCCCCATTAGTTATAAACATTTGCCCTGGGGAAGTGGCGGTACCTGGGGCGTGCCACATGGGCACCCCTGCATAATAACCAAGGCCCCAGGGAGGTGGCGGTCCCCGTGGCTTTGATAAGCCCTAAAAAGGGGGCTCCATACGCCTCCATCTATTTTTAAGATATGTCCACGGGACCTTGCTGACCCATGGGTTAGTTAAAACAAGCGCGGGAGCCCACGCTTGTGTTTTTAAAATAGTTTTTACTGCGAATATCGCGATTTTACAGTATTTTTTTTTTTTACTGTTTTATTAGCCTGTTGGGGTCACTCTGGGAACCCTGGAACAGCTTTTTGGGGTCAGTGTATTCCTACCCAGCCCCCTTTTCTTTTTTTAAAAAACATTTTTGGGGGGGACTCGGCTGGCTGCCATCCCTTCCTGGTTGAAGTGCTGTTAGCCAATCTGAGCTCTGCATTTCCCTGCACAAGCTTGTTATTTTTTTCCAAGTCGTTGCTGCCACAGGTGTCACTCTATTTTCTTTAATTTCTCTACAATTACCGAATGGATTTACACCAAATAAAAAGCAGAATTTGGGTAACCAAATCTACCGTTCTACCAAATTTGGTGTAATTCCGTCCAGCAGTCTAGGCTGTAGGCGTGTGCGTCTCCTGCCCATTTACGACAATTTTATGAGGCCTTTCACCTCATCTTTTGGCACTTCATCTCCACTGGTGCGCCTTCGGGACCCGCAGAATCGGTTGGGGCCTCAGGTGGTTCCTGCCCCGGAGGGCTCCCGTGGATCAGTTCTCGGATCTGGGCTAACATCGGTCGATCCCGGCAGTGACTTTCCCGACACAACCATGCTCGCGGTCGGTATCGACCCCATCCGTTTCCCTGACTCGGACAGGGAGCCGGAACAACATCAATCAACATCAGTTCCAACACCGGATAGGACTTTTGTCTCTGTGTTCGTCCTCGGTGTTGATTTTGTACCGGAAGGGGGTGAAGAGTACTGGGAGGGGCTGCTGGACCCTTTAACAGACCAGCTTAAAGACCCCGTGGACTGGCGGATGGACCTTGGTGAGGCCAGTGGGTTGGACACTTCCGTTGAACACTGGCTTGCTTTCTCCCTCTACTGTGGCTATGGAGGAGGGAACATCCTACACAATTGTGGTGAGAAGGGCAGCCGAAGTCCTTTTAACTAGAGCTCCCTTCACGGGCTGTCAGGACTAACCTCTTGACAGAGGTACCTCAGCCTTCCGCTTCTACCTCCAAACCTCGTTTGCCTTTTAATTAAGCCCTCACTGATGTCCTTCTGGGCACTGAGGCCATGACAGTCGCCTACCACCATGGTCCCGCTCCGGGCGACACATCGCTCCTTACACAGCATCCTTCCTATGAGAGCTTGGTTGTTCAAGCCTTCTCTTCCAAAGGCGCATTCCCTTCTGCTCCCCCGATAGGGATTTCAAGAAGCTGGACCATCTTGGGAAGAGGCTGTTTTCTTCCTCCAGGTTGGCATTGCGTTCGGTGAATACCGCTTGCCTCTTCGGGCGATACTCCCATACCATCTGGGATATGATTGCACAGGTGCTGCCTTAGTGCCCGGAGAAGGCTCTGGCCGTTCTCTCCCAGGCAGTTGTGGACCATTTGTTGTGGGCTGGACCGACTCACTGGGCAGAACGGTTGCCTTGTCAGTGGGAATATGACCCTACGCCTGGTCGAGGACTTCTGGCTTTTCAGGGGATGTCCAATCTACTCTGATGGACATGCCTTTTGCTGGCACTCGCCTTTTCATCAAGAAGGCACACTTGGCATTTGAGCACTTCAAGGAATCTTGGGCTACTGGCCAGATCCTTCGGCCTAATGGCTCCAATCTGTCCCCCTCAGTCTGCCTTTCATCACTTTAGTGGCTAGGGAAGGGGTGGCCAGTCACGTCCTGTCGAGGCCAGCCACCGAGTCATGCAAGCTGTCCAGCCTCTGTGTGGCTGCGGACATGGGAACCAGCATCCTGAGGGCCAGGAAGCCAGCTGTTGGTCCAGTCACTCCTTCCGCCCTTTGCCACTGCCTCCAAACCCTCCTAGTCTGACGTTTCAGGCCATCATCGGCCAGTCGGAAGCCGGATTCGCCATCACCTCTTCCACAGGCAGTCCATCACGTCAGACCGGTGGGTTCTGCAGATAGTCCGAAGGGGCTACTCCCTCCCCTTTGAGACTATACCTCCCTCCTTCCCACCCTGCTACGACCATATTTCGGAAGATCATTTGGCTCTTCTCCGCGAGGAAGTTATGTCTCTCTTGGCCAAGGGGGCCAAAGAGAGGGTCCCTGTTCCAGAAGTAGGATCTGGTTGTTATTCCCGCTACTTTCTGAGGACAAAGGCCTGCATACTATTCTAGACCTCCGGACACTCAACTTCTTCCTCCGGAAGGAGAAGTTCAAAATGTTCACTTTGGCCTAGGTCCTTTCTGCCCTAGATCCAGGAAACTGGATGGTAGCGTTGCAGGATGCTTATTTCCATATTCCTGTCCTGCCTTCCCACAGACATTAGTTATGGTTCAGGGTAGGCCACCTTGCTCCCCTTTGGCTTTACCTGTGCCCCTCGGGTGTTCATGAAAGTGATGGCGGTGGTCACAGCTCATCTGCTCATATCAGGGGTACCAGTTATCCCCTATCGCAATGGCTGGCTGCTGAAGGCGGGCTCGCCTTAGGCAGTCGTCTCCCACCTCCAGACTATGGTGGACCTCCTGCACTCGCTGGGGTTCACTATCAACATGCCAAAGTAAAACTTGACTCCCTCTCAGACACTCACTTTCATTGGAACGATTCTAGACACAGTGCAATTTCGGGCCTATCCTCCCAAACAGCAGGCCTGGGATATTTGGTCTTGATACCGATATTTCAGCTTCCTGGATTTCAGTGAGAATGACTCTGTGGCTGGTGGGTCTTATGGCCTTCTGCATCCTGCTGGTGGATCATGCCAGTGGCATATGCGGGCCTTGCAGTGGGACCTGAATTTCCAGTGGGTGCAGCATCAGGGGGATCTTTCCGACTATGTCCAGATATCAGAGGGAACTGCTCAGCAACTGCAGTGGTGGCTCACGAATCAAGATTGGGTCAAAGGCAAATCCCTCTTCCTTCCCAACCAGATCTGACAGTGGTGATGGATGCGTCACTCCTTGGATGGGGTGGCCACCTGTGAGAGGCAGAGATCAGAGGCGTCTGGTCTCCGGCAGAGTCTGGTCTCCATACCAACCTTTTGGAGCTCTGGTAGATCAGACTAGCACTGAAGTTATTCCTTCCCTCTCTCAAAGGTAGAGTAGTGCAGGTGTTCATGAACAACACCATTGCCATGTGGTACTGGACCAAACAGGGCAGGGTGAGGTCTTGGACCCTTTGTCAGGAGGCTCTCCACCTCTGGACATGGCTGGAACATCAGGGCATATCCCTGGTGGTTCGCCACCTAGCGGATTCTCTGAACGCCAGAGCAGACAAACTCAGTCGTCGGTGCCTGATTGATCATGACATGCATCTCCATCAGGGGGTGGCTCAAGGTCTCTTCCAGCAGTGGGGAGAGTCTTGGTTAGATCTCTGAAGAGAACGCGCAATGTCAGCACAATTGTGCGTTGGAGTTTCCAAGGCGGCCCTCTCTTGGTGACGCTTTTCTTCGTGAGTTGAGCTTTGGCCTCTTCTATGCCTTTCTACCTATACTACTTCTGCCAAGAGTGCTCAAGAAGATCAAGCACATATGGGCTTAAGGCATTCTTATGGCTCTGGATTGTGCATGAAGAGTGTGGTATTCTGACCATGGCCATCAATCCTCCAATCTGACGGCCCCTTCAGGAGGATCTTCTGTCGCAGCAGCCGGGGATGGTTCTTCACCCGAACCTATCCATTCTCCACCTCCTTGCGTGGAGATAGGCTGCTGCAGTTGACAACTTTCAACCTTCCACCCGAAGTCTGTGGTGTCATCTTGGCAGCCACGCGTCCCTCCACTAAAACGGTATATGCCTGTAGATGGAACAAATTTGTGGCTTGTTGCACAGCAAAGGTTGTTAATCCCTTTTTTGCCCCTCTTTCGGAGGTTTTATTGTAATACTTTGTTTGGCCCAGCAGGATTCTGCTTTATGCACCTTTAGCCTTTAAGGGTTATCTTTTGACTATCTCTGCCTTTCTGAGACTTCCAGAAATCAGCCTTCTTTGTTCAAATCTCCCATTGTTAACAGGTTTCTTAAGGGTCTTAACCACTTGTTTTCTCCTTCTCCTTTCATAATGCCTCAATGGGATTTAAATTTGGTTTTGACTTTTCTTATGTATGCTCCTTTCAAGCTTCTTCATAATTACAATCTCAGGCGTCTAACTTTTAAGACTGCTTTCTTAATTGCCATCACCTCTGCTCGCAGAGTTAGCAAGCTCCAGGCTCTATCACCCAAGCCTACCTATCTTTCTGTTCATACAGATAAAGTGGTGCTTCAAACAAAAGCTTTGTTCCTCCCTAAAGTAGTCACACGCTTTCATGTGGGACAATCCATTACTCAGCCGACCTTTCACCGGCCCCCGCATCCCCCCAAGGAAGAGGAGAGACTCCACAGCCTGGACCCGAAAAATGCGTTGTCTTTTTATCTTGATCGTACCAAAGAATTCTGGGTGGGCGATCAACTCTTTATTGGCTAGGTGGGTGCCAAGAAAGGTTGGGCAGTGCAGAAAAGGACAATTTTTCGATGGGTTGTCCTCTGCTTTAAATTGTCCTACTCATTGTCAAAGAAGGAACTTACTGTGGGGTTTTGTGTTCATTCTACCAGAGCAACAGCAGCAACCACTGCGTTAGTACAAGAAGTCCCAGTCTTGGATATCTGTCAGGCGGTAATGTGGGCATCTCTGCACACGTTTACCAGACACTACTGCCTGGCCAGCCAAGTCCATAGGGACAGGTACTTTGCCCATTCTGTTCTCCAGGACTTCCTCGTGGCATCTTGGTTCGCAGACCCTCCTCTGGGATTGGTATTGCTGGGGTATCTATTCTGAATGTAAGGTATCTACAACTTGAAGTCTCTATCAGATTAGTAAGTTACTTACCTTCTTAACAATGTAGGTCATAGGGACATATTCTAGGTGTATATTCCTTACCACCCCACCCATCCTCCTAGCTCTGCGAACTGATTCTTAGGGGCAGGCACTATCCTAAAGGGCCCTAGTTTTGCAAACTAATAGTCAGTGTCTTTCATGGCTCTGCGCTTCTGGTGTGGAAACTCATGTTAAGAACTGACGTCAGCGTGCCTGGGCTGCGTCTGTGTATATCTCGCGATGTCATTTTCGGCACCTACGTCGTCAACGACGGACGCAGAGTCGACTGTCACCACCTAAAGACGCGCAGACATACTGCTAATAAAAAATCTCTGGACCCAGACCGACACCTGGGGGAAATATTGAAGGTAACAAATCTACAACTAGAATATGTCTCTACCAGACACATCATTACCGAAGGTAAGTAACTTACTCTTCTACACGATTCCACTCAGCTCCTTTCCACTCTATGCCACTCCACACCACTCTAAACTACTCTACACCTCTCCATGCCTCTCTGTGCCACTCCACGTTCCTCGGTGCCACCCTGCTAACTGTTAGCCATGCTGATCAGCAACCATGCTGCTGTGCAACATGGCTAAAAGACATTGGCAAAGCCAATAGCTCTACCTATTGGCTGGTTTCTTTAGCAAATATCACTTTGCACTTTGGGATATTTTAACCTATAATGTTAAACTCGAAACTTCAAATCCCAGAATTCATTGTTCATATTGATAAAAGCCAGGTCTATGTTAAGGTGTCACACATGACATGGTGCAACATGGCAAGATATGGCAGCTAGGTATGCCTTGCTGCTGAGCTTGCACTTAGGGAGGTCCTCATTTTGTCCTCCTCACCTCCCAGGGATATCTCCAGTAACTTTAAATGCAGCAGTGTTTCCTCTGGTGCAGCTCTGAACGTGTGTACGTCTGGGGTGCTCTGTGTGTTCATGGTGCTGTACTGAGATGAGCTGCAGGGAGACGGGACTTCTTAACCTTGGTGTACAAACTGTCCCTTTAAATGCTTTACTAATTGAGTATAAGTTATGTAGAACGTCGCTGTATTTCGCTCCCGAGGACACTGCCTCTGCTATCTTTCTCTCCGAGAACGTTCTCGGTTTAAGATCTAAAATGTAGAATGTGCGGTTATGTTTTTTTGTAATTTTCAGCCTGCTTGTGTTTATTGATTCACGCATTATTCTGTTTTTTGTTGTAGTTGACACCAGGCTTTTACGTCTTCAAGGTTGCCGTATCAGGTGAAAATGCTTTCGGAGAAGGATTGGTCAATGTGACCGTGAAACCAGGTGATCCAATTGACTTCCAGTATAATTCACAATACTATAATTCACAGATTAGGACACAATACATCAATTTCAGTATAAAAAAGAAATATCTGGTGTGATTTTTTTCATCATGCCACAATTCAAAATTGTATGATGCACATTTGTTGCTCAAATATACATGTCTAATGGTTTTTGAAACCTAAGGTTATTTGTTATGAATTTAGACTACAATTTCTGCGGTTGTAGATGAAAGCAGAGCAGCACCATTAATAAAAGCGCATTATCAGAGCATGTTTATATATTTTAGATGTTGGTGTGTTGATTTGTGGATGTGTAGAACTCGGTGAATTTTCCAATATGCAATATGTCACTATGTATGGGGGGTTTGGAAACTAGTTTTAAAAGTTTTTAAAAGTAAAAACATATTTCGAAATGTTAAACACCTATGACAGGTTATGCTAAGACTTTATTGCTGTCCACTGCCACCACATGTGAAGAGTCAATGAACAAAATAATATGGAGTATAAGTGAGTCTCCCAAAAGCCTGCATTCATATTTTGGGGCAAAATATTTTTTTATTTGTTCATCACAATTATAAACATACACTAGCCTACTCACATTGTCTGGCGACGGCAGAACAAACTAAATGGTTAGCATCTAAAGACTATGAGCCAGATGTATCAAAGGTTTTTACCCATTCTGTGTCTATAGGAAAATGTGTTCATACATAAGGCCCTAAGCCACTGGAATCATCCCCCGTGCCCCTCGGACAGGGGCGCAACGGAGGTCCCTGCATCCCCCAGGGTGCGGAGACGCCCCAGGGTTCCTTGTTTAGGAGGGGCTTCCCTCAGCCCTTAAGCCATTGCCTTGCATGCCCATTAACGCACACAAACACTGCAAGTAATACAAAGGAGACAAGTCAGGTAAATGTGGACGGGGTGGGGGGTTGCGAGAAGCAAAGTGGATACATTAGGGCCTGCCACGTTGAGCAGTCCAAGGTAAAGCATTTTACATTGTCAATTACTTCCATATCATTATATTAAGACTTGTAACAGCCACATTATTAAAAATGTCAACAGTTCAAATATATATATCACATTAAAAGACAATTGGGTGATGGAGCATGTATATAGAACAATAGACCAAACTACAATCTCACAGTCTGCCGGGGTGGGGATTTGATTTCGGGAGGGGGGGAGGGGGGTTAAGAGAGTTCTTGACAGGACAGGCCATTTATAATGCTGAGGCGGATGTGGGTTTGTCCGAGTCTCTCTGTTGAACTCAGGATGTAAACGGCTCATAGAAGTCTTTGGGATGGAAGCGAAGTGGCATAAGGTCCCAAAACTTAGTGGCCCCCCGGAATATCTAATGTCACAATGTGCCTATTTAGATGAAGCAGGAGGATGATACCATCTCCATCTTGGATGTCTTTTAACGCTGCGTAATTTCTTTTATCCTTTTCTTGCTGTGCCTCTGCCTGTGAGCGACTGGAAGTTTACTGGCAGGATATTTCTTAGGACCTTCAAGTATTGAGCATTCGTGATCTCCAAGTACTCAGTCAAGAGGTATTCAAGGATTGATGCCCAGATATTCTCATAGGGCTCTTGATTACGCTTAAGTAACAAAATGTGTTTCTCTTCCCCAGCGGAACCTTAGCATCTGTAGTGAATCTATGAGATCCGTGAATCTGGACTTTCCTCATATAGTTGTCATAGGCTGCTTGTTGGCTCACAAGGCCAGAAACATTTGCTTCTCCAGCACAGATAAGGACGATATGTCTGATTGTTTGATAATCCCAAGAGGACATATGCTGGGAATCTATGAATCTGTGCGTTGAATATAGAGTTAATTGCTTTAACAACAACTGTCTAAAAGACGAGGAGTTTCGACATTGCTAGAGAAGATGCACCAGCATGTCTGGATTTCCACATCCCGCCGGTACTCTTCCGGTTTGTGTTCATACCATTCCTGCAACTTGAAAGCATGTGGCACCAATAGAGAATCATTTTTATATGGGTTCTCTTCTTGCTGAGCTTTTTTCTCTGGGCTGGATTCTAAAGAAAAACAAATCCCTTTTCTTGCTTTTAAACACATGTCCAAGAGATTTCCATGGGATTTCTCCATTTCCAAGTTTGGCTGCTGTACTGTGTTGCATACATTTTTAGTAAATCTTTCCCTTCAAGTTGTTCTGGTTATAGGTGATGACTAAAGCCCCCATGCTCTGTGATTTCTTTATAGCGAAGAAGATGTGCTATATCTGTGATATATTTATCCCACTAATCATCTGATCAATGAATCACCACTGTTTCTTCAGTTCTACCCTCTTTCATTCTACCAAAAATATTAACTATGCTGCCTGAAATTACTTGTGTTTTAAACAACAAGGGGATCCAAATATTTTTGGTCAGGGACCTCTGGGCGTAGCAATTTTATATGAACAGTGGCCCCTAACAACAGAAAAAGAGAAAGTGATAATATAGACATACAATGAGGTCTATATATATTTTCTGTCCATCCGGACAAAAGAATCTTTTAATGTCTTTATAGAAAAGAAATCACACACAAAGAACATACAAGTGAGGACACATTTTATCGTGAAAAATAAAAGTAGGAGAAGAAATCTCAGGCATTTACAAGGGCTTGGAATTAAATGTGCAGTTGTCCAAGCAAATACAAAGTGCAACACCATAGTACAATACAATGAACAATTAAGAGATTATCCAGGTGTACAGAGTCGACGACGTTTCAATCCCACTTAACTTTATACCAGCATCATCATCAGGACATAAGAATATATGCCTGAGACTAATGCCTGTAAAACGGTCCTTTCAGTATACCTTATCCTGGATGGGACTGGGAGCAACTGACACGGCAGAGGCAGGGGTTCACGCTGCAAGAAACCTCTAAAGGGTTTTGTTGGGTCCCATAACAGTGCAGGTCCTCAGTATTCGTCACAAGAGAAGAACAACACAGACTGCACAGTAAAACATAAAGGGTATCTGTTGCCGCAGGAACCCTCCTTAAACTCCAGCACTCATAGGAGTGCCAGATTGGACTAGCCATTCTGCGGGTCCTTCAATTTTTTGGACATTAAGAACTGGACTACTATTCTTCTCTTGTGACGAATATTCCTGTCGAAGGTCATGTGAATCCATTGAGCCATTTTATCACTACGTCTGTTTCAAAAGGCTGTGGAAAATGCTTTGGTGGAAAAGCGTGGGTTGGGACCCCCTTTATTCTTTCCACTCTCTTAACTAATCACCACAAACTTAGCATCATCAGCCAATGTAGAAAAGAGAATAGGTCTGTAAAGGTTCCTATAACTACTGAGTGGCTAACGCAACTCTGTAATGTCTGTCTATCTATTTGTCTGTCTGTCTATCTATCTATCTATCTATCTATCTATCTGTCTGTCTGTCTGTCTGTCTGTCTGTCTGTCTGTCTGTCTATCTATCTATCTATCTATCTATCTATCTATCTATCTATCTATCTATCTATCTATCTATCTATCTATCTGTCTGTCTGTCTGTCTGTCTGTCTGTCTGTCTGTCTGTCTGTCTGTCTATCTATCTATCTATCTATCTATCTATCTATCTATATACATATATTACCAACTGGCTTTTGCCATTAGGTTGGAATGGTTAGGACTAAGTTTCCATACGTCTGTTTGCTTATAACTTTGGCCCCATTTAACAAACTGTCACAAAATGTTCCCCAAAAGTACCTACCTGCTTGTAGTTGTGCATGGAAAGTTTCAGGGTAATTCGACAAGCGGGGACTGAGGAAAAAGGGGGAAGGGAAGGTGTGTGTTTCCCAATTTAATTCCCATAGGGATTTTGCATACAACTACAGCCCGAACTGCTGAACCCTTTTTGTTATTTGGTTTAAATCCGTTCAGTAGTTTTGAAGATATTAGAGGAAAAACAAATTTGTATATCAAGAAGCGTGGGCCTTGCAAATCCTGCCATTCTTGTGCAGAGATCTGATTGGCTGCCAACACGTCAACCAGGAAGTGTTGTCTGCCATCTTGGGCCTCTGACTCAGCCAAGTCCCAAACAAAATCGAAAAAAGGAGATGGGGGCAGGGTAGGAATACCCTGACCCCCTAGGCCCCTGGTGGTGGGATTCCCAAGGGACCCAGCCAGGGATAAAAAGCATTTTGTTGAAAAATAAATTGTAGCAAAAATGGAAAAAAAAAATAAATAAGAGCAGTCTCCCGTGCTTCTTTCTCATT
The DNA here is from genome assembly GCF_964261635.1 of Lissotriton helveticus. NCBI lineage: Eukaryota > Metazoa > Chordata > Amphibia > Caudata > Salamandridae > Lissotriton > Lissotriton helveticus. The sequence goes on along the minus strand of NC_136063.1, from coordinate 1,401,631,859 downwards.
CAGCCCACGGATAGACCAGGTCCTTGGGAAAGTGTGAATTCCAGAAAAGAGGAGGGAGGGCGCATGCGGCCACCGTCCCTAGGGCAGTTTAAGCCCTGAGGACCCTTGGTTTTTTAAAGAAAAATGATAGGAGGGGGCTGTGAGGCCCCTCTCTTTTGGCCTCTAAAGGCCCCGGAGACCACCATCTTCCCAAGGCTGTGGTCCTTAAAATGAGGGAGGCCGTGCGGACCCCACTCCCAACATCTAAAAATGCCAGAGGACGACTACCTCCCTGAGGTTTATTTAAAATAATAATAGGAGTGGTGCCGCACGTCCCCTTGCATTTAGCCTCTAAAGGCCCTGGAGACCACAACGTCCACAGGGTTGTGACCCTTAAAAAGAGGGAGGCCACATGGACCCCCTTCAACATCTAAAAATGCCCTGGGGACTGCCATCTCCCCAGGGCACACAACAAGTATGTAGGGGGAGGGGAGCATGCAGCTCCACTCCCATGCCATATTTGGCCCCAGGGACCAAAACCTCCCTATGGCATGTGCTTAATGAAAGTGGTCTGTTTTCAGCCTTGGGACAACCTTCTCCCCGGAGCTGGCCCTGCGAAAAGTAGAGGAGGGGGCGCCACATGGCCCCCTTCCTGGAGCCATTATTGGCCGTGGGGACCACAATCCCCCAGGGCTGGGTCTCCCTTCCCTGAGGGGCCTACCCTCGGGAGATAGTAGTTTGCTTTCACGTGGTGGGATCTTTGATAGATCCTTCCAAGCAAGAGAAAACTGTAAGTCCACTCCCAGAAGGCGGGAGCTGGAAAACTGCTCCCACTTGCTGGCAACTGACTTTTTGGCAGGAAAACAGATGAAAATATTGCTCCCACGCACAGGGAGCTGCATATTTGGCTGCTCCCTGCATGCCGGAGCAATGCTGGCTCCCATTGGAGGCGGGAAGCCAGCAGGGAACGCGGGTGCCTTGAGTCTACCCCCGCAGTCTGTAGCATTGCACACTAGGTACCCCGGGTGGGCTCCAGGGCACCCACGATCTAACGGTATGTCCCTGGGGAATGGGGTCCGTGGGGCAAAAATCGTCTCAGAGGTCGCTCAGCCTCCCTTCCCCTTGTATAATTGGTAAAGGGAATACCCAAAATCATCTACAAGTTCCGCTCGTTTGGCCCTGGCCCGTTTTCCTTAGTAGTATGCAAAAGTCTTCCTGCCTTTTCCCACTTTGATGCACAGTTTACAAAAAGGCCCATGAACATGCTACCCATCAATTTTGGTGACGCGTTCCTAATGGCCAGGAATTTTGTGGACATCTGTAGCAAACAAAGATGCACTTACTTCATATTGTTAGGAAGAAGTACCCTAGTGTGGTGAAGATTCCCCTCTCTGTAGTCTCGCCCTGCTCTCTATACGAGGATTCATCTTATCACAGATTTGTGAATAAAGACTCTCGAGGAACAATCCCATTGCCGAAATTAGACGCACACAAAGTCACTGAACACATTTCCTCATGGTCCATTATGCAACTGTAGTATAGAATATGCACTAGTTATTACCCAACGAGGTAGTACCTACTAATTAAGCAGTAGAACGTACTCCAATTTGGTAGATATTTTGTGCAAAACTGTGGACTCTTGTTAGATAAAGGGGCAGGTGTCCCTGGGGAATGGGGTCCGTGGAGCAAAAATCGTCTCGGAGGGCGCTCAGGCCCCCTTCCCCTCGTATAATTGGTAAAGGGAATACCCAAAATCATCTACAAGTTCCGCTCATTTGGCCCTGGCCCGTTTTCCTTAGTAGTATGCAAAAGTCTTCCTGCCTTTTCCCACTTTGATGCACAGTTTACCAAAAGGCCCATGAACATGCTACCCGTTAATTTTGGTGACGTGTTCCTAATGGCCAGGAATTTTGTGGACATCTGTAGCAAATAAAGCACACTTACTTCATATTGTTAGGAAGGAGTACCCTAGTGTGGTGAAGATTCCCCTCTCTATAATCTCGTCCTGCTCTCTATACGAGGATTCATCCTATCACAGATTTGTGAATCAAGACCCTCGAGGAACAATCCCATTGCCGAAATTAGACGCACACAAGGTCACTGGAGACATTTCCTCATGGTCAATTATGCAGCTGTAGTATAGAAAATGCACTAGTTATTACCCAACGAGGTAGTACTTACTAATTAAGCAGTAGAAAGTACTCCAATTTGGTAGATATTTTGTGCAAAACTGTGGACTCTTGTTAGATAAAGGGGAAGGTGAAGTTCCGTTCTGTCCCAGTCTCTCACACAGCTACTGACACCCACAAAGACACTCACATACCCACTCACACGCTCTCACATATGTTCACAGATCCACACAGCTACTCTCATACCCATGCAGCCACTCACACACCTGCAAAACCACTACCAAACCCACTTGCACACCCATACAGCCACTTACACACCTATTCACTCAGCCACATAACCACTCACAATACTACTCACATCCAGAAAACTACTCACACACCTATACAGTCACTCACACACACCCACTTCCAGATCCGTACAGACACTCACACACCCATTCACAGACTTATACAGCTAATCACACACCCATTCACAGACTCATACAGCTAATCACACACACACTCATAGACCCATACAGCTACGCAAAGAACTGGTCACATACCCACACTACTACTGACACACCCATTCACACACCCATACACACACCCATACAGTCACTCATACACCCACTCACAGGCCCATACAGATAGTTTCACACCCACTCACTGACTTATACAGCCACTCACACATTCACTCTTGAAGGTTACAGGTTACAGTTGGGAAATAAAAAGTAAAAAATCCATAGAAATTAACTAAAAAATGGTTACAGGGATGTTATAGTTAGGAAATAACATAAAAAACGGTAGAAATTCACTAAATAAAACCAAGGTCACAGGGATATTATAGTTAGGAAATAACATTAAAAACCTTGGAATTTCACCGAAAAAACAGAGGTTGCACAAATGTTATTGTTAGGAAATAGTATTTTAGAAAGTTAGAAATTCACTGAAAAACCCAAAGGTCGCAGGGATGTTATATTAAGGCTCAGATTTCATTCATACAAAACCAGTGAAATTCAGCAGTTATAGTTACCTGAGCTAACGATAACTTACGTCCCCACAAAGCACTGCTTATGCCCTCACATATGTGAGGTCACTGACCATGTCATGAGTGATGTAATATGTTAGGTCCTAAGCAGTGCATTGCAGGGGGCATGAGTTATAGTTAGCTGAGGTAACTGTATCTACTGGATTACTGGTTTTGTATGAACTAAATCCGAGCTGAACCATAACGTCCCTGTAACCTTTGTATTTTTCAGTGAATATATATGTATATGTATAAAATATAAAATAAAAAACAATATACTTACTTTTGTTATTATGTTGTGATAGTCCATCAATAGTATTACACATTAACGAGGGGAACCCAAAAATCACTGCACCTGGGTTAAATATAGCATAGAAAAAGTGGTCACAGTGAAAACATACATTTCGTCAAAACATATCCCCCTGAATGAACCACATTAATCAATCAGAATTCCAATCCAAAAGGAAATGTTATCATTATTTGTCATAAAACGAATAATCAAAAACATCTGCATGAAAGGTGCTCCCAAGTAAAAGTGTAAAGAATTGTGTAGGGAGATGTGCTCATTTGAGGGTAGGAGAATTGTGCAATATATACAATGTATTTACAAAGACCTGGCTCCAATGTCAGAGGGACGAATCGTCTCCAGATTATTTAAATGTTAATGGTGAGTGTTCATCAGAAACGGTCAAAAATTGAATTAATGATCCCAAGGTCATCGGCCGAGAGAGAGTCTCCTAATTGTAAGAAATCCGTCCATATGCAAATGTATGAAGAAAACTTTGTGCATCAGGGCCATTTTATTTTTATTTGTTTTGCTTTTAGGAAACCAGCAATTCTCTTCAGTGATTCTTTATTTTAAACAAAAATCCTTTGTAGAGGAATCACAACGAACATGGTGCACACTCGGCAAAGTTTTGTGTCTTCAGCAGAGCCTCTGAATTGGCAGTTTTTCTGAATGCACATAGAAGCCTCCCAGGAAAGTGAAGGGAATGGTCTCTGCTTACCTGGCAAGCTGCCCACCAGGGTCTTAGTGACCATGTGAAATTGTACATATAAATTAAATTACGTCATGTGTTTCTGAGCTCATCTATTAATTTAAGTTCTTACATGCTTGTTTTGCTACATAAAATAAGTTAGCAACTCGGTCGAGGTGCTTTTAGCTTCAAGCAATTGAATGATATCAGATAATTGTGACGTCAAATGGATGGTGCAGGGTAAGATGAATCTGAGGAGGTCTTCTTAAAGAATATCTGCAGAGCAAGTACATACTCCTTCAAGCCATTGTTTCCCACTAGCCTCAGGAGTCTGGTTTAAAATGTCATATCTGTGTATTGCTAGTGTTACCTGTTCGTTTTGCATTCAGAGCCATAAGTCATAATTTTGGTGCATACTCATAATATATTAAAGGACTAAGACAAAAGATTTGGGTTCAGGATATAATGTCTTCTTAACTTACTAGCAACCTCATTTCTCTAGTTACAGCTTTCCTGTGCCAGGCCTCCAAACCCTCCCACACTACAAGAGTGACCTGCGGCTTCCCTAGGAGGAGTGGGTAATTACACATGGGGTAGGGGGGATTTTTGTCTCCAACATGGACTGGATTACAAATCACAGTCCTTTGGGACTGTGTATTTTAAAAATAGTGGTGTGGCTGTCTGGAGGTGGAATTAACCTATGACGTAATGTAGGGCAAGTAATATGGAGTAGTCCAATATGGAATGGAGTAATGACATTACCATATCGTACTTGAGAAATTACCATTAGTAGAAAGTTTTGAAAGGACAGCCCTCTTCTTTCTCCATGAACAAACTCAGGATGCTAGTCTCACAGAAAACACAAATAATCCACAGAAGAGCAACTAGAGTGGTCTTTTATCTTTCAACCACTATAAAGATCCTAATTGAATCCGAGTTCAAAAGAGATGTCTTTGAGACAATATAAAGCTCCTGCCCACTACTGAGGTACACAGTTAATCCCCCAACAGTGCTCTGTGTAATTGAAGGCAATAATCAGGCTCCACATTCATTCCAGCGTGACATAAAAGAGAGGATTCAAGGACACATCTGGGTCCTCAGCCCCTAGACTTCTTTGTAAGATGTTAGTGGGCGTTGTAAAGAACAATAACACTACAGAAGTCTCTTGCTCGCAGGCAGGAGAAAGATCAACTCACTTCTATTTTCAGTGGTCAGCATATCACAGAACATATGGTTTTATCCATTCTGTACGCTCATGACCCTTGCACATCTTTTTGTGTGAGATTCCCCAGGAGCTTCACCAAAATATTCTTCAGCAATGAGATACATACTCCATAGAGTGCATGCTGAAATATAAAAGTATTATAATCCATATTTACTTCCAAGTTGTGGGGACCAATAGAAGCTCATCTATGTGAAATAGTGCTAATTTCCTTTAACTTTACTTTTAATGCTGCACATAGGATTTTAATAAGGTTTCAGGCTGCATATTGTTATCTCTTAATAGTATGTGCTGAAAAAATGTCCATATACATTTTATTTCACTAAGAACATTGTCCACGTAAGTTCATTATTAAATGTCTGCAGAAAAGCACACACAGTTTAAAATCCCTAATATAGTAACTGGCAAACCGGTGTACTTTTTTGGGATTGCTGTGAAATTGTAGTTTAAGTAGGGATTGACTGCCCACCCCATTTCTCCTGCTGCAGCAAAAGTAAAGCAACAACTGCAGCATCCGATTTTATGGTCAGTGGGCTGAGGTTCTGTGATTTTGCGTGCTTTTAAAGTGCACGACTTTCTTTTCTAAACATGGGTTTTTGCCATGCGTCGTGACTGCCATCTGGTGTTGCCTTTTACGTAGGCCTCAGAAGTTAGTCTGCGAGCAAAGAAGTCTGACCTTTTGTGGGTCATGTGTACATTAACTAAGGTTTCCTTCGTGCACTGGAGTTAATTTCAGAAGCTGGCCTTTCACCTGGAATTGATCCTGCCAAGCCAATTTCCCTGCAAGATCGTTATCCACTTTCCCAATCACCATTCAAGACATTTGTTAACTTTTAAGTTTCTTTACGTTTCTGTTATCTTGCACATTATCTGAAACTACTTTTCTTTACTGTTTCTTCATTTCATGGGTTACGCTTTCAATTAAGGGTTTGTCCGGGCCTTCCAGATTATTATTTAGATATACCTAAATATTAACTTGTGGGTTGGGACACTGTAAAATGAGCTTTACTATATGATGCTGTGTGATGTCATGTATTTTCTATTGGTTGAATTTTGGTGCAGGGGTGTGCATTTTAAATGTACCTTTTTGTGTATAAATAGGGATGTCTCGCCTTAGTAAAATTGAGCAGTTTCTTGAGTTGTACACCGTGTTGTGTTACTGGGATTTCTGCTACTAACTGCAGCTAATAAATTTGATCTCTGACGCCACCTAGAAGTATTCCGTGTCTCTGGATACCAAGGCATGGGAACCCAGAGGACTTTGGCCGTGTCCCTGGCGCCGCTGGGTACTTGAAATCCCAGTTCTTCAGTTGGCGCGGCCAACGTGGGACGACTTCAGTGGTACCGGTCCAAGCCCGAAGATTGCGAGGAGCCACGTGAGGAAACTCTGGAGGAGGGCCCCCACTTCATCGACCCCTGCATGTCGACGTGGACCAAAGGTCTTTTCTGCGAGGCTTCCCGCTTTCCAGCGGCTACGAAGGACTGCTGCCCTGACTGTCGCCTTGTCTTGGACCCTCCGATTGATGTTTGTAAAGCGAGACGATAGATGGCCTTCTGGTGGCGTGACAGATATTTGGTTAAGTATAAGTGGGTCGCTCCCACGACTTTGTCTGGTTCCTTGGTTTTGATTTGGTTGCTGCAGTACCCAAAGCCGAAGGGCTTGTATATTTACAAGTGTATCATTTTTTGATTCCCTTTGAAGTTTGAAACCAAACTAGTGAGCAAGATGCCTGGTCTTGGTAAATTTGGTAATTAGTTTGTTTGTGGTAGTAACAGGGATTCCCGATTGGAGGATTCATGTCCGATACCTCCGGTTGGAACTCCGACTTATGAGCTCTATTCTAAACACGGAATGGGTCCCATTACTTATAATGAAGTATGGGTCCCCTACACTAAAAAGGATGGTGTTTTGCAATGGCCCCCACATGGTAGTTTTGAAACAGAGATTTTAGACAATCTAGAAGTTAAGCTATTTAAGAAGAAAGCCCGGCCGGCAATGTTTGACTCTTTTCGCCTTTGGCGTAAGGAAGCCAAACAGAGAGAAATTAAACAAGTAAAGAGAGATAGGAAAGATAAGAATATGTCAGTACTACAAGCTGCTAGACAGTTTAAGGAAGATGGAGAAGAGCGTGCGAGTGAAGTTTTAGATAGATAGCGTTGCATGGCCATAGATAAATGTTATCCGGCCTTGCCGTCTTCTCCTCCAAAAGTGATTGAAGACCTTGAAAAAGATCCTTTGATCTCTCATTTACTGAGATTGCCACCTCCCTATGTGCAGGGTGCTACTGCGCCTCTATTACCCCCGGTTGTTCCACCCTTTGTTGTTCAACCTCCTGCTGTTGTTCAGCCACCCGGTGCTCCACAGATGGTTTTGCCTCCTCCTGCGCAACCCATTCTAGGGTCGCCAGACTTGCTACCAGCTTTGCCTCAAACTCCTTTGCCTTCTGCTTCTGCATCTCTGATTTCTACTGTTCTTGTCCCTACACCTTCTTTGCCTCAAAATACTTATTCTCCTGTTCTTATGTCTGCTTCTTCTCCCTTTGTTCGAAAACGAATGACAGAAACGGTTTCTAATTTGTTGTCACCATTGTTTGGGTCACTGAATATGACCCCTGTTTCGGAGCGTAAGCAGAGTCGTAGTCAGCTTCCTGGTTCTGAGGAACGTGCTGTGTTGGATTTGTTGGCTCGTAAATGGATTATAAATGCCTCAAGGTATAGTTTGCCAGCGGTTATGGATGTTTTCTTTCAGTGGGAGCCGCCTAAGCAAAGGTATGTTTTTAATGTGATGTGTATGTTTTTGTGTCAGGAATGGGAAGATAATGATTTGGGTTTGATCCCGCAGGAACTACTTGATGTTCAGTCGGATTTTGCTAAAGGGATGATAGTTGAATCTGATATTACAGATGCCGTAGAGACGATACTGGCTTTTAGATCTAGCCTTCCGCCTCAGACATTGTACGAACCTGATTGTTCTGTTAGAAGAAAAGCGAGACAGTATCCAATGAGAGAAGTTCCCCCAATTTGGAAGGAAGGGGACCCAAACGCTAATCCAGTTATTCTGCCGCATTTTCAACGAATATGGGTACATGTCCCTTGGAAGAGAGCAGAGGTCTTGGCTCTTAAGCAGACCTTACCTGACCCTCGTAAGAATCCTGCTGGTTACTACAAGGAGTTGTCCCAGACAGTTGAAGCGTGTATTATGAATTTAGCTGACATCGATATGTTGATGGGTAATGTAGTCCCCCAACCTTTGTGGGCGAAGATTCGTCATGAGAATCATGCTGCTGAATTAGGTGATACCTGGGCGAATATTGTTGCCGCAGATGGTAGACAGGAGGGAGGTGCTAAACCTGAACCTCTGGTTTCAGAATTACCAGGTAGAATTATTAATCTGATGAAAACGATGATGCCTGCTTTACGAGTAAACTGGGATAAGTTAGCAGCATGTAAGCAGAAGAGAGACGAGAGTGTATCTGATTTCTTCACTAGGTTTGAAGAGACGTTTATTGATCATAGTGGTCAGGATATGAGTACGGAGGGTGGTCAAAGGTTGTTTGTGGATAAATTTGTCTTTAATTTGCTTCCCGAACTTTCTAATAAGTTAAAGGACTCTGAGAGTTCATGGGCTGTCTCTTCGTCGGCCCAGATATTGGCTACTGCACAATATTACGAGAACAGGGATAAAGATGAGAAGGATAAAGTGGAGAAGAAAACTAAAGAGTTAAAGACGAAAGTTCTTTTGCAGCAAGCTTATCCGCCTCGTCAGAATCAGCCTCAGTTTCAGCAACCTCCACAATTTCAGAGATTGTTACAGAAGCCTGAGCCTTATGTTCAGCGATTCTTTCCTGGCCCTAATCAGTGTGCTTATTGCAGAGAGGAAGGTCATTACAAGAATAGTTGCCCGGCTTTGTTACAGCATGCGAATGGTGTATCTGGTCAGAGAGGTCGTGGTAGTTTTCAGCAAGCTCCTAGGGATAGGGGACGTGGTGTGATCCCTCAGAATGAGCGTTCCTCTTCCCTACAGAATTCTGCGAATTATTTTGACAGACAGAATGTTCCGAGTGGTCAGTCTTCCCAGTATTATGTTGAGGATTACTATGTCGAAGGTGAGAGTTCTGGTTATAATGATAACTAGGACAGCCAAGGACAAAGAGAGGGAGTAGTGTCAGTTCCAGTAGACCAGAGTGGACCTTATGTTGAAGTGATTACATCAGGTGTGGTAGAACCTTTTCTTTTGGATACTGGTGCGATGAAGAGTTCTATTATGCACTCTAAACTTCCTGGCGCACCTTTGTCTGGCTTGACCAATGTTTCAGTAGGATTTTCAGGCGCCCCAGTTCGTAATCCGGTTTCTAGTCCTTTGTCCCTTACCATTGGCCCTTGTGAATTGGAAGCTCCACTTATTTTAACGACTGGTTGTGGTGAGAATCTGTTGGGTTTGGACTTGCTGAAAAGATTGTATGCAACTTTGCATTGTTCTCCTTCGGGAGTACAACTTACCCTTGGTAAGAAAGTGATTTCTCCAATGTATTTGTCTAAGGATTGTTTGCCACTGGAATTGCGTTCGCTTCCTGATACACTTTGGGCTACAGGTCCAAATGATGTTGGTCTTTTGCAGATTCCACCTTATGTTGTCACCCTTAAGTCGAATGCTAGGCTACCTCATATTCCCCAATACAAGATTTCGAGCGATGGTGAGAGAGCTCTTTTAGCGATTGTCTATGATCTGGTTGAGAAGGGTGTAGTTGAGGAAACGAGAGGTAATGTGTGTAACAGTCCTGCTTTCCTTGCTAGCAAAACCACTGTTGGCATTGACTCTGAAAGATACCCCGCATCCTCTTCCTTGGTCTGACGAATGTCAGAAAAGTTTTTCTGAACTACGCGATGCATTGTGTTCGGCTCCTGTGTTGGGTACTCCAGACTATAGTAAGCCTTTCACGTTGTACGTGCACGAGAGAGAAGGTTGTGCGTTGTCAGTGTTGGCACAACCATTTGGGGACAAGCAGCGTCCATGCGCGTATTTTTCAGCAACGTTAGACCCAGTTGCTAAGGCGTTGCCGAGTTGTTTGAGAGCTACAGCTGCAGCGGCTGTTTCTATTCGACAGTCTGCTGGTTTGGTATTGGGCAATACGTTGATTGTGATGGTCCCACATGCAGTGGATACCTTATTGAACAGGACTAAGACACAGCACCTTACTAGTGCACGTCTGTCAGGTTATGAGTTGACATTTTTGGCTAGTCATGTTCACATTAAACGATGTAATGTGCTGAATCCAGCTACGTTGTTACCGATCTCTACAGAGACGGATCCTCAGGAACAGCATGATTGTTTTCTTCGTACAGAGGAAGAAACGAATGCTAGAGTCGATCTAAAGGATACTCCGCTTACGGGTGTTGATGGTACCCTATGGGTAGATGGTTCGTGTTTTAAGCTTCCGAATGGTGAAACGACTGCAGCGTATGCTATTACAACTTGACATACAGTTGTTGAGACAGCACGCATACCACAGAATTCTGCCCAAGCAGCAGAGTTGATTGCATTGACGAGAGCGTGTGTGTTGTCAGAAGGAAAGCGAGTGAATGTTTACACCGATAGCCAGTATGCGTTTGGTGTTGCCCATAGTTTTAGGCGTTTGTAGAGAGAGCGTGGGTTCCTTACTTCGCATGGGACAAAAATACAGCATGGGCAGTTGGTGAATAAACTTTTGGAATCTCTCACTCTCCCAAAGCAGATTGCAATTGTGAAGTGTAGTGCGCATAACAAAGTTGTGGACGATGTTGATCGAGGGAATGTGTTTGCAGATGAAGTTGCGAAGGAAACGGCGAAAGACATGATGAGCCGTATGTATGTTGCAGGCCCAGCTAATTGGATTATGGCTGGTGGAATGTGTGAAGACACAATAGAAAGTGTGAGAACGATTCAGGCTGAAGCGACTGAGAAAGAAGTGAGTGTTTGGAGAGAAACTACGGGTATGTTGGATTCGACAGGTTGTTGGGTTGAGTTGTCAGAACACCAGTGATGGTTGTTGCCTGATGCGTATGTGCTCCCAGTGGTTACAATGGCTCATGGAATGGCTCACATAAGTTCGAAGGGAATATGCAAGTTGTTGGCTCCAGTTTGGCAGAATGCTGGTATTCCGAAATGTGCAGAGAACGTGGCGAAACATTGTATGATTTGTTTGAACTATAATCCTGGTAAGGGAACTCCAACTCCAGCTGGTCATTTTGCTCCTCCAACGTATCCGTTTGAAGTGATACAGTTAGACTACATTCACATGGAGAGATGCAATAATTTGAAGTATGTCCTTGTGGTTGTTTGTGCCTTTTCCAGGTGGATAGAGGCCTACCCCCTAAAAGATAATACTGCCTTGTCTACAGCCACGGTTTTGCTGAGAGAGTACTTCCCTAGGTATGGTTTGCCGAGAATTGTATGGTTGGACAATGGGAGTGAATTTGTGGGTCAAATCATGAAGAAAGTGTGTGCTGGATTGGGAATAAATCAAAAGTTCCATGCAGCGAATCACCCCCAGTCTGCTGGACTTGTTGAATATTACAATGGTACCTTGAAGCTGAAATTAGCTAAGGTACAAGCGAGCACTGGTCTTACATGGCCGGATGCCTTGCCGTTGGCTCTTTTGTCAACAAGGACGACTGTGCATTCTCGAGTGGGACTTAGTCCGTATTAAATCGTGTTTGGTCGTCCTGCGAATGTTTGGGGTGTGCCTCGTCCTAATGAATACAGCAGTATTGAGTACCCTATGTTGGTGGATTACTTACATGACTTGACTGCTAAATTACGTGTTCTCCACCAACAGGTCTATGACAGTCTACCGACAGCAACTGCGGATCCAGGACACATAATTCAACCCGGCGATTATATTCTCACGAAGAATTTTCAACGAACAAAAAATTTGGAGCCGAGGTGGACTGGACCGCATTTAGTTTTGTTAATGACTCGAACTGCTGTTAAAGTAGCTGGCAAGAAGAACTGGGTGCATGCCACCCACTGTAAAAAAGTTCCATTGCCCTTACCATATGACAAGTGGGTGAGGGGAGGTATAGCCGATTCTGAACGTGAAAAAACTCTTAGATTTGTTCCATTTAGTGATGCTCATTTGACATGGACACGGTCAGAACGCGAGGATGATGATGTTCTGCAAGCTGCTGTGCCTCCTCATCTAAAGATTGACACCACCAATCCGGAACTTTTATTTAAGGATCCAACTGTACCTAATAAAGAACGCTACGATCTAAGACCGCGAAAGACTGTACATATGGACAAATAAAGTTGAAACTGGAATTTTTTATATAGTGAATTACACCTCGTCAGATCAAGAGACTTCTTTTTTGCTTTTTCCTTTTTCGAGTCATCATCCGGACTCAGCTGTAAGGTCGCGGTGTAAAGACTTGGGAGTGCAAGCCGAAGACACAAGGTCGAGGTTCTGGTTGGTCTCAGGGCGTTCCCTGGACTGACAGACGCATTCCTTAGCACGGAACACCCAACCGCCGCGAACAGCACGGTTAGAGGATGGAGTCTTTTGGGTCTGAGAAAGGTGTTGAGAAAAGTGGTTTCAAAATGAAAATGTGTACATTGGTTCGTAGCAAATGTTTTTTAATAATGTGTTTCCTTATGCTTGTGAATACTACGTTAGCTTGTGTGGGTTGGATTTTCTATGTCACACAATTGCCGCTTACATCTACCTCTTTCTTTTTCTACTGTTTCTCCACATGAGTTTCATACGTTACCTGAACATGAACAGACACGAAGATCAGAATTTGTGAATAATTCGTTTATACAGATGTTGCATCAGCATCAGCTAGTTATAAATACCACGAATTGTTGGGTGTGTGGTCTTATGCCACATACTACAGATAAGGGAATGCCATATTTGGTTTTGCCTTTTTCACCAAATGGTCAGTTTGGGCACTCCAATCAATGTTTATCTATGCGAATGAAGCCTCTTCTGTACGTTCTGTCAAAGACAATGTAAGTAATAATGCCTTAATACGGGGAATAGTTGATATGATTAGAGATATCGATGCGTATAACGCTATCCCTAGAGATGAGGTACGAGCATATGTCGGTTGGAATAAGACGACATATAGTGTTAGCCTGACGAGAAAGAAAGGCAGCGAAGGTCTCCTCCTATTTGGATTATACCCCACCGAGGTCATCTTTGTTTGCAAGGTAATGGTCAGAATCCGAGAGCTCAGCTTGGTAAGAGTGTGTGTGTTCACACATACGTTTATACGTCCCAGAAATCTCCTCCTTTCGTGCCAGCTAAAGGCACGTATTTTGTCTCTTATGATAGAGCATACACAAGGTTGCCGTCTGATTTTTCTGGCACATGTTACGTGGCATTTTTGCTTCCCCCTACATACACTGCTGTTTCCGATTACCATAAGACAAGATATGGTAGAGGTGTAATCGATGCGAAAGATACTGTCGCACAAGAAGCTGGAGACTTCTTTAAGGGTTTCCTACCCTTTTGGGGTCCTATGGCTAATAGTAGGAATATTCGTCAGCTTACGAGAGTGGTTGAGGCCACTATAAATGAGACTGCAGGTGCCCTTAGCAATATTACAGCTGAGCTTCAAGCGGATCGCCTTATGACATTACAGAACCGTTTTGTTTTAGATATTATACTTACAGATAGAGGTGGGGTATGCAAATTGATTAGATCTAGTTGCTGCGTTTTCGTACAAGATAATGCCCCGACAGTGTACCAAGCCATCTCTAGACTACATAAGATCTCTGAGTCTATTCATGTGGACGAAGGAGACTGGTCGTTGATGGGATGGTCATGGGAATTGTTATCCGAATGGGGATGGAAGATTCTGATGTTCCTTGGTATGGCGTTAACTATCCTTTTCTCGTGTTGTTTATGCATCCAGTGTGGTCCCACCATTTGTAGTCTTTGTGCTACGATCTGTGTGAGAAGACCAGTCCCGAGAGAAGTGAAGGATAATAAGATGATGTTACAGCAACACCTTGATGACCTGATGGGAATAGATAGAGACCTAGATTCAGATTGACATGAGTTTAGGCTATTGCCTACGTAATGGCAAAAGGAGGGTCTGAGGTTCTGTGATTTTGCGTGCTTTTAAAGTGCACGACTTTCTTTTCTAAACATGGGTTTTTGCCATGGGTCGTGACTGCCATCTGGTGTTGCCTTTTACGTAGGCCTCAGAAGTTAGTCTGCGAGCAAAGCAGTCTGACCTTTTGTGGGTCATGTGTACATTAACTAAGGTTTCCTTCGTGCACTGGAGTTAATTTCAGAAGCTGGCCTTTCACCTGGAATTGACCCTGCCAAGCCAATTTCCCTGCAAGATCGTTATTCACTTTCCCAATCACCATTCAAGACATTTGTTAACTTTTAAATTTCTTTACGTTTCTGTTATCTTGCACATTATCTGAAACTACTTTTCTTTACTGTTTCTTCATTTCATGGGTTACGCTTTCGATTAAGGGTTTGTCCGGGCCTTCCAGATTATTATTTAGATATGCCTAAATATTAACTTGTGGGTTGGGACACTGTAAAATGAGCTTTAATATATGATGCTGTGTGATGTCATGTATTTTCTATTGGTTGAATTTTGGTGCAGGGGCGTGCATTTTAAATGTACCTTTTTGTGTATAAATAGGGATGTCTCGCCTTAGTAAAATTGAGCAGTTTCTTGAGTTGTACACCGTGTTGTGTTACTGGGATTTCTGCTACTAGCTGCAGCTCATAAATTTGATCTCTGACGCCACCTAGAAATATTCCGTGTCTCTGTATACCAAGGCAAGGGAACCCAGAGGACTTTGGGCATGTCCCTGGCGCCGCTGGGTACTTGAAATCCCAGTTCTTCAGGGCTAAGTGGGAAGTACGGGGCGGTCAGTGGGGCAGGTTGGGGTAGAGCTTTTCAGCCATGTCTTCTTCTCATTGTGAGGTGATTGACCGAATGACTCCATCCGTTCCTCACATTTTCCATAAAGTATTTTGGTTAAATACATTGATGGGGGGAATGGGTATGATATTCCATGGACCATGAAGAAGGGGTGAAGGAACCCTACCTGACCCCATCTGTCTTGGACTATTGACAATAATGTCCTGCCTCTCACTCACAAAAGTTGTCTCAGAAATGTCCAAAGTGTCAGGATGCATGGGGTGTGGTAGTCCTGCCAGGATTCTTCTCTCCCTGCCTATAAACAAATCATCCATCTTCTCTTGTCCCTCTCAGTCTAATAGATTGTCAAAGGGGCAGAGTGGTGGGGTTGTAAAACAGAGCTGTCAATGAATCAGGTTAGTAACCTTTTCACATTTGACTTTCATATTCTCATTATTAATAATTAACTATATTCATAGTCTGCAAGATTTTATCCATGGAAATTCCAAGCCTTATTAGCTTACAAATCCACTAGAGTGTTACTGCTACGTTGACTAAAGGTTTATATTCCTATTCCTGCTTCTATTTTTCTTGAACAAAATGGTGGTGTCACCAGATAAGAATGCCAAGACAGGTTATATGTAATGTAGATGTTGTGGTCCAATTCAAACAGTTTTTTACAAAAGTCTAAAGCACCCTTAGCTTATAAAAAAGCCATATTATAGAAGGCATACATGCCACTTTATTCTTAAAAGTGTAATGTAGAACTAACAAAAGGTAAGCTCATCTCTCTTGTTCTATTGTTCTTTCTATCTCTCTCTCTCTCTCTCTCTCTCTCTCTCTCTCTGTAATTTAGCAGACTCACGCTCTCTTTCTCTTGTTCTCCCTCACACACACATACATGTATACATTGAACATATGCAGGTTTGAGAAAATGTCACTGTCATCTTGAAAAATGACTACCATGTGTATTCATGCAAACTCTATATAACTTGTCTAACTTATCTCATGCATTATTTGTGTAAATCTGAGCAGACACACACACCGAGTCATAATCTGTGCACATGTACTTAGTGTCACCCACAGATTTGATACCTTGATAAATCCATTCCCTTGTATTTAATATCCACTCACTTACACATAAAAAATTCTGCCTATCTGGTGATTTAGAGCCATGTGTTAATGCATTTTCAGTGTGTGATGTAGCGATCCATACTTATAAACTGTTGGAAAATGTAAAAACTTGCTGAATAAAGTACACATGTAATATTTCAATAACATTCTTTTGCTATACAGCTGCTAGAGTAAATCAGCCACCAGTGGCAGTCCCTTCTCCGAAGATACAGGAGGTTTCTTTGCCTACAGCATCCACCTTCATCGATGGAAGTGGTACGTATCCATTTTTTGATTCCTAGTTTCTTTTTCAAATAAAACAAATCTGGTATGTATACTGGGTATTAAGTAATTTGCAAAGGACAGCCTTAATATTAAAAATACAATTTGGGTATTTGTCCCCAGAATAACAGTATGCCTGGAAGGTGTTCACAAAACGATTTGTCAGAATCCAGAAGCAATAGAAAGTTAGCCCAAAGTCTGTAATCGCAATGGTGCCTGAAGCCAAGTAATTTGCTCAAACTTGGGTTTCCTCTTTGGCACTATAGCTTGACCATCTTCATCAGCATCAGCAGAATTGTAGAAAACGTATACACCCACTTTAGAAGTGAGTAGTGGAATTTTTGTTCTTGCTTTGATCATTACATACCCTCATACCAATAGTGTAAACACATCTAAACACAGATGCAATCACTGAGTTGACTAATTTTGAAAAAAATAGTTAAAAAAGAAATCCTTCTTGGCGGTAGTCAGTTGATTAGTAGTAATGTATGGTGGAGAATTACAGAAGAATGGAGTGAAGACGAGAAACCTGCGTACAGCTCTGGTTTTACATGTTGTAAATGGAATTATCAGAAGGCTATATTTAGCTGAGTGTGGGTTCCAAGAAGGTCAGTATCCTTGAGCTTTATAAACCAAACAATGGCGAACCAAATCGTGGAGGCATTCAAATGTTAAGCAGAGGATCGAAAACACAACCCTTTAATCTACTTGTCATCCAGTGTTGTGACATTGCACGTGATCCTGCTTTTTTGGTCAAAAATATTTGATCAGGCAACCTAAATAAGTATTTGGTAGCTTTCGTGCAAGGTGTTTCTATAAATGAGTTTCAGATTGACCAAAGATCCGATGACAGAGTAGAGAGTGTTGTTGGAAATATACAGATGCGCACTGTGTAATTGCTGTATTTTAGAAAATCCCCCTGAGCCGCATCCCTATTTGTGAACAGATAATTAAGCCTGATCTTCTTGAGTGCCAGATGTTTCGGCTTTGTGAAATACTGAGCATGGTATCCAAATAGAATTTGATGTGGCGAGAGACAACCAGCTCTCATTAGATGTGTGAGCTTAGAAGCATGATCTCCATTCTCTTGAAATGTTGCCTAAGACTATAAAAAATACAGAAAAAATAAAATCCTTGAACATTGATAACTCTATGTCATTGCTACCAAAAATCAAATAGAACCTGGTTGATCAATAGAGAAAAGATAATATATCAGGTCATTCTCATAGTATAAATACTAAGGGTGTCAGAAATACTTTGAAAATATTACAAAAAGGGTAAAAAACAATCACACAAGTTGTGTTAAAAAAATGTACATGGTGCCTCAATGAATCTCTAGGGGTGGGTCATACAGCAACAGGATTAAAAGTCAATCACCCTGTCTTTCCATCATATCTATCACCTAGGCTGTGACCCAAAAGGAGGTAGGGGAGCTAATTTCCATGCTACATCCTACTGCTGGTACAAAAGGGGGTGGTAATGGACGGAGCATCTGAACCAATCAAACACTCACACCCAGTCAAAAGATCTGGGTTTGATCCATCACCGTTCTTTAGCCCACTCTGCCACCCCAGTTCAGACATGGCTATATGCAAATCAGTCTGACCCTGTGCCTCATGGGAACAGTCCAGCCCGAACTGCCAAGCCATGCCTTCCCTGGACCGGAAACAAGCTTCCGAGGACCGGTTTCTGGCATTCCAGCCGTCTTCAGCCCGGCTTGCTTGAATACAGTTTCAAAGTGAGCAAGGGACTCACGTCTGAGCATACCCTGCCACACTTATGGCGGCCAAAGCGGTACAAAAGGGGGTGGGGATGGACGGAGCATCTGAACCAATCAAACACTCACACCCAGTCAAAAGATCTGGGTTTGATCCATCACCGTTCTTTAGCCCACTCTGCTACCCCAGTTCAGACATGGCTATATGCAAATCAGTCTGACCCTGTGCCTCATGGGAACAGTCCAGCCCGAACTGCCAAGCCATGCCTTCCCTGGACCGGAAACAAGCTTCCGAGGACCGGTTTCTGGCATTACATCCTACTGCTGGATATAGCTAAAGAATGGGGATGTGCTACCTGACCGAGGTCACAAACAAGTGTCTAAGGGCCAGAATTAGTATTTGGCAGACAGGCTACTCCATTACAAATGGGATGTAGTACCCTGCCCACAAAATCCCTGGCCTGCCTGTTTCATTTAGAAATGGACTTATCTTAAGTATTCCATTGACGGAGCCCCTATTGGCTTCGTCACCAGAATACTTCCTCTGACGGCCTGATGGAGTAGAGTCCATCAGAGTAAGAACATTAAACTGCCCACCTTATTTAGTGTGGCGTCTTTATTTCCAGTTCGTTACCACTAGGAAAAACCTAGAACATCTGGGAGATGGATTAGGTGCTCAGTAGGGGATTATCAATTAGATGAGTATCAATGAAAGGAAGGTTCTAGCTCTAAGAGATACTGGTACCTTCAAGACTGTGGTTGAGAGGAAGTATCTCAAACCAGAGGGGATTCTCCCTGGTATCATTGGCATTGGCCTGGTAGCAAGGAGGGATGAAGTTGAGTCCCTGTTTGCCAGAATTGAGGCAGACGTCAAAAACAAGATGGTCATAATCGATGTAGGAGTTCAATAAAAACAGGGTGATGGGAGACTGCTGGTCAGTGATCTGATTGCATCTGATCTGGTGCCAACAGCCTACATGACCTTGAAAGCATCAGCTTAGTATAGCAGAGCACAAGCTGTACCTCAGCCATAGAAGTAGACTCAGATCACTCCTGAAGTGAAGGCTTGGTTGATAGTAGTGTAGTGCTGACCAGGGTAGGAGGTTTTGAGAAGACGTGTGGTACCCGTTGCCCCTGTTTGAGACAGAGAGGAGGATGAAGCCCACAAGGCAGATCATGTGATGAAGCTGTCCGATCTATAGTAGTTGATTGCGGCTCAGGGATTGTCGTGTAAGTACTTTCGGAGGACACAGAAAGGTTGTCCTATTTGCATGAGATTACACAAGCTGTAGGAAAAAGTTGTTGCTTAAGTGGTTGGCATGCACAACATGATATGGGTAAATGGGCTGTAGTCCAATGATCCCTTGTATCCAGCCACCAACGCATGAGGTACTCTTAGCAGGTGACATGGGCATCAAGAAGACCAAGGACAGGAGGGATGATTTGTTCTACTAGCCAGGTATGGGCTAACTTGTAGCAAGGTTTTGCAGAACCTGTCCAGCTTTTCAAGTGAGTGGTAAGCCTGGAGGCTAATACAACACACCCTTGGTACCTCTACCAGTGGTTGGTGTGCCTCTTGTGTGGGTGGGCAAATGCTTAGTTGGCCTCTTTGATCCTCCCTCTGCATGATGCAACCAGTATATCTTAGTTGTAGTGGATAACGCCACCAGGTATTTTGAGATAGTATCTATGACAGGCATGACTACTAAAGAAGGTTACGGGGACCATCTACTTAAAGTAGACTGTGGTCTGTGAATGAGGAGTCAATGTGATAACCTCATACATAAGGGTGATTTGGGAGAAAGATGCTCTAACCTGCAGATCTCTACCACATACAACCTGCAAACCAATGGGTTGGTCAAGTGCCACAACAAGACTCCAAAGAGCATTATGAAAACCTCAGGAGGAAATGTGGTATTCTGCTTCTATATCTCTTGTGTGTCAACAGCGAAATCCCACAGAATGATGTAGACCTAGTCTTTTTAAGTATCTGTTTCTGGATCCTGATCACTGATTTTGCTTAAAGAAGACTGGTAAGGTACCTCTGAGTCCTCAATCCATGGTGAGGTGGACTATGCTCTGGGCTATGAGGAAGGTGAAGAAAAGCCTTTAGCGAAGAGGCTAATGAGCTATTGGTGCTCAATCTAGTTTGCCTAGGAGCTTAGCAAGTCATATGGAGGGTTCCTTACAAATTGGTTTGGAAGATTTCTGATGCCAGATACCTATTTGATACAGGTGCTATTCGGAAACCTTAGAAGGCATTCCATGTGATGTGGCTTTAGCCATGTCTCAGAAAAAGTTACACAGTTAGCAACCTGTTAATGGCAGAAGATTTTGAAAAGGAGTGTGCGCAACTCCGCGATCTGCTCTTCTGATCCGTCAGTACCATCAAAAAGGCAGGTGCCATCCTATTCCCTGTGCTTAGGAACTGGTGGAGAGATTGGCCATAGCTAAGTACCTTAATACTTTCGATTTTAACAATGGTGACTAGCAGTGTTCACTAGCATCTGGTGCCTAGGGAAGGCTGCATTCTCCAACCCAGGAGTCGTCTACCTGTTCAAGGTTATGCCTTTTAGGTTAACGAATGCTGTGTCCATCTTGCAGTGCCCGGCCAACTCTGTGTTAGCTGACGTGAAAGAGATCAGCTTGGTCTACTTGGACATCATTGCTGTTTTAGCAGTTTATGGAAGAACCACATAAGGCACCTGAAACTGTTGCTGGTGAGGATGCAAATGGTGAAACTCACCTCAAGGCTATAGACTACCATGTGGCTCATTCTTCTGTGGTTTATCTTGACCGATAGGTGGAGAATTGAAAGATTTGCCCTTTGAATGCAAAGGTGCACATGCTTGGTTAGAACATTGCAACAACTCAGATGTGGACTTTCTTAGGCTTCAGTGGTTACTACAGGAAATTTCGGGTCAACTATGGGACTATAGTTGCCCCTTTTACAGCCCTCACCTTCAATAAGAAGCCCAGGAAGGTGAACTCGATCAAGGAATATCAGCAGGCCCTTGATGACCTGAAGGTCGCAGTATGTTATGCATGAGCCTTGAAGGCCTCCGATTGTAGTCAACCATTCATTGGTGCAGACCGAGGCTTCTGAAAAGAGAGTTGGGGCATTTATCTGACACAGATTTCTGCCTAGAGAGTAGAACTGAGCTGCAATTGAAAAAGGGCTTTGTGATTGTATGGGGCTTTTTCAGGTTCTGATCTCACTTACGTGGCAGTAGGTTTGTAGTCCAGAGAGATCATAAGCCACTCAAGTGGTTGATGGCTATATTTTCAGAGAACCTGAAGTTGCTTTGGTTATAGATCTCTCGTCAGGGTTTGGAGTTCACAGTGGAGCACTAGGCACGTTTACAACATGGGAATGGAGATGGACTCTCCTGGCAGTTTTCCCAATCTGATGAACCTGCTTCTCAAATGGTGGAGTAATCCCAAGGGCATTCGGGTCTGGGGTAGCGTCTATTGAGAGAAAAGTACCCTATATAGCTCTGGAGAGCGTGCACCCGTGCCTCCAAGTCAAAGCATTTACTATTTTGAACCCCAACTCAGCCTCCATGAAGATCATGCTTATGTTAAGGCTGTTTCATAATTTGGAAGGAGACTAGAGCAGCACTTTATGGGCAGGAGCGCACACCATTTCCACCTTTCTTTTAAAGAGAGCGCCTACTGCCATCTCACCTTACTGTTTAGAACTGGCAGCGGTGGCAGCAAAGTGGTTATAGTAGTAGGACAGGCAGTGCTTAATTTCTAAACAATTAAGTGTCAAGGTTCAGAGTATCGCTTAGGAAGCCACTGTATCTTGCACCACCCATGGCTCCTGTCGGTGCTGAAAAATGCCAGTAGCAATGGCCTGGACGCACTGCTATTGTTATTTTTTTAGATCATTTTATTTTATTTTAAAGGTTTTATATAGCGCTAGCTAGACCCGGAGGTATCAGAGCACTTTACCTGAGCATCAAATCATAGTTACAGGTTACATCATTACAAAGGTTACACAGTTATTAGAGCATGGCAACATAGTTACTTGTAAGATCGAGATAAACAATAAGCACAAATACGTAAGGGGAATAGCAGGTAAGGGGAAAGATTCAGGGGGGGTGGAAGGAGCTGGGGAAGTAGACAGGTAATCAAGGTGGGAAAGAGGAGAGGAGGGTGAAGGACACCGCATGGAAAGAGGAGGGGGAAGGGCGACGGGGACACAAACCGGTAGACGAGTCAAAGCAACGTTCCAAATTCCAGTAAGCTGTGATCCCAGGGGAAGTTGTATCACTTCCCTATCTCAGTTGCAGGAGGCTCCCTTTACGCAGTGGACTCTCTCAGAGGGGTCTCTGAGACTCCAAGGCCTACAAACTGGATCCTACCCCAAAAAGGGGAGAGGGAGTGCTTTGGCAAGGGGAGCCATACCATACCTCAGCTGTGAGTGGCTCCCTTGGTGCAGTGGACTCTCTCAGCGGGTTCGCTGAGACTCAAGAGTATAAATATTGGATCTTTCACCAACAAGGGGAGAAGGAGTGCTTAGTCAAAGGGCACAAAGGACAGGGGGCTAGGTAGACTAGCAAGCAGGATGAGAGGGGATAGGAGCTAGGGAGGTAGACAAAGAGAGAAAGAGTACTAAATGGGAACAAGTTTAATTAATGAGTTATTATATAGCGCTGGCTAGACCCGAAGGAATCAGAGCGCCTTAGATGAGGAACAAAAATGTTGCAATTTACATCAGTTAAAAGTTACATAAGTATCCAGAAAAGCATAAAAAGAACATAGGGGACAAGGTGAATGGAGCAAGGAAGGGTAAGGGGATAGGGTAAAGGGGTAGGAGGAAGATAGGACGTAGAGACGAGGGGAAAATCTGCCCAAGGTCTGGCTGGGTAGGTGATGGCAGGGGGGGGTGGAGTCCACAACCCATCTCCTCTTTAGCTATATGGTAGCTTCACCGGGCATCAGCTAAATCGCTAGGTCTCTACAGTCTGGGGTAAGTTCCGTAAGTTCCGCAAGTTCCAAGTCCTGATGTGTAGGCAGGTTAGGGGATAGGTTCAAGGGCCACTACCACTATGGAAGCCATCTTGGAGTCAGGCGGGGGACTGTACTGTACACTGGGATACTGGTGACCATCCTAAGGTCAGGCTTCAGGCAGTTAAAGTCAATATCCAGGAAAGCAGCCATCAGAGAATAACAAATCCAGCGTGCACACACCATCACTCGCACAGACATGTGACGTACACACACAAGCACATAGACAGGAAACATCCAAGAACACAAGCACACATAAAATCCTATGCTCTAATACAAAACACCCAAATACATGCACACACAACATCATCACATGCACAGACATGCACAAATACACACAAATGCGCTCGCACTCTCATGCACATTGACACGCACACATACACAAGCACACATACAGAAACTATCAAAAACACAAGCACACATACAATCACATGCTCCAGAACAAAAATACCCAAGGACGAACACAAATACATGCACACACACACACACCATCGCACGCACTGACATATACAAGCACACACAAATGTGCGCACACACTCATACGCGAACAGAGGGCACATAAAAGTACCCATACAGAAACATCCACACGCACAAGTACACATACAACCCCATGCTCTAATACAAAGACACTCAAAAACATGCACACAACATCACACGCACAGACATAAGCTCACATACAGAAACATCTGCTCGCTCAAACACAAGCACACATAGAATCACATGCTCTAATACAAAAACACCCAAATACATGTCCACACCATCACATGCACAGACATGCACAAGCACACAGAAATGTGAACATAATCTTTCATACACGCACAGGCGCACACACACACGTGCGTCCGCACACACCCCCTCATACACGCACAGACGCACACACAAAAGCACTCCCATGACACATTTCTCCAGGACTACCGCAGCATTGATGGCAAACCATGGCAGGTTTGGACAGACTAATAAAAGAAGGCTAGTTGTACACGCAGAAATCGGTCGAGGCCAACAAGATTGTGGCCCAATGACTACGTTATTTAGCACCTGACGCAGCGTTGGAGATTATTGCTGATCTATGCTCCTGACTCTATTGCGTCCAGCAACACACAAGCCCACTCCATGGTGAGCTTCTGGGGCACTGAGGTGGCATTGTCAGTAGGGCGCCATTTTATGCAGGAACCCAGCGCCCAGTTCAAAAGAGCAGCAGGCCACCAGACATCCACACCGCCTTTGGATTAGGGAGCGCTTATCCAGTCTGTAGCACCAGCGGGGGTGGGAGCATCACGGCTGCGTTCCCTGTTATCCATCCGAATCATCAAGATTTAGGGCCGCCCCATACCCCTGTTAAGCAGTCACAGCGGATTCAGATCTGCACCCGATCCTGACCGAGAGGTCCTCTCACCCTCCCCCATTGTCACGCCCAGGCACTTGGCTCCAGGGTCTTACCGGAGCAGAAAAACGGGAGCACTCCTGGCTTCACCGGGTCCGGCGCCATAGCACGACGATGTCCAGGTCAGAGGCACCTCGCCTCCAAGCACCGTCGTCCGCAGGGCGTTGAAGACCGGGATCACGTTTCAGGCGATTCTCACTGCAGGAGCGCAGCAGTTGTCCCCGTTTTGCTCTCACTGCAGTCGGTAGCCTCCGTTGTGACTTGCGGGGTCACAGCGCTGCTCGTACCTTGGACACAAGATGCATCACACCGCTCTGCACATCACATCGCAATAATATATTGAATTGTTAAACTGATGTGCTCTGATGAAAATAGGCAGACACCTCCACCATGCAGTGAACTGCTGGTGTTAAGAAATAAGTGCTGGTGCAGAGCACCTGCAAACACTGGCACAAATTAAGCACTGTTATATGCCTTTTCCCTGTTGGCTGTGTGGAAGAGCAGCCTACTCACCTGTCCCACAACTTTCAAGTTTTTCGGCCTTTCCTCTAAAACGGGGTTTCTACTATCATCCATATAAAGTATGGATGTTGCGTGTGTATGCCCTTTAGCATATAAATGATGCATGTGGAGAGCGAATAGTACATGTGACTTAGAATACACTGGGTTCCAATTTGTATCAGGGATACTTTAGAGGTACCCAGGATTTAGGATTGGAAAGCCGAGACAGCAGACATATATTGGAATGCTTCCACTAGAACATTCCAGGGACTTTTCAGTGAGTCAGACAGAGGGGTGTTGTTGGTGTTAAGAAAGGAGACAAAGGGTCTCTTTCAGGCTAGGCAGTGTCCCCTGCCCCATCCTGACCCTTTGGCTGTGGGAGAGGCTACCCCACACAGGTAGTGTAAGAGGAGACAAGGGAAACCCTACTCACCTGGAACCAGAGTAAGTTTGATATACACAAAAACAGCAGTTCCTGTGGACAATGTAATTAATAGTGGTAAAGTTTAACAGCCAAATGGCAATAGACACAGGTTTATGGAGGTGTCTGAAGGCGAAGGAGGAACCAAATACCACACACTTAAATAGTAATCATGACAATGTTTAATCATCAAAGTTATGTTAAAAATACAGTGTAGAGTGTCCCCAGTGAACATGGAACCTACAGAAATTGTGACATATTGTGACCTAAAACCTGCTTTCCAATAATAAAAAGTCGACCCTTGAAAATTAATATATAATAAACACAGCGTCCTAATTAAGTGATAAGGACTGGTGAATGGTTCACTTTTATATTTTGTCGACTGCTTTTCAACCCCTTTGAGAATGAGGGGTCTCTTCAGGACCTATTGATGTAGGGACATCTGAGAAAATGACGTATCTGTCAGAGTGACAAAAGTGCACCACAAGGGAGTGAGAATATGGGAATGGTACTCACATGAGACCCAGCCGGTCATCCAGTGAGGGGTAGGGCTGACAGACTGGAGGATTGCGGTGAGCAGTGGAACCCCTGTGGGAGGGTTTCATGGAAACATGTAAGGTGGCCACATTGTCGCAGCCGCAAGAACCCAAAATACCAGGTGGGCTCCAACTGGGGAAACCAGAAGATGATGCAACATATTAAATCTGAATCTGATCAGCACAAAGCAGTCCCAATAACGAGTTACAATACATAGGTATGGTTCAATGGTCTGGACTATTTTAAAAGGAAATAGGTCCTCCCTACCCAGGCTATTCAAGGCAACCTTGACATATGCAATCCACAGTATTTTGTCCTCATAGTCAAGGGACAGACAGTCGATGAGAGTGAGCCTATTCAAATGGGATTCCTCCCTGGTCCTGATCCTAATCCAAAATAATAGAGATCTGAGAGCAAATATGTCTCCTATGTATTCTACTCCTACCTCTTCATGCACACTGAAAGCCGGAATGCTTTGAGGAACCTGCAACACATGCCTTAAAAACATATTTTAAACAGTCTGGATAAATCAATTTTCGTGTGTCCTCAAACCTCACTAACATATAGAGTCTTGGAGGCACATTTAGTTTGGTACACCTTGGTTAGAGTGCTTGGGAGCCTAGACCCCAACCTCTGGGCAAAACTAGCCATGGAACCCGTAGTCTTAACAAGCTCCACTTTCTTAGCACCATTCAATAGCTTTGAGTTCCTATTAACATTTAAAAAACACTGAGATACGAAAAAAATGGGACTTCGACCAAGGTATGGTTTCCCACCTTAAATGTTTTTGATCTGAGGACCGTGGGCCAAGTACTTTCACATACGACTTTGTAAAGTTTACTGCGAGGTCCAGACTAGCCATAATGGCAACAAACATGTTTAGTACAGAGTGGACAATCAGCCTTAACTGAAAGAATGGCTTCCTCCAGGTCATTTACATAAAGGGTCAATTGGAAGGGGGCAAGGATGCACCCCTGATGAACCCCCCTCCTAGTTGTAAAACATTGGGTGCAAGTCGAACCCTGAGAATGGCGTACAGAGACTAACGTGTGGGCTTGTAGAATACTTAAAAGGAACACCAAAGCCAGGTCCATCCCTATTGCCAGCAACACACCCCACAACATCTCACGTATGACCCTTTCAAAAGCAGATAAAAGGTCCTTGAACGCCTGTATACCTGCTAATAATTAAATAAAGATTCAGGCATTGGTCCATTGTTGATCTGCCTGGGCTGAAGCCTTATTATACCTAGGAAAATATGTTTTACTCTGTACTCTGCCCACTGCATCAGCCTATTTAAAAGTACCCTCCCCAGGACCTTCACAGTGGCATCAATCAGGGACATCTGCTGGTAACATTGGGGGTTGTCTTTGTTCCCCTTCTTGAACACTCGAACAATTACAGCTGTAGACCACGAGGGCGGGGTACCCTCCCTCACTGCTGCACTAAGGACCATTGTCAGGGCTGGACTCCAGATCTCAAGATAAACCATAAACAGATATAGAGGAATCCCATCAGGCCCTGGGGCCTTATTGCGTGCTAGCGCCAGGATGCCCTGAGTAATTTTGTCTAGCGTGAAAAACACGTTGGTTCCTCCCGTGGACCTTATTACCCCCACTTAACCCTTAGTTATAAATCCCTTCAAAATGCTCTATCCACTGTTTCTCTGTAATATGGTTTCATAGAGTGGGCCATTTGTGCTGGTGAAGCAAGGCTGATTTATTATCCGCCATAACAGGGAACTATCTTTGGTGGGACAGGCATGAGCTAGGTCGTCCCAAGCTGTCTTTCGAACGATCGATTTACAGTTTGCGAGTGCCAGTTTATACCTCCTACGACAGGCAGCGACACATTCCTTGTCTCTAGTTATCTGCCTTAGGGCAGCCTTCAGTAGTCGGAGGGTCTTGGAGCAATTGCCATCAAACCATTTTGGTTCATGTGGCTAATTGTTTGTTGCAGGGGCCTTAAGTAGTGCTATGACCTTGTGTGAAATATCTTCATATGCCGATAAAATAGCCATACTCTACGAACACGAGTCCAAACATGTGGAAATCGCTTGGCTGCACCGTAAAGAAGAGAGACTCTTTAAACAGCTAGGGCTTTAACGCCTATCGCTAAGGACAAGGGGTTATGGCTGCTGAATGGGCTGTGAACTACTAAAATTGTTAATAAACAAAAACGAAGGAGCTTGCACAAAAACAGTCTATTATAGAAGCACAACCCCTCCCTCTAAACGTTGGCAAAATACAGGAGTTGATGGACTTAACTATTTTTGTATAGAAACAACAAGACTATAGGTACTCAAAATTGTGTTTAGCACAGAGCCTTCCCGTGGGACACCCATGCACAGCCCCTCTGCCAACATACATTTGGGCTTACTGTTCAGTAGATCTAGAGGACAATCAATTAAATGACAATTGAAATCACCCGTTAAAATAACCTTCTCCATCCTGTATCTATTCCCAGTCAAAGATTCAATGGCAGAGCTTAAAGTTGAGAGGTTAGATGCCTCATCAAACTTGGCTTTAGCATTATAGTAGTTAATTAATGCAAAAGATGAAAAGCCTGTGAGAGTCAACTTAAACACTTGCAAAAGATGCGAGTCCCTAGCAAAGTCCTTGGTTTTCATACGCAGTTCCAGGGAGAAAAAAGTGATCAATCCTCCCGTGGCCCTCCCTGCAATTAATGCCACAATCTGAGTAAACTAAGTTTTATATTCTTTTAAGAAAAAGAGGTTTTGCTCTTCCGATGTTTCTTGTAAACAAATCACATGGTATTTGTTGACAAACTGCCCCCAGTTACAATCATTAAACTTAGCTGCCAGGCCGCAATATTCCAAGATGATAACAGGAAATCATGTTATAACAGTTGCGCAGGTGCTGCGGAATGGCTGCTCTCGAGTGCCGCTCCGCCAGCCGGAACACGGATCCGACCAAAGGTGGCGCATTTGGTCGAAAGGCACCCAACTAATTTGTGAATATAGAGATCGGAATACATTAGCAGATGTGGTCAAAGGTTGAGGAAACGCGCTGTATCCGGAGAAAAACTGAGTGAGTCTCGTGGTGAAGGCACTCTAGCGAGGGACAAGATGGCGGCCGAATTTGTCTGGAGCGCCCGATCACTGACGAGCCGAGAGCAGTGCCAGTGGATGAGCGCTGGGAAGCCTGGCTGTGCTCGGCGCTGCAGTTAATTTATGTGGAGATACGGTGTGGTGACAGCGGGAGTGCCGACCAAGCTGCCGATCGCACCGAAGTAGAGACGCGAGGGAAGGTCCATAGAAGAATGCTGGGGTCTCAAGAAGCTGCCTCTCCCTGCTGTGGACCGGTAAGCCAGATCTGACTCCAGAGCATGGCGGCGCTGGATCCCAATGGAACTCATCGCCCTGGAATGCCCTGAAACGAATCCAGGGACAAGTAAAGGCAAGATTGGAGCACAGGGTGTGAGGGCCCCCCCCAACCCCCATAGTCATATTGCTGAGAAATGTGGCATATTCTGAATGGTGTCCATTTAAGCAGGGTCAACCCTAGACATTTGGGGCTTGCCTGATCCTAAGATGGCTGCTGCCAGGGAGAACTAACAAGTGGAGCTGCTCCCTGATGAATCCCTGAGCAATATAACAGGCAATCAACTGAGCAGATAACAGGAGGATCCCTGAAAAGCACAGTAATTGGACGAGCTCTATTCTGTACAGACCCCCTAAAGACATGCGGACCCTGGCGCTGTTCATCATGCCGATCCTCTGCTTAGTTTGCACCCCCTTACCTCCGGATTATAGAAAATTATGAGGACCCTCTGAATTCATATATCAAGGACTCATCCCCTTGATATACCAATTCCTGTCCTCAAGACGGTCGCCCCAGTCATTGACTCTGTGAACCCTCCATCGACAGCTGAGACCCAGTCATTTTGACTGACCCCCGGTGGAGCTACCTCGCAGGCTAAAGAGGAGATGGGCTATGGATTCCCTCCTTGGCCATCACCTTCCCAGCCGGTCCTTGGGCAAACTCTCTTGAATCTCTCCTGACCTTATCTCCCTCCTCCCCCTCCACCCCCTACCTCGCGAGCTAAAGGGGAGATGAACTTTGGATTCCCTCCTTGCCCATCACCTAACCAGCCGGACTTTGGGCAAACTCTCCTGCGTCGCCCCTGACCTTATCTCCCCCCTCCCCCTTTTCCCCTACCCCAACCACTCTCCGCTCTACTCTTCTCCTCTACCCAGCTACTGACCTTTGCTCTCACCTGTCCTTGCCCTTAGTTCCACACCCTGTTTATCTGTGAACTTTCCCTCGCCACTTGAGACCTAGCTATTTTGACTGATACCCGATGGAGTTACCTTGTTTAACTAAAGGGGAGACAGGTCATGGATTCCCTCCTTGGACGTCACCTACCCAGTCGGGCTTTAGACAGACTTCCTTTCGTCTCTTCCCTCTGCTCACCCTCCTCCCCCCCCTCCACTATTTTCTCTCTCCTTTCTCTCCTCTCTCAATATATTGCTTTTTTTATGTAATATGTAATTGTGATCATTTTCTGTTACATTGTGGAACCTACTGTAAAGCTCTCTGAAACCTTCGGGTGTAGCCAGCGCTATATAAAATTCTTTAAATAAATGAATAAAATAAATAAATGAGAGTTACTAGCCAAGATGTCCGAAGGAGTATTATGTCTAAGGAAACAGGAGTGGGCAAAGATATAACAGGAGGAGTAAGTCAATCACAGGTATCAAGATTAGTCAAAGGAGCAAATCTGTTCCTTGTCAACAAAACTGGGGACACAAGAGGAGCAGGTGATGAGCGGCTCGGAGAGACCTGCCCTTGCGGAACCTGTTTTCACATGGTTGAGAAAACCCTTTCTGGCTTATAAAAACCCAAGCGGGGAACCTGATTGTCAGTCTAGTCTAGAAGATCTAAATGCGCCTAGTGTGGTCAAAACACGTGCAGCTGTTGTTGCTCTATTACAGTTGATCAAAACACAATCCTCGGCCCACCTCTTAACATCAGACCCCGACCAGTTCACCCTTTCTATATTGATAGAGCCATATATCTGTGTGCCCAAGTTGGAGTGCAAGCCTAACCACTTTGTTTTTCAGTTCCTCATCAAGGAAGCAACGTTCTCCAAGAACACTGCACACAGGGCAGATTCAGGTGGTACATTTATTACAACCCCTGAATTGGTGATGGGCTTAATGAGACAGAGGTATCGGAAGTAACATTGTTTATCACCCTGGGAGGCTGAGGAATTTCATTGAGAGAGTTTGGCCTAACAATATTCTCCTGCAAGCTCTGAGACTGTGTAGGAAATTGATTATTTGCCGCACTACAAAATAAAAGACAAGGTCCAGGCAAAGTTTCTCTGGGTTATTTCAAACAGTCTAGAATCTACGACAGTCTTGATACAATAAGCGTTCGCCTTGAGAAGATTGGTTCCAGTTTGGCGTTGAACACATAGTTGAAAACATTTTAAACTCGCTTGAGTAAGCATCAAACAGTAACCCCCCCACCCCAGGTGGTAGGAGCGTGGCATTAGCTTTGTTTGCGCACCCACATTTACGTGACGTGACAGGACCCTGGTTTGGGGACTGCCTTCTGCTTCCTGCAATTGTTATATGGTCTTGAGCTTGGCTGGGTGGGCTCATAGGTAAAGTCAACAGACACCCTCAAAGGCAAGGCTATTGGCACAGGAGCCGTGCCCTGGGTTCCCTCTAAATGACTGCCCTCATTTGAGTTATGAGATTAGCTCTGCACAATGGAATCACCAGGAGACTGGGGGAAACTTGGAAGAGCTAAAGGGTGACCATCCCCATTCAAAGATAGCCGTCTCTCAGCCAGATTGATCTCCTTGAGACTACCTCCTCCCCTGTGCCGGAAAGCCATCAATGGTGGTAATATGTGGGGCCATTTGTGGGGACAATGGCTTTGAGGAGGCCAACTTTTTTCCCCATGCTCCACTGAGGGGGTACAGAGATATATGCACGGAACAGCACGCGAAACCAGGAAGGCCAAGATAGTATGTAGCAGTATATGGCAGGTTGCATGGAAACAGGACCTTGCCTCCTCTGCAAGACGTGCAGCCAAGGAGGCAAACGCTTAAAAGCGCAACAAAGGGACCCCCCTGCTGGAAATAAAAGCTAGGCTTTCACTCCTTGTGCAGCAGATAAAGGAGTCTCCCAATGAAAGCCCACATGACTTAAACCTGGTACTAAGGCCAAGAGAGTTTGGATAACAGCGTCATATCCCATTAAAAGCTTGGAAAAAAGCGCAGTCATGGCATAATGGTAACACGTCAGCAGAGAACACCTGTGCAGCAGAATGTGATAGGTGCTTTAATAGTGCGCGGCCAGGGTGACTGAAGGAGCCCCTCCTTCTTCTCTCCAAGGGCAATCTGGAAGCACCTGTCCCTGTCACAACGGCAACACTGCAGCACAGAACACCCGCACCGCAAAAGGTGGTAAGTGCTTAATAGCGCCATGCGCGGGTAACTGAAGTAGTCCCTTCTTCTCCACACCATGATCAATCTGGGACCATGAGTCCCTGGCACAATGGCAATATGGCAGCACAGAACACCCCAGTCATTGTGTCAAAATATCCTGATCAGAAGCCAGGGGTGCCATCCCAGTGGTGACTGGGAGATTCCTTGGACCACAGTGGTTGGAGTACTGACAGCCAACTCTCTTTGCTAGATTTGCGACCATTAACATGGGGAAGATTCACCTATCCAGCAATATGGGGCTGCCTACAACCTATTTCAAAGAAGAGAGCTGAAGTTGTGAGTACCTCTGGTGAGGCAAAGTGTGTCCACAACTGTGACATGGGGCACAGCCCACCCTGAGATACTGCGAGTAAGCACTGGAGGTTTGTGTGACTCCGCAGTTGAGGCAGCATCGACACCTGTTGCTGATGATGTCCTAGATTTCAATAGGAAGTGTATTCCGCTCTGCATCTAGTACGAAGAAGTGCCAAAATACTAGGGAGACCGTAACCATTAGATGCATTCTGACTCACAAGAAAAACTCTGAGTGCCAAGAGAAGTCCAAGATCAGCCTGAGGATTATCACAGCTGTGACCTAGGGTACATACATGTTGAATTTGGAGGGGTTTTAAGATTGGGCACAAGGAAGACACAATGCCTGCAAGCGTGAGCTGTGCAACCCCCCCAGCGCACCTCTGATTAACTTGTGTTGACACTGCCATGGCTTACCTGAGATTGTGGGCACCAGCACCCATCACATTTAAAATATCTCATCACCGTGACCGCAGCAGATGCCGCACAATGGCTATTTGAAAGGAATGAGACTGTGAGCAAGGGGAAAGCAAACTCACAAGATCGATAACTCCCCCTACCCATCCCCTAGTAATCTCTACTGAGATTTTCCTGATATGTCTGAAAGCCAATGCACATTGCATTGGCTTTCAGAAAAGGAAGGTACCTAGATCATGGAAGGTACTGTTTCAATTAATACCCCTTACAAATTCCTTGTACACATTATATACTGTGTTTTCCCAGTGTGTGTTTAAGTGCTTTTCTTAAACTCAAGTACTGGCTGGACAATGCATTAATTGTCTCTGGATGTATATTGAGGGCGGCATCTGACACACATCACCTCCCTAAGTAGTCTATCCTGAGATTCAAGTGGTAGAGGGGTGTACTCAGTTATCAGTTTTAGGTCCAATAATAGGGTAAAGTCCTGGAAAACCATTAGTGAACCTCTTCACACAAATAGAGCCTAGTAACACCCCCATTGGCCTGGGACTTCTGAAACAGTTCCCACACACCCCATTTTAGACATTGTCTCTGCTGTTTCATATGTTTGTTAGAGCTAGGTATGATATGGAAATAATAATATCCTTTGTCTACTATGGTTCTAAATTGTAATTTCATTAATGTGTTTAGACACATTCAGCTGCGATCCACAAGTCCTTCCTTACCTTCTGTTGCATGTGCTAAATACTTATCTGATGTGGCTTGATCTCAAGACTTTCAACAGTGGCATGTAATAGACACCAATAATAGCAATGGACCAAGATGCTCTTTAGATATCTGTCCATCATTTAACAAAGTAAAGCAGAAATGGTCAGAGGTTGAGCTGTGACCCTATTTCTTGCCTTTATCCCTCATGCAGAAAGCACAGATGATGATAAAATTGTGAGTTACCATTGGGAGGAAATCAGTGGCCCCTTACGGGAACAGAAGGCAGCTGCGGACACCCCAGTGCTTCATTTGACAAACCTCGTTCCTGGCAACTACACATTCCGGTAAGCTAATAATAAAAGGTTATCTCAAACAGACTTGGAGATATCTTACTCATCATAAAGTGCATAATACCATAGCCTCCTATGTTGATCGCAGGTTTACCTTAGTCAACAGCAGAGCAATCAGTGCTCATTAGAGCAGTGTCAAAGCTTGACATTTGCATGGCTTTCTCTAATCAGAAATTACACTGTCTACATCAAACCTAGGGCCATCCTCCATCAGTGCTGACCTGGCTATATGTTCACCCACCTAATTTAAATGAGCGGACATGTAGCCAGTTTTCAATGCACGTCAAAGCCAGGAAAAACCTAGCAGAAGAGGCACAGAAAAGTGCTCTATTCTCCCCTCGCCATGTCGGGGAAACTCTTGTGGCGAGGGGGTGGAGGGATTGTTTTATTTTTATTTTCATAAAGAAAGTCCCTCTCTGGATTTTCTTTTTGAAAAAAAAAAACCTTCTAACTTTGCCATATGGCTTTGTCATTTTGCCGGAGTTGTACACCAAAATTACCACGCATTGACCAGAACTTCGATGACCGCGGTTCCTGTCACTGCTAGAAATGTCCGCCGGCCCAGGCCAACTTTACTAAATTTGCTCACATAAAAACCAGGCCCTTTGTTTCCAAATAGGGCAACAAGGATTCCGAGGATTGTGTCAGACAGAAGAGAAAGTGAACTAGGAAGGGACATTTTCACTAATAGAGAATATCAGAGGGGGCACAGTTAAGAAATGCAGATGACTAAAACCAGCAAATGGTGATGCATTCAGACTCCTATGTCCCACTCCAAGAAACGTCACATACTGATCGCTGGTGGTGGTTACTATTTTTGAATGCTCTCGATCGCAAGAGTAACATGAGAAAATTTGTAGTCCGCAAAGAGTTAGCTTTCAGTAACGATATCACACAAAATTCCATTTACTCCTACTAGGTAATTGAACTCACCATTATTGGTTTCCAATCAGAAATGGCATATTAATTGAAACTTCTATTTCATGAAAGTCAGTCAACTATTAAAGTGGGAACAAGTACTATTTTTACATTTCATAACATTGCAGGTTACATGGCACTATAATCCCTAAATGTATTTAAAAAAATCATATCTAAGATTACAATTTGATTCCAGACTTTATATTTATTCTATTTATACACAGATAAACAATGCTAAACATCAAAAAAGATGTTTTATATTAAGATTGTGTTTACCTTTATAAGCCTTAATGTGTTTAGTGTATTTGATAAACGTGTTTTTTCACTAGGCTGACAGTGATTGATTCAGATGGAGCTACTGACTCGACCATGGCTTCGCTGACTGTTAACAAACCCGTGGACTATCCCCCCATTGCCAATGCAGGACCAAACCAGGCAATAACATTGCCACAAAATGGTATCACCCTTAATGGAAATCAGAGTAGCGATGACCACCAGATCTTGAGCTACGAGTGGTCATTGGACACTGACAGCAAAAGCAAAGTTGTGGAAATGCAGGTAGGCTGGCAAGGCACATTACTATGCAATATTGGAAAATATTATTTTGTACCATCAAATATGATTTCAGGTTGGTTTCAAGTATTTGTCAAAGGCTGGGGATGTAGAAAGAGGATTTCATGGCTGTGTAGCTATGTTTGATTTGTCCTGTTGAGGGGTTCTGGGGTCTCATAGTGTGGACAAGGACAATGATAGATCTCTCAGGTTGTCCTGTGTCAAGGCCCATGTTGAGTATGAGTAGATAGTCCAGCCCTGTTTTTCCTCCACATTCTGGTAATGTAGATTTAACGTCACAACTGGAAATGCAAGAGTACAAGCATGAAAAGGAAAAATGGGGATGAATGGGCTATTCATGCCTGACATAGAACATATTAAAGTTTCCTTAAGATGTATCAAGATACCTGCTGGGATCATGCTGGCTTTATAAAAAACAAACACAAATTTATTTTTAAAGAAAAATAAATGACTGTAGTCACATTGACAGGAACTTTTTTTTAAAATAAATTCTTTTTATTGAAAACAAGTATAACATATAGACACTGATCATCAAAACCACATACATCAGTACTGGTACAGCGAGTGCTTACTCGAGAGGGAATAGGTATGAAAGCAGGACTACAGAGTTGTTATTTACATTTCCAACATGCCCAGGCATTGTGCAACCATTTTGTCCCTGTTCAACGGGGGTTCACATATTCCACCTCTATATACATTCCATCTATCCCAGACCTGTGACCATTTGTTGGAGCAGCCTCTGGCAACATATACCGCTTTCTCTGTGACCATACACCAGTCCATGTCTTTACTCCAGTTCACTGTACTTGGTGGTTCCTGGGCCTTCCATAATCGTACAATGTTGCGTTTCACCACCATCATTCCCAGGGTTACCCACAGGCGCTCCTTGGAGGTCAGGTCATTCGGCCCCCAGGCATACAGGAGAGCTAGTTTTATGGTACCATCGGACCCCTGACCCAATGCATTCTCCATAAGTCTTACGACCCCAGCCCAATACCTCTGAATAACTGTGCATTCCCAAAGCGTGTGTATGAACGTACCCACCTGCCCACACCGCCAAGTGCAACCTTCATTGGGGCTATACCACATGCGGACCAAAACTGATCTTGAGAGGTACACCCTATGCACGGTTTTGAGCTGCACTAATCGCAGTCTGGGAGATATGACCACCTCTGAGGAGATGCCACCGAAGCTAGCCACTCATCATCATCCAGGCCGTCATTTTGTGGTCCCATTTTTCTCGCAGCCGGTCCAGAGGGTCTGGCATGTTATTTATCAGTTTCTTATAGATAAGAGATATAGCTCTCTCCGGGAGGTGTCCATCCAGAACCCTATCTTCCAACGGAGAGTACTCCGGGATCGATTCCCCTCTAGGGAGAATTGCAAGCAGAGCATGCCTGCTTGCTGGTATCTAAAGGGTTCGGACCACGCCATGTCGTAATCCTGTTGCAGCCGCTCAAACGGGACTACCTCTCCCGCCCTCCACAAATCCCCCACCCTGGAGATTCCATCGATCGAAGCCCTTCGAGCGAATAAAACAGCTTAATTGATCGCAGTGCCATAGCAGTGTCACCTGTATGGTCCTACCTTCCCACCAGGCTTTTCGTGGCATTCTTCTATACACGCACGGCGTGTGCGGTGGGGCCTGTCAGATTGGGGTTTAACTTCCTCGCATATATTGCTCCCTTGAAACTTCCACCTGTTAATAGCCACCTATCAATCTGGAAGGCTGGATCGTCCTGGGGTTTGTATGTGCATTGGAAGAACCTTTTATCTTTAACGTTTAAGAATACTAGCCTAAACTATCCTGAAGCTTTTCATCCTCATGGGTCCAGACCTGTGTTAATTGGTTCACTTTTACCATGTTCTATGTTCTCTTGGTGCATGAATTCTTTATTTACTGAAATTCACAGTTTCATTCATCTTTACAGTAGACAGTTCAGCAGTAGACCATAATACATCAAGATGGCGCCAACTCCAATTCATCAGCCTCCCAACATTCTTCAGTGGGTCAAATTAGGAAAAAAATCACTTGCCTAAAAGATTTGGGCCTATACCTGGGTGTCTTCAGTGTATGAATTGCTCGAAAGGATGAAACTTAAAAATTGCCGCCTCCTATATCCCCCAATTCTTCTAAGACATCTTCTGATACCTCTTCCTTGGATCTAATTTTAAAAACTTTAATGATACATCGCCGCGAGACGCAACAACATTTTCTTCAACTAAGGGAAGACAATATTAAGGTGCATAACTGTTTGCAGGAAGTTACTAATAAACTTAACTGCGTCACAAAGGAGATAGAAGAATTACAACAAAGGGTGGTCGAAGTGGAGGAGACGTTGGTTACTACTACGGCCCAAACGGGTCAACACAATGAAGATATAGGGTCCTTACAGAATAAAGTCAAAGAATTTGAAAATAGGCAGAGGTGACAGAACTTGAGACTTTTTGGAATACCCGAGGGGTCAGAGGGCTCAGATGCCAGGGCTTACTTGGTTAAACTATTCCAAAGGGCATTTCCGGACCTCTCCGACTGGATTGGGATTCTCAACTCCAGCGGGTACACAGACTATAATTTTAAGAAACAAAGAGAGTAAATATCGACGACCTATTATGATTTACTTCGGCAATTATTTGTTAAGACAAGCGGTCTCAATCAAAGCCAGACCAAATACTCCAGTGACATTAGATAATGTAACTTTTTTTGTAAAATCTGACCTTAGCAAGATCACTATGGATAAAAGATGGGGGTTGCGCAAATTGATCGATCCTTTTAAGTCCAGGGGGGCAATAGTCTACCTTCAAGAACCTGCTCGCCTCAAAGTTATGAAAGCTGGTCATACTCACTTTTTCACTGATGTAAAGGAGGCTGAGCAACTTCTTGCAAAAATGGATTCAAATACTTTATAAAGAGAGGCGAAGGAAAGGAAGAAGAGAGAGAGAGAGAGAGAGTGGGGCGGAGAAGGGAGGGAGAGAGGAGTAGAAAAACAGATTTAAGTTTAATTATTACTCTTTACAGTAATTTACTAGGGCATTTGGTTTTGGTCTTTGATTTTTTTTGCGTATGATATTAATACAGAGGGACGGGGATTCCGGGGAGACCTCTCTGATAGGCTGCCCCTTTGAGCGGCAGCAGAAGATAGAGGTAGGCTTCCGGTTAGATACTGGGGGGGGGAGGTTTTGTAAGGGATGAGGGGTAGATTTAGGGGGAGAGGGTTCATGGGTGGGGGATCGGGCTGGGCCGAGGTTAAAAAAGGGGTAAAAATAATCATTGCTCGAGATATAGTTTGGAAGCGAAGACAAAATGTAACCATCACTTTATATGGTGAATTAAAACAGAGGGATACACTGCACCACGTTATTGCTTTTTTTAGAAAATGTATTCTTTAAGATGTTTAAGTTGGAATGTAGCTTGCCTTAATAGTAAAAATAAACGCAGATTGGTTCAGGAAGAGCTTAACATGTATAAACCTCATCTTGTGCTTCTTACAGAAACGCATATTGGTTTTAAAGATAAAAAATTACTTGGTCAATTGGGATATGATCTTATTGTATGCTCTACTTTGGGTGCTTCTATACGGGGGGTTGCAATAATGAAATGTAAATATTTGAAATTAGAAGTCACTCGGACGTTGGTAAAGGGCAGATGGGCCATTATTCAGGTTGAGTTTGAACACTCCAATTACGTATTTTGTGTGGTATATGGCCCTAATATTGATGAACCTACTATGTATGATAGGCTAACTATCGAATTATTTGACTGGGAATGTGAACTATTAGTTATGGGTGACTTTAATTGTGTTATGGATTATCATTTAGATACTACTCGATGTTATGCTTCATTACGGATGTGTAAAGTTAGAGCTGCGATATTAGAACTAAGTCGTATACATAATCTTAAAGATGCTTGGCGCACTGTACATCCCCATGTCGCCGGTTTTACTTACTATTCAGCACCTCATAAATTGTGCTCTCGAATCGATATGGTTTGGGCAGCTGATGGAATTTTGAATAACTGTACAATAGACCTATGTCCTAGAGTGACATCTGATCACAACCCTATACTGATAGAAATTAGCATACTGACTAAAAAACAAGAGATCAAACAATTCACTCTTCCGAGATATTTGTTCTCAGATTCA
Source organism: Lissotriton helveticus (assembly GCF_964261635.1). Taxonomy (NCBI): domain Eukaryota; kingdom Metazoa; phylum Chordata; class Amphibia; order Caudata; family Salamandridae; genus Lissotriton; species Lissotriton helveticus. The sequence continues at coordinate 1,401,591,820 of NC_136063.1, read as the reverse complement.
ACTTTTATTGCTCAGTTTAAACTACATATTTCCGAGTTTATAGAGATCAATTTAAACTCTGCGGCAGTAATACATGTCTGGGATGCCTGCAAAGCTAGCGTCAGGGGTTTTGCACAACAATATGTTCTACGGCAAAACTCAGAAAGATCGAAAGAGATTAAAATTTTGACCTCCAGCCTTTTATCGCTGGAAAGTCAGCTAGTACAGGCACTGCAGCAGGAAACACCCAATGTTGACCAGATAAAGATGGCTTTGGTTAATCTGAAGTCGGCTATTAAAAAGACCATGATTGAGAGACATAGCCAGAAGCTGCATCAATATCATCTTTCACAGTATGAAAGTGGCGATAGAATAGGAAAATTACTAGCATATAAAGTAGCAGATAAGAAGGCCAAAACTATAATTAAAGTTATGAAGGATGCTAATGGGTTGTGTCACACTCAACCAGAAAATATTTTAGATCAATTCGTTAACTACTATACTAGGTTATATACACCTGAGAACTCCCCTTCAAATGATCTTATTATATCATATATTGATAAAAATCTGGTTAATCAAAATGATGGTGAGAGGTTTAATCAATTAGAAGATGATATCTCTATTACGGAAATAAGATCAGCGATTGCTTCTCTCCCGTCCGGCAAAGCGGCAGGGGAAGACCTACTCCCAATTGAATTTTATAAAATTTGTATAGAGGAACTAGTTCCCCTTCTTAGCTTAGTTATCAATTCTATTAGGGAAACAGGGAAAGCCCCGGCTTCTTGGAACATAGCTAAAATTGTAATATTTTTGAAAAAACAGAAACCAGCTAACGATTGTGGGTCATACAGGCCCATTTCTCTAATTAATTCTGATGCCAAGGCCTTTGCCAAGATACTGGCCACTTGGTTAGTTCCCTGTATGCCAGAGTTGGTTAATATTCAACAGCATGGGTTTGTTACAGGAAGAGACACAACGACTCACGTCAATATGGCTATCACAGCCTTTGACGTTGCTTCTACCGAGCTCACCCCACTCGGTATGATAATGCTTGATGCAGAGAAAGCATTTGACCGAGTGGGGTGGGAATATCTATGGGCTGTACTTAAGGCATTTGGCATTTGGCTTTCAAAATAACTACATTGGCTGGATTAGATCTTTATACGATCAACCTAAAGCCAAGATAAGTTATGCTGGTATGGACTCCCCTAAATTTCGGATAGCAAGAGGAACCCGGCAGGGGTGTCCTCTCTCACCGCTGCTGTTTGCCCTTTCTTTAGAACCATTCTTAAATGCACTTTTGATACAGACAAATATTATCTCTTTTCAATTTGGCAGACATGATCTAAACATAACCGCATACGCGGATGACATAGCCATCTTTACAACTGATGTAGCTAAATCATTACCGGAGATCACTAAAGAATCAGAAGAATTTGGGATGGTCTCAGGGTATAGATTGAATTTGGAAAAGGCGCAAATTATAGTTAACTACAAACCACTGGTCCCAGTTCATGGTATTTGTAATAACGTCACGTACCTTGGAATAAAAATATCTGCTAATATGGGAGATCTAATTGCTCTTAATTATATTCCTCATTAAAAGAAGCGGCTTTGTCTTTCAAAAAATGGCATATGATCCCGCTGAGTTTAGTCGGCCGGATTAATCTAATCAAAATTAAATGGGTCCCCAAATTTTTATATTTATTTAGATGCATTCCCCTTCGACTTAACAACTCTTTTTTCAAAAGACTTGATGGACCTTGCAGTAGCTTTATATGGGGTTATAAGAAAGCTCGCAGATCAATTCAATCACTGAAATTACCTATTGAGAAAGGTGGATTAAAAATTCCCGATTTTAAACTATATTTTTTGGCTACTTTTTTTCCTCGTCTTCGAAGCTTGCTTAACACTAAATTGCCTATGTTTTTTTTCTATCAATTTATGCTAGGCTCCGATAGTAATTACTTTTTATTAAGAATCCACGATCCTAACTTTTCCAAGCGAGTTAAATTTAAGACTGCTAGAGAAATTATTGCCATTTGGAACACCATTATGAAGTATGGCAAATTTTAACTTTTTCATTAACCTTTGTGGGATAACCCAGGTCTTCCTGGAATTTTTTCAGATGGGGCTGGAACTTCCTGGGCTAGATGTGGGGTGTGTAAACTGGGAGATCTTTTCGGGCACGAAGGCCTGTTAGACTTTACGTCTTTAAAAACTTTATATAAACTGGATGATGGCATGTATTTCAAATATATACAACTGAGGGATTTTTTAGTGCGGAAAATGAAAATTAAAGAAGCTGAGCATTCAGAGATTTTAAACTGTTTATACTCTGTTAAAACTAAATCAGTCATCAGTGAAGGATATTCATGTTTAAATAGTTAAAAAATGGACGATTGTGGTAAACTCGCCATTAAATGGACCAATAGGGTCGGTATAAATATAACACCAAACCAAATCTCTGCATCTTTACGTCAAATTACCTAAGATTACAACACTTCAAAACTATATGCCAACTTTCTTATACTCCTCAAAGAATAGCTAGCTGGTCAAGTAATAACGACGTTAGTGGCCGCATGAAGTGCCCTAAATGCGATTTACATGCCGCGGACCTGGTGCATATGCTTTGCTCATGCCCCTCTTTAGATGAGTTTTGGAAAAAAATAGAAGATGCATTTGCTCATAAACAAATAACTTGCCCGAATTTCACGGCACAGCTGATATTACTTGATTTGCAGGATATTAGCAGTCCATTTAAAGACTTGATTACTATACTAATCGCTTGTGCGCGGTTATAGTCAGGGCTTGGATCTCTTCGAACGCCCCGCATATTACAGAATGGTGGGCCTTAATTAACGAGATTCAGATGATGGAACTATCACTAGCAAAATTAGGGGGGCCTCACACCTTAAGGAAAAGGGAGAAAATCTGGAGAGCTCTTATGGGATAACAATGTTTGGATAAGGCTGGCTGTAATCACTATCTTTTAAATCATGAAGAAATGAGCTATTTTATTTTCTGGATGTATTTCTCTGTACTAATAATAATCATTATGAATTATTGTGTATGATGACACTGTTGTATGAACTTCGCATGGTTTTTCTTTTTCTCTTTTGTGTTTCTCTTGCAATGATAAATAAAAATCAAAAATAAAAAATAAACTTAAAAATTGCAGGAACACATTACAGGTTAGAATAATTGGGGGAGGTGGTGGGGGGGTGACTCCATACCAGTGTGGGATTTCTGTTAAGCAAAAACATGTTGATCATATGTTAATGGCAGGAGAAGTCATAGAAACCGCAATTTACCCAACCCTTTTGTTTTTAATCTTGTTTCAAGTGGATGGAGGGGAAAATAAAAGTAAGATGCGTTTTTCCACACTTAATGCAATTTTACACAGTACAGATCCTCTATATTTCTAAAAAGAAAGTTCAAGAGCTCTGGTTGAGCCCACTGAGTGGCAAAAACCTCAAGCCAATGAGCACCCCCAGGATAAAACATGCCACATAGAGTGGGTGAGGGGTTGCATCCTTTTTAGGTCTCACTAGACCAAGTGCATGCGCTGGTCTGCCAAGACATTTAGTAGCTGGCTTTTAAAAGTGTTACTTGGCCGGCCACCAGCTTGCTCTCACGCGTACAAGCGCGCGCGATGTGCACAGCAGGTGGCATTTGGCTTCCTTTTTCGCGCATGCGAATGTCTCTCCTCGTCACCTTCAGCGTGCGCTTGTTTTCTCCTCCCATTCTTCTACTACCTTCATCAACGTCGCTGCTCACCCAGCTGTGCTGTCCCCTCGTTGCAAGCATTAAATGCAGATGCACGATTAGTTTGCGATTACACCGATTAGCAGCAGTTCAGCGGAGAAAGTTTTGTAACTGGAGCAACATTTTCATCCTTTTATAAGGGAGATTGGTGTAAATGAAGACGGGAGTCTCCAGTGAGCAGTCATTATGTAAACCCCGCCAACTCCTGTGACGCTCCTGCTAAGAGAGGCTCTCTCTACTTAGTTTCTCAAGACACAGAGGCACTTCCGGGAGGCTGTTCACGCCTGCCGCTGGTGACAGAAAAGCAGTCCATCTTCCACGGAACACTGACACACGCCATCACGTGTGCCCGCGACTCTTCCGCCCCCTCTCGTACTTGTTCTAAATGTTGATGACAGAATGATGCTTTTTAACGTCAATGAACTTTTGAAAGTAGGTTATACGTCATCTATTAACGCCCCGCGCAGGTCTTCCTGATATGACAAGTGGCACATAGCGGCTGGTCATCGACATCACTTCCAGTGATCTGGTTCAACCAATGTTTAAACATGAAAGAAAAGATGATGTGTGGCCACCAGAATAAAGTAGCGACTAAGGCATGCGTGCAGAGTGAAAAGTTTTGCGACTACCCTGATATTGAACGGCAATTTAAAACAAATTACTACTGAAAGGATACATTTCCCTTTCAAGAAAATTACAAGAGCATCTCTGCTCGGTCTCCAACTTGCATTTATGGTGATAACTGCTAGGGCAGCATTGACACCTATGTGGCCAGGCATTTGGCACGGTAAAGCGTTTATAACCCTTGAGAAATCTCTGAAGCGCTTTCCAGGCATTTTGCACGCATGGGTAGTATTTATTTATTCGTTTTATATAACGCGTACTCAGGGCATTAAGTGGGATGAAAAAACTGGAGAGTCTCTCAAAGGGGCGTGGCCAATGTAATTAAGGGTGCGGCTTAAAACCACTTAAACTAAAAAACCTGTGCTTAGCATAGTGTGCCGCCCGACTTGTATTTTGTTGTTTCTGTCATTGCATCTAGATATATCATACAACAAGTAAGATCATACCTACAAGTCAGGACTATTGGCTTTGTCAATGGTTGTTAGGTGCATTAGATAAATAAGCAGCAACTATGGCTTGTTGTATATAATATTGAAAAAGCTTCCACTTAGAGCCCTGGTGACACCAGGACAGTGTTGTTGCTCCCGAGTTTCAAAATGAGAAGGGAAATCAAGAGAGAAAATAACTCTCTTTAAACGATTTCCCTTCACCTAAAACGCTCACCTTGCATGATGTCATGCCGTAACTTATCCACTAGTGAGAAGTGAGCAGTGTGAGCACGCAGCATAGCCAATAGGTCTCGCCCTTGGGACCTTTTAAGTGTTTAACCATGCAACAGGTAATGTTATTGCACCAAGGATATTGTGCTGTATAACTTAATACTTATAAGATCCCAAAAGCGAGACCTATTGGCTATGCCAATGCTTGTTTAAAGAAGAATTCCTTGATGAGGCATGTTCATGCATCATAAGAATATGATTTGCTTCTAGTCTGTTTTTTATTATTAGCACGGATATTGGTTAGGAAGGCAGTACCAAGGTAGCTCTTAAAAATCTCCCTCTCTCTCCTTCGGTTATCGATGGGTAGAGTTTCTCTTCCACTCTGACCATAGCATACACAAACTCCCCTACCTGTGCCGCTTCCTTAAATCTATTGTGCCACGTTAGTTTTTCCAATGGCCACTGCCTGCATTTAGAAAGCCAATAGATGCATGTAGTGGGCAACTGACACTCATTTTTGGCACCATGGCTTTTTTTTCATCATCACACCTTGACCACAGAGAAAATGGAGAAGGGGAGAGAGAAACAGTAGAAAACAGTGGCACGATTAAAAAGAACCTGCGAGCTGCAGGTGTGAGATAAAAATACATGAAATGTAAGATTGTGGAAGAAAGAGGCATAATGTTAGCACGGTATTTAGCAACCCCATCTGCAATTATTTATTTGGTTTTATTTTACAAATTAAGCACCTTGCTGGCACAGTCTCTTCAAACTAATTTTGTTTTCACCACCCTCTTATTCCCTGCTGGCTGATAGGTGCCTAACATAACCCTGAAGTTAATTTGTGCTCATCCTTAATGGCGGGAGAGTCATAAGCAGCCTCAGAAGACAAGCTAAAACATATACACAATTTTGGTTCACGGATAAGCCTGGCACATGTTTGAAGCTTATCCTAACTTATAAACTAATAGTTTGCAACACATTTAATACAACGTATACATGAACGTTTAAAGAACTGCATTTTACATGAAATACTTGCATGTCGCTAATTTTTACTTTTATGCATAGGGAGTGCGATCACCATTCCTACAGCTGGCTTCAATGCAGGAAGGTGATTACACATTCCAGCTTACTGTCACTGACTCAGTCGGGCAGCAGTCAACAGCACAGGTGACAGTAATTGTTCAGCCTGGTACGTATGATACGAAATGTGACCATATAACCCAGTGTCATGAAATGTCTCTCTTTAGAGGTCTGCTGAGAATTTGGGGATCTTCCTTTTTGAATCCTGTTTGTCATTATACCCCCCTGGCGTAATCACAAGAGCTTTGCTGATGCAAAGTACCTGACGAGGAAGCAATGCATGCCATGCTTAGTAGGACCTTGGTCTTCGATATTTTGACCATGATATTCTTGTATGACAATATTTCTCCGTTATATATTCAGTAGTACCATCCTTAATGGCACCAGAGATTATTTTACTTGTTGGATCAGGCAAGAGATTTTCTGTTGACCAATATGTGGTAAAGAACATAGGAAGAACCATAAACGCTGTGCAGGATTAATGTAACTGGATACCAATAAAAGATTCTTATGCTTTTTAGGAGGTTTGCTGCATACCTTTAAGTTCTATTAGAAGCTGCAGGTTAACATTACCAGTGGGAATCTAAATGGTACAAATATATAACACGTGCAGTGTGAGGCCATCCCTGCTTTGGTAGGTCTCTCTAGAAGATGGATAGATGATCTAGGAGATCTGACTTGGTGCCAGGGTGAGTTTTATTTAGATGTGGTGAACACTATTTTACACAATATTTGGGTTTGTCTGTGGTTAAACATCCCCTACTGATTTTACTACTAAAGGTAAAACAGGCAGTCTTATAGAAGAGGGCCATCAAGTGACATGCAACCTGGATAAGGCCATCCATCCCAACATGAAGAGTTGCGCGTGAAGGCTGTAACTGGAATTCATGCAACGTGTGGGTTCCCATGGTAGACTGCAGATTCTGGGGAAACTAGAACCACTCAGAGGATGCATTTTCCTGTTTTCATGTATTAAGAGCTGCTTGCTAGGTCTGCATGCTTGTTGGTGTTTGGGGTCTTCAGTTATCTGTGTACCATGAAACATATTATTCTTCACTGAACTCTGGTGCAGACTATTTAATCATTGAATGGCGGCCTCCTCCTTTTTTCTGGATACTAACAATATATTGGATCCCCTCCATTATGTGCACTCAAAGCTACCTTGACAGCAGGTATATTCAGTTTGTCATAACAGACTCTGGATATTGTGCATTTTCTCATACTTGAACTGTCTGCTCTGTTTCATACCCTATACCCCATCGCCTAACTTTGTAGTCTGTGACCAGGTTACCACACACCTCCTTAAGATGTCTACTCAGGACTTTAGTCTTTTCAAAATCTTCCAGGTATGCTTGAATAGGCTCTTCACTAAGTCACTGAAAATTACTTTTCCAGGCGCTCTTTAATATTTATGTGCGTCCCATGTGAAATACTGAGCATTTCAGTATATGAGTATTCCACTTATGGAAGGCAGTACCCAAATCCCCCTCCAGCACTTTCAGGATGGAGCATTGGTAGCTGAAGCAAATGCCATTGATTCTAACGTTTTGTTTTTTTATAGCATTTTTGCCATTTTATAAGGCACGGAGCATTATCAAACCATGTCACCCCACTGAGGGGGCCCCAGTAATTGCAGTTGTAGTCCCCCGCCCCCGCTCCCAATCCAACCCACCCCTTGCATGTGTATAATTGAAGTGCACAGTCCATAGTATGTCCCCCATTTCCCCCATATTTATTGGGGCATCCATAAGCAACATAAATAGGTTCCTCCAATTTTCTAGATGGTCCATGCCCAACCTCCATTCCCTCAGTGGTGGACCCTTGCATTACTTCCAGTATTTGGCTATGTCTTTCTTAGCTAATAACTTGCCCAAGCCCACCAGAGTACTGTCTCCCCTTGGCCGACCCAGCTCATCTACAAGACTAAGCAGCGCAACTTTGAGGGCGGTTTCCTGAATTACACCCAGCACTGCAAATAGGCTCCGAAATGTGGATTGCAAGTACTGCTGAATAATGAGACACCTCCAAAACATGTGGTAAAACTCCCCAGCCTCCTCCAGGCACCTCATTCATACGAGGTCCGATGATCTGCAAGCTTTTCAAAGCACAGGCCCTTGGCGGTGAAGTAAGTACAGTATCGATAATTCAGTTGGACCGTACTTATTCAGGTTGAGATGATCACGGTATGCTCTATCATGCACACCTCCCACCACTCTACCTCTTCTAACTGGTACAACCAGCCCTCCCATCTCTCTCTCAAAGGCGCCAGTATGCATGATGAGTAATTGGCCAAAGCTTTATAGATTTTATAGAGACCACTCCTGTTAGAAATTAGAGTCTCTAATTGACTGAGGTAGGCACCCTGTCCAAGTAGGGACCACAATCCTAGTCAGGGTAAGTCAGATACACACTCTAAATTAATCAGGGATATCCCCATGGTAGCTTGACACAGAGCAGTCAGGCTAAAATCAATAGGCAATGTGGAACACTTATTACAGTAAAACCGTCACAACACCACACAGAAAATAATCCACATCTGGTTAGAACAATAGAGTTTAATTTATCACAGAACACAAGACCCAAATGACAAAAATCCAATAAGTAGAACTGGAGTTATGAATTTTTAAAGAATATCTTACATTATAGTGCTTAGAGTCATAAAGCGCCCTCCAGTGCTATCTGGTCGTGCTGGACCAAATCAAATATGAAAAGTCAAGCCGACTGCGTTGGAGCCCGGGTTGGATACAGAAGGCATATTGGTCCCGCTGAAAACAGTACTTTTCCGGAAGATGCATTGACGGCAGGACCAAGATGCGTCCGTTGCGAGTCACGCAGTTTGGTCCCGCGCATTGTTGAACCTCATTGTGATGGACGCCATCCATCATCTTCGAGCCTTGCAATCTGTCCTACATTCTCATTGAACTCCTCATGCTGAAGGCGATGCGTCGTTAGGTTTTGCAGCTGGGTCCAGCGTTGTTATCAAACTCCTTATGATGAAGGCAATACGTGGTCGTCGGGGCTCACAGTCGTATCCCGCATTGTTGTGAAGCTGTGCAGGGATATCCTCCAAGGAACATGCGTCAGTTCCGACTGGCGCAAACTAGGCAATTCATGGGTTTTTTAAGAAAACAGCTGCAGAGTCCCCTTTGTAGGCCCAAGACTGGATTGGCATCTCTTGGCAGGGCAGGACTCCCAGTTGGCAGAGTCCTGCAGCCGAAGCAGAGTTTAAGGAATTCCTTGATGTCCATGAGACTTTAGAACAGGAGGCAAGTCAGAAAGCCCTTGGTCTCACTTGGTTCTCATGATGTAGAGATTTGGGTTCAGTCCTTCTCACCACCAGGCAAGGGGTAGGAGGCCGCAGGCACAGCAGAGCAGGAGTCCTGAATATCCAGCAGAGTATCAGTCCTTTGAGCAGTATAGCTGCCCTTTTTCGTGGCAAAGTGTCCTCAGGTCCAGAGTGTTCTGAGTTTATGGTGTCAGGGATCCAGCTCTTATACCCAGTTGTGCCTTTGAAGTGGGGGAGATTTCAAAGAGAGGCCTCTGAAGTCCACAAGGTCCCTGCCCTGGTTCCAGACTCACTACAGGGGGGAATTCAGCTCTTTGTTTGGGGCAGGCACAGCCCTATTCAGGTGCAAGTGTCACCTCCTCCCTCCGATCTAGCTCAGGAAGGCTCATCAGCCTGGTGATGGGCTATCAGGATGTGATTGGCATACTTCAGCACCATTTGTGTGTGACTGTCCAAGGGAATGCAGAAAGCCTAGCTGTCACCCAACCAAGGGGTGTATTCAGAGACAGGCAGAGGCTCAGAATGGTTAAAGTAAGAAAATGCCAACTTTCTAAAAGCTAATATTAATGTATTTGTTAAATTATTTGTAAAGCGCATTGGCTACCCCAACAATGGGGACTCCCAGCGCAGCAGTTGAACATAGGGAGAGGAATCACCATATGGTTAATGGTTGGGGTAACGCCAGGTCTTCACCAACTGTCTGAAGGTCAGGTGATCAGGGGTACTAAGGATAGGCAGGGGTAGAGAATTCCAAAGAGCGGGTGGCCTCGCCTTAAAGGAATGACCACCTGTTCTAGCCTTCAGTATCCGGGGGACTCTGGCAAAGTGCTAATCTGCATAGCGCAGCGTGCGTGTGGGAGCGTAGTAAGAGCAAACTTTGCTCAAGATTCCTGGGCTTGTGCGCAGAAGTGTCTTATGAATGGTGCAGAGGGCCTTAAAGTGTATTCCTTGTTCCACAGGCAGCCAGTGAAGCCATCTGAGGAGGTTAGAGACATGGCAGTGCTTCAGGAGAGCAAATATAGTGCGGGTGGCTGCATTCTGTATGCGTTGAAGCCGCTTGGTCACTTATTTGTTGGCTCCCAGGAGTAGCACATTGCAGTAGTCCAGTCTGGCCATAATGGAGGATTGGATGATCAGCTGTCGAGTTTCAGAATCAAAGAGACCTAGAATAGGTTTTCGGCCACCTAGCAGTCCAATGCATTTACCTGCCACTGATTTGGTCTGGTCTTCAAAGGTGAGATCCTTGTCCACCAGAAATCCCAGGTTCTAGACCACGGATTTGGGCCTTGCTGGCACACCCAGAGCGGGTGGCCACCAGTGGTTGCCCCACAGATGCGAGTCCTTCCCTACCAGAAGGATCTCGGATTTCGCTGAGTTTAGTTGCATGTGGTTGGTTGCCATCCAAACCGAAATGGGCACTAGGTCCGTCCGCTTCAAATTTAGCAGAGTTCAGGCTATGATTGTTGGAAAAGGTGATCACCAGCTGGGTGTCATCTATGTATGATACGATAGAGATGCCCGGGTTTTGGCCATCAGAGCCAGTGGTCTGATGTAGATGTTAAATAACGTCTGGCTAGTGCTGACCCCTGGGGACAAAGCGATACCAAAGGGGATGATGGACGGAGCGCTTGAGCAAATCAAACACTCACCCCCAGTCAACTGATCCGGGTTTACTCCATCACCATTCTTTAGCTCACTCCACTCCACCACCCCAGTTCAGACATGGCCATATGCAAATCAGTCTGACCCTGTGCCTCATGGGAACAGTCCAGCCCGAACTGCCAAGCCATGTCTTCCCTGGATAGGAAACAAGCATCCTGGGACATGTTTCGGATTCATAATCTTCATCAGCCAGGCTATCTTGAATCCAGTGGTAGAGTGAGCAAGGGACCTAGGTCTGGGCATACCCTGCCAACTTAGGGCGAACAAAGCGATACCAAAGGGGATGATGGACAGAGCGCTTGAGCAAATCAAACACTCACCCCCAGTCAACTGATCTATGTTTAATCCATCACCATTCTTTAGCTCACTCCACCACCCCAGTTCAGACATGGCCATATGCAAACCAGTCTGACCCTGTGCCTCATGGGAACAGTCCAGCCCTAACTGCCAAGCCATGTGTTCCCTGGACCGGAAACAAGCATCCTGGGACCGGTTTCGGATTCATAATCCTCATCAGCCAGGCTATCTTGAATCCAGTGGTAGAGTGAGCAAGGGACCCACGTCTGGGCATACCCTGCTAATTTAGGGCAAACAAAGCGATACCAAAGGGGATGATGGACGCAGTCCTTGAGCAAATCAAACACTCACCCCCAGTCAACTGATCTGGGTTCAATCCAACACCAACCTGGGGGACGCCACAGTGTAAAGGGTGAACACCTGAAGAGAAAGGAGGGTCACTTATTTGGAAGGTCCGATCAGCGAGAAAGGATGAGAACCATGCAGGGGCCTTGTTACCAACACCAATCTCAACCAAGCGGTGTGGCATTTTCAAACTTACAATTTAAAATACTACTTCACCATTAGTGGTGATTTTAAACTGTGATTCAAGAGACACCAAACCTGAAATTTCTATCTTGTCCCAATTAGGAATTAGTCTTATAAGGCAATCCCAATGCATTAAGAATTTTGTACTACCTGGACATGTTAAACTTAAAAGTACATGTCCAACTTTCTAAATCGACTGCATCCTGCCCTTGGAGCTGTCCAGGGCCTACCTTGTGGGGTGACCTATATGTATTAATAAGGAAGGTTTGGGCAACGCAAGAGGGTAAGGTTGCTAGGTTGACATGGCAGTTTAATCTGCAAACTGCACGCACAGGCTCTGCAATGGAAGGCCTGGCACATGCTTTAAAGGTCTACTGAAGTGGGCGGCACAATCGGTGCTGCAGGCCTACTAGTAGCATTTAATTTACAGGTTCTGATCACATGAAGTGCACTTTATTAGGGACTTGTAAGTACATTAACTATGCCAGTTGTGGATTTGCCAATGTTACCATTTTCTAGGGAAAGAGCACCTGCACTTTAGCATTAGTCAGCAGTGGTAATGTGTCCAGAATCCTAAAGCCCATAAAAATGAAGTCAGCAAAACAAGAGGTCAGCAAACATAAAATTCAGGGGAAACCATGCCAAGGATGCCAGGTCTAACAATCCCTTCAACTCTAACTTTTAAAACTGGATGAATAGCAGTGTGCTCTATGAACATCTTGAATCCAATCATGCTGTGTCATAACATAATAGAATTTGCAAGAGCCTGAAACCCACATGCATTCTCATCAAAAGAAAATATCTAAATAGAGACGAGACCCAGCCCAGCAGATCTACTGGTCACCTTACATCAGGGCCTCGCCAACAGGGCAAAGCGAACCCTCACCATAGACCCCATGCTTGTTGAAACCTCCCCATACCACTGCACCTCTTCGGTGACTCAGAGGTGCAGATGCACCAAGATTTCAGCCCCTTTGGCTGTACAGACCCTTCCTCCTCGCTGGTGTGTCCACCTTCTTCCCATCAATAACGTTGTGCAATGGCCTTTGGGCACATTTTTTATGCTCCTTTTTTTCAGGGTTTTTCTAGAGTTGTTTAAAGAAAGGAAGGGTTTAATTATTTTTTTAATTGTATACTGTCCATAGTTTTGATGTAGAGGAGCAGGATCTGATGCTGAGTAAGGTGACGCACAGACTGAAGGACAATTGGCTAGCTGTTCTAAAGAATAAAGGAGGCATTATGTCTTCCTTCAGGTGCATGGCGCGTTACATCATAAATGGTGATGGGAAACATTCTTACGAATGGGAATCCACAGTGTCCGCAGGGAAGTAGCGTGTACTGACTGATTATGTGCCTGAGTCGTGCCAGAGTCCTGCCCGTCTGCGCCCGTCAGCGTTCCGGCGGCAGACGGTGCAGGACGGCTGGCTAGCACTTTTACCTGGTAGGTGCGCTATTCATTTTCCTTTCAATCATGTTGCGTTCCTACTCTTCTGAGACCCTTTTAAACCTTCGTCCCCCGGTTGGTCGCTGTCATTATGTTTTCCCCGGTAGTCGCGCCCTAAGGAAAGGCTGCACTGACTGCGGCTGGCGTCTTCCTAAATATGAAAAGCCCATACTGATTCCCCAACCGACCCCAGTCGTCTGCCTACTTCTTAATACACGTTCCTTGGGTTGCCACGCGCTGGACATTTGGAACTTGCTTTACAACTCTAATGTATCTTGTCTTTTTTTGACTGAAACCTGGCTTAATGACTCCTCGGCCCCGGACTTAGCTAATGCCATCCCTCCAAACTATTCCGTCATTAGAAAGGATAGATCATCTGGGCGTGGGGGCGGTGTGGCTATCATAGTAAATAATCTGCTGCGCTGCACCACCTTTCCGATTGACAACATTCAGGAGACCGAGGCCCTTGGCTTCACACTCCATCTATCCTCCTCTCAGGCATACACCGGCATTCTCTTATACAGAGCCCCTGGCTCCCTAGGCCCTTTCTTGGACGAATTACAGGTAGCACTCTCAGTCCCCTGTCTCAAATCGGAGCACTGCTTACTCCTAGGCGACCTAAATATACATATGGATGAGTCCACTAATCCCGATACCATGAAACTTACGGAAGTAACTACTGCATTAGGGCTATTACCGTTTATTCACGAACCTACGCATAATAAGGGTCACATCCTGGACCAAGTCTACTCTACCACCACTATTGACGCTCAAGTTCCACAGCCGGTGCTATGGTCAGATCACTATTTAATTACTTTTTTCCTTTCATGTGCCCCCCCTTCTAGATTGAAACCCATTACCCCTTCCAAGCGATCTTCTAGACCTTTCCACCTTCTCTCAAATGAGATGCTTTTGCAGGCTATGGAATGTGCAACCTGCACCTTATCAGGCTACGTGGAAGATGACCTAGCCTATTTTGCTGAGTGGCTTACGGCAAGACTGGCATTTCTCGTTCCTGAGAAAATAGTTAAGTCTGGGAACAAACGGCCCTCTGCCCCTTGGTTCACCTCTCAGCTCAGGGAAACCCGCCAAAACTGTAAGAGAGCTGAAAGAGCCTGGAGGAAAGATTACAATCCTCTGGAGAAAATAAAGCTTAAAAATCAGACTAAATCCTACCACAAGTTGTTGTGGAAAGAAAAAAAATCTTATCTTGAACGCCGTATCGATGATTCAGGAAACTCCTGTAAGGAAATCTTTAAAATTGTTAATGACTTTACTTCTCCGTCCCTAGGCACCCCTGCCCAGTCTCATTCAGAACCCTGGCTGATTGAATTGGCGCATTATTTTGTAGATAAGATTACATCCATCCAAGCTTCCCTTGCTGTTTACTCTGAACAAACTCAGGCTGACCCACCAGGGGCCCTCTCCGCCACACAATCTGTCCCAGCTCCCACTCTCTGGGAATTCCCCCCGCTGAGTCTTGCTTCCTCCTTAGACCATCTTACAGGACTGAAGTCAGGCTCTCCGCTTGACCCTTGCCCAGTTTCATGTCTCAATAAAATAGCCCCAGCCCTAAATGGCCTCATCAATTCCATCCTCAACTCCTCACTGTCTTCTGGTGTAGTCCCGCGGGCTTGAAAGTGTGCTCTCATTCTTCCACTTCTAAAAAAAACCAGCCGTTGATCCCATCGTCCATGCCAACTACAGGCCAATCTCGCTTCTCCCTGCTCTGGCGAAAGTGGCCGAAAGACATGTGCACAGATCAATCTCTAATTTCATCGAAGAGAACCATCTGTTGCACAATACTCAATCCGGTTTTCGTGCTAACTATAGCACAGAGACCGCGTTACTTGAAGTCACTGTCGCTATCAGAGAAGTGTTGGACGCGGGAGGAAAGGCCATGCTGGTTATGTTGGACTTGTCGGCGGCGTTCGACACCGTTCCCCATGATACCCTCCTAACACGACTCTGCGAATGTGGTCTTCGGGGGACGGTGTGGAACTGGCTGAAGTCCTTCCTAGCCGGCCGTCGGCAAACGATCTGGGCGCCCCCACACTCCGCCGTTATGGCACCTCTGGAAGTAGGGGTCCCTCAGGGGTCTATTCTTAGCCCCCTGCTCTTTAACATCTTTCTGGCCCCCCTTGCAGAGGTGGCGGAGTCTTTCGGCGCCCAGATCGTGTTCTACGCCGACGACACCCAGCTCTTGTTCACATATGACAAGAATGAGGTGTTTGACGGGACTCGCATCAGAGGCTGCTTAGAGGCAGTTTTTGGTTGGTTCAAAGGGCGCGGCTTAAAATGCAACTCCGACAAATCGGAGCTGCTCTTTTTTGGCTGTGCCATTGAACCAAATTGGAAAAGCTGGTGGCCGCAGGACTTGTTTCCACCTGCAAATGCAAGTGTTAAAACCAAAAATCTAGGAATCATTGTAGACAATGATTTAACCTTTGGGCCTCAAATATCTTGCCTCTCGGGGAAATGTTTCGGCATCCTTCGGATGCTTAGAAAATTTCTCCCCTTGATCTCAATTAATCATCGAAGGGTCATTGTCCAAGCACTGGTAGGGTCTAGATTAGACTACGCAAATGCCCTTTACCTGGGTCTCCCTAAATACCTTGTGAGTAGACTTCAAGTAGTCCAGAATTCAGCTGCCCGGGCAATCTACGGGCTTCCCAGACGTGCTAGTGCCTCGAACCTGTTAAAAGAACTGCACTGGCTTCCTATAGCCAAGAGAGTTCTTTTCAAAAGCCTGACGCTGACTTTCAAAGCCCTCATGATATTGGTCCCAGCTATATCAGGAAACGTCTTGTTTTTTATAAACCCAACAGACCCTTACGGTCCGCCTTTTTGTCTAAAATGGTAGTTCCGACCATTAAACGCGCTAGACAAGGCGGCCGTTCTTTTCACCACTTGGCTCCTCGTGCCTGGAACGAGCTTCCCCTTTCTCTTAGACAGATCCCCAGCCTTATGTCCTTCAGAAAGGCTTTAAAAACTTGGCTCTTCACTAGATAGGCCCCCGCCTTTCCTTACGGTTTTTCAGTTATGTTGCCACCCCCGAAGGACTTCTTCGCCAAAGCGCCAGGACACTCCTTCTGGAGTAGCTGTTGCGCTATAGAAGAATCTGTTAACATAACATAACATAACATATGTTATCATGCTCTTTCTGTGACTGAAGACATTGTGGAAATGGCACTGTAGCTTGAGCTGGATTAAATTACTACTGTTGGCCTTGGAGTGAGCAACCTCCTACAATTCTTACCCACAGAGATTTGCCTGCTGTACATGCCATTGAAGCAATTAGGTGAGATAAAGTTCCAAAAACTTGTTTTAATGGGCACTAGCATTTACAGTCTGCAACTAGCATGGTAGTGCCAGTAACAATTCGTTTGTGCTGCAGAGGCAGGGAGGTACTCATAACTAGAAGTAGGTGTAACTTGCATAATTTGCAGTCACATAATTATGCTCAATTATAGCAAAATCATCATTTAGCTCTATTTTCTTAACCCAAAATGCACCCTGGCACCCATAATAGACCTAAGGAAGCATTTGTACTAAGAAAATAGCACTAAATCCAACAGAACATGAACAGCAGCAGCTGCCTGTATTCTCTACATTTGTTTTTCCTGTGCTCCTCCAGTAGGATTTTTGTGCTAAAATATTCATAATTAGGCAAATGGGCGTATTCGGATAATTTGGAGTAAATTTGCATCAAAAGAGCAACGGGACAGTACCGAATTTACTTCGGTTACCCAGGTGGAATATACATTTCACCCAAGCTTAGTCGTAACCTGTGACAGGGGCCACATCCAGTAGTACTGTCATGTAGCCTGAGAGGTAGCAGTTCAAAACCACTGGTCATCACCCTGCAGGGAAGTCTCCAGCAGTTTGGGTAATTAAGTAAGAAACACTGAAGAATCAGACTGATCCAGTGAGCACAAATATTTTACCAGTGATCCTGTGATAGCCTGATAACGCTGCTTAACTGAGCCTGCCTGGAGGCCATGTTTGTACCTGAATTTGCATAGCTAAATCAGCTTTCTTCACATCTGCACGAACCTGCAAAACTACTTAAAAGCACTTTTAGGCTTAAAAATTGATCCACAATGGTTGAATATCGGGTACCTGAATATGTAACCCTGTGTTTTTGCACCTGTTTTCATTGACCATAAAAATAAATAACTAAACAAAATTGACCTAAAACTGAGAGAATCAGCTTCATTACATAAACCCATCTAACCTCATAACATCTACCACTCCACAATAATGCTTCGGGGACACCACATAAAGAGGTGGATCAATGTTTTTCCACAGCTAAAGATCTGCTGCACGATCATGCCCAAAATCGAAAACCTGCCCCAAGAAAAAAACTATGCAGGATTATTCGCCTTAAGCATTGACTACGAAAACCAACTCAGAAAGACAAAATCTATCTGAACCACGTGAACCTTACTAGATCCAGTTCAGCCAAGAAATAGCCCCTTAGCCATAGAAAATAGATTGATACATTTAAATTATTCCTCTGTAGATCAGATCCACGAAGCTGCTATATGTACGGAAATTCAGCGTGTTGACCCCTCTTTGATAAGTGTGGAGATAGTGAGAATTGTTTTACGAAAAAACAAATCTTTGCACTGGGGTTATCCCAACAACACTCGCCATTGGAGAGCTAGGGGGATATGCCTCATTATTATTCATAGAGCTTCAGGGTTCTGTGACTTATGACATTCAGCAAGAGTAAACTCTCTGGGACATCCCTCTACAACAAGTAGTGAGGAGTTTTATGCCTGATTAATGTACAAGAATTGTTCTCAAAGCGAAACAAGAAACTATACAAAGAGTCAGCAGAATTCTGATCAAAATGTGAGAAAAGGGATACATAACCACACTCCTGTGAAACAAATAGACCCCAACAGATGGTGTTCCCCTTTAACATTTTTTTAAGTACACAAACACTATGTATGCCCCTCTGAGAAAACATGGATTGGCCATGATACTGGGACCGGACGACCCCCACCAATCATGATCATTCTTTTTTTAAAAATTTTTTTTTTTTATAAGGACCTTTGTCATTTCAAGTAAGCATGGGCCTACAACCATCCCGGCCGGCCGCTAGTCAAGTCGTAAGTTCAGCAAGCAGTATAGAGAGATACAGCAGCCCGAAAATCGGGATCTGATAAGTGTCCAGAGTATAACTTGTATTCAAGCGTACTGCGTATGATTCAGGATTCAAGGAGGTTCATTTTACAGTAAAGAAAGAAAAGTCAGAATCAATGCCATATAGTCATACATGTTCCTACAATAGCAAGCATGAAGCGAGAATCCGCAAAGAGTGCAAACACAGGTGAAGAAATGGAGGTAAGGCACACGAGTCAGGATAAATGTAAAAAGCACATACACTACGTGGCAAACTGCACCCTACCCCTTAAAACGAAACAGACTGTAGGAAACATGAAAAAACAGCGACACCAAAAAAAAAGAGAAGAGGGACAAAGGCCATAGAGACAAAGAAGGAACAAAACAACAAGCCCCATCCCCCAACCCCCCACCCTGCACCCCTGCAGAAGGCTACGGCCTACCCCCCCCCCGCCCCCAGCAGCGTGCCTATCGCCCTAAATGAGAGACCCGAAATATAGAAGAAGAGAAAAAGGAAAAAGAGGAAAAAAGTGGAGAAGGGCCATCGATCTAGCTACCCGAGCCCCCCCCCCCACACCGCGCACAGTAAACACCCCAAAAGCAGGATCAGGACAGCCACATTAAACAATAATCATCAATAGCGCAATCAATAACATCCCCGCCGAGTGTCCCCCTAAGCACCAGCAGCCAACAATGAGTTCCACTATGTCCTAGACGATCTCACCCCTGGCCTTTTCTATCAACAGTACCAACATACGTCCACCCAGCAATCGGCATCCCAAGCAGTGCGGATGGTCAAACCGATCCGAGCGGACCGGGCAGCGCCGTCACTCTATGGGGCTGTAGCCCCCAAAACCCAGCCGAATATGTATGGCGGAAATCCGTCTGTGTCAGTATCGACACCGGAAACAACCTCCAGTCCGCGCACCATCTCACCAGCCAGGAAGAGAGAGTCACACAATTCGGTAAGCGTTGAAACGCCGCCGGGGCAGTCCAAACCATAGATCGATGTTGTTTCTTCAGCCGCCGAACAGATAAGGGCCCCGAAGAGTCACTCACATATACAACAGATCCATCCAAAGCGGTATCATGAACCGGGTCTATTGGCTTCTCCACAAACGCAGGCGTAGCTGGAGCAGTCATCACTGACGCAGAAGCGGGCACATCGGCACTTCCTTGAGAACGAACCACGCCGATGTGGAGCGGTGGGACAACAATGGCGGCCATCCTTCTTCCCAGATCCCGGGTGTCTCGGATCAGGGTCATTTGCAGAGTTGTTAACGCAGCCAGTATATCTCTGGACGTGGGCTCTTTCTCGTGGTGCCAGACCCCAGGAATCTCACACACAGCGGCTTCTCTGCCCGGATGAGGTATGCGTAAGAGGGTACTATCCGCCATCTTAGCTGAGTCGGCCTCGTCCTTCTCCACCTCACCGCGGGACCGGGCCCCACACCAGGGAGGAACAGGATTCACCACGGGGATCCCGAAAGTCAAGGCAGGTTTCTCATCGGAGGGCCACCAAAGGGCTAAACAAAATCTCCGGTGCTCCCTGGGAGCTGCCCGCCGACTCCGAAAAAAGTCAGTAGTATGCCCGGACAAAACACTGGAATGGGGGGCCAAGTGTCGTGCACACCCCTCGACCCAGCAATATCGCACTGCCCACAAGGCCCTCCGCTAGCTGAACTTGGTCGGCACTGTCGCCATCGGCCATCAAGTCGTCGGTTCCCACCGGCCGACTCCTCACCATCGCCAGAGGCCGCTGTTGTCGCAGTCGCGGCCGGCCACTCTCTTCACTCGAGACCCCGGTCCCAGCTACGTGAAGGCCGCAAAACAGTCGGGGACATTGCAACCGGTCCGCCGCACGTAGAAGCCTCTGGAGCAAATGGTAAGTGAGAGTTGTCCTTCGCCTACTTAAATATGCCGTTGCGGCTCAGGATGATTGCCAGGATGTATGCGCGGGGTGAGAAGGCTCACGGAGCCGAGCGTTTACGCAGCCATCTCCAATCATGATCATTCTTGGTGCTCTCAACCTCCAAACTGCAGATCAGCGAATTGAAAGAAAAGGAGAAAAAGCAAAGCAAAAAAAAAAGATGACGATGCAGACATAACTAACAAAATCATAACACATGTATTTGTAAAGGAAATGTTTACCCCTAGGGTCATTTGTGCACCGAGTATTGTTACCCACCTAAATGGTACTCATTATATTGACCTCAGAATTGACCATACTGGGTTTGAACTTGTGTCTTCGAGGTCAAACACAAGTTTCTGGAGTGGATGCATTAGTCCACAGAGCCACTAGAGCCAGGCATTGAGAAAAAGAAGAGGGTGTGCAAGAATCGAGAAGGCTACATCAAAATGGCATTATACTTATTTCTATTCATGGATCAAGCCCTGGTCACTGAGGTTTGCATTAGCACATGTTAGTTTTCTATCCCTCGTATGTTCCTAATGCCCATACTGAAGACGTTTTGAATGCCCGTTCATTCTACAGACAGTATTCCATCTTTTAAAAGCTATAATTTTTGGCAGCTGTCATTGTTTATTGCTAATACCAGCTGTAGGTTAATTTTCACGGTCCAGTAAACTGCTGTTAGTGGAAAAATTGAGAAACAGACTGGATGCATGATGAAGGCTATTAACCCTGGCGTTTAGCTTGCCAACAAGACGAGTTACGGAGGAAGAGGTAATAGAAATGAAGAGAGGGCCAGAATGTATTTACTTGCTGTTGCAAAGTCACCTTGTGCCCTGAGAACCCTCATTTTCTGCTGACTGGTACAGGTTGTAACAGGCTCTGACTGTCCCTGGTCTCTGCCTAACCAGGTTCAGGGCCATTGCTGTGCTGAAAACACACCTAGAATACTGTGAAAACACCTACACTGACTAGGGTACACTATGGCTTAGGGTACCCCTATGATTTACATGTTCTCCCCAATAAGGCCCTAGTACATAATAGGTCAGGAGGATTAAAACTACATTTAAGGGCCTCACATATAATAGGGCATGGCAGTTTAGAAGCCAGCAGCCTTTTCTGCACTTGCATGTGTGCACTGCTGAGAGCCCGAGGTCAGTTTAAAAGCAGCCCTGTGTTGCAGGACTGCTTCTAAAGTAAATTGTGCCCAAATGTGACTTTTGGTGTTTATGGCTCTTAAAAATTAATAAACTATAATATTATGACATATTAGGTATCCCAGGGTCTTCCTTAGGTGCAGGGTCAGGTAGTTATTAGGAAGACACTTATAAAGTAGGTTTTATATGCCCTGTGGATAGAAAAAGTGCCCATTTCACTTCCCTCATGGTAGTAAAGTGCTTCCCAAAATCGACTTTTTGCTAGGAGTGCTATGGAGTGAGGATCCACAATATTTTTCATATTCAGCACCCCTAAAGTCTTCCGTAGGTGTTCCAGGGGTAGGAGGTCCTGTAGATATAGGCAGGGTCCTTATAAAAGATGTTTTATAAGCCAGTGTGTTGGAGAAATTGCTCAGTTCATTTTCCCAGTTGTAGATCCCCAGCCGCATAGGTTAACATGGCACAAAGTTATTAATTAATAACTCCTGCTAGGAATACCAGAAAAATATAATTCAAGGACTTACTAGAATGGTATTGATAAATCCAACAATATGCTATTGCTGAATTTATCCTAAAATGTACAGACAAGAAGTTACAAGACTTTCTTGTCTGTAAGCCAAAATTCAGCCTTCCAGTCATCTTCCCTGATTTGTCAGAGTTACGCGGATTAGCCAGGCTGCCTTGATAAGTGATAAGTGACACCCAAGGTGTGGGGCCCGCTGCACAGGAATACCAGAGCAAGGGGTAGGGGTCGTAAACTATGAGCTTCAAAGTAAAAAGGGGACAGACAGAAGAAGCCAGGCCCACCTACACCCCTACCCTCTGAACCCAGCCAGGTGACAGGCTTAACAAAGGAATGTTCAGATGCATACGGGAGGGAGACTATGGAGATCCTGGTAGTTAGTTCTTGCCTCTCTGCTTGAGACTTAAGCCATATTGGATTTTGAAAGAATAGTGCTTTCTGGGAGACAATAGTACCACACTTTGGAGGAAATATTCATACTCTGGGGTGTTACCCTGTACCTCATTGGACAGGAGTGCCCTCCTGCTTGACACATAGAACACTGAATACGTATCTGACAGGGGCAGGACCTCTTTGATCTGCTGCTTGAAACTCAAGGAAGAAGAAGGATTCATGCTGGAAGTTTGATTTGCACCAACCAGGCCCTGCACTCTGACTGCACCTGCTGCAACTTCAACCACAAGCCGGCCTGGAGCCCTGGTTCGTTCAACTTGAAAGCTCCGGAGGTCTCAGGTGTGGCCAAGCCGGCAACCGTTATGGTTGCCCGACTTTGGAGCTCCGGAGCCGCCATATCCGTTTGCCAGCCTAACCACGTCCAGCAGTAACCGCGCATGCTTCTGTGCACCGTATAGAGCATCGGAGCCCCTGGGGAATCATCGCGAACGAACATGGGGGCCAGGGTCCTCCGAGCTGTCCAGTAACGCCCCAGTCCGAGCCCAGACCCGACACAGCCTCCGGAGTCCCCGGGCCAACAGGGGATTCGGGTGAGCCTGGAGGCGGGGTTTCAGGCTCAAGCGCTGGACACGCCACGCCGGCTGACTACTGCTTCCACCGCAGAGGACGGGAGCTCCCCTGCAACACCTCCCACCTTAAGTCACGCCCAGACTTGACACCATCGCCGCCCACCCTAGGAGTAAGCCTCTGATATGCTCTGTTCGATGGGAGTGGCCAACTACCCTCAGCCCGATGCTGGCGTGATGGACTACCGGAGTCGGCGACGAACTGACTGAATGCCTGCATACTACAAACCTGCTCCGCCAGAACTGTGAGTACAGTCCTCTCTATGCCATACGCGGCAAACCATTGTTACGCTTGACTCCCCTGCCAACTATGGACTACTCCCCGCTCCACCGACCGGCATCTTAATGAGTGACACTCCCGGTGTAGGGTGCACCTCATGGTCTTACCTTGCTGGGCCTCCTAATCAGGTTACTACTTACAAGGAGGACTGATTTACAATCCCAGACAAAAAGACTACAGCTGTGTTGCGGCTTTCCTGCAAAATACTAAAGTTCACCTAACCAACGCTCAGCGCGAGGAACACAGGCTGAAAATTGTCACCCTGCCCCATCAGTCATAGTGGGCATACCTTGCATTACAGGGGGCCATTCTTTGTGGCGACTCTCCCACCAGCCAGTACTGGTGATCCATGATTACTGCCTGCAAACCAACTGCGACTACCCAGTCCAACACCAGCCGGTTAAAAATGGGGCGCTCGCATCCCAAACAGCGTCCATTAAACTTTGAGGGGGCAAAACACACAGAAGGGAGGAATCTGGAGGAGCTGCTGGAGAAGAGGGGACCCAGCTAGAGGGCGCCGCTGCCATAATGGCGGAACTCTGAGCGGGCTTTCGCGCCAGCGACACACACCTGGACACTTTAACCAGCAGACTGGATGCCATTCACGGTTGCATAGAGGCCCAGGACACACACATTGGGGAAGCAGAGCAGCGCATCTCGGATCTAGAGGATGCACAACCCTCCCTGCACTGACGTCTCGAATGATCGGAATCCCTCCTCAAGCAACTTGCCACCAAGACCGAAGATTTGGAGGCGCGTTCCCGCCGCAGTAATATCCTTGTCGCGGGAATTGCAGAATCCACAAACACCGGGCCCATTGCGAAGTTTCTCGAGACAGTCCTGGTGGATGTATTTGGGAGGGACGCCTTTTCTACAGCGTTTATAGTTGAACGAGCCCATCGGACCTTGGGACCCACTCCAGCTCCTGGTGCACCTCTGAGGATGATACTTGCTAAACTACTCAACTACGGTGATCGGGGTGTGGCCCTTAAGCTAAACAGGGAACGAGGAACGCTCCAGTACCAGGGATCCACTATATCCATCTTCCCAGATTTCACTCCAATGGTACAGGAAGCCAGGCGCAAGTATATCAATGTCAAACGTTCTCTCCAAAAGGCAAACATCATATATGCGATGCTATACCCCGCTAGACTCAATACATACAGCTAGATTGCAAGACTCATATTTTTGACTCGCCGGACAAAGCAGAGAAGTTCTGAAAGAAGCATAAATGATCCACATCGCCACAATGACAAGCCGATGGCATGGTACCTTGCCCATGATCCTCTGCGTTGAGATGACCTTATTATCTCCAGGCAGGGCTCACGTACCACAAGTTAATGTCCAGTTGCTTGAAGTAGAGAGCCTACCGATGCGCAAGTGCAATGCAACACTCCAGTTACGCACAATTTCCGACATGCTCTTTACAAACACTGATGGGGCAGATATACTGCCTTACAATTATCCTTGGTTGGGTGGAAATGACTGTTTGTGTTTACTATATCATCTGATGGCTCCATGGATTGTCGCCATCCCCCATAGGATGCTTATTCATTTTCTTCTTTCTTGTTATTTTTCATATTGGTTTTGTATTCTTTTTTAGACACGTTTTCTTGTGATTCACCAGTTGTCCCGTTGTTGTGTATCTGATGGGGGTCGGGGCTGGAAAGGGACTGAACGGGTGTTCTTGATGTATGATTCTGTTTCTTATGTTAATTGTAGGTATGGAGCAATTTCCTTTTTCACACTGCAACTTGTGTAAAGACTTTGCCTCTGGTTCGTGCAATGCTTTTACTAATGAGCAAATTATATTTGTGGATACCTAGTGGATACCATCTTATGTCCCTTCCAGGCGGAGTTTGTTCCTGGTTGATCCACAACCATTAACCTGCGAACAGTATTCTCAGTAATAAACCAGATGGAACCCACACTCCCTGCGGCTGTCATGCTAGATGTAGAGAAGGCATTTGACTCCCCGGAATGGTTCTTTTTGTACGCAGCAATACAGAAATTAGGCATTCCCATAGGTTTCTTAAGCCTGATTTGCCTGCTATATTCTAGCCCGGTTTCTCGGCTTTGAGTGAACTGAATTTTTATTGCTCCCTTTTCTCTGTCCTGTGGTACTCGCCAGAGGTGCCCACTATCACCCCTATTGTTTATTATACCAATGGACCTTCTAGCCATTCGCAGGAGCGTCATCTTCACAGGGGCTTACAACTACATACTGGCCCGCTCATAGCCTCCTTCTACGTGGACGATGTACTGTTATTTGTTTGTCACCCGGTAGAAAAACTTCCATTATTAAGAGGGATAGTACGATTTGGCGTACACTCGGGCCTTGTCATAAACTGGTCAAAATTGGAGATTTTCCCACTGACGCCTGCAACCACTCAAAAGGATATTGAGTTTCCTATATGCTGGTGTACTTCTCCTAAATACCTTGGTATTTATTTACATTGCAATGCGGACAAAGTTATCCGTATCAACTACGAACCGGCTATTAACCATCTCACTTTGCAGGTTGACTGCTGTGTCAAACTACCCCTTTCTATGGCCGGCCAGATAGCCATCATTATAATGGTGGTACTCCCGCACCTGCTGTACCTATTCATAAATATCCCAATTGCATTGACAACTGCCTTCTTTGTAACATCATGCTCAGTGTTAATCCGACTGGTGTGGGCGGGTAAACAACCAAGAAACGGATGGGACACACTCACCATGCCATACGAGTGAGGAGGTTTCGAGGTTCCCGATCTCTACCTCTATTATCTGGTAGCTCAGACCCATTTCACATACATTTGGTATTACCCGATGCTCGCATTCAATATCTCAGACCTGAGCAATCCCAAATACACCTGATCTTACTCCCGTCACTCCTCCCTCAGGGACTCCCATGTTGCCCTACGGAAATCCAGACAGTATCCACAACATGTTGGGCCTGGACCAAACTGCGTAAATATCTGCAACATGACATCTTATATTCCCCACACACACCACTACCCGACAATCTGTGACTACCCCCTACCACTGAAACTGTTACTAAACGGACGCTGCAAGAGTTAAGGCTCCGCACTATGGGGGATCTGTTTAAAGACTCCTGGTTGTGCTCGGTTACTGAATTGGTGGCGAGAGGCTCCGCTACCTACATGCACCATTTTTTAATACACAGAGTGCATGGAGCCCTGAGGAGTGTTTTGCCTGATGCTGCTACTGAACCAACAGACTTCCCCCCACTCACACTAGTCATTAAATCCACGGACAGCACACACCTTATTTCCCGTCTATATCACATATCTCAATCCCTACGACCGCTAGAGGGACTCACATCTAGGAAGGCTTGGGAGCTCGATTTGGGTGAGAACAGATGAAATATGGTCCTATTGCTATTGCTGTGCCCAAAACCTGATACATATCGAATAATAAATAAATAAATAAATAAAACTATAGATGTAAATTGATACATTTCAAATACCTCCACAGGGCATATATTACTCCTAAATTGATGGACAAAACCCCAGTGTCTCTAACGCATGCGCTTGGTGCGCAATGCCGGACTCAGACTTTGCACACCTTGCTTGGAATTGCACACTCCTTGGGGAGGCTATTTTTCGCAACTTATCACTCATGATTGAAGTCACGCTACTACTCTCCCCATTGATGACATTGTTAGGATATGTCAAACCCCTCAAGAGAGGTGTGAGAAGATTCCCTGCTTTTGCGCTCCTCCTTGCTAAACAACAGGTATCTTTACAATGGGGTAGAGCTCGAACACCAACAATCAAAGACTGGGTTAGGGACCTCATTTATTGTAATACAACAAGTGATACATATGCTACACTGCTACCTCTTACTTCCCGCCCTCTGGATATTTGGCAATCACATAAGGACTACATAGAGATGCATTCTTTAGATGGATCATTGCTGGAGCTGGACGAAATGTAAAGTGATACATAGGATTACATGTTCCCTCTCAGTTAGGAATCCAGAACCAGGTACAAAGCTACAAATCAGTCTCTTTGTGAATCCTATCCACTAGATGTCATGAACTGAAAAGTGACCCTTTATGAGGTACTTTGTGCACTTTATTACACTGTGAATCACACATGCTCCTTTATTGTAATGTTAGTTGTGTTTATTTGTTCGTTGGTTATTAGTACTGATCTTGGCAATTGAAGACAAGACAAAGACATGCTATGAATGTAATACATAGCTCTGTGTTCTTTATTTCTATAATATCATGTATCGTCTTTGTTATTGCTTGGAAAAACCAATAAATACATTTTCCCAAAAAAAGAAAGCTCCAGAGGCCTGACTTCCATAGTTTGACCAGAAGCTCATCAAAAGGCAAGCCGGTGAATCCACACCGAATACGGGCTAGTGGAGATCTTCGAGGACCCATGGAAGAAAAAGCTCCAGAAAAGTTTCAAAGTCAGGCGGTAAACACGTTGACCGAGGTCTACCGCGAGGGGTAGCCGCTCTGGGCTCCATCACAGTCGGCCTGAAACTTTGGCTTTTTCCTGGTCTAGCGTGACCAAATGTCCCCGGCTCCGGCGGCAGGTCAGCCCAGCACCATGTGACTCTGGGCAATAGCTCGCTTAATCTTCCCGACGGCCCCCCAGCGCCTAGAGACCCTTACGGGTGATTGTGCGCTTTACAAATGTGGACTTTACTTTACTTTATAGGCGCAATACGTTTCTATGGTAAGCTTCTGGAAAACACGTTAACAAATCATTGGCTGAGTTCTTGGAAACAAATCATTGTCTCCAACCCACCCAGATGGGATTCCGCACACAACACAGCACTGAGTCTGCTCTGTTAGCAGTGGTGGAGGAACTCAGAATGTCGTTGGATCGGGGAAGCTAAGCAGCTTTACTACTGATGGACTTGAGCGCTGCCTTCGACATGTCCCTATCCTGCGGGGTGCCGGTTGCTGAGTCCCACACTGTTTAATGTTTATATGGAGCCACTATCTGAGGTTGCCCAAGATTTCCACATCTACCTGTCATTCTATGCTGACGATACACAGCTGGAGATCTCTTTAGACCCAAGAACCAACGGGGACTCTGACAGGTTACGCTCTGCATGGAGAAAGTTATGGAATGGATGACTCACAGCTGCTTAAAACTAAACGGGGACAAAACGGAGTTAATGATCCTGAATAAGACAACTCCCAGGCCATCAATAAGTTGGCCTAATTGCTTGGGCAGCCCACCCACGCCAAAAGTATCCATCAAGAACCTAGGCTTTTGGCTCGAAAAGGACTTATCAATGACGACTCAAGCCAAGAAAGTAGCCGGCACCTGTTTTGAACTTCTCAGAACACTCCAGAAAATATTACATCGGATTCCCATACAGCTCATGTCTGGACTACAGGAATTCACTATTCCTAGGGGTGCCAAAATACGTGATTAACAGACTCCAGGTGGTCCAGAATGTGGCAGGAAGGCTGCTGAGTAAGGCCCCAACTAGGGAGTCAGTCAAAAAGCACCTCAAAGAACTTCATTGGCTCCCAGTGGAGGTCAGAATCAAATTCAAGGCACTGGTTATAATGCACAGAGCTTTGCTCAACATGGGCCCAAGGAAAATTAGAAACTTGGTGTCCTTATATGTCGCAAATAGGAATCTGAGATTGAGCGCAGAAGGATTTATAAAACCAACAGGTGCCAGGAAAGCGAGGTGGGGAGGCAGATCCTTCTCCCACCTAGCACCCAAACTCTGGAACTCATTACCGCGTGAATCACGGATCATGAATAAAGAATTTGTATTTCGGAAGTCAATAAAAATGTGACTGTCCAAGCAGTACCTCTAATTTCTGCCCAGCCTCAGCTTGCATCCTGTCTTAGCGCTTGGAAGTCCTAGGGTAGCTATGCGCTCTACAAATCCGAAATAATAACAATAATATGTCCTATATAGTGCTAAATCTTTAAACATTCATATTTCTGGTTCCCTACATTGTTTTTTATTTTGTTTTGGTGTCATTTTAAAAATAAAAATAATTCCTATGTTTATAAATTGGTGTTAGATTTTTATTGTGTGGTGTGTCTTAATTATTTGCTGAATTGGCGTTTTTAAATGCTTTACATACCTGTCTCTGAAGTTAAATCTGCCTGCTTCCAGCCAAGCTA
Organism: Lissotriton helveticus; assembly: GCF_964261635.1. Classification (NCBI taxonomy): domain Eukaryota; kingdom Metazoa; phylum Chordata; class Amphibia; order Caudata; family Salamandridae; genus Lissotriton; species Lissotriton helveticus. The sequence continues at coordinate 1,401,562,338 of NC_136063.1, read as the reverse complement.
TCAATGGATGAAGGGCTGAGCATGGGCATAATTTTCTGAGACCTTTTTTGAGCCCTAAACCGTGTCAGTGGTCTTATTGCCAGTGGTAGATGTATATTTACCACTACTAATAATTCACTTTCCAATACTTGCATATAGCAAAGATATGTTTTAAGTTCCTTTCTACTATGACAAAAAAATATAGGCACACTCTGCTTGGTTGAACTAAGATTATAATTTGAAATCCACCTTCCAACCTATGTACCTTGAAATTGAAAACGGTCTTTGTTTCAAAGATCACATGAAGGCGAAGGCATGTGAATCCATCCTCCGTGCCAGCATGACACAATTAAAGATTGGCACTCCTATTATACATTGCCTTAATTTAAAGTAAAAGCACATTTTCAGTTGGGTATCATTTAAAATTGATCACTACACTAAAACCTCACATTAGCAGGCTGAGATCCAGACCTTGTCCTTTACAATTCGGCTCCTCCAGTCATTCTCGAATGCATGGAGCAATAATGCAGCTGAATACATTTTGATGACTTCCAATTTAGAAGAACCCTAAAGAATTTGGAACGTTCACTTGTCTGTAAATGGACGTCCATATTTGCCTAAAAAGTAACATTGTTTAGAGCAGATGTTCCCAACCTTTTTAGTGCTATGAACCACTTTTTAGATCAACATATTTTTCGCAACTCACCTACCTTTAATGGACCTGAGGCAGGTGATTTCTGAATTTAACTAAAGCATCGTGTGGTAGCTCATTGTCATTTACAGACAGCATGTTTTCAATCGAAAGGGCCACTAACTTTACACAGACACACTGTTTTAGTGATAAAACTATGTGGCGCACATAATGTGTGGAGAGTGGGTTTCTGTGAATATTTATCATTTTTGCATCGCCAAGTAAAGTGTCCTGGTTTGGGTAGTATTAAAATCTGTTTCTAGCACCAAAAAACTTGTTTAATGTTTGCTTTCCAAACTGCTGAATGGGTACAGTTCATTTACAGGTATTTAAATTGTGCTGTGTTGCAAAAAAAAAACGACAACTTTTCCTTCCACATTCTCTGTACTTCAGCAAGAATGTCACATATTTCACTTAAAAAAACACCTCTCACTTTGTAATCAGAGAAAGAAAAGCAATCGCAGTTCCACAGCAATTTATCAGAAGTCCTACCCTGGCATTTGACCGCTATCTGTGAAATAGGGGCAAATGTGACAAGTTGACCACAGAATTTAAAGGCAACTTTAACTACTGCTCGGGCTTTCCCGACCCGCCAACAATCTGCTTGAGACCCACGGTGTGAGAAACGCTGCTTTAGAAGAACATTTTCGATCAAGTCGGATTCCCCATTGTCCTTGCTTTGAGAGGGAACACGTTGGCATCAGATAATTGTTCAATTTTTTTAAATTTTATTTTATAAAGTTGTATATAGTGCAAACAAGGCCATTGCTGATATCAGAGCGCTTTACCATGTTCCAGGAGACATGTATAAAAATAACATCATCGCTCGGGGTGGAACAACCATGAGAAAGAGAGCCTCAGGCCCCAGGTAAAAACATCCTATAAAATAAGTACATAATGTGAAAAAGAACTAGAACTTGTCCAGAAGATTAGTTCAGTGTCTCTACAGCAGTAATGTGTTCATCAGTATCATTTTGACTTCTTTTCATGAATGACTTAGTTCAGGGGTTGATCCTAGTTGTTTTGGTGAGGTCAGACTGGCTCTTTGTGTGTTTAGACCCCAAAGTAACGTTCTCACACTGCCGAAAATTATTTGTGCATGCCACTTTGAAGAGTCCTCAATATTTTCCTAACAAGAAAGACTTTAAGGGACAATTCAATTAAAGGCCTACATGTGCAGCACTGATAGTGGATCTGTGACACCTGTTTTCCAGGCGCATTGGCTGTCTCAACATTCCATGGTAAATCACAGTGGTGTCATTGGTTATTGATACGTTCATCATCAATCCGTCATGAATCCTGCTTCTAGTGCAAATGAACTAATCTGAGTCACCAAAGTGGGGAAGAGCATGTCTCAGGATGGATACTGGTTACTGTGTATACATACACGAGTGACCTCCAAGGACAAGTTTCCACTGAATATTATTGCTGTACATAAGTTGAATTTGTTTTAGTTAGTATATGTAGTTCACCGGGAAATCCTCCTAACAGATCTGTGGGTGCAAATGTCTGTAAATTATTATTCAGTGAATCCGTATTTCAAAATTGCAAAATGAGATGATTTTATTTCAGTTTTAGACACCCAAGTTCAGCTCCAATGTGGAAAAACTGTCAGTTTCCCTCAAAGATAATTATCATGAAACTTTTCACATTTATCGCCTAAAATTCCTTATTTATCTTATCTAGAACATAAAAACCGGACATTCCATGTCTAAGTGAAACTGTGAAGGTTATATGCTATTTGTGCAAATATAACCAGAAAATACGTAAATCAATTTATAAAAGTAGTCAGATAAACCTTTAACTCAGTTTGTAACGCAGTGTGTCTTGCTTTTGTCTTTTTTCCTGCAGAAAGTAACCGCCCTCCGACCGCTGTGGCCGGTCTAGACAAGCAGCTGATGTTCCCAGTGGACAGCACTATCTTGGATGGAAGCAGAAGCAGCGATGACAGAGGGATTGTTTCCTATCATTGGGAGAAAATCAGGTATCGGCCTAGCAGCACAACATCAGTTTATCTGGATCACTGACAGAATATTGGAAACGCAAATATTGTGTGGACTGAATATTGTGTCAAAAATACATGAGCACATGAATTTTAGATTCCGTCATTCTCATTATTATGCCCCTATGTTATTAAGTCAGGAATGCCAACAAGTGCATATTTGTAGGTCGGTGAACAGCAATCCCATTTTTACTGAGACTTTTCAGATAACCAGTCCAAAACCAGTTAAGAAAAGGAAAATGTTCTAGTATTTATGGATTCCTTAGGGTATTCAAAATCAGTAAATATATAATTTCAAAATATGTGGTTGAAGTTTCACTTTTTTCTCACAAGTGAAAACAAAACAAGCAATTGAAATTGTATACCCATCAGGCTTTCCCTATCTTCACAATGTCTAGGTGGTTGACCTGCTAAATATAGAGATTATTGTGTGAGATGATAGAACAGAATTGAGAATTCTTGCAAAATTCAGTCACACACATCATTGACCCCTTTTCTGTGGCTAGCCTTTTGGCCAGGCAGGGTATGTCACAAACCGAATAAGTCTGTAACATGCGCAAAACCTAAAATACAGCGCCCAGTTTACAAAGTGATTTGTATCTGCCAGTCAGACTCACACCTGCTTGTTCCCTGGCAACTGATCACTGCTTTTGTGCTCCTGCCCAATAATATGGTCTTCTGCACATTTGCCTCTGCAAGGGAAGATCACAAAAGCTGTGTTGCTGGCATAAGACCGCGATAAGTAGAGGTGTGGGGCTCAATGTTCATCTGACGTTCCACTTTGTTTTTTGGTGAAATAAGGACATTTGGAATTTTGTTGTGCTGAGAGTACTTTCTGCAACACTGTAAAAATATTGGATCAACAGCTGACCTGCATGCTCAGTTCTCAAAGACAGTGAGACACTATTTGTCTGCAGCTGTTTAGCAACAGCATTGAGTACATAATGGAAGGTTGCATGTTGGCTGTAAGTTGGTTCTGTTCTCAATACACCCAATTTTATTTCCACAGTCCGGTTCTAAGCAGAGTGTATCTAGCAGTCGAGTGTAGCTGACCACTAGGTCCAGACCTGAATATCACTGGCACCTAGACTGATAATTTGATCTACCGCAAGAACATTGTTGCATGTTTAGGCCTGCATGATCACCTGTATCACATTAGTGAAAACATGGCTCATTTAATTTATCTCCCAATACTTGTCAGCTGAATTGGGGTAGCCCTGCAATGCTGATAGCGCTTCTTCTGTTGCAGTGAGGATAAAAGAGTACAATGAAAGAGTCACTGGCTTCGGGAATGTGGCAACCTAGAATAAAAAACAAATTCTGCAACAGACCAACGAGAAATTACTAGAATGGTTTCTTGAAGTGCATACGTTCGTATTAAAATACAACAGACAACAAGGAGTTCAATGTTTTCAGTTTTTCATATGCATAATTTGATAAGAAACAAATTGAATGAAAAAAAAGCTTACAGCTACATGTGAGATAGTGAGACTCCAAGAGCATTACATCCAATATGAGTCATTCTAAGAGGATTTTGTTAAAGTATCAGCCCTAATTTCCGTTCATCAGGTCTTCATCAGAGCAAGAGCATGTTGTAAAAAGAGGAGCCTCGCAAATGACAGCCACTAAAGGAAGAAAAACAGAGTGGGGGTTGAAAAGTTGATGAAACACAAACTTTCTTATCAACAACAAACATCTTACTGCACATATCCTAGAAGCGTTTCAGAGCCTTCAAGTTTTGTTAAAAAATGTTAGTCATCTTTATTTCTTCCAGTTAAAAGCTTAGACATCAATTCATAGGAATGTGTCCATTCAAAGTAACATTCATCAACATCAGCATTCAAAAGTCAAAAAGCCGGATAAATGAACATTCAATCAACAAAATGTTGTAAAATAGCTAATTGTTGCTACATTAAGATAAACACTCTTAAAAAATGGTTTGTCTTGAAATATTTGTGTTTTCTCTAAGTATGAAGTCAGCTTAACAGCACCATCTCATAAGTGTGTTTCAGAAAACACATGTATGATAAGCATCTAGTACACAGTGTCAGTTTAAACAAATGCCGATCAAGCAATATATCAATACAAAATCCTTACTTCTTTGTTCAGTCTCTCGGATTGCAAAATTTGATTTTTTTACATTTTCATTCAAAGTCTCTATACCAGCCCCTATATATTGTCCTGTGGAATGTTTAGCTTCATTATGATTTTTAGGAAGGACATCAAATGTCAATACTTTAAGTTTGCCAGACCATAAAAAATAAAAATCTTCTTTAGCAATTAATATCTCATCACAATATTTTCTTAACAATTCAAATAGCTCATATTGGAACTGATAAGTTGTTATTTAATAATTAGTTGGCATGTGTTTTTATCTGCCAGATGTCTTTTTACCTCATTTGCATAATCAGTTGTATTAAGTATCACTAGGTTTTTCCCCTTTATCTTTTTAATTATTATACTCAGATCCTGTTGAATTTGTTGTAATATTCACCATTCTTTCTTTTCTTAATTAGATGTTTCCACATTATCATACAATTCAGTGAAAAGACGATTGAAAAGTGTTTTGATACTTTAACCCTTGGACACATGGACAAAAAGGAAACCCATATATCAGTCTCAACAAAGATAGAAACTAGCAAGCGTAAGTGGCTGGAATCATGGTTAATTTAGACTAGTCTGAAAGCCCTAAAAAATGTTTTAATACTTTCCAGGAAATGGTAAAAAAATTCCTATAGTTTAATAATAAATTACAAGATAAAGTATAAGATGCAGATGAGGATTATAATATTACCATGACAAAATCAATAAGCGCAATGATCATATTTTAACGTTAATAACATTCTTAAGGTCCAAAAGGAACAAACTTTCAGCCTTTGAACAAAATACGATGAGATGAGAATGGACCATTATATTGCTGAAAAATGGGAAGTGCAGGAATTATAGCAATTTAGCTCCATTAAACAGCGCTGTAGATCCTGATTCATTGTATCTTGGGACACCCGCAGCCAGGACACCATGAGTCTGTAGTTTAAAAAGTAGAAAAAAAGACAGCAGGCCTTTTCCATCCATGCACCCAGGATCTGGAATAGCATCCCACATCACCCCAACACTGCTCTAATTTAGGAAAAAGTTGAAGACTCACCTCTTTGATGAACTGTTCATCACAGTTCATTGACCATCCACAACTAAGCTTCTTCTCCTATTATTTGTGAACTTAATGCTTGTCTTTGACAGTGTACATCCTCCACTTTGTTTTGGTTAGGCCTGTGCTATAGAAATACTTCGTACATATATGCATACATACGTCTTATGGCAAAGACCAAGTGTTAAGCATCCTAGATGGTACACCTAAAAGAAAGTTGTGGATATGAAGCAAAAAGAGGCTACTTGAATAACAGCGATCACAATGCTTTGAATACAGGAATAATGGTAGAAAGCAACAGCTGGGAAAACTCAGAATAGTACACAAATAACGGTCTATTTATGGTTTGGCATGTGACCCTTCACCCCCCGAGGATGGCAGAGATGATGATCTTGGTCACCCTGGTGGATGACTGCCTGCCACAGTTGGAGATATATCACTGCATGGCAGAGATCTCTGTGCCTTTAAAGAAGATGCCACCACAGCAGTTCTTCTTAAGGTACTGTAGCGTTGCTGAGTGGCCACTATAATTCATATGGCTGCTCAATAAAGTGTTTTTGTTTTTTCCAAATAAATTCCCAAAGCAGGAGTTTGTTTCTGACAGTCAAATAACTATTAGCCCTAACACATTGGGAGTGGTCTCCTAGAGTGTGGGTATTATTTTTTTTTTCTGTTTAGGACCAAAAGGCTTTTCCTGGCAGTCCCAAACAGGAAAGTAAAGTACATCACAAGGTCACCCAAAATAGGGTGGACAATCCAAGGTACTTAGACCAAATGGCTCGATGTCCTTAGGGGAAGGTCGTCTAAGGTTTCTACTGGCAGAGCCAGCAGTGGCATGTGTCGGTTTGCTCAACTAATAATAGAGTGTACGAAACAAGATATTGGCAGGCAGGGTTCTCTGTCAAGTTTGTGGCGGAGTACCCTGACCACCAAACTCTAAATAAGGCCCTAAACCTGGAACTGTCCCTGTCAGTACTGTGAGCGCATATGACGGTTCATGGGATGCCAAAGCAAAAAAGGTGGCTATTTAGCATAAGGCATGAAATGAAATGAAGGTTTTGTAAAGCACGAGTATGCTGAGGCGTCTAAGCACTAGCTGTCGTTGAATCTTTGAGCAAAGGGAAAAGCAGGGACTATGACTTGGATGCAAACAACCATGTTTTTAACAATTTCCTAAACAACTGTCCATTGGCTTGACTTCTCAGGGTATAGGGCAGAGTATTCCAAAGTTTAGAGGCCAAATTGAAAAAAACTTCTGGCACCCCATTTTACTGTCTGCTCCCTAGGAATGACCAATAGGGAGGCAGTCGATGACCTAAGATTGCGTTGTGGGTTGTGCCTTCTGATATGATTGCTGAAATAGGTAGGTCTGAACCTGTAGAATGTCTTGTGCACAATGCACGAGGACTTAAATTGGACCCTTGCTTGTACCGGAAGCTAGTGCAGATCTTGAATACTTTGGGATACTCGGCTAAATTTGGCAGTAGTCATGCTGCCGCATTCTGTAATGATTGAAGCTTGCGTACAGTCATCATGTTTGCAGCCAAATAGAGGGCGTTACAATAATCGATTTTTGATAACACCAAAGCAACAAATACTGTTTTCCTTAGGTCCATAGGAATGAACGGTAAGCCTTTTCTTAGGATCTTCACCGTATACAAGCAGGATGATGTAATGCAATTAACCTGGTCTGATAACGACACATACTCAGATATGATCAACAAAATTCCTACGGCTTTGCAGAACGTTTAAAAAATAAAAGTAATGAAAGCTGAACAATAAATAGGACAAGAGATTATTTAAAACATGCAAGAAGGCAAAAACAGTTTGGGACATTATATCAAAGCATATAATAGACAGCAAGAGTGAACATGATTAATGGGGTATGGTGAACGTCTACATGGGAGACTTGTTTGCCAGGGGAAAAAAACATACTAGCAGGAATACATCATTGGACCCACAAGAGGGGGGGCAGCACAGACCACAGAGCAGCTTGTTGGTGTGAAAAAGACTCCTTCATTGGAAGCAGGTGCAGCTTACAATTAAATTCCCTTGCCCTGTGCCATACAAAACTAAACCTCACTAAATATATTTTTTCCTAACATACCCCCTCCCCTAAACATGGTTCCCCCCTGCAACAATTATAAACACAAACTTGCAATTGGCAACTTTCCTATCTACCTAACTAAATAACTTCTTGTATCTACCCCAACTGTAAACCAGATCTCCTAAAATCCCCAAGTACTTAGGAAAACCAGCCACTCGAAAGTCGTCCTAACGGCTTTCGACCCCCCCCTTAGGCATCCTGTCTCTTTGCATATCTGCGTACCCTTATAATCTTGTCCAGAGCTTCCTTCAATTGCACAATGTGGAGCTCCATCCCATACCGAGATAGGTGGACTCCGTCCTCTCTCCCTAAGAAAATACACTGCTCCATAGCGCAGTTCTGGATGTTCCATCCTACCCAGACCTTCTTTCTCGCAGAAACTCCTCATCTCCCTGTTGATTTTCCTACTTGCCCTATCTATGGCCGCCGGCCGCTCTGCTCCCTTCCAAATCTGCCTTGGTATAAACTCCAACCATATTACATGGCAGCCGGACCTCTGGTGGCGTATTTCCAACAAATTCCTCTTCATATGCTTCACCAAAGCTAAGCCCTTGCACTGAACTAAATCGTTCTCCCCCAGGAGAATGACAACTACATCCGGGCACACCCCCCTCCTGACTACCTTGTTCAAAGCTGGCAACAGTTCATGCCACCTCATGCCCCCTTTTCCTTGCCAATGACATGCAAACAACCTCTGGTCCAATTCCAGGTTTAAACTCTGTTTCTTATCCCACTCTGTCCGTTCCGCTCGCTTTACAAATGAGTGTTCTATAATGAGGATAGACAGAAGAGCTGCATCCGGCCCCGCCACAGCACCTGCAAAGACACACATGTAAGACAGCGGAAAATTCAATCAAACTTAGTCCTCCGACCATACCCACCTCAGCCTGATGTACGTCTTGTAGCAGTCCGATTTCCAACGCCCCAAACGCATGAGCTCTCCCCTCCCCCAACCTTTTCTAGCTGCCTCCGTTGCCGCCCCTATACGGAACGAATGCATCCCAAAATCCTTCGGGTCCTCACCCATGGCGCGTAGGGTGTGCCGCAGAACCCATTGCAGCTGAGCCGCCGTCACCCTGCCCTTGTCAACCCAGCCAAAGTCTTCCCCTGACACCGTCCTCTGTCCGGACGCCAGCATCCCCCCCCAAGCCGCTGGGCATACTGCACCTGTCCCCACCAGACCATCACCACCCACTTCCCCGGTCTTGTAATGCCGTAACAGCACCGCCACCTCCCGAGCTCCCCCCAAAGGACCCCTGGCCTACCCTTGAGCCCCACCAATTCCGACACTCAAAACGCCTCAAAATTCATACATGACATGAGCGTGGAAAACAAAATGGTCTCCTCTCGGTTGTGGCAAATCGTCGGCAAAAGCTGTATCAAACCCCCGAGCTTGCCCGCCATGATGTGCCGGCGCTGACTAACCCTGGCACCCCTCCCCCGCACCCAACCTTCCAATAGCCACGTTCCCAGTTCCCCCGCTGACGGCGCGTAACCCCACCACAACTCTTCCCCATGAAAGCGACGGCCGATAGCTTGCTGGCAATCGTCCCTTTCGACAACCCCATGTCCGTCATCCGCAGCATAAACTGCACAACCTGTATGCCCCGTAGCCAGCGATAGTCCTGCCGCACTGCCCCACTTTCCAAAAATTCACTCCAGGCCTGCTCGTATGCTCTCCAGGTAGAAACGACCACCGACGCTCTTACCAGTTGTACGGCCCGGTCTCTCCCTTTGACCACAGTTCCAACGGCACTGGCGTCTTGCGTTCGTCCGCTTCCGTGGCTAGCCCATGGAACCTCTGCCACTGTGAATGAGACAAAGCAGTCGGAATGTCATTGTCCACCCCTGGCACATGTCGAGCTTGAAACAAAATGTCATGCTCCAAACATCGCAGCACGAACACCCTCATCAACTTGAGCACCTGTGGGTCCCTGGCCGACTGCCTGTTGATGACCTGCACCACCCATTTCTGCACTAGCTCTCGGGCCCACACTTTCACCGCCACCACCAGCAGGAATAGCTCCAAAAAGGTGATGCTCCACCCCCACCCTGCCAATGCGGCGGCCATTCCTCCGCGCACCACATCCCCCGCCAGTATTGACCGAAACCGGCCACCACTGCCGCATCCGACAAGATGGTGACGTCCCATTCCCAATCCTCGGGGGGTGCCATGGTCACACCATTGAAGCGCTCGAAGAAGGCCCACCACATGCGCAGGTCCTCCTTCGTCCCTGCCGACAATCGCAGGTGATGATGTGGCAAAGTCAGTCCGGACAGTGCCAGACCTAGCCATCTGCAAAAGGTACAGCCCGCTCGCACGACGCAGCATGCAAAGTTCAAATGCCCCAGCAAAACCTGGCTCTCCCGCACTATCACCTTCTGTTTCCTCAACATGTTGTCCACCAATGCCAACATATGCACCTTCTTGTCCCTCGGCAGGCGTGCTTCCATGGCCACAAAGTCGAGCTCTATTCCTAAGAATGACAGCACCGTACTGGGACCCTGCGTCTTCTCTGGCACCAGGGGCACACCCAGGTAGCCCATGAGTTCCGTAAAACCATCCAGCTGCTGCTGGCAGTCCGCCGAACCAGGCCGTCCCACCAAGAAGAAGTCATCCAGGTAGTGCGTCACGTCTCATTGCCTGTGTGCCAGGAAAAAGCCCACTGCAAAGTTACTGAAGCGCTCAAACAACACGCATGAGATCGAAAACCCCATGGGCAATGCCTTGTCCACAAATATGTCCCCGTCAAACTGGATCCCCAACAGCTGGTGGTCCTCCAGATGTACCTGTAGCAGTCTGAATACTGACTTAATGTTGCATTTCGCCATGAGGGCTCCCGCCCCTACCGACGCCACTAGCGTCTGTGCCACATCCACGGAGGAGTAAGACACCGATGACAGCTCCGCTGATATATAATTGTTCACCAATGTCCCTTCCGGCCACGACAGGTGCTGAATCAGGCAAAATTGCCCTGGCTCCTTCTTCGGCACCACGCCGATAGGAGAGATAATCAAATCCCGAATGGGCGCTTCCCGAAAGGGGCCCGCCATCCGCCCCTCCCGCACAACTTGTCCCGCACCACCACCTTATGCGCATTGACCGATTTCATATCCTCAGACCTTCGTACCCCAGTCGGAAACCCTCACGGAACCCCCCCCCCCGCAACACACCCTCGTCTTCTGCCGTGGATAAGACGCTAGGAAGGTCTCTAGCCGGTCCTGCTTAACCGGCGTATGAGCCTTTCCCGAGAGCTCCCGACCCACCTTTTCCTCCCCTACCCCCAGTCTGTGCCCCTGACGTCGCGGGCTGGTGCCCCAGAGTACCGCCCGACTCCCCAGTATTGTACCATTGGGTGTTGTTTCCTGCACTTGGAGCACTCATGCCGGAATCGGCAGTACTGCCTGCCACACACACACTTGTTGTAGCCCCAACATGCTCCAACTGTGGTGTTCGCAACACCCTCTCCCTTACCACGGGTGGGACGGCCCGGAAAGGGGCAAGGCGCTAGCGGTAGGCCGCTGGCCGTGTAGAACGTCTTACCGAACTTCGCCCCCCATGGTCTGCTGATTCAGGTCCGAATGGAGCTCACCCCACTTCGCCTCCGTGTCCGCCGCCAAGCGTGCTCGAAACTCTTCATCATATTGCGACCATGCATAACCCCCATACGTGACCTGCGCCCGCCGGATCACGTCCATATATTTGAAAAGCGCGACCGCCTGTCCGGGTACTTCTCGCAGTACACGCTGGCCGAATATCAAAAACCCCGCCTACCAATTTTCTATGTTCAAAGGGACCTTTGGCTGCTTAGCCAACTCCTGTTCCTTCTCCTTCGACCCCCCCCTCCGCCGTCAGTTCACGGTGAAGGAGCTTCAGAATATCCTCATAGTCCCCCTTCCAAATCTTCTCTTTGGTAGCCAGCGATAAGTGCGCCCCCATGGGTTTCGTAATGCCCATATAAGGAAGCTTGCGCACCGGTACATCGCAGCTCTCCTTCCCTGCCTTGCCCCTTTGCTCCCCTCGTCCATCTTAGCATCCCCGGACCCCCGGCGCCCTGTCCCGTCCGTCTTAGTGTCCCCACCAACACCTTCCCCCGTGGGATCCCGCCTGACCCGCTCCTCCACCTTCCTTACCTGTCGTCAAGGCCGGCGTCCGCACTGGATCCCACCGCCTAACCAGTGGAGCGGGGGGGGGGGTGCCACTCTCTCCGTTTGTGCCTGCAAAACACTAGTAACAGCATTAACAGCAAGCACATAGAGAGGCAGCAATAGAGATAATTATACAATGCTTAGATACATCAAACGAGACACATGTCCTTCTTTGATATGAAAACAGTCATTCTTTTTATTGTTAATATATTCTCTTGATACAATATGTTTAAATCGGCAGCCAATGTTCTTAACACATGAAGATCAAAGAAACAGCCAACACGTTTCGCCCGTAGGCTTCCTCAGGGCAATTCTCAAGGTTAGCTTAAATAACACGGGTTTCCTGATGAGTAAATCGTCAAACGTATCAACTTGTTAGTAAAGATATCCAGTGCATATAATAACAAAACGATAGAGATGAGGCGTGAGACCATAAAGCAAATCCTTTAGGTTTTTGTACCACGATATTTATTTCTAAATTCTTGCTTATATTTCACAGCTGAGAATCAGCTCGGCATTTTGGGTGTATACTATATGTATCACTCCCGTAGATCCAGTATTTCTCAACCCACCCTCATGTAGTCTGTGGTCTCATGACTCGCTAGTTCTTCGATTCGAATTTCGCGCGAAAAAAGCGAAATTTGAATCAAAGAACTGGCGAAACCCCCAGCCGCCCCCTCCTCCTCCCCATCGCTCCACAACAGGGACTCCAACTCCCGGCGCACGGAAACACCCTCCCCCGCCCCCAAAAGCTCCACATCCCCTCTCTGCCCCAGATGCACCCCTGTTGCCCCCAAAAGCCCCACATCCCCTCTCTGCCCCAGACGCACCCCTGTTGCCCCAACCACCCCACAGGCCCCCACCTACCCCAGCCCTCCCGTACCCCCCCGGGCTTGAGCATCGCCGCGTTCTCCAGCCTGCAACCCAAGATCCGCCAACCCGTAAACACACCTCGCGGCTAAAACCTTCCCCACCGCGCCACCCGCCCCATTCGCTCCCTCCCGGCCCCATCCTCTGGGTCTGCGGCCTACTTGCCCCCCCAATAATCCCAGCCCCCTGCCCATTGAATAACCAGCCCCTTCTCCGGCCCCTCCCACTCCCCTTCCCCCTCCTCGTCCCCTGAGTCTTCAATCTAGAGGGGAGACGCCCCTGTCACTCCCTTGTGTGGGGGGCCTCCCCACACATGCTCTCACCTCGGTGCTCTCTCAAGGCCCCCCTGGCCCTGCCGCCGAGCCCCGCACCCCCCTCCTGCAACAATTCTCCCGCTGTCTGCTCCACTCTCGGCCCCCCACAAGCCCCCACCACAAACTGCAACTGAGGCCTCGGGCCGTGCCCCGCTTCCCGCCCCGCCGCCGCCTACTAGGCACCGTAGCTCCTGCTGTGTGGCCGCGCCGCACACAGTCTCGCGCCCTCTGGCCACGCCCCTCCTCAGCCCCCAACCGCTGCCGCACATACGGCGGCTCAGCCGCGAGCACCGGCGTCGCTCGCTGCGGCGGCCCCACCTTTACCTCGGGCCGCAGGATATCCATGCGGCCCGCATCTTCTAGGAGGCGGAGGGCCTCTACCACCCGATGATCTTCGAGACGCGCCATCATGCTGCAGGAAGGCCCAACGATAGCAGGTAACTCTCACACCACCGTAACCTCCACACCACGCTACACCGCAACAAGCAGCCAAAGGCAGAACAGGCAACAATCCCCCACAGCGATAGGCCACAATACGAGCAATCACCCAAGGCACGACAAAAAGCAAAAAGCAAGAAAAGGCAATGCCATGGAACAGCAAATAAAAAGCAGTGCGCCCACAGTACCACCCACAACCGGCTGCTGGGTCACTACCACCAAATGGTTAAATAAGAACCCAGCCCAAAGCCAGCACCCCCCCCATCCCCCCCATCCCCAGGAGGAGCAGGCCTCACGCTGGTCAGACGCCCCTCCCAAAGCCCTATTCTTGACATGCTAAAGAGGATCTTATCGTGCTTAGTTTTCAGTAAATGAGAAAAAATAATTAACAACAATAAGGATATTCCCTTTAAGCTGCCAATGATTGATGATAGAATGACCTAAGTCGCAGATTTATAAATTCTGCCTCTTGTAATATGAGATAAATGGACAACTTTCCTTAATTGTGCAACAATATTGTCTGAAAATCGGTACTGGAATAAAGAAAAGCATGCTTAATGGAGTAGTAAATACTTTTAGTGGAATTACTTTAAAAGAATTACATTAATAGGGAATCGAAAGCAGAAACACAGTTTAGAAACAGTTACATTTCTGTCCACAAGATGTTGATGATTTAAATTTCTCCACAGAAAATGTGGGGACTGTTCAGCAAAAGTGCAGCAGAAACACTTTCAATGAAACTCCAGTGCCATCCAGGCAACTGTGTTATGGCACCCTTGTTAAAATTGCAGTTGGTGGTTAGTGGAGTGTGTATGGGGGCGGGGGTACCGGGGTGCAGACACTAACCCCCTTAGTGGAAGTTAGTGGAAGTTTGTTCCTGAAAATGAAAAAGCAGTGTCCTGACATTGCTTCCTGAGACGCTGGATGCATTTCATGATGGTGGTGGGAAGGAGGAGTGTTAGGATGTCCAACCTAAGCATGGAATGCATTCCAACACTAATGTGCAAGCAGGGTTTTTCCTGCTTTGCCTTTTGAAATGAAATATTTTCCCTATCTAAGATAGGCTATCTCTAAATGAGGCAGATAAACTGAGTTGGAGAGGTTCGAAAAACCATAGATTAATGGCCGGTATTACAATTTATTAAAAGGTATTTGTACAAATATTTTGAATACAAATAAGTATTTAATACAATTATTACAGTTTATTATCATTTTACTATTAAAATGATTTTATTATTATCATTTCTGGTAACTTTTATTGTTGAAAGTTATTTTGCTTCTTTAAACATTATGTGTTATTTTAAGGCCCAGCCTCCAGTACTTTTAATGAGAGTGTGTTACAGTATACCTTTGAGTGGCCTTGTGTGCTGGGAATACTCCAAGGCTGTACGTTTGTGATAGTGTGTGGACTTTTTGGACTATAGTATCTTTCAAAGTGCATTTTGTGAATAGCCAATGCCATGTACTTATTCTGTTTTTGTTTTTAGTTTTTGCATGTCCCTCCTAAACCCTTTCCTAATCCACCATTTAGGTGCAAGTAGTCACCATTTTTCAGCCCCTCCTCAGTCCCTCCCACATTTACTGCTAAAACATAGGCCTACATGTGCAGAGGTCTCCATACTTGTGGCCAAGATATACAAATAGAAAAGATAGGAAAGGTGGAGACGCATGTATGGTTGTAAATTGCGTTTTGTCCGGGTGACTGCCCGGACTTGCTCCTGAACGGTCGCTCCCTGGTCTCACGCACTGTGGGTGCTGCTGGTCGCATTTGGGTATCGTTATTAGCGCTGTGTGTCTCCTGTAATAGCGCTGTGTATGCCTTGCATCGTAGCTCGTTTTTGAGAGCTTTAAGCTGACCTGGATTTGCCTTTGGCACCGCTCGCTCCGCTCTGCATTGCAGCGCGACATTTGCTGTGGCTCTCTGTGCTTGCTGGCGCTTTGATTGTACAGTAGGCGCTTTGGTCCTTCTGCTGCCCCTGCCTCACTTTCACTTTGACCCTCCATTTTGTTTGGATTGCAGTTCCCAGGCCCGCCCCTCCTCCCCGCTACCGCCTCCCAGCTGCTGACCCTCCCACGCTCCGCCCCCCCACTTTCCATGTTAGACAGATGTCCCAACGCGCAGCGTCCACGCGCTGCGGCCGCGCTGAAGGTGCGCCAAAGGTAAGCCCGTCTACGCCCGTCCGCGCCTGGACCGCGCCCAGCGCCATACCCCCTGGCCCTCGTACCACCCACCCCGCATTACATACGACGCCACCACCCTCTCAGCCCTTAACCCCGGCCGTCTCCCCAACTGCGTCCAAGCCGCTCCTGGACACACCCACGGACCCTTCTCTTGCAACTCCTGCAAGTTCGACGGCACCAAGAACAACTCCTCATCCACGAACACACAACAGATATCTGACTCCAATCACCTTAAATGCATCCTGCTCAACACCCGCTCGGTCCACAGACACGCCATCGACCTCTGGAACCTACTAGACACCATTTCTCCCGACGTCGCCTTCCTAACAGAAACATGGATGAACGCCTCATCACCCCCAGACATCGCCATTGCCATCCCGGAAGGATACAAGATCATCCGTAAGGACCGCACCGACCAAACAGGAGGAGGCATCGCTATCGTCCATAAGAACTCCATCCGCATCTCAACCAGCTCAGACGTCAACCTCGCCAGGTCCACACCGACCCCAAGACCACACTCAGAGGCACCCTCCTCTACCGACCTCCAGGACCCCGTGCACAATTCAGCGACGACATCACTGACTTTATCACCCCACACGCCCTCCCCTCTGAGGAATACATTCTATTGGGAGACCTCAACTTTCACCTGGAAAAGAGCAATGACAACAACGCCACCTCCCTTCTGGACAATCTCGCCAACCTTGGACTCAAACAACTTGTCACTACGCCCACCCACATCGCAGGTCACACACTCGACCCTATCTTCACCTCCAGCAAACATGTCTCCTTCAGTCACACCACATCTCTCCATTGGACGGACCACAGCTGCGTTCACTTTATCTACAATAAGACCATAACTCACATCCATCCTCAACCTACTCTGCGAAGAAACTGGAAGAAAATCACCACCGACCAGATCTCCTCATCGCTTCTTCAAAACCCCCTTGCCCACTCCTCAAACCCCGACCAAGCAGCCATTAACCTCACCCAATGGCTATCCAACAGCGCCTACATCCTAGCACCGTTGAAAAAACGTCAAATCAAACTAGGCAGCAAAAACGCCTCCTGGTTCAACGATGATCTTAAGAAATCGAAGAAACTCTGTCGCTCCCTTGAGAAGGCCTGGAAAAAAGACCCAAACACCAGCACCAGGGACGCCTTCAAAAACGCCACCCGTATACACCACCAACTGATCCGATCTGCCAAGAAAGCCGCATTCAAAGACCGACTAGATAACAACGCCCACAACAGCAAGGAATTATTCAACATCGTCAAAGAATTCACCAACCCATCAGCCAACTCCAACGACATCACCCCCTCTCAAGCCCTCTGCGACTCCCTAGCTTCGTTCTTCCACAACAAAATCGCAAACATCCACAATAGCTTCGACAACCGACCCGGAGACCAACCCACCCATCCTCCTGCAGGACCTTCACCCCCCTTGACCATCCTTAATGACTGGAACCCAATCTCCACTGAGGACACCATCCGCCTGATGAACTCCATCCACTCAGGATCCCCCACAGACCCATGCCCTCACCACATCTTCAACAATGCAGACTCCATCAAAGCACCACACCTCCGAGACGTCATCAACTGCTCCCTCAACTCCGCCACCTTCCCGGAAAGCTGGAAACACGCAGAACTTAGCACCCTTCTTAAAAAACCCACAGCTGATCCCACCGAACTCAAAAACTACCGCCCCATCTCGCTCCTTCCATTCCCGGCCAAAGTCATCGAGAAAGCTGTCAACAACCAGCTCGCCGCCTTTCTCGAAACCAACAAATCCCTCGACTCCTCACAGTCCGGCTTCCGAGCCAAACACAGCACTGAGACCGCCCTCATCGCAGCAACAGACGACATTCGAACTCTACTGGACAACGGAGACACAGTCGCCCTCATCCTCCTCGACCTCTCCGCAGCCTTCGACACAGTCTGCCATAGCACCCTATTACAGCGCCTCAGAAACTTCGGAATCCAAGGAAAAGCACTGGAATGGATCACCTCGTTCCTCACCGGAAGAACCCAGAGAGTCCGCCTCCCACCA
This sequence comes from Lissotriton helveticus, assembly GCF_964261635.1. Taxonomy (NCBI): domain Eukaryota; kingdom Metazoa; phylum Chordata; class Amphibia; order Caudata; family Salamandridae; genus Lissotriton; species Lissotriton helveticus. The sequence goes on along the minus strand of NC_136063.1, from coordinate 1,401,544,415 downwards.
TTCAAGTCAGAAGCCACTGAAGTCATCTGCGGCGTGCCACAAGGATCTTCACTCAGCCCCACTCTCTTCAACGTATACATGAGCCCCCTCGCGACCATCGTACGCCAACACAACCTCAACATCATCTCCTACGCGACGACACTCAACTGATCCTCTCACTCACCAAAGACCCCAACACCGCCAAAACCAACCTACATGAAGGAATGAAAGAAGTAGCAGAGTGGATGAAGCACAGCCGTCTGAAACTGAACTCAGACAAAACAGAAGTCCTTATCTTAGGTACCTCCCCCTCCGCCTGGGATGACTCTTGGTGGCCAGAGGCCCTTGGAAAAGCACCCATCCCGACGGACCACGCACGGAACCTGGGCGTCATCCTGGACTCCTCACTCTCTATGAACAGACAAGTCAACGCCGTTTCATCATCTTGCTTCAACATTCTTCGCATGCTCAAAAAAACATTCCGCTGGATCCCCACCGAAACCAGAAAAACGGTCACCCATGCACTGGTTACAAGCCGCCTGGACTAAGGAAACACCCTATACGCCGGTACCACCGCAAAACTCCAGAAAAAACTCCAACGCATCCAGAACGCATCAGCCAGACTCATACTAGACATCCCGCGTAAAGACCACATCTCTAGTCACCTTAAAAACCTCCACTGGCTCCCCGTCAATAAGAGGATTACTTTCCGCCTCCTAACCCACGCACACAAAGCACTTTACGAACTTGGACCCGAATGCCTCAACACACGACTTTCCTTCTACACCCCACCCTCCAGCTACGTTCCTCCAACCAAGCCCTTGCTACCGTACCTCGCATCAACAAAACCACCATGGGAGGTAGATCCTTCTCCTACCTGGCAGCTAAAACCTGGAACTCACTCCCCACTCACCTTCGTCTCACTCAGAACCACCTAGCATTCAGAAAGCAACTTAAAACTTGGATATTCGACAAGTAATTCCCCACCCTTCTTCAAGCGCCTTGAGACCCCTTGGGTATGTAGCGCGCTATATAAATCTTTTGACTTGACTTGACTTGACTTTGTAGCATGTGTGCCATGCTCCTGTAGTACTACTAAATGCACTACAAAATGCAGTTTGTAAATAGGTCCCATAACATTGCAGCGAATTAGTCAGTTGGTATGTGAGTTCAGGATCTCAAACCATGAAGGTAATTGTCTGTCTAGCACCAACTTTGTCTGCTGGCTAAATTACAGTTTAGCTATTGTTTTTAGCATGTGAATGGCTTGTCCCTCATCCTTAATATTGTTGTAGGGTGTGTTTTATCTGGTAGTATACACTTTGCCATGTTGGACAAACCGTTGGGCTTCATTTAGCGTTTGGTGGATGGGCACTCCATCACAAATGTGCCAAATATATAATCTATGCAATTATAAGTATATTAGGATATAATGCATTGTAATTAGGTGTGACAGTCTATCCGCAGTGTTTGTGACAGAGCACCTAACTGGCAAACTCTAAATCCGGCCCAAAGTTTTTAAAAGTTATGATGTACTTTTCAAGTGTTTGTATAAATTGACTGAATGTGGATGGAAGGAAAACACCAGCAGCATCAGGTGTGCCCTCAGATACTTTGTTTTGAATATGAAATGTTTAGGCAGATTTTCCTAAAATGACTCATCATCTCTAGCTTGGTTTAAATAGGGTCAGTATGTTCAGAGGATACGGAGGAAAGCTGAGGATGATTATCTGTCTCTGACAGAACATGTTTAGATAAACTGTAGATGGAATTATGTTTGAAGAACATGTGAAATCATCATTATAGTCCACCAATTGTAAAGATGCATATAAGACTGCCTCTTTCCTAGGGAGCAACTGGTTTTGTAAACATCCTCTCTCCCTCTCCCAATCGAACAGCAGACCATCATGCCTGTGTTTGCATTCTCAAACAGGAAACTTATTTTTTTACATCACCCCATGTTCTTTAGAGGAAAGAGGGTTGGAGAGTAGAGTTTGTGGGTTATAGAGCAGAAATATGTTCATCAAAAGTACTTTAACTTCCTTTTTGAATGATGCTGTTGAGGGGTACAGTCTGATGTCAGGGGGTTAGGAGTTTCATTTTCTCGGGGCAATACCTGAGAAGGCTCAGTTGTACATTTTCTTTTTATGGAATTTTAGTGGTTTCAACAATAAGATGCTGGTGTCTCTATTTACTCTAGCTCCAGTTTGTGTGCAAGGCCCCTGGGGCTGTTGAAGTGTAGGGCTTTATGAGTCAAGTAGGTAATTTTTTACTGTATCCTTGCCTCATATGGGAGCCAGTTTTGAGATTTCATACGGGGAGTGATGTGGTTGTATCTTTTAGAACCTGGGATGAGCCTTGCAGCAGAGTTAAGAGAGGCCCTTTGAGGAGCCAACTTAGATCTAGGTGGTCCGCAGAGATTTGTACTTCCATATTCCAACCTGGAAATGACTAGGGCTTGGACAGCTGATTTTAAGTCGTTGAGGGGGAGAAAGGGTTTTATTTTTCTTACGATGTTCATTCGAAAGTTTGCTCCTTTAGTGGCAGTACTGATATTCTCCTGCATGTTCCAGTTCTTATCTAGCATTATTCCCATTGATCTTGGGGAATCTATACTGCATGGTATGCATTAAGAGCTGTTAGTTGGTTCATCCATTCGGGTGACTGTTTGGGTAAGGCAATTCAGAGGAATCCTGTTTTGAGAGCGTTTAGTTTGAGGTGATTGCAGGTCAGACAGTTGTTGTTTTTTTGTAGACTAATGTTGAGAGATCTAATATCATCCCCGCAAAGAGATTTTTAAGTATAGTTGGGCGTGCATGTGATAGTGGATGTTGGAGAATGTCAGGATTTCAGGTAAAGACTCCATGAACAGGTTAAAGAGAGTGGGTGAGAGTGCGGACCTCTGTGGGGCACCAAGTATGACCAGTGTGGAATTGAACCAGGACTGATTAAAATTGATTATTTGGGTTCTGTTGTGGAGAAACGAGGTGAACCAGTACAGAACAGACCCTGATAGCACCATCCTACATTCCAGTAAGTCTAGGAAGCTTTAATGTTAAACCGTGTTGAAAGCTGACGAGAGGTTGAGGAGGATTAGAGAAAGGGTTCATTTTGATTCAGCATTTTTAACTCATCATCTACTATGTGCGTTAGAACCGACTCAGTACTGAGGCCTTGGTGGAAGCTGGAGTGGAATTGGTCTAGAGTCGGAATTGTTCTATGAGGTTGCATAATTAGACGTGGACAAGTTTCTCCAGGAGCTTCGCCAGAGTCGGATGGTTCAGCTATCCCAGAATTAGAGATGCTGAAGTGCATGCTTCATTCTGTCTGCAAGATTCCATTTCTGAAATCAAAGCTTTTGCAAACAGAAGAGATTTACAAATGTCCACACAAGGCCTCCTCAGGACAAATACGGATTCTCCAGTCTGTCATAGGGATGGTTTGAAGGTGCCATACATGCAGCGTCAAGTAAATTACCATGGTCCATCCAATGCTTACATTATGCAGCCTTTCTGAAGGTGTACTTCCCTGCAGTTTGGAGTTTAAGTAACAACAATGGTCCAGAAGGAGGAGGAGCCTAGCCTGCAGCCGAGATGGCCGCCTAGTCTCTCGGCTCCGCCGACCCATGTGCCTTTCTTCACTATCCTGCCGCATATCCTGTGCCTTCACACAACAAGTGAACTCGAGAAGTGCTCCTGATCACGTCGATGTGCTTCCCGGTGCAATCCGAGCGCTACCGGTGGTGAGGCGTCCCTGCTCTCTTCCCGGCCCTTCGAGGGATCGCAGCCGGGCCATAGCCTGTGGGGTACGGCCGGAAGCGGCCACAACAACAGCGGCCGCCTTGGTGGAGGAGGAGCCGGTCGGCTGGGATTGCATTGCTGCGCTGGGCTTATCGCCGCAGCGCTTCCCTCCGCTCGGCGACCCTACGCGCCTGGAAACTTTGTACCGGCGCTCACACATTGTATCCTTGCACAGCTTGGAGGTGACGGGTCTGCTTCTTTGTTGCTCTCCCCCGTAGCGGACGCCATTTTCCGCATCGGGCACCCAGCGCCTGCCAGCGGTGTCATCTGCTCGTTTCGTGGGCTAATTGTTTGCCGGCATTACCACAGTTGGAGCTGCTTCATGATCAGCTGTCCTCATGTTTCTGTCCCAGCGGTGCCTCGCAGATCCCCTGCAGAATTGTTGTAAGTCGATGATTGAAAATGGCGACTTGCTTTCGGAAATGCTCTGCTGCCGTTCGCCCTGGACGGGGGACAATGCTGCATCCTCCATTCCGGATACACCGCTGGGGCCTCGTGATGTTTTGGATGCTTTGGAGGATCTAAAGGTTGCCTTTTGTGACACTGCCCAGGGATTGGGGGACCGGCTCGATGCGATTTCACCGGCTGGCCGTGATTGCCTTTCAGTGCTGCACACTATGCCACATCCTCACCCTGTTTACGGTGGATTGTCTATCCTGGAGCATGTGGAGGCGATAGCTGGTCAGGCCTCAGTTTCCGCTGCAGTGCTCTCCGTAGTTGATTTGAAGAGGTCTGGCGATGATGATCTTTCTCGATGGCTGGTGCATCTGCTTCGGACGCCATGTTTTCCATTTCCTTTGTCTTCTGGTGGCGTGCCTCTTTGCTTCTTCCTGGATTTGATGCTCTTACCTCGGCCTGATGCTACGGTTGAACTTTTGCTTTGTCTTGCTTCCCACTGTACTATCTTCGGGCAAGCAGCAGTGGCTTCTATTGACTTTTGTGACCGACCTCCCAGCCAGTGTGACTCATCTCAAGTGCCTCGACTTCTGCAGTGGATTTCACAGTTGCCTTCTCCGCCCATGTTGGCTGTTTTAGACCTGGACTCCGCTGTCGTGCTGGACCGAAGGGGACAGGGCTGAGGATGTTCCTCCTTTTTGTTGCAACCTGCTGTGTGTAATGCTGGGGCTGTAATGGACAATTGTTGAAGGTAAATGTTGGTCAGGTACTGGGGCGGGGTCCGGGGTTGGGTGGCCGCGGGTAAAAGTGCTGGCCCTCCTCCGGTCTTATGTGATTCTCTTTTTCCTTCTTTTCCTTCCTTCTGCATTTCGGGTACTCCTTTGGGGCGACAGACACACTGCTAGGGGGGGGTAGGCCGTAGCCTCTGCATGCGTGTAGGGTGGGGGGTGGGCGTTGGGGGGTTTTCTTTGTTCGTTTCAGTTTCTATGGGCCTCAATTTTTCTTCTTCCTCTTTTACTCTTTTCTTCTCCTATTTCCTTGGGTCATGGGGTGGATTGGTAGATGTGGGTAGTGGCTGGGGTGTATCGTACTGTGTGTTTCTCATATATCCTGACATACTCGCCTCCAGCCATTTGTTTTATGGATAATGTTTGCTGATTTCTCTGATGATCGTTGCCCACTTCTGTCCTGGACGTATTGTTTGGACTCTGATCCTTCTTGACTTTTATTGCTTTGGACACGCTCAAAAAAAACTTTAAAATTAAACCTTCACTTATCCTACTTCTCGGCAGCGCAATTACTTATAATGTAACTCGGATTACTCGTGATTGCTTTGCTGTGCTGCTGAGTCGCCTACCTGTTTGCTACTGTGCTTTAACTGTTGTCGAGGCCGGTCTGTGGGTTGTAGGCCCGTATTTGTTTCCCTGTATTGTCTAATAAAGGTTTTAAAAAAAAAAAAAAAAAAAACCAATGGTCCAGAAACTGAGTATGTTGCATTATTAGTCCCATTTGGGTGGTCTAGGTGGAGGCTTAAGTGGTGAGAAGACCAGTATAGAATATGATTTACAGGTATTTCTGGACTCAAAGCAACGCTTCCCCATCACTCATCTATAAATCAAATCAGGCTGATAAGTTCTGATTAGCAGCATTAATCACCCCATGGATCAGAGTAAATTGGATCTACTTTGGCCCATTGAATTCTCCTACCGGATGCTATTTTCAGGAAGGCTGAATAACTTCCTGCTAACCCAGAGCTTGCATACGGGTGAGCATGTCAAGTGGCCTGGGTAACCTTCTGCAAATCCGGCTTGAGGGTGGCTGTACAACTAGGAGTACAGGAGTTACTATGGGAGTAAATCACGGGTCTTAAAGTCATGTTTGACGTCACAAGTTGTCTCAATTCAAGATGCTATTTTTAGATTTTTAATGTAGGTATAGCTCTTAAAAGAATTAGGGGCATAGTCACAAGGAGTTACCTACGATTTATCAGCACCTTAAAACATCAAAAGTGGAGATAGAACTAACAACCCATTCACAAGCTGGTGTAAATAGCAGACATCGCCAGAATTTCCGCGATAACAGCCCCAAAACCTAACACCACGGCGGACACCACCAACTAACGCTAATGAGATGCAGAGTAGGCTTTCCCGTGCAGAAACACACGAAAAAACAGCAACACCACTTTCACAACGAACTGACAGATCCGCGAACCGAAAACACGCGATAAGCCTCGTTAGCCACTGGTATTTAACACCTGCCTCAAGCAGGGGTAAAGACGGCCGACTACCTGCAATAGGCAACGGAGCACCGCACACAGCCACACCCGAAGAACGAACAACGCCATGGAGCTACTCATCATGCAGCTCGGAGCCCCAACAGGGCCACAATATCCACCCCCACCACCCCCAGGACCGCCACCACCCCTTGGACCTGGACCTGCCCCCACCCCCCCAGACCACCACAGAGGCTGTGCAGAGTAAGACAGCGGACCTACCATAAACGCACCACTCTCACAGACCTAACGCCCGAGGAAGTCATTGCCCACTACAGGCTGAAAAGGACAACCATTCACTGCATCCTGACCCACACCGCCCACAGGCTGACGGTCCCAACTCAGCGGAGAACCAACATCCCTCCGGAGACAAAGCTGTTGGCTGTGCTGCACCTGTTGGCCTCTGGTACCTTCCAACCAACAACTGCCAGAGTCGGAGGGGTCTCACAGCCAGCCCTATCAAAGTTCATCACACCTGTCCTGGATGCCATCCTCAGCTTCATACACCAGTACCTTCACTTCCCCAACCCTGTGCAGGAACAGCTGGAGACCAAGCAAGGCTTCTCCGTCATAGCCGTATTCCCGGCTGTGTTGGGGGCAATTGACTGCACACATGTCCCACTTGTGCCCCCTGCGGGTACTGCACACCGCTACCGCAACAGAAATCAAACGCATTCCATCAATGTGCAGGCAATAGTGGACCACCGGGGACTCTTCACCAATGTCGTCGCCAACTACCCAGGCAGTGTGCATGATTCCTTCATCTTCTAACAGTCCATCATCAACCAGTGCTTCCAGGATGGCGCACATGGGACGGGACTGCTCTTTGGTAAGTACCAAGTCGTCACACCACACATCACAATGCCTCCACAGCACAATGCACAACTGTGGGGATGCACACGTGACCAAACCATATTCAACATGTTAAACTACACGTTCACCTACCAGACACGACCACAACACTCCATGGTCATCCTGGCCTACCACTGCATCCTATACAGACTGGTGGTGTAGTTGCCAGCACCAGCTAATCCCTGCGGGCTATCAAACACTCACCCCACACACAGCCAGCACAGGCGTCACTGGATTGGTGGACCTGCCATCACATTCTGCCGAACCAAGTATTGACTCTTTTCTCCCTGCACTATCACTGGTGATCAAGGATATGCACTCTGCCCTTGGATGATGACACCTCTCCAAGATCCGAACACACCCACCCAGAGGCTGTACAATGCGGCCCACATATGTATCAGGGGCATCGTTGAATGCACATTTACGTGTTGAAGTCATGTTTCAGGTGCCTGCACGGCACAGGTGGGAAGCTCCTGTACAGCCCAGACATCGTGTTGCATGTTGTGTGTTGCACAACATCTGTGTTTGCATGTGTGTTGCACAACATCTGTGTTTGCACCAGGGCCCATGAATCCCAGTTCCAGAGGTACCGGCCGATGATGGTGGTGATGGGGCAGGTGGCCCACATCCCACTGCAGCAGCGGCAGGAATGGCCCCTAGGAATACCCTAATTGACACTTACTTCTCATGAGCATGTCACATTGTGACGGTCCGTGGCAATCAAGCGACAGTAGAAAATGTCCAAATGCACTACATGTGTGAATAAAACATTTTTGCAGGTCTCAGCTTGTACTTGTACATTTTGATGTTACGTTTCCCTGACTTCCAGATGTGATTGGGCAGGTTGAGCACATTTGCTGAACCAGTTGTGTCCTGTGTTCAAATGTGGTTGGGGTGCTGTTTGACCCAGGATGTTGTCACTGCCGGGATGCACTCCTGAATGTGTGCGTATGCTGCACAGTGGGTGTGTCGCACCTGCGGCTCTGCTCTGTCTGCCACTGGCGTCTTTAGAGCGGTGTGCCTGTTGGATCTGTTCTTCCACGGTGCTTGGATGTTGTGGTGGACACGCTGTCCTCTGGAGTTGGCCAGGGTGCATTTGTTGTATTTAGGCTGTTGATGATTTTTGTTCAGTGGCATTTTCCGTGTGCTGTTCTTGTACTATTTTCCCGCATTGCATGTGAGTATTGCCGCCCTCGCGCTGGTTGTCACTGTTTTCTTATCGCGCATTTGACCATCTCAGGTTTCATCGCGTTGGGGATTGTGTTTTTATCTCCGTCGCGGTGGTTGTTTCGCAGACATTGTCCGCGGTGTCGGCAAACTATTGCATGCTACCGCCGTGCTGTGAATTCCACGTTGTCACGGGGTTATTTTCCTGCAATGGGCTGCGATGTTGAAAGTTGCGTTACGCTACTCTTGTGGTAGTTATCACACGTTCTTGTGAATATACCACTTAGAGTGTATTGTTCTCTCAGAGGAGATCAGTTTTGGTTGATGGAAAATAATACTAGTACTATCTTGAAAACATTGAAAGAAAAACATTGCAAGACAATTGAGCTTTTTATTTCAAAATGGAGAAAAAGCGTCTGTTCCTCGAATTTTACAAGTAATTTGGTAATAAAATATGTTAAAATAAACAACTGATGCAATACTATTCATTCAAAATACAATTAGAAACCACTCTAAACGAAGTATGTACATGTTTGTTGTCCTATGTAACGTAATTGCATGTTCTGCACAATGTCAATATTTTTTTTGGTTATTTACAGTGGCCCACAAAAGGCAAAAATTGAAAACAGTGAAAAATCAGTGTCAATTGTGACTGGTCTGCAGGTTGGTACGTACCGCTTTCAGTTAACGGTGCAGGACGCTGAAGGACTGAGCAGCACTAACACAATCGCTGTTACTGTCAGGGAAGGTAAGTCAGTGCCATTATTTCTCATTTTGTAGTAGACTCTCTTCAGCGCCTGGCTACCCTCACGGGCGATTAGCCACGCAATACAAATCAAGATTGATTGACTCTCAAGGTCCAACACATAATGGGCTGGATTTTCTCTACCTTCAGAGGTACTAGTACCTCAGTTATCTGTAACTTTGTGGTGGGCAAAATCCAGCCCATGCCATGGGTCACCAGTAATGATGGCCCAATGGGTCTGGTAATCGAAATTACAAGTTGAATATGTTTTAGACAGAGTTTTCAGCCCATAAAAGTAGCCAGAATCTGTGTGTGAAACACCATAGAAAAACGTGCAGGAACCATTGCAAAAACAGGGCATGTTATTTCCCCAGACATGTAATTCCCTTTAATTCGCCACCCTCTGAGTTACAGGGACTTCCGGTAATGATACATCAGGGCAAGAAAATAACAGGGATTTTAACGAGCCACTTACAAAGAGATCCTTTAGTGAGTGACCAGCACCTGGGCATCAATGGAAATTTTACATGTGTGTAGGTTAGCGTCCCTGACTAGGTTATGTTTCACCAAGAAACACCAAAGGGCCAATTCACATAACAAACGACTTATAAAATGTGTTGTTCATGCCTATGTATGTTTGTGGTAAAGATTATTTGACTGATTAATAAACACTTCCACTCAGTGCATACATACATTACGCACGTTGTTTTGTTCATGGTATTTCACATACAAAAGGAGTGCCTGTTTACCTATCTCTACTTTTGCATAGTGTAACCGTTGCATGTGGTGCCTGTGCACACTATTAGGGGATATGCAATTTTTTCCATTTTCTTTTGATAAAAATAGTTGTTCTTTAAATACCTGTCCTTATTACACAGACCATGTGAAAACTGGAAATATTGACACTGTTAATTCGGGTATAATTTTGAGGTGCTGAAAAGCATAGACATGTATTGCACCGTGTAAGTGACACCCTTAAAGTAATAATTTTATTCAGTTAATTTGAATTTAATTTATATAACCTCACCTCTGCCCCCACTCTCCCTCCTGCCCCCTGCCCGTCATAGTCACTATAGCAGATGGGATGGTGGTTAAACTCTTTTGGAAACCTCGTGATTCTCCAACTTTGAATGAGGCAATCATATTGTAAAGTTATCAGAATGGGACCTCTGCCAATTTATGGTGGATGTCCCAGAGTGCCGAAGTCTCAATGGTACTCCCCATCTTTTTCCAGCTGAATATTTTTAACCAGAATATCACTTCTTTTTTTTAAATTAGTATACAAAGCTTGAATCTAAGCAACGAATCTTGGGTCGGTACTCACCAGGTCATTGCAACCCACAGAAATTACTAAGAGACCTCCTCAAACTTCTTTTCAGCATCTTATAGCATTATTTGGTGGGGTGGTTTGCACGTTTCTGCTTAGTTTATTAGTCTAAACACCATGTTAGTATAAGATGTTATCTCTTTATCTTAGAGGGAACCCATGTGCCCTTTCCCTTTAATATATGTGTATTTTTCTGTTTTATTAGTTTCCTTTTTTATCTAAGGTTGTGATTCTCCCACTAATATCAGCCTCGAGTATGCTGTGCTGGCTGTGGGGATCTACTTTAGTGATTCAAACTTTAATCCTCCTGGGAAGGCTTGCCTGGGCTAAGGATTCCCTTGCCATGGGTAGCCCCACACAACCTTTTGTCTGGCACATCGTTGGTGGAATCCCCTTCTACTTAGCACCTTTCATCTTTGGGGTGCCAAATATTTACTCACTCCGGATCTTGAAGTAATCTTTTTACTGTTTATATTGTTTTTATTTTTCGGTTATTTTCCATGTTGTCTTGGTTTTATGTTATGGTACAAGAAAATGTGGAAGGTTTAATGTGAAACATTTGGAAGAGAGAAGGAGATATACATTTTGAGATAGCCATGGAGGTTCCCTTATGGAAAGTCCTGATAAGACTCTGGCCACCCTGGTGTATTCGTGGTTCAACTATTGTTCCATCATTTAAGGATGAGTAGGAACTTTTACCTTCTTACCTTTGAATGGCCAGGGACTAAATTCCCTTATAAAAATGACTAACTAGTTTTACTCCAGATATATAGATGCAGCTTTCTTTTATGAAACAGACCTGACACATAAGAAAAGTTAAGTTTCAGGACCCACAGGTGTCCTTCCGTATTTCACGTAGTGTACCTAATGAAACAAAGGGGACTGCAGTTCTATTCCTCAGTGGGGAGCCCCAGTGTCCCTGGATGTGCCACATACTGATACTTGAATTTATTGTGGCCGAGCTGGTAGTAACAGAGACAATTTTCTGATTATTGTTTGTTCTGATAGCAATTTGCTCATTGTATTTCTCTTCTCTTGAAGTAACCAGCTTGGCACTGATTAGTGGCAGGTTGGTGCTTTAAGCGTGCCTCATACTATAAACATATCAGTTGTGGGTGACATGACATCTTTCGGTAGTTGTCTCCATCCTCTTACCATTCTGCTTCTGGCTACTATTAATAATAATTCTATTCATATATCCAGTAGAAATTAGTTGGTGTAAACTTTGCATTGCATGAAAAAAGAATGGTTTTAAATGTTCTTTCTCTCTGTTGACATTTTGTAGTATGAAATTGCTGCCAAATCACTATGAAATGAACCACAGGGCATTGTGAAATTACCTCCCCAAATAGTCAGAAAATGTTCCCTTAAATCTCCCATCATATCCGTAGATACTGTCCATCTGTAATTCATGAAATATTTCCCGTATCATACTTGTACTTACCATTTCTGTATATGACATTACATCCACACTAGCATAAACTGCTTCCCATAGTACCGTAAAATATTTCTACTCTTACCTCATACCTTTAATATCAGTATTCCAAATGTACCAAAATGTGGTACCTTACAAAAATAAAGTTCATACACTCATTTATAGATTTAGGATTGGATCTCTTTTACATTTGTAAGGTGCACTTACAGAGATATAAGTTCTAATCCATTAAAGGTTTGGGGTTGTTGGTGAGAATAGCTTCTGCAGGCAGTGAAGTTGGGGGAACCAATAAAGTTGAGAAGAAGATATGTATGTTCATTGAGTGACTCGAAGACCCAATATTAAATCACGCCTCATGCCATCATTCTGTTCATAAATTACAATCTTTATGTTGAGTTATTTAAATCGTCTGCCTTTAATTTATTCTAGTTACTCTGAAATCCAAATTTTGTATTTATATATTTTAGGGAAACACCAATGTATGTTTCGCTAATTTGCTTCATCAGGGAAGTAATTATCAAATGTCAGACATGAAATTGAAGCACCACACTTAAACCTATAATAAATCAACTAAAATATCATTCATTGCTGTAATCATGTTGAATTTCACGCTGTTAGTGCCAATAAAGAGTGCAGTGTTTCATCTTTCACATTATTCAAATTTAGTTTAAGATATAACTAATATACAGTGGAGCACTCCTAATTATAAAATACGTTTTAACAAAAAATCTAGAAAGAGCTTGTAACATTTCTTGAGTCATTAAAGTACTTCATGTACATTTACTGCCGATTTATATTATTTGCAAATCCATAGTGCAATAGTTAAGTCATGTAGTAATGTATATAACCCATTTGGGTATGTATGATACAAATCGGAATTAACTTTAAAGTTTGCCGTACATGTGCAACCTGAGTATCTCACTTAAAATCAACATAGAAAATTTCTGTAATTGGATTACAGAATGACAGATTACCTTAATCTGGCATTGAAAAAGCATATTTCACTAGGTAAATTTCATATAATGGAAAGTGCCTCAGTTCAATTTCTTCTTTAAATAACATATTGGCTAATAATAAACCCTGAAGTCTAATAAATAAAACCACATATAGCTCTACATACTAGCCAGTACTCATATTATTTACCCATATATTGTGTTTCATAAACATGATGAAGATTCGAATAAGCACCTCTGTTTACTGGCAGCTTTTAAGTGAACATGTTGCTGACTACATCAAGGTTACTGGCTTGATCATGACTTGATTTAAAGACGCTGGGCAAATGCGCCCAACAATACCAGCTCCTACCTCCTGGGTGCCTACCACTGGAAGTAGTAGACCTCCATTGTAGTTTTATGAAATATCTTATGTGTAGAGCTACCCCAAATCATACATACCTTCTTTAGTTACTACCTTTGACTACTGTCTCGTTCTAAACATAAGATGAGCTAAAATGTAGAGTTCTGAAAAAACAGTTTGCATAGTTGCAATGTTTTTTCATCCTGCCACATGGTTTTAGCCTTCCAGTTGAAAAAGTATGTACACCAAATTCCATTGATCACACTGTCATGCACCTATGACATGACTAGTCCGCTAGACTAGTCTTGTCTGCTCTTACAGGCTTTCCATTTTCTGAACATTTTTGTTGGTGCTTGTGTCTAAAACAAATGTTTTGTCAACACCACTTAAATATCTCCCAAGAGTAGGCTAACCTAGCCTCTGCATTCCTTCAAACAAATATCACAAAGGGAATTTATGGTTCTTGTCAAAGCAAGCAGGCCAGCCAGCATCCCTTCTGATCCTTGTCTACCACAAATCTTAAAGAACATTCTTTTAACTACCTCAGTAGCCACACCTGTAAGAAGAATTATCAATAATTCCTGAACTATGGGAATCATCCCAGAAGACCTAAAGCAAAGAAGACTAACCTGGACCCCTTTGACCCTGACAATTACAGACCAATTACAAATTGACCTTTCGTGGGCAAACTGATAGAAAGAGCAGCATTCGCCCAGATGTCACAATTCATTGAAGATAACTTCATACTTTCTGACTTCCAAACAGCATTCTGTCCAGAAAGAGGCACGGTATCTGCCCTCATTGCCATTTGTGATGACCTTAAAAACACAGTAGACCGGAACGGGGTTGTTGCACTACTTCTCCTGAACCTCTCACCTGCCTTTCACAGAGTTCTCCATGACAGTCTAATACAAAAACTTTACGAAGCCGGCTTGGAGGCAACTGCTCCCAACTGGATCACATCCTACCTTCAAAACAGAACAAATGTCATCCATTCGCCCTCTTTTTTGATCCAACCCGTACTTCACAAATGCAGGGGTTCCTCTAGGCTCTATCATCTCACCCATCCTTTTTAACATCTACATGTAGTCATTACCTGCAATGATCAATGAATTTTGGCTCACATACTATAACTATGCAGATGACAAACAAATGCTCCTTAAACTGGAAAGCCCCCAAGACATTGGAAACTCACAAATCTTCGGTTAACTCAGAGCCGTTGATCAGTGGATGACATGAAGCCATCTCCAAAATGGAAATACTCACATGTGGCGATTGGAAAAATTATGATTCAATCGGCGCCTAGCTTGTCAACCTGGGGCCACCTCCTAAAGTATTTAAGGAAGCATGAAACCTTGGATTTACCATGGACTCCAAGCTGTCAATGAATACCTAAGTAGACAAATTAGCAAGATCCAGCTTCATTGGTATGAACTCTGCAACGCATCTTCTCTCACCTTGGATTTCCTCACAAGTTCCAGGCTTCTATCACTTTTGTACTGTCTAAAGTAGATTACACCAATGGTCTCTATCACAGATCATCTTTTTCAACTATGAAAAGAATACAACGGATTCATAACTCTGCTGCCAAGCTACTCCTCCATGTAAAGCCACAAGCCTACATCTCCCCTGTTTTAGGGCCCTACATTGGTTACCAGGTGTCATAAGATCCACATTCAAGCTGCTTTGTATCACGGACAAAGCACTACATGGAACAGGACAAGCTTTTCATCAGGCATAAAATCACCAAATAATATTCAACAAAGGAAACCTCAGGTATCGATTGGCACCTCGCCTCAGAAACCCACCGTGCAAGAAAAAAGCTATAGGTGGCACGCCCTTCTCTGCTTAAGCTGCCAAACTAAGGAAACTTACTATCCCCAAACATAAAATCCACGGATAACCATCTTATCTTTAGAACACTACTCTAGATTTGGCTCTTTTCAACATAACCACCATACTCAAACACAAAAGTACACCATATCCTCGTTTATGTAACCATTTAATTTGATTATATGTATGTATCTAGATATGTGTTTTTCTTTGCATAAAAATATATTATAATTATGGGCCGGATTCATTAAGTTAAACTGAGACGAAAGTCTAACTTCACGACTTCCAGTATTCGCAAAGGTCTTTTACGAGTAGTAGGGCATTTAGGAGTACTAAAGTCAGACTTTGTCTCAGTTTTGGTCTCAGTTAAACTTGAGACCAAAACTTAAGTTTAACTGAGACAAAAGTCTAACTTTACTAGTCATGAATACCCTTTGTGAATACCAAAAGTCATTAAGTTAGACTTTCGTCTCAGTTAACCTTTGTGAATTGGACCCTATGATTTTAAATTTATAGATATTCTTTAGGTCTGCTTAACAAATGTACATATTAGTTATGGTTAAAATATATCTATTAGTCTATGCTTAACATGTTTATACGTTACTGCATAGTGTTCATATGAGTTGATTAGATGCTTTTGGTTCTCCATTTATTTATATATCATCATAACTATTTATATACAATTGCTTCACTATTGAAATATTAAATATATATTTAATAATAAATGTTACAAACTTCACAAATAAATTTGCTTAAAGTACAACAACACTTAAACGTCTGAGTTTATTTAATACAACTTATATAATAATATATTACCTTCCTATACGTGTATTCTCTCGATGTACTTATGTATGTATATATTTATTACTTTACTCCTACTGTAGAATAAAAATAAAAAAGAAATTTGAGTCTCTCCAGTACACTACCCTATGTTTCACCCTATACCTCCCTCTCTCAATATATCCTCTACCTATGCTCCCTGTCTCGTCCCAAAACTCATTTGACTACTATTATCTCCAAAATAACCCTTTCCAGACTCTTCCCTCCTCTATCCTTCCTTGTATCACCCCAGACCTTATTTTACTACTATGATCTCTCAAACAACCCTTTTTCAAATTCTTTCCTCGTGTATCCCTTCTTAGACTCATCCCAAAACTAATTTTACTACTGTGATCTCCCTAATTCATTTGTAGAGACTTTTCCCTCCTCATCTCTCCATTACGCATCCCAAACCTCCTACTACTACTATGATCTCCCAATAAACACTTTCTAGAGTCTTCCCTCTTTCTATCCCTCAGTTATCCTTTTCAACTAAACTAACAGACTCACTTGTCCACCCCTCAAATTAAGTCATAGTTCAATATACTAATTCACCACTTATCCTCTTTGGGTTCCGGAGTAGCGCGCTACTCACGGAAAATCGCTTCAATGCCTTGGCAGGGGTAGTCAGCACTATATAAATGCAATTACAATTACATTATCTTTATGTTATCACATACCATCTTAATGTCAATAACATGTACACTCATAATATAACCATGTATTTATACTTGAAATTATACTTATACCACTATTTTATTTGTTGGCTCATCGCTATTTAAATTACCTATGCAGGAACTCTTTGCAACTGAAACTTGACCTACATTTGTAAATTATTTTCATGTATTGTAAACTGCAATCTGATTGTGGTTATACTTGCAAACATTTTTCTATTTTTTATTACAAAAAAGAATGTACATTTCTCTTCATATTTAGCCCATGTAATACTGTGTCCAAAAGGCTTAATTTCCTCTTCAGTTCCCTGTTGCCTCCTCTTCGGTCTTGTGTTAAATGAAAGATTCCAAACATTCTAATATTTCCCAGCATTCATTTATGGTGTTCTCCCACTGACCGTATGTCATTGATTTTGAAGGCTCAAATGAGTTCTTTCAGTCTTTCCTTCAATTGTCTTTTAGTTTTGTGAATAACAGACACATGTGATGTAAATGCAGTAGTTTGTCTTACAATGTCTGATTTGATTGATCTTGGAAGGTTTCCCATTATTAACTTTAAATATAAATGATTTCTCTGTTATTGAAAAGCAACTAACACAGGATCCATATTTATTCTTTGGGTGCACAGGGAACCATATTTGATATTTTTGGTTGTTGCTGAATTCATTATGAGATTGAGTCATGATACTGACAATACTATTTATGTTTTTATTTCATGTATACATTATCTTATATAGTTTTGCCATTGTGTTTACCAGTATCTTTATCTACTTTAGTATGTTCACTTTTTGATACTTTCTAACATATACTTTTGAAAAAAAATCAAACATTCTGATCTGGATATTTTCTAATGTGTACTGTGGAGTAAATCAGATATACAGATTTGTTCACTCTGTCTACTTTTGTTTTACTTAATCCTGTAATAAATCTTTTCTAGAGACTGTATCAGCTCTTTTCATTGCCACCTCACTTGCGTTCTTCCTGTACCCTCATATTATAAATTTGTTTGTGATACTTTTTATTTCTTTTTCATAGTCTTCCTTTTTACTGTACAGTCTCTTGTCTCTTAAAATTTCACAATAGGGATTAGGGAATTGAAGTACCAAAGCAGGTTAACATCCGCTAATTCTCACGTGCAAAGCTGCATATAAGTGCCTTTGTGTTCTGATGCTTTTTTTCCTTGCCTTTCAACATGGATCCAGAGTTCTGCTCTCAATATAGTTGGTTTTCCAACCACTTGAAATTTATCTCATACAGTGTGGCAGGGAAGATGTCTCACCCAAAAATGACAGGATTCATGTTGTGTCAAAAATAGCAGGAAGAAGATGTTGCTCACAGACCTGCAATGCTTGTGTGTTTGGTGTTCAGACTCTGGTCATGATTCGAAGTTATGGGATAAACGTACCCTCATGTATTAAAAACTGACCTGGGAGCTGGAAGTAAAAATCTACATCACCAAACATAAGAAGAGTTTGTGGGTAAATCATTGAGTCCAGCTCTTGCTCTAAGTCAAGAGGCCACTCGCGATCTTTTTCAAGAAGCCATACCCATGCAAAATTCCACTCAAAGTGTTCTGGTAAGTGGAAAGGCTTTCTGTTCATGCTGTCATTTCTTCGGCCTCCACGAGTCCCCAAGGCATGAGCCCATACCACTGTGCTGGTTCACACCCAAGCCCCTGGGTCCATACCTGTCCCATCTGTGCTGGCACCAGTGGTGACTCTACTGATGTCAGCCACAAACATGACACCATTGTCAGTCTCTGACCATGAGCTATCAACAGTCCGCTCCAGGCTTACGTCATGTACGAGATTACAAAAGTGCAAACAGTCCAAATGCAGCAAAAACTAATTCTGCCAGTGTCACCAGAAGCTGGAGGACCCTGTTACTTCTGCAGCATTGCCTTCTTGAAGTCCTCAACCTGCTGTGCCTAGGAAATTCAGGGCGTCTTCATCTCCAATCTTGGAATAGTATAGAGATCAAACGGTAGCAGCAGAATTGGGTCCATAGAGCGCCAACTACTAAACCTCTTCCTGAAGTGAGAGATGGGAGAAGGTTTGACTCCCACTTAAATTTGTTGTGATTGTGGCAAGACTTTTTTTTCGACTTTGTCTTGAACTTACCCAAGCATGATATTCTGGAGGAGTCTAGTAGAAGGAACAGGCTCTGGACTTTGAATGGGAGTGACCTCAAGTCTTGTGTTGGCAGTGGACAGCATTGCTTTTCGCTTTGTGATAGTCATAGGGTGCATCGGGGAACTGTTGATGCAGGACAGTGAGTCATGCTTGGAGCCTGAACACCAAATGCTGATGTCATGGGTATCCTTGATTGACATCTGCTTCCTGCATGCTCCACAAAGTTTATGCCTGTATTCTTTAGAAGGGACATTTTCCTTAATATACTGTCATTTCTTAAAGATATGTGGGAGTCAGTGAACATTGATGAAAAGTTTAGGTGACAAGCTCCAAATCTATGTCAATGAGCAAGGTAAAAAGGCAAACAGATCAGTAAGCACAGTTGTCACCTGTATATGGCGCTGCTTCATCACCTCCGTAGTTGGAACAAAGCAAACTCAGAGTATGACGATGTCACCTATTGGCATGCACAAGCTGTTGTAGAAAAGATTTGCAGATCTGCTCTTGGAATATTAAAACATTGTGGAATATTTGGGTAGAACTATATATTAGGAATTTTAATTTGTGAAAGGTACAATTTTCTTCATAAATCTGTAAACATAAATGTTTTATAATTGCTTACATTTTTACTCTTCTCTTGCTTGGACTGTAACGAGCTGTGGAGAAAGGTGACTTGATATGTTGACTCCCCTGTATTATCATCAGAATTCCCTCATACCAGGGGAAAACTTTACAAAATTAAGATCTGTCAATGTAAATCTAACTGTTGTATTTGATTAATACATTTGTGCTGCACTTGACCAGTACCATTTCATTTCATTACTTTCTGTTGTTCAGAAAACAACAGTCCTCCTAAGGCATATGCTGGCGGCAGTCACATTATTGTGCTTCCCAATAATTCCATGGTGTTAGATGGCTCAAAGTCGACTGATGACCAAGGGGTTGTGTCATATCTGTGGATACGAGATGGCCAGAGCCCAGCAGCGGGGGTAAGTTATTTTTAAACTGTCTGTTTTCTTTTTTGAGTTTTGCCACAGAATTATATTCTGACCCTAAACATAGTGTTTAAATAGAATGCCACACATTTATAAGTCACTCCACCAGTTGGTAAAATATGTAAGTGTAAGGGCTTATTACAAAGGGGTTGATATAGGGGCAGGGATACCTGGGACCCGGAATAAACAGTTCTGATCTGTATCAACAGTTAAGAGCTTTTGTTCCTTGATTAGGGAATAATCGTGGTAAAAATTACCCAGTCCTTTTGTGTAGTTTTACCAGATGTGGTGCCAAATCACTGATATTTTTCATTGTCTTGGCCCGGGTAACAAATGTCAGCTGCGGGTCCTGTTTGTAGGTTTTTAGATCTGGGTTGAGGAGGATATGAACTCTCATGGGGTAGCTTTGTCGGCTTACCCCATGGCATTGGATATGATGGGCAGGTATTGTGTTGTGTCTGTCTGGGGCCCGCTGGACTTTTCTCCCACATTTATGTCAAGTGCGGATTAGCACCATGTAAAAACTGGTCCTTTGTTCCCATATTCAGTAATATATGGAGATGGTTTTGTCTTACTTGGTAAAATTGTAACTTAGAAAGATGCTTGCCCGCAGCAAGTTTACACTAGTCCTGAATTGTTGTGAGGCTAAAAGATGAACAAGGGGCCAGAAGTTATTGCTTGTGAGAAAATAAACTAGAAAATGTAGACAACTACTGACCATTACCTACCATACATAAACATGTCCCTACTAAAATTTCAATGAGCAGCTGAATTCACCAAGTATGTTAGGACTGGAGTTACACTTGTACATGAACACAATCCCGTAAATGGTGGTAAGTGTAATTAGCAGAATTTAGGAATTTAAATCTGGTTGAAAATTTTCTAGGGAGATATTGATGTATAGTGGAAATTTTGACAGTAGACTGACAAGTCAACATTATAATTGGGGTAGACATATGGTGTCATGTGACTGCAATAACCGTAGTTTACCTTTGAAAGTGACATTTGATAGATTAAATTATTGTTTTGGGTACATTCTCTGTTATCCTTTATGTCATACTTTATTACTTCTGTTACCATAATGGGGCATTTGACCTACTCATCAGCTGAACTTCATAACTAGCTTGCCTTATTTGTTCAGTGATTTGGAGAAGATTGGTAGGCTCTAGGTGATAACCAAAATCCTGATAATACTTTCCATACTTCCAAGATGATAGTTTTACGCACAGCATACGACAATACACCCGGAAATCCGCATCAACACTACCATTGGTGGTATAACCTGTAACACCACCATTGTTGCACTTTTGCCATTGTGAGAGAGTACTCGGTATCTACCTTTCTTCATCCCAGTTGTGGTTTGTAATTTTAAGGATGTGCACCCATCCATTGGCCGAGCATCGCAGGTCCACGGTGAGCAGGAAGTGTGGTTTCAACACACTGCACAGTTTGGGTATCACTAAGTCTTGGCTGCGAACTCCGCTCCGCTGGCGGAGTTTGCAGAGTTTTCTGCACTGCGCGTTACGCAGAGCTCGCCGAGTTCCGAAAAACTCTGCTTCGGCTTGCGGAGCCGAGTTATTTACCTCACTCGCGTTCGTCATTGTCGAGTTGGCGAGCGCGAGTGAGGGAAATCCACCTCCCGCAAGGTTTTTGCTCGTTCGCGATCGTCAACATCAAGTTGGCGAGCGTGAGCGTGGAAAACCAACCTCCCGGCGAGATTTCTCAAAGCGGGCGGTCTGATTTCTCATTGCGAGTGGTTGCGTATGCTTGCCACCACTTGCATTGTGAAACCGCCCACTCGCGTTGAGAAAGCTTTCACTCGAGTAAAAATTCACTCTAATGGCAGAAAAGAAGCAGCACCCGCTTGTGCTGTGCATGATGCTGTTCACGATGATTGCACAGTGCGGACAAGCACCTGGCACTGACAATCAGCACAAACTACATTTATCTAAAGAAACTCCGCCGCTTAGGAGCTCTGCATAGCGCTGTGGAGTGTTTTGTGTACTTCACGGAGTTCCGTGAGTGGCACTCTGCCCAGGAAATTATTAAGGATAGTAATACCTCTTTTTGCATGTTATCGCATTTGCAGTACCCTTGTTCCTGTATATGGGTAAGGGCCTTTCGAGCAAGGATAGAAAAAATGTGTAAGTGTCTTGTCAGTTACTTTATTCTCAGAAGTTGAAGTTATAAATAGGTTTGTCAGAAAGATGGTTACATTAGTCTTAATCAATCAATCAATCAATCAATCAGAGTACTTGTAGAGCGCACTACTTACCCGTGAGGGTCTCAAGGCGCTGAGGGGAAGGGGGGGTGCTGCTACTGCTCGAAGAGCCAGGTCTTGAGGAGTCTTCTGAAGGCGAGTAGGTCTTGGGTCTGCCGTATGTGGGTAGGGAGGGTGTTCCAGGTCTTGGCGGTGATGTAGGAGAAGGATCTGCCTCCGGATGTCATTCGTTGGATGCGGGGGACAGCGGCGAGGGCAAGGCTGGCGGAGCGGAGCTGGCGGGTGGGGGTGTAGAAGCTGAGTCTGCTGTTCAAGTAGGCTGGTCCGGCGTTGTGGAGTGCTTTGTGTGCGTGGGTGAGGAGCTTGAAGGAGATCCTCTTGTCGACGGGGAGCCAGTGTAGGTCTCTCAGGTGGGGGGTGATGTGGCTGTAGCGGGGGACGTTGACGATCCGTCAGGCGGAGGCGTTTTGGATGCATTGTAGTCGTCGTAGGTGTTTGGCTGGGATTCCTGCGTAGAGTGCGTTGCCGTACGCCAGTCTGCTGCTGACGAGGGCCTGTATCACCGTTCTTCTTGTTTCGGTCGGGATCCACTTGTAGATCCTGCGGGGCATGCGGAGTGTGATGTAGCAGGAGGAGGAGAAGGCGTTGACCTGCTTAAACATGGAGAGGGAGGAGTCGAGGTTGAATCCTAGATTGCGTGCATGGTCGGTGGGTGTTGGTGCTGTTCCCAGTGTGGTCGGCCACCAGGAGTTGTCCCAAGCTGAGGGGGTGGGTCCAAGGATGAGTACCTCCGTCTTGTCCGAGTTCAGCTTCAGACGGCTGCTCCTCATCCAGTCTTAAATTATTTTTGTTTAAAAATGTGATGCTAAAGATCAACTAGGCACCAAAAGCAGCAGAATGTGAAAACAAACACAGACTCCAAAAACAATACCTCCATTACACCTTTGCAGTAATGGAGGCATTGTGCTAATTAAATGTAGGGTGTTTTTAAGAATAACAGCAAAGAATAGTCAAAAAAAAAAAGAATGCTTCACAAGAGCTCCTTTGATAAGAATACAAAATATATAAATTAGTGACAAGCAAACAATTACTCTAAAGTTGATAAAATATGCATACAACAGTTTTGGAAACTGATTGTCATGGTACAAGCAAATATTTTCATTTACTTGAAAGACTTATCAAAGATGCTCTGTGAATTGCAGCCTGGTTGAATCTCATGATGAAGTACAATTTGTAAAGTGAAGACTCTCAGTCAGCAGGGTATCCTGGCACTGTGAGAATTGAAGGAAGATTCAACTGCCTTGATGTTTAGAAAGAGCATCGGAAAAGCAAAGTCTTAGGATTTTGCCAGAAATATAGATTATCATCATTAAGATGAAGAAAAAGCAGAAGAGAGTTCTGTGCCTTAGCAGCTACCAGCTAGGACAGAGATGGAATGACCTCCTGAGCAGGGGATTCGAAACTTAGGGACTGTCGGGGACCTTCATGAAATTGAGCAAGGAGAATTGGATGATAGGTTGTGAGAACATCTGGTTTGAAGGAAGCAGGGCCCTTTTTTTGAAAACCTGCTATGGACCAGACATACTGATGTGAAAGTGATGTATTTGAGAACAGAAAGCTTATAGAGAGAGAAGACCTACGCAAGGAAGTAGGTTGAATATCAAGCGAAGGACAGTTTTGGAGGGGGTGAAAGGCCAAGGTAAACAGAAAAATTGTAGTCCAGTCTTAACAGCTGAGACAACTTTCTTCTTGGCATAGAAAGGGAGAAAGTGAATAATATTGTGTAGAAGACATAGGTAGAAGAAACATGAAATGAATTAAATGAAAAAGAGATGTATAAAGCGCGATACAGTTACCCAAGGGTGTCAAGGCGCTAGCTCATCATTTAATAAAATGCCGAAGGTTCTTCACCCAGAATCAAAGGTTGAAGAGCATAGCCTTCAAAGCCTTCCTGGAGGCCAGCAAGTGTGTTTCATCTTTTAATTTCTGGGTAAGCGAATTCCAGAGTCTGGCCGATGACAGATTTTATTGATCTTAGGGGATAGTGTAAGGGCATGATTAAACTAGAAATCCAGGTTCCAGAATTCTTGTACTGAAGTTGGGATTGGACCCAGCTCACGAGACCACCAATTGAAAGAGTCAGAAACTGGGGAATGTAGGTGGATGATCAGGATTTTAGTTTTATCTCTGTTGGTCTTAAAATAATTCTAATTCGTGCTTGAGACAATTGCTGTGAGGCAGTTTGGAAGTTGGTACGACTGGATGAGGATGATTCATTAAAACCAAAGAAATTCCACTTGTCATCCACCTATGTCATGAAAGAGAGCCCAAATGATGAGACTGGTCAGGGTGGAAATGAATACACTGGAGAGTGTGGAGCTAAGAGAGGACCCGTTTATGACTCTGGATATGACATGAGGAAAAGTGTATCTGAAGGGAGGTAGTTGTGAGCTGTCCTTGAGGCGGTCAGTGATCCAAGCAAGGAAACACCTGCTTGGAAAAGGTGAAACCGCAGAATATTATGGTCTACCATATCGAACGCTGCCAACAGATTGATTACGAACAAGGTGGTTGAGAAGCCTTGGTCTGTCAGCCGGTTGAGGTCATCAAGAATGGACAAAAGTACCTCTTCAGTTCTATGTAGTGGCTGAACTTGTTACAATGGATCACAACAGTCATCCAAAGTGACAATATTAAACAAGCAAAGACGGTTGCACGGCATCCAGTTTGTGGCTGACCACATGTGCGCCACCAGCAGTGGTTTATATTGTACCATAAGCATCAAATGTTGACTCAGTAAAAGGGGATGAAGTCAGAAAATCACACTTTCACGGTACTGGCTGTCTCAAAGTATTGATGAAAAGTTGCAAATTAATAAACACTCCATAATTCAAACCAGTACCTTTCAGGTGACACACTGATCTGTGCAATGAAGCATTAGTTAAGTGAGCAATCTAACACACTATGGGTGTTAAGTTTTACATTTCTGTACTATGTTATGCAGATTTTTACTACATTTGCATGATGTTATGGTTTTATGTAGTGCTATAAACTACTCAGGCTGTGCTTTGCTGTGAATTGTTCTTCTATTCTACGTTATGTTGTGTTATGCTTTATTATGGCCAGTAGTATGTTTTCTTATGTTGGGGTGTGTGGCATAGTTTTTTTATGCATCACACGGGGCTGTGCTGTTACGTTAGGGTTTGTTATATTTTGTCATGCAAGACTTTGCTCGGTAATGTTATGATGGAATATTCTTGTGCCATGTTGTGTTATGCAGTGTATGCTAGAGTGTGTTGCATTGCGTTTTGGTCTCCTATGCTGTGCTGTGTCTGGGCATCTTATGTTATGGCTGCCATGTTAGGTTATAGTGTATTGTGTTATGTTTTGTTGTGCACTACTCTGCTGTGCTATGTTAAGGTGTGTTGAGTTATGTTGTGTCATGTTGTGATATACATTGTTATTTTATGGTATGTTTTGTTATGTTAGCGTGTGCTGTGCAGTGCTGTGCTGTGCTGTGTTATAGTGTGTTGTGATGGAGTCAACACTGTGAGGACAAGCTAGGCACTGGAGGCAAATATAATTCTGCATCATTTAGAGTGACTTTTTTGCTAACTCGAACTGTTATGATCAAACCGCTAGCCCTAAGAGTGTCCATACATAAACAGGGCATGTGAATATTCTATGGTATTACCCTAAATAGTTCTCTGTTCAGAGTCTTGTAGAAATGTGGCACAGCAAAGACTGACTAAACTTGAAGCCCTGTATATTATGAACCCTGACATAATCAGAGGGTATTATCGGGGCTGTGTAATAGGGAGAATTCTGCCCTAATGGGTACCCCTGCAAGTGCTCGCTCTGTCTCTCTATAAATCCAATATGCACACTCTATAGTGACTAGAGACACACACCAAAGACAGCATTCCAGGGTCTGTGGTAAAGTGCTTTATTCCTGGCAATGCGTTTCAACCAAAACAGTGTTAGTCATAGCCATAGTCAGGCGGAGAGTGGCTCCTCCGCATGAAGCACTCTACAACACCACCGACACTCCAAAACTGCTCACCTCAAATGTCTTTTTTCTAGCAGAGTTTTTAAGCGTAGGATTAGTACAGTACCATCTATGCCGAGCAAGAACAGTGACAAATACTTTTGTGTTTTATGCTGCAAAGACATTAGGCATAGGACAAAACTATGCCTCTCTAACGAGCTCTAATAAGAGCGAAATACGTGTGTCGGGTGCTGCTTTTATTTATTCCAGCTTGGCTTGGATGGTATTTTACTAATACAAAGCGTGTAATACTGTGCCTGGAATGGTAAACGGTGTATGTCATTTGTCAGCTCAGCAAGATAGAGGGAGTTGTGAGAGGGAAGATGCCTAAAACTCTGCATTTCTGCTTTACATAACTCCTCACCCGTTTTGGAGAAGGGTAGAGGAAGAGACTACCTTTTTATTGTGAGTTAGATAAGCAGCTGCTAAAATGGGAGAGACCAAGTGCCATCAAGTAATGTCCCCAAGGAAGCAATATATTGGGATACAGTAGCACACGTTATCTCAGAATCTTCTGGATGTCACATCGTGAAACCTCCAGCTTTAACCTTTTGGGGCTCTTCCAGAGGCCCAGGGAACGTGCCTGAGACTATACCACCTAGCAGCATACAATACCTCAAAATCTGACTTTTGTGGTTGGCCCTCAGTTACTAACATGATCATTTGTATAAGAGTGACAGACCCAATGCACCAACTCCACCCTAGCATGCTGGATATTCTTAGAAAACGCTTGTGTACACACTTCTATACTCTCTCCATTGGGTTAGTTGTTTAACTCCTAATATTTGTTTGTATTTGTTTATACATATAGATTTTTCTCTTTCGCCCCCTGACAACCTACCAATTATGTGTTCTCCTACACTGTTGTATTGGATCATCCGTACAATTGAAGATTACTTTGTCCCCCTCTGACTCATCCTGTATGATTCTTTTGTTTGTGCTTGTGTTATTATGTTCTGTGGGTGTTGTAAAGTGATGGATGATACACTGTTCTGATATCAGAAAATTAATAAAATTGTGTTTTGAAATGAAAAACTAATGTCCCCAAGGAAGGAGTGATTTGCAGTATAAAATTGGAAACCAGAATAATAAAGAGAAGACCGTACTACAGGTCCCATGTCTAATTCAATAACAGATGTGTCACCATAGAGTAAATTTAGAGTCCTCCATACAGTGAATTGACATATTATCATAAATGTCCGATTGTAAATGCTGATGCAAAATTACAGTTTCAGGAAAAACCAAACAAACCTAATTAGGCAGTTCCAGGATAAGATGATGGCTGGATGAAATGGGACTGTCCAGCCTAGACTTCTCCTGGCTTTGAAGGGTGAAGACGAAGCTGCTCTTAGCCTGGGCTGAGCTGATGGTGCTCCCGCACTGCAGAAGTACTTAGGACATTTTGTAGCCTGAGCAGGAGTCTTAACGTGCTGCACATGAAGCAAGGGTACCTTATTTGTACCTATGCTGCTGCCCAGAAAATGCGCAGATGGGGTTGAGATAACCAAATTTTGCTGAAAGGTGCCTGGTGAAAAACACACTCCAAGGCAAGGAATAGAAGAACAGTGCTGTGCATGCAGCCTCAGCCCATTTTTTTATGCAAAAAGAACAATTGATGGACAGAATGCAGAACAATGTCATACATTCACCCCAGTACAGAGATCTGGGCCTAAATCCATTGTTCTTTTGTTTACCATGCCATTCAAGTTTGGACCCATCCTGCACCCAATGGGAACAGTCCAGTCCAAACTGGCAGGCCAAGTCCTCCCTGGACTGGAAACAAGCATTCTAGAATTGGTTTCGGGCTTTCAGCCCTCATCAGCCAGGATAGCTTGACTCCACTGGCATGGAGAGCACGGGACCCACGTCTGGGCATACCCGTCCCACTTGGGGGGGGGGACAAATGCCTAAAGAACAATTGATGGACAGAATGCAGAAAAATGTCATACATTCACACGAGTACAGAGATCTGGGCCTGAATCCATCGTTTTTTTGCTCACCATGCCATTCCAGTTTGGACCCAGCCATATGCAAATCAGTCTTGACCCTGCAACCATTAGGAACAGTCCAGGCCAGGTCCTCCCTGGACTGGAAACAAGCATCCTAGGACCGGTTTCGGGCTTTCAGCTCTCAACAGCCAGGATATCTTGACACCAGTGGCATGAAGAGCATAGGACCCACATCTGGGCATACCCCTCACACTCAGGGTGACAAATGCAAAAAGAGCAATTGTTGGACAGAATGCAGTCTTGACTGGGGGTGAACGTATGATTTATTCAGCACTCTGCCCATCATTTGTTTGCGTAGCACCTTTTGTTTTATAGCCCCACCTCTAGCTGTAGGTGTGAGCCATAGCAGGTTGCAAGTTTCAAGGAATTCTGGTATACTAGTCCCACATTAGTAGCTGGGCCCCTATTACTTCACTCCCAGAGTCTTCCTTATGTTACAATTCAGCAAATTCACCAAGTGAGCATGGAGAAACAATTCAACTACAAGATAACCAATGGGAAGCGCTGTTCCAGCGTTAATGTCAGTCCTGTAGCAGGCCAAGATTGTCTCTTTGTCCCATATGTCCAATCATGGTTTGTGCCCGACCAATTCTAACTAATATTCAGCACTTGAGAAGGAACAGAAATAGCTTCAAAGCCAGAAAAGTATTTGAAGAAGAAGGTAGAAATTTATGATCACCCAAATCAAGACTTTAATCCCTTCTGTTTTTATATTTATGTATTATACGATTCTAAACTACAACTGATAGCCAACTCTTGTTTTAGATATCATTTTGGCAGATATTGAAAGCAAGAAATTATTATTATTTTAGATGACTTCTGAATTGTTTTTGCAGGATGTGATGCACAATTCAGACCATGAGGCTATCCTTCAACTAACCAACCTTGTGGAGGGAGTCTACATCTTTCATCTAAAAGTCACAGATGGCCGGGGTGATTCGGACATCGACACGGCTACTGTGGAAGTACGGCCAGGTATGGAGAATCATTGAGCAATAATCGTCGGCTATATTATTAAATGAACATGCCCTTGTACAAATGTATGTAATTATTTCATAGGGGCTGGCAAGAAAGTCATCTAGTTTTATTTTGTTTACAAGGTTTGGAATTGCCAGTTTGCACCGAAATGGGCTATGGTTTAAATCATTGAATTAGAAACTATATATAAGTTTGATTTTCACGTCCCTCGTCCTCCACCTCTACCTTAATGTGAATGCCAAACCCTCACCATTGTCCTTATCTACACCCTCTCCATTATGCTATCTCTTACCATAACCTGGACTGTAGGAAGAACCATATTCCTAACCTTAATCCAAAACTTTACTTTCACCTGCCCTAAACCCAACTCTTAAAGTCATTCTAAACCTAACACGATTACTAACCCATACCCAAACTATTGCTGTAGCCTATTTCCTAATCCTAACTTACACTTTTTTTATAAATAGATCTTTATTCAACTTTCAAAAAAGAACAGACAATATAGGTCATTCATTGTTGCAAAAGGGATCCATTTTACAAGTCATCTGCTGTTTAGGTGAAGGTTACCACCATCATCTGCAAACAAAGTAGAAACTGTCAAGAATATGAGCCTACATGATGTACAATTCTATAACAGTAGCGACATAAACCATAATATTAACCACCAACGGGAGTAACGCCTAAAAAAGCGTGAGTCGCCAGCCGGGCATAAGGTGCACTTTCCTTCAATTGCACCACCTTTGGTCAAGGAATAAGAACATCCGGCAGTGATCACTGGGGACATGCACCTGCCTTTGCTTCTAAGGCCAACACTATCAGTTCCCACTGCATGGTCACCTGCCATCCTACCTCACAGTGGCGGCTGGTGAACTTGGAAAGTGGTGAGGCGAAAGTACATGTCTTAGATCCAATTTCGTAATCAAAGTGAACAATCCCGTGTCCTTGAAAGTGATTCATAGGGGTCTTCCTTCTAGAAACTTTGAAAAGAGCCCGGGCCTGGAACTATTTTGGAATTGGTGAAACACGTTTTACGCTAGCTGTGCAGCCATAGGCGAACTTTTTGAGTTGGTTAAGCAAGCTTTGCACTAGCAGTGCATCCCGAGGATAATTTTCTAGTTGTTAAAACTCTCTGTCCCAGCAGTGTAGCCCTAGGGTGTCCTTTAGAACAACTGAAGCGCATACAATTGTTTCCAGGGTATTTCAATAGTGAAAGGTTGCACTAGGGCAGAGGAGCTTCGCCTCACTGCTTTCTCGCAAAATGCGAGAAAGCCAAAACATAAAATAGTAATAACTTTTAGTTATTACAATTTTATGTTTGCTTTGCACATTGTGGGCGGGGCGGTTGGCGGGGCTGCCCTACTCTTTGAGCAGGGCAGGGGGGAGTGGTTTGGTCACTCCTGAGTGCGCAAAGACTGTTTGGTCAGCCCTCTTGGGCTGCCTAAACCAGTCATGTGCACTCTGCCCTTCTCAGCCTGCATGGAGAACATGCCCACCCCATTAGCTTCCGGCTGGGCAGCGTCCCGACCAATCACAATTCTGATTGGCTTATGGGAGGGAGCCTAGCTGCCTGCTTCCTGTTCCTATCGGAGGCAGGAGAGCAGGAGCCGAGAAGAGGGACCTGGCGGAAAGGTACGTTTAATGTAATTTTTATTTTAATTTTTAGTTCCCGCAATCCCCCAAGCCCCCCCCGTCCCCCCACCCCACCCCCCCGTGAAAGTCACGCAAATCATTTCATAAGTAATAATACCTGGGCATTTTCCCTCGTTTATATTTGTAGTAATGACGTTGTTTCCATTTTTATAATGCACAATTTGTCCCTGGCATGGATGGCATCACTGCCCTTTCCTGTATGAGATTTGGAACAAGTATTCTAAAAGTATGTAACTCTGGGGCCATTAGGTCAGATATGTATACAAATCTCAATTGAAGTACATTTTTGAACAGCCTTAATGTTGCTTTTTAATATAATTGTTTAATATTATTTAATTTAGGATTTTTGGCAGAGCGTGTAAGGGGTTCATTGCACTGACAAATCTGTGAATATACTGCACTGACAAATGAAAAGTGTTTTCTCTTTCTTGCTGAAAGAGAGGTGAGAAGGGATGGTGCAGCGTTGGCAGGAGGAATAGGGAAGCGCCACTAAAGTGAATACAAGTTTTCTTGCAAAGGGCACATCATTTTGGATTTTGTAAATATCGAATAAAAACGCTTTACGAAAAAATGTAATTAAACTGTACTCATTGTTTCTTGTGAGTGCAAAAGAAACCGCCTCACCGTGTTCATTAATAGACATGGAACTTGAGGCAGAGCATTTGTCTGGAATCACACAATTTAGGAAAGTGGAGTGCAGGAACATGATTTGAGGGAGAGAATGCTATGAGTGAAACATCGAAAGGCACCTACAGCAGTTACAGGGAATGTTATACAATAGAGATCCAATAGTTTTTTAATATACTGCCAACTTAAGCGTCTCATTTTGTTTACCTTTAGTGCTTGCTGGAACTCCACTGCTATGTAGGTATCTGGCAGTCTGAGCTGTGTGCTCCTATCCAACTGCAAGTGGGTCTGTTGAACTCCTGATCAGAAATCAGTATAGGGCTGGGTCTAAACTTGCTTCTCCCCGCTTCAACCTCTCTTCTGATAGGGTGCTTGGATAGCGGGCTGACATGCCTCTCCGTCGAGCAGGCTTCATTCTTCAGACATGCTGCGCTGATTTGGGGATGCGCAGCATGTCTATGGCTTGCAAATGTTTGAAGGGAGCTGAGATATAAAACGCCCCTCAAACATGCGCTGTCCTGAGAACTCTGCTAATATAGTACTTTACTTTTTACTGCTGACATGCACACTTGGCCCTGACAGCACACAGACAACAGAAATGAAAGCTTTCAAAGTGACCGGTGTGTCGGTTTATCTGTTTTCATTGCTGCTGCTGTAGCTGCAAAAAGCAACTTCTTCATGTTTATCTGATTAAATTAGTGGGGCTGAGCTCCGGCGCCGTCTATGGGCCAGCCGCCCCTCAGCTGTCCTCAGCGTGGCAAGCACATCCGCCTTTGCCTTGGCCCATCTATCTCAGCAGATCTCCCAACCTCTGACTCAAGTCTGGCACTCTATGGGTCTTCCATGCCATTGCTATGCGTTGTTTTGCTGAAACCAGGGCTACATCTGTGAACCCTGTGAGGTATTTAGCTCCCTTCGGTCAGGAAATTAAGCCTTAGAGGCATAGCAATGGTTCCAACTGCAGTGTTTTTCAACCAATTTAATAGTAACCTCAAGTACCTCCACACAGAAACGGCGAAACGATAGGCTTTTGCCACAACATTTGGAAAAATCCAGCCTTTAGGAATTGGCAGCGGGGACATCTGGAATCTGCACCCTCATTCATGTGGTCTGTACATGTAGGGGTGAGGTAGGTATTGTGAAGGTAGTTCAGGTGTATTTTAAGCAGGCATAGCAGGACACCCTTTAAATTAATTCTAGCACCCAAGGCCAATTATCCGATATATCTACCCCGATATTTTGCTCCCACCCTGCCCTAAGTGGCAGTGTTGGGCCAGCTTGTAGGGTCAGTAGGATAATATATAGCACCGATACTGCCCTTTGTGCCGATCCATTGGTAAGTAGCATCTTGAGGGCAAGTATTGTAGTGGGCTCCAATCCTTTCTGCTGCCATAACTGCTGCAGTGTTTTGTCTAATGAAGGTAAGTGATGAATTGACCCGATCCCGGGTTGAACTCATCTTGGAGTTCCTGGAAGGTACAAAGAGTCCCATGTATATAGAGGTTGCCCGCTTCAGAGTCACCAGTCTTGGTTTGTCATGTGTGGCTATGAGGCAACAAAAAGGATGAGGGGACCAAAGCGGGAGTTCCAGTGTATACAGGTGTCTGTGTTGTTTGGAGTATATGTATCTTCTGCAGCAGTGCCCTGCCATCTCACCCAGTTTATGTGCTATTCGCTGCTCCACTCACGGTGTCATTAACCAACATATTATCTCAGGGTTCTGCATGTCTCCGATGATATGTTTCGTTTCCGGATCCTGGTCTGGGCTCAGCCACCTAGCTACCCACTGAAGCTGGGCAGGGCATCAGCATAGTATAGGTCATAATTGGGGGTCCCTAAGCCCCCAGCATCAGTGGGACATTGTATCTTAAGTTGGGCAAGCCATTTCCTGCCGAGATCTCAAACTAGATTGGAGAGAATTTTATGCAGGTCGGTAATCACCTTGCTGGGTAGCTGAACCGAAAGAGCCGGGAAGAATTAACGTAATCTAGGGAGGGCCAGCATTTTAGATATCGCTATCCTGCCCATTGGGAACAGCAGGAAGGGCATCCAGAATTTCACAGACTTTTGTGTTGATGCTATCAGCGTGCCCAGATTTACCACCTGGTATTTAAAAGTCTGAAATTTCGCCTCTATCCCCATTTGGGAGAGTCCAGCACATACCTTCTCCTGTAGGTGAGAGAGAGGAAGAATTCAGAATTTATTGCAGTTAATTTTTAACCAGGACATATTTCAAAACTCATTCAAAATGTCCATCACCTCCAGAAGAGCCACCACGCGGTCCGTAAGATAAATCAAGGAGTCGTCAGCATGTAGAGAGAGAGATGATCTACCACTGGTCTCTGAGGCGT
Source organism: Lissotriton helveticus (assembly GCF_964261635.1). Taxonomy (NCBI): domain Eukaryota; kingdom Metazoa; phylum Chordata; class Amphibia; order Caudata; family Salamandridae; genus Lissotriton; species Lissotriton helveticus. Next base: position 1,401,510,809 of record NC_136063.1, on the reverse strand, counting down.
AGTTCCCAATTTGCCTACCTACTACACAGCAGACAGGCCAGGGGCTCCATAAAAATGAGGGGCGATAAAGGGGCACCACTGCCTATGTGTCCCTACCAATCGAGAATTGCGCTATCATCTGGCCCATCCAGCCTGGTGCCACTGGTTGGGTGCACAGTAGTTGAAATCACTGTCTGAAGCAGGGACTGACACCCAGTTCTTTCAGGATTACCATTAAATAGGGCCACCCCACGGTGTTGAAAGCTGTGTTTATATCAAGAGAGAGAGACACATGACATGTGTTAGATTTCTGGACATTGTTTACCAAACAGGCGTCTGAGATTAAGGAAAGTATTCCTCTGCAGCACTAATCCGTTATGATTAGGATGTATCCTTGTATTGACCACTGTTAGGAGCCTGTTGGCTAGTACTTTCCAGGCAGGCCTAAAACCTGTATATTCTTGCAGCAGGACCTTCCGTCCGCATTTTCAGCTTGGATCTTGAGAATTGTGAACTCATCCCTGAGGACTGACAATTGAGAATGGAGTTCCTTGACTGTTGGGTGCATCTCCTTAAGGGTGGCGGCTGAGATCCAGGGCAACCACATCAATCTTAGCTTCCAGTGACTTTACAAATAGCCTGCAGTAGCTGGTCAAATGTACTCAAGTGTTCCTCCAGCCTTGATCCCACTTGTGACAAAGGATCGTGGTGCTAGGGGGCTTAGCCATGGTGTAAAGAAACCCTTAGATGTTGTGGCTTTGGAAATTTGAGGTTTCACCATCCATGGCAGAGGTAGACCAAGCTGTAGAAACCAGGCCCGGGGCAGCGGGGAGATCAGTGACCCCAGCGACAGCAACAAAGTCAGCACAGTGCTGCCACAACCACAGTCCGACGCAATGTGCCCAATGTCAGGCAAGGCTAACCGACCAGCATGGGCCCAGTGTTTAATCCTGCTCCTTCGTTCCGCGTGCAGCATGCCAAGGTGGATGTACTCTCTTGCTAGCCGACAACAAACTCACAGCCCTATATAGTGTCATATATTGTGGGATCCATGCAAGTGACACCAGAAGCGTAACAAAACCTTAGGGGGCCCTACTGCAAGGTATGCTATTGGTGGCCCCATTCATAGCACCAGTGCACTATCACCCACCTAATTGCACACCCCTGTGAAAAGGCATCAAAGCATATAAGAAAATGTTACACAAACCCAGAATTTGCCTTACAACAGCTGAGATATAACCCCAGCAGCAGAAAAACTGCAGGCTCATGCCTCTCAGAAGTGCTGCATCTTAAGAGGTACGGAATGCCCCGACTTTAGCTTTAGATAGCGGAGCTGTCTCAAAGGTTCCACTGATCTTCCAAGAGACTTCTGTAGACAGAAGAGAGTTTTACAGACAATGTACAGAAGTGCTCTATCTCGCATTCATAGGCATTGACTTTAAGTAGCAGAACTACACCCAGAGAGCACAGAACCTACCTAGACTGGCTTTGGTATTACACAGAAACATTATGACCCGCCTTTCCCAAGACTTTGCTCTATCACAAAGTGGCACACTTTCTAACCGCAAATCATAATTTGCTCTGGGAAGGTGCCTTTTTCTGAGAAAAAAGAGCTTTGCACTGCTTTCCATCACTTTCGTCAAGGGGGGCATTACTTGGGCAGATCAGTGCGAACACCCATAGGTTTTGTCGCAGATCGTGATCTACTAAGATGCCAGACCGGGCTTTGCATCAAAAAATAATACCCCCTTGAAGCAAGTGTTAACCTGGGTAAATGTGTTCATGTCTCAAATACACCAATGCATTGCATGTGGGATGAAGTGCAAAGCACACTCCCAATGCTTGGGGCTTTTTTGAGTTTGTCTAGGAAGGATTTTGTACTGGAAATGTATGCTTTTGGTACAAAACCTTTGCAAGACAGTGCAAACTCGCCTCTTCACCATGGTGTAAGGTTGTATGTCGTGCAAGGTATTCTTCTGCACCTCTACCACCAGAACACATCACTAACCCCTCCGCCCTCCGGCTGAATCTTTTTGCACCTGATCAGAGCATGTGGAAAATAGCAATTTTCTTCCCAGAATTTGGGGAAGCCATGTGGAAAAGGCCATGGTATTCCTTGGTTTGTGTGGCTGTTACCCATTTCTGACAGAGAGAACTCATCATTGCCGAATTTTATTTCTGGAATATTGGCCGGAATTTATTTATTTTATTTATTTATTTATTAAGCTTGTAGAGCGCGACAGCTACCCAAAAAGGGTTTCCTGGTGCTAGATAAGGTAGTGTGCCTGAGGACCGAGGTCGCAGAAGTACTGAACACCTTATTGATTGAACAGCCAGGTTTTGACAGCTCTGCGAAATCGGACATAGCTGGTTTCTGTCCGGATGTGTAAGGGAAGAGAGTTCCAAAATTTGTAATTCCTCCCCTGCGGTTTCCCCTCACCAAAATCTGCCAAACTCATAACGAGTGCTTTAGTGATTAGCTTTTTAATAAACATTGGCTGTTTTCAAGGACCCTGCGTCTCTTCCTTGGCCCTTTCACTGGCTCAGACAGTGCTGTTGCCACTACTGCAGCCTGTGTTTCTTCCTACCACTGGACTCAGTGCTGCCGTCCACTACTGGATCCTGTACTGATCCCTTCTCCCAATGAACCCTGTATTTCTCTGTCCACTCTACATTTCCCTGCTCCTTGCGCCCTTTGCTGCTCGCTACTACTTAGGACCCTGTCCTCGCCAACCCCCTTTACCCTGAGCTTTTCTCCTCCTCCACTGAGCCCCTCTTAACCGTGTACTGATTTCATACTTGCCATCATTTTGTGACCAAAAAGACGCAGGGGTTTCTAGGTTTTAAAATGACTCATTAGACTAATGATGATGTCACTACAAAGACACCACGTGACCTTACCAACCAGGGGTGGCACTCCAGCCTTCTGTCTTCGACGTCCACTGGGAAGGGTCCTTAAACTTTGACTCTACAGAGAATGAGGTCACATGGACCGAGGAGAGAGCTGCCCCAGCTGCAATACCCGTACATGCAGCAGGACACAGTGGTACCGAGCCCCGCGCCTCCCCGACACTGTGAACCGGCGGGCCTGAAAGCTCCTGGATGGGTCCCGAGTGGGGCCCCCTCCATGCACTTTGCAGCACTCCCCGCCCCGCCCCCACAAGTTTCGTTGCGCCACTTGGACAGTGGCTGGTCAGAGATTAATTTATGGCAACAGTTAGAGCCAGAAAGGCACATGGCAGGCACCTGCCTTTTCAACCCTCTGCTCTCCAACTCTTCTTTATCCTGCACTGCTTTCAGACCCCATCTGCACCCTATATTGCCCTCAGACCCCCAGGACATACAGTGTTATGCCCCCACCGCCCTAGACCAGACTCTGTTCTCTAACCCCTTTAGACCCTGTGCTGCCCTTTGCCCATCCTGCAGCATGCTAGTGTCTGTCCCTCTGAGCCCTCTGAGCCCTCTGGACACTCTGGTGCTCTCTCTAAACTGTCTGCCGCATGTTTGAACTTCTTCGACCCTTATCTTCTTTGAACCCTGCACAGGGCCGTCCTCCTGTCATTCTGACCTGCGCTCACTCCCAGTTGCCCGAGTGTGACCTGAGTTTAGCTTCTGTATAGTGATGAAATATTAACCAAGGTTCAATAATGGACAACTCAGGTACTGAATGTCCAGCAGCCGTGCTGGCTTTATTATGTGTATGAAATATGCATCCACTACCACCACCCATGTACTTCTATGTACTATAAGCTTACAAATGTCTGTTCAATATATAAAAAACAAAACAATTGGTATTGCAATGTGGATTGATATAGTACTTTCTGAGGTTAGCCTGTTTCTAGCACTCCAAGCTTTGCCTGATATCGAAAACTTGGATACAGTGACACAGCTGAACTCGCCAGGAAAACACGATTTGATGGAAAACACGATTTGATCAAGTGGAATTAACAGCCAGGATTAGTTCCCAGTTTTGTAGTTTTCACAGCTGTGAATGTTCTAAAACACACCAATCACGATACATACATTTATAGGTGCATGCACACACCTTTCTTTTATATAGCAATCTAGACCATAGTTGAGTGACAGGGTAAATTGTAGGTGTTTGTTTATTATTACCGAACTGAGAAATAAACCTTTATTGATCCTAGGAGCAAGAAAGGTTGTGTTGGCCTCAACGAGATTTAATCGTGTTACATTTCCAAGGTCCTCAGCAAGCAGTACAACGTGGTAGGCAAATAGATCTGCGGAAGAATAGCATAAAAGGTTAAAGTGCTCAACAGAGCAACCGGTCAGTATGAAGCAAGTTTCTGGTAAGATTGGCGGCAGATATTTGAAGCCCTGACACATATGACCCTGTTGGACTTACAGATATCCCCTGTGATCGCTCCGTTGGGATACACGGAGTCGGTCCCAACTGCCCAACGCAAATTCGTGGATTTTAGCATTTTATTAGCCAGACGTAGGGTGGCCTGCCGATGGGGCAGGGTTAGGGTGCCCACATTTAAGGACTGCCTAGGAGATTTGATCCTATGGCAAGAACAGTTAAATACATATGCTGAACTGGTTACAGAACCTTCCAGACCACGAGATATATGGGCCCGCTCACTCTGTACCCGTTAGAGCACCCACTGCCAGTTCAGACCGACACAGCACCAGCGTCCACATAGAATACCTACGCAAGCACATGCAATATAATTGCTAATACTCTGGGAACTGTTGATGTGTTGGCCAATTGTGTGACTCAGATGTGCCATGTGGATTCATTGTCAATTCTCTATCCAGGGTGTGGTTATAATTCATCTGATCGATGTCTGTGATAACTGGGTGCAAGCCCTTTACTAGCCATTCATGTGGCCTACGGACGGACTGATTCAGAAACTGATGCCAATAGGAATACATTTTGCCTATATAATGCAATATAATGTACCACTCTTCTCGCATCGTGCGTGGTATTGTTGTGCCTATATATATGTACTTGTGCTGGCAATATAATTTGGAAATGTTTGTTAATGCTGAATAAAACACCAATAAAAAAATACAAAAAAGTTTCTGGTAAGATAACTTGGGTGGTTAATGCCCTTGCTGCAGTTACCTGTGTTCAGTCGTCTGATCACAGGTGTTACATCATTATTAAAGGCCCTGGAATGTTAAAATGACTGCTGCTGAACAATGCGACAGCTGCATGTCACACACCATAATCCAAGTATCACAGCTGAGCAGGTTCATGTGCTTGTTGCTGTGATCCATGCATAACTTTTAGATCAAAAGCCATACATTTCAATCTTTGAAGGGCTACATCGAACATTCATTATTGATTTCAATATGAATACTAGTAAGGAGGAAAGCAAATACCATCCACCAAAAGAAGCAAACAAATGTGCTGTATGAACGTTTGTCTCCCCAGATAGAAGAAATGTGGTCTACAGCTTACAAGACAGGAAGATCCTGTAAAACAAATGAATTCAGATGATTTCATATACAGTTCTACTCAAGAATCACCTCCGGGCCTTTGCGGAATGTTAAAGGATGAGCAGATGGCCGGTATTATTCTCGGGGAAAGGTGGTAATCCTAAGTAAGGTCAAGAAACATGGAATAAATTAGGTCAGCAGGACTAGGTTGTTGCTTCTTTGATTTACCTGATCTCAATGCAAGAAGGCGTAGTGCAGGCCCTTGCAGCTCCTCTAAGCGCAGTGATGATGGTCACAGCATTTGAATGTCATCAAGCCATCTGCTTTTCTAGCAATGCTCAGGTACCTCTCCTTGGAGCTCTTCAGTTTGGATTGGGCCTGGTACACAGAGATGTATGTGGAACTAAGTTGGAGCTTCAAGGTGGGCCAACATTGTTTCACCCAATGACCCTGCGAAGGCCACACCCACTCCAGGAAGGAAAAATCCTGCCTTATTGTCTAAAGCAATAAATACAATTATTTCCTGGAATGACAGCAGCCACTGGCTTTCTATTAATTTTGTAATACACAATCAAGGCTGAGAAGGGCTTTCTAGGTCCACGAGTCCTGGGGGCCCCCCACGCACTGCAGGTGTTGCTGGACCATATGTTACGCCCCTGAGTCACACCACCCGGACTCCACACGGTGTATAGGTTTTAGCAATGTCTGTGTTTGGTAGACTTCACTTGGTGGTGGCCGAGCCCGAACCCAAATGCGGCAAATACCGACATATCTAGAATGGGTCAGTTTTCAGAGTGAAAGTTTATGTATTCACTTTGGGTCCTATTCACAAAGAGCCTCCACACATGTGGCGGAGGCTCTGCACTTGTGGAGGGTTCTCCGCACTGCAGTTTCTCATTACGGAGATCCTTCGCCGAGTGTGGAGATCCGGCCACGACTGCGGAGCCTCCTCCATAATTGGAGAGGCTGTTTGTGAATCTGACCCTTTGTGTTTTGTGGCCTTTCCTGTCCTAGATGATGGGCCCAGCCACACAAGTGCTTTGGTGTGCTAAGAATGATCCGCAAAGTTCTGCCACTTCTCCCGGACCAAGCTAAGAAAACTTTGGTCCAGGCACTCATCCTTTCCAAGATAGACTACGGTAATGCCCTTTATCTGGGCGCCCCTAAGTATGTCACCTCAAACCTGCAGATTGTGCAGAACTCAGCGGCAAGAATGCTTACGGGAACCCAGTATCGCTGCTCAGCAGCACCGGCACTCCGCACCCTCCATTGGTTACCGGTGCAGGAAATAATCAAGTTCAAGGCCTTATGTGTCACCCAAAAGTCCTTAGGGGGAACTGGACCTCCTATCATTAAATCCATGATCCGGCCCCATAAGGCAAACAGAAGCCTTCGCTCGGATGAGATGCACTTTGCGGTAGTCCCAAAAATCAAGAAAGCCAGAAGTGGGGGCCAGCTCTTCTCGTACAATGCATCTAAATTGTGGAACAAACTGCCTTTGCAGTTACGTAAACAATACAATCATTTAGCCTTCCGCTAACAACTGCTTCTTTCCTAGAAGGTAGGTCACTCTCGTGTCTTCTCAGCGCTGGGATGCTCCCGGGTAGCTATGTGCTTTATAAAAATCCTTCTATTTTACAAGTGGGATACCATTTTTCATGAGGAGTGGGGGAATGCTGGATGTGAAGAATTTTATGATCCTACAGATTTCTCAATTTTCCTTCACAGAAATGCAAGAAAGATGCATCATTTCAGGCAAAGGTTAATATGTACACTGTATTTTAGGATTGAAAGGCATTAGGACCAATGTAAGTCACACCACCTTGTACTCCATGGCATATCTCGTTTTCAGAATGTTTGGGTTTGGTGTGATTCTCTTGGTGGCAGCTGAGCCGAGAATATCATTTAAAGCTGCAGCTCAGCTCTCTATTGTTGGCTCTGGGTATCATGAGTTTTTGGACAACCAAAAAACCCTATATATCAATGTGACCAGAAGGGTCTGATGGGTAAAACAGTATATTACTGTTCGATGGCATGTGGAGATGTAGATACACTTGCTCTGCATACTCCTGCAATCTACTGTTGAGTTCGGAGATATGCAAGTTGTTTTTCTTCGAAGGAATCTTTCAAGTCACGAGATAGAGTGACTTCTCCTCTCGATGATATTGCGCATGGGCATAGACTCCTTTGTTAGATTTTTTTCTCTCCACCATCGGGTTTCGCACGTGTGTACATCTGCTCCGTGATTTCGACTCCCTTCAGTACGATTCTGTGGTTTTTAACTGTCTTCAACAGTATTATTTTCAATCATGATTTTTCATTTCTGCGCTGCTCTCGAATTTTATTGGTTTGGCCTTCGACCGACCACTCTTCGGCACGCCACCTGTCTCCGGCCTAACCTTCTGCTTGCACCCGCTTCCATCGAGGATGCCTGTCTGATGGCACAATCACCCTTCGGATTTTGCCTGCGTGGCCATGCGAAATACTCGCACACGAGCAACACCCTGTGTGCAACTGGTGCCTTTCACTCGATCATTGAGAAGCCAATTACGATGCATGTAAGTCATTTTGATCCAAGGAAACTCTATGGGATCAACAGGCTCATCAGTTAAAAATGCCTTGCAGAAGCGAAGATGACACTCCCGACCTGTTTGGTGAAGAGCACGCCCAGGAAGAGCCAGCCAGAGAAGACAAAGAGTGGGCTTTCTCCTTTGATAAAAGAAAGCTCTGGCTCTGACATGGAGGTGGGTATGGAGATGCATAGCATTCCATCGGGCCAGAGCCTGAGTACTGGGACCCCAGACCCTGCTCTTCTACCCAGGCAGATCTCTAAACAATTTCCCTTCTTGCTCTGAGAGGTTGCTGGACCACCGCTGCCATCTGGCAATAGTCGGATCCGAAAAACAGTTTTGGACGCCCCATCCTCAGGCCAGGCACCGAAGATTGATACCAAGCCAAGCCTTTGACATTGACCTCTTCGGAGTATGCTTCTGTTTTGGCCCGACCATCTGGATCAACCTGGCAACTGACCACATCTACCTCGGTGCTGAGCAAAAAGCAGATTTGCACCCAGAAAGCCCCAGTACCGAAATATATGGAGCCGGAAGCCGCGAAACCTTCATCGGCTTCCATGTCACCAGTCAAGCCCTTTCTCGTAAAAATGGACAAACACCCAAGTAAAATTCGAATCCAAGAAGGTACTGAGCGGATACTTGCTTCTTTGCCACTTCCAGGAGACTCTAGACATTCAGTTTCCTCCTAAAAAGAAGACCAAAAATGTAGCCACCAATCCTACACACAGCCTCCTCCTCCACCACCACCGCCACTGCCTCCTCCTCCTTCACTTCCATCATCACCACCTCATCCGCTCCTACATTTCCATCCCCAGACCCACTTGATGCTTCACCTCCAGGGTAACCAGGTACTGACAATGGAGGGTTATAAGGGCAATTAGGTGTTCCTGACCCATTGGATGCATACAACACTTAATCCCATTACCCCCATCGATCTAGATCTACATCCTACTCGTCCCTCCTTTCCAGAAGATGCCACATTTTTTTCAGCAAGTTATTGCTAGGGCAGCAGCTTTGCATAGCTTTGAGCTGCACAAAAAGTCCCCAAATCAGGACTTTTTGCTTGACACTCTCTCTTCCACACACGGGGACACTCAGTATTTGCCCATGTTTCCCATCATGATGAAACATGCTGAGGACATTTGTAATGAGCCGGTCTGTGCCGAGTTATCACCCCAAGGGTGGACAAAAAATATAAGGCGGTTCCTTCAGACCCACTCTTTATCAGAAGTCAAGTTCCACCGGACTCCATCATTGCAACTACTGCTCGTCAGTGGCCAAACAGCCTGGCTACTGGAGATGCTGCACCTCCTGAGAAGGAAAGTAAGCCCATAGATGTGGCTGGGAAAAGGGTTGCAGCATAGGTGGCTAATCATTAGCATATTGCCAATTCACAAGCCCTTCTGGCCCACTATGGTATAGCCCATTGGGTAGAGATGGAGGACTCTCAGAGGAACAACGCAAAAGAGGACAACACATTGTCACAGAGGGTCAGGCAATTTCCTATAATTCCATCCAATGCACACTAGATGCAGCAGATACAGCGGCTAGGGGTGTTAATACCAGCGTGTTTCACGCTTGCCTAAGGTGTTCTGGGGTCAAGCTGGAGGTCCAGCAGGCAATACTAAATATGCCTTTTGACAAGGATCACCCTTTTGGCCCACAGATGGAGACTACCCTGATCAGATGAAGAAAGACACTGACTCAACTAAGGCCATGGGAACTTTACAAACAACCACTTCTAGGGGGTTCTTTAGTCGCTCAGTTTTCAGGGGTCCAACTAAATCCACCACCACAGACACCTCCACTGCCCAACAGAAACAAAGCCAGTCCACCTACAGTAAGGGCTATTTTAAAGGTCCTTTCAGAGGCAGAACCAACAAGGGAAGGGGTGTCTCCGCACGTGGAACAACACCCACAGCAGAGCAGTGAATAGCCAATCCTTCCCCGACCACACAACACCTGTTGTGGGCAGGCTACAATTTTCCTACCCAGTCTGGGAGTCCATCATCACAGACCAGTGGGTACTAGCCATTATCCAACATGGCTATTGTTTAGAACTCATTACCACGCCATCCAACATCCCATCTCACACTCACAGGTTATCACAGGATTATCTAACACTTCTCAAACAGGAAGTCAAAGCCTTTCTTCTTAAAGGAGCCATATAACCTGCCCCACTACAACAACAAGAATCAGGGGTGTATTCTCTATAGTTTCTATTTTCCAGAAAGGATGGGTCACTAAGTCCAGTCATAGATCTAAACCTTCTCAACCACTGCATCCTATCGGAACATTTCCATATGGTCACTATGCAGGATGTTATTCTACTTCTCCAACAGGGCAACTTTATAGCAACACCGGACCTAAAGAACGTCTATTTTCATATACCAGTGCACCCTGCCCACCGCAAATATCTCAGATTTGCCATAGCAAGCAAGCATTAACAATTCAAAGTTCTTCTATTCGGGGTGACTACGGCACCTAGAGGTTTCACAAAATGTTTAGCAGTGGTCGCAGCACATTTGTAAAGACAAAATATGAACATATTCCCATACCCGGACGACTCGCTCATCAAAACCAGTACACACCTACTGTGCCAACAGAACGCACAATTGACAGTCGATCTACTTCACAGACTAGGGTTTACTATAAATGACACCAAGTCTCAACTTCAACCTCTCCAATGTCAACTTTACTTAGGAGCAATCCTCAACACACAGTTAGGATTAGCTTACCCCAATCCCGCTCAAGTTCAGAACTTTCAGGTAATTCTACCACAGTTCTAGCCAAATAAAACACTCACAGTGCGGACTTTCATGCGTCTGCTAGGAATGATGGCCTCATGCATTGCCATAGTTCCCCACACAAGGTTACACTTGCATCCCCTACAGCAATGTCTAGCTCACCAGTGGTCTCAATCACAAGGTCCCCTCAAAGATCTAGTGTTGATAGCCCACCACACTCACCGTTCTCTGCGATGGTGGAACAGCAACAACCTGTTAAAGGGGCGGCCTTTTCTGGACCGTGTTCCTCACCTTACTCTCACCACAGATCCATCATAGACAGGTTGTGGTGCCCATCTACAAAGCTTCACAGCACATGGACTATGGAATGCCAGACTTCAATCCCTTTACGTCAACTACTGGAGTTTCAAGCAATCTTCCTAGCACTAATAGCTTTCCTTTCTCCCCTGTCACACAAGGTTGTCCTAGTCCGGAAGGACAATATGACAGCCATGTATTATGTACAAAAACAGGGTAGGAAACAGTCTTCTCAACTGTCACATCTGTCTCAGACCATATGGAACTGGACTCCTCACCACCCCATTCATCTGTTGGATGAATATCTGCCTGGGACAGACACAGATTTTGCAGACCTGCTCAGCAGGATGCAGCAACAGACCCATGAGTGGGGACTCTCCCTACAAGTTCTCCTTCCCTACTTTCAAAAGTGGGAGTTTCCTCAGATGGACCTTTACACCACATCCAAAAATGCAAAATGTCCAAACATTACCTCCAGGTACCCACACCCACTATCCAAGGGCAACGAACTATGATGAGTTGGTCAGGGATATTTGCCTACACTTTTCCACCTCTCCTTCTCATTCTGTTTCCAGTTCTGAAACTCAGGCAAATGTCTCTCACCATGATCCTTATTGCTCCCATTTGGGCACACCAGTCCTGGTTCACAACACTACTAGATTCTCAGTGGTTCCACACAAGAACCTCCCTAACAGTCCGGACATTCTCACTCAGAATCAAGGACAAATCAGACACCCAGAACCCATGACAGAGTTTGGATATCTTAACATGCACAAGAATGTATGAACATTCTCAAGCAAGCATGCAGACCTACAACTCGAGCCTGTTAGGCTGGAAAATGGAAACAATTTGTTTGCTGCTGCTGCCAACCGCAACAAATTGATCATATGAAAGCCACGGAGCAATACATTATCTGCTACCTACTTAATTTGCATAAGGCCAATTAAGCCTACACTTCCATTAGGTTGCACCTTACTGCAATGGCTGCTTATCTCCAAAATATGCAGCATCTCTCACTATTGAAAATCCAAGACATTAAGGCATTCATGAAAGGTCTTAAATAAGTCATTCCTCCTTGGGTTCCTCCAGCACCCTCATGAAACCTTAGCATTGTTTTTACTAGACTCCATTTCTTTCGTGGAAGATGGCATTCTTAGTTGCCATTACCTCACTTAGGCGTGTTAGTGAGCTCCAGGCTTTAAGCTTAGAAGAATCATTTTCCCAAATACATAGGGACAAACTTATTCTTTGTACCAATCCTAAATTCCTACATAAGGTAATCTCACAGTTTCACTTCAATCAGTCTATTGAGCTCTCAGTTTTTTTCCCTCACCCAGATTCCATTGCTTAAAGGGTTCTTTATATCCTAGATGTTAAAAGAGCACTCATGTTCCACATAGATAGAACTAAAGCTTTCAGGCTAAAGCTTTCAGGAAAACAAAGCAACTCTATATAGCCTTTTCTCCACCTCATAATGGCAGTCCAATATCCAAATCAGGCATAGCCAGTTGGAAAGTCAAATGTATTCAAATTTGCTGCATTAGAGCTAAAAGTCCTTTACCAATTACTCCCAGAGACACTCCACTCGTAAAAAGAGTACCATAATGGCTTTCTCTGAATTATCCTATAGTTAACCTTTGTAAGAAAGCTACATGGTCTACACCACATACATTCACCAAGCACTTCAGTGTGGATGTTTTAGCACGCCAACAAGCCACTGTAGGTCAGGCAGTGCTACGTCCCCTTTTTCAAACTACTGCAACTCCCACAGGCTAGCCACCGCACTCAGGGGGGACTGCTTTAAAGTCAATGCAGAGCATGTGCATCTACAGCAACGCATTCCATCTAACGGATTGTTACTTACACTGTGACATGTAGTGCTGTTGATTCACATGTGCCCACCCTCCTCCCCAGATGCCTGTGGCTGTTGTAGTTACAATATATTAACATTTAGCATAGACATCACATTTCTGTCAATTTCGTTGCACTTCTTTCTCACCCGCCTGCGGGAAAACAATATAACAAACTAGTCGATGACCATGTGTGAGATCTCAGAGAGGAGGGGTCACTCTACCTTGTGACTCAAAAGACTTCTTAGAAGAACAAACAACTTGTACATTAGAGGCACCTGTGTGCCTGTGGAGTGGTAGTGTGGCCTGTGAAGACGTGGGCTGCATTTCAGCAACCCCAGATGACTTTTCTCTGCTCTCTACTACTTCTGCTCTCTGCTGACGAAAGGATAATCTCAAAAACTCATGTCTAGAGATAACTGCACTACCTGTACAAACTTTGGTGAAAAACTACAGCAACTTTGAAATAAGCGTACTGCATTTACCAGAATTCAATTGGGAGAACTGTGCTGGGATGAAAGGCAGTGTTCTCCTTCCCCCTTTGTGTTTAAAAGGCTTCATTGAGTCAAGGAGCTGACGAGCTCTCCTGGTATGCATCTGTGTGCCTGTGGAGTGGTACTGTGACCTTTAAAAACTTGGGCAGCATTTCAGCAACCCCAGGTGACTTTTCTCTGCTCTCTACTACTTCTGCTCTCAACTGAAGAAGGACTAAATCCAGAAACACGTGTTGAGAAATAACAGCACTACCTCTACAAACTTTGGTGAAAAACGACAGCAACTTTGAAGTAAGCGTACTGCATTTCTCAGAATTCAATGGGGAGAACTTTGCTGGGATCAGAGACCGTGTTCTTCCTCCCCCCTTGTGTTTAAAAGGCTCCATTGAGTCAGCGACCTGATAAGCTCTCCTGTGATGCACTTGTGTACCTGTGAAGTGGTACTGTGACGTGTGAAGTCTTGGGTAGCATTTCAGCAACCCCGGATTACTCTTCTCTGCTCTAAACTACTTCTGCTCTCTACTGATGAAGGGCTAATCCAGAAACGTGTCTAGCTCGAGATAACAGCACTACCTGCACCAAATTTGGTGAAAAAGCACAGCAACTTTGAAGTAAGCATTCTGAAGAACTATGGATGAGAGGCAGTGTGCTCCCTCCCCCTTGTTTTTAAAAGGTTCCCTTTATTGAACAAACTAAGGAGCTCACCTGGGAGGCATCTGTGTGCCGGTGGAGTGGTACTTTGAACTGTGAAGACTTAGGCATCATTTCAGCTACCCCTGATGACTTTTCTCTTCTCTCTACTACTTCTGCTCTCTACTGACTAAATAAACCCGGTAACACATGTCTGAAGATAACAGCACTACCTGCACCAACTTTGGTGAAAAACTACAGCAACTTTGAAGTAAGCATACTGCATTTTCCAGAATGCAATGGGGAGAACTGTGCTGGGATGAGAGGCAGTCTGCTCCCTCCACCCTTGTGTTTAAAAGTCTCCCTTGAGTCAGGAGTTGAAGGTCAAATACTCCTTGACTAACCCGCAATTATTTTGCTATATCCAATTGGCCATGCCTTGCTGGCCCACGACTTACCCGAGATCCCTTTGCCTGAGTACAGTCCGTAGGAGGGGAAGATTTTCCAGGGGAGGCTAGGTAAAGGGGCTACATCAGCGATTTATAAGACGTTGGTGATCCGTGCCCTGGATGGCCTTGAGAAGGCCCGACAGAGGTGGGCATCCTGGGTGGGGGACTTGGAGGAGGATGATTGGTGGGAGGCTTGTATAGAGCCGAGGGAGCTGGCAATCTCGACGAGGCTCTGTATGATACAGTTCAATTACTTGCATGCGACATATCTCCAAAGTGCTTACACCATTCGCTCACCAATGTGGGGAGCGCACATCACGTACCTGGGATTGTCCAGTATGAGGCCTTTCCGGGGGCGATGGGTCGCATACTTGTGGACGTTTTAGGCTACCCATTGGATTTAGTGCAGCGTATTGCCCTGCTTAGGATGCTGGATGAGGTGGGGGCCCCAGAGCTGAGCGTGTCTTTTGGGGATGGCTTATTTGGTTGCTAAGCGAGATATAGCTCGTGCATGGAAACAACAGACGCCGCTTACTGTTAGGGAGTGGCGTGCAGGAGTGGATTGGTGCGCCCCCCAAGAGAAGCCAATTTTTGAGGCGTGTGGCTGCCCTAAGAAATATGAGCATATATGAGGTAAATGGTGCAGCTACTATGGGCTGTCGATTTAATATTGTAATGTGGCACATTTCTGGTGTCTGGGCTTGTTGCTATGTCATACACATATTATGTGAGCATTTTGTAATGTGCGGTGCTGTGCTTTGCCGTACAACTCTCTCAAGAAAGTTGGTTATAAATAAAAAGTCTAAGTCTCCCTTGAGTGAATGAGCTGATGAGCTCACCTGCGATGCACGTGTGTACCTGTGGGAGTGGTACTGTGACCTGTAGAGTTCAGCAACCCCAGATGACCTTTTTCTTCTCTCTACTACTTCTTCTCTCAACTGATGAAGGGCTAAACCCCGAAAGATGTGTCTAGAGGTAACAGTTCTACCTGCACCATCTTTGGTGAAAAACGACAGAAACTTTGAAGTCAGCATACTGTATTTACTAGGATGCAATAGAGAGATCTATCTGTGCTGAGATGAGGCAGTGTGCTCCCTCCCCCTTGTGTTTAACACCTTCAGCGCGGCGCAGATTCCTGTGCTGTGCTGAAGGTTCTAATGAGCCTACCAGCTCATGACGGAACGGTTCCGTCATGAACACAGCTCAACCGACGCTCATGACGGAACCGTTCCGTCATGAGCATCGAAGGGGTTAAAAGGCTCCCTGGAGTCAACGAGCTGACGAGCTCACCTGTAATGCACCTTTGTGCCTGTGGAGTAGCACTGTGACCTGTGAAGACTTGGGCATCATTTCAGCAACCTTAGGTGACCTTTCTCTGCTCTCTACTATTTCTGCTCTCAACTGATGAAGGGCTAAACCAAGAAACACGTGTCTAGAGATAACAGCACTACCGGCCCCATCTTTGGTGAAAAATAACAGTAATTTTAAAGTAAGCATACTGCATTTACCAGAATGCAATGGGGAGAAGTGTGCGGGGCAGTGTGCTCCCCCCCCCTTGTGACTTAATCCTTTGTAGTCCAATCATCTGTGCAAAAAATTACAGATGAAACCTTTATCACCTATTTCTGTTTTTTCCAAAGCCTTTACATTAACAATCTATTGAAATGGCCTTGCTGAATTACATCTTTGCTACTGCATTTTGTAGAAATAAAACTAACTTTTCTAGACAGACTCTTTTTCCCATTTTTCCAAAATAACCCAACATTTTTGCTATATTTTCTTTTTTTCGCGGTCCCCTCCAGGAAAATCCACAAAACCAGTGTACTTTTAAAATTTCAAACATGCGGGGAAAAAGAACACAAATTTTGCCTGGATAAAGTTTTTGGATAAAAAGTTAGAAGACTTCAGCGTGACGTGCCCCAGACATTAAAAAAAGGATTCAGCACTGGGGTGAAAAAGCATCAGCAGCTAAGGGGTTAACACTTTTTTTTTTTTAAATGATCATTGTAAAGAATGGAATATACAATGTGCATTCTCATGTATTCGCTTGTATCCTCTCCATTTTGGTGGCTGTCTAAATTCACTAGGTTCTGGTTTCCCCCTATGAACCAATGAGCTCTTCTGCATTGCGGGGGTTCACTGAATACCCTGCGATATTGTTAATCCCTTACGGTGATAGAAACAATAGATGCTACAAAAGGTCATTGAGCTGTGTTCCCATTTACTGTGCAACAGATTCTCACACAAAGTCCCTAATCTGCTGGGCTGTAGCCTACATGCACAGTATGGCTGTGGCCCTAGCTATTTAAAACGTGTTTAAGATCCCAAAGTAGCAATATCATTGTAGGCCTCTCCCTAGCAAGAAAGACCTACTTTGCTTAGCCTAGTATAGTGGTTAGAGCAACGATTCGCTGATCTTCGACATGCTCTGGCGTGCTTCAGGAATGCAGTAAAATAAAGCAGCACTGGCTACTGTTTGGCTAATAATACTCATCAGAATTCAAGCAGAGATATTATATTGAGCGAATTCCCACTATTTATTTTGAACATAGCTAACTCTGACTGCATAAAGTCAGGAATGATATTACCAAAATATCTATGGTATACAAGCTTTTTAGAAATCACACAACATTGTGAACATTCGTGTTACTGCAGTACACTCCCTTTTTGATAGCCATGCTGAATTAGGTTGAAGGCAGCAAGAAATAACACTATTCTTCCTTAAAATACTACAAATTACACGTTTCCCAAATCCACTTTGTTTTTTGTTCTAATAACTACTACCTTTTGTTTTAATTTTTATTAGTAATTTACAGACAACTGTCCTCTAAACCACAAGACATCCGTGATTACCAAATCTCATTTTTCCTATGCTTTTTTTTAATTGAACAATGAATTGAGTCCTGCACAAACGCATGGCATTTCAAGAGTTGCAAAATTAGCAGGGCAATGAAAACATTATGTACAAAAGTTGATTTTTTTTCTGTAAAAGGCACAGCTTCAGACATAGTATGTCTCAGCTTTATCCAGACACATATGGAACAGGCAATAATGCGTATGAAAACAGACATCACTAATAGCACCTGTATTTCAAATTCTTTGCTTCAGAAGAGTACTTCATTTACAGTATACCTTCTTGCTTCTATCACATATAAATCCAGTATTTGTTGTTAAAGTTGTATCTTTTAATTAATCAGGCCAGCCTCGCTCCCCAAGTATTATTATTATTATTCTGAGTTTTGTATAGCGCCTGGTTACCAATAGGCATCCCAGCGCTTACCAGAACATAACACTACTAAAAAGATGCAAAGATTAAACGGAAAACAGAAAAGTTTTTAAAAGCTTACGGAAGCGAAGAAGACTAGCCTCCGAGCGCAGATGTAAGGGCAATGAGTTCCACAGGGAAGCCACATTTATTGAGAACCTTCTGCCACCAGTTCTTGCCTTTTTCACCCTGCCAACCTGAAGGAGATGTTGGTGGTCAGAGCGAAGTGAACGAGAGGCCTTGTAGGGCTGGACCATCTCATCCAGAATGGGTGGACCGACTCCGTGCAGAACTTTGTGGGCAATGCAGAGTGACTTGAATTTCACCCTGTCCCTCACAGGGAGCCAGTGCAATGCCCTCAACGCTGGACGGGCAGATTGACGCCTAGGGAGACCCGTCAAAAGCCTAGCAGCCGCGTTCTGCACATGCTGCAGTCTGTTCAGGGTAGATTCGGGTGCGCCCAGGAATAGCGCATTGCTGAAATCCAGCCGCGAGATGATAAGTCCCTGGATGAGGAGCCTTCGAGTGGCCACTGGGAGCAAGGGCAAGATCTTCTGGGCTGAGCGGAGCAGGCCAAAGCACACGCCAGCAGTCTTTTTGGCGTGGGTTTTAAACGATAGGTCCTGCTCCAGCCATACCCCCAAGCTCTTGATCTCCTGCTTGGGGGGAGGCATCGGACCCAGACAGTCTGGCCAGCTGCTGGGGGACAAAGATGGAGAAGAGTTCCCCAGCAGCATCAGTTCCGTCTTGGAGCCATTTAACTTTAGGGCTGAGCTGCACATCCACGTATAGATCTTTTGAAGACATGAGTGCAGCCGGTCGGGATGGTGCGCCGACTGGGAAAGGCCAACCACCAGCTGAGTATCATCAGCATAACTGATGATTTTAATACCCAGCGGCCGAACCACACTCTCCAGGGGGGCCATGTAAACGTTGAATAAAGTAGGGCTCAATGAAGAGCCCTGTGGCACACCGCACTGGAGAGGGGTTGACGATGATTTTTCCTGGCCTTCCCACACCTCAAATGTACGACCTTCCAAGAAGGAAGCGAACCATTTGAGGGCCAGACCCGTGACCCCCACCCCCGACAGCCGTTGGAGAAGCACCAGATGGTCCACGGTATCAAAAGCAGCGCTGAGGTCCAGGAGGATCACTGCCACTGATCCCCCCGAATCCAGCATGCTCCTCGCATTCTCCACGACCGCCAGTAGGGCGGTGTCAGTCCCCTGACCGGGGCGAAAACCCGTTTGGGAATCGCTCAGGAGGGAATTGGCTTCCAAGAAGTTCGAAAGGCGGCTGTTCACCAGCTTCTCCGCCACCTTACTGATACCCGGCAGCAAGGAGATTGGCCGAAAGTTGGCGAGATCGGCGGGGTCGAGGTTAGGCTTTTTCAAAAGAGCCTTAACCACCGCCCCTTTCCAACTAGGGGGAACTACCCCATGGGCAAGAGACAGGTTTATCAAATCCGTCACAGGGCCGACGATGGTAGATGACACCTGTTTAAGATATTTAATAGGTGCTGGGTCTTTCGGGGAGCCACTCTTCATGGACCTCAGAACTGCCAAGACTTCCTCCTTAGTAACCGGACCAAGGGAGGCCAGCTCCACCGCTTGCAACTTAAGTTGAGAGCTGGAGTTGTCCTCCAAAGAGGAAACCTCACCTAGCCGGGGAAGGGAGACTAATATATTGTCGATTTTACTTTTAAAGAACGAGGCCAGTTCTGTGCATTTTTTGCGGGGGTCCTCGTGGAAAACCAGAGGATCAGGGACACTAAGTAACTCCTTAATGACCCTGAATGACTCTTTAGAAGAGTTGGCCGCAGAGCCAATGCGCTCTTCAAAGAATCCTGATTTTGCCACCCGAATAGCGGATTTATACCTGCTCAGCGCCACGCGATATTCTTTACGACACGCCTCACTCCAGTCTCTCCTCCAGGACCGCTCCAGTCTCTTGCAGCCTTTCCTTGACTGGCAGATACATATTGATGAGCGGCAGACATCAGATAACTTTATGGGTAATTGCAGGATGTCATGGAAACCTATATGGGGCATACAAGAATAACTGAATGACACACATGATACTGCCTGATTCTCATTCCAGTAAGATGCATTCCCCACGGAGAAGGCATCCGATACCCAGAATGAGAAATTGTCCTTTTAAAAATCAATTTCCTCAAGATTTATTTTCATTTTGATCTCTGTACTCTTACCTTCAATCACAGCCTTATGTGAAACACAAATATCATTCAACCTGTATCAATGCTCTTGTTTTAATATATTTTTTTAATGTACATCATTGTAGATGAATTATGAATTGCAGGAGTCTGTTGCTCTAGTCCGGTACAGGTCCTTCATTAATTAATCGTATGAAATGCCTCCAGAAGTCCATGAAACGGCGAAATAAGTGAATTTGTGGTTGTATCCTGGCATTCCAGGCAACATACTATTGGTGCTGAATCTTTAAAAGTGGTGGGCATAAATGTAGAGCCTATAATGCACCAAGCAAGTGAGAGGAGGGAGTGAGGTCATCTTCCACCCAGCAGGGGGTTGGGATGTTTCTTTCCACAAAGACAAGTATGAAATAAGAGGCCAAGTTAAGCATTTTACAGCAATATTGTCACAGTTACTAAAAAGCCATAGGTTCTTAAGGGTTAAACTGAAATATTCCAATACTTTCAAGGTGGGCCAACAAGCCTCATCCTCCCCAAGTGACGTCCCAATGTTTTGAGAAAACGGAGCCAAAAAGACACATTTCTCAGAACAGAATCTCTAAAAAGTACCTAAGGAGCCATAGACAAAACTGGCAGTTCGAAAATGCACTTTCACATGGCCAATAATTTTGTATAGCATCTTTCTTCTCTTCTGTACTTTTAATCCATTTAATTTATCCATCCTTTCACTCCCAATGTGATATTAAGTCTTGTGTTATCATTGAAAGTCTCCTTCGAAGGGGCTGTGTGGATAACAACAAAATAATCAAATCTCACGATCTCAGATTTCCAACAGCAGAGCTACATATTGTACAGACTCTTACACCTGTAATATTGCTCAGAGGAGGGTAAAATTAGTTGTCTGTATATAGTTCGTGGTCTCGGACAGCAGTGGCGATTATCAATCAAATATCAGCTTTAAATATGTATAATTGGAAATGTAATCATTTGTCCCAAACATCAGATGATCAGTTTATAAAAATACACGCATTTTGCTGTCAAATAAAAGTTTTTAATTTTGGAAAAATAAACTCAAGTTCGCACATCGAAAGTTGGTCTTTCCCTGAAATACACTGTTATATACTGACATATCAACTTCGCATTATTATTAAATGCATGTTTTATGCCCAGACACCAGTTTGTCATTTTCGTCATGTTTTCACATGCTCTACTGCCGCACATACTGCCAATTCTGCCAAGCATGCAAATGTATCACCATCTCTTGCTATGGATACCCACAATGTGCCACAAATGACCACCTTATGCGAGGGGAAGCATTAATGCATTACGTATTTAACCCCTTAACTCGTAACCCCTAAACTCCAAACCCTTAAATTTATACCCAGACCCTAGAACCCTTTACCCTTACACCAACAGTATTCTTAAAGTCTAACACCCACTTCACAGCATTAATCCCCAAAACCCTCACCCCTCTACTCTACATGTATAACTCTTAACCCCATACCTTAACCTCTAACCCTTAACCCTTACTCTCCAACCCCATAACCCTCGACCTTAATCCTCAAAACATTAACCTATACCCCAGATCATTACCCTATACCACAACCTCTTAACCCCGAACTCCGTACTCTTCACCACATACACTGAAACTCCAGAATTTATGGTAGCAGTATTAGATAAAAACGCATTTCTTGGTGAATGGTTGGGAGCCAGCCAAAATGGGCGCACTGTAGTTGAGCACCCATGCGGCATCATGATTCCCCAAATATCCTGGTATATTTAGCATTTTACTCACCCCATCATGCCTTCCAGAGTAGGAGAACTGCTCCTGCACTGGGACCATGGTGAAGATCCAGTGTGGCAATTCAGTGGCGAGACCATGCCACAATGGGGTGTGCCCTGCTCTTGAGTTGTTGAGCCGGCTGGATCCCGATAGGGGTATTGCACAGACATTAAGTGTGGCATTCCCTGGAACAGAGCTCCTATCCCTATATGTTGTGGGACCTCAGTGGAGTGCTGGACAACCATGGTGTTCATAAATATGAGCCAAATCGTACAGCTTGGGAGAGAGGCCTCCTACAGAAGGCAGGAGTGGGGCCAACGCGCAATTCTGATGGAATGGCCCAAGGGAGGAGGCCGCTCCAGATGCTGCTATGCTGCAGTCTGATGTTGTGCTCCATGACAGAGATAAGTGGCAACTCTCATTTTTTGAAAAATTTGGCAGTTCCCCTGTGGCACTGACTATTCAGAGTGGAACGGGCGGAGGACCAGGCCCAGATTGGAAGTTGTTGACCACAGAGCACCTCGATTGGAAACCTGTTGCTGAGCTAAGCTCACAGGCCTCTTGTGGAGTCTCTGAACCTGAACGTTCCTTGGCTGAATTACTAATAAATTGAAGACAATCCAGATCAGCCTTGGAGAAGAAGATTGATATAGTCACTACTGAGGTGATTCTACACAGGGCTGACTTTAAGAAGCTACCTCAAAGAGTGGACATTGTGGAACAATCAGCCAAACACATCTCCGAAATGCAAATTCTCAACGCATCGGTAGAGCAACTACAACCAGACAAAAAATTGATGGCTGCTAGGATAGAGGATGAGGAAGGCAGTGTAAGAATGAACAATATTTGAATGGTGAACAGTTGGAAAATCGAGAACATGGAGCTCTTTTTGAAGTATTGGATCCTGAATGTTTGGAAGCTAAAGGATTTACCATAATTCTTGGTGGACACAGTGGAGAACCGTAGCCTTAAGGCTCGGCGGCACAGGGTACGCCTGAAATCCCCTGGATTCACCTGCCTTATCAGAAACAGAGACACAGACTCTTCGTCTGGCGTAGAAGATAGTATTTATTAGCTGCAGCTAGTACAGTGGTCTTAGAAGTCGTTAGTAAAACGAGGTTCAAAAGAGACTGCCACTTAACTCCGTGGCGTACAGGTTTATATACGGTACAATACAATGCAAAATGCAATCACACAAGAGCATGAGACATGGGCAAACGTTATGAACAATGCTTTAAGTCTAAAGCAACTCAAGTTTCCCAGGTATGTTTGTCACTCGACCCCTTGAGTAAATTACAAGTGAATCCAGACATTTCGATTTACAAGTAGAGAAAACACAGCTGCATGTTGTAGAAGGACAGTCGTGAAACAGGAGAATGCATAAGACATGTTGCGAAGGACAGCAGATAAGATAACTTGGAGGAAAGAATGGTGCGAACCAACAAATAGTCCAGACGGGATTAATCAGCTCAGACAGGAATTAGTGTACTCGGCCAGACCCTGAACCTTGTTAGTAAACACAGGCAAAGAAGCCACCTGACACGTAAATGCAGAAACGACAAAAACATCGCGTTCGCCGCGCTGCCTGAGTGAGGGCAACAAAAATGGCGGCGACTACAAAATGGAGGCTGAGCATGAACGAATTCGTAATTTACAGAACCTCAGACCCTCCTTTTGCCATTACTCAGGCAAAAAACAAACCAACTCATGCTAATCTGAGTCGGAATCAGCATCGATGTTCATAAAATCCTCAAGCTGCTGCTGTACCATCATCCGAATATTCTCTGTCCTCTGAGTTGCAGGACGTGGAACGCATAAAGTAGCCAGCAGGCCACACACTGCGGGACCACATTGAACACACAGACAACAAGAGAATATGATGGCCAAAATTGCTCCAAGGAACGTTAAAATCTTCCATCCCCAAGTTGACAATATTCCCCAAAACCATCCCATAAAGGACCAATCCCCTTCGTCTTGATGAATCGACTCGGAGATGGTATGCAATTTGGAAATGGCTTGGTATACTGCCGGAGCATCGTCTGGAATATAAATGCTGCAGCTAGACCCGATCAATCTACAAATGCCTCCTCGGTCTGCTAGGATCACATCTAGCGCAATTCGATTTTGCAACGTCATAAGACGGTCAGCCTGAAGCTCTGCTGTAATGTTACCTATTGCACCTGCAGTGACATTAATAGTGGTCTCAACCACACACACCAATTGCCTGATGTTTCTGCTGTTGACCATCGGGACCAAAAGGGAAGGAATCCTTTAAGGAAGTCTACTCCCTCTTGTTCTGCCGTGTCCTTGGCATCAAATATACCTCGGCTATATCTAACTCTGTGGTGGTCTGACGGAGCCGTATATGTAGGGGGAAGAAGGAAAGCTATATAACAGGTTCCAGAAAAGTTGGAAGGGAGCCATGTGTAAGCTCTATCTTTACAAACAAAATAGGTTCCTTGAGACGGAACCAACGGAGGGAAATCAGGAGACGAGAAAATGTAGCTGTGCGAACAACTATGCTTGATGTCAGTTTTCTTACTGTTGACTTGGAGACAAAAATTACCTTGATGGGGTACAGTCCATATAGGAGAAGACTCACCCTTTCTAGTTTTGTCACCAAGGCTAAAAACGTAGTGGGTAACATTCCATCCTTCATAAGCTTTCTTCTCATCTAACGGAATCTTGCTCTTCTCTACAATCTTAGCCATCGTCACTATACCTTTTATCAAAGAGCTGTGGCTGAAATCCAATCCGTTCCCAGAAGTTTTTACAAGGCTTCGAAGTCTGTTGTGGTATGCTGCCGAAAACATAGTCAGGTAAGCCCAAGCTGAACCTTCATATGAGAAGGGAAGAACTAAATATGGCATCCCCTTTCGTGTATTGTGTGGCATAAGACCGCACACCCAACAGTCAGTCATATTAATAACCAGCTGGTTTTGGTGTAACAATTGGATAAACGTATTATTCATATATTCTGCTCTCCTTATCTGTTCATGAGGGGGTAGAGCATGCATTTTATGTGAAAAGACAGAAAGACGAGAGGGCAAAGAAGTTGTAGAGTTAGCCACATTTCTCGGGTGTAGAACATGTACAATCCAACCTATGCAGGCTAATAAAATACACAAAAACCTGAAAATACACAAAGTTACGCCAAATCGACTACGCAATAATTTACAATATTTCAATCTCATTTCCTGCTTCCTATTTTCCCTACCTATGGTTGTGGTACCATTAATCTTTATCAAAAATAATGTTGCTCACGGCAATCTTCCTCAATCACTCAGCTACGTACTTCTGTATATCCTGAGGCACTAGCCACTTACTAAAAGAACAAAAACCAGGTTACAGTCGGAGTCTCCTACTGTGACCCAACGACGGAGACAGATGGCACATCTAATACTAAATATCATACAAACAAACAAAAAAAAATGTCTCTGATCAATAAGAGAAAAAATAATTTCAAAGTGTTCAGTTCCTTTGGTCAGCTCTCGGCCTCAGGTTGTAGCGGGTTTTGCTCGGCACCGTCTGGTCCTTAAACAGAGTTTTTGGATACGTAGTGTCTATTCGAAGATTCCCAGGCACAGCGGCTTGAAGAATATCGTCATCTGCTTTCTCAGACTGAGTTCCATAAATTTGAGCATCACTGAAAGGCACAAAACAAGGAACCGCTGCAGTGTCCGATTCCCTTACACCACTGCGAATCCACTGGTCGAAGGGTAATGGCAATGGCACCTTCTTACAGTGCACGCCATGCACCCAGTTTCGCTTGCCGACCACCTTCACAGCTGTGCGGGTGGCGAGCAGAACTTGCGTAGGCGTGGACCAACGAGGCTCCAGATTGTTCGTTCGTTGAAAATTTTTGAGGCAGACCCAGTCGCCGGGCAAAATGGTGTGACCCGGGTCTGTGGAGGCCTCTGGCAAAGCACTTTGTACCTGTTGACGAATAATACTTAATTTAGTAGTCAAGTCATGCAAATAATCAATTAACAGAGGATATGGTATGTCAGAGTATTTCTTAGGACGAGGTACACCCCAAATATTAGCTGGACGTCCGAATACCACTTCATATGGGCTAAGTCCCATACGAGAGTGCACAGTAGTTCTGGTTGACAAAAGAGCTAGGGGCAAGGCGTCTGGCCAAGCAAGACCCGTACTGGCTTGAATCTTAGCTAGTTTAAGCTTGAGTGTACCATTATAACACTCAACCAAACCCGCTGACTGTGGATGGTTTGCCGCATGGAACTTCTGTCTAATACCAAGACCAGAACACACTTTCTGCATAATTTGACCCACAAATTCACTTCCATTGTCACTCCAGACAAATCGCGGCAAACCAAACCTGGGGAAGAACTCTTTTAGCAACACTTTAGCAGTTGACAGAGCAGTGTTATCTTTCAAGGGGTAGGCCTCTATCCAGCGGGAAAAGGCACATACCACCACCAGAACATACTTAAGGTTGTTGCATCGATCCATATGAATATAATCGATCTGCAACACCTCAAAAGGATATGACGGGGGAGCAAAATGACCTGCCTGAGGTGGGGTACCCTTTCCTGGGTTATGCATTAGACAAACAATACAATGCTTAACCACATTCTCTGCACATTTCAGAATTCCTTCATTCTGCCACACAGGAGCCAAAAGCTTACAAATGCCTTTCGCACTAATGTGAGCTGGACCATGAGCCATAGTCACAATCGGCAACACATAAGCGTCTGGTAATAACCATCGCTGATGTTCCGACAATTCCGTCCAACAACACGTCGAGTCTAACATTCCCGTACTTTCTTTCCACGTTTTCAATTCCTTCTCAGTAGCCTCTCCCTGAATTGTTTTCACACTCTCAATCGTGTCTTCACACATTCCAATTTCCCTAACCCAGTTTGCAGGACCTGTCACATACATTCGACTAGCGGTGTCTCTAGCTGTAGTTCTTGCTACCTCGTCTGCAAATGCATTTCCACGATCCACATCATCTGTGACTTTCTTATGTGCGCTGCACTTTATGATCGCTATTTGTGCAGGTAAGGTAAGTGACTCAAGAAGATCATTCACTAACTGACCATGCTGGATCTTTGTCCCGTGAGAGGTAAAGAATCCTCTCTCCCTCCATAACTTACCAAAACTATGTGCAAAAGCATATTGACTATCTGTGTACACATTCACTCTCTTTCCCTTCGACAACACACACGCTCTAGTCAAGGCTATCAATTCAGCTGCTTGGGCTGAATTATGTCCAATACGTGCCGTCTCAACAATTGTGCATAAGGTGGTAACAGCATAAGCAGAAATAGTCTCCCCGTTTGGAAGCTTGAAACAAGAACCGTCCACCCATAGGATCCCATCCGGGTCTTTGAGCGGAGTGTCCTTTAAATCAATCCTACCCTTCGTTTCTTCTTCAGTTCGAAGAAAACAATCATATTTTTCCTGAGCGTCTTTCTCCTCTGGGAGTGGCAACAGTGTAGCTGGATTTAACATATTACATCTTTTGATATGTACATGACTCGTTAGAAGTGTCAGCTCATATCCAGACAAATGAGCACTCGTAAGGTGCTGTGTTCTTGTCCTATTCAACAGGGTATCCACTGCATGTGGAACCATAACAATGAGTGTGTTATCCAACACTAATCCGGCAGACTGTCTAATAGAAATCGCCGCAGCTGCCAGACAACTGGGCAAAGCTTTAGCTACTGGGTCTAGTGTAGCCGAGAAATAGGCACATGGCCTCTGCTTATCTCCAAATTGCTGTGTCAAAACTAACAATGCGCAACCCTCTCTCTCGTGAGCGTACAGTGTAAAGGACTTGCTATAATCTGGGGTACCCAACACTGGAGCAGAACACAGAGCAGTACGTAGATCAACAAAGCTTTTCTGACATTCATCCGTCCAAGGGAGCGAATGTGGCGTATCTTTCAACGTTAGTACCAACAGTGGTTTAGCCAAAAGTGAAAAATTGGGAATCCATTGTCTACAGTAGGAAGTGATACCCAAAAAGGCACACACTTCTCTCTGCGTGGTGGGTACAGACATCTGTGAAATAGCATGAATGCGTTCTGGGGTCAATCGCCTTCCCTCCTTCGACAAGAGATGACCTAAATAGGTAACCTCTTGGCGGGCATATTGCAGCTTAGAGGGAGACACCTTATGATGTAGAGCAGACAAATGATGCAACAACGCAACAGTCACATTCTTACACACATCTTCCGTATCAGCAGCCACCAGCAAATCATCCACATACTGACTAAGCGTAGCACCTGGAGGCAAAGAGAAAGCATCAAGTTGTGATTTAAGAGCCTTGCTATAGATAGAGGGACTTTCACAATAGCCTTGAGGTGCTCTTTTAAATCTAAAACTTCGGCCACCTAAAGAAAAACCAAAGATGTCCCTACTTTCTTCAGCAATAGGAATGCTGAAGAAAGCGTTCTTAAGATCTATGACTGAAAACCAAGCTGCCGAAGCAGGAATCATCGTCAACAAAGCTGTAATATCCGGAACAACAGGAAACTGTGGCACAACAATTTTGTTGACCTCTCTGAGGTCAATAACAAATTGATAAACAGGAGGCTGTGAAGGATGCATTCTCTTAAGGATCGGAAGAACAGGGCTATTACAAACATTGCCTCTCGTTTCTTCAACCACATCCTTCTGAATAAAATCATCGACAATAGCCAAAAGTGCTCTCTCTCCATCAGTAGAGATACGGTATTGGGGAATGCGTGGCATTCTCACATTCTCTTTAACTGTAACAACATACGGTGGGATCGCAAGACAACCCATGTCATTCGGGCCTGTAGCCCAAAGACTTTCAGGAAGAGAAAGCAGCTCAGGTGGGAGCTGGTCTGGAGACAAATACATGGAAGACGTCAGTTTCTTCCCCAACGTAAGATGCACACCAGAAGGGGAACAATACAATGTTGCATGTAGTCTTTTCAATAAATCCAGACCCAGCAGGTTCTCGCCGCAACCAGTTGTCAGAATAAGTGGAGCATTCAAATCATAAGGACCAATCGAAACGGGCAAGGGACAAGAAACCGGATTATGGACTGGGGCGCCAGAAAATCCTATGGAAGTATTTATTAAGCCAGACAAAGGTGCCCCAGGAAGTTTAGTATGCATAATAGAACTTCTCATCGCACCAGTATCCAAAAGAAACGGTTCTGAAACACCCATAGTATTGATAGTGACATATGGCCCATTTTGATCTACTGGAATCGACACAACTCCCTCACTTCGTCCATGGCTGTCCTATTCGATCTGAAAATCGTCAGCCCTTCACAATAATCGTCATTATAATACTGCGTAGACTGAACTCTCTGCTGATCAAAGTAATTCGTAGTAGATGGAGGAAAAGAACGCTGCTACTGAGAGGACACACCTCGTCCTCTACCTCTAGATCCTGTCTGGGAAGTACCACGACCCCGTGGAGCAGACATCCCATTATTACGCTGTAATAAAACCGGACAACTATTCTTGAAATGTCCCTCTTCCCTACAATAAGCACATTGATTAGGACCCAACGAAAGACGTGCTGCGAAGTACTCTGGTTTCTGGAGCACTTTCTGAAACTGTGGGGGTTGAGAAAATTGAGGCTGTGCAGAACGCGGAGGATAAGCTTGCTGTAAAAGAACCTTTCGTTTTCAAATCTTTATTTTTCTTCTCTTGTTTCTCCTTCTCCTCCTTATCTCTATTCTCATAATACTGTGCAGTAGCCAGTATTTTAGCAGGGGAAGAGACAACCCATGCACTTTCAGAACTCTTTAGTTTATTTGACAATTCGGGAAGCAAGTTGTATACAAACTTATCCACAAACAACCGCTGGCCACCCTCTACACTCAAATCCTGACCACTATGATCAATAAACGTCTCTTCAAAACGAGTGAAGAAATCCGAGACGCTTTCGTCTTTCTTTTGCTTGCATGCAGCCAGCTTATCCCAATTAACTCGCACCGCGGGCATCACCCACTTGATTTGCATCTGCGGTTCTAATAGCAGCCAAATCACCACCTAATTCACCAACATGATTCTCCCTACGAATCCGCGCCCATAATGCTTGCGGAACAACATTTCCAAATAACATATCAATATCGGCCAAATTCATAATACAGGCCTCAACTGTTTGAGACAACTCCTTGTAATATCCAGCCGGATTTTTACGAGGGTCCGGAAGAGTTTGTTTAAGCGCCAATACTTCAGACCTTTTCCAGGGTTCGTGAACCCATATACGCTGGAAATGAGCAGGGACAGGAGGCGGACCATTCACCGCTTCCCTCCATACTGGAGGAACTTCACACATCGGATAATTCTTAATGCCATTGTTTTTGGCAGGATCAGTCTCGGAAAAGGACAAGGACAAAAACATGGTTCGGAACGCAACGAGTTTATTCACCGCCTCTTCAACTCGTGGTCCTACAATAAAACCTTTATCAAAATCAGCTTGTAATTTCAGTAACTCCGAAGGAACTGTATCCAACTCCATATCTTCCCAACCTTTGATAAGAGTCTGACACATGATATTAAAAACATATCTTTGGGTGGGCTCTGCCCATTGATGAAAGGAACTCATAATGTCCCCTGTACTATATTCTAGTCCATTCTCAATCCATTTACGAGCTAGGGAACCCAAAACTACTTTCTCATCCGTGAGAGGAAGTTGACAACGAGATTGTCGTCTAGAGAAAGCTGGAGACAGGTTCAAAGACCCAAGAAGAGGAGAAAAGAAATTCGAAACAGCGTCTGCTAGTCTCCTGTGTGAGGTAGGGGAATCCCTTGAGAGAACAGGAGGCCTTACAGGCATAGAAGGCAACGGGGACTGGAACGTAGCCGACTGAGGAACAAGAGCGGGGGATTGGAGAGGAGGTGGGGGCTGAATTACAGGCTGTAAAGATGGAGTAGAGGCAGGCAAGGAAGCATTAATAGGCTGAGCCGGTTGCTGAACAATCGGCAATTGAGCAACCATTGGTTGAGCAATAGGAGGGGGTAACAGAGGTGCAATAGGATTTTGGGCATAGGGCGGAGGTGAATTCAATAAACAAGACAT
The DNA here is from genome assembly GCF_964261635.1 of Lissotriton helveticus. NCBI lineage: Eukaryota > Metazoa > Chordata > Amphibia > Caudata > Salamandridae > Lissotriton > Lissotriton helveticus. Next base: position 1,401,480,123 of record NC_136063.1, on the reverse strand, counting down.
TAAGGAATCTTCTTCCAATTCCTTACTTTTATTTGACGTGGAAGTAGGCAACATCGGATAGCATCTATCTATCGCCATGCGATGTTGTCTCTCTAGTATCTCATTCGCACCATCTACTTCATTATTTTTAAACTGCTGAGCAGCCTCTACAATTGACATGTTTTGCGCTTTCTTATCCTTTTTTGCTTGTTTAATTTCCTTCTGTTTGGCTTCCTTACGCCTAAACAGAATCGTTTCCAAATTATCTAGTATGGCGGGATCAAAACTACCATTTTGGGGCCATAAAAAAACTCCACTATTTTTCGTGTATCGGACCCATGTCTCGTTAAAGGTAATGGGACCAATACCATGTTTCGAATAGAGCTCATAAGTGGGAGTTCCAACTGGGGGGAATCGGACATGATTCCTCCAACTGGGAATCCCTCGTACAACCTAAACAACAAATTCTTTTGAACTTACTCAGTCCAGGCATCGTTACTTCTCTAGACTGCTTACAAACAACAAGGGGTGTAAATCAATGAAACAGTACAAACGTACTTACCCCTTGGCTTCGGGTTTTGCAATACCTGAATAAAACCCCCAAAACCAAAACAAAACAAAGGTTTGTGGGAGCGACCCACCAAATACTTAACTAAGGATCGTCCTACACCAGCGAAGGTCCGACTATCGTCTCGGTTTACCAAACATCATCAGAAGGGTCCAAGGCAGGGCGACAGTCAGGGCAGCAGTCGTCAGCAGCCGTCGGAGAGGAGTAGCCGCGCTGTCAAAGAACTTCGGTCCACTTTCAACATACAGGGGTCGATCACGTGGTGTGCTTCCTCTGGAATTTTCTTCCGGGGCTCCTCACGACCCTCGGGCTCAACTGCTACCGTTGAAGTCGCCCAACGTTGGGCGCCAGATGGAGAACCGTAACCTTAAGGCTCGGCGGCGCAGGGTACGCCTGAAATACCCTGGATTCACCTGCCTTATCAGAAACAGAGACACGGACTCTTCATCTGGCGTAGAAGATAGTATTTATTAGCTGCAGCTAGTACAGTGGTATTAGAAGTCGTTAGTAAAACGAGGTTCAAAAGAGACTGCCACTTACCTCCGTGGCGCACAGGTTTATATAAGGTACAATACAATGCAAAATGCAATCACACAAGAGCATGAGACATGGGCAAACGTTATAAACAATGCTTTAAGTCTAAAGCAACTTAAGTTTCCCGGTTATGTTTGTCACTCGACCTCGATGTGTAGGACATCTAACCTGGGCTTTTATTGGAATTCTATAACGCATATTAGCAAGTCCATTATCGCCGTTTTAGCGGCAGTTTCCTGAGGCTAAAACGGCGATAATTTTAACGAGGTTCTTGCTAATATGCCCCTACGTTTTTTCTTTATCAGCACCTGCAAGAAACATACAGTGGATAGAGGGTTTATTTGCTAGGCAAAATCAAAAACTTTAGTTTAGTAAAGGGGCAAACATGTTTTATCCTAAAATATTTATTTTCTTTGACACATTATGCATCCAGAATTTATATCACAGCAGCAAGCAAAGCATCTTCGATACTGTCACTGAAAACATTTTTTTTCTTTAGATCCCAAGAAGAACAACCTGGTGGAGCTGATATTGGAAGTTGGAGTCGGCCAGCTAACAGAACAGCAGAAGGACACACTGGTGAGGCAGCTGGCGATTCTACTTAATGTCTTGGACTCGGACATCCGAGTTCAGAGGATACAGGCGCACTCTGATTTAAGGTACTTGAAGTCTTACAGAGGACAACTGCATGACATTTTTTTTTCCAATTGAATTTTTGTATACATGTCCTGCCACAAAGAATTGTCCATGGGGTTGCGCTGTGACAGTGAAATGTAAAATAATGGTGTGGCAAAGATTTAGCATAATTTAATGAAACAATGAATCAAGTCACACTATTAAATGTAATGGGTATGAGGCATTCACTATGTTATGATGGTTATCAATATTCAACTCCAGAAAATAAAACTATTCTTCCTAAAAAATACTACAGACAGTTTTCCTAATCCAGTTTTTTTTTTGTAATAACTACTTTTTTAATTTTGCCGTAATTAAGTTCCAGACAACTGTCCTGTAAGCCAATCACAAGGAATTCATGGTTATGAAATCACAGTTTCTCTATATTTCATTTTATTTTCACAATACATGGAGACCAGTACAAGCGCAATACATTTTAAGGTTTCCAAAATTAACAGGGCAATAGAATTAATTAATATTTTAACAAAGAGAACAGAAAGAATAATCCAGTACAGGAACACCTGCCTGGAAGCCCACCCAAATCAAGAGGTTTATTTGTTTATAATATCGGATGAATGTGTATGGGCGTTTTATTGTTTCTGTTAAACTAAAATAATTTTGTCATGCCTAAGATTTATTTCCTAACATTATAATACCTTATTTTCACCCTCTTAAGCCTCTGTCTTATATTTGGATTTCAAGATTGCATTTATTTACGAAGCCAGGTTATCTTGAGGAAGAAACGTGAGCTTCTATTTTTACTAATGTCAACTATGTTTAATGGGTATACAATATTTTAGTTTCAGGCTTCCATGTTGTACAGCGCTAGATTCTGGCGTTTCTGAATAAATAGCCACCACTTTCCAGTTCTTATTATTTTATTCTGTGCCTACCATCACATTAGAACTTTAGAAATAATATTTAAATGATAGAGGAAACTTATGAACTCTTCCCTTCCACCCTCGTAGCAGTCAGTGGTGGTACCTGTTATCCAAGTAATTTATTTCACATCAGTACTGTTTAAGGGTAGGAGTTAAGCTGGGTTTTAAGTAGAATGAGAAACTGTGGGGGGAGGTCGGACATGACCTGTGTAATTAAGGGCGTGGCTTAAAAACACATAAGCTAAAAATCTCTGCTTAGCATAGTGTGCCGCCTCACTGGTATTTTGTTATTTTTATCATTGCATCCAGATATATAAAACAACAAGTAACATTAGGCCTACAACAGGGCTATTGGCTTTGTCAATGGTTGTTAGTTGCATAAGATAAATAAGCTGCAACTACGGCTGTGTTGTGTTTAACACTAAAAATGCTTCAGTTCTGACATGATGAGATTGTGAAAGAACTATAATGAGTCTCTTTAAAGTTTCATCAAAGGCAGCTAGGGGGTACTGCTGCAGAGTTATGATTTATTTTTTTCACCCTGAGGGTAATGGCGAAAATGGAAAGCCCGATAGCGACCCTTCTCGACACCTGCTTTTAAGAACTGCTGGTGCTGAGCACCTGCAGGACCCGGCCCACTTAAAGACCTTAAGTTAAGGATGATACGGGACAATTTTTTTTTGCTGAATTGGTGTGCTCGTTTATTCATCAAAATGTACCATTGATTTAAATAAACCAAATATTGCTTTGATTTGCTTGTATCCAATTTGTGCATGACATGTGTAAACCACACCCTCTTCGATAAAACCTTAAGCTTGAAGATTAAACAGACAGAAGTTTTTGTGTAATTGAGGAGTTATTTATAATAGCAGAAGAAGGCCTATAACAATGGAAATGTCCTTTAACAACCCTTATTTCCAGAGGTGGGAGGGCTGTAGGGCTATTAAACCACTTAAGACAGAGTGTTCTTAATAAACAAAGAGAAACAGAAAGACAAAACTGGAATTTTAAAACAGGCGGACTTGACTAACCATTATTGGCCTTGAGCCACCCCATTATCTTCAGTGAAGTTCTCAATATTAGGCTGTTCCAATTTGTGATTGATGTAAGGTACATGTACTTCATTAAATTGTATTTACACAGAAAAAGTTGAAATAAATAATTAATTTTCCCTCGTCATCGTCCGTCGAAATCGCCTCTTATCTGGCCCCACCGCCCTTCTGCTCTTAACTGTATGGGCCGCAGCTGGTTATTATATTCTGAAAGAAAGGGAGATCTAATCCCAAACATTTACACAAGTATATCCATTCGGCAAAGGATTGCTAGACTTTATAAGATAGTTCAATGTTCTTTTACACCTTTACACCTGTTTGTTGATTTAAAAATGCCACATGGAAAGTATAGTGAGTACCTAGCCAAAGTGTTTGGTTCTTTCCTGCCTTTGAAATAAAACTTGGCTATGAATATCCTTTTATCAGTTGATGGTGCATGGGTTTGATGGCAAACTTTTTTCTCTTTTTTTTGTTCGCAGCACAGCAGTAGTGTTCTATGTTCAGACCAGCAGTCCTTTTAAAACCATGAGGGCTACTGATGTTGCGAGAATACTGCAGAGCCAGCTTGTCAAGGAAAAGGCAGACTTCTTACTCTATAAAGTGCTACGAGTTGACACCACAGGTATGTCATTTTTAAGTACTTATCACAGTGTCTTTGTATTTAAATAATCCGTCACTGAACTACAGTGCAGATTCCTACACTTTTAAGCATTATGGAAATGTGTGCTTGTATGCACATATGGCTTTATACTTGAGGCGGCTATTGAATATTGAAAGTGGAGTGTAGGAAATATCTGCCCAAATTGTGCGTGCTTGATTTCTGCCCTGGGGCATGACAATGGCTGAGCTCCAGGTGTCCGGGAATGTAGCTGAATCAATGGAGGCATTGAGGATGGGTGTTAGTGCGTCACTGATCTGTAGGAGTCCTTTGGTAAAGGAGTGGCGGGGGCAAGGGTCACATAGAGCTTCCAAGTGGATGGTCTTCATGATAGCAGTGTTTTTTTGACAGGCCACATTGTCAGGGTTAGTTCATCATCCATAGAGGGAAGTTGAGTTGCAACAGTAACAGGGTTCGGTTTGGGGTCAAAGGTGCTGTATATGGAGGTGATTTTGCTACAGAGAATTGTGAGAGCTTTTTACAATGGTCATATGAGAGGGTGTTGTTGCTGGAGGCGGCAGGAAGCACTGTGAAATCTTTGATGATGGCAAAGATTTCCTTGATGCTGTTAGTGCTGGGGTCAACGCGATCAGCAAGAGCTATACTTTTGGTGTTCTGTATCTGCTGGTGGCAGCATCTTAGGGTTGGTTTGAAGATTTCTTTATCTGCGGTGTCTTGAATTGTTCTCCATTTGCGTTGCAGTTGCTTTCAGTGCTGTTTCGTCAGCCTGAGTTCCTCTGTGTACCATCTAGCCTGTGGTCAGTCTCTTGCCCTTGGGTTATGCTTGAGGGGAGCCAAGGTGTCAGCACATGCTGCGATCCAACTGTTGAGGTTTTTGATGGCCACTCCTCTTCTGAGTTGCTTTTCCAGCTGCAGCGGGTGGTCCTGGTGGTGGTAGATCTGTGATGATGCAGCATGAGTATGCTGAACCCAACAAGGGCACGATCTGTCCAGGTCACAGTTGTTGGCTTGTCAACTTTGATGTTGCTGATTGTGGAGAAAAAAGCGTGTCCAATAGGTGCCAGGCAGTGTGGGTCGTTTTGGTAACATGTTGGGTGAGTTCAAGGTTTCTGAGGTTTTCCAGAAGACCCATTGACCCTCAGCTGGTGCAGTGTTTATGTGAAAGTTAAGGTCTCTGAGAAGGATAAGGGGTGCGACGAAGTCCGTGATATCGCTGGTAAAATTGGTGCAGAGTCCTGGTGATCTGCATACAAGGGTTCCACCAAGGGAGAAGTTGGCTGTGATTCTTATCTTGAACGTGAGCTGTTCCATGTAGCTGGTGGGGTTGTTCGTGTAGGGGTGCAGCTAATGGTATCTTTGAATATAATGGTGGCTCCACCCCAAGCTTGTGCTGCTGGTCATGCCTAACAATCTTGTTGCTGGCAGGGATGGCTGTAGTTATGTCCTGTGCTGAGGTTGGATTTAGCCATGTTTCTATGAGTAGATCTAGAGCATGGTCGTGCAATAGGTCCCATATCTTCGTGGCATGTGTGGTAAGTGAGCATGTGTTGTGAAGCATGCATGTGAGTGTAGTGTGTTGTTTGAGTGGTGTTTGGTCTGTGTGAGTGTGAGCGGGTGTCTGGTTTGTGTGAGTGTGAGCGAGTGGGGTGCTTTTGGTGAGGGAGTGGTGGGTGTGGGAGAGTGCATGAGAACTTGCAGAAGGTGTATGTGTATGTTTCTTCAGTGGTTTGTGGTGCGGTGTGGCAGCAGTGTGGCGAGCAGCAACCAGGGTTAGAAGCATATAGGTCCAGAGCAAGGTATCTCTTAGTAGAGTGAGAACCAGTATTCATGGCACTGGGCGCAGTCCAGATGCAGACAGGCTTGCCTTTGGCTGTAGCCGCCATGGACTAGGTCTTGGTAGGAGGGAGGAGCACAGGAAACCATGGCTGATAAAACAGTGACATCACTTCCTGTGCAGATGAATGATGGGAGATCCAATGATGTCACTTTCTGTGATGATGGATGATGGGAAATCCAGCGTTGTCACTTCCTGTGCAGCTGGGCAATGGGAAATTAAGTCCTCTTGCTTAGCTTCTTCTTTGATGTAAGTCTACCGCGTGACGATCATAAGAAAGTGGCAGACTGTGAAGCAGTCAGAACAAATGCAGCAAGAGCTACAGCCACAAACATCAGAACTGCAAAAGCAACTACTTGACCTGACGGACTGCATACTCTTCCTGGGGAGCGTGGTTCAGGACGCTGAAGGCCACTTATTCATCTTGAAATAGACAACGATCAGATCCTTGTTTTCCGGACCACACCCTGACGGTAGGAAACCAAAGGGCTTCCTTCTCTGGAGTAAAACATAAACTGAGAGACATGGGCCTGAAATATTTCCAGCTGTACCCTGTAAAGGTCAGAATTATATCAGAGCACAACTCACACTTCTTCACTGATCCAGAAATGACCTTGATGTGGCAGGGAACTGTGGCCCGAGAGGATACCATAAGGAAATAGAAGAAGCCTATTATGCAGTAAAATTGGTTTGGGATCCCATTAAAGGGAAAAAACGAAGATGACTGACCCTCAGCTTTAGAGTTGGCAGCTTCAGTCAGACAACATAGTGGCCACCGACTTCACCAGATGGAATCTTCCAGCAACGAAGGGAACTCCTCATCATAGACATCTTTACAAGAATCAGAGTCTTTTCCAGTTATGACCCCACAGACAGCAGACAATTTACTTTAGAGAGCCTTCAACTTGTTTTTTCTTACTCTGTTACTTCCGATTTGTTATATGTCTCTGACGGGAGGTACTTACACGCCTACATTTCAAATATATCCCTAGTCCCTACCACCTGGGGTACTTATGTTTCCACTTATCTTCCAGGTTCACTTGCTTCCTTGTATCTATTTACAAAATTGAATACCGGGTAACCTGATGGTGGCCAATCCCCTTGCACCTGTACCTTTGGGACAGGTGATCCTACTCAGTAGCAACCTTGGAGTGCTGGTCGGAAACCCACTAAGTGCCTATAACACATTCCATACGTTATAGCAGAATGAATTGGTTTATTAATCAGTTTGGAGGGGAGGCTGTTTGCCATATATTGAAGTTCTTACCTTGGTGTTTCCAGACTTTGATGATTCAATTCTTCTGGTTACACCCTTAAACGCGGCTGTGCCATCTAGCCATACAGGATGAAAATATAGTTGATCAGGTAGGAGGGTCCAATAAAATAATCCTTTCAGCTCAACACCACCTTGCCACAGTCAGCTAACCTTAATGCACACTGCAAGCAAGAGATATGAAATATACTCTCATATCAAACGCAGATGGATGCACACTGCTCAACTTCAAGAGTCCCACATTACTGAGATGGAAGCGTTAAGGCTTCAGAAGTGTTTGAGGGGGCAGATATTTTCTACAAATTACTCCACAAATGACCATGGAGCCCTAATCTGGATAAAAGCAGGAGACCCCTTTCAGGAGTGTAGATATGTGCTAGTGGAGAGTTGCCTAGAAAGCAGCCTACTTGTATTAGGAAACATGTATGTCCCCAATTCAAAGCAGGCCACTTTTCTAAATAGGCTATAGGAACAGCTTGCACAGTGAGTTCATATACCCCGGATCGTGGGCAGGAATTTCAATTGTGTCTTAGTCATCTGTCTAGATCCTACCCCCCACTCCCTGGACAACCTGCAACACTTAACTGCAAAAATCTATCGTGCTGGAAGAATACTGTCCTTTGATCGATGTATGGAGACAATGCAACCCAAGGGTTAAAATTGACTCGTTTTCCTCTACCCTGCAAGACATGTATGTTCAATTGGACCAAACTGTATGTTCCAAATCAATTTTCCCCTTTGTTACCCAGTTGAATTATAAGGGTAAAACTATTTTGGACCACAGCCTGATGTAGGATGGGTTTAATTAGGGAAATATGCAACAACCCATCACAAAATGATAGTTGCGGAGCCATGTGCTGGAGGAAGCAGTTGTACATGCAACACTATGCGGAAAAATCTGTGACTACTTCGAAGATGACCAAACCACAACTTCCTTTCTAACAATTGAATAGGAAGCATTAAAGGTTGTGAATAGAAGCCACTGTATGCATATGGTGGTGGGAGCTCGCAAAATCATTGACAAAGAATTGCAAGCAGTAAAAAACTCACTGCTCCTATTAGAAAAGCATTGCGATTTCTGATCCTGCCCACAGAGATGCTTTCAAGGCTGCATGCACAAAGCACACCTTACTTTAGCAGCAGCACCACATTGGATATGCCATGCATGCAGCCAAAACACACATGGAGAGGGACAAAGTGAACAAGATGTTGGCAAGTCTCATTCAACAGGTACATGTACATGCCCCAACTTCATCTATTTGAACAGCACTAGACACTTCCATACCAGTGGCGTACTGAGACTTGAGGGGGCCCCCTGCAAAGTACAAGTGCACTCCGCTCCCAGTTAGTAGCTCTCAGGCAGGTTGCCCAATTCCCGTGCACCGTGCTGGAGGGGACCTCCACACGCGGGGATGTTATTGTGCCACTGTTCCATACACTCGCAATTCACATACTTCACTACAACCCAAACATTGTGGTAGAAATACAAAGTTGACCCCCAAACTGCAACAAAAGATGGGTGCCTCTATAACCACCATTGGAATAAGTGAGGCAGTACGCAACCTGCTGATTGGTAAAACACCTGGCCCCAATGTATTCCCATTGGAATTGTACCAGACATACTCTGAATTCCTGATTCCAAAACGTGGTCCCAAGCAGCCTGCTAGGTACTCGATCTGGAAAAAGCATTTAATATCCTAAAATGGAATTACCTATTTAGGGTGTTGACCAGATTCAGACTCAGCAAATGCATTATACAGCTGATTAATGCCCTATAGTCAGGGTCTGAGTTCATAAGTATAAAACTGTCAGGGGGACTCAACAAAGATGCCCACTATCTCCCCATCTCTAGGGAACCTATGGCCATCAAGGTGTGTCATGAAGTGGTCCACTGGGGCATTCCTATAGAGGATAGAACTCAAACCATACCGTTATGCCCAGATGACATGCTACTTTATGGTAAATATATTAATGCTGATCACTGCAACAAAGTGCTTGCCCTCCAAGCCATTGGCAAGGTTTTGAGGCAACGAGTTAACTGGAATATGTCATGTCTATTTCCTCTCCTCCTGGAAACTCCTGAGATACAGCTAGACCTGGGTAGGGGAGCCCTCAACTGTAAAGATGTCTGTTTCTGCTTTATCACTCCGAAGAGGTCTTATTTGATGGAAATCTCACCAAAGTGATTTCGGCTTGTTTTGGAGAATCCTTCCGGTGTCAGTCATGGGCCACATTACCCTGTCCAAGATAGTAATGCTCTCTCACCTACAATACTTCTTTGCCAAACTCTGACTATACCACCCTAGGACTTCTTTTTAACTTTAGACTTTGCTTAGGAACCTCAAATGGCTCAATGGCTAGCGCGGGGTAGCTGGGCCGGGCTGAGGGTCCCTAACTTTGAACACTATTACTTAGCGGCTCAGCTACAGTGTCCTTTGTGACTTGCAAGTCTGCTTAGGCCCTTTAACCCCTCTGGCAAACTTGAACCCAGTCAACCATGTTTACCTATCCACACAGTTTCACTCAACATTAGATTCAAATTCATACAATTTAATATTCTTTGTCACGCCTACATCACCCCTCAGAGGATAAACACATTTTGCTTGGTGCAAATGCTTTTTGTCCCTTCTGCAACACACCCACAACAGACCTTCTACATATGTTGTGAAACTGTTCTTCTCTGATGAGTTATTGTTCTACCATTACTATCACACTCACCAACACTTCTGGCTGCCCCAACCTAAACAGCTGGGAGGCACGTGCTTTGGGTCTATTTAAACACAGTAACAAGAATAAATTAGATGCCTGTATCCTGTACCTCGCTCTCCTACTTGCCAAACGATCTATAACTCTGAAAGGAAAAGCCAATACCCCCATCTGTATCGATCTCGTGTTATACTGTGATAAAATGGGCCGAGGAAGAAATTAGCAGCCTGAGAAATGAAGAATTAAAAGGCCTTAGGACGCATCCTATATCTAAGGGCTGGGACAACATGTTTCACAGTCTAAAAACGAACACAAATTGATTCCTTTCCCTCGTAGTTTCACCCTCAGCTGTGTCAAACACACTTTCATAGTCTTCCTTTTGCACCAGACTTATTACTCCACCAACATGTAAATTCAAGGAAGAAGTGTGACACTCTGCATCCGCAACTGCAATAGCTGATTTTTAATCACAAGCTGTTCACACCGCCATTCTGCCTCACATTAAACTATATACATACCACTTATGTGAACTGCTTGAAAGTCTTTCATGCTTTTACTGTTTTGAGAAAAACATTACCTTTCTGTCACAAATCATTTAATTTATTGTCCCCCACCTGTAATGTTCCTTGTTTAATGTAGTTTGTTTCAGTTCAGGACCTTAGCCCAGTACATCACACCATGATTATTGTTTCTAACAGTCTCACTCATAACAATCATACAAAGGTTTACCCGCTTTTTTGTAACTTTATAAATGCTTGAGATGTCTAGCCCATGTCCACCAGAGTTTCGCAATGAGGGGTTGGCGCTGGTCTCCATTGATCTAGAAAAAGACTTTGACTCGGTGGAATGTGGCTACCTACTCAAAGCGCTGAGAGTCATGGGATTTGGTCCTTATATTTGCATTTGAGTCCAGCTGCTATACACTATTCCTAGCACTAGGGTATGCATTGGTCGCAGCCGTCGTAAGTGTGGACCCTGGAGCGGGGGACATGCAAGGCTGCCCTCTTTCACCGCTCCTATTCGTGTCAACGATGGAACTCCTGGTGATATGGGTGCAACGGAAGCTGTGGGACTGGGGCATATGCCTGGGAGATACCTGTCATATACTACCACTGTATGAGGATGATGCACTCTTCTATCTCACTTTCCCATGGGTAGTGCTGCCGATATTGTTGTAGCTACTAGTTGAGTTTGGAGACCTACCTGGACTCCGGCTCAATCAAAATAAATCTCTGCTATTCCCCCAGTCGTCCCTGGTCGGTACTCCAATGGCTCATCTCCCGAGACTAGGCCTGCGCTGGGAGTTGGCACAATTCCTATACCTGGAGATTCAGGTGGAACATATAGAGATGCAGCAACTGTGCCTTAATATGGACAGGGTGATAGATGCCCTATAGAAGTCAGAGACTTTCTGGAACACATTGCTCCTTTCACTCATGGGTAGACTGGCTAAATGGTTATTGCTGAGATGCCTGTATACACTCCATAATTTGCTCTGTTCCATACCCATGAAGGTATTTATGCACCTGAATTCCATCCCTATTTCACTTTTGTGTACGGGTTGCTGCAGGAGGGTGACATTGACCACACTGACCTGACAGTACGAAGACGAGGGTTTGGAGGGGCTGTGACTTGACCAGCAACTACAACACACAGCCCAGTAGCTCGATGAGGGTTTCAATTGGGGAAAGTGCCTGTTAAAAGGGTTGGTGGTCCCAGATCGACTATCTGAAGCCCAAATGGAAGGAGTGGGAGTTGCGAACCCCATTCCACCAAGAACGTTCGGTCTGGGCACTAGTGAGGCCAATGATGAATAATATGTCCTTTCAAGCTTGGAAAGACGGTGGGTGTGCCCTACTGGGAGACTTGTGTCCCAGTGAGATTTTCATTTCCTTCGAACAAGCAGGCAAGGACTTCACACTTTAGCCTGGGCACTTCTTACACCATGCTGGACTAGCCGAGGTGGCCAAATTGATCTGGCCCACATACCCCGCTGCACCTCAATCCACTCATACTCTGGACAAATTGCTGTCCTGTGGTGCAGGACGACACTTGATCACACTTCTATATAAGGCAATGAGAGCAAATGCGGTGGGTCCCCCGCTTTGGGCTCAAGAGGCGTGGGATGCTGACTTAGATACCCCATTGGGAATGGACTGAAATCTGCAAACTAACTCATACAGTATCTTGTAATACCCTCTTTAAGCTACTACACTTCAATCTCCTACACAGTACCTATCTAATCCCTAAGGACTTTTACCTCATATTCCCCACCCAACAGGACAGTTGCCCTGTGACACCGGTGGGGTGGACTTCCTGCACCTGGCATGGCAATGCCAGACGGTGCAGGATTACTGGGCTCAGTTGGTGACAGATCTAAAGAGGACCACTCACCTACAAATCATATGCACTGTGCTGAATTGCCTAGTGGGCTATGTCAAGCTGCCAAAGAGCTTTAAAATGGCCTATAATTTTCTGCAGCTGGTGCTGATATTGGCTAGACGTAGAGTAGCCATCACCTGGATCGGTCAGCGCATATCTGCAATTGAACATTGGTACAGGGACATACAGAAGTGGTTTCTAGCAGAGGAGATGCACATGAAGATGAGTAGGCATGACTGGAAAAAGACCTCCAGAGTTGCAGGGACTCATATGATACATTTCTAGATTCACTTGAGGACACTGATTCCACAGATAGTGATGCCCTGGGTGAGAGCGTGGGTGATGACTGGACTCCAGGGAGGGATGGAACTTAGTCCCACCAGTACTGATGTGATTTGTCCGCAAGCTTGGAGTTTTGAAATATACCACTGGGTGCCAGAAATATGCCACCAGAGTGCAGGTAAGTAGTCCTTCACTTTTTTAAACTGCCAGTCAACAGTCCTATTACAGTTTCACTACAAGAGTGCTAGGACCGCCATCTTGAGAATGAGCCCCTCGTTCCCACTGGGTCCGGGCAGGGTACCTGTAACTGACAGGATGTTTACCCAGCTCTGTGCTAATGAGGTCCATAGCCAAGATGTAGTTTTATGTAGATTTATTGAGTTCAGATACAGGTAGATGAGTTGTGGAGATACAGCCCTACCAGGGGCAGTCTGCCTGCTGCTCAGCCCATACTTCAACTGTCCACTCAAGCATCCAGGCATCCAAACATTCCATTCATTACCATCACACCAACATTCCATGCATCACATTCACACTGGCAGAGCAGATAGGGAGAACATAACCAAGTAAATATAATACAGATTACAACATACTGCTTACCCTTTTTCTGTTAAATCCACTGCTGAGGATGACCACAGGGTGCACGATGGACAGACTGTATTGTTTGCTGCGCCTTTGCATTTTGTTTGTTGATGTTTATCTTGTTCTTTTTGTTCAGGGTTCCATTAGTGTTCATTTGTTGCTGCATCCACATACTGGTTAGCAGGGATGGGAACTAGTATGCCTTTTTTGTCAATATGTTCTGATGGTCACCAATACTGCAATACTAAAGGTGACAACCTATAATGTTTGAGGTCTTAACAGTCTCTCTAAATGCTCTGGTATTCTGGCGAGCTTCATTCACTGGGTGCTATCATATGCCTGCTTCAAGAGACTCACTCTTGAGGGCAGATACCCACCGGCTCATTCCTGTTTGTTTCCACTCCAATGTCATGCCACTGTGTGCTCTTAAACAGCTGCTGTGGTGATTTTAATTGCTTGGCCTCACTTTTTACTGCATTTGATCACAAATCAGATAAAAATGGCAGTTGGGTAATGTTTAATAGTCTCTGGAATGCCCAACTGATTCACATAGCCTCCATCTATTTTCCTAGCTCTGGACAGGAAGTTTTCCTTAGAGAAACCCAACAGATTATTACAGCATTCGCAGAGGGGCCCTTATTTATTGGAGAGGACATTATTATGGTTTTTTCGAACCCCGCGATTGGATCGCAACAGCATACTGGTGGGGCCCCTATGCTGTCTCTGGAGGGAAGAGCATGGTTGGTAGATCTCGGCTTAAAAGATGTGTGGCGCACACAACACTCTCTTTCCATCGACTATTCCCTCTACTCAACTGCAAATACCCTTGAATTGAACTCCCAATTTTAGACTCCAGATTCAAAAAAACATCTCCTTCAGTCTGACCTACTCCCCCAGACTCTCTCGTACCATGGTCACATGGGTGTTTCTCTCCGGTGAGATCGCCCCCCAGCTAGGCGTTCTGGGAACTACTGAATGTTGATTGATTCTCTCCTCTGTGAGCCGGTCGTTGTCACTGCAATTCAAGAGACTCTCACAAAGTATCTAGCTGTGAAAGACAGGTGTGAAATGGATAAATGGGTGGTCTGGGATGCTCTTAAGGTGGTTTTCCGCGTAACCTTTAACCAACAAGCTGCAGGTCCCACCTGTATGAGTGAGCTCACCCAGAGCTGCCTGGCCACAGAGCTGATGGACTTTGACCAACAACGCAAGGGCACTCCCTCTAACAAGCTCTGGAGGAAAGTGCTCGAAATGAGGGGCAAATTGCTCACATTCAAACTGGATGGAACTCACTACTTCCTAACTAGTTTGGGAGCTCATTTCCACACGGAAAATAATAAACCTGGCACCATGCTAGCACAAACATAACAGGCTGAGCGGCTCATCCTTGAGTTCAGGGATAGTAATGATACTCTACATGCACCACTGAAGGTAAACTTTGGATCTTTCATTCCTTTTATCAGTCACTCTGGAAAGCAATACTCCCTGGGCCTCATGACACCCCTGTTTAGACTCCATGGCCTTCCCTCACCTCTCCGCTAAATATGCATCAGAGCTCGTTGAACCCATCACTGCTGCTGGGTTGCTGAGTTTGATTAATTAGCTCAAGCGTCTGAAGCCCTGGATGGGTTCACTGCTATGTTTTACAAGAGATTAGCCCCCCAGCACCTCCCCATCCTTAATGCCCTTTTTAACAACCTTAACACCAATAAAGGTGTTACTTATAACAGAGGATTCCATATTCCTGACCCCAAAACAAGGCAAAGATCCAATGCTCTTCTCTTCCTTCCCCCCAATTTTCTTGCTCAAGCTAAAGTACTTGCCAGATGCTGAGATAAACTCCTTCCTGACTTGATCTTGATCTAATCTGACCAGCGTTGTTTTGTCTCAGCAGGGCCACTAGCAACAAAACCAGGCAAGTCTTGCTCTTTATTGATATAGCGCAGAAAAAGGGCAGGGTGGTTATCCTCCTATCACTTGATTAGGGTTGACTGGGGCATGTTCTTTGATGTTCTACTGAAGTTGGTACTTGGCATCCACCTCCGTGGCTGGATCTCTCCCTTCTACATGACAGCCACACCTAGGATCAGACTTAATGGCCAAAACCCAGACCCCTTATATATACATAGAGGCACTCAGCAAGGTTGCCCTCTGTGCCCACTTTTATTTCACCTTTTTTGGAACCCCGCTTATTAAAGGTTTGAAACCACCTGCAAATTCATGATATCTTCTGCTGCAATGTCTTCAAGGGATCACTGAAAGAATATCGACTACCACAATATCGAGTACCCAAAATATCGAGGTGAAAATATCTACTACAAAAATATCGAGTTTGTATGTACAAACAGGTAAGTACAAAAATATCGACTACAAAATATCGTTTACAAAAATATCGTTGTAAAAAATATCGACTTTACTAAAAACAATGTTTAATTACATTAATATAAAAAATTAATTATTAAAATATAATTAACAATACTTAAAATAACTTTTAATAATTAAATATTTAATGAAAGTAAAAAAATATATATATTTTTAATCATATTTCTTAAAACATATATATATAGTAACAACATTTAATTAAATAATAGGCAATATTGTATATGTACCCCAAAAACCCAAAACTGACCCTGAACCCTAAAAATACCCCTTTACCCAAAAACTGAAAACTGACCCTGAACCCTAAAAATACCCCTTGACCCAAAAACTGAAAACTGACCCTGAACCCTAAAAATACCCCTTGACCCAAAAACTGAAAACTGACCCTGAACCCTAAAAATACCCCTTTACCCAAAAACTGAAAACTGACCCTGAACCCTAAAAATACCCCTTTACCCAAAAACTAAAAACTGACCCTGAACCCTAAAAATACCCCTTTACCCAAAAACTGAAAACTGACCCTGAACCCTAAAAATACCCCTTTACCCAAAAACTGAAAACTGACCCTGAACCCTAAAAATACCCCTTTACCCAAAAACTAAAAACTGACCCTGAACCCTAAAAATACCCCTTTACCCAAAAACTGAAAACTGACCCTGAACCCTAAAAATACCCCTTTACCCAAAAACTAAAAACTGACCCTGAACCCTAAAAATACCCCTTTAATTTAACATAATTAGCAATTAATCAATTAAATAAAATTAATTACCAATTACATTTTAATTAATTAACAAACATTTTTTAATTAACAATTAATTAAATATTACTACCAATTATTAAATTAACATATTTAATTAATTATAATTAAATTACTTCCCACCCTATTCCCCTATAAACCCACAACCCGCTAGAGAAAATACATTATTTTAATTGACATAATTAGCAATTAATCAATTAAATAAAATTAATTACCAATTAAATTTTAAATAATTAACATATATTATTTAATTACCAATTAATTAATTATTACTACCAATTAATAAATTTACATATTTAATTAATTATAATTAAATTACTTCCCACCCTATTCCCCTATAAACCCACAACCCGCTAGAGAAAATAAATTATTTTAATTAACATAATTAGCAATTAATCAATTAAATAAAATTAATTACCAATTAAATTTTAAATAATTAACATATATTATTTAATTACCAATTAATTAATTATTACTACCAATTAATAAATTTACATATTTAATTAATTATAATTAAATTACTTCCCACCCTATTCCCCTATAAACCCACAACCCGCTACAGAATTAAATTACACAATAATTAAAAAAATAATTAATTTAAAAAAATAATAAAATAAATTGACACTTTTCACACATATTATAACATAAACACACTATAAATAATTAAATATTATTTAAAAAACTATGGGGTCGATCAGGATGGCGGACGGAAGAGCCACCGCGGCCCTGGAGTAGGCGGAAAAAGCCTTTTCCGTGTCCGCCTGCCGCGGATACTCCGTCCGCCATATCAGGATAGGAAAACGTGTCAAATTTCCGTCCGCGACGGAAAAACACGCTCCGCCGGCCAACTACACACGACCACGCGGCGGACGGAACACATCCAAACGCTCCGCCGTACGCACTGACGTCGAAGACCGTCCCCCAAATCAAGATGGCGGAAAACACACATAAAACCGCTGCGGAAAAACAACCTGTCTTAACACGGCGGAATCCCCACAGCGAACATAGGTGACACAGCCGAGATACCCACCGCAAGCTGACCACCACCATGGACCCGGCGCTACACGCTTTCCCGATGCTCTTCGCGATCCACCACGTCCTAGTCATGGCCTACTATGGACGACGACGCAGGTAAGGTACAAACCATTGGCTGTCTGGAGGGGAATACCAGCAAGGGACGTGACGTAGGGAGGGGGAGTGTCATGTTACCGAAACCACTGATGAGAAGCATATACGAATACACATTAGCAGGACGCAAGCAGGAATGACAACGACAGACCACGAGACTTGATAGACTACCTTTATTGTCAAATAATAGGGGTCAAATCACAGTGTATGCGTGAACATGGGCAAAGTGGGCACCAGAGCAGGTACAACATAGCAGGTAACGAGAGGGCAGTATGCAGTATCAGAGCATCAACAGGGCATTGTGCATTACAGAGCAGGTACATCAGAGGCAGGTAACGAGAGGGCAGTATGCAGTATCAGAGCATCAACAGGGCATTGTAGAGTACAGAGCAGGTACATCAGAGGCAGGTAACGAGAGGGCAGTATGCAGTATCAGAGCATCAACAGGGCATTGTGCATTACAGAGCAGGTACATCAGAGGCAGGTAACGAGAGGGCAGTATGCAGTATCAGAGCATCAACAGGGCATTGTAGAGTACAGAGCAGGTACATCAGAGGCAGGTAACGAGAGGGCAGTATGCAGTATCAGAGCATCAACAGGGCATTGTGCATTACAGAGCAGGTACATCATAGGCAGGTAACGAGAGGCCAGTATGCAGTATCAGAGCATCAACAGGGCATTGTAGAGTACAGAGCAGGTACATCAGAGGCAGGTAACGAGAGGGCAGTATGCAGTATCAGAGCATCAACAGGGCATTGTAGAGTACAGAGCAGGTACATCAGAGGCAGCACGTGAGAGGGGCCAAGTGCATCAACAGTCCATTGCACAGAACAGCTCCATCAGAGGCAGCACGTGAGAGGGGCCAAGTGCATCAACAGTCCATTGCACAGAACAGTCACATCACTGGCAGCACATGAGAGGGCAGAATGCAGTATCAGAACAGCAACAGGGCAGTGTGGCCAACAGAGCAGGTACATCAGAGGCAGCACGTGAGAGGGGCTAAGTGCATCAACAGTCCATTGCACAGAACAGCTCCATCAGAGGCAGCACGTGAGAGGGGCCAAGTGCATCAACAGTCCATTGCACAGAACAGCTCCATCAGAGGCAGCACGTGAGAGGGGCCAAGTGCATCAACAGTCCATTGCACAGAACAGTCACATCACTGGCAGCACATGAGAGGGCAGAATGCAGTATCAGAACAGCAACAGGGCAGTGTGGCCAACAGAGCAGGTACATCAGAGGCAGGTAACGAGAGGGCAGCATGCAGTATCAGAGCATCAACAGGGCATTGTGCATTACAGAGCAGGTACATCAGAGGCAGGTAACGAGAGGCCAGTATCAGAGCATCAACAGGGCATTGTGCATTACAGAGCAGGTACATCAGAGGCAGGTAACGAGAGGCCAGTATGCAGTATCAGAGCATCAACAGGGCATTGTGCATTACAGAGCAGGTACATCAGAGGCAGCACAACTACGTGTCCCTACCAACCCGTCACAGGGACCACAAGAGTGCCACGCAGTTCTCAATGGACACACCATGTGAATTAACATTTGAGTGAAGTGTACAGCACGTCACATCACAGAATCAGGGGGGACTGCGTGAACTACCTGCCTCGGACACACTGGCAGCACCAGCAACAGGAGTGTGAGACACAGCCACAGCCCGAGTGACACACACATGGGCCACGGACCCAGACACACTGGCAGCACCAGCAACAGGAGTGTGAGACACAGCCACAGCCCGAGTGACACACACATGGGCCACGGACCCAGACACACTGGCAGCACCAGCAACAGGAGTGTGAGACACAGCCACAGCCCGAGTGACACACACATGGGCCACGGACCCAGACACACTGGCAGCACCAGCAACAGGAGTGTGAGACACAGCCACAGCCCGAGTGACACACACATGGGCCACGGACCCAGACACACTGGCAGCACCAGCAACAGGAGTGTGAGACACAGCCACAGATGTAGTCACTGACACGTGAGCCACTGACCCAGACAGACTGCCAGCACCAGAAACAGGAGTGTGCAACACAGCCACAGATCTTCTAACTGACACGTGAGCCATAGACCCAGATACACTGCCAGGACCTGCAACAGGAGAGGGCACAACTGACACTGTGCCACCATCTGATACATGAGAGTCAACTGCACCGGCGCCACTGGGACAACTGAAATGATGAGCCACAGGGCTGTATGGGCCAGGAGGCAGGGTGGGCCTGGGAGCTGGGGATAGCTCACCTAGAGCCAAATCGGGGTTTGCAGGTGTCAATGGTGTGTGTCTGCGTTTCTTAGGGAGGTGTGAGTGCACCCTGGACAGGACAGGACTGCCAAGTGGTGGGGACTCCAAAGAATCACCACCCAGTATAGGTGGAGCAACTGCTGCCGGGGATCTGGTTTCGGGGGACGTGCTGGAGCCTGCTTGTCGTTTGCTCTGTGCCTGCCGCCTGGACTCGGAATGATGTGTAATGGGGGATGCAACAACAGGGGACACCCTCCTCTGCTTCTGACTGGCCTGGATGGGAGTGGAGGTATGGGGGGACTCCGCCGCGGAGACATCAGTTTGGCGTTTAGTAGAAAACATCAGCCTCAGTGCAGCCAGGGGTGAAGTATGCCTGTCCTTGATTGCGCCATTGTCCATGCTAGATGCCTTGTCCGTAGGATGTGCCTTATCCTTAGGTGGAGTGTTGTCTCTGGATGTAGCCTGTGCCCTGCTCGCCGCCCTGTTCCTGCCAGCAGACTTGTCGTCTGTGGTGCACCTGCCTCCAGCAGACACCTGCTCCCTGTGTGTGTCGCTGCCCTTGGGAGTGTTCCTATCCACTGCTGTGGGCCTGCTCTTGGGAGTCTCCCTGCTCTTAGTAGGTGCCTTAGTCTTCTCACTGTCCTTGGGAGTGTTCCTATCCACTGCTGTGGGCCTGCTCTTGGGGGTCTCCCTGCTCTCAGTAGGTGCCTTAGTCTTCTCACTGTCCTTGGGAGTGTTCCTATCCACTGCTGTGGGCCTGCTCTTGGGGGTCTCCCTGCTCTCAGTAGGTGCCTTAGTCTTCTCACTGTCCTTGGGAGTGTTCCTATCCACTGCTGTGGGCCTGCTCTTGGGGGTCTCCCTGCTCTTAGTAGGTGCCTTAGTCTTCTCACTGTCCTTGGGAGTGTTCCTATCCACTGCTGTGGGCCTGCTCTTGGGGGTCTCCCTGCTCTCAGTAGGTGCCTTAGTCTTCTCACTGTCCTTGGGAGTGTTCCTATCCACTGCTGTGGGCCTGCTCTTGGGGGTCTCCCTGCTCTTAGTAGGTGCCTTAGTCTTCTCACTGTCCTTGGGAGTGTTCCTATCCACTGCTGTGGGCCTGCTCTTGGGAGTCTCCCTGCTCTCAGTAGGTGCCTTTGTCTTCTGACTGGCCTTGTCCAAGGAACAGTCCATGGACATGTGAGTATCCCTTGCCTTCGGAGTACCTTTCGTGTTGAATGCCTGTGTAGCTCCGGAAGGCATGTCCCCCAACAACACTTGTGGATCCTGTGTGTGTACTCCAGTGCATCTGACGTCGTCTACGTGAACAGATTTAGCTGATCTAGGGGATGGGGTCTGTGCCCTGCGTGCCCTGACGTGCTGTCTGACGCTGCTTCTAGTGCAATAACCTGTATTTGAGTCCTGCTCTGAATAATCACTACCCCCTGAGACATCCAGCGGTGTAGATGGGGAAACAGAAGTAGCACCCTGTTCATTCGACTGTACTATTGCAGACGACACACTGCTTGCCAATGACTGCACTGTCCTGTGTAGACCTGCAAGATCGCCATGCATCCCTTCCATGAATGCCACCACCTGCCCCAACTTCCTATCATGATCCTGGAAAGCATTTGTCATATTGGTCTGACCCACACACAGCTGTCGCAGCAGATCAACGGCCTCAGCACACAGTGCATTTTGGCTCACCGTGGCAGGGGCAGCGGTGCCTGCACCGAACGCCACTCTGCTCCCCCTACTCCTTCGGCCACGAACAATACATGGTGCAGTTGGCGGAAGTGTGGGCCCTGTGTGCTGTCTTCCGACAGAAGGTGATGAGTGCCCACTCCCAGTCTGTGACAACAGTGCAGGCTCACCAAGAGTGTCCGACGAGGAGGACGATGGTGTCTCCACATGCGAGTCCTCAGGGACGGTCCTGTCCCCCTCTCCGGCGCTGGCCTCCTCCGTGTCAGTCTGCGTGTGTGCGAAGTCTGAGCCGGACTCATTTCCTCGGCTACTCTCCACCGTCTGTGGCTGAGTGTCCTCTGTCAAAGCTGAAATGCACAGAAAAGATGTGTGAGTCATGGGCACACTCACGTACAGAAGGAACAGGATAGCCAAATCACATAGCAGACAAAGGTTCATGAGCCCTCAGCCTGCACATGGCCCACCCCTACCAGTCATCCTCACATTTTCTGCCATGGGGACATGGACCACTAGGGGATGTGCTTTAACACTCAACTACTAAGCAAGTGGCGTGTCAACATGGCGGACCTGGATGTCAAATGAGTACCACCCAATGGGACCAAAATGCCATCACAGGCATACATACGCAACACGGAACTCAATGGTGTGTCTGTGCACCAATACATGCATAGCACTCACAAGTTTCCTACACAGACAGTATGCTCACCGCTAGTTTGCTGTTGATCGGCACTCAGACGTTCGGCCAGTTCAGGATGCGTCACTGCAATGATACGGTGCATGAGAGGGGTCATGGAGCGTCGGGCCAGACGGGGCGTCCTTGGAATCAGGCCCAGTGTTACTTCCGCTACATTCTTGCTCAGCCTGGAAATGTCGTCCCAGCGTTTGTGGCAGTGTGTATGTCGTCTGTTGCACACCCCCAATGCCCGTACTTCCCGTGCTATGGTCCTCCACAGGTCCTTGCGAAGGTGCAGCTTGACCTACCATGATGGGAGACAAAAGGGTTTAAGTCAGTGGACAGGTGGCCTGTCACACACATAGGGGCAAGACGTTACTGTCAGCAGCCATGCACAATCAGGAACATATGTCTAGCCCACACTACACAGCTAAGATAGAAATAGGCCTGATCATTTGGCCCCCTCATGCACACCAACATGTCCCACACTGCACTTACCACCCGTCCCGGTGCGCCGTAGAGGCGTCCATAGTTGCGGAGTACACCGTCCACGAGGACATCAAGCTCCGCGGCGGTGAAGGGTCGAGACCGGATCTCTTTGCCTCTCGACATGGCAAGATCACGGAGTATGGCACTAGAGCAGCAGTCGGTGGTCAGCTCAGCAGCAGCAGCAGGTCGAGGTGATGGTCACAGGCAGCAGTCGGTGGTCAGCTCAGCAGCAGCAGCAGGTCGAGGTGATGGTCACAGGCAGCACTGGTCCCCAGGGTAGGAAGTTTCATGTTGGCCAAGACACATATATAGGGCCCTCAGCACGTGTCAGTGGCATACGTCGCCAGCAATTGGTCAGCCCTGGGAGCGTGATCGTGAAATGGGCCAATGACTGGCCCTGTTGTTGCGGTGCACAGCTTCCGCTACTTGCGATTGGCCGTATGCGGCCAGCGTCCCTCTTCCCATTGGCTGCATGTGCAGGGACCGTGACGGGCACACATCGGCAACCGCACGTGCAAGCTTCAGGCACGGATGCTTCAGTTGCAACAATGTACTATCACTGGCGCCTCCATGGCGGGGCACGTACACAGCGGGGGAGGTGCAGGCCTATACACCCTGCAGATGTACTCAATGGACATGCCAGTTCATGACCCCCCTTACAGTCACCTTGCATCATCCACCGTACACCGGCCGGAGCGGCCGGCCCATGAACATCCGCCGTGCCCGGCCATGAACACAACCGCCATGGCCGGGACCGGCGGTTGTTCATGGCCGGGCACGGCCATGGCGGTTGTGTTCATGGCCGGGCACGGCGGTTGTTCATGGCCGGGCACGGCCATGGCGGTTGTGTTCATGGCCGGGCACGGCGGTTGTTCATGGCCGGGCACGGCCATGGCGGTTGTGTTCATGGCCGGGCACGGCGGTTGTTCATGGCCGGGCACGGCCATGGCGGTTGTGTTCATGGCCGGGCACGGCGGTTGTTCATGGGCCGGCCGCTCCGGCCGGTGTACGGTGGATGATGCAAGGTGACTGTAAGGGGGGTCATGAACTGGCATGTCCATTGAGTACATCTGCAGGGTGTATAGGCCTGCACCTCCCCCGCTGTGTACGTGCCCCGCCATGGAGGCGCCAGTGATAGTACATTGTTGCAACTGAAGCATCCGTGCCTGAAGCTTGCACGTGCGGTTGCCGATGTGTGCCCGTCACGGTCCCTGCACATGCAGCCAATGGGAAGAGGGACGCAGGCCGCATTCTGCCTTTGGGAAGTAGCGGAAGTTGAGCACCGCCATGGCGGCGCCAAATATGTGATCTTGTCAGACGCTGCACCGTGATGTGTTGTGTGCAGTTGCGTCATGAGGGATGTGAGCGTGATTGTGAAAGGTCATATGTCATACAATATAGCATGTGTGTCCATACAATGGACATCGGTCGGCACACAATGGCCAACAGATGTGCATTCGTACGTGTTGACGTCGGGTTTGACCCTACAGACGTTGTTACATCTTCACAACTACACAGTACATCACGGCTGTGTGGCCAATTCATGCATCTGTTGTCGGTTTATTGTTGTGTCGAGGTGACTACAGTGGTGGTGGTACACATGCATTCCGTGTATGTGATTTATACGTTCTGTCACCATGCATGTCATTACCGTATGCACATCATCATTGGTGGTGGCATTTGTGCTTGATGACATGGCGTGTGTAAACTTATCGTTTGTGTGCATGCAGTTGCATGAGTGTCTGTGATGTGTCTACGATACATTAGGGTGACGACTGGAGTTATGTCAGTAAGGTACACATGTGATGGAGTTGTACACGTATGCGTCGTTTGTACGTTGACCTAAGTTACATCTCTCTCCCACACAGGAGGGCTCCAAATGTGCATCGCCCATACACTCAGCTGGAGGATATGGTAGACGAGGAGGTGATTCGGAAATTCAGGCTGGATCGACGTCGGTTGCTGGAGCTTGTGGCTCAATTGGCTCCTCATCTGCAGCCACGTAGAACGTATCCTGGCTCGTTTACACCCACTGCAAAGGTCATGGCGGTACTACATTTCTTCGCTACTGGCACATTTCAGTATACAGTTGGAGGTGCCGGGGGTATGTCACAGGCAATGTTCAGCACGGTTCTTCGGGATGTGTTAACAGCTATGATGCTGTACAAGGATGAGTACATACATTTCCCACGTCCGGAAGAGTTGCCAGCTGTCAAAGCTGGTTTCTATGCACTGGGCCACATACCTCACGTTGTGGGCTCAATTGATGGCACGCACATCGCGCTCATTCCACCACGGGCACGCGAACAAGTGTTCAGGAATCGGAAACACTTTCATTCGCTGAACGTGCAGGTGGTGTGCCTGGCGAGCAACATCATCTCCCATGTGTGTGCAAGATTTCCTGGATCCGCACATGACGCCCACATCATGCGAACCAGCAATGTCCCACGACTCATGGCAAATCTGCCACCCGGTCAAGCGTGGCTTGTTGGTGAGTGTGCAGTGGGGACTCTTGTGATCTCTGTGTTGCATGGGGTACCCACCATATCTTGTTCTGATGTTTGTCTCTGTCATCCCCCTACATAGGCGACTCGGCTTACCCAAACCGGCCCTGGCTCCTCAGTCCCCTACGTAATCCGAGGACGGCGGGTGAAATGCGGTACAATGAGGCACATGGAAGGACACGGAGAGTCATCGAACGTACCTTTGGACTGCTGAAGTCTAGGTTTCGGTGCCTCGATAAGACCGGAGGGGCACTGCCTTACTCACCAGGAAAAGTATGCAAGATCGTGATTGCCTGCTGCATGCTCCACAACCTGGCAGTACGCAATGACATTGAACTGCTGTTGGACCCTGAAGACGAAGGAGTTCCTCGGCCTCCCATCCCACCCATGTCGACTGATGAGGATAGTGGTGAGGAGGAAGGTGTGGACCAGAGGCGCCAGCTCATTGATCGCTACTTCCCTTGAATGTGAGTATCTACCTCTAGTGGCGGTTGACAATGCCTCATGTATGTTATCTGGTGTTGTGTGGATATGGGGTTATTCAGCTGGGTGTGGTTTGTGATGGTTGCACATGTGTGTCTTCATGTCTTTGGACATAGGAGTGTCCATGATGTGTGTGCTCCCATCCCATGCTTGTGTGATGGTTGTCGTTTGTGTAATGTTGCTGTGCATTGTGTTGTGATGTGTGTGAATCTCTTTACTGACGTGTGTTTGCTGTCTCTGGTTTTCTCTAGGTCACTCCCGCAGCGCCATGATCATGTGCGACTATGATCCCTGTACCTGTTTACGTCTGTATCTGATGGCAATCATGTGAATAAACATGGAGGCAAAACATCATTGTGTGAGTAAATGCAATTTATTGACAGGTTGTGCTTTTGTGCTGGTGAATATATACAAGTAAGTGGGAGGGAGGGAGTTGGAGTTGTAGGTAATGGCAGATGAAATGTCCGTGCTGACACCACATTGGGGGGTGTCAGGCTAGTCCAGCAGACCAGTGGCAATGATTGTCTATGTGGGACAGGATGGTTTGCAGGGTGAATGTCTGGCACAGGCAGTGGCATTGTCAAGGTCGTCCCCTCTTGGAGCGTGTGCCTGGCGCTCCAACACTGCTCTCAGCAACTTCCTGCCTCGGACGCCCCCTCCGTCTCGGAGGTGGTACAGAGGCAGCTGGGAGGGCAGGTTGGTGATGGGCCACATCCGTCGCCAGGGGCTCAGGTGGTGGTGGCGGCGGTGGAGGCGGAGGCGGAGGCGACGGGGGAGGCGGAGGTGACGGTGGCGGTGGCGCTGACACACATGGTGGAGGAGGGGGGGGGTTGTTCCGGGCAACCCATTCCCTCCACATCGTTGCCTGCTGGCCCATGATCACCAACATCTGGCCAAGGATGCCAGAGATCTCGCGCAGGCTGTTGGTGTTGTCCACTGAGTCCTCGTGAACACGATCAGCGTTTGCCTGGGACCGGTCGTATGAGGCCTGGCACCTGGCAAGAGCTTGTAGGGACTGTGCCACTGGCTCGGGTAGCTGTCCCTCCTCTGACCGGCGGTGTGTGGGTCGCCTGATTGGCAGTTGTCCCGTTGCCTGTGTTTGTGGCCCACTCACCCTGCTTGTGTGTGGGGCCGTTGGACCAGCGTTGCGCGCTGGGTCATGCTGGGTGGCACCGGCAGGAGTCGTGGTGCTCGTGGTAGTGGTGGTAGTGGTGGTACTGGTGGTACTGGTGGTACTGGTGGTGGTGGGGACTGTGCAGATCACAGAGACGGGTGCCGCGGGAGTCACACATGCGACGTTGGTCGGTCCCGGGAGTCCCTGTGAGCCAGATGGCCCTGGCTGCGTGCTTGGTCCCGCTCCATCCTCCGCCCCGGAGCTGCCTGTGTCGTCGTCGGCAGAGAGTCCTGTAGGTGTGGGAGGCGAGGCTGGCGGCCGGGTACTGCTTTCCCCAGTCAGTTGACGATCACCTGAGGGACAAGATCGAGCAGGTCAGTAATGTGGACAGTACATGGTTACATTGATTTGTAGACATTTCTGTTTCCTGTCGCACACACCCCACCCTCCACCACCACCGCCACCCTCCCCGTGCACATGGGGGCCTGTTGGGAGTTGTAGTTTGGGCCTCTCACACACCCCACCCTCCACCACCACCGCCACCCTCCCCGTGCACATGGGGGCCTGTTGGGAGTTGTAGTTTGGGCCTCTCACACACCCCACCCTCCACCACCGCCACCCTCCCCGTGCACATGGGGGCCTGTTGGGAGTTGTAGTTTGGGCCTCTCACACACCCCACCCTCCACCACCGCCACCCTCCCCGTGCACATGGGGGCCTGTTGGGAGTTGTAGTTTGGGCCTCTCACACACCCCACCCTCCACCACCGCCACCCTCCCCGTGCACATGGGGGCCTGTTGGGAGCCATGGACATGTTAGTGTGTTGGAGTCCGACGTGCATGGGTTGGGGCGTGGGGGATGTTTCTTCTCAGTTGTGTGAGCCTGACCATGTCGTGCTGATCGTGGTGCTTGGTTTGTACTCACCAGTCTCTTCTCCTTCGTCAAGGCCGTCTAGGCTCTCTGGGTGTAGTATCACCAGCACCTTCTCCTCCCAATCGGTGTAGGGTATGGGCTCCGGGGGTGTGCCACCGCCAGTAAGATTGGCTCTGGCGTGGTTTTTCGCTCGGATGCCCTTGACCCTGGTCTTAAGGTCATGCCACCGCCTCTGAATGTCGTGCTTGGTCCTCGGCACAGTCCCCGACGCATTCACACGAGTGACGATCCTGTCCCACATGTGGTTCTTTTGCGCCACGGTCGTCTGCTGGACTTGGGCCCCGAAGATGTTGGGCTCCACACGGATAATTTCATCTACCATTACCCGCAACTCTGTCTCCGTGAATTTGGGGTTTTTTTTGGGTGCCATGGTGTGTGGTGCTCAGTGTGTGAGTTGAGTGAGTTGGGAGGTGCAGGTGTGTGGTGTGTGATGTGTAGGATTTGTGTGGTGGGTGTTTGTGTGGTAGGGTGGTGGGTGGGTGTCTTCTATGTGATTTTATGTGAGTTAGCAGTGTCTCGAATGGCCCTCTTGCTGGCAGCAATGCTGTGGTGCAAGGGATTGTGGTTGTGTGGGGGTGTCTTTTTATAGTCGTGTCTCGATGGTTGTTGGCAGTCAGGTGGTAGGTGGGCGTGTTGACTTGTGTGCATTATTGGATAATTGGGACGTGTCATGGTGGCTTGTGCTGGGGGGGGGGGCCTTGTCAATGTTCGTATGTTTGCTTAGGACTTGCGGTGCACTTTCATACATTTGTTAGGCGCTAGGGATGTTGTGCGTGTTGGCCTTCCGCCCTGATGCTGTGGTTCTCGTTGCATTGTTTCCGCCGCGGACGTGGATGGCTGTGAGTTCCGTTGTACGGGCGGATTTATCCTAATTGCGGCCACGGAGTATTCTCAGGGATGGCGGTACATGTTTTATTTTCCGCGGTCATTTCCGTCCGCGGCAGTGGTTGTTCATTGGACTCCGTCCGCCGCGGACGGACTTGGTTGTGTTCCGTCCACCGCGGACGGTGTTGGTTGTGTTCCGTCCGCCGCGGTCGGAGTTTCGTGACATGAATATCCTAATCCCAACCGCGGTTTCTCCGCGGCGCTGCCGGGAGTAAAATTTCCCCCACCATGGCGGACAGTACCCATTTCCGTCCGCCATCCTAATCGGCCCCTATATTTTTTACTATCTAGATTATATACTTGGATATTTTCACTGTCTATATTATTTACAGTCGATATTACTTCACTTACCTTAAAAACGATATTTTGGCTGTCGATATTCTGTCTAGTCGATATTTTCTCCAAACGATATTTAAAACTCGATATTCTGTCCAGACGATATTTTGGAGTCGATATTATGTCTGTGCACCGTCTTCAAGATCTCTGCCTTCACAGATGACCTTCTCCTCACCATCACTGAGACCACACAATCGCTCCAGTTTGTTATCCCCCTGTTAGAGGGATTTTTAGGGAGTAGACGGCCTTCTGATCGACATGACTAATTCAGAAGGCTTAATACCTGTGGAAAGCAGCGCTCTGGCAGACTCACTTAACTCCATCACCCTTTTGTGCTGGCCCACTGAATCTATTAGGTACCTAGATATTCAACTGACACCCAATCTACAAACGTGCACGAGGACTAACTTTGAAAATCTCATGCGCGATGCCCAATCCATGTTAGCTGCATGGAGGAACCACTCTCTCGCTCGGGTGAGATGCATCCCAATGCTCCAAAGAACTAGGCTCCCCCCACATCATTGTTTGTTTCAGGCCATACCACTCCCACTTCAGAGAGAAGATATTTCTCACTTACAAGTGATCTGTATGAATTATATATAGGCGGGTGGTCAGTTATGCCTTGCTGCCAGGATATGTATGTGGCACCTCAAAGAGAGAGGCCTGGAAATCTAAGACCTCATGCTTTTTTTTATCAAGCTTCAGAACTATGATACAAGGTTTATTGGCTAAGGGGAGAGACAGATAAACAGTGGTGCTGTGTCAAATAAAATGTGGCTGCTGGACCTAGTGGCGAAATGCAGTGCATCCCTAAGAATGTGAGATGTTGGCTATTATGTCTCCCCATCACCTGGGCTAGGGTAGGGTACTCCATTGCATGACAAAAAGGTCTCACTTCATTCCTCTCCCCAATCACTCCCATTGTGGGCAGCGCTGACTTCACACCTGTGATTTTCAGATCTGGTGATCCAGTGACTGCTTTTGCGGCTTTACGGCCAGCAGTATTTTGAAGTCCTTCAAGGACCTCAAACTTGATTATGGAATCCCTGAATCTGAGCGTTTTTGTTGTCTCTAAATTACACATTAGATTGTGCAACAACATAATGGGCTGGTTCTACTAGGGCCCTTACACTTTAAAAAAAAATTCCTACAGTTCTTCACCTCAAGCAAACGGTTGGTCTCCCAAATATGTAGTATCTTTAACAACGATTGGTCTCCCAATATATAGCATCCTTAACACCCCAACACCAAAATGTAAAGCACCCTTTCAAAAGCATTAGGAATTAACTTATATCTCTTTGGACATTTTGCTTCACACTAACACATTTGCTCGCCATGCCCAGGACGTAGAAATACTGTACAAACAACTCTTTCGCTGGCACCTCACTCCAAACCGCTTTACCTCATTGACCCATCTCACCCAGATTCATGCTGGAGGGGTTGCTGATGTGCGGGCACCCTCCTGCATATCATATGATCCTGCCCTCTCTTGGGAGACTTCTGGGATAAAATATTTGAAGTCATCTCCCGGAATCAAGGTCAAGTCTTCAACAAACTCCGTTAGCTGACTCTACTTGGCAGGCTTTCACAGGATTCTTACCCTGTCCACTCGATGGCGGGCAAGTGAATTTCCAATCTCCTAATTTCAGCTGAACACACTATCCTCTCAACATGGAGTAAACCTGTGAACCCAACCTGTGATCTCTGGCTAACTAGAGTCTGGCATATTGTGGGTGATGAGATGCTGGCCTATGATCTTGATGAAAAATCTGCACTCTTTCTCAAATCGTGGCTACGAGTTATTTCTTAATGGAACCAAACTTTAGGGGGCAGACCTGGCCCCTAACATTACGAGCCCTTGGTTTACTTAACCCTTCACTGATTCCTTAATTCAACTCCTCTGTACCCTTGGAAGAGTAGTTCCTTCACGCTATATTCTAACTTGCAGAAACACCCCGGTGTGGGGTGGAACTTTGGGTAGGTGGATAGGTGAGACTAGTTCCTCTGTGGCTGCATTACCCAACAATATTTCTGGAGAATAAATCGACAAGGCCGTTTTATCCTTATAGTGTTCCAAAGCTCCTGGTCCAGATAGTTTATCTAATTTTTATGTCAGTTTTCAACTGTTTTCCAAAGCCACTAGAACTTTTTAATTGCTTTGTATCTCATTCTAAAGCTCAGGAAAGGTTTCTTGAAGCAGGCTGACAAGGATCAGCAATCTTGCAAACATGATAGACCCATTTCATTGATCAACAGTCATTGTTCAATTTTTGCAAAGATATTGGTTATATACGAGAGATAGATATCCCCTTACTAATTAAGCCTGATCAGTCTGGTTTTATTACGGGTAGAATAGCATTTGCTAATGTTAGAATCTTGTCTGATGTTATCCCTAAAGCTACATCCATGAAAGTTCCCCATGCTACCTTATTGTTGTAGGCCGGAAGGTCTTGATTTAATCCATTGTTTATTGTTATTTAAGACATTATCCTGTATTGGTTTTGTCCCAAAATGCATTCATATGGTATGTGCCTTATGTTCTGAACCTAAGGCCAGTGTATT
Source organism: Lissotriton helveticus (assembly GCF_964261635.1). Taxonomy (NCBI): domain Eukaryota; kingdom Metazoa; phylum Chordata; class Amphibia; order Caudata; family Salamandridae; genus Lissotriton; species Lissotriton helveticus. Next base: position 1,401,448,587 of record NC_136063.1, on the reverse strand, counting down.
TAACATTGGAGCGTTCTCACTTTTGTTTTTTAATTAGAACGTGGTACTAGACAGGGGTGAACCTTCTCTCCTTCACCTTTTAGCTTGTGCTTGCAGGCTTTCTTGTAACGTATACGTTGCAACCTGTTAACTGAACTTTATTGTAATTAAGATTATTAATAAATACATTAAACTTTCTGCTTATGCAAACTACCTTTTACTGTATTTTGCAGATACTGAACATTTTGTTACAATTTTTATTAATGAGATAAACATACATACTCTGAAGTTTCAGGATGCAAATTAAACTACACCAAACGGAGTTTCTCTCATTAGATTGTCTTTGCAAGAAATATGTTTGTTGGTACTCAATTTCAGTTGTCCTCAGCAAAATAGAATATTTGGGATTTTAGTTTACAGAAGATACTAAAAGTATTATAGATTAGAGTATTCCCTCTCTCAAGAATAAGTTGCACTCCTTAACTGAAAGTTGACCTCCATTATACCTATCATGATGGGGTACATTAAATATGATTTCAATGCGAATGTAGCCAAATATTCTATATATAAATTATCTATGTTACCATTTAAAATCCCTAAAATCGTTGTTAAGAAAATGGATTCAGTTTTCCCTAAATTTATGTGTAACATAAAACGTCCCAGGTTTGCCTTGTGCAACTTAAAAAAAGCTCAACATAGAAGGTGGTATTCGCTTTCCTTTTTTTTAACGACACATTTTATTAGATTTGGCACAGACATAAACGTTGCCATGGTACAAACATATCTGTCACTGTAAACCTCTGATCTCCTCGCCTGCCTTCTTGATCTAATAATAAATATAGGCAATAATGTAGTAATACCCCCATTTCCCTCCTGTCCAACTCTTCAAATCTGAGCATCCACAAATGTCCTGATTTTGTCATTCAGGGAAGGGGTACTGCCATCCTTTTGTGTCAGAGGAATGCCTCTACATTGAGCCCAAGCAGCTCGTATTTTGTGGTGGTTCTGTGGGCAGCCCCTAGCTGCATAGATGGGGATTTACAAGCTCAGACATCTGTCTAGGCTAGCCTTCCATCTCCCTATGCATGGGGGATGCTTGTCCTTCCACGCTTTGGCAAGGATTCTTTTGGCAACTGCTAAGCCCAACCACATGAAGACTGATTGGTATCTTTTACTGTCTATGTCTGTATTGACATGTAGTAGGGTAAATTTGGGGACCCAAGGCAGGCTTCATCCTAATACTGACTTAAACAGGTGATAACATCCTCCCAGAAGGGGCTCAATGCCCTGCAGTCCAGCATTGATGAGGAAAGGCCTGTGTGGGCATCCCACATCTTAGACATGTTGGAGAAGCTATCACTCCCATTTTCCATAGCCTTTACCATGTAATGTATACTCGGTGTAAGCATTTATGTTGGACCAATTAGAATTGTGAGGCTATTGCCAACCCCTCTGGGGGATGCAAGCGCTTTTCTCCCATCATCATCTTTAAGTGGACCCAGATCTTTATCCCAGGCCTCACCTAGGATCAGACTTAATGGCCAAAACCCAGACCCCTTATATATACATAGAGGCACTCAGCAAGGTTGCCCTCTGTCCCCACTTTTAATTCACCTTTTTTGGAACCCCTCCTATTAAGGTGTCTTTGGAGTTGATCACAAGGCCATAGTAAACTTTCGAGATCTTATGGGTGGTCAGGTCCTATAGTGGGATTTACGCCTCGATGGGACTGTTGTCTGGTAACTCGATAAGGGAAACTGTGTATGGATTAAGTAAGTGCCAGAGTTGTATATATCAAAAGAATTGGCTCTTGTGCATGTCATACTCATCTTGGAGATTGGCGAAGGATTGAAGTGTAGTGCGCATTATAACATCCTATTTTAAAGATGGCGATAGTGTCACACCCGTGAAAACCCTAGAGGGACAACTCCTGTCCCAGCGGGGCCACGTGCCAGAACAGAGTCTCTCTGATCAGACGTCCTGGCCACCCCCCTACCCTTTGGGTGTCCCACCCTACCTAAATCAGCACCTTAGTGGCTGGTGGAAGTTGACTCGTCCCGGGGTAGCCATGTAGTAATTGTAGAAGATGAGTATTCCCCAACACCCACTGCTCGGATGCGACGGCGGTGTCATCTGCACTTCCGAACCAGCATTTGTTTTTATCAGATGAGCTGCTCTAAAACATTGGTTCCCCATGCCATGACAATTGTATTGTACTTCCCCCTCATGCCTGTCCGTTGGTTGGTCGGCGAACTGATTAGCGGCCCTTTTGCAGCTCTACTGTATTCTTTCTTTTTACTTTGGTCAATAAAAACATTTAATACTAAAATAGGAGTCTATGCCTGGTGTGGTGATGCCGCCAATATAGGTCGATTTGTAACAATTACAGAGGGCAATTTGTGGAGCGATGTAGTTCCAGAAAAGTCTCTGCAGCGTTATCTCTATTATTTTAAAGAAGGCCTGGGAGAGGAGAAAGAGGTAGTTATGTAGCTGATAGAGTAGACGCGGTAAAGCTATCATCTTGAATTGGAGGAGCGGCCCATGACGGTTATCGGAATCCCTAACCAGAACTCAGTGTCTCAGTGCAGTTTTTTTGATTGAGACAGGATATTGTTTCCCAACGCCCTCTGTGAGTTGGTCGTCATGTAGACCCCAAGATACTTGAAGACCTCTGTCTGCATTGTTAGGTCTCTGGTACTCTCCATTTCAGAGGCAGAGCAGTTAATCAGCTGTATTATAGATTTGGTTTTATTTAGGATGAGCACAAAGAAAATATAATAAATGTGGAGTATCTGGAGGACCCCGGGGCACAACAATTCAGGCTCTACCAGAAATATAAGGACGTCCTCAGTGTATAATGCTATTTGGTCAGAAACTTCTGGCACCCAGTCCAGTCCCTTGACCAGAGTGTGCCCCTTATCCATTAGGCTAAAGGCTCAGTCACCCGATTGAATAGTAATGATGATGGGGAGCATCCCTGGTGAGTGCGTCTGTGAATCCGGAACATATCGGAGATGGCATTGCCCACCCATACTCTAACCGACAAGCCGGTATGCAAGTTTCACTTTACTAATAAATTTGGGGCCAAAGTTCATTCTAGTCAAGAAACCTAACAGGTACTCCCAATGTACCATGTCAAAAGCTTTGTGGAAGTCGGCTAGCAAAAGTGCATGTTCTCCAGGTCGGTTCTTGGCCAGGTCCATCGCATTATGGACTTGTCAGATGTTATGGGCAGTGGCTCAGTGGGTCATAAAGTTGGATTGGTCGATGTGGAATAGCAAACAAATCACTCCAAGCAGGCAATTGGCCCATATCTTTACCTCCGTATTTAAAAGGGAAATAAGTCAGTATGATGATCTTCGGTGGGTGCCCCGGTTTCAGTATGACCACTATCTCCCTATCTCTGAAAGGCGAAGACCAGACCGCAGTGTTCCTGACTGCATTGTCACGAGAAGGGTCTTGGTCAATGGATGCGAAACCCTTTAAAGAATTCTGCGGGGATCCCATTGGGGTCTGGCATCTTCCTTGATTGGAGCTGGGTGATGGTTTCTGCCAACTTTTCTGTTGCAATGTCTTCCTCTAGCGCCTCAGTGTCTTCCCTCCGCAATGATGCCATTGGGAGGTCTCTACAAACTCCCGCAGGGTCGTATGATCAGTCAGACTCTGGTCTGAGTATAGCGTTGCGTAATAGGAGGCACGGCACTGGGCTATGTCCACATTTCCTGTCACCTTCATTCCCTCCTCGTTAAGGACATACACAATAGGCTCCAGGCGGGCGGCATTTTGTCACCTACTGGTATATATGGCTCTGTGTGGCTAGCCACAACGCCTGTGCCTCATTCACTATTGTTTGCTGAATGATCTGTTGTGTGTGTAAGAAATCTCTAAGGAGTGCATTTCCAGCTTCAGAATGCGGGTTTCAGGGTAGGCCATTTATTGTTGCTGCCTACTTTTTATACCAGATATGTGACTTTTAATATCCCCATGTAGGGTGACTTTCATTGTCTTCCACAGAGTCACTGGAGAGTCTAGAGACCGACCATTTGTTCACCTTTAAATGTTGAGCAATAGCTGTGTGAATGTACACCCTGGAGATGGCATATTTCAACCACCGCGCATTGAGGCACCAGTTTGCTTTCGGTCCCGTCGGCCCCAGTCGTAACCTCAGCACCACTGGGGAGTTTCGGTCTGACAGTGCTCTAGCAAGAATATGTGTGTCCATTGCCTTGTGCATTTTAGAGCTCGGTATAAGGAAGTAGTCTACTTGTGAGAAGAATTTATGTGCCCCAAACAGAATGTGTAGCGCCTCTCTTAGGGGTGGATGGACCTCCATACATCTGAAGGTCCCAGGGCTTCTAGGAACAGTGGGAGTGAAGACCCCAGGGCATATGCACAACCTCCCCAGAAGATCTGTCGAGAGTAGAATTCACAACCCAATTTATGTCCCACCCCAAGATCCAAAGTCCCACCAGGAATTGTGCCTGCAGCACTCCCAGTGTGAATAAATAGTAGGCGGTGAGGGGTGGTGGGACATATACAGTGATGATCGAGATGGGGGCACAATGAGGAGGCCTTCCACTGCCAGGTATAGCCCCACTTCTAGCCATACTTGAGTAACCTTAAACGGCAGACAGGGTGATTACAACTGCCACCCATCTTAACCCCCTAGCAAAGCCCGCATTGAACACCTATCACATCTACATCAGAAATGGAAACCTTTTGCCAACCAAGTGCATCTTCTGTAAAAGGAGAACATCGCCTTGATGGCAGCCATTCACAGAATTGCTTCCTGTGTTTTTTAGGGTGGGCTCTTTTTCTGCTAAGTTCTCCGCCAGCTAACAAATCTGGAATGAACTTCGCAAGTGGGTCAGACAGATCACCTGACCAGGGCCTGGGTTAAGCCCGTGGTGGCTGGACTTCGAGGGTGCACCGTCTGAAGGTATTGGTGTTTTCTGTTGCGAGCTCAGATCATCTGACAAATTGCCGATGGAGCATTGGTGTCTCCCGTTACCTTTGGTCGTACGCCAGGATCATGTCCACTCCTGGATGCCTCCAGATCCCCTTTTGTCCTATATGGTGAGGAGCGCTGAAGGTATGGTCTCTCTTCCACCCATGACCAAGAGGCTTCTAGTGTGTCAAAAAAGAGAGCATTGTTGTTAAAGAATAATTTGAGGCTGGCTGGGAAAAGCTCTATTACGTCTGCATGGCCCTCAACGTTTGTTTCATCTCCATGAAAGAGTATCTTTGTTGTAAAACTTTCCATGTATAGTACAGAATCAACAAGACCCATGCTGAGATGTATACCAAAGTGTCCATTTTCCGGGAGGCCTTAAGTATTGCATCTCTGTCCCAAGGTTATATATCCTTGCATTGATGGGTCGTGGAGGAGCCCCCGGCAAGGGTCTTGGAGCCAGTGGCCTGTGTGCCCATTCAAACACAAAGCAAGCTGAGAGTTCACCTTTAAGTACCTGGTCTGTAGCCAGTCCACTGATTCGTGTTGCTAAGGTGCACTTTGATCCCTCAGGTATCCCCACATTCCTGAGATTGTTGCGGCGAGAGCGCCCTTTCCACATCTTCTGCCCTCGCCTCTAATTGGTGTACCAGTCATTTGACGTCAGAGATCATGGTGAGCAATGTTTTCAGCGTGTCGTCTGTTTCCGATATTCTCCCCTCCACTTTCGTGACCCTCGCAGCTGTGTTGTGCAGATCCTGGCCCAGCAAGGAGATATACTTTTGGAGTTCTCCAATTTTCTCTTCCAACGAAGAGTGAGAGTCACGGATGGCCTGCATGATAGCGAATGACTTCGGTGGGTGGTGGAGAGGGTGCCTCATTCCCTTGCAGCGCTCTGGGCTTTGTGAATTTGTCAATGCACCATTGTGCAGCAGGGGTTCAGGAGTTTTATCTTTCCCCATAATGGGAATCCCATACTCTCACTCCAACAGTCGGAGTGTTCCCTGCAGTCCATCTGGCCTCCTGCCTCCACTTATGACCCATAGCACTGCTGTGGGGGTAAAAAGTAAGCGGCTACGGTTCGACCCATTTCTGTAGCCACCCGAATGTTGACTCACTCAGCACCAAACAGCATCCGGTAAGCCTTTACCAGTCTCCTGTCCACTGCCTCACCTCACTGAGCACTGTGTCTGACAGGTAGGGCCTGTAGTCTACTTCGCTGTTGTCCCCGGCATTGACCTCCAGAAGGATGTCTCTTTGATCTCGGCTCTGGGCACAGCCAGGCATGGCAGGACAGTCACCCGCGAGCCTCCCTTTTGTCTTGCTGGGGCCTGTTGCCATGTGCCTTCACAGGGAATCGCTTGAGGGGGAGGCAGCCCTCCCCGCTGCAGATAGTGTCATCACAGGGATATGGGGGCCTAGGCACTGCTCCGGTATTGCATTATTATGCGGCCCCCACCACAGGCACCCACGCAGCCCCCAATGGCCTGTGGGACCCTCAGGCGCAGAGTAGCAGCCTATGGTTCAGAGATCTCATGGGTAGGTGCCCGGGCTGCCGGTGCATCTCCACTCCTCCAGTGCAGCCGCGCTCTGCAGTTCGGGCCCAGGGCTGGCCTCTCCCAGCTCAGCCTCTCTGTTGGCTGCATTCGCCTGGGAGAGGGCCTCGACGAGTCAGAAATCCCTCAAAAGGAGTCCGGAGCTTTCCAGCCCTTAATGGTATAGTGGTAGAGATCACAGGAGTAGGTCCTCATTCACCCCAATAGCCGCTGCATTCCTTTGTGCAGCTGATTGCTGCCCATTTGCCTACAAGTTCCACTCATAGCCCCTGGGAGGCTGTCTGGGAAGCCGAGAGACTACCTACAGCATTGTTAATCCTTCTCACTCAGTGACCAGCGTCAGTTGCCTGTTCCGTCCTCGTACCAGGATAGGACTGTCGTTGGAGAGGCGGCAAAGTTCAGCAATTAGCAGCCTCCCGTTTTGGGCATCGCAGCCACACACCCTGATATTCACTTTCCTGACCTTTTCACACTTCGGGCGTATTTACAAAAAAATTTCAGAGCGCGAAGCTGTGCCAAATTTGGCAGCACCACGCTCCGACATTTTGAAAATTCAGGGATGAGGCGTATTCATAAGAATACGGCTCACCCCTGTGTTTCCCTAGGGCTGGCGCAAAAAAAGCTGTCTAGTGCCAGTGCAAGCACCCTGCTGCCATGTTGCAGAGTCACCTTCCTTCACATAAACAATCAATAATGGTGATTTGCTCTTTCCATGAATGCTGCAATATGCAGCGCACATGGAAAGATAAAAAAAGGAGGAGAAATCAATAAATTCTCCTCTTATCGCGGTTTTAACGTCTGGAAATCCATGGCGTTAGCTTTTGGCGCTGCCTCAGCCTTGTAAATCTTGGGCTGCAATAAAAAGCAGTAGGTGTTGTGGAGGAACACCCACAGCAACACCCATTGCATGCCCCTTTGCCGCAGCGGACGGTGGCAGAAAGGGGCATATATACAAGGGGGCCTTAATTCATGCAACGTGGCTTAGTGCCACCTTGTAAATATGGAAAATGGCACCACGCCATGTGAGTGTAAAAAAAAGTGACGCTCCAGTGGCAATATGGGCTTTCTAAATATGCCCCACGTTTTCCATTAGACAGGATTTTACTTTACTTCTTTCAGCTGTATTAAACTTGTGTGCCCATTGGGTTAACATTGAGAAATCCTTATTTTCATCATATAACTTTAAAGAAATATAATTCATGTCTAAATGGTGAAAACGTACGAATTTTCCAATTTTTAAAAAATGTGCATCAAATGTTACATGAATATTTATCTTCAAAACCTTTAAAGAAAGATGTTTCCCTTTTATCTTTTCCTTGGTATAACAAACAGATACAAGTTAATGGGAGGGAAATTGACTGAAAAGTTTGGCATGATAAAAGTATTTCCTGCGTTTCCCAGTAAAAATGGCATTGTAATTCCTTTACAGTCTCTTTAATTGTCCTTTAATTTACCTAATTCTTTTCAATATAAATATAATCTTCCAAAGCACATCTTACAATCAGTTTTTTATCTATTAGATAGGGAATAAACTAAAAGAATATGTCCTCAGAAAATATCTTACATGTTGTTGAGAATGTTTCTATTCCTAAATCTGTATTAATTTATGAAGTATCACATCGAACTGTCTGAATCAGGAATAGAATGTATTTGTGAATCAGGTGCATAGGTGTCTGGTTCAGCTGTTTATTTGAAAAAGGTATGGAATAAAATATTTAAAACATCTAAAGCTGCAAACATAACTTAAAGCTTATTGTTATTTATATTAGGCTTTCATCTACTCAGGCTAAATTAAATACAAGTTTAAATAGTAATTATAATTTATGTTGGTCTTGTAAATATTTGGAAGGCAATTTTTTAAATATGTTATTTCACTGTGCAAATAATAAAAGATTTAGCAAGTTGTGTGAAAAAAATGTTGTTACATTTTTCAAATAGATTTGCCTCTCTTGCGAGCAGTTGATCTCTTCCAATGTAATATGTTTAAAATAATGGATTGGCTTATATCCATTGCTTTTCAGGATATAACGTCCTGTTGAAAAGCCTCATCTAAGTAATCCAATTTATCATGGTAGAATGCTGAATATGCAAATCATGGATTAAATATGTTTGCTATTAATTCTATTCATACCAAAGTTAAAAAAAGAACTATTCTGGCTATCACTAACTTAAATGTTAAGGAATTCGCCTAATAATTTTGCTAATTCTAATTTTGTCTATGACCCACTTCAATTATTTTAACAAATGTGTTTGTTTTACAAAGGCCTACTCTTTTTAATACTGTATTTCCTATAATTGTCTTTTCTTAATTTGAATTATTATTGTGATAGAGATATTAGCCCTTTCTTTACGTTCTCCCTATTTTCTCTACCTATTCTATTCTATTCTTTTATACTATTTTCTGTCTCTGTTGATCTTTTATATCTAACTCTTTTCTCTTCATATATTTGGTATATTGCAATACTTTAAACTTAACTATTTGGATGCGCTGACACAAGGAATTTGTCTATTTGGACATATTCATATTTAACAGCTGCTGTTTTAAATATTTATTGTATGTGGATACTTTAGTCTGTATGAGTTTATTATAATATATGCTCTATTATATTTATGTATTATATATATGTTTTGATGAGTGTTGTTACACTTATGTACATTCTACAAATTCTATACAATTGATTAAAATGAAAAATGTAAGTGACTTATGTTTCCAGAGTTTAATTTTTCCAACCTTTGGTCTCTCCTCAGTTTGCCTTCTGAAGTGTTCAGGCCACGGACGCTGTGACCCGATTACAAAGCGCTGTATTTGCTACCCGTATTGGATGGAGAGCTTGATTCACCGTTACCTGTATAATGGGGAAAGCAATTGTGGTGAGTTACTGTGAAGCTAGTGTGGCTTTTCTTTGATTCATTATTAATACTTTCTTGCACCATCATTGCTTTTTATTTTAGGTTTGTTTATAAAACAAACAATACCAGTTGGCTTATTTCAGTGCATTACTATTAGTTTCATTTGGTATGTAAAATTATTTTTTTCTGTAGTGAAATTAACTGAAGAAGCTTACCTTTCAAACAACAGTTGAATTCCCAGAACTTCAAATGTTAATGTTAAAGACACAATAATTGGCTGGAGTTCTGACACACTGCGCACTGAGATTGTAGTAATCTGTCCATTGATGTATGCTCATCCTCACTCCCAAAGCTCAGTGGGGTGATTTATTGCTTTTCTTTACATATTTTAGAGTCTATGACCTGTAACTTTGCTTTCCCACAGAATGGAGCATCCTGTACGTGACAGTATCGGTGTTTGCACTGATGGCACTTGTAGGTGGCCTAGCCTGGCTTTCTTTCTACTGCTGTAAAAGGTACTGTACAAGCTGGTATTTTTAAATGCCTTTTTAATAATAATGTTTGTTTTCTCATCCATTTTGTTATGTCACAAAACATAGAAATGTATAAGAACTTGCTGGCATGGCCGTCTTTAAATACCATCAGGCAGTGCACCAGACCAGTCATACTGACAGATGTATTAAGATATGCTTTTTACCATCTCTGGAGATGTGTGGCAGTATGTATTGTGGATACACTGTTGTAAACATAGTAAGAAAGCTATCTTCTAAGTGGTTCAGGAAGTTTTAGCATTGTTACACCTTTTGTAACAATGCGCCATATTTATGGCCAAGTCACACAGTGCAGCGCAAGTCATCTTGCTGCACTGCACTGTGGGACAGGGAAAGGGCAGGAATGAACTGTATGTAAGTCAATATGGTGCAGAATCCTGCGCTGGCACCTACTTTGCAGCCTAGCTGCAACGCATGCCCCGTGGCGCATGGGTGCCTGCACTGTAAGGATGATTGTATTTTTGTGCTGGCAGGGGCACCTTCCTGCAAAAAACAATCCTCTGAGTCATGATGAAGCACACATAGAAAGAGGAACAATTAGGAAAAAGAAACAGATTTGTCCTTGTAATGCCTCACCTGGGGAGGTGTAGGTTTTTGTCACATTCCCCTGTCTACCACTTTTGATAAATCTGAGAACACCCACGGAACACCCATAGAAATGCCTTCCTTGTGCAAAGTAATGTAACACAGCGATTTGTGCAGCATTGCATTACCCGATAATTATTAAGCCACTCAGGCCCAGGCAAGGTGACTTTGCATGGCTTCATAAATCTCACTTTTAATTTGCGTCACTCTTGCACCACATTGCATGCTGCAAGAGTGATGCAAAGGTGCGCGAAAATATGCCCCAATGTGTATACCATGTGTACATATATAATATAGCAGTTATTTTGTAGTCAGTAACATTTTAAAATTGAATGTAAATTATAAACATTTAATTTTCATGCAGACCAAAATGCTTCACTACTTATATCAGTATCTGTTAAAAGGTTTATATTTTTCATGATTACTTTGAGAGCAGACCATTTTATTAATTTCTTCTCACAATCACATATAGGCAATTTCATGAAGATTTAAAAGTAGTCTTAATGGCCCGAGTTCACATAGGTTTCCTGTGAAGCAAATTAGAGACTAGTCATAAGCATCTCAAAATCCCACCAGTATTGTGTGCTTGCATGTAGGCATGAGAAGCCTACAGCATCTATACAATGCACCAGGAAAAATTAGAATCACTCAGTGCAATTCTTTGTGATCGGCTCACAGACATTTAAAGAGGATACAAATACCGATCATTTGAAGAGGATACACATACTGTATGTAAGGACAAGTGTGTGTGTGTGTGTGTGTGTAAGGCGTCGGGCAGTGGGTGTGAATTGTTACAGCCCCAAGCGGAACTTTTCCGAATCCTGGCAGCCTGTCCAAACATCCCACCACTAGGGATGCCGGTAATTGCAGTCCACCATCTTTCCCCCAATAAGGAGGATGCATTCAACATTCAAAAGGGACTGCAGCAAGGAGTCAGGAGGGGAGCACAGGCATCTGAAGAGGGACGAATCCCGAAACGCGTCATGCCTTACGAATCTCTGTTCACAATTACCTTCCACTGCCCGCTGAGTTCCTCGTTGCCTTCCTGGTGGAGGCGACTGTTTCCTGATATAAATATGTATATATATATATATATATATATATATATATATATATATATATATATATATATATATATATATATATATATATATATATATATATATATATATATATCCAACACTCAAGGTTGCCCACTGTGAGGAGCCCACATGGAAGCACACCCCATGGTGGAGGTCAACAGCACCTTTCAGCAATTTCATTTGCATTCTGCTTCGTTGGCTCTACCCGTTTTCGGAACACCTCCTTGATCACAAGCCATCACTCACAAAACAGCATCAACTGTATGGGAGACACTTGCTTTTATGTGAAGTCCCGCCCTTCTGGGCACATACTCCCACCTCAGTAGGCGTGTGCAAAGTTGCCTTCTCGTCTTAGCTGTCCCCAACATTAATTAAAACCCAAGTGGGCATTGCCACATTGTTTGTGAATTAAAAGTTATAAAATTCCAAGTGGATGAATGTCGATTCAATTGTTGAAGGTGCTGCAAATAAAGGAACACTCCTTTTCGAGCGCTTCCGTCCTGTTATCGGCGTCAGGCCGTCCTGATACCTCAAGTCTGCTTAACAGCGGTGGTGCATCCTCGCGGCTTGGGCACAGCCGCTAAAACATCCAACACTCAAGGTTGCCCAATGTGAGGAGCCCACACAGAAACACACCCCGTGCAGGGAGGTCAACAGCACCTTTCAGCAATTTCATTCTCATTCTGCTTTGTTGGCTCTATGCGTTTCGGAACACCTCTTTGATCACAAGCCATCTCTCACAAAACCGCAGCAATCAATTGTATGGGAGACACTTGCTTTTATTTGAATGAAGTCCCGCTCCTCTGGGCACGTACTCGCGCCTCAGTAGGCGTGTGCAAAGTTGCCTTCTGGTCTTAGTAGTCCAAACATTCATTAAAATCCAAGTGAGCATTGCCACATTGTTTGTGAAGCGGACCTGAGGTATCAAGATGGCCTGACGCAGATAACAAGATGCAAGCGCTCGAAAAGGAGTTCTCTGTGCCCCGCATCCAGCTGTGCTAGCCCCATGGCATGCTCCAGGTGGAGCTTCTCTAAAGCTAGCTGATGCTCCCTCTCCTTCTGCCTGTCCACCAACTCCTCTGGCGACCATGAAAGGGATTGGGCACAACCCCTGGCACTAGCCCTAGCAAGTGACTCCCTATCTATGGGATCCTCCCAACCTACTGGCGTCCCTGCCCTGTTATTTTCTCCCTCTTGCACAAACTCTCCAGGGCCACTGCCCTCTGGGGGTGCTGGTTGGGGACCCTCCCTCTCGGGGACCTCACTGGTCTCGGGACCCTCCTTCCTAGACTCCTCCCCCACCCGGTTTTGGGATGTCCAACAGGCCAACAAGGCCTTCTGCAGTTCCTCCTTCCTGGCGGACCTACTCACCTGACACCCAAGATCCTGACAGAACCTCTTTAAGTCCTTCAGAGTGTATTTACGTAACATCTTTACATTAAATGCACTTCCTGTCACAATAACTGCTGGATCACCGGGGTGAGACATGACTGACACTTTTAGGGGTGTCACTAAAAATTAAAAAGAGCAGAAAACACAATTCAAAAAGGAAACTTGTAAGGAGAATTCAATCAAGAAAAATTATCCCCAAACATGTGAATTTCTAAATACAGAGTTGTAGTGCAACCAGTTGTCGCTGTGGTACTGACAAACGCAAGTCCTATCCTCACCGCTGATAACCAATGTTAGAAATGGGATTTCTGGTTGGCTAGGGTTTGCGCCTAAGCCTGGCAGAAACTACCACTCTAGTCAGGGTAAGGGAGTTACACGCTGAAGATAACCCCTCCTCATCCCCTTGGTAGGTTGGCACGAGCAGTCAGGCTTATCCCAGAGGCAATGTGTAAAGCATTTGCGCAACACACACACACACACACACACACAGCAGCAACACCCTAGGCACACTACAAAAGGAACTCCACTCAAGGTTGTATAAAAATAGCCTTTGTATTATCCCAAACACATTAGAATTGTAATCACACAGATACACCATGCCAACTGGCACTAGGCAATATTTACAGGAGATTATATACACATGACAGGGTCCATTGGGTCACTGTCAGAACCTTTATAAAGTATTAGTAGCACACATAAAACACAATCAGTAACTACAGGTAAAATACTGTACTCAGAATTAGCAAGGGCGACATAAATGCATTATGTCTGCATCACCTTAAGGCATAAAACATATTAGGGATAAACCACCTTAGGCAATGAATCAACAGCATAAACACATTATGCAATAAATCACCAGCATACACATTATCCTAGGACCTTTGGCCTAAACACTGCAATGACCCCAGGCCAACTGGCCTTTCACTGGGGCTCCAATACCCTATGTCCAGAAAGTCAGGGCATAGCTGCCAATGCAGCGTAACCACAGTGCGCAAATGCTTTGGGGCGGGGGGTGCAACTCACCCCTTCCTGGCACTAAAAATAGTATGCCCCCGTTGTTGCAGATGCCCTCAACCGGCGGGCCAGCTGTGCCAAATTAGCCCGGGTACCACTGTGCTTTGGGGGCAGCCCCACTCCGGGGTTTCTAATTACCAAATTGCCCAAACTTTGCAGTTGCGCGTAACTGCGGTGCAGCTGTGAAGACAGTAAAAGGTACCGGCACTAAGCTGCTTGTGAAGTCCCACTCCAGGACTTCTGCTTCAAAATTGCGCCCAAGTTGGTGCGGTCCGCTCTCCTGCGGGACTGCGCAGGTAAACAGACACCAACAATGTGACTCGGGGAAGCCTTCTCACCTGGGCTCTCTTGGAGCTCTTCCTAGTGGCGGCAATGCGGGACTGGGAGCCCTCGAGGCTCTGGTCCTCCTCCCGGTCTCCTCTGATCCTCAGGCACCGGCCAGATACCTCGACAGGTCCCGTTCTCTGGACCTCTCCTTACTTCACCTGGTCCCTCTCCGGGCACACGGGACTACGGTGGGGAGCCCACGAGGCTCCGGACGGCCCTCTTTGGCGTGCAGGACATCCTCTTTCCCGGCCAGCCATGCCCCTAACCAGGCACGGCTGCCTGGCTTCTGGGTCGGGCCGCGGCGGTGATCTTCCTTAGATCTCAGCGGCTCCTCCGGGCGGCGGAAATGCGGGGTAGGCTCCCGTTTTTAAATTAAGACAATTGCGGGGTGGGCTCCCACTATTCTAAATAAGCATACAAGCGGGGTGGGCACCCGCTAGAGGAGCACAGACGCGGGCTGGGCTCCCGCCACAAAAGTGGCATAAACGTGGGGTGGGCACCCGCTCCCACCGCAGGCAGCGGGGAACCTTGCAGTCCAGCTCTGCACGACACACGCGCTCCTTCCTCCTTCAGGTATGAAGTTGTAGCGCTCACGAGGAGCTGGGGTCCTCCAGGGTCAAAGGACAAAGCTGGGCCCAGGCAGGCCAGCACACAAGGCCCTCCAGCAGGGAGGCAGTCCCTCGTGGTGGCTCCTCCTGGGCCCCAGCAACCAACAGGTCCCAAGGAAGCACAAAGCTTAACATTTTCATGGGGTCACAGCCCCAATATTTATACACCACAGGGCTTGGGGGAACCAGCCTAAACTGGTTCTGGGAGTTTTTGGAGCCCTTTGTTGACAAGGCTCCTCTTCTCCTTTGTCATCAGACACACCACAGGGGGGCGGAGCCAGCATTCACATAGGCCGGCACAGGCCTATTCAGGGTCAGGGGACTACTCCTCCCACTACTTCAAATGGAGATGCCCTATTCAGCCTAGCGCCGACTCATCCTGCCCCTCCTGAAGCCACATACACCTCACCAGCTCCTGCCACTACAAAACCATACATGCAATACACATCAGGCAGGCAGACACATAGCATACAGAAATGCCAACTTCTAAAAGTGGCATTTCTAAAATAATTATAATAAATCTGTGCACACCATTGTGTAGCATTTATTATCACTATTCCAAACATACCTAAATTAACCACGGTGCTCCTCTCATATCAGGGATTACCAATGAAACACTCATCAGGGAATCCCCAATGCATTCCTATGAGAGGGCTGCCTCACCGCAGTGAGAAACACAAAATGGCGGTTTGTCACTACCAGGACATGTCCCACACTTAAGGTACATGTCCTACCTTTTACCTACAATGCACCCTGCCCATAGGGCTAGCTAGGGCCTACCTTAGAGGTGACTGACATGCAGTAAAAGGGGGGTCACAGATATGGCACACACTTTAGGTGTCACATCACAGCGGCAGTAACACTGCGCGCACAGGCCCTGCAATGGCAGAGGCCTGAGAAAGGTTTGAAAGGCTACTTTGGTGGGTGGCGCAATCAGCGCTGCAAGCCCACCAGTACCAATTAATTTACTGGCCCTGGGTATCTGAGATACCACTTTACAAGGGACTGATAGGTAAATTAAATGTGCCAAACAGGTGTAGACCAATCTTACCATATTGTACCACAGAGATCACATGCACTTTACACTGGATACAGTGCTAAAGTGCCCAGAGTCCTAGAACCACCAACATGTCAGAAAAAAGGCTAGGAGGAAGGTAAAAAGTTCAGGGATGACCCTGCAAAAAGGGCCAAGTCTAACACTGGGTATTAGGCAGTATGGGCAGACTGAGAGTGCAGAGGAGATTGAAGGACTAGGCACTTCAGGGCCACAGGAAGAGGCATGGCCAGCCACTGGAACAGAAGCACAGAAGATGCACCAGGGATCTGCAGACACACAACAAACAGCTTCTCAAGGGCATCTACCGTTTCTTTTAGCGCTGCCAGAAACATGTTGCTTCTTCTATTATCTGCTTGCCTGCTGGCCAGAGCCTAGTGCCCATCCCTACTGTTCCTTACCACCAGCCTCAACACCTAACTCTTGCAGTTCGCCCAGTCCTCTTCCTCTGGCCAGTCTCATTTGTCCCCGGCCAAAGCTCTTAATCATTAAAAGTGGCAGAACACTCTTCTCACCCAATGCAGCCACCCACATATCTTTTGCAGACCGGCTTTAGACATCACAGCACCATCTTACACAATGCATGCCCAGCTGATGATCTGCACATCATCCTTCACAAAATGGATGTATTGTATTGCCTCTCCCTGACTAGTGCAATCCACTTGAGGAGGAAAGGAGCAGAGGTGTTTTCCTAATTCTCAGTAGCTATAAGAGTGTGACGGCTGGTGCTGACAATCACCTGTGCCCAAGGCACTGGTGTTAGCTTGGCAGTTTGGGCTGGACTGTTCCCATGAGGCACAGGGTCAAGGCTGATTTGCATATGGCCATGTCTGAACTGGGGTGGTGTGGAGTGCAAAAAAACAATGGATTTAGGCCCAGATCTCCGTACTGGGGTGAATGTATGACATTGTTCTGCATTCTGTTCATCAACCGTTGTTTTGCATTTGTCACCCCGAGTGGGATGGGTATGCTCAGACGTGAGTCCCATGCTCTCCACACCACTGGAGTCAAGCTATCCTGGCTGAAGACGGCTGATAGCCAGAAACCGGTCCTAGGATGCTTGATTCCGGTCCAGGAAAGACAAGGCTTGGCAGTTCGGGCTGGACTGTTCCCATGAGGCACAGGGTCAAGGCTGGTTTGCATATGGCCATGTCTGAACTGGGGTGGTGTGGAGTGCAAAAAAACGATGGGTTTAGGCCCAGATCTCTGTACTGGGGTGAATGTATGACATTGTTCTGCATTCTGTCCATCAACTGTTGTTTTGCATTTGTCACCCCGAGTGGGATGGGTATGCTCAGACGTGAGTCCCATGCTCTCCACACCACTGGAGTCAAGCTATCCTGGCTGAAGACCGCTGATAGCCAGAAACCGGTCCGAGGATGCTTGATTCTCCTCCAGGAAAGACATGGCTTGGCAGTTCGGGCTGGACTGTTCACATGAGGCACAGGGTCAAGGCTGATTTGCATATGGTCATGTCTGAACTGGGGTGGTGTGGAGTGCAAAAAAACGATGGATTTAGGCCCAGATCTCTGTACTGGGGTGAATGTATGACATTGTTCTGCATTCTGTCCATCAACTGTTGTTTTGCAGTTATCTTGACCCTCCCAGAAAAATGTGTCTGCTGTGCGGAAGCCAGCAGGTGAGGTTTGATAAGTGTAGAGGTACCTGTAGGGGCATAGTTGATAAAGTAGGGGGGGGTTGAGCGGAGAGGCGGAATGATGTGGTTTTCTGCAGTCCCAAACTTCAATACATCAGTTGTTTTGTTTGCAAGTTAATAAGCTCCAGTTCAACCCCAGAACATCTATTTCTTCCAACCACCAGTACGTGCATTTTCTTTGAGCCTTTAATAGTTGCTCGTAAATTAGACTTACTAGGATAGGTACAGCTTTCTTTTAACAAGAGGAAAAAAGTACAAAATACCAGAAATTACAACAAATTAATATACAATCCATCCTGCATATATATTATTACAAAGCTTGCAACAACTGCAATAATTTATTTTATTTAAATTCCAGCAGAAAAAGAACAAAAATAAGAAAGAAAACAAAATACACAATCCTCGATAATATAGACGACCAAGAGCAAATGGAGCTGAGACCAAAATACGGTAAGTGGATTGTTAAAAGCTGTGTCACTGTGGTGGATGTAGTCCAGTATGTGGTTCGTGTGGGTGAGACATGTAAGAAAATGTTGGTACCCTTTTGTGGTTTTATTTGCTGTTTCCTAACGGAAAATTTAACAGTTTCTCTGTATTTTATTCGATATACCGGGACGTTAGACACTTCTGAAATGTGGACACCACCAACGTTAGTGTGGTAATTGGCTTAGTTACATACGCAGTGCCCTGACTTTGAGGTTGTCTTGGGGCAGGTCAGTTCACCTGTATGACAAGGTACTTATAGGGATCTGCTGTGGCAGACCTATGAGCAACCCAACCCCTAATCACCTGTACGCAGAACCTAGTAACAGCAGGTCATGGATAGCAGGAGTGAGGGTGTTGTTTCCTGCTAAAATATCAGCCTTTTATGGCAGAGGTATTTCACTGAAGAGGACTTTGACTGTGGCTTTTTTGTGTCCACTAAAGCCGTTTATATTTCAGAAAACGGCTGACAACAAGGAATAAGTTTTACAGTTACATAACTCCAAAGCAAATCACATAAAAAAGCTAATTACACTAAAGTAAACTTAATCAAAAGGTTTCCCTGATATAAATGTAGTTTCCTCTCCCACTATGTTCATTAAAAAATTGATTGACCAGAAGTTTCTTACGGGGGTCAAAAGGAGCAGAATACAAAGGGCAAACAGTTGATTCATAGTTACATGTAAAGAAAGAAAACTTTCCTCAAACAGGGAGTTTCTTTGACGCAACCCAATGCAGCAAGAGAAGTTGCTGTGCTGGGCTATGGCAAAGGAAGAGAGCAGAAATTTGTAATATCTAAGATATGGCGCAGAGCTGGCAAACGCCTGGCGGCTTAGCATAGGCACCCTTGCGCCACCATGGATTGGTGCCTGAAATGTGGTCAGAATAGTTTTTCGTTCCTGCAGAAAAACTATTGTTAGAGGATTATTCCTCAGTGTATGCAAAATGTAGTACACATATAAAGCGGAAGTAACTAGCAGAAAGAAAGATATTTCTCCCTGGTATGGCAGCATTGGGCAGATGCCCCATTTTGGTGCAAACCTATGTTTACTGACTTTAGCAAATATAGGTTTGTGTTCAAATATATGAGTGGATGCATGA
The DNA here is from genome assembly GCF_964261635.1 of Lissotriton helveticus. Classification (NCBI taxonomy): domain Eukaryota; kingdom Metazoa; phylum Chordata; class Amphibia; order Caudata; family Salamandridae; genus Lissotriton; species Lissotriton helveticus. The sequence continues at coordinate 1,401,429,397 of NC_136063.1, read as the reverse complement.
GAATGCCCATGGTCCACCCATGCTGCGCCTCCCCCACGCAAGGCAGGAATCAGTGACTAAATATCGAGGGACAGAATATCGAATGTCCAGAATAACGATTCCAAAACATTGAGGGACAGAATATCGAGTCCCTATCTACAAACAGGTAAGTACTAAAATAGCGAGTACAAAATATCAATGTTTAAAATATAGTTAACTAAAATATAGAATTTTTTAAATGTATTAAAATACTATAAAAGTATTTAAATATTAAGCACAATTAAATAAAACAGTTAAAATAATGTAAAAAAGCTTCAAATGTAAAAATAATAAATTTAGGGGTCGATTCCGATTCAGGAAAAACCGCTCCGAATAGCCGTACGGAGCGTTTTCCCCGTACGAATCGTACCCTGCAACGTCTCCCGTACGTACGACGAAGCACGATTCGTACCAGGAGCTGGACTCCGTACGAATCGTCAGAGACCATACGAACCAAACCCCCATACGAATCTCCCTCGGAACCCTCTGTATGCGACATCCGTACGGTTCGCGGATGGTTTCTCCGACCCAGCAAGTACGATTTGTGTGGGGTACTCACTGTACGACACTTTTTTTACAGGAGCCGAAAACGTCCGGAGAAGCAGAGTTCGCCACGAAACAGGTACGGAACGTACAATTCGCGTCCTCATATGCCGGTCCGGATCGTACTCGTCGGGTCGTACGGCATGTTTACGATTCGTACGGAGAGGGCTCCGGATACAAATCGTACGGACGTTTTTTTTCCAGGATCGGAATCGAACCCAATATGTAAAAAACACATACTATTTAAAACATTATTAAAGTATATTTACATATATATAAATGAACCTAATATATAAAAATAAATAATATATAATAATTTAAATAATTAAAGTAATATTTTTATGTTAATTAATAATTTACGCTACATTAAATATAACAAAATGAAAAGTGTTGCATAGCTAAGGGATTAAAATTAGTATTCACACTCCAACAAGTGCAAAAGTAGAGAATTTGTTGGATAGTGGGTGGGTACAAATTACTATTCCCACTCCAGTGAGTGCAACAGTAGGGAAAGTGTTGGATAGCGGGTAGGTAAAAATTACTATTCCCACTCCAGCTAGTGGAACAGTAGGGAACGGTTTGGATGGCGGGAGGATAAAAATAACCATTCTCACTCCAGTGAGTGCAACAGTAGGGAAAGCGTTGGATAGCGCAGGGGTAAAAATTACTATTTCCACTCCAGAGAGTGCAACAGTAGGGAAAGTGTTGGATATGGTAGGGGTAAAAATTACTATTCCCACTCCAATGAGTGAAACAGTAGGGAAACTGTTGGATAGCAAAGGGGTAACAATTACTATTCCCACTCCCGTGAGTGCAACAGTAGGGAAAGTGTTGGATAGCGTAGGGGTAAAAATTACTATTTCCACTCCAGTGAGTGCAACAGTAGGGAAAGCGTTGGATAGCATAGGGGTAAAAATTACTATTCCCACTCCAGTGAGTGCAACAGTAGGGAAAGTATTGGATAGCGTAGGGGTAAAAATTACTATTCCCACTCCAGTGAGTGCAACAGTAGGGAAAGTATTGGATAGCGTAAGGGTAAAAATTACTATTGCCAACCCAGAGAGTGCAAAAGTAGGGAACGTGTTGGATAGCGTAGGGGAATAATTTAGAAGACCCAGTCCTACAATTGAATTAAAATGAATTAAAAATATATATATATATATATATTTAAATTTAATTTACCTCCCACTATTTTCCACTATAAACATCACCTCAAATAGTCTAAAATATTAATACATTAACATAATTAATTAACATTTAATTAATTCGCTAATCACAATTAACAAAAAAATAAAAACAATGATATCTAAATTAATTAACACAGTTAACTTTATAAAATAACTTTGATTAAATATTATATAAATATTAATAAAAATGTATTTCCAAAAAGTTTAATGTACACCATACAACCCTATAAACACAACACACTCCTCAAAAAAATGAACATAATTAGCATATTATTACATTAATTAATAACAATTAATATTTAATTAAGTACTAATTAATATAAATGCACACAATTTACATTTGTATCAATTAATTAAAACCGTATTAATAACTTTTTACTGATTTAAAAATAAATTAATTGACGTAATTACCAATATTAATTATTACCCATAAAATTATTAATTAATAAACTATTGTTTTTTTTATTTAAATTAAATTCTTCAAACCCTATTCCCCTATAAACCCACAGCTCGCTACGGAACTAATATACGCAAAAATGTATTACCAATATTAATTATTAACCATACAATTAATAATTAATATATATATATTTTTTTAATTTAAATTAAGTTACTTCCCACCCCATCCCCCTATAAACCCACAACCCGCTACGTGACTAATATATGCAAAAATGTATTACCAATATTAATTATTAAACAATAAATTATTACTTAATACATTATTCTTTTTTTAATTCAAATTAAATTACTTCTCATCCTATTCCCCTATAAACCCACAACCCGCTATGGAACTAATAAATGCAAAAATTAATTAACATAAAATTCGTTATCTTAAAAAAATGGTAACATACATTAAAAAATATATACTTTTAACACATGTACTAACATAATACAATTTTAAAAAATCGATATAATGACATTCTATATAATGACAATCTATATTATAACATTCTTTATGATGACATTCGATATAATGACATTCAATATTACTTACCTATATGTCGATATTATTTCCAACTATATTATGTCTATTCTATATTGTGTCCTCTCTATATTTTTGATTCAATATTGTGTCCTCTCGATATTTTTGATTTCATATTTTGGGTGTTTACCACAAGGCAGCGCTATTGGCTGTGTTGTGTTACTTTTGGACAATAACCCATGCAAAGCCACACAAATCTTGTATTTTGTGTCGAGGCTCTGCGCAACCACACTACAAAGTCTTAGCAAATCATTTCCTGAATCTTTAAATGTTCCATTCATGGACAATCAGTCTTGTGGTAGTTGGAATACAAAGTGATAGTGCTCGGTTCTGTCCCCCAAGTCATTTACATTCTAGTAGTGGAGTTGGGGAAAAAGTGGCATTGGATCAAGTTGATCTCTAGGCATGTATTGATCATTACCTAGGTGTCAACATAACAGTGTGCTTTCCATATTGAGAAGATCTCTTAACATTTGTCAGGCAAGATTGTCCAAGCATGTACCCTTCAAATTTCAATCATTCAAAGACTGAGTTGCATGAACTGATAGTCCTTGCAGGTGCAACCAGGCTGAAGACATCAGGGATCTCATTACAGAAAAGCCAGTAAGAATGCTTCTTGTGATATTTGGTAATTGCCACCTGAGTTCAAGTACAATTTGCTTTAATTGGGAGAATTCTGTGCAGCGGTAAAATTGACCCAGTTGACTAACCACCAGGGGTAATATCAGCCGCGGTGCGTCCATTGGGGCGTAGGGGCGTAGCCCCACTAAGCCTGGTGGACGCACCTGCGGCTGCAACAGAGAGAGCACGGAGCACCTAAATAAAATGCAGCGCTTCGGGGGTTCCGACCGGGACAGCCCCGATGGAATAGGGAGTGCTCAGGGGGTGGGGCTGGGTTAGGTTACAAGTCGACTGACTCTGCTGCGCAATTTAATTACGGGCGGAAACTTGCCCGCGCATGCGCCTTAGCGTCAACTTAGTCAAGTTGACTGAGAGGGACCAGGGGGTGTGTCTGCTGGGCCCAGTCCTTTGAAATGGCGCCAGGGCGAGTAGTCTTTGTGCCCCCCTCCGTCGGGGACGTGCGCGCCGTGACGTTTCCAGTAGTTGCGCACTAGAGTCTGACACTGAGTTCGGCGTTGTCAGACAGACCGTCACTCGAGCTGGTGGTAAGTTAATAATAATTAATAAGCAGTGGCTGGCGCGCGGTGCTTGTATTTAAATGTCATATATAAAGGCTGAGGCAACAAGCTTGACTGTTTTTTTTCCTATTACGCTTCCCGTTCCTGCCTTTATTACAGGTACTCTTGAAGTATCCCCAGGGTGACACCTTCTGGAAGAATGCGGTATAAAGCGATATTTACACTCACAGCTTCCTTTGCAAGTAGCCCTTTGCGTTCTGTGTGTAGCAGAGAATAATAATACATACCATGGTAGACGGAGTCAGTGCAATGATTTTTAGATATGATTCGCGCATTAATATCTTGGTTTTTATGTAGCACTTTATATCGCATTCCTGCCATTTCTAAGCATTGTAAAAGAAAGGCGCTACTATTAGTCAATGTAAAGGTACACGATTTAGCCACCTCTGAGTGTAGAAAGACTGGGCCGTCTATGACGGTACTGGAACTTGTGACATGCAGACCACGGCACGTCTCGGCGGCGATCGTGCAAATCATGGCGCTGTCCTACCGGCATAAATTAGCTTGAATGAGTGCAGCAGCGTAAACAAGGCAGCGACAGGGTGGCGTGACAGCACACCACAGAGATGGACATTAGGCGGCCTCTGCTATAAATAAAAGGGAATATGACTCCGTGCTACCATTACCCAGTTTAACAGTATGTAGTTTGTTTATCTCAGAATGATGGAAGAGAGTCAGCTTGCCAGGATTTAAAACCAGTTACATGCGGACCGCAGCATATCTTAGTGACAAGCATTTAACTCACAGAGCCATTCTGCCAGCGATGGGTTTGCTGCCTAAGCAAAAATGAGAACACAGAGAGCTTCAGCTATGTGTTCAAACCAGGATGTGGAAACCGAGAAACTCCATTTATCTTGTTTCGTGACATGTTGTGTGCACCCATCAGTCATACCTTTCAGTGCTATAACAACCAGCCAAAGCCAAAGTTTTAGTAGGCCCAGTTTACTATTTCTAGTCAAACTTATCGATGTATTTTAAGTAAACGTTAATTCACGACTTGCACACAACTCAGGTGCCACATCAGTTTTCATTATTGAACAAAATACTTATCTTGTGATCTTCATCCTTCTACTCTTCCTGTATATCGAGTAGAAGTCAAGGCTGATGTAGAATTGAGCAATTAAAAACAAGAGAAAAACCCTGGCATCAAAGAATAATAAAAAAAATGGAAAATCCATGTGGATGACATGCTGAACTCTGACACAGGAAGCGGAATCTGAGAGGGTTGGGCGAGAAGCTTGCAGCAGCTGCCGCAGAGCAGGAGCCAGGGCCAAGGAGGGCCATGGAGAGCATTAGTGTGTTAAACGCTGCAAATAGGCGCCTTTAAGTGGTGGCTGCTGTTTAGGGTTGGTGGGTTTCAGCGCAGCCTCAACGCTGGCGCTTCACAGCCCGGAGGTGTGATTAATGTCTGGAGCCGATGGGTTTTTGAAACGCTGTTAAAAAGTCTGAGCTGTCTTCACAGCCTGTACTAGCCTCACAGGTTCGCTCAGGCAGTCGGATGTCCTCATCTGCCGTGTTTGATATGGCCATCTGTTGGTCCAGGGCATGCCTCGACATCAGGGGGTACACTGAAGCTGTGGCCGCATCCTCGAGGAACTGTGGTTTAACAGGCGTGCAAGGCGAGAACCCGGTCTTAAAGACACTTTTGTGTAAGGCGCAGGCATGCTCTAATATTCTACACAATTCTGGCTTTCACTCCTTAGAAGTCAAACTCCTAAATCATTTTAAGATCAAATGAAAGCGGTATTTTCAGCCCACTGACACTCCCCTTGGGGTGCAAGTTAGTAAGGGTTAGTTCAGAATAGTTTTGGACAAGTCAGCTTTGAAATCTCCAGCTGACACCAAGGGCTGCTTCTCTTAGTCGCTGCTGATTTACAGATATGTGTCAACTATAACTGGAAAGTGTGTGAAGGAGGTACTCCAGTGTCGAAATATATTGACTCTGCCATGCCTAAGGAAAATAAAATGCAATGTGGGGAGTGGGGGTGGATGTGTGTTTGGGAGGGGGGGTGGATGTGTGTTTGGGGGGGGTGGATGTATGTTTGGATGGGGGTGGAGGGGTGGATGTGTGTTTGGGTGGGGGGGTTGATGTGTGTTTGGGTGGGGGGTGGATGTGTGTTCCACATCCAGCAGCATGGCCACCGAGTTTGCCCCCAAGATCAGCCCCACGCTGATGACCCCAGACCCGCACTACATCCCAGGGTAAGTGCAGACACTCCGGGAAGTACTCACTTTCTGCCTACTTAACTTTATTTTACCGTGTTGTTTGTGTGTTTTGTAAAAAAAAAAGCCGCTCTGCTCGGTGAGTTTCAACGGCGGCGGGGACGTGTTTCCTTCCGGGTCAGATTCACTCGGTAAATCCCGGCAGAATCTGTCAAACGGATACGATGTCACTTTTATGTAATTAATTGTAAGGTTTGTGAAGTTCAAGCAGTGAATGTTACATTAATAGTACGGCTAGGTACTACGTGGGAATTTCGCTAGGTCCGTGCATTTTAATTAATGTTTTAGACCAATGTAATTGTTGCACGCAGAAGTATTTAGAATTTTTGGAATGCGCTATGTAGATGAACCCATTATTTAGTTTCTGTGTTTTTCAGGTGTGTAGTTGATTGAGCTTGTGGGGCGTTAGCGATACTTTTGTCATGTTTCTCGTTTTTTGAAAAAATTGTCATTGCTTTGCCAAATTCCGCCACGAAACATAAAAGTATATCATGGGCAATTAATGATTCAACGTGTTCTAGCCTGATAATGTGGAGTCAATGTCATTTTGATATATTTATATAGTATTTTATCTATGCATAATTTCTATTTTGCAACTGTTTTATAACCACGTCGATATGCTGGTTGCGCACTATTTAAAACTATAGATACATGAATACCTTTCTGTATTAAAATACACACATTTGAGTGTGACAAAACATCCCTTTACTTTACAAGGGGCTCAGGCTTTATAGTTAACTTATTTTTATTATCCTCCAGATTGTGAATCACAAATCAGATATAATGCAGTTAAAATACCTTAATTTAGTTAGGTGTCATAAAAGGCATGAGAGAAAAGACGCCTCTTAAACGCACCCCATCATGATTTTCTGTGTAATCTGTAATCACTTCTATTCAAAATCGAGACAGCTGTGAGGGCTGTGTGGGCTGAGAGAGCTATGTGGGCTGAGAGAGCTGTGTGGGCTGAGAGAGCTGTGTGGGCTGAGAGAGCAGTGTGGGCTGAGAGAGCAGTGTGGGCTGTGAGAGCAGTGTGGGCTGTGAGAGCTGTGAGAGCTGTGAGGGCTGTGTGGGCTGTGAGAGCTGTGTGGGCTGTGAGAGCTGTGTGGGCTGTGAGAGCTGTGTGGGCTGTGAGCTGTGTGGGCTGTGAGAGCTGTGTGGGCTGTGAGAGCAGTGTGGGCTGTGAGAGCAGTGTGGGCTGTGAGAGCAGTGTGGGCTGTGAGAGCAGTGTGGGCTGTGAGAGCAGTGGGCTGTGAGAGCAGTAGGCTGTGAGAGCTGTGTGGGCTGTGAGAGCTGTGTGGGCTGTGAGCTGTGTGGGCTGTGTGGGCTGTGTGGGCTATGTGGGCTGTGTGGGCTGTGAGAGCTGTGTGGGCTGTGAGAGCAGTGTGGGCTGTGAGAGCAGTGGGCTGTGAGAGCAGTAGGCTGTGAGAGCTGTGTGGGCTGTGAGAGCTGTGTGGGCTGTGTGGGCTGTGTGGGCTGTGTGGGCTATGTGGGCTGTGAGAGCAGTGGGCTGTGAGAGATGTGTGGGCTGTGAGAGCTGTGTGGGCTGTGAGAGCTGTGTGGGCTGTGAGAGCTGTGTGGGCTGTGAGAGCTGTGTGGGCTGTGAGAGCTGTGTGGGCTGAGAGAGCTGTGTGGGCTGAGAGAGCTGTGTGGGCTGAGAGAGCTGTGTGGGCTGAGAGAGCTGTGTGGGCTGTGAGAGCTGTGTGGGCTGTGAGAGCTGTGTGGGCTGAGAGAGTTGTGTGGGCTGAGAGAGCTGTGTGGGCTGAGAGAGCTGTGTGGGCTGAGAGAGCTGTGTGGGCTGTGAGAGCTGTGTGGGCTGTGAGAGCTGTGTGGGCTGTGAGAGCAGTGTGGGCTGTGAGAGCTGTGTGGGCTGTGAGAGCTGTGTGGGCTGTGAGAGCTGTGTGGGCTGAGAGAGCTGTGTGGGATGAGAGAGCTGTGTGGGCTGAGAGAGCTGTGTGGGCTGAGAGAGCTGTGTGGGCTGAGAGAGCTGTGTGGGCTGTGAGAGCAGTGTGGGCTGTGAGAGCTGTGAGGGCAGTGTGGGCAGTGTGAGCTGTGTGGGCTGAGAGGGCTGTGTGGGCTGTGAGAGCAGTGTGGGCTGTGAGAGCAGTGTGGGCTGTGAGAGCAGTGTGGGCTGTGAGAGCAGTGTGGGCTGTGAGAGCAGTGTGGGCTGTGAGAGCTGTGAGGGCTGTGAGGGCTGTGTGGGCTGTGTGGGCTGAGAGAGCTGTGAGAGCTGTGAGGGCTGTGTGGGCTGTGAGGGCTGTGAGGGCTGTGTGGGCTGTGTGGGCTGTGAGAGCTGTGGGTTGTGAGAGCAGTAGGCTGTGAGAGCTGTGTGGGCTGAGAGCTGTGTGGGCTGAGAGCTGTGTGGGCTGTGAGAGCTGTGTGGGCTGTGAGAGCTGTGAGAGCTGTGTGGGCTGAGAGAGCTGTGTGGGCTGAGAGAGCTGTGTGGGCTGAGAGAGCTGTGTGGGCTGTGTGGGCTGTGTGGGCTGAGAGGGCTGTGAGAGCTGTGAGGGCAGTGTGGGCTGTGAGGGCAGTGTGGGCTGTGAGGGCTGTGAGAGCAGTGTGGGCTGTGAGGGCTGTGAGGGCTGTGTGGGCTGTGAGGGCTGTGTGGGCTGTGAGGGCTGTGTGGGCTGTGAGGGCTGTGTGGGCTGTGGGCTGTGAGAGCTGTGCGGGCTGTGAGAGCTGTGCGGGCTGTGAGAGCTGTGCGGGCTGTGAGAGCTGTGCGGGCTGTGAGAGCTGTGCGGGCTGAGAGAGCAGTGCGGGCTGAGAGAGCAGTGCGGGCTGAGAGAGCAGTGCGGGCTGAGAGAGCTGTGCGGGCTGAGAGAGCTGTGCGGGCTGAGAGAGCTGTGTGGGCTGAGAGAGCTGTGTGGGCTGAGAGAGCTGTGTGGGCTGAGAGAGCTGTGTGGGCTGAGAGAGCTGTGTGGGCTGTGAGAGCTGTGTGGGCTGTGGTTCCCAATGCTTTGTGAAGGCTGTTTCCCAACTGCTGTGCAACTTCTTCTACTCTTAGAGCTGAGATTTCCATGAAAGTCTTATAGTCTGAATTCAGCACCTGAGCGTAATAGGACGGAATGTATGAAGCTCTGTGGTTATACTGAATAAGCAGCTACCTATGTTATGCCATCTATTAATGTAATAACTGCACTTTCACAATTGCTTTATTAACCTTCCTGCTTTCTCCAATTTGCATGAAAATGCACGATTTTTCTTCTTTTTTTTCAAATTTTTCGTGGGGGGGTTATCCCCCCAAACCCCCCTTTTGGGGTTCGGGCTCGCTCGCTACGGTGCTGTATGCAAATCACTTGCGCCCCACCACTTTCAAATGTCACCCACCGCCCCTGGGTAATATATCCTCTGTGGTGAATGCTTAACGCCCTGCAAAAGTGACATTACTGCCCAATAAATCCTGTTCTAATGAACAATTGGAACCGAAGATCAGCTCTGAGAAAGTAGAACACATTGCTACTAACTTGTAAGTTGTGCTTGGTCACCAAGCACGTGGGTAATGACATATGAGCGTTGGGTGATGACAGATTAGCGTTCTCCATTGAAGCACTATTTCTTCCTCCGTAATTCTGTGTGGGCTGAGAGAGCTGTGTGGGCTGAGAGAGCTGTGTGGGCTGAGAGAGCTGTGTGGGCTGAGAGAGCAGTGTGGGCTGTGAGAGCAGTGTGGGCTGTGAGAGCTGTGAGAGCTGTGAGGGCAGTGTGGGCAGTGTGAGCTGTGTGGGCTGAGAGGGCTGTGTGGGCTGTGAGAGCAGTGTGGGCTGTGAGAGCAGTGTGGGCTGTGAGAGCAGTGTGGGCTGTGAGAGCAGTGTGGGCTGTGAGAGCTGTGAGGGCTGTGAGGGCTGTGTGGGCTGTGTGGGCTGTGAGAGCTGTGAGAGCTGTGAGGGCTGTGTGGGCTGTGAGGGCTGTGAGGGCTGTGAGGGCTGTGTGGGCTGTGTGGGCTGTGAGAGCTGTGGGTTGTGAGAGCAGTAGGCTGTGAGAGCTGTGTGGGCTGAGAGCTGTGTGGGCTGAGAGCTGTGTGGGCTGTGAGAGCTGTGTGGGCTGTGAGAGCTGTGAGAGCTGTGTGGGCTGAGAGAGCTGTGTGGGCTGAGAGAGCTGTGTGGGCTGAGAGAGCTGTGTGGGCTGTGTGGGCTGTGTGGGCTGAGAGGGCTGAGAGGGCTGTGAGAGCTGTGAGGGCAGTGTGGGCTGTGAGGGCAGTGTGGGCTGTGAGGGCTGTGTGGGCTGTGAGGGCTGTGAGAGCAGTGTGGGCTGTGAGGGCTGTGAGGGCTGTGTGGGCTGTGAGGCCTGTGTGGGCTGTGAGGGCTGTGTGGGCTGTGAGGGCTGTGTGGGCTATGTGGGCTGTGTGGGCTGTGAGAGCTGTGGGCTGTGAGAGCTGTGCGGGCTGTGAGAGCTGTGCGGGCTGTGAGAGCTGTGCGGGCTGTGAGAGCTGTGCGGGCTGTGAGAGCTGTGCGGGCTGAGAGAGCAGTGCGGGCTGAGAGAGCAGTGCGGGCTGAGAGAGCAGTGTGGGCTGAGAGAGCTGTGTGGGCTGAGAGAGCTGTGTGGGCTGAGAGAGCTGTGTGGGCTGAGAGAGCTGTGTGGGCTGAGAGAGCTGTGTGGGCTGAGAGAGCTGTGTGGGCTGTGAGAGCTGTGTGGGCTGTGGTTCCCAATGCTTTGTGAAGGCTGTTTCCCAACTGCTGTGCAACTTCTTCTACTCTTAGAGCTGAGATTTCCATGAAAGTCTTATAGTCTGAATTCAGCACCTGAGCGTAATAGGACGGAATGTATGAAGCTCTGTGGTTATACTGAATAAGCAGCTACCTATGTTATGCCATCTATTAATGTAATAACTGCACTTTCACAATTGCTTTATTAACCTTCCTGCTTTCTCCAATTTGCATGAAAATGCACGATTTTTCTTCTTTTTTTTCAAATTTTTCGTGGGGGGGTTATCCCCCCAAACCCCCCTTTTGGGGTTCGGGCTCGCTCGCTACGGTGCTGTATGCAAATCACTTGTGCCCCACCACTTTCAAATGTCACCCACCGCCCCTGGGTAATATATCCTCTGTGGTGAATGCTTAACGCCCTGCAAAAGTGACATTACTGCCCAATAAATCCTGTTCTAATGAACAATTGGAACCGAAGATCAGCTCTGAGAAAGTAGAACACATTGCTACTAACTTGTAAGTTGTGCTTGGTCACCAAGCACGTGGGTAATGACATATGAGCGTTGGGTGATGACAGATTAGCGTTCTCCATTGAAGCACTATTTCTTCCTCCGTAATTCACTTCTTGTTTCTGCACAGCAATGTTTATTTCTCCCAACAGTGGCAAATGCCTATTCTGCTCGCATCTGTGTCACTGCTCGAAATCATGGCAGTAGCATAAAATCCTGGTTCCGTCAGGATTTACTGCTGGCAGCTATGCATAAATTCATTATTGCGGGGATTACCACCTTATAAAAATGTATTCTCTGCAGAACTGTCATTTACCACTGGCAGTATTTCTCCTGATTTGAGGATACATTGGCCTCCATATGCAGGGAATTTGCCTCACTTGTGTGTGCCCTGCCTTTTAGGGAAGGAAGGTTCAATGGCAAGACCTTCGATGGATAGCAGAAATAATGACTGTAGTCTCATCATTAACAGTGGCTTTTTAAGACATTAGCGGGTGCTGGGTTGGTGCTCGTGGACCAAACCAGGAGAGTGGTTACTCAGAGCTACAAGAAGGTTTGTCAATTGTTCGCAAGGCAGGGCCCTGTTATACGGAAACCTAAGCCCTGCATCACAATAATTGATTGACTTCTTCAGTTCTATAGGGCTTTAGACCTATTGGGCACCCATACATTGGCAAAATAATGTTTAGCTGTTTCTCCTATAGTTAAAAAATAATTTTCTCCATTTCTAGCTAGAGGGGTAGAAACATCCAATTGGGGGCACAGAAAGCTAAACACCACCCACCGAAAGATGATTTTTGTAAGCTTCAATAGATGGTAAATACTCAAATCACTTATGTTTAGTACTTCATTTCTGTAGTTAATTCAGTGAAGATTAACTGATGGTGCTGTGCATAAAGCTCTGTTTTAAACTGTACGTTTTCTAATTCTGGTAACCAAATGCGTTGCTTCTGCATGCACGCATACGGAATCCTATTTCCTGAATTTAGTGACTTTTTCACATTTTATGTAGTATCTTGGTAGACCAATGAATTGTCTGTCACAGTAATACTATTTTTGCTTCAACAGTAGCTCAAGGCTTGTGGTAAGCTTGCCCATTTGTAAACTTTTAGGCAACATTCTACAACCTTTTAAAGAGTGATAGGTAAAACCTGGTCCCTTTAATTGACATTAAACATCAAAGCCTGAAACATGCCTTCAGAATCTTGCTCTAGAGCCTGCATGAAACAATAACTCACAACTATTGTCCTAGACCTCATATCTGATTGAAGCCTCAGTCCTAGTAGGCTCAGTCCTTGAACCACTCAAACAATTACTGTTATTGCCATAAGTAGTGTTACTTTTGAGATAAAATCCTATGCAAAGCCACACAAATCTTCATTTGTGTGGCTTGCTAAATACCAACATGGATTTTGTGTTGCGGCTCTGACACAAAAGTGGCGCAACCCCACTGCGACGTCTTAGTGAATAATGTCCCAAATCCTTAAATGTTCCATCCCATGGACGGTCCTTCTTGTGATAGTTAGGAGACAAAGTGACAGAGCTCAGTTCTATCCCTTCATCATTTACATTCTAGTAGTGGAGTGGAGGAAAATTGTAGCGTTTGATAGACTTTATCTCTGGGCATGTATTGACCATTGCCTTAGGTTCAACAGAACAGTTTGCTTTGCACATTTAGAAGATCCTCTTAACACTTGTCAGTCAATATTGTCCAAGCATGTACCCTTCAAATTTCAATCATTCAAAGACCGAGTTCCATAAACCGATAGTCTTTGCAGGTGCAGGCAGAAGACATCAGGGGCCTCATTACAGAAAGGCCAGTAAGAAATGCTTCTTGATATATCTGGTCATTCCCACCTGAGTTTACTTTCAATTTGTTTTAATTGGGAGAATTCTGTGCAGCAGTAAAATCGACTCAGTTGACTAACCACCAGTAGTAATATATCCTCTGTGGTGAATGCTTTACTCCCTGCAAAAGTGACATTACTGCCCATAAATCCTGTCCGAAGGAACAATTGGAAACGAAGAACAGCCCTGGGAAATTAGAACCCATTGCTTCTAGCTTGGAAGTTAGCCACGCTCACCAAGGACGTGGGTAATGACATATGAGTGTTGGTTGATGACAGACGAGTGTTGTTTTGCATTGAAGCTCTATTTCTTCCTCTGCAATTCACACCTTGTTAATGCCCAGCAATTTATATGTTTTTGAAGACATTACCGGATGATCATAAAGATGCTGGGTTGGTGCTCATAGACCAAACCAGGATTGTGGTTGCTCAGCACTACAAGAAGGTGTATCAACGCCATCCTATATGGAAACTTAACCCCTACATCACAATAATTGATTGACTTCTGCAGTTCTAGAGTGCTTTAGACCTATCAGGCACTCATACATTGGCAACATAATGTTTAGCTATTTCTACTATAGTGAAAATATTATTTTCTCCATTTCTAGCTAGATGGGTAAAACATACAGTTGGGGAGCTCAGAAAGCTAAACACCATCCACTGAAAGATGATTTTTTTGTAAACTTCAATAGATGATAAATATTCAAAACATTCATGTTTAGTATTTCATTTCTGTAGTTAATTCGGCGCAGATTAAATTGATGGTGCTGTGCACCAGGCTCTGTTTAAAGAGTGAGAGGTAAAACCTGCTCCTTTTAATTGACATTAACTATCACAGCCTGAAACATGCCCTCAGACCCTTGCTCTAGGGCCTGCATGAAACAATTAATCACAACTATTGTCCTAGTCCTTTCTTCTGATAGAAGCCCAATTCCTAAATGGCTCAGTTCCGGAACAACTAAAGTAATTACTGTTATTGTTCTTAGTAGGGAATCACAGCACTTTTCAGTAGTCCAGGGCATACATTTCCAGCATTTTTCAACAGAGATCACAGCCCTGGTAAAAGCTTGAACACCTGTTTTTTGGCCAGTTACCATACTGTCACCAAGATGCCTTTCGCAAGCAAAATCCTTGAAATATTAGTGAGACAAATACAAACCAATTACGCAGAACAAAGCCCCCTTCTGCCAGAACGCCAGCCATGGTTCAAATGCTCAAGAAGCAGTGAAGCTGCATTGCTAATATTTACAGAGGAAATCCTTACTTTAATGGATTAAGATTGCCACTGTGATGTAATACTACTCAGCCTCTCGAGAAAGGATACACGATTGATACTACAATAATAAAGAAGTGGTTTCAAGACCGTGATAGCTCTAGATTGTAGCTTCTCCTTTCCCAGGATTGATTTGACAATACTATTGAAGTCGCACCAAGAACGTTATAGCTCTAGATAGTATCTTCTCCTTTCTCTGCGACTGTAGCTAACAATTACTAATTGGATCTTTAACATCACCTGATTGTAGTGTGTACAATAATTCTCTACAATCTTGCTGTTACTTTAACATACATCCCGTAGCTCTGGTCCCAGTACAGCAAGGGATACTAATGACACCCAAATACTCATTTGATTGAATGACTAGCAATAATCCATAATAAAATCAAGAATTGCATTGGCCACACTTACTGCTCAAAGCAGGAACATGTCCTTTACTCAAATTGAGCACAACTGAGATCCTTGTGTTTAGTGGCATAGACCAGAAGTCCATACCCTTTGATTAACTGCTCGATTTTAAAATCTACCTCCCACAATCACTAAGGCAAAACATTGAGGGTTCCGTTTGATATCTACGTGTGTTTTTTTTAACCTAAATTAACTTAGTGATCAAGGGTGTCATTTAACAATTGCCCATGCTATAAAAGGCCCTCTCACTTCTCTCTGTTCATGTTATGGAACTGGTGAGATCTTTGGTATTGGCACATCTGGACTATGGTAATGAGGTATACCGATCATTCAGTGAAAAAACGTCCTTGACTAGCAGTAGAAGAGTGAATCAAGTTTAAAGTTCTTTGTAGTATACTTAACGCTCATTGGAAGAAAGGTCCAGAGTTTATGCATAATGTCACTGCCATTACATCCCAACCAGGAACCTTCAGTCAGCTATATTGCCTTGTATTTTCCCAAAGTTCTTCACAAGACTAAATAAATCAAGAAACCAGATCCCTGTAAGTTCAAAACACAAATTTGTGTGGAGAGTTCAACCCAACCTTGACATCATGACCCAAATATCTGTGCTTCGGGACGCCCTAAATTCTGAGGTATTTGGCAGATCTATGACCAGGCTACGGCCATAATTAGTGGTGTGGAGTGAGGAATATCAGGAAGGGGGTGTGGCAGCTCTGACAATTATACTACTTTATCATAGTGCAAGCCTTGGTGCTTGAACTGTACAACACTCTGAAGTAACTCCTAAATAGGTTTTGAAGAACATCATGTTTTCATTGTGGACATGGGTAAAGATAGAGGTCAAGAATTTTGCATAGTTTAGATTTTTAATAGAAGCTCCACTTCTATCCCTTTTTCAGTCCACTCTTCGCCACTACTATATTGCAGATCATTCACATTGTTACTCACATTTAAATTAGAATGACAGATCCCTTTTTTGTGCCCATGTTGGCTTGCGGGGCCCATGATTGTTGATCATACTTCTCTCTGTCATCGACATACCTATGAAAACCCATCCAATGACTCATTCAAATACTGTGCAATGAAGTAAAATTACTCCTGGCACTTTTTACAGTTTGGCAACATGCAGAGTAGGATGGTTTGGGATGTCCGAAATGACAACCAGTTAAAAATGTCCAAACATTTATCAGTTTTTCAAACATATTTCCCTTGATGCGCAATCAATAAAAACAATTGTTTTTCTGAGACTTAACCCAGACTGACAATTGTCTTATAGCTAAGGTCTGTAGTTTACTGGCTTGTTTTCAGTACCTTTACTAGGACATGGGAAGTAAGCAACAACACTCTTACAGCTAGATTCATCAAAGTGAAATCGGCTCGCAAAGGGCCAGATTCTGAGAATCTGGCCCTTTGCGAGCGCAATTTTTGCATTTGGGATTCATCATCCCAAATGCAAAAATCGCAAATATAGAATTCGCAAATTTGCGAGGAATTGCATTTAAGGAATCTCTATTTGAGATTCCTTAAATGCAATTCATGAAACATTTAAAAATGGCGAATTCGCAAATTTGGGCCGCTATTTACCGCGAAGTCAAACCTCGTGGTAAATAGGGGAAACTTAGAAAAATGCACTTAAGTGCATTTTTCTAAGTTGTATGTTACACACACACATGTCCCAAGGACATGTGGGTGCGTAACACCAGCATCTAATGTCATTTCAGGGGTGCAACAGGGTGTCCATTGGACACCCCTGCACCCTTGAAATCGCAAAATCGAAATGCGAATCGCTAATAGCGATTCGCACATTGATATGTCTTCCCATTCATTCCTATGGGCCTTTAGGCCCATAGGAATGAATGGGGAGTTATTCCTTATTTGCGATTAGCAATTAGCTAATCGCAAATAAGGTAGCTGTAGGAATCGCAATAAATATTGCGATTCCTACATGAATCCCGTTTTGCGAGTCCGTAATAGCGATTCCTTATTATTCGCTATTACAGACTCGCATGATGATGAATCTGGCTGCTAATCTATAATAAAGTGGAAAAAATCTTTTTTTTTAGATCCACGTTGCCGACCCATTCTTTAAGTGATCACACAATAATAGTTGTGACCGAAGGCAGCAGCTGGCTCATGCACTTTTTAACAGCTTTTAAGTTGACTTTTGAGCACACGGTGGGGTTCATGGTGGACTTTTGTCTTAGCCATAGGACCTTTATCTTTCTTTTTGAAGTTTTGTATAGCGCAAACTCACCTAAAGGTATCAGAGCACTTTACATGAGTACCAGTTGCATTTCATTCGTTTTTGGGCACAGAGGGAATAAGTGATTTGCACAGAATCACAGGATGTTTGAGCCTCTGGCCAGACTTGAACCTGGTTTCGCAGTTTCAAAGTCGGCCTCCCTCCCCTCCCGGGATACATAGGAGCTCGTCTATGACCAGAAGCCTGTGTTGCTTGAATCAACATCCAACAACCCAATTTTGCTTATGTGAGATATCTCCTATTTCTCATAGCAATTGCCGCTTTCAGTTGGAGATTTTTAGTTCCTTGTGTGAACTAGAAGTAGGCTGATCTCAGACACCCCCGTAGCAAAGGCATGCGATAAAGGGTGTTTATACAGAGTACAACAGTGTGTGCTGGGAAAGGGATTTTCTTGTATTTGATTATTCGAGTGGAGGGCACCCCTTGTCCCTGTTCCCCTTTCAGCTCCTTCATGATGTAATGTAAAGAATATCGCTGTCAGTAAAGAGGAGCCTTAAGCAAAAGAGGTCATTTTTCTCCGCAGCTGGGCGGTAGCAAAGAGGAATGCAGGCACATTTTCCATGCCACTGACCTTTGGTGCGGATTTATTATTATTATTATTATTGAATTTCTTGAGCGCACAGCTACCCGTGGGTTTCCCGGCGCTATAGGTGTGAAACAATATTAAAGATGAGAAGGGAAGGAGATCAGTGAACTTACAAATTAAAAAGCCAGGTTTTGATTCCCTTACGGAAGGTAAGGAGGCACATTTCAGAACGTAAAGAGGGGGGTAGAGAATTCCAAAGAGAGGGCGCCAGCAGAGCAAAAGAGCGACCACCCATTTTTGCTCTCTTGATGCGTGGGATCCTGAGCTTATTCTGGGTGGAGGACCTAAGTGTACGAGGTGGAAGATATTGCTGCACCAAAGCAGATAGATAGGGCGGGGCTTTTCCTGTCAGGATTTTATGTATAAAACATAACGCCTTGAATTTAACCCTGCTCTCAATCCGTAGCCAATGTAGGTCACGTAGGTGGGAAGAGGCTGAGGATCTGGCAGGTAGATTGCAAATCAGGCGGACTGCCATATTTTGTACTACCTGGTACTTCTTAGTGACCCCCTTACAGGCACCTAGAAGTAAGATGTTGCCGTAGTCCAGGCGTGAGATGACAAGAGCCTGGACTACAGATTTCAAGGTGTCAGCCGGCAGCATCCATGAGATTTTCCTAAGCCACCTGATGATGGTAGTACAGGTGACAGAGACTTTCACGACATGCTGCCTGAAAGACAATTGATTGTCCAGGAGGACCCCGAGGTTACGGGCAGACGAAGTTGGAATTGGAGGCGGGCCCATCTCCGGTGGCCAATGATGTGGGCCCCAGAGCGAGGTGTCGGAGCCAAACAGGAGCAGTTCTGTTTTCTCCCCGTTTAGCTTTAATTTATGCTCCAACTCCATGCCGCAATCTGCTTTAGTCCAGTTTGGAGAGAAGAGAAAGGGAGATGTTTATTGGTTGAGAGAGAATAGATGACGAGTGTCATCAGCGTAAGAGTAAATAGAGAGACCTGCCTGTTCCGCCAAAAAAGCAAGGGGTCTCACATATAAATTGAAAAAGAGAGGACTAAGAATAGATCCCTGAGGGACACCGTGCTTAGAGGGAAAGATAGAAGAGATGGAAGTAGAAGAAAAGACTTGAAACGTGCGATTAGATAAAAAGTTAGAGATCCAGGCCAGGGCAGCACCATCGACACCCACCTCTCTCAGGGTGGACAACAAGATGGAATGGGAGACGGTGTCGAATGCGGCACTCAAGTCAAGCAAAATGAGTGCCACCGTCTCCCCGTTGTCCACTTTCTGTCTGATGGATTCCGACACACCAAGGAGAGTGGTCTCAGTCGAGAAGCCAGCCCTGAACCCGGATTGTGAACCATGAAGAAAGTTAGAAGACTCCACGTGAAGATTAAGCAGAGAATTGACATGTTTCTCCAAAATTTTAGAGAAACATGAAAGCAACGAAATGGGGCGGAAGTTAGAGGGGTTGTTAGGGTCTAAGTTGGTCTTTTTTAATAGTGGGACCACCATAGCGTGCTTCCATTCGTCGGGCACGATCGCTTCAGAAAGGGAGGCGTTCAAGACTTTCAAAATAATAAGGAGTAGGGAGGGATCCAAAAAACTCAAGATTTGAGGGGGCATAGGGTCGAGCGGAGACCCAGATTTTATATCCTGTAAATACTTTTTTAAAAGCGGAAGGGAAATGGGATCCCAGGCAAGAAGTTTGGGAGGCATGGGGGTACTACAGAAGGACGTAGCAACTGGGGGGGTATCTACAGATAAGACAACATGAGTGGACACACCGGAAGAGGAGTCAAAAGTATCATAGATCTTCTCGATCTTTTCGACGAAGAAGTTGGCCAAAGCTTCACACTGGAGGGTGTCAAGAATGGGGGCCTTGGGTGCAGCAGAAGCCCCTGACAGCTCCTTCACGATTTTGAACAGAGCCTGGGGTCTGTTCTGTGCTGTAAGAAGCGTAGTATTCGCAAAGGAAGCTCTCGCACTAGCACATGACATATGGTAGACTTTAAGAGCGGCCTTATATTCTGCTTTCTGACCTGCATCATAATTGGAGCGCCATATGCGCTCCAGTTTTTTGCATTTAGATTTTTCTAAGCGGAGAGCGTCAGTAAACCAGGGAGCCGGTGGATGAAGAATATGTCGTTTGTTCTTTTGCATAGGGAGACAAGAGTCCAAAGCATTAGTCAACCAGCGTTTGATAGAAGGAAGTTCCTCTGTAGACAGATTCAAAGACAGGGGGGGCTTGGAATTAGAAAGACACAGATTGAGTTTGTCTGCATCTAGGCGTTTCCAATTCCTGCTGTCTTTAAGGGGATGAGTGGGCAAGAGGGGGTTAGAAGAGGCCATTTCGATAGAGAAATTTACAATAAAATGATCCGACCATGGGACCTGTAATGAGGATTGATACGAAATGGTCGAAAGGTTGGAAATGATGGGATCTAAAAGGTTGCCGGCCTTATGAGTAGGGTCAGAGTTGTGGAGCTGAAGATCTAAAGCTGCCAGATCCTGTAAAAGACGTGTGGAAATGGCACACGAAGCAGAGTTGAAATGAATGTTAAGGTCTCCAATGACCATAAAATTATTGGATTGGGCCAAAAGTGGAGCAACAAGATCTGGGAGGGAGGAAGCCCAGATACTCGCTGCGCCAGGGGGGCGGTAGATCAATGTGCCGGTCAGAGTGAAATGTGGGGTAAGTGATAGCTTAAATAGACCAGCTTCACAATTGGGGAACTCAAGGTCTTCCCATTTACAGGAGAATTCTCTCCTAAAAATGATGGCAATTCCCCCACCCTCTTTAAGAGGCCGGTTTCGCCCAACGTAGGTGTAATCATTGGGGAGAGCCATGGCGATGTCAGGGCCAGAGCTATCATTTAGCCATGTTTCCGTCAGAAACATGGCAGCTGGACTAACAGTCTGTAAAAGATCGAAAATGTCTCTTTTATGTTTTACGAGAGAACGACAGTTACTGCTAATAAATTTGAAAAAGGGGCCGGAGTTGGATAATTTGGGAGGGGGAGAACTGCACGGGAGGGCAGGGTTCCAAAAGGAGGAAGACATAGAGTCTAACCGCGAGGGATAGGAGTCCAGTACAATATTACAAGAGGGACAAGAGGTTGGAGCATTGTGACAATTAAATACAAGGTGAGAAGTACAAGGGGGTCCCCGCAGCCGTAGTAAAGCAAATCGGGAGTACGTGACACCGTTTGGGGCATCGGGACTGAGCCCTGTGCCCGCTGTGCCCGTCCTGGCGCGGACGGGCGCAGACGGGCTTGACTCTGGTGCGACTCCGGCGCACCTCCGTCGCGCCCGCTGCGCACGTCCGCTGCGCAGACGCATGAGGCCCGTCTAAATAGGCGATGACGCCGGGGTGGGAGGAGTCAAGAGGGCGGGGTGGGGTAGGAGGTTAAAAACAACTAAAGTGCCACATTTGCGAAGGCCATCCTCTTAACACGCGGAGGCACTATTTGTTGGCACTTGTTTGTGTGTGGTTAGCAGTAGAATTGTTTGTGTGAGCCAAAGTAAAATGAGTTTGAGATAGGAAGCTATATTATGTGTGTGGGTGGCTGTGCTAAAGGACTTTGCTTTTTTATCTCGATTGGGGGAGGAGGAGTAGGATCATTTCTCATTGTTCGGCCAAAGTAGTGTTTCTTTTATATATGTATCACCACCAGTGGCGGCTGGTGACTTTTGAAAGTGGTAGGGCGTAAAAATTGGGCTGGGTGCCCTATGGCAATCGAGGGTAGCAAGCGAGGCCGACCGTCATAAGAAGGGTTCACGGAGTTCGTCCCCTCCGGGACAATTTTGGGAAAAAAAGTAGGCAAAAGGTGCATTTAAAGCAAATTTGGGACAGCAATGTGGTTTATAAAGTAATTGTGTAAGTGTGGACTTAAAATACATTAAAATGCTCCACATCTAACTAAATTAAAATTGTTCAATGGTTAGTAGAGTGCAAATTTAAATTGTACAGTGCGACAAGCAAGGTTTGTAATTATCTTACACGGACACAGGATTGTCTCTGCACTGCATCTGGTTTTTAAAGCTGAAAATCTTCCTCCCGTATTGAAGATGGGCATCCACGCATGGGGGAACCTGAGGATGGAGGATGGAGGGCTCAGTAGATGGAGAGCCAATCAAACCCATTGAGGAGCAATGTAAATTGATAATCTGAAAATATTTCACTTATCTGTGGCCAATTTCAGACACATTACATTTGGGAGCGTTGCCTTACCTTTAAGGAATATGCCAGGGCGTCTTTAGGGGCTTGCTGTCCACTTACAGTATTGGGTATATGTGTTCACGGAAATGCCAAATGCCCAGTCTGTGTTTTTTACAAGAGCCCATAGTTTGTTGTGGTGTAGGCCCAACAGCCCAACCACTTAACATGTATAGCGAAAGTACAATTCACAGAATAGAAAGTGATGTTGACTGAAGCATCAAGTCTGGACGAAGGAGAATTTCAAGGCTAGGCACCAGTTCACAGTTATATCTAGTCATCAGGTAGATTTTGACACCATTAATAGCATTTCGGAGACGTGATAAAACAGCTCGATTTGGTGAGATGGGATGGTGAATGTATCTGTTCAGATTATTTAAATGTACCTATTAGCACAAGGTAAAGCTCTCAGGATTCCAAGGTCCATGTGTGAGTAGCTACTGTCAGGAAGGGACAGATCAGCTGTAGTCCAGTTCTGCTCCTCCACAGCAACTCAATATCACAAATAACCAGGAGTGCATTCTTGGCGCTACATGAACATGAATGACGGGTGACAGCAGTAAGAGGAACTGGAAATAGATCTGACAAACACACACACCACTGGTAGCAACAGTGTACGTTTCCTCCATTACAAGCCAGTTATAACTCGAGCATCCACAGTCAAGATTCTCTACCTGAGAGCAAAGGTTTACACTACACATCAATACTGCAAGCTTCCCCATCTCACAGACCAGGTATGAAACTTGGGGCGCACTTACGAAAGTTAAGCAACCCTAACTTAACAGGTATAGCTCAGCGAGCAGCAAATCAAGCAAGCTTCTCTCCTGACAGAAAAGGTGCAGCACAAAAAGCTTTGCTCTGTCTCAGAATCAGCCGCAATGCAAGATTTTTCGCTGCAATACTGATACAGCACAACAACACTGCTGACAACGCTCACACAACAGCCACTATCATTGAGATGCCCTCTCAAGGAGTGGGCGGCAAGGGGAGGTCTCCAGTTGTGAAACACAGGGAAAATGCAACATTTCCCCCAGATAGCCCAGGAGAATTATTTACTATTGTAACGCTACTCCTGGAATATTTTTGGAATTGTCTTAATTCACCAGGTATTTCAATTTTGCATTGTGGAAACGGCTGCCCTGAGGGAGCCCCTCGCTTCACAAGCAGTTTTGGTTATTATTTGTGCTTGTTTTAACCCACTGAGAAGCACAAGACCTGGGGGAATCCTTACAATAATGTAAAACAAAGAAAAAAGAAAAAAATATCAAATTACTGATACACCAGTATAATGCATACAACGTTAGCTGTGTAACAAATAGATCTAAGTACTAATAGCAGTCTAGCCATGTGACGGCAATGTTACCTTACGGAAATCTCCTTTTATAGCATTCGCCATCACACATCTTGCACTGCCAAGTGCTTCTCCAGCCATCCCAGTGGTATTGATGGATTGACCTACGTGGAATGAAATGCCAACTTAGTCCCGCCAAACCGGAACGTGTGTGTTAGACCTGGTACCATTGGCGTGAGTCTCCCTTCCATTTTTCGCTGTTATCTCCTAAGTCTTTTATGTTTTTGCTGGTTTACATGCTTTGAGTACTGTGCCACTGCTATTCATTGCCACAGTGCAAGTGCTCTCTATTGTAAAGTGTTGTAATGGATTAGTGACTCCATGATTGGCTTCTTTGATTTACTTGTCAGACCCTAGTACAGTGCACCATGTGTGACCAGGGCCTGTAGATCAAATGCTGCTAGTGGGCTTGCAGCACTGATTGTGCCACAGCCAGAAGCAGCTTGTAAAATGTGTCTCAGGCCTGCCATTGCAGAACCTGTGTGCAGTCTAGTAAAGCCATGTCGACTTGGTAAGTGCACCCACTTACCAGTGCCTAAACTTTCCCTTTTCAATATGTTAGCCACCCCTAAGGTAGGTCCAAGGGCAGGGTGCATTGTAAGTAAAAGGTAGGACATGCCCTGGTGTGTGTGGCATGTCCTGATAGTGAATTACAGCCAATTATGTTTATCACCATTGCAAGGCTACCTGTCCCCATAGGCCACAATGGGCAGTTTGATTATAACATCTTATAATCCTAACTGACCCAGGGAACATAGTAGAAAAACAAATTTAGTATGCCTGAACTCAGAATGTTAAAATACATCTGTTAATGAAGGTGATTTTTACATTCTGTGTTTGAAAATACCACTTTTAGAAATAAGGAATTTTCTTACCTAACCATCCAGCCTGCCTCTGCTAGGTTGTGTATTGCATGTCTGGTTTGTGAGTCATAGGAGGGCCTTGGCTCCAGCAGCAGATGAGTCAGGGCTTTGCTGAATAGGACCTTGGTTGAATAGAGAGTAGGGGCGGAGATTTCCTTTCACTCCCCTGAGCCCTCATAGAAGAGAGAGTAGAGGGAGGAGATTTCTTTTCAGATACCTGGGCCAGGGCTGCTTTCAACAATGCTGTCTCCACCCCCTGCCAGGAAGCTGCACATAACTGGTTTTGGTTAAGCACAGGCACCCTCTGCCTTCAGAGGACAAAGGATTTACTAGTATAAATATTCGGGCCCAGACCCCAAGACTTTCGATCACTTCTGGGAATCAAGATGAACCTTTGCCAAGGAGAGGAACCCAAGAAGCTGAAGGATTTGACTGCCCTTGTGCCAGTGTGCTATTTTCTGAGGTTGGCCTGCAGTGGTTGCCTATTTGCCAAGAAAAGGAGAAGGAACTTTTATTGAACTTTCATCATCTTGAAGAAGAATCTCCAAGGGCTAGAATTGTGCTTGCCTCCTGCTGAAGTCTCAGGGATACAAGACTTCATCACTAGCTCCCCCCTGAATTTCCTTGCTGGGAATTATGTCTGCAGAAACCTGCGTATTGTTGGGAGCTGGAAGCACGACGTAACAAGAAGAAGCGTGTCGCCACCGCAGCTGTTGCCGTTGCATCACCAGAGAAGCGTATTGCCGCCGCAGAGGTCGCCGTCGCATCACCGGAGAAGCGTGTCGCCATCGCAGCTGTTTGTCATCGCATCCCCGGAGAAGCATTTCTCCACGGCACGGGTTGCCATCACATCACCGGAGAAGCATGTCGCATGGCCTGTCGCAGCTCAGAAGTTCCAGAGTCTCCGCAAGGCCGTCGGGCGTGCACATATCTCCTGCACATTGCCGTATTACATTAAAGACGCCATCTTGTCACATCGCACCGGATCATCACATCGCAACCGGAACGCCATACGGGAACCTCATCTCCTGTGAGGAACAGATGCATTGCCTACTTTGCACAAGCACCGAGGAAAGGACGCATCGCTTCCCCCGAAGCAAGGAACCAACGCATCGTCCTCCCTGCGAACCTTTTGTTTATCTTGCGTTACGCATCCAAAGGTACTTTGTGACAAACATGTTGCATTTACCATCAACTGTGAACTAAGCTATTTCTACCATCTAAAGGTTATTTTTCTAATGCTGTATTGTGGATTTGTGTTGTTTGGGTCTTGTGTTAAGTCTATATAAAGAATACTTATGTTTTTAAAACCTGTGTGGTGTCCATCTGTAGTGTTTTCACTCTATTACTGTATGTGTTCACAAATGCTTCACACACTGCCTCTGAGATAAGCCTTCCTGCTCTTGCCAAGCTACCACAGGATTGTGCATGGGTTATTTTAGGAGTGTAGCCCCCTCACCCTGACTAGAAGCCAGAGTCCCTATTTGGACAAAGGTGCAAACCATTGCCAACTAGAGACCCCCAGTTCTAACATGGGTGGTCAGCGGTGGGGATTCAGGATTTGCATTTGTGCCTTATATACAGTGATTGGTGTACACTTCTAGGGAGTGCAGACCAAACGCAACCACAAACATTTTGGTAGTATTTTTGTTCTCTTGGAACTGTTATGTTTTTACTAAAGGCTGCCAACTCTTTTTGCCATGAGTAAAACAGCATCTGACACATCTATGGATCTAGATTTTGAGGAAGAGAAGATAGATACCTACACTGTGAAACAGCTGAAATTCTTCTGTAAAAAAATGTAAGTTGCTACTCCAGGCCTCACCAAGAAGGATGAGTTCCAAATGGCGCTGAGGGCCTGGTTGGAAGCTAGAAATGCCCCTGAGCATGTGGAAGGGGCCGAGGATACAGATGGGCAGCTAGATGGCCATTGGGTCCAGCCGGGGAGAGAATACTTTCCCCGCCAGGCAGCAGTGTTTCTTCCAAAGCCATGTCCCCAGCAGAGCTGGAGGACAGGGAGAGACATAGAGTGCATAAAATGGAGCTGACCAAGCTCAAGATGGCGTGCCAAAAGTACCTAGAGAATAAGAAGCTGTAGTTTGAAAATAACAAGTTAGCATTGGAAACAGAGAGAATGAGATTAGAACATGAGAGAATGTTGAGGGAGTTGGAGATTAAAGCTAAAAGTTTAGAAATGAATCCCCCTGGTGGCAGCGCACCATCTGTGCCTGCAGAAGGAAGAGTATATTTCCCTAAAGATGTCATCAAGGATTTTCATAAACATGAAGATATTGGGCAGTGGTTTGCAGCCTATGAAATGGCAATGTTGGCCCACGGGTCCCTGAGAAGGATTGGGGACCGGGGTTGTGGGGCTGCTTCGTTAGTGATGGGAGGGATACTTTGTAAGACCTACCCAGTGAGAATAGAATGCTTTATGCCCACATGAAGGAAGCCATGATGACCAGGTATGGGTTGACCCCAGAACTCTATAGACAGAGGTTCAGGAATTGTAAGAAGCTGGAGGCAACTACCTGGGTAGAATATGTATCTTTCTTTTGAAGAGCTATGGATGGTTGGGTGAAGGGTAGCAAAGTGAGTACTTTTGAGGAGCTCTATGATTTGTTTGCATGGGAGCACTTGTCTGGTAACTGTTTTCCAGGGCTACGCCAGCACCTTATTGATAGCATGCAAGCTAACTAACCCTAGTAAGCCTGCTGAGGAGGACGACCGCTGGGTCAGTACCCGGGTCCACAAGGGTCATGTGGAAGACTTTGCCAAAGGTGGGCAGTGTCCTCAGCAGAAGAGTGGTGGGGAGAAGGGTAAACAGAGGGAGTTCCAGAAAGGGCCCCAAAGTAATTCCCAAGGGAACCAAGGGAAGGGTTTCCAGCCTCCCCTGAGAAGAAGCGAGAGGTCCCGACAGGTAAACCTGTTCGCAGGGGCCCCTCTACATGTTTTAAGTGTGGTCTGGTGGGCCACTGTTGGTATGATCCCAAGTGTCCACAGAGGGATCCCAATGCACCACCTCGTGCACCACCCCGTCAGATGGCGAGTGCAGCCCTGGGGGTGGAGGAGATGGGTGCCCAAGGTGGGTGGGGTCCCACAGAAATGTCTCTTGTCTCTTTATAAGATTGTGAGGTGGTCCCTAGGAGCCAGCTGCCTGATAACACTAAGAAATACAGGCAGTGAGTACCATCAATGGCCATAGGGTGGAGGCTCTGAGAGACACTGGGGCCAGTGTGACAGCTGTCAGTTGTCTGCTGGTGTCTAAGGAGCAGGTGATCCCCCATGCATTCTTCCCTGTAGTAGTTGCTGCAGACAACTCAGAGAGCCAGTGTGAGGTGGCTCAGGTTCCCTTTTTACACATTGCCTTTGGGATAAGCCTGTCTGCTCGTGCCAGCTACCAAGGGGGTGAACCAGGGTTATCTAGAGTGTGTATCCCCCTTTCCCTGACTAGAAGCTAGGGTCCCAAATTGGACAAAGGTACCTACTTCTGCCATCTAGAGACCCCCATTTCTAACAGCCTGTCTCTGAATACACTTCTGGGTCAGGGTGACTGTTGGGCTGTTTATGCATTCACTCTAGACAGTCACATAAAAGGAGCTGAGGTGTGTCCTGCATAGATCGCCCATCACCAGGCTTCCTGAGCTAGAGTGGTGGGAGGAGTTGACACTGACACCTGGACAGGGCTGTGCTTGTCCTCAAACAAAGAAGGCTCCACCTCATGTAGTGTGTCTGAAGCGAAGACAGGGAAAGGCAGGGTCTTTTGCACTACAACGACTTTCTTTTGAAGTTTGCCTACTTCAAAGACTGAAATGGCAATAAGTACTAGGTCTCTGACACCATATACTCATAACACGTCTGAGTTGAGGACATTCTGCCAGGAAGAAGACCTGGATAGCTGTCAGGAGGGACTGCCACTTTGCTGTTTGCTTTGCTGGGTTGACCTGCTGCTTGCTGCTTCTTTCCTTGAAGTGAGAGGACTAGACTTTGCTTTCTGCACCCTGCTTCCAAGGTTCTCCAAAGGCTGAGTTGAGCTTGTCTACTGTTAAGAAGTCACAGGGCCATCAAAGACTTCACCTGCCACCCCTGGCCCTCTCTGCTGAGGATTCCTACTTGTCAAGTGGTGCCAATTCCAGTTCCTGGGCCCTTGGAATTGAGTTTGGGGTGCTAATAAGAAGAACCCAAGTCATCGACCCCGATCGACTTCGGAACCAGCTCCTGTTTGCAACTCTGATGCTGTGCTACTGACTGCACCGGAGTCTTGGTCCCGCTCAACTCACCGACAGCGACTAGCACAGCAGGCTCAGATGATTCCTCAGTGCCTCCGAAGCTCTACCACTACACAAGTCTCATGCACCACCTAAGGCAGTGGCGCTCTACTCTGACTCCGATTCCTGTGGACTGGTTTGACATCTATGCAGTGGAAGCTGAAGCCTTGTGGCTTGACTCTCGACACCTCATCGGTGCTGTTCCACAGTAAGGAAGGGAGGTACCACACCGCCAACCACAGCATAATCTCCGCTGCAGCAGTAAGGCACCAACACATCACCTCCTCTGCCTGGCGTTAAGGAACCAACACTTCACCTCCCCAGCAACAGTAAGGAACTGACACTGCCCCGGCCTCCGCAATGCCCCACCTCCTCTATGTTTTGCATCGTCTTTGTTGTACACAACACCTCCAAGGTACTGTACTGGGTACACCCTACTTCGTAATCGGCCCTCGCTCCATCGATGTTGTACTGACTTTCTGGAGTTATCGGCTGTGACCAAATAGTCCTGGTTGGTGCAATTTTTGATTTATAAGAGCTATACTTGATTTATTCTTTTAAATGTGATGTTTTTCTTTGTGTATGTTGGAATATCTGTTGTTTTAGTCTTGTTTGATTCATATAAATTTTGGCTATTTTTCTAAACTGGTGTGGAGACCTTTTGTAGTGTTTTCACTGTGTTTTCACTCTTACTGCAAGTGTGTGTTCACAAATACTTTACACATTGACTCTAGGATAAGCCTGACTGCGTAGTGCGAAGCTACCAAAGGGTGAGCAGGGGTTATCTTAGGGTGTGTACCTAACCCAACTAGAGTGGTAGCCAACCAGAAGCTCCATCCTTTAGCCTCTTTTATTTTAATCCGGAATATTTTATTTTATGTTGTAGTGTTCCTACTTTGGGCCAGATTTAGAGATTGGCAGACAGATTACTCCGTCACAGACATTCCTGTTTTAGTGCTGCATAAAGAGGCTTACAGATCAAAACTATTTCTATAAGAAAGTATATTCTAAATTATATTTTACAAATCCTCATTCTAATACACATGAAACATGTTATATTGAAAGTGTTGATACAGAATGCATCCATTTAAGAAGTGCATTAGTGGATCAAATGCTGGGTCTAAAATAGGGATACAGTAGTTTACGATTGTGATTCTCACACTAGGGCAAAACTATCCAGATTAAGGAAATTAGCAGATACATCAATCTATCAGGACGCTTACATTGTGGTCAATATCCTTAGGGTTGCTTTGTGGTAGTCGTTCATTGTTACTTTAGTATAGGGGTATTTTAAGCCAATTTTTAAACATGCAGAGACTGCTAGAATGTCTTCTTAGTCAGAGAGTGAGCTCTTCTTAAAGATTGGTTGTCCCTGTTGGTTTTCATCGCAAAGCGATGAACCTGATCTTTTGCAATCAACAAAGTGATCCAAGAGATTATTAATTCAATCAAACTAATGCAGGTTTTAGTGAAGAGGTGGCTGATCGACAGAGCCATGGATTACTAACAGTGCATTACTAATAGGTTGACATCCCTAAATTCTTTGCCAACTACTATATAATTTACAATTCTCAATCTTTGTGAAATAATTCAGGGTGTTAAATTTTAATTTAGTTCTGACTCAGACAAAAACTGCCAGCCTTTATTTTGCCACTTACTTCTTTAGGTTGAGCCTAGCGTTGCAGCGCATGCGCTGCTCGCTTTGCGAGGCATGCAGTGTTCAGTATAGCAGGGAAGCTTTGTGTAAGCTCCGCCCACTCCCCACCCATCTTTTTCATTGGCTTTTGTCTTAAATTCTGCCTTCCGATTGGTTTTAAGCTTGTTAGTCCCTCCTTATGCCATGCCATGTAATTTGTGTCCATGCTACTGGCCCCTTTACTTCGCCTGTTGGCCAGTGCTACTTTCTTCCTGTGCCCCCACCCACCTCGCAGTCCGGCCTTCTCGCGTGCTTGTTATATTTAGGAAATTTGCATAGTATGAGCTCTGGCAACAAGGTCTCAAGCATTACGTGTTGTCTTCTTTATTATCCCGGCACGAAGGTGGCGCAGACTCTGTTCATATAGAACACGGAGCAGCCTTAGGCCGTGTCGTAAGCAGTCGCCATGTAAGGGTCAGGCAAATGCGAATAGAAACATTTCCATGTACCGTAAAGAAATTTCGACTCCAACAAAACGCGTTGTTAGTACCTCTACTCTGACCAGTCTGGCATAGGCATTTGCTCTAAAATTCCGGCCAGAGCTGTTACCTCGCTAAAGTCTCGCGCCTATAGGTTAATGAGCTCGGCCCATGCCCAGGACCCTCTGCTAGCGTTTAGTGTGTGTGTCAGGGGTGCACGCACCGCCGCCCGTTCTATGGCCTGTAGGGCACTCCATACGCGTTGCGCTAGTGCGGGACCTGGTGCAGTGTGGGCGAAGCATTGCAGCCCAGTGGAGAAGTGCACAGGCGAGCGCATAAGAGTGGGCTACGGAGCTACGGGAGGAGAGACATGCATACTTGAAACAGCAAAAAATCGCCCTCATGGAGTGCTTTGCACAAAGCTCAGCTTAAAAAGCAAGAAGTGGAAGCAGAAATACCAGCCAGTCAAAGTGATGGTACAGAGGCAGTGTTCCACGGGAAAGGCAGCCCAGTATTGACGTACTAGGGCACTCAAGAAGCGGGCAAATGAGTGACAAAGAAAGCCAACCATTGGTAAGCAGTCAGTGGGCTCTATGCTCTGGGCACTCCACAATAAGTCCTGCTCAAACCTGTGTAGTAAGCTCGACATAAAAGGAGGGTTTAAACGGGAACCATTGTCTGACTGGGAGCCAGTGCTGGAACTTCAGATGAGAGGCACAAGATCATGCAGGTGACATTGCTCTGGACCAACTGTAGCTGATTGACCAGGTAGGAGGGCTGTCCCAGGTACATTTACTTCCAATAATCCAGTCTTCTCTGCTATGGCCCACTCACTATGAAATGATTCGACACGGTTACGAGAAAACTCTCGCAGTAAATATCGATGGAGCAACCTAAGTACTTTTTTAATAGTTAATAACCATTGTCACTTTACACAGTTTTAATTGGGATTTCCACTTGATTTTCAGCGAATCTAAATGTTCCTTATCTTTTGAAAGTAGGATATTTAAACTGAAGTGCTGCTAAGGGACAGAGACGAGATGGTTGTTTTTGCCTAAAACATTTTGGAAGACAGGATGCAGTGTAGAGTATTTTAGATCTACTTTTATCTCTCATTGTAATTATGTTTTATAAGAAACATTAAAATGAATGCACTGGAGAACCGTAATTCCAAACATTTCTTATGGTGTAGAACACTAAAAATATGAGCCATGTGTTAAGGATGAGCTAGCCAATAAAATTGAAAGATGGCAGAAAACGTATTTTTGCAGCGTTACTCAGTACATGAATTTGAGGGCATGTTTTAACTTGTTGACTTTTACCTTCAAATTTCTCAGTAGGTATTCAAGTACATATTTTGACTCGCTAGAAAGAAGTATAGGTCAGGAGGGTTTTTTCTTGAATTGTTTTGTTACCAATTTCTCTGCGAACCATCTATTTTTCACATAGAGTACCCTTTTTTAGTCGAGCCTAGACTGCGCCTGCGCTGTCTGGAAGATCTGTTGTATGTACTTTGTGGGAGCTGGAGATCAGCCCTAGGATTTGTCTGCTTCCGCCTTTGCTTAGGACATAAAATACCAGAATTGCTTTCTGCTCGTTCAACTGCCTGCTGTAATTAACGGTCTTGATAGAAAAAGACCAGTAGTGGTTAGTAAAATACCAGAATTACTTTCTACTTACGGACTTTTTAAAAAAAAATCTGGCAACTGCCTCTATTTAACTTTCTTGATAGAAAACGACCAGCGAGGTCAGTAAAATGACTTTAGGATTCCCTAGATTCCAGGGCATAGAGCTTGTATTCAACGAGCACCCGTAAAAAATAATAATAATTTTTTTCAAATCTTGTTTTTTCAGTGATATGACCACCGAAGGGGCTGATTTTTATATAAAAAATAGAGCATTGGACCATACAATTTCCCGCTGATAGGCAGTATTTCTCTCCATGTGTTCCCATACCTGGCATGTTCCGCAGTTTGGTGCTTAATTTCCCTCCATGTTAAAGAGCAGTAGATGTTTTACCACCCAGGCTAATGTGCTGATAGCTAAATACATATAAGGTCCCAAAGGCGAGGCCGATTGCATTGCAAATGCTTGTTTGCCTTTAATGTGATTTTAGCTTCTGTCACCCTGGTCAAACAGCGTGGCTTATCGTCACCAAACTCTAGGTGAATTCACTCAAAGCACACTTTCTAGCACAGCTTCAAAAAGGTGACAAAACGTGTCCAATTAGAGATTAGTTTGGCAAGTCCACTCAAAATCCCCCACCCCCCACACTGAATCAACGAAAATATGTATTTTTTGTTATCTTTTTTTACAGGTATAAAGCACAGAAGCACAGAACACAACTCGAGCCTGATGGTTTCAGAATCTGAATTTGAAAGTGATCAAGATACTATCTTCAGCCGTGGGAAAATTGAGAGGGAGCCCCCTAAAAATGCAGTCAATGGCTCAGTCAAAAATGGCAGTGCGTTCAATTACAGCCCGACAGACTGATGAAAGAACTGGCAGCAAAATGGAGGTAGCCAGTGCTTGCCACAAAGCCACCAGGGGATATTTGCGCTGTTGACTTTTATTTCCAGAGTTGAAGGCTCTGCGCATGTGCTGGACCAAGGACTGCAGGCAACATGGTGGAAGAGTTTACAGGTGTCCATGTTTCCTAGGTCTGAGTATTTCAAATCTGATCCTAAGACGAACAGTACTAGCCATCAAGCAGATGGCTTCTCCAAGTAACTTACAGTGGAAGATGTTTGTGCACATAAAGAACCCTGTTGTTCATAGGAAGTTGTGCAATGCAGCTAGACGCCAGTGTCATACCTAATGCTGGTAAACAGAGCTGTGTTTATGGAAAAGCAGGGGAAAGAACTACCCGTTCTTTTGTTGGTATTATTGTCTGAAACACTGTTTTGCACATATTGTTTTCGGATTTAAAAAATGTGCTTGTTTTTGATGGATCTGTTCTTTGTTAACCTGTGCCCATTTATTTTCTATTTCTTAACATGATACATACAGAATAGCATAATACACAGTTGAAAGTAGGCGGCTGAATTGGGATGACAGTATTTCTAAATTATACACTATTTACTAAGACTTTAGGCCGTGTTTGCGTCACTAAAGCGACTCAAACCGACGCAAAATCTTTTTTTTCCAATCTACTTTCCATCATTTAGCTCTGTAAATAGTGCTGATTTGCATTACTTAGCGCAAAAGGAGGGACGACCCATGGGTAGAGCATGGGCATTCCCATGCAACCACCCAAGGTTTCTGGCGCTAAACCCTATTTACTTAATAAAGTATACAGGGTTTAGCAAGGAAGGAGAAATGCTTTAATTTCTCTTTCCTTTTCGACTTTGTATGTGTGCTGCACAAAGAGGGAAAATGGTTAAAGTCAGTCTATGTATAGTATTTTGTATTTGAAGGATACCATTGCACTACAAAACCTATCCTAGTAACACAGATACAACTTTGTACCATGGCGTAAAGGTGTCTCTGTGGCGCACAGTAGCTGATTTCAGCGCGAGGGAAAATGTAGCACTCTCCTCTTTTCTTTTTACGCAGTGCGGTATTTGCAGCTGTTGCACTATTCTGCATGATTGAACGGTAAATCTTCCCCAAGTGTTGATAAAGTACTTACTTTTGCGTTGGAGAGTAGTGCCAGAATTAATGCAAATGGCTCTACTTGCCTAAAGGCTGCTTCTTGTGGGTGGCACATGGGCATTCCTCTACTTCCACCAATGGTTTTTGACTCAAAGCCCCAACTACAAGATGGGGCTTTGTGGCAAAAAAATTCTGCCTCCTTGAGACAAGTGCTAGTAAAGGAAATTGTTTTAATTTCCCCCAATTTTACATATATTACAGGTGTGCTGCATTGTACAGCACACATCCAATGTGTGAAAAATGTGAACGTTACACTAAGCATGGTATTGTACTGGAAGGAGATCCTTCCATGTCAAAAAAATATGCTAGACATGGTGCAAAGGTTTGTGCATGGGAGTCTGTTCGAGCACCAGTACTTGGGAAGTGAGCAGCACTGCAATGCTCTGTCCCCCTAGCACAATGCAGCACATCAACGTCTGTCTGTATTAAAGTATGAGTCTCCGACATAGTATGTTGTTTTGAGTGTACTACCCTAGTGTACTTGTAGGTCATTACTATGTCCTTTAACAGAGCACCAAATACAGTATCCCAGTTCTGGTAGGACATGTCTGCCTTTGACCCCTAGATACACTGTAATATTCTGGTGTATAGCCATAACCACAGATATTGTTTACTTCCTCACTTGCACCAGACAGGATCCGGAATCTTTTCACTGCAATACTTCTTCAGGCTCCCATGTGGCACCGTACCACCTTGGAAGCAATAGGGCAGAGCTGGACATCAACTCCTTTCTTTCCACGGCTTTAATCGCAGATCCAGTGCTCCTCTTCCACTTTCTATGACCTTCTTGTGACTCCCAAAAACTAAATTCTAGTGTGCAGGGGAAGATTTCCTCTTAAACTACAGATTTCGAAACCATGTTTGGACAGCCGGAAATGGATGTCAGTCATGGACCCACAAGGTGAGCCAGAGACTTACTCAAATGTGTGCGATGAGTGTGTTGTTATGCATCTGAACAAGATTCAGGTCTTTAATTTGGGGGGGGGGAATTCAAGACCTGAGGAGGAGCTCTGATATGCAGGGGCAGGTCATTCTCACAGACAATGCCACCGCCATGTGCTGCTAAAACATGCAGGGTGGGTGAGATCCTGGGCTTTGCACCTCTGGAGTTTGTTTGAGATTAAGGGCACTTCTTTGGTCATGAAACACCTGCTGGGTTCCACGAATGCCAGGGTGGACGAGCTAAGCCATCCGCATTCAGAGGTTGCGCAGGCCATCTTCGAGTAGTGGGGAGAATCCTGGGTAGATTTTTTTGGCAACCGTCGATGCATTGTCCACCGATTAGCATGCTGGAGTTTCTGTTAACAGACTTCTAAAGTGACCCATTCTGGCTGGAATAGAACACTGGACTCCTGTATGCCGTCCCACCCTTGCCTCTCCTGTGCAGAGTTCTGAAAAGGATCAAACATGACTGGACAAAGTCATTTTAGTCGTTCCGGATTGAGTCAGTCATTGTAGTGACTCCGGATTGGTCCAAGAGGTGTGGTACTCAGAGCTTCACAAGGCACTACTGCCTTGACTACCAGGTCCAGAGAGATGGGCATAACACCCGCTCAGTCATGCAAGTCTTCTTGGTCGAAGTACAATCCACAGACCCCCATCTTTCAGAGCTGCTGATTTGGTATCTAGTCTATAGATGAGGAATTGGTGGTTAAAAGTATCTAACAGAAGGTAAAGTTACTTACCTTCTGTAACAGACTTTCTGGTGGATACTTTAACTGCAGATTCCACACTGCCCTCCCACCTCCAGCTTCTCCGGACCAGCCCCTTGATACCATCTAAAAAGGTTTGAAGATAGAAAGCTACCCACTGGTACTAACAATTGTTTTACACTCTGCATCTGAAGGCTCAGAAAGACGCAAGCAAGAAATGCTCGTTGGCGCAGAGTGGCACTTATATGCGGCGCCACTCTGTCACTTCCGAGTGGTGTGGATATGCACAACATCACCTAGTGGCGTGCAAGAGTATTGCTGTGAAAAGCTTCCAGATCTAGTTTGGTGTGTAGAAAAATATTATAAAGGTGAGGAATCTGCAACTTGCTCAATTAAGGGGTAGTGCAGCATACAGAGTGAGAATGGATGGATGGCATTCATAGAACTCCAGAGCAAATGAGAAGGCGGATTAACTGATGGGCTGTCACCTAGTCTGACTATTTGGGCTGGGGATTGAGCCTTCTGGCTCAATTGCTTTTCGAGAGAAGCTTCACTTGATTATAAATTACAGATGTACTTAACTGAGCCTCAGTCTGCAAATATGTCTGTATTATCAGTTCATCTGCTGTGACGTTCAGGTCGCAAGTTCAAATTTCAGCAAGGCTAATTCAAGGGTTCCAACCTTCTTGGTCTAACACCTACTATTTCCACGATCAGAAAAGGTTGAGGTGTGGAATGAGGCCTGCTATAAAAACCGCTATTTTAAAAAAAAAAGTTCCAGTGAAAGACTATGATTATTTATTTATAGCATTCTACTCGATGGCATTGCTAGCCTTGTACTTAGGCTTGACTTATACATCTGTGTCAGAAATAAAACAAATCCAGATGCAAAATTGAAGATTGTTTTCCTGGAATGTGTTCCCAGCTGCAAACAGCGTCAATGAAACAGTAGTGAAATTGTATCATTCAAGAATGTATTCATCTTAATAAAAATTGGGCTGATTTTGTGTTCCGATTGTTTGCAAATTAGTTCTTATTTATTAATGTATTTGTTTATGGCATTTGCTTTTAAACATTTTTATAAACATTTATTTGTACAAACAGTTCTACAGCATTGGCATATTTTATGAATGTACGATTCATATTTCAATGTTCACTGCCGTTGAGCTGGTAGGCCCCTAATAGTGAAAAGCTTAATCTGAAGGGCTGCGTACACTGTCCTTTTAGTAGAACAATCAATCACTTTATCAGAATAAGCCCTCAAATGTGAAAGCATCATATTGGGCAGGTGAGCCTCCAACGAGGAAGAAGGTGAACACCGTATGAATCTCTGCAATATCAGTGCTTGAAAACTGCACTCTGAAAGATTATGCAACATGTTTCTTTTTCAGCCATCGGCGTTTCATAGTCACATGCTTGAACCAGAATTGCAGGCAGTGTATCACAGTTTAAACTGGCAAGACAGTGGATGGCAGCATAGAACAAAACCATCTCACCATATTCAAAGAGATGGCAAAGCTGCCTGTGCCACTGCAACGTCTCTCAGTGCTGCTTTTAGGAAGTAGAGTTGTATGAAAGTATGTGTTGCCTTCCAAGCCTGGGTACCCACCAATGATTATGTCATACATGGAGCTTAGTATTACACGTTTTTATTTTGCCGAGTGTAACTTCAAACTCAACATTCTAAAACAAGCTTTCATGGTATTGCACTCCAACACGTAAGTCAGCTCTAAGGAGTCCGTTTGGAACCAAAACGGTTCAGTTGTAAAATATTGCAAGACACTAAAGGAGAGATTTACTAAGCTTTTCACCGTGTTTGCATCACAAAGTGCAGTGAAATCTTTTTTTTGTAATTTACTTTCCAGCGCTAAACTTGTTTAGCACTGGAAATAGTGTAAAAGTAATGAGAATCTTTGCATTACTTTTCGTCATGGGGTGTTCCAAGGGTGGTGCATGGGCGTTCCCATGCACCCACCCAAGGTTTCTCAAGCTAAACCAAATTTACTAAAAATAGTAGATGGGGTTTAGCTTGAGAAAACTGCACCCTTTTCAACTAGGCGCAAGGAAGGAGAAATGCTTTAATGCGTGCTGCACTGTGCAGCACGCATACAAAGTGGGAAAAGCTTTCCCTTGTATCGAGCATAGTATTTTGTATAGGAAGGGTACCCTTCCTGTACAAAACCTATGCTGGACTCATGCACACACCCTAGCGCAGCTGCAGATGTAATCAGCGCCGGCCCAAGGGAAAGGGGAGGAAATAGCCATATCTTTGAAGATGTGGCGCTCTCCTTCTCCCTCCCCGTCGCGCAACACAGCGCAGCCTCGTGGGGGGCTGCGCTGCGTTGCTTGACTTTTTTGTAAATCTCCCCCTTTGTTAAATAAAAAAATTACACTTTTTTCCAAATCAGCATATAAATATATATCTAATTACACTTCTTCAAACAACCTTCTTGGCGCTTTAATTATTTGACTTGATCTGGTTGCTGGGAGTACTCATCTTCATTATCTGAGATTTTCGAAGACGGTGTAAAAGTAACAGCAGTCGCTTACTTTTCAGGTTGTCTTTCTTTCACCATCATGATCAGAAGACCGATGAGTCAAATGGCGGAAGTGAGAATGACTCACTCATGAGTTGAGGATGAGAGATCCTCTAACTGAATATGTGAATCCTCATCCACAATTACCATCAGATGATATCAATTATCGCATGGACCAAATAAATCGATGGCTATTCTACCCCATGCTTGGGGAGTTCTGACATGGTATGTTGAGTAATGTTTGGAGAAAGGCAGTTTTTATAGATGTCAGGCTTTGAGTTCGTTTTCAACCCTCTCACCTAAATATTGAGACCAAACTCTATCTCGGAGAGCTATTTTGGGGAGCAACAATACCACAATGTCCTTCTTGAGCCATTTCAATTATTTTTAATCTCAAACTTGCCAGAATTAGGATTCTCGACCCTCACAGTTTAAGTCCTTCCTGAATTACAGATAGTTCACGTTAACGTTACTGTTTTTGTACTTTTGGTATTCACCATCACTGGTGAGACGTCGAGGGTGTCTGTTCCAGATGTATAAATATATCTTTCAACTTCAGCATGTCTCTATCATTGCTGGGGCAGTAATGAGCTGGGCTAACAATATGGATGCTGGTATATTTGATTTTATAATGATATTAATATGGGTTTCAGCGTTCTTGGATGGAGTAGCTTGACTTTGAATAGGCACTCTGCAAAAGTAGTAAACAGGATTTTGATCCTTCCCTGGACGATGGTATAATCATACTCCTGTAATCGTAGCCTTCATTGTTAAATGCGAGGAGGGATCTTGGCTTTCGGATTGCCAGAGATAGTCAGTAATGCTTGATAATCAGTTGCTAGTATAAAAGGCTTTCTATATAGGAATACTTGGAAATGCTCACAAGGCCAAACTTTCTTTCTCAGGTTGTGAGTAAGCACATTCTGTCTGGGACAAACTTCAACTGGCATATGCGACAATATGCCTTAGAGCATGGAGGTATCCACTGTGCAGTGCAAGGATGGCGCGTAACCCAACTGGGCTAGCGTCCACAACAACCTCCGCATG
This sequence comes from Lissotriton helveticus, assembly GCF_964261635.1. Classification (NCBI taxonomy): domain Eukaryota; kingdom Metazoa; phylum Chordata; class Amphibia; order Caudata; family Salamandridae; genus Lissotriton; species Lissotriton helveticus. Next base: position 1,401,390,057 of record NC_136063.1, on the reverse strand, counting down.
AAGCTTCGAATTGAAATAGGCCATTTCAATATCAGTTTCAATGGCTTGTTTTATTTGTTTTATTTAATCTCTTTTTATTAACCAAGCTCCATAGACAATACAATGATCTGTACAAAGACATGAACATCTGATTCATGCTGACAGTCACACATTGTAGTTTAGAACAGGGGATCTGGTAGGATGTGAGACATTGTATACAAAGGGGTACCCAGCCCCATTCCCATTAATGGCCCACACCTGTGGAAAAGAATTACAATTAGGCGATCACTTCACTATGGTCATCCAGAGCCCCTTCAGCCTCTCCATTGCCCTCCAATGTCCCCCTATAGGCACACCACTGTGCCCACACCTTCTCCCATTTCTTGGCACACATTATGTTGTTTGTTTTTCTTGAAACTTCTCTTACGTTCTTGTGACCACTTGAATTAAACATTTTTCTTTGTTAATTTTTGCAAGGGGCACTTATGGTAGCAAAGTCTCACATGTATCTTAAACAGTAACTAGCCATGCAGAGTAATGAACATATCATAGAAACACCTTGTTGGGGATTAGCATTGGACAGGGCTTGTACTTTGACTGGATCAGGTATATTACCGCCATTTCAAAAGATATGACCAAAGAGTTTTAACTTTGTGTTGTGAAACTCAGACTTGTCTGCATTCAAAGTAAGGCCTGCATCAGTCAGTATATGACATATTTGGGTGAAAACTTTATCATGCTCCTTTTGTTTAGCTCCGAAAATGAATATGTCACTGCTGTAATCAAATGCATTCACAGCCGGCTGTATGGCACGTCAAATGATGTCGTGGAAAAACTCCACAGCCGATGACACACCAAAACTGAATCTCTTATATCGAAACAGACTGACGTGTGTATAAATGGTTGTAATATACCTGCAATCTTGTTCAAGTTCCAACTGATAATAACCTTTAGACAAATCAAGGCAAGAGAAGACCTTAGGCCCATTCAATTGCGTTATCATGTCAGCAATGTGTGGACCTGAAAGTTATTCTTGCTCAATTGCCTTGTTTGCTTGACTCATATCAATGCATATGCATACAGCTCCTTCACTGTCCTTTTGGGGCACAACTACTTAGGGAGAAACTAATGGCAGTGGATTGGTTGAACACTCAATAATGTCATGTCTAATTAACGATTTAAGTTGTTTTTCAACAGCTTCTTGTTAATGAAAAGCAATTTGCTTTGTCTCTGAGAAACGGGATGGACGTGGTCATTAATATGTAACTTTACTTTGTCTTAAGCTTCCCAAACAATGAGACAACAAAGGAAATGTAATTATTATTTCATGGTGCCCATTCATGTTGTGATTTACAGAAATCAGTCCTATATCCCCAGCGGTAATGAAACTGATTAGACAGGCACTTGCCGCTGTACCTTGAAGGACATGGATGGGTGCTTTCGCCTTTAATTATTTTTGTGTGTCAGTGTCTCTAAAAATGACCGTTGACTTATGGGCCTCAATGCAGCCAACGTGTACACTTTGGTTTTCAATGGCATATGGCAATAGAGATAATTCATTGTATTTCTCTTCAAACATTAGATGACAAAAGGTATAGACCAATCATTTATGTTCAATGTAATTTTGTCTGAATTGGGGTGGCAGAGTGGGCTAAAGAACGGTGATGGATTAAACCCAGATCTTTTGACTGGGTGCGAGTGTTTGATTGATTCAGATACTCCGTCCATCACCACCCCCTTTTGTACCGCAATGTAATTTTTGGACAATGTTTATATGACTTTGGTATGTCGACTTTTCATTAGCTGACATTTTTCCTCACTTGCAGCCAGTCAGACATGTGCATGTTTCTCTGAGGTAAACATTGACATGGTGCAAACATCTTACTTACTTTCACTAGATATATAGGCGGACAAACAGTTTGAGTATGATCGATTTAATTCAGTGTGGATTTGAATGAATTGATGTCACCGCTTGGCCTTGTGAGGATGTGTTGAACGTTGCCTCTGGAATATTCTGGTAGTCATTTGGCCTTTGTGCTATGATGGACTTACTTTTTCCTTCGCTTTACAAACATCACAAAATGGTTCCCTTTACCACAGCCTTTACATATTTGTTCAATGGCGGTACATTACCTTTGTATAGAAATGAAAATCCACATCTAAAACAAACTCTTTTTACCTGTAGACATCACTTTGTGTCCTCAAGTATTTTGCTTTAGCTTACTTGTTATACTCCAGACTAATTCAATCTGGGCACATGCTGCCTCCATGTCAGCAGCTTGTCTTTCAGCACACTCCTCAGCTCTGGCAGCCATAAACACTCACTCCAGACTATATGTTTCTCTCTGCATTCGTCGTGTGAATGAACCGGACAAGAATCCATCAATAACTCAAAGCCAGATAGCTTCCGCATCTTTTAATTAAATTAATTTATAGTGTTTGATGAGCGTATTGAGTTTCTCGACAAATTCATCAATGCTTTCACCAACTTTTTTGGCATTCTTGACTAAAAATGTATATTTCATAATCAACGTTTTGTACTGGATTGAATTTGAGATTTAGCGTTTCTTTATAATCTGACAATTTATAATTATCAATTCGTGGAATTTTCTTTATGACTTCTTTCACACCATCACCAGCAAGATTTTTGAGATACATGACAGTCTTTGTTATCAGTCTCTTCATGTGCATCAACGAAATCATCAAATGTCTGTATCCACTTGGTCCATCTATCGCCTCTAATTTGCTTTTTGGCAGTATCAAAAGAATATGGTGGTAGTTTCAGGAATGCAGCAGCATTTTAGAACAGTGTGGAACTTACTGACACCTCTGGTGGATGCCTGTAACTTGGTGTCTGCAACTCATCTGTGAGACCTTGCAACATGCTGGCCTCTGACTCATCTTTAGAGAGAACAGGAAACATGACTTACTTTACAGCCATCTGAAAACTTTCCCTATTCTAATGGTTGCTCTTAGCTCCTTATTTTCCGAAGACCTGTGAAGTTGTTCTGAACCTCACTTGGCAACTTTGTAAACAAACTGCTTCAGGCATGGACGGCTACGGAAGCACAACGCTGAACACCTCTCCTTGAGCCAACTTCACTGAGTGCTGAAGTATGATGACTCTCTTTAGTTTATTCAGGACATCATTTATTGTCTTCTAAATGTCAATTTGCATTTCCCAACACCTGGTTGATCTCCACCTTCCAGCGCTTCTGTCCGTAGCATTATCTTGCAAGTTATGATTTTCAGCTGCTGTGCTTTGTAAACCAGGTTGAATCCGCTTTCAGCGTTAACACTCTGTATAATGAACAACTATCTTTATTTATGGCTTGACCAGCAGGTTCTCGACCATCAACATGTAGCTTATTTGTACCGTTTCTGCTGTCTCCACCTGCTTTGCAGTGGCTGGAGTTGCACTTTGACTCCAGTGCATGAAGCATCAATTCAGTTGTACGACAGCGACACACGTGCCCCTATGCCTTTATTGGTCATGGAATGAGTAACAGTAGTTGCCAGCCATGAATCACAACCTTGAAAGGGACGAGTATCACAAATGTCTTGGTAACACATTTTAACTCCATGCAAATGGCATTTTTTGTGGTCTTCATAGTTTTTTTGTTCACAAAATTCCTAACAAATTTAGCATACACTTCTGTCAACCCAAGAAATGCACGAACATCATCCTTACATTTGATAGGCGGAAAATGTAAAATATTCTGAAGAAGCTTCTTTTTGGTTGTATGCTTTATAGTTTATCTGATGGCCTAGGAGAGTAACACTCTGTTTGGCAAATTTACTCATACTCTTACTCATTTCTGCTGGTACACCCTTCACCTGCAGGCGTTTAACATTTCTCTTAACCCACAATAATGTTCTTTTCTTGTTTTGCCCATAACCATGTTATCATCCTGGAACAACACAACACCAGGAAAATCCAGAGGCATGGCTAAGCAAGATGGCAGGCTAGTTGCTCCTAACGGAGCTCCTGTCAGCTGGAAAAAAAATCCTGGGTAATTTTCAGTCATCTGGGGCCATCTCTACCCGTAACTGTTGTGCAATGAGGGGGCATTACTGGTGATCACGGTCCGTGATTGAAAAGGCGCAGCAGCCATCCCTGAGAGGAAAATGGGGGGCAGCTGGTTGTGGGAGAGTGCTCGGTCCTTGTACGAGAACCCCACGGGAGCAGTGCTGTTGGGGGGGGGGGGGGGGGGGCAATTTAAACAGACTGGCCTGTGCTACTATATTAGTACTGGACTAGTGAATGCACCTGTCGGGCCCCTCTGGCCAACAGCAGGAGCTGGAGAAGACCTGGACTGTGGATTGGGTTGACCCTAAAGCATTCACCTACAGGTTAAGTAAGTGATCTGTGCCCCCGGATCTGTGCGCTGGTCTCCGCACTACAGACTACAGGCGTGCTGGTGCCATTGAGCTTGGGAGCCTGAGAAAGCATCAGCAATCATGGTGAAAGTCAAGATAGCAAGGCCAGCCCAGGCCAACAAGATAGTCAACTACATCCACACTGTGCTGGTGGCAGGCAAATCTGAAGATAGGCCAGTCCAGGACTCTAGAGATCGTACTAGGGAACAACCAACACAAGATCCATCTTTTTCAGACTTAATGGAAGCCATTAAGGGCTCACATACAGAATTCGCCACCAAGATTGGCTCGGTTGCCACCAATGTTAACCTCGTAAAGGAGGATCTCTGGAAAGTAGCAGAAAGGGTGACATTAATAGAGGAAAGTGTAAGAGACTGCAACAGTAGGTCAGGAAACTGTCATTGCAGAAGTTGACTGCGACTGGATGAACATTTTGTGGAATTTCCAGAGTAGGGGGAAGGACAGTCGGCTGATCTGTTCCTGAAAAAATGGATTGCAACTACCATGCTCTCCCAAAGGCTGTCAAAATTGTTCATTACTGAAAGGGCCTACTGAACAATGGTGCCTCCGCCGTTGCCTGTAGCACAGTCATCACCCACCTGTTCAATTTTAGGGACCGGGATGCCACCCTGCAACATGTACAAATACGGGGTTCTCCGAATTGGGAAAAAGTGCATGTAGGAGTGCAGACAGCAAGCTCCAACATGCAAATTTAACGGATCCAATATAATTAAACGTATCAGGCGTATCTCTCACCCAATACTTTACATAACATCTACACTACCAGGCTGGACCAGTGTGCCCATTGCGGCACTAACGCAGCGGACGTGCATGTGGTGTGGCAGTCCCCATCAATAATGCACGTCTGGAGAGAATTGATAAGAGAACCTAAACAATGCCGCTGGATGTTAAATACCACTCACGCCACCGGCAGTATTGTTGGGTCCGATTCTGGCACCAGCAAAGAAGAAACGTAGCCGAAAATGTATTTTACTGGTCCGAATGCTCACGAAGCAGTGCAATGATATAAGGTGGCTGGTTGCGGTGCCCCCCCCAGATATACCGGGATGAGTCAGACTGGGCAGTGGTGGAAGACGTCAAGATGAAACGTGCAGCGAGATGAGAAATTAGAGGACTGTTTGGCTGCATGGGCACGGATGCCAAATGATTTGCATGAACATGTGTATGTGCAGAATCCCCACAACAATACATGGGCCTCATTTGCAATATTCACTAGCTTTCCTACTGCCCTGCGTCAGCAGAAAAGGGACGGAATGCTCCGGATCCATCAAATATTGCACATAACTGTCTTTTAGCCTGTGCACAAATGGCTGCCATGTGCCAACGCCCACACCCTTGTGCCATGGGGCAAGGGTGTCTGTGTTTTAGGAATAATTGTTTTTGTGTAGAAGGGACATCTTCCGGCACAAAAACAATCAATGGAGGCGATTTCCTCTTTGAGTGTGTAATGCAGAATGTGTCAAATGCCATGGGTGTTGCATGGGAACACCCATTGTAATGCCCATGGCACGCCTCCCTATCGGATATGCCTCAGTTCATACCTACAAGTCTATGAAAAGCCATGCAGTGTGGCTTTACGTGGCCTTGCAGAGATGGCCCTCCTCTGTGCGTCACCAGACCATCACAAAAAGTGACGTTCCAGAAGCGCAGGAGCATTGTAAATGAGGCCTCAAGTGTGGAAGATAGGGGAGTAGAGGAGGCTGGAACGATTATTATTAGAGTGGCGGAGGGCCAGGGGGAGTGAATATTCTAAATGCCCAGTAAGGCACAGACTTGACCAGCAAAGAGGGAGGGAGGATACATAGTGGGAATAGGCTAATATCACAGCAGGCAGGGCCAGGCAGGCTAAGGGGACCATTGTAGACCTAGGGGAGGGGGCTAGAATTCAGATCATTTACTTATATATATGATTATCACACACAATAGAGGTGTGTGTGCGGAAGAATGTGAGCAGCAGAGTGGTTAGGGGGGAGTTGGGGAATTGGTATTAATCAATGTACTACTGCAGAATATGTGTAGGTACCCCAACACTGGGGTCATGGTACAGTTTTAAAATCCTGCGAAAATCAATGAAGAAAATACAATAATTTAAATCAAAAACATTTTTTAGTTCTTATTTAGTATATACATTAGCCTCTGCAAAAACAGCTGCAGTCGAGGACAATCCAAGAGACACTCGAGGAACCTGTAAACACCCAAATGGTGTTATAAATGCTGTTGATCTTTTACGCTTACCAAGTTAGGGTGCCTGGAAATATGCCATTGTTATATCTATAGTAGAAAACAATGTAATCCTCTTTAGTTATTGAAAGAATTTTTTTTTAACTTTTGACAGTGTAAATCTATTGACAAAATATTTTTTATTAACTTCTCATAAACTGACACACACGGTAAAATCTAACAATTCAATAGATTCTATGTTACCTGCATTCTTTAATTTATCTAGTTCATTCTTACCATCTTCTCTCAAAGAAATAGGAACATTCCTCACCTTCTGTACTTAACGTTTTGCATCATCCTTCTAAGGCGGTGCACAAACCCACTCATCATTCCACTTTTTCTGAAAACACATCAGGAAACGCTTTACAGATTTCCATTTCCATCATTCTGCTGTCATCCAGCAACAGCACAGGTTCTGGGCAGCTGTTAAAGGCTTATACTATATGTCAAGTGACTCAGATCCCTTCAAGGTCATACAGGTCGTCCACTAACAGCCACAAAGATTTTTTGTTGCTTGCCTATTTTTACATTCTAATTCTCGGAATCCACATAATTCAATTGGTTCTCCAGTACAGTTTTCGTTTTTTTTTTTTGTTCTCTCTAAAGACATTTTTATTGACTGTAGAGTCAGCCAACTCGGTGTCTAGCATAGTATTCATTTTGATGCCCCCAAATTAATTTCACAGACTATTTTAAACCATTCTTGAGACCCTCACGGGTGAGTAGTACGCTCTATAAAACCCTGATTGATTCTCACTCTCCACTTCAATGTCTTGCTGCAAACCAATACGAAGCAGGATTCTTTAGACTTAGTACGATCACAGGCCAGTCAGAGAATGTCATCCTATATTGAGACGAATTACCTTTGTCTGTACCCATCATACAAAGCTAAATCAAATAGTTTTTATTTGAAGGGCTCACACTATTTATCCCAAGCACTCTAGTGCTATCTTTATGAGCAAGAGGCACTTTCATGAAGTCATGCCCACTTCACTGGAATCCATAATTGGTCACTTGAGAGTCTCCAAGTCTCTTAAGACCCTCATTTGCACATGGGGGCGTTAGAGGGCCTATTTTCTGTTTCAGTCTGTCACCTGGCTTAAGCTTCCTTATAGGACCTCTGTAAAATCCCTCTTGCTCAAGGTCCTTTTACTTGCTTCCTGCTCTCTAGAAGTAACATTGAACGTGTGGTGTGTCTTTGCAAAAGGAAGAATTTAGGAAACCTACTGGCACCTTATTTTTGGGAATCAGGCCCTTAAATCAGCATTCCTTGGACTGAGTATGAGCATGAGAGCAGAAGGTCCAATTTAACCGAGGAGATGGAGGCAACTGAGCGGTTGGTTTAGCTTTAGAACCCAAAGAGCTGGAGGGAGCGAAGTGTTGACTCAGGAGGAGTTCCTGTGAGATCAATTTTGAAAAAGATCTGAAAAGGTAGCGCCAAAGAACAAGTGTGATTTCTGCTACTTCCACAGGGTTCTTCTCTGCGTCTAGATGCAAAGATGAGTCTTGGTGTTCCAATTCATGTAGCATCCAAATCTAGCTTTACCTCTGTGTCACAGACTGCAACTGGGGTGTAGAACACTAGACGACTATTATCACATTTCATATAAAAAGTAACCATATGACAACAGGTCAATAGAGCTCCACCTCGCTTTTATTGTGCTTTGTATGCCTGAACCAGATTGTTCAAACATTTCTACACATCTTAGCTTTCTATATCAAAACCATAATCGGAACCATTCTACTTATTTTGCAGATCACAAAACAGAAAACACTATTTTAGTATAAATTTGTTTTGTTTTTAAAATATGCAACAATCTTATTTACATGAATAGGATATGTGAAATAAAATTTAAAAAACTGTTGCCGACAAATATCAAAACACAAAATTCTGCGAATTAACTTAAGTAGATGGCAGTATCATCTAAAATAGATTTTAAAAAGTAAACAATTATTTCTTTCTTGTGCACTCGCAGTACATATAATTTCTATTTCCCTTTGGCTTGTCCAAAGAGGGTAAACTACAGGATGCACACGCGGGCTTGCTCTTTTAAATTCATGTTACTAAAGAGGTAAGTGCATATCATTATTGTAATACTCTTAATTTTCACATGAAAAACAAAATAACACCTGTAACCCTCAAACTAATAATTTTTTTAATTATGTCAGGGAGACGGAGAATGAAAGTGGTATAAAAGAAACGCAGACTAAAGCGTTTTTAGAATGTTAAAAGGTAAAAGTCAGGGCTTTAAGTGGGCCGGGTCTCACTCGTGCTGAGCACCAGCAGTTTTTTTATGTGGGCCTCGAAACGCGTCTCTATCAGTGTCTGTTTTGTGCGCTGGTACAGGCGGGTCCATGTTTTTTTCCCCGACTGTAGTGATAGCAGGCACATCGACGTGCGCGTGCTTACACTGCTCACTTCTCACTAGTGGAGAAGTTACGGCATGACGTCCTCCAGGTGAGCATGCTAAGGTAAGGGAAATCCTTTATAGGGTCATTTTCTCTCTGGATCTCCCTACTCTTTTTGATACTCAGGAGCAGCAACTCTATCGTAGTGTCACCAGGGCTTTAACTGGAAGCTTTTTAAATACTATATTCAAGCTGTAGTTGCTGCTTATTGATCTCATGCAACTAACAACCACTGACAAAGCCAATGGTCCTTACTTGTAGGTAGCTTATGTGTTTTAAGCCACGCCCTTAATTACATTGGCCATGCCCCTTTAAGAGACCCCCCCCCCCCCAAAAAAAGTTCTCTTCCCACTTAAAGCCCTGGTAATAGTGCTATGCTATTGTCACCAGAAACCTACCAGCAGTATACAATTTAGATTTAAACTTTAGTGTTTTTATTTTAATAATAAGTTCCACTTTAAAAAGTTTACTCTGTATAAATTATTACTATAATCATTTAAGGAAATTGACAACACAATGTTAATTGTACCAGATCCTCAGTTAGCACAGTTACGTGGCAATGGTATGGTAAGTCAAAAATCACATTTCAGAAGAGGATCGAATTCGCATTAATAATTAACACTTTCTTCAGATTTAACCAAAGTTTGGCACCAAAGATCTGGAGGCGTCCCGTTTTCTTTCTCGAGCTAGTCCGTCACACGCCCCCGAAGCAGACATATTTGACTTCTAAGTACTCGTCCACGCCATATTTTGAACCTTCCCTCCCAATGCCGGATTGCTTAACACCGCCAAAGGGACACTCCACACTCGACAAAAGTCCTTCATTTATGCCAACCATTCCCACTTCCAGACGCTCGGCCACTCTCCAGATCTGGGATGGGTCCTGAGAGTAGAAGTAGCCTGTTGCAGATGGAGAAACACAAGCATCAAAAGCCAATAGTAAGAACACAAACCATTTAAGATGAAGTTCATCGTACTAACAAGCACACCTATACTATAAGCATATCACTCCTACAGAGTACAACCAGATCATTAAGAGCCTTAAAAAGCAAAATGGCTCCACCATCTGCTCCCAAACTGGCATTGAGTGTCCTGGGAGGGGTAATAACGAAAAAGACACCATGTATTTAAATCGATAGCAGGGTTTTTAAAAAGCCATTTATTCAGATTAAACCGTTCCTTAAGAGTGTGTGGCTAGTGAAATCAGACTTGAACAGACCTTACTGCACAAAAATAAACCAGCAAAGACCTCCCCTGACAATCAATGAGAATTGTGATCTTTTTCCTTAGAGGCATAGAAAATAGGTAACTACTAAATTAAGAAGCTGGCTCCATAATGAGACTTTGTGGGGTTATGGTAGAAGTCAGAGTCCTACTAGCTCCACCTACGGCTGACGCCAAAACAAAAATGTAACTTTGTTTCAAAGACGGTTCAAAACCCGACCAATAGATCGCAGAATAATGCACAGCATGTGAATCTAGATAGGTTCATGCTGCAAAAATATACATTCCCATTTGCTGCCACTCTTCATCTGCACTGGTTTATAGCAAACCCAAAAAGGTGACAAGAGAAATGCTTGCAATAATTCTAAGCACTGTCAATCGCTTGGGGTAGCATTCCAACCAAATGTTCCTTTGCCCACCATGCAACCTGAGTTAGTCCAAAACAATGGTTTGTAATTCTACCCGAACGATGACCATGGTTAGACAAATTAAAAGCATTCTTCCCATTACCTTTTGTGTTTGACGTACCGCCCTAAGTGGCAAGAGTATGTGTAGTATTCGGCCCTTGTTATTGTTACGCAATTTACACCTCTTGCTCAGCCAGTGTTTGTGCTGTGCGCTGGAGTCAAGATGTGCCTCGGAATGTTGGGTGCCTGTGAGGTGAAGTGTCAGTTGAGCATGGGCTGAGCAGCAGGCAAGCTGTTCCTGGTGGGGCTGCTTGACAAGATCTTATCTACTTGTAACTATCTACAATAAAGCTTTCTGAATTACATCCTACCTGCGCGGGCCTCCTCACTACAGTATGCCAGGATCCATGCCCTGTGCCACAGGACCAGGATCACACAAGACTGATGAGCCCCAATCAGGGCTAAACTGGCGTCTGTTGCTTGTGTTCCAGTTATGGGAGGACCTGGCCTCACAGTGTGGGCTGGACTGTTCTGACTGGAGAAGGGTTAACACTGATTTACATACGGCAGGGTCCAAACAGAGATGGCGCGGTGGACAAAAGTACAACAAATTGATAACGTTCTTCCCATTCCCTTTTGTGCGTTTGCTGCACTGTTGATAATCTATTATTCACCCCCGGCAGGTCAGTGAGCACTTTTATATAAAATGACTTTGCACGAAAGGACTTACCTGCTAAGCCGACATTAGCAGAATTTGCAATGGCCAAAGCTTCCTCCTCAGTATCAAATCTGTCAATTTAAAGGAGAAAAGCTCAATGAAAGTCAACAAATCACTGGGAAAAAAGTAACACTTCCTTCCCCCACACACCGGCCTTGTTGAAGATTGCACTGGGCACAGACTCCTTTGTAGTGCACTATCACCAATTAAAACCCGGAGCAGTGGTTGTACTGCTCACTCTAGTCTTTCGCTCACCTTATTTCCCTTTTGCAGGGTTCTTAATCTCAACTCTCGAAAATTAGATTGGCCTGTGTTTTGTCCATGAAACAAGATCTGGTCTTGGAGAAGTGGCCTAAATGGGAGGCCGGACATATTCCTCACCCATCCTAGACCCTTTCTTTCCTCCCTTTTACACCGTAGCTCTCACAGCCCGTTCCAGTCGCCATTAACCACCCCTATTCTAGTCTGTGAATCCCTTACTCCTGCTTTTGAATCCGAGATGGAACAGAACCGACTTTAAAATAGACTTCACTACTAGGATATTCTTTTCAAACTGTTTATTCGAAACTTGTTGCCCTAAAGGCTGACATTTTTCCTACAAAGTGCCTTTCTCAAATTCAGGGCTCTTGGCCTATTCTACTTATGAGACAAATCACCCATGACGCACACAGTAGGCTTTCACTAAACAGACCTCCTTTTTTCAGTGACCTTTATGCCTCCTTAATAGAGTACAACATTTTAAATGTTGAAACTTTGAGTTGGTTTCAGATTTTAACATGAAACCTGTATTCTTACTTGATGACTGGCGCGAGAGGACCAAACGTCTCTTCCTGTGTGCACAGCATGCTTGGGGTCACGTTGCTTAGTAACGTTGGCTCAAAGAAGTTCCTTCCCAGGCTATGACGCTTGCCTCCAGTGACGATGGACGCGCCTTTCGAGACCGCATCCCGGACATGTTTCTCCACCTATCAAAGGAAAGTGTCAGATTCAGTTCTCAGTGTCTGGGTACATACAGAAAATGTAGTGTGCAGTCAGGCATACAAGATACTGGAAAATAAATAAAAAAGCCTCACCAACTGTTAAGAACAGAAATGTAAAACATGACAAAGCATGGAGGAAGAGACAGGGGTCTATGACACTGTAGATGATTATGCTGTTTTAAGGTCAGATGACATGAAAGTGAAGGCGGTGTGTTACTGAAGACAATTCAACAGGAGCCATAGAGGGACATTTTTTGGCTTCATGTAGTGGAAATATATGTAAAATATAGATCCAAATACGATAAACTCAAGAGCAGCAAAGAATAGTCCATTTTCTCAAAGCAGTGTAGTGTGAAATATGGCGTATACATAATTGGTTACTTACTTGTAACTCTAGTTCTGCAGCGTTCGTATCTTTAATATATGCTCACACTTGAAATCAGTCGCCTTCGTGAGGATGGGTATCCCCAGAAACTTTTTTTTCCTTTAATAGCTCTTTATTAGTTATCATAACAGCACTGAAACCCCTATGATGGACTGAAATGCAGTGACAGGCCATTTATGCATGTTCCATTTGTGGAGCAAGAGAGTTCTCCTTTTGGGAACCAAGAAACATAGCTAACTGAAAAGTACAAGATTAACTTAAACATGCACGCAAGTGGTAAACATGCACGCGAGCGGTAAACATGCACACGAGCGCTAAACATGCACGCGAGCGCTAAACATGCACGCGAGTGGTTCCTTGCATTCGCATTCCAAGGGCACAATAATATTCCTGTGGTACAAATGGACAGAATATAATTAAGTATTTACCAACTGCCTGTGCTGCACCGTTAGACATACAGAACTCTATTACTCATTTAGAGACATTAGATGTCTGTGGTGATGGGCAGAGTGGTGGTTACCATGCAAGCCAACAGCAAAAGCATATTCAGTATCTCATTCTGACTCTCCATTCATTTGCCTATACATCAAATCAACACCGCATAGCGGGTAATGAGCAATCTTTCCATGGCTTCCAAAAATGAGTTAATGCATTGCGTGTTGTTCCTCTTCTTCTTTGCCTATGTATGTTATGTTATGTTAACATTTTGATAAAGCGCAAAAGCTGCCCCAGCAAAGAGGCGTCCTGGCGCTAAGGAACCACAAAAACTGTACTGAGGAGGAGAAGTGGAGGATAGATAAATGATTAAGGGGGGGGGCGGGGGGGAACAGATGAGTCTTGATGGCTTTCCGGAAGGCGGCCAGGTTTTCCAAAGAACGAATGTTCAATGGTAGGGCGTTCCAGAGCTTGGCTCCCAGAACCTTAAAAAAGCGACCACCAGTACGGCAGAGCTTTGTGGGAGGTACAGTCAAAAGGTGCTGACCTAATGAGCGTAAGTTGCGCTGTGGCACATACGGTGTTAGGAGAGGGCGCAGAAGTTCTGGGCGTCCGGATTTGAGAATTTTATATGTCATAATGAGGGGTTTGAACTGGATTCTGGCTTTGATGGGTAGCCAGTGCAGTTTCCGTATGGTAGCTGAACATTTGCGAGGAAGACCCCGTCAAGGCTCTTGCCGCAGAGTTCTGCACGCGTTGCAGTCGCACTATCTCCGCTTTGTTGGCGCCAAGGAGTAAAACGTTGGCGTAATCCGAACAGGAGAGAATTATGGCCTGGATAATGAGTTGGCGAACCTTGGAGTCAAAAAAGCAGAGTATGAGGTTGAGACTCCTCAACAGGCCCACACATGTAGCTGCCACTTGTTTTGTGTGGGTCTGGAAGCGAAGCTTGGAGTCCATCCAGACACCTAGGTTTTTGACCAAGGATTTAGGTGGTGGAATGGCGCCCAGAGACGAGGGCCACCAGTGCTCATTCCAGTAGCTGGTGTTCTTACCGAGGAGCAGTACCTCAGTCTTTCCGGCATTAGGCTGCAGGCAGTTGTCCGTCATCCACTGGGCCACTGCAGCCAGGCCATTCCTAAATCTTGTGGCCTGAGTCGAGGGACCCTCGGTGAGCGTGATGACCAGCTGCGTGTCATCAGTATATGACACCAGCGTAAGGTCCCACTCCTTAGCCACTGCCGCGAGTGGCTGCACATATAGATTGAAGAGAGATGGGCTAAGTGCAGAGCCCTGAGGGACCCCCTGTCCGATGGAATGGGACTGGGAAAGAAAGGGGGGAGCTGACACCCGGAAGGATCGGTCCTTCAGGAAGGAACGGAACCATTCCAGAGCGAGACCGGAAATCCCTACTGTTTCCAGACGATTTAGCAGAATATTATGGGACACCGTGTCAAAGGCTGCGCTGAGGTCTAACAGAATCAGCGCAGCACTTTGGTCAGCATCAAGAATCGTCCGGAGATGTTCAGTCGTGGCCAGGAGGGCAGACTCAGTGCTGTGGCCCGGTCTGAACCCGTTTTGAGATGAGTCTAGGATGTTATTAGATCCAGATGTTGGGACAGGACATTATTTACATCTGCCTCAGAAAGTTTAGACAGCCATGGGAGCAGCGAGATGGGTCTATAGTTTTCCAGCTTGGATGGGTCTAGGGTAGGCTTTTTAATAATGGGGGAAACCCAAGCTTGTTTCCAGACAGTCGGGACGCTGGCCGAGGAGAAGGAGAGATTCAGTATAGAGGCCAGGGAAGGCAGAAAGAATTCTAAGGATTCGATGAATTGGACCGGCTTCATTGGGTCTGCTGGAGAGCCAGACTTTACTTTCCTGCAGATCTTAGTTAGATCCTCAAAAGTGATTTCTGGTATAAGCCTCGTGGTAGAACCGTTAAAGATGGAGGTAGTGGAGCTGGGCAGATTAGAAGAGTGCTGTGGGAATGGGCTGTAGATTTTTTCCACTTTTTCTAGCTTTTTCTACCTATTTTGACCCTTGTATCAGTTTCCGCATTGGCCCCCTTATTGACATCTTTTAATCACAACTTCACCCTCAGTCCCATTAAGGTTTTCCAAGAAATGGGTATTCGTTTTTTTGCCAAGAATAAAGCTAGGTCGAGAAATTTGAAAATGCGTTTCTTTCCCTTGGATTTCAGAAACTGGCAATCAGACATGAAAGTGGGCTGGGCTTAGTATTAGCTGTTTCCTGGTAATATCCTTAAGTGCTTGTATTAGGTCACTGCAGTATTTCGGAGTTACAGATGACTCCCACAACATATGGTAAAAGTTTGCTTTGGGCAACTTTAACCTAGGACATCAATCATCAGTCCCTATGTAAAGTTTTCCAATTCTTTGGAAAGAGGTATGTTTGGTGGCGGTTACTGGGTATATTTGAGGTGTGGGCCCGGAATTCTGCACTTAAGTATTCCAGACATCTCTACTACTACTTTTACGAGATCTATAGCCCGGTTAATGTTACTCACTTGGTCTGAAGATCTATATTGTCTGGCAAGTACTATAATACTGCTTTTTGTAGCAGGTTATGGCTTTTTTTCCTTGCCCATGTGTGAGAATTAGGCGGATCAACTCCAATTCTGGTTGCTTGATATCAAGAAGCTCACCTACATTTCACCATCTCCCGCTTAGGTTCTCTTTTCAGTATGGGCACCATCTGTAGCAGCAATCACAGGTAGGGCAGGGTATGGCTTCCATAACTACACAAACATCTTAGACCACTTAACTTGCCTGTGCCCAAGGTCAACAAAAAAAATGCAAGACACATACGTTGTTCTTGCAGTAATAGTCTGGGTATGTTCCAGTTCACCTTTACCCCTATGCAAATAAAACAAAAAAATGTATATCAGCCTTCTGCCCCAACAGTTTCTAATGCTTATAAGCTGGCCTAGTGTTGACAATTGGCAACGTTTGCAAAATAATTATATTTGAGCATTGTAAAAATGACTTGATAGGCAATGCACATGGCATTTAAAACAGACTGACATAATTGATTTCTAACTAGAGACTGGGAAACTATGAGGAAGAGAAAAAGTACAAGGTATATTCAACTGAAACTTATATAGAGGAAATCTGTGTAGAATTAGTAGCGCACACACAAAGAATTGAAGATCATGATTTCCACGACTTTGGAAAGATGATGGGTTAACTGCAGGAAAAGGGCAGGCTGTTGCTGAAACTACAGGAAATTAACTATCATCAGAGTTATCTTGGGTTGCCCCACATAAAATGCCCCAAAGTGACAATCTTTACTCTGTGAAAACCCAACATACAGATACCCTCTACCTGTTACTAACCTTTAATAATGTTTTTTCTAATGGACACTCTATGTAACAGCAGATTTCTTACCTTTAGAATATCCCCAGGCACCAGATGAGACCTAGAAGATTTTAACTGCAATGCTCCAGCGAGCCGTGCGATTACGCATAGGACTTCATTCTGCCCCAGAAGTGATGATGGAGCAACATACAAGTGCAACATCAGTTTCTTGAGTCAGTCTGTGCCCTATGAATTGGCGCCCAAAAGTAATCAAATGTACCAGTGTGCAGATTCTTAAATTGAGACCTTTTTAGATGGAAAGGAGACCATTCCACAGAAAGAGGAGGTGGAAGGGCACTGAAGAACATGTGGTTAGAGAGAGTACCCACCACAAAGAGTGTTACCAAGAGTACGCAACTCATTTTTCTGATGGATACGTCTAACCGCAGACACCTCACCTACAGAATAAACAACAAAGCAGTACCGCCCAAGATAGTGTGAAGGGACTGATCAAATAAGGTAGGCCTCTTCAGGGCACAGTTCTGTATCACAGTGAGAATTAGTTGAACGATAATGCACAAGTTGATAGGGTTTTTAAAAAGTAGTAGTGACTGTTGACTCCCCATTCTGAGCTCACGGATCAGTGGTAGAAGAGTTCCTGGGGTACCTACACACGTTTATGTATTCCTCGATTACAACTGTGCTTTTAAGTACTTCACAGTGGCTCATCTGCTCCCCTCTCTTTCATCCTTTCCTGAATCTGCTTCAAACTTTTGCATTCAATTACTGCAGGCAGGAACAAGGGGCAAGAGAACAGGGTAACGGAGGACTCAGAACACACTATAAGATGATTAAGCCGTACTGTCCATCATAGACATCTGCAATTGACTGAAACCGCCCCTCCGCCTTTAATGTAGAACTCCTTGGTAGGACTGAGGGTAGAGGTTTATCATTTCATTGCAGCACACAAAGTTTAAAGGAGCAATTAATTTTAGGCAAGGGTTTAGGGTAACCTTACGTGCAAGACTCGCCGCCACACCTCGTCCTAGGACCAGAAATCGCAGTATATGCCTCCCCATCTTCCTTTGATTTCCCCCCCCCCCCAACCCAATATGAAAGTTCACGGATGAAAGGCTTACAATTCAGGCAAATTGAAGCTATTGCCCTAATTCTAGGTCATCGGATTGGGTGAGCCAATACCAGCATTCCAAATGGGTTCTATAAATATTGTTATTAAATCTTTAATAAAATATTTTGTCGACAAATTCACAAAGCACTTTAAATTACAACTTCATATTAAAACGAATTTAACTTGTAGTTTTAACAAACAGACAACAGGGGCAATGCTCTTACCTTTTCCACTGCTTTTTCATTTATTAAAGGGCCTTGAGTGGTTCCTGCTTCAAATCCGTTCCCTACATGCAACTCCTTTTCGATAACTTCTGCAAATTTCTTCACAAATGCATCATGGATTCCTTTTTGCACCAAGAAACGGTTTGAACACACGCAAGTCTACATGGTATAAAAGAAGATACATGGTTTTCAGGTTAAATTCATGTTATTTTTTTTTTTGCTCGTTTTGTTACCTCATCGTACCAGAGCCGAATTTGCAGACTGGGGCAGTGAAACATTAACGGCTGGATTTTGCTGTTGGCTGTTACACCGCTTCCTCAATCATCCACATTCGCCACCACATATGGAAACGTTTATTTTGAATGGTCTTGCCATCTTACCAAATGCAGGTGCTGACTAAAATGGGTACACTTAGCTGTTAAATGAACCCTCATTATGATAATAAAAGTGCTAAATGATAGTGCACGCGCTCATGTTTCCAGTGTCTGTCGTCAGGCTAGTGTGTGCACACGGACAGCTGGGCAGTGATGATAGAGCCTAAGCATTGCCGATGCTGCTCACGGTGAACATTCTTAGTTTCAACTTAGAAACATTATCAATTTGATCTTTGAAGTACATGAAAAATACCAGAACAAATCTTCTAATTGGAAGACTCGTCCTATTTCTCACTAGAGTTAATTCTCGTCTCTATGTGAGGGTCACACTGAGAAATCCCTAAAAGGCCTTCCTCCACATCAGTTTGCCTGGCCAACTCTACATCTTTTCCGGACACCCATGGTCTAAGAACATCTTAGAGAAAATTGTTGTCAACGCGCATCAAAATTCTCTCAGATCAGTAGGTCTCTTAGACAAATGTAGGTCAAGTTTCCGCGCAGGTCGTTGCATCGAGCCTGAAATGGCATAGTGAAAATACAGGATATAGGTCCTTCAAGGTCTGCATCCCTTAAGTACTGTCAGAATCAAACGCCTATACCCTCCACACGCGCTGAGAATTCTCATTGGAGGGATCAGATTTTTTCTTCGCAACTGTGAGTCAGACCAGGGCGTGTAGAACTAATCACACCAGTCTCAGGTCGAGTAGATTCCACTCCTAAACTTACTGACCACACCATGCATTAGTAAGTCAAAAGCTCTCGGATCTCCCATTGTGTCAAAGATAGTGTTAATAAATTTGCATCAGTACCAGAAGGGCTGCCGACATGAGAGGCAAAAACTAGCATGAACAGACTGCGGCAGAATGACACAGAGGACCTTCTATTAGCTCTTGCCCAGACATCCCTTCTTTTTGGGAGCAGCTTGTTTTACAACATGCAGTACAAATTTAAGTTTCATCAGAACTGCTACTCACGGATGAGCTCCAAGTGGAAATGTCCAAGTAAGAAATTTCCCTCCAACTGTGAAACTTCTGCTAAATCATCCTCAAGCCCTTTTTGTAGTGAATCGTACCCAGGTACATCAAACATTAGACTATGTAATCAGCTCAATGGCTGTCAAGCTTTGAGTCTGCTGGACAACCCAAGGCTTGTAGGCATACAAAGGGTAAAAGATATAAAAGGCATACAAAGGGTAAAAGATATAAAAGGCATACAAAGGGTAAAAGATATAAATGACTGTTGACTCCCCATTTGCCGCCAAATCTTTAATGCTTTACGGCCAATGAAAGAACCAAGATGAAGTTTATAATCAGAACACATCCACATGGTCTATATTTTGAAAGATTTTATTGAACAAATCGGAATTAAGCAAAGACTGCAAAATGCATAGGCTTCCAATGTAGCACAGACCTGCTCTTCCATAAAATATATCAACAGCAGGGCACCATTTACCATACTGCTTTTAGTCAGTCCAAGTAAAGGTATCAGGGCCTCTAGTATTTGGACTGTTGGACTGAATTATATCAAAGACTAATTGCCATTGTGAATAACATAACTGCTTGGACTACCACCTGAAATACATGTGAAATGAATAGTTTCCCAAACCTACAAATCAAAAGTTTTAATCTATGCCTCCTCCATTTTCCCGCCCCACCTTTCCTCGGGTGTACTGGCAGGTGACACAAACTATGGTATTAGTTACATGAAAAATGGGGGATCACCCGAACGTCTGCATTAATGTACTTTTTGTGGGGTGTTTATGGGTATCAGTTGCTCAAATACTATAGCTTTGTCAGTCTATTAAATCTCAGTGGAAGCAGTATAATTTATTTAAAAAATATTTATTTCAAAAGAATTCTCTTGCACTTGAGCAGACAGTGCCACTTTTTTCATTTGGGTTGATCGCATGTAAAGACACATCAGGCCAAGTAGAACACATTGGTTGAACGTCGGTGCGGTCAAACCCAGTTCAGTGCTGAAAGGGCAGGGAGTGCCTCACTTTGCATTGTGACAGTGAAATCCTTTAGTAAACCGGAGCTGAGGTTTAATTTCTTTAAGCTGGACAGAAGCGAGTGCTCTATAATGTAGGAGTAGAGGGGCCAGCCTCCTCACTTTTTTCCAAATAGCACCTTTTTGTAAATTAACAATTACAAAACCATAGCATTTTACTTTATGTAGGCAAAACGACATTAAAATGACGTTTTTATTTAGCATATCAGCACCCAACTTTTCTGCAGGCGATTCAATAATTGGTGTTCTCATCAAAATCAATGGTACCTCTTGTCGACCATGGAAGGATAACCGACAGAGCCGATCCTGCCAAGTTTAAAACCGACAGAACTTTAGTGGGTTATTAGCGATCCTAAAGTTCTACAAACGGAATCTGATCAATCCTACTTATTCCATGGAAGAGGAGAAACTACCAAAGCCTTAGAGCGTCAGTGCTAGAAAGTGTAACCACAACTCGTTCTAAATTAACCGACTGTCCCGTTGTCTTTCACAGATCAGTTATGATATATGTGTCAATGTTTTTTTGTTGCATAAGCAAGTAAGGCATAAGAACTTGAAGAGAAGTCTCACCTGACCAGAGTTGCGATATTTGGAAGCCATGGCCCCAGCCACAGCCTGGTCCACGTTGGCACTGTCAAACACGATGAATGGGGCGTGTCCACCCAACTCCATGGATACCCTCTTCACAGTGCCAGCGGCATGCTGCAGCAGGATCTGCATCAAGAGAAAACAAACTCTTACCCTCCTTCCTGCTTACACTTACTGATCACTTCCTATAGAAACTAAAAGCAGTCCAGGAAAACAAAACTGAAATTAGAGTTAATAAATATCACTTTTAGATTTGAAGAGATTGAGCAAGAGTGGAGTAGTAAACCAGTGCTCACAATTGAAGATCAGCACAAGAGTGAATCAAAGAGCAATATTAAAGGGTCTTTGGGAAAGGTTCACTTGGGATCGAGGGTCTCATCATTGCAGCCTCTGGTTCACTAAATATGATCTTATAAGAAATCTTTGGCGGAATACATTGTTTAAAGTTTAAGTAGTAAACTAAAAAGGTTCGAGGAGTAGGATATGGAAACGCTGGGGTATTCTGGAGAATCACTACAATTTATTAGTCACACCATACACACAAAGTTTTATGTGGCAGAAAAGAGTGCAACATAGTGGGGTGGCAAGATCGAAGGACTTTGGGAATTGTTCTTAGACCAAATAAGGAGATGCTTTCATCAAGCAATGGAGGTGCTTGCTCGTCGCACCATCCTGGCGAAACACAAAGAGGGATTTGCTTCCTAGACTGACCATGTCAGGGGTTTGAACATGTAATTAAACGTAAACAGCATCTCTTGGATCTTCTTTGAAAAACATGTAAAGACAAATTGGCCCCTTAGATAGAGATCCACCTGGTCCTTAAACTTACAGGTAACAACCGATATTCTTAAGAGACATACATTCCTCTGTTTCTTGAACTTTTCTCTTAAAGAAACTGTGCATTTGATTCATTCAGCTTTTTTTTGGTTTTGTTTTTTAACCCCTTCGCAGCGGGGTTAATTCCCCTGCTGTGCTGGGGGCGGGGGGCACGCACAGTGCCCTGGTGCTCATGACGAGCTCAGCTCATCATGAGGCACAGTGCTCGTGTGCTCATGACGAGCTGAGCTCATCACGGCCACATCTGTTTTTGTGGAACGTTCAGCACAGCAGGGTAATTATCTCCGCATGTGAGCGTTCCACGGCTCATGACGAGCTCAGCTCACACTTTACCCTCCAGTAAGGGATTCATAGTTTCAGCACAGGCACCAAAAGGTCTTTCCTTTGAAGGTACTAAAAGTAAGATGGAGAACTTGGCTTCAGAATGAATTCCTCAGGGAGGAGTGAAATCTATAGAGCAGCACAAGGGAACATGGGAACATGCACTAAACAGGATGACAGCCATCTTCAACTACCACTAACTTTATGAAACATCCTACAACTTTAGGGGGATTTATACACCTAGAGGGTAACCAAGACTGAGCATCCTACCTCACATGAATTCAAGCAGCGACATGCACACCCAAAATTATTTCTCTAACTCTGAGGAATAGGTGGTTTCTGCAATGGCCTACACAAAGGATTGGTCAAGTAGACCACACAACAACTACCCACCACCCTTTCCACTGCTACCAGAAAAATAAAGTTTTGGGGATCCCCAGTTCTGTAGTGTCAAAGCCTGACCATCGGGATGGTTTCTTTTTGGGTGGATCTCTAAACCACAATAGAGCCTAGCACTCTTATCAGCAAAACCATAATTATGTAGAGCACTGGCCAATAGACTCATCACACACGCCCCTTGCAACAGAAACCAGACCTTGTCTGCCAGAGTGGTTAAAACGAAGAAATGGTTGTAATGCAGACACTGCACCAGGGACATTCGATCCTACTTGAACATTTCCAATAATAATTAAAAAATGTAAAGTAATGTGCATCAGCACCATATTCTGAAAAGGTGTCCTTTGGGTGACCTTAATAAAATACAAATATAACAAGAGGCGTCTATTGAATAAAAGAATGGATTTCAGGTTTCTGCACTAACTGTAGTCAGCAGATGTGGTCTCTGCACGGACATGTTTATAGCCAGTAAATAAGTAACCCGCGAGGAGAGGCTATGTCAGGACTTTAAACTCTAGTGCATTGATCTGAAAAAAATACAGGGACATAACCACGGATGACACTGGAGGAAATAAAACTGGTAACACAGCATTGATTTAGCATGAAGTCTTTGGGTCCGATCTTCTTAGCCCTACCCAGGCTCTAAAGAAAGACACGGCCTGAAGATTAAGTGGCAGAACAGCGGGTTGAAGCAAGTGGATGCCCTCCTTACAGCACCGGTTGTTACAGTCCCATGGTGTGCCTTCTCCAGTCCCAAATGATACCCATGCATAATCTCCTCTATCCCATGCACAACAATGCATGTGAAGGATTATATGTGTACTTTCATTTCTACATTCAATGTGAAGCGCATACATCAGTGCAAAAAGCAAGCGTGGTTGTGAGAAAGGTATGACAAGGGCAACATGATTCACATTGGCAGAATTATTAAAGAACAATGGTTCACAATGGACTAACATAGAAAAACAGTTAGTTGCAGGGCACAGCAAACTGAACAACAAATGAGTCTATGGTAATGAATGTGGTGCTCCCCTCAATCATCAGAAAGAATTGTTCATAAATTTGAAACTGTTGTAGTTTGGGGTCAAGAGCGTTTCAACCTTGTCTTCAAGTTAAAAGGTCATTATCAGGATGAACAAGTTACTTACCTTTGGTAACGCTCTTCCTGGTCGATACTCCATCTAACCACGGTTTTATCACCTTTTGAATATCCGCCAGAAACTCAAAAAGCAATGTTTCTGAAAACAGGTAGATGGTGCTGTGTGGCTCCACTGTAACATTGTCATGCTCCAGAGGTGAAGAATAGAGCTGCAAACATAAGTGCCACCAATGCCCACTTACATCAATTTCTTTCATAGATTTGTCCAAGCACTTAGATGCTGAGCCGAACCATAGATTAGAACAACCATTGTACAGATTCCTAAATTGAAACCATTTTAAATGGAAAAAGAGAACATTCCATAGAATGAGGAAGTGGGACGGTGGTGAGAAATCTGCAATTAGGGTATCCACCAGAAAGAGTATTAAAGGGAAGTAACTTGTTCTTCTGATGGATAGTTCACCTTGTGAATAGATACTAAAGCAGTATCTTCCAAGGAGCTGTTGAATGGCTCAGATCAAAAAGTCCTACAGAATGGAACGGGTGAAATGCCTTTTCAGACGGACCTGACTGTCAAAGCAGCAATGCACTGACAACGTGTGCACAGATGTTGACGTAGCAGAGTAACAGGAAAACCAAGACAGGCGCTCCCCATGCCAATGCCGTGGTAATAGCTTTAGCTCTAGTGAAATGAGCACTCAAGCCTTCTGGAAGCTACTTCTTAGCCAAAGCATAGCAGATCTTACTACAGACAGCCACCCATGGGGATGGTCTTTTTCTGCACCACCTTACCCTTCTTTGCATCTAAGAACTCTAGAAAGAACCGATATCCCACCCAATGCTCTTTGGTACAATCAAGTTAAAGTGCAGTGCTCTCTTGGTGTTAAAGCTGTCGAATGACTTCCTCTTTCAAGGCATGAGGCGGTGCCAAGGTGGTTGTAAGAGTGATAGCTTGTCTAACGTGAAAAGGCATCACCAAGTTCGGTAGGAAAACCGTTCAAGTCCACAACATTCCCTTGTCTCGGACAATAAGGTGGTACAAGGAGGAAGGACTGAGGGTCTGAAGCTCACTCACATGGCCCACAGAGGTTGATGCTGCTGGTGGGTGGCTAAACCACCAAACTTTGAGCTCTTGGAAACAGGCTTAAAAAGTCATTATTACCTGAAGCTGCTCTTTGTGACGCACAGCCGGTTGACTGAACGGAGGGCCAGACCACAGTTTTTCCCAAAGTGCCAAATAGCAAGTACAGGAGGGCCCCACTGAAGAGCAGAAGAGCCTTGATCAGTGAAAAGGATATTTGTTTTTACCTCCATAATGGGGAGGAAGAGGTGGTTATAGACCTCAGCAGCCCTCCAAATCACTGTGGCAAAAAATACAGTCTCTTCCGTAGCTAGTCTGGGAGAGACACAAACCCAGTATTGGGAAAGGTATCCAACCCACTGTTAGCTTGCAGATCCATGTACCAATTGTCTACCTCATAAGGGGAAAAGGGGCAGGGGGAGCAAACTCTTCCCCCATCCTCTCCGGTTGGCTCTAGTGGGAGTCAGAGCCAAAAACGTCATGTATTGCCAGTGCGGGACAGCGTGGAACAGGAATAGTGTCAGAGTCTGTGTTACATCAGGACCTATGCGAAGCATTGGTTGAGGATGTGATGATTTTGACTCAGAGTCAGGAACCAGGATATGTTGCGGCTCCTCTTCTGGTGCCATCAGTGAGTGTCAACGTCAGTGGGATTGGAGCTAAATTCAGTGTCAAACCTGAAGTTGGAACAAACACTGATGCAGAACTTGAAGCATATTCAAAGGGCACAGACGGTACTGAGGGCAGACTCTGTGGCAGTAACCCGAATGGAGGCCCCTATGGATCCTTTGGGCCTGAAGGCGCGCAAGAGGGAGCCAGTAGCATGCCAAAGGTGTGCAGCATGTCCTCTCGAAATGCTTTGACCTTCTGTAATGTTGCCGATTGACCCAGGAACTCAGGCGCATCAGGACCAAAGACAAAATCAGCTCAACAGTAGAATGAGAGTGGGACCTGGAGGCACTGACACCTTTGCACCTTCTCAGAAGAGTGGCAGAAAGAGACTGTGTCGCACTTGGACTGATTGTGTTTTTTCTTTGACTTACCTGAAGGCTTGGACCATGAGGATGAACTCCCGCAGTAATGACTTCGGGAGCGGGACATCACTTTGGACTTCGACCTGGAGTAGGACCTGCGTGGTGCTTCGCTACTTAAAGCTTTGCCTCATTAACCTAAAGGTTATTCATGAGCATCTGTGTGGAGTTGTTGCAGACCTAGGAATTGTGGGCAGAATACCGCTAGCAGAAACACCTCCTCAGGATCTGTCACAGACATCTATTTGCAACAGTCCACACAAGAATTAAACCCTGAAGTCGTACAGAACGACATGTTCCCTTGCACATTGGTAAGTTTTTCCAAGGAAAAAAAAATACTTCAAAAAGTGGTAGAAGAAAAAAAGTGGAGCCAAGCTCGGATCAACATCTGAAGGTGTGGAAATAAAGGAAATGACATCAGCATATATAGATGGCACTTCTAAGTAGCTCAGTCTATCATTTCTAAAGCAATGTTAGCTAAGCCATATCCATGCAGGCAGGAGCACTGAATTTCCGGATTCAGATTGACACCTGGGTATATTCACAAGGTGAGGAAGCTGCGGTTATAAGAATCCATCAGAATAAATGAATTGCGAGACACCTCGAACAAGCCAGATCTAAGAAAATTAACAATACCAAAGATTTAAGGATATCACTGACGTAACAGGGTAGTTAATCATCTCTAAAAATATGTGCACCAAGAGGAAAGTCACAAACTCGAAATGCCATACACTAGTGAAGTTCGAAAAGCTACTTCCAAAGTGTAAGTCAAGCTGTAAAAAAAAAAAAAAAAAAAAGGAGGCAGGGTTGGCAGGGCTGGCAGGGCAAGCATAGGAAATATTTGAGAAATTTCAAGGCATGCGGCGGTGCCAAGGCGGTTATAAGAGTGATAGCTTGGCTAACGTGAAAAAGCTTCACCAAGTTCGGTAGGAAAATCGTTCAAGTCCGCAACATTCCTTTGTCTCGGACAATAAGGTGGTACAAGAAGGAAGGACTGAAGCTCACTCACATGGCCCACAGAGGTTATCGCAACTAGAAAAAAAATTCCAATGAGACGCCATAATAGACATCAGTGTTTTGCCACAAAAGGGGAAAACATGAGAAAAGTCAGTATCAAATTCAAGTCCCACTTTTGCATCATAGAATATTTTGGTGGGAACTTAAATTGCACACATTTTAGAAAAAGCATCACAATGGGTGATTTGAACAAAGATGGCTAGTCTAGCAAATGTAACCAGGACGAAAATTACATTTCAACAGTGCCCACAGCAAGTCCTTGCTGTATCAAAGGCAAAAAAAACAGCAATACAGCTGACTGCAACAGGTCCATCTGGCGCGTTCCGCACCAAGCCACAAATTTATCCTAGCATCCAGCACACACTCATTTTCTGGACAGATGCCTGGCTGCCAGTATCACATCAACAACTTCAGAGGGAAGGTAGAGGAAATCAATCCCCCACACAATTTTGAATCTAACCTTGGGGACCCAACAAAACTTTGTCCAGTCTACCGATATGCAGTTTTTTGTACATATCCATTCCCCTTCTACTCCCCTCTACAACTTGGACTTACACCACTCATCATCAACATCATTCCAATAGTCAATTGTAAAACACCTTATGAGCTCCCTATTTCTTGGGAGTTAGGACGCACCTGGGTCATGCAGGGGCACCATGATGTAGCATGCCACCTGTTGGGGCATGAACGGCTTCAGTCCTGAGAACACGAGTACTTGGGACTCAAAAAAACGTACTAACCAGAAGCAATTCCTGGAATTCAGTACTCCTGCGTGTAGAATATAGATCAGGATGACATTCTGCCTTTGCCTTCCCCTCCACAAACCTAGTTTTAATGACAAGAAACATCAGAGTCATTCTCACTGAGACCCAGTACAGATACGGACACATTTGGATCATAGTCTGAATGTCCTGAACTCCTTGGTCCGGAAGAGAGGCTGAAAGCACACCATAGGAAGGGTGGCTCATATGAAGGCAGGCCTCTGGCAAAGGAGTCAGCTGTGACTTGGGCAGCTTGATGAAAATCCCAATGATATCAAGAGATTTAGTGTCTTTTGTAGGTAGTCCACAAATGAATGTGGTGAGCCAGCCTTCAAAATCCAGACGTCAAGGTGGAGGAAGACTGGTAACTCCAACGTTGGGCCACAACCGCCGCCATCACCTTTGTGAACACCTGAAAGATATGGTGAGGCCGAAAGGGACAATGACAAACTGAAAATGTTTGTTGAGACCTTAAACTGCAGGTAGCACCTGTGGGTCTGAAAAACGGGGATGTGAAAATAGGTGTCTTACATGTTTAATGCCAACATCTAGTCTCTGTGATCCAGGGAAGTGAGAACCTAGGCAACTGTGGGCATCTTGAATTTATCCTTG